>NC_141764.1:65686711-66937128 GCF_982258835.1 Parasteatoda tepidariorum
TATATATATATATATATATATATGTAATATTTGGATGTTGATTAGAACATTTTATGTTTTGACATTAATTCACGCAATCCAATTTTAATTAAGTAATTGCGATTGAAATGAAGCATTAAAAACTCAAATTTAAAACAATCAATCAGAAAGAATTATTCCTCATTAATTCATTTTACAAATATGATCGCACAGATATAAATAAAAATATGACAGGTTCATTGTATAATTTACCGTAGAGTGTCAACTATTCACAGCAACTAAATCAACTAGCCGTTTCCGTCAAGTGTTGTTAGAAGGCGCTGTAGGCAGTTGGGCCAGAAGAAACTTCAAGAAGCGCGTCGTGATAGGACAAAAGTCCATGCTTTTACACTTTCAATTTTCCAACGGAAAGCTCAGTTTGTGTCTGCTTTTCATTGTCCATGAGAGAAATAATTGTCATTCAGAAATTTGCAAACATGTACGTTTACGCACTCAAGCTCATGACAACTCACACGCTTGAAATTTCAATGATTTGTTGCCAACGCGAAAAAGAAATTAGAACTTTCTTTGTCACCGTTTAAGAGAAATATTTGTATATACGTAGATACTGTTATTATTATTTTAAGGACTAGAATTATTTTTAGCATTTTACGCATAAAAGTCATCACTAAAATTGATCACCAAAACAAATAAATTATAGCCATATAAAATTACTTAAAAAAATGTTTAAAGTTATTGATTGATCAGAATAATTGCAGACATGTGGTGCAACTATCACTATAAATAATAAATATCAAATCACTATTATATAAGACATGTTAACTTTGTTCGATCTCAATGTGCCTTTTGAGAGATGAACGTTGACATAGTCGATAATTATATCCCTTTATTGGTGACCTCCGGACGCGGTATGAACTTGCCAACAACGATGGATAATCTATATCAGGGGCTTCCAACTTACATGAGGCCGGGAGCCGCTATTTAAAACAGTTAAATGGTGGTCAGCAACTTTATCAAAATTTTATATAGGACTCTTTAATATTTGAAAGAACATTAAATATTACTATCAGATTCTTATCAAGTTGTACAAAACAATAGTATTGAATTACAAATAATAATACATATTTTTTTGAATCAATATTTCCTTGGATGAAAAACCTGAGAAAATTTTTTTTGTACAGTTGGTATGTTAAATTTTACAGAAACGAAGAAATTAGGTGTTTTTTTTTCAACGTATTTTAAACCCATGTAGATTTTTAACGAAAATTGTCTGCAAAAAATGACAGCTAATATATTTTAGTTCGCGGGCCTCAAAAAAAGGCTTCACGGGCCGGATGCGGCCCACGGGTCGCCAGTTGGTAACCACTGGTCTAGATTAAACAAATGATTTGCTCACAAAACAGAGCTCAAAAATCCGGAGAAGTAAATAAAATTCTCCCAGCTAATAAATAAATAAATAATGAGCAAATTAAATACATATATAGCTTTAATCAACTAGTGGTATTTGCTCATCGAAAATAAAGAGATATAATTATCAACTATGTCAACCTTCATCTATCAAATCAAGTTAACGTGTGCTATATACTAGTGATTTAGCATTTATTATTAATAGTGGTAGTTACGATGCAAATAAACATTTGAAATATTACAATACACCGAAATATACTTAATACAGCAGACCTGATGAACAATAGATAGTGAACCTCTCATACTATGGCACGCTTTTCATTATATTTCAAAAACATGCGAAGGAAAATTCACTTCTAAAGCGCCATAAATCGCCAAATATGTAATTAAGGCAACTCTCATTTGATATCTATTGATTTGAAAGAAGTTTTTGGCAAGCTATCGGAGGCGATTTAATTACATGGGAGGGGAAGATCGTTAACGAAACGAGCTAAAGCCAATTTATAAGATCGGGCCATAAGAGTAACATGAAATTAATTAATAATTAAAGATTGCCGAAAGAGTGCTGGGGAGTATCTCATAATGTTTATATAGTGGGGCTTTATGACGTCATAAAGATATCGGAAGATGATAAACAAGCAATGTTATCAGGAAGAATAGCATTTTTGTTAAATTTTCCTTTCGCACCGTTTACTCTTTTCTTTCCTTATTCAGTGTAAGTTAAGGTAATTATCCCTAAAGTTAGGGAAATTCTTGTTGTTCTGGTAATTTAAAAGTTTGTTAAGCAATTAAAAGTTTCATATAAAAAAAAGGTTATGAGGATTATCAGGTAATGACGAAGTGTTTGTTATTTATTTAATAGTTCCAAAGTATTATTTTATGTTTTAGATATAAGTTTGTTAGAATATAAGTGCAAAATAGATACTGCTTTTTTTTAATACGAAAATTCCTTAAAAGGCTATAAATGCATATGTAAACTATTCATGGCAAACAATCAAAGAAACGAGTCAGTCTTATTTGTATATAATAGTAGTTGTATTTTATTTGTTTTAAGATAGTAACATTCATTCTTTTTTTTTTAAGTAAAAAATTACTTTTTCTAAAAGCAAGTACTTACTTTCATTTTTGAAAAATAAATAATACTACAAAGCAATAACCAAGTCTCTACAGTAGTTTTATCAAAATTTATTGTTCTTTTATTTGCCTAAAAAATTAAAAATTGCTTTTCAAAATAATAATAAAATATAATAAGTTCTATTAATGGCTCTATATGGTAGTTCTACTGAAAACGATAATTTCTTTTTCTTTCTTTATCAAAAAAAAAAATATAAAAAAAATATGATAAATTTATCAATCTGATTATAATGTCTCAATAGTAGATTCACTTAAGTGAGTTTTTTTAAATATGTGTTACGGATTATTTTACTTGGTTTTTTGTTATGAAATTTAAAACTTATTTTTTAATGCAGTTATCACTATAATACAATCACTTGAACACCATAATACAATTATTTTGCATTAAAAATTTAAAGGAAGGAAAATATTAAAAACAGTATATGGTAATAAAAATTGTTCTACTTTTGAAAGAAAACGGAAAAGGTGAATGAATAGTTTCAGTTTTTGAGCTGAATTAATTTGAAATAAGCCGTTTGGAATAAAAAATGAATGAATAAAATAACAGGTTTAAATTTTTAAGTTTGAGGCTCAAAGACTAAGAGAATTTTTTCTTCTGACCGATGCTTTTTTAAAACACGCTTGATAACGTTTATATATATTATAAATTAAATTATTAAAATTCAGACTTCAATTAATAATTAAAAAAGTTAGTTGCTAATTAAAAGATATCTCTTAAAAATTGAAACTGAATATTTTTTCCGGGGTTAAAATTTAAAAGCGGAAATCAATTACAAAAAACTTTAAAAAAAAATTTTGTCGAATACATACTCGGTTTTGGAATTTCTCCTCCTGTCTTTTAAAACACAAATGATGTAAAGTTAGTTTTCTGCTCTTAGAACAAAGCTTGCAGTAAAGCGTATTTACAGTAGATGCTAAAGGCGGAAAAATATGGGAAAATAAGGAATTCAAAACTTGGTTATTAAAATAAAGTCTTAATGTAGAAATCTTAAATATAAGAATATTTTTCATTTTTATTTCACACTTATAAGAAGTAGCAATTTAAAAAATTCTACTGTGTAAAGATTCCTGAATAAAAAAGATTTTCTTTTAAGCATTGAAAGTTAATGAAAATTGGAAAACTCATGTTTATTTTTATCTTACTCTCATAAAACTTGTCTTGTTGAGAAATTGATTTTCAGTAAACAGAAGACGAAATATTAAAAAGCCATATGATTTCATGTTAGAATCGTAAAGTAATCTAAAATAGGGACAATCTCTATTTGAATTATTTAATTTTTAAAAGGGAGAGATTTAAAAAATTAATCTGCAAAAAATGAAAATAAAAGAATTACGCATTTTTTAATGAATTTAAATTTAAAAAATTAAAATTAAAGAAACACTTTGTTTAAAAACAAAAATTCAATATTTTTTAAAAAAAATACTTATAACAGATTTATTTTAATTTGATTATATATATATATATATATATATATATATATATATATATATATATATATATATATATATATATATATATATATATATATATATATATATATATTATAAGTTCAAAATGAAGAATAAAACAAAGAAAAATTATAGACATATGAAAAAAAGGGGGTGGGAAATAATAAGTAAAAAAAAATAACAAACAACATTTTATTAAAAAAAAAAAAAAAAAAAAAATGTTAATTAAAAAACCGGAAAAAAAGCCGGAAAAAAAGATATAATCTTATCTTCAGCCCACACGATTATATCCGCAAAACAGAGTGCTTTCTGATATTGTATCAATAAAGCCAAAGCAAAATATATTAATACAATAGTGTGAGGAGCACTCAAAAAATTTTTTTATAAAATAACTACATAAAAATAGATCATAAAAAGTAAAAATAACATGTAGAAACAGATCATAAAATAAAATAAAAAGTAAAAACATTAAAAAGGGGGGACTATAAAGCGAGTAGCAAAATCATAACAACTTACTTGGACGGATATTTTTCAAGAATGATTTAAGAATGTTTTCGCAGAAAGATTGCCAGATTACAAAATATGAAAACAAAAGATGAAAACAAAAGCGCAAATAGAGTGTAACAAGAGGGTTTTAAAGTGCCGTTCTTACTGCACTGCTGAAGTGATTTGTTATTTTGAGTTTTGTGTGTTTTCGTGTGTTTTCTTGTATTTATTTATTTATATATATTTATATATATACACAAGAAAATACGAAGAAAGTTAGGAAAACCAATAAGCTTCATTTATTGCGCATAAGCTGCAAGTAAACATAACTCATTAGATAAGTTCAAAATGAA
The DNA here is from genome assembly GCF_982258835.1 of Parasteatoda tepidariorum. Classification (NCBI taxonomy): domain Eukaryota; kingdom Metazoa; phylum Arthropoda; class Arachnida; order Araneae; family Theridiidae; genus Parasteatoda; species Parasteatoda tepidariorum. The sequence goes on from NC_141764.1 coordinate 65,691,520, forward strand.
GATAAAACAGAGAAAAATTATAGACATATGAAAAAAGGGGGGGAATAATAAATAAATAAAAATAAAAAAGATTAAATTTTATTTTAAAAAAGCCGGAAAAAAAGAGATATAATCTTTTCATCAGCCCACACGATTATATCCGCAAAAAAGAGTGCTTTCTGATATTGTATCAATATAGGGCCATACCAAGGATGTATGTATCATGCCAAGGATGGGTCCAAAGCAAAATATATTAATACAATAGTGTGAGGAGCACTCAAAAAGTTTTTTACAAAAATTACAACAAATAAAATAGAACACAATAAGTAAAAATAACATGTAAAAACAGAAAATAAAATAAAAGAAAAAGAAAAAACAGTATAGAAACAGTATAAAATAAAATATAAACAGTATAAAATAAAATAAAAGAAAAAGAAAAAAGAAAAAACAGTATAAAACATTGACTATAAAACGAGTAGCAAAATCAGATGTACTTACATGGACGGGAAATTTTTCAAGAGTGATTTAAAAATATTTTCGCAACATGATTGCCAGATTACAAAATATGAAAGCAAAATTGCAAATTGAGTGTAACTAGAGGGTTTTAAAGTGCCGTTCTTACTGCACTGTTGAAGTGATTTGTTATTCTGTGCATCGATTTGTTAGTTACCAAGGATGGGCCCAAAATGGATGTGCGCAAGGTAATATTATACTGGATAATTTTAAAAAAAAATTGACCATAAATAGTTTTAGACAATGGATGTTTATTTAAGAAAAAATATAAAGTTGAAAAAAGAAACATAAATTGCCTGTTTTGCAAATAATTTTAGTCACGGATTTGCCCGAAATGAATTTGCACATGGAAAAATTATATAAATTATTAAAAAAAAAATTTTTAATACATAATTTTAACATGGATTTGCCCGAAATGGATTTACACATGGAAAAATTGCATAAATTAATAAAGAAATTTTTAGTAAATAATTTTACCCATGGATTTGCCTGAAATGGATTTGCACATGGAAAAATTGTATAAATTAACAAAGAAATTATTTAGTAAATATATCCACAAAAATATACGATTAATTCAATGATTTTATATAAAATTTTATTACTTTAGTTGGGTATCCATTGCTTTTTATCAAATTTCGAAAGAGTTTATCGATTTCTTTTTTGGATAAATAAATATTACTACATATTCTTTTAATTCCGTTCATTTCATTAAAAGTGGTATTTAAATAGATGCTCCTAGAAACATTAGAATTCCATGTAATTAGTTTATTAATATTAAAATTAAAATCATTTCTTTTATCGTATAAATCAACAAAGCAGATATTTCCAACTTTTATAATACCCAAATCCAAAAAATTGAAATTAATATTACCATCATGATTACGAAGTAAGATTAATTCCTTATGGTAAATATTATTTAATAAAATAGTAAAATCTTGGAAATTAAAAATAATTAAGTCATCAATATATCTAAAAACAAATAATCTTATATCTTTTTTTTCCGGTTTTTTTAAATAAAATTTCATCCTTCTTTTTTTTTTTTAAACTGTTGTTTGTTATCTTTTTACTTATTATTCCCCCCCCCCTTTTTCATATGTCTGTAATTTTTCTTTGTTTTATCTTCATTTTGAACTTATCTAATGAGTTCTGCTTACTTGCAGCTTATGCGCAATAAATGAAACTTATTGTTTTCTTAACTTTCTTCGTATTTTCTTGTATTTATATATATATATATATATATATATATATATATATATATATATATATATATATATATATATATATATATATATATATATATATATAATCAAATTAAAATATATAAGTGTTAAAATATATAAGTATTTTTTTAAAAAAATATTGAATTTTTGTTTTTAAACAAAGTGTTTCTTTAATTTTAATTTTTTAAATTTAAATTCATTGAAAAATGCGTAATTCTTTTATTTTCATTTTTTGCAGATTAATTTTTTAAATCTCTCCCTTTTAAAAATTTAATAATTCAAATAGAGATTGTCCCTATTTTAGATTACTTAACGATTCTAACATGAAATCATATGGGTTTTTAATATCTCGTTTTCTGTTTACTGAAAATCAATTTCTCAACAAGACAAGTTTACATATATATATATATATATATATATATATATATATATATATATATATATATATATATATATATATATATATATATATATATATATATATATATATATAACAAAACACAAAATAGATAAATAAATTTTGAAAATATCCAAAAATTAAATCGGTTTCTTGACTAAATCTTTAAAGCCAAGTATTTTGTAGCGCATTTTTCCATCATTTTGAGTACTGAAAATTTGTATCTGATAAAGAGAAGTATATTGACTCAAAATAATACTAATAATACTTTTTCGGACAGCTGAATTATTAATTAGTACAAATCATTCTTAGTTATGAAAAATCCATAAGCGTATTAAATATCTTCTCTTTCTCACTCACTCACTCTCTCTCTAATATAATATCAATCAGTGTTGTATTTTGTAATGACTATGGTGGAAATGTCGAATAATTTTAGATCTGCACCCTCATGCAAGAAACAAACACACTTCTTTGATCCGATTTCTTCAAACCCGTTCGATAGGTATTCGATGGTGGCCGTTTTCCTAATTTAACTGTATATAACTAATTAAATTTAACATTAAGGCCCTATCGAAGTAAAAGGGTTGCCAGTTGAAGAATCTTATCTCGTTCGGCAGGTCACATGTGCTAAATTCTTTCTCCACCAATTTAGAAATCCATACACGTTTTCTCAACTATAAGTTTTTAAGGAGAATTTTTAACTGTGACTTTCAAATTAGCGTCTGCTCGTAAAGTTTACATAATTGTGTCTGTAATAATTTAAAATAGTATTCAAAGTCTTTAAATGCTTTAAATTATTAACCAGACTTTTTTATTTAAAAAACTAACTAAAATTGAATAGTTAATTTGATATAGTATATTTATTTTAAGCAACCTTCGTAATATTACAGCTGTTATCGAACACAGACATTTTTTCGAATATATCGAGCAGGAATCATTAACTCTCTCGAATTTTTTTTTTCAGTTGCATAAAAGTCCTGGTAAGATGACGTGGACAGCGCCCCAGCTGGTACTCAAACTTCTGCCCCACAATCCACAAGAAGGCCTTGAGCTACGTTTTTGCGCATTGCATACATTCCTAACAAGAAATAAATAGGTTCATGTCCCAGGCTCATGCTTTAGGTTCATGTTTATAAATTTACTACAAATTTATTGTAATATGAGCAGCAACAGGGTTATGTGCTACTGTTCTTAATATCATATAATAAAACAGGTATACAGTAGTGATAAAAATATAAATCAATAACAGTAAAACACTTGTTTTGACAAAAACCCATATAAAATTAATACTTTGTGATATTTTGAAAGTTCTATAGTTTTAACACCTACTGATGCGTTAATCCAGTTAAAGCCTTACGGAGCTAGAACTGGACAATTTAATCATAAAAATGTATACAAATGAGTTTTTTTTAATTTTATTTATTTTTTTAAGGCTTGAATATAACAAAAGGCATTACTTTGTCTAAACCAATTTTTTTGAGGTTTCTTTTTCTCGGCAAATGACAGTGTAAGCACAGTCCTCCTGATGAATTCAAACGAGAAATACAAATATCACGTACAATGCAGTATTGCGTCGTATATGCAGAAGTTTGACAGATCATCTCAATATTGCTTGTTGCTTCAATGATGATTTCTGGATGAGCAATACAGCTTATAATTATTAAAAAAGTATCAAAAGATTAATTCTTAAAAATTTAAATTATGTTGTTTGATTTGTATGGAAATTCACAGCAATTCTTAGCAAAAGATAAAGTGTAGAATATTTTGAAAAGTTTAGGGAAAATGGACAGTAAGACAATTAAATAAATAAAATAGAAAAAAAACAAATGTCTGGTAAATAGGCTAGGAAAATCTACCTCACGGTTAGGAAGCCGATACTATGTGCCCTAATGTATTGATAACAATGATAAAACGGCAACAAGAGATCATTGCTACTAAAGAAAGACAGACGAAATTAATCAACGTCGTGTATATCAATAAAGCATTGTATCAATAATTATATAACCACAGTTACATAGTGTCAGGAAATAAAATTTCACTTTGTCCCAATTAATTTTCTCGGTAAAGTACGCAATTTGAAATAAAAACAAATATTGAAGCTTCCAGTTTTAGTACTATATCTTCGATAAGGAGTTTTATTTCATCCCGGTGGAAAAAGTGTGTGTTTTTAAAATTCAAAAATATTGTCCACTTTAAAGTACATCGGGAAAACTACTCTCAACAATTGTTCTCTCCCTTCTTTCAACGGACAGAACAGGGGTTGAGAGGCCGAGTAAGGTGGTGGAAACTGGAGTATAGGTAAGTGGGGATGAGACATATTCGAAATTCAAACCATCTTTCCGAAAAGGGTCATCTCCCTCCCTCCCCCTTTACCTTCGGAAGAAAAGCCACACGATGATGATGATGACGACTATGGCCGGGTAAGAACGGCGATTGAGTGACAGGCACTTCAACCAATGGGTGGTCGAATAGCTGTGTTCCCCCCGAGACCCCGCCCCATGAATTGCGCAGCTGGAAAGAAGGAAAGAAGGGGAATCTCCAGGCAACATTAGTCCTCCGCGAACATGGAGATTTTTCTCATTTCAATGATGGATCTCTTCTTTCCAACCCAATATCGTCCCTGGCACACCCGCCCTACTCTCCTGATCTGGCACCACCTTTCCACCTCCTCTTTTCCGTCTAGGCGCACGCTTTGCATACAGAAGCCCAACTTCCAGCTGTTACTAGGATCTCGCTCCCGTCGCTCATTTTCTTTTTCAAGCCCCTGGGGGCAGGGGCTGCTAAATCGACATTAGCCCCTGCAGAACGCCCTTTAGTGGTGTCGCCCCCTTCTTTTTTTTTCCACCGACCATAACCTTATTCCCATATCTTTCGTTCTTTTTTTCGCTTATCATTTTTTTTCTGTGGTGAAGCTCGTGGTGCAGATGAGATATGCGCCCCCCCCCTCTCATTATATCTTCAACTAAGTCTTCATATTGTGACTGAGGGATTGGATGCACGCCCCCCCCCCTTTTATATGACTCGAAATAAGAACGCATTTACTGGAATCCCTGTGACTATTAATATAAAGCTGCATTTTTCCCTTTTTGGGTTTAGGCATTGGGGAAAAAATTATGTTTTTATGTAAAAGAAGAACAGTGTTACGTTCCATTAATCGCCTACTTAGGGATTTATTTTATGCCAAAACGCTCGAACAATAATGCTGGAATTTGAAATAGTCTTTCAAGGAGATATGATGTGTACGGTATAATCCTAGCATTACTTTTATTTAGAAAAAAATAAAACATTGTGTTTTTTGTATTAAGTTTTCGTACTTATGTTTTGTGTATATTTATTTACAAGATTTCCCTATTTTGTGAAGCTGGAGTTTTTAAAATGGCGATTGATTAAATAAAACACAAACCAACTATGCTTTCAAAAATCTCCATTCCACACTGTTGAAAATTTTGGACCTCGTTAAAACATAATATCGTGTAAGTTTTCTACAACCTTAATGTGTTAAGTTAAATCATAATACATATTGCGAAAATTCATCCTTATTACAAGGCTACGAGTTAAATGTTAGTTATCGTAAACCCTAAATTGGGTCGGCAGTTCAACGACGGTTTAAAAAATAAAATAGAACTCCTGAAGTCAATTAAAATTTTAATTTTGTTTTTTGCATTATTTAGAAAAACAAGTTACACCAAAAAATTTTCATTCGCATGAAAAATAATTAAAAAGCGTATTTAAACATTGTAATTTTTAAAAATATTACAGTAATTATTTAAATTAATTTGATCAGCATAAAAATTTAATTTTTTGCACTTTCCAATGCCAGACTTCTTTGGTGAATAAGCTGCGTATTTTGAAGAAAATACCAATAATTAAATAATAAAAAATTTATTAAAGTTAGTGTTTTTTCATTATTCACATTAATTATTTTTAAATAATGTACGAAATATAAATCCTGTCAATAAAAAATTTAAAAGTATAAAGAAAGGAAAGAGAAATAAAATGTATCTGTTAGGAAGTTGTGTCTCTAATAATTACAATCCATTTATCAGCTGTGTGCTCCTACCACTTAATCTTAAACGAAGAAAGTCTAAAATTAAAGCATTTGCAGCACTGTAAGAAATGAACCCTGAAGGGTCCGATCCGGGCAAGCCGTAGTACAATTAATATTAGTACAATGAGTAACCCGGTACGAGCGGTGGATTACCGGGACGACCGGGTCACTGGTACAGCAGAGGTCCGCATTACTCTTTAATGTAAATATATTTATTATGTTTATTAAATAACGTACTAGTCTTAATTATATATCTTGTATATATTTTTGTATATAGTTATCTTAATGTTACTTACATTTTATATTAACATTACTCTAATCACACTGGTTTTTTGTGCCTACAGTGTATTTGACTACTAGCCTGGCTATACTTTTCCTTTTGTTTCTTCTTCTCCTTGATTTCCCAACCTAAACCAGTTTATGACTTTAATAATGACTTTCTATTCAAATTTCATACTAGTGCAGACGAATCGGTCAGTGGCGCCTAGTGCCAAACGCCGAGTTAAAAAGATATTCAGCATCCAGCAACTGTAAAAAATGGATACTTAAATTTCACGAAACTTTTTTCGTTTTTGACAAAACCGTTTCCTGGTATACGCTCTGAGCAAACATTTCGTTAAAGTGACGAAATAACTATCGTCACTTCTACGAGGAATCGAATTTTGCCAATAGTAGCAAAATATTTCGTCATTCTACTTTTTTCCAAAAAAAAAACAAAAAAAAAACGAACAAACAAAGAAAGCAAAAAAAAAAAAAAAAAAAAAAAAAGAAAAGAAAGCGAATAGAACAGAGAGATAGGTTACACACATGCCAGAAGCAAAATTCATATCCGATATCTTCTTTTGTGAGGCCAACTTCTTGACCACCATATAGCCTGTCGGCTTATTTCGCCACTTTATTTTCGATCGCCTAGTCTTAATCCTAGTTTCGTCATTCTAGTTAACAATCTCCCACAATGCATTACTATGAGGTTTCAAGATGAAGAAGCATTTTCGTCATCTATTTCAAAGTTCCTGTTTCGCCCCATATGACGTAATTTCGTGACGAAATCTGAATCATCAAAAATGAGACTTATTTCTGAGAAAGAGAAGTGTCCATGCTTCTTAATCATAAAGGCATCCAAAATAATTAAAAAAAGAAAACCATAACTATTTTAAGATACTTATCATGCTTAATTTCAAAATGCTATTCTAAAATAAAATCATAAATTCCATTTATCCACTAAATTGAAATGCAAAGTTTAGAAATAAAATATAAATAAAACTAGCAAACTCAAACTTCAAAATCGCCTTTACTTGCATCCAATACTTCAAATAGAAATCGCGAAATATTTAAAGAGCAATACAAAGAATATTTTTTTTATTAACTCTATTTTGATAGATAGTTTTTAATAAGATGCATATTTAGATGGAATTAAATTCAATACCCTGGATAATAATTATAAAACCACATTTCTCATTCAATTCCTTCCAAATAAATCGTTGCGCTCAAGTGCTTTTAAACTTCCTTCTTTATAGATATATTTTATTGATTATTGCATAGATATTCTCTCCATTGCTTCGCCTCTTAAGGAAAAGCGGGCGGAAAAATTGCATAAATATTTATTATTGGAGGAAAGATTTTGCTAATGGTATGTTTTTACGATAGCTTCGTTGCTCGAAGCGCATATTAATAAACATCAGATAATTTTAATGGTATCATCTTTCAGGAAAAAATAGCAATAAAATCGAAAGATGGAGGAAAGTAATATTGAAAAATTGGGTTAACGTGGCTCAATATTATTTGCGGCGCAAATGTTGTCAGTTATTTGAAACATGCATTTTTTATTCATAACTAATATTAGTATGGAATGGATCTGATTTTTAGTTTGCGTTCGTTAAAATGTATTTATAAAAATTGCGTTTTGTAACTAAAGTGTGTTTTTTTTTAAAAAACATGAATCTGTTTTTTTTTTAAATTGTTTTAAAAAATATATAAAATCTCATAAGAGCAATGATAAGGGAAAAATGGACAAAATGGCACAAATAATGTCAGCTATTTGAATCATGGATTTTTTATCAATATGGCATGGATTTGATTTTTGGTTTGAGTTCATTGATATGTATTTATTAAAATTATTTTATTACTAAAGTAAACTACCTTAAAAACTGTTACTGTTAATAATGTAAAACTGTTTATAACTGGTATAACTAAGCTGCATAACTGTACTGTAATTACTGTTATAACTAAAACTGTTAATAACTATTTTAAAAAAGTATGAATTTGCTTGTTTTTTTAAAAATTGTTTTAAATAAGATATCAAATCTCATAAGAGCAATTATAGGGGGAAAATGGCTAAAATATTGTCAGTTATTTGAAACATGGATTTTTTATTCATAACTAATATTAATATAGCATAGATTTGATTTTCAGTTTGCGTTCGTTAAAATATGTTTATTAAAATTATTTTATAATTAAAGTAAACTGCTTTAAAAACTGTTACTGTTAATTATGTAAAACTGTTCATAACTGTTATAACTAAACTGCATAACTGTACTGTAATTACTGTTACAACTAAAACAGTTAATAATTGTTTTAAAAAAATATGAATCTGTTTTTTTAAAATTGTTTTAAATAAGATATCAAATCTCATAAGAGCAATGATAGGGGAAAAATGGCGCAAACATTGTCATTTATTTGAAACATCGATTTTTTATTCATAACTAATTTTAAGATGGCATAGATTTGATTTTTGGTTTGCGTTCGTTAAAATATATTTATAGAAAATTGTGTTTTATTACTAAAGTGTTTTGAAAAAAATATGATTCTATTGAGTTTATTTTAAATTATTTCAAATAAGATATAAAATCTCATAAGAGCAATATAGAGAAAAAAAATTGAGAAAATTACGCAAATAATGTCAGTTATTTTAAACATGGATTTTTTATTTATAAATAATAATAATATTGCGTGGATTCTAGTTTACGTTCGCTAAAATGCCTTTATGAAAATTTTTATATTTTATTAAAATTATTTTTAAGTATTTATAAAATATTTATACATTTAAAAATGTATTTATAAAAAATTTTCTATATCTTAAGTGGTTTAAAAAAATATGAATCTGTTGTTGTTTTTTAAAAATTGTTTTAAATAAGATATCAAATCTCATAAGAGCAATAATAGAGAAAAAGAGAGAAAAAAGCGCAAATAATGTGAGTTATTTGAAAGATGGACTTTTTAGTTATAACTAATATTAATATTGCGTTTATCCTAGTTTACGAGCGTTAAAATGTATTTATAAACATTTTTATATAACTGAAGTGTTTTAACAGAAATAAAAATATTTTTTGTGTCAAATTGTTTCAATAAGATACAAATTCTCATAAGAGCAATGATAGGGAAAAAACACTGGAAAATGTGACATGAAAGAAAATAATATTAAGAAATTAAAGCAAAGTTGTTTAACTATTCTTTCCACACCTTTTAAAAAAACTATTTTCATAAATGGAATTTGTCTAGAAACATAGATGAAATATAGAAAAAAAATACATTGATAATTTTTTGCGGAAAGAAAATTTTTTTTTGTCACTTTACGTTTTTGAAATATTTTTACACATGGTTACAAACTTACTGACACCTTTATACTTAATGTAAACAAATAAAATCCTTGCAATAATAAATACAAAATTAACAAAAATTTAACAAAACCATTAAATACATAAAAAAAATTTAGGTGTTTTTCCACCATACAAATAAGTGTTACATTTCAATCAGTTGTGGAATAAACAAAAGCAGTTACGTTTACAAGTTAACTTTACATTTAACAAGTTAACTTTACATTTAACAAGTTAACTCCACATTTAACAAGTTAACTTTAGATTTTTCACACGTCACACATTTATATTTTACAATATGTTCTTCTAGTATGTTTTACGGGAGATGTGCAGTAAAATCATCATCCCAAAAAATGGCTAAATGAAAATACAGCCCATCATCTCTGCCAGTTGAAACACTGAGCACCATAAATTCATAAACTGTGGCCACTTTTTGTTTTCCTCAGTTTATATTGGTTAGAGGTTCTATCACAGGATATTTATCTAAAAGTAGAATCGTGACTTACAAGGTGAATAAGAAGTTCATGTTTAGTATTTATGTAACATATGAAAAACTAAACAATATTAAGCAGGCAATATTGTAGATATTTAAAGAAAAGTAATGATTGTGCTTAAATCTTTATCAACAGAAGTATGAAATAACTATCAAAGCCTGGTTTATAAATCTTGATGCTGTAGGTACAGAACAGACGGCGTCGTAACTTTAGACAAAATTTATATGTTGTTTATAAACAAAAAGCTTTTAAATTGTTAATTAAGGAAGTATATTACAGTATGTTAGTAAATTTGTATAAATTGACAATGGGCAATTCTTAAAGCAAAGGAAGCATCCATTTGGCCAATACCTTATGATGAAGCAGGCACTGATCACTATGAAGTTCCACAATCTAAGGTAACAGTCAGGAACAAGATTTTTTGTTTGAATACTTTCGTTTCGCTTCAGGCACTGATAATCATGAAGTTCCAAAATCTGGGCAATTCTTAAAGCAAAGGAAACATCCATTTGGCCAATACCTTATGATAAAGCAGGCACTGATCACTATGAAGTTCCACAATCTAAGGTAACAATCAGGAACAAGATTTTTTGTTTGAACCCTTTCGTTTCGCTTCAGGCACTGATAATCATGAAGTTCCAAAATCTGGGCAATTCTTAAAGCAAAGGAAACATCCATTTGGCCAATACCTTATGATAAAGCAGGCACTGATCACTATGAAGTTCCACAATCTAAGGTAACAATCAGGAACACGATTTTTTGTTTGAATACTTTCGTTTCGCTTCAGGCACTGATAATCATGAAGTTCCAAAATCTGAGTCAACAATCAGGAACAAGATTTTTTGTTTGAATACTTTCGTTTCGCTTCAGGCACTGATAATCATGAAGTTCCAAAATCTGGGCAATTCTTAAAGCAAAGGAAACATCCATTTGGCCAATACCTTATGATAAAGCAGGCACTGATCACTATGAAGTTCCACAATCTAAGGTAACAATCAGGAACAAGATTTTTTGTTTGAATACTTTCGTTTCGTTTCAGGCACTGATAATCATGAAGTTCCAAAATCTGAGTCAACAATCAGGAACAAGATTTTTTGTTTGGATACTTTCGTTTCGCTTCAGGCACTGATAGCTACCATGTTCCACAATCTGAGTCAACAATCAAAAACAGGTTTTTCATTTAAATATTTTTGTTTTAATTTCAGGCACTGATCAGAATGAAGTTTCACAATCTAAGGCAACAACCAGGAACATAATTTCTTACAAAAATATTTTCGTTTCATTCAGACGTGCAAAGTAGTTTTCAATGTTAAATTTTCACCTATAGTTTAGTGACACTATTATAAAAATAATTTTATTAACTTAAAAAAAACCTTTTAAGTTAATTAAACCTTTTATTGGAACCTTTTTATAATAATAATTTAATTTGGATTACAATCAGGCTTAAAGAGAACATGTCAAGTTGCAAGGAAGAGTGAGTCAAAGTTTCTCTTTCAATCAACCCATACGTTTTTCTAAAATTATTCTAAATGTATTTTATTCAATAAAAGAATTTAAAGGCAGGGGTAACCATGTTGGTAGGGCACTATGCCCACGTCCAAGAGGCCATGGGTTCGATCTCCGCCGGGCGAAGGCTCCCCGTGTAGTAAATGGTGATTGGTGTGAGTTAAATCTGTCGACTCATAAAGTCGACTTCCATGCTCCCATAACAAATTATACCCTCGGGGGGGGGGGGTACTGATCCAGGAGTTTCCTTGTCTTCTGAATTGGTTCAAAATTAAGAGGCTACGGAGTTGAACATTAGTATTCGTAAACCCAAAATTGGGTTGGCTGTTCAACGACGGTTATAAAAAAATAAATAAAAATAAAATTATAAAAAGTAATACAATTTATTTAACATAAAATAATCCGTACTGTAGATTAATGTAAAAAAAGACACATATGCTAAGTCAAGGAAAAAAAGAGCAAACAACTCTTTTTAAATTTTTCTAAAATATTATTAAAAAATTTTGTTCAATAGGCAAATTTATGAGCAATAACATAATCTGATAACAGTTTTACGCAAAAAAAAAAAGAAGGAAATAAGATCTAATAAGAGGGAGGCAAGAATCTTTGGGCTCTTCTAAATTTTTCTGAAAATGTAATAGAATCTTACCATTAAATTAAGAAATTTATTAACAATAATATAGTATGAATCGTAGCTTCATGTGAAAAGAAAGGAAAAAGGGGCTGAGATTTAAGAAGAGGGTGGGAAGAATCATGTTTGAGCTCTTCAAAGTTTTTCTAGAAATGTTTCAAAATCGTATCATTGAATTAGAAAGATCTTTAGGCCAGGATAGTTTGGTTAGTAGGGCGTTAGATTCATGTCTAAGAGGTCATGAGTTCGATCCCAGCGGGCCGAAGACTCCACAAATAATAAATGGTTACTAGTGCATGCTAAATCTGCTAGGTCACAAAGTCCTCCATATTCCCATAACAAATCAATACCTTTCGGGGCACTGAATTAGAGATTTATCGCCCTGGTTCAGGTCAAATTTAAGATCTGTGAATGGCTGAATAGATGTATGAATGGGTTCACCCTAAAAACGGTCTGTGACGTGTGTGTGGCTGAAGTCGCATTCTTGTCCATAGATGGCATCACTGAAAAACAAGAAACTCTCCCTCTGCTTTAAATTAACTTGGCTTCACAAAGCAGGCTTGCGGGCATTTGGCAAGTGGCATTAGGAACAACTCAACAACAACTGGTTGATCTTTAACAATAACGTTGTATAAGTCAATGGTTCCATGATCAAAATAAGAAAACTAAAAAGCTCCTAGCTCTAAATAAAAGAATTAAGCTCCAAAAAGAAAAATTAATCAACAAGAAAATGTATTAAATCTGCATTTCATTTTCATAAAAAATAAAAATTATTAGGAAATCCTTCACAATAAAATATATATCGTAGTTTCATGATCAAAATAAGTGAATACAAAATCTTCCTGCTCCAAATAAAAGCATTAAGCTCTAAAAAGATTGGGAAGGGTACCAAAAATCTAATTTGAGTTTTTTCTAAATTTACCTAAAAATGTAAAAAAATCACTTCATTAAATTAGGTTGTTGTAGTTCATTTACGTCGCACTAGAGCTACACACTGGGCTATTGGCGACGGACTGGGAAACATCCCTGAGGATGATCCGAAGACATGCCATCACAATTTTGATCCTCAGCAGAGGGGATGCCATCCCCGCTTCGGTAGCCCAACGACCTGCACGCGAAGTCGAGCACTTTACGGTAGCACAGTTTAACGAGGACCAATACCGCACACCCTCGGTCCCTACGCAGACTGATCCAAGTGGTCACCCACCCGCACACAGACCGCAGCCAGTGATGTTTGACTTCGGTGATCTGCAGGGAACCGTGTCTTAACGATCAGGCCACTGCGAGACTCATTAAATTAGGAAATTCTTTAACAATAGCATAATATGGATCGCATAATCATGGTGAAAATAAACACGCACAAAAAAATATATCCTAGCTCCAAATAAAATCATTAAACTCCAAAAGGACTACCTCAAAGTTCTTTTATGACTTCTTTTAAAAATATAATGTAGTCAATTATTCAACAAGAAAACTTATTAACAATAATATAATCTGAATCACAGTTTTATGTAAAAAAAAAATAATAACATGTTAGGTTTCAAGAAGAATGACTCAAACAAAATCTTCTAGCTCCATTAAGCATTGAAATGATTGGGGACGGGAGAAAAAATCTTATTTTAGCTTTTTCAAAATTTATCTAAAAATGTAATAAAGTCGCATCATTAAATTAGGAAATTCTTTAAAAATAGCATATAATGAATCGTATAATCATGGTGAAAATAAACACACGCACAAAAAAATATGTCCTAGCTCCAAATTAAATCAACCTACTCCCAAACGACTACTCAAGGTCTTTTATGAACAAGAAAATTTATTAAAAATAATATAATCTGAATCACAGTTTTATGTAAAAAAAATAATAACAAGTTAGGTTTCAAGAAGAATGACTCAAAAGTAGTTGAATGCAGGAGGATATAAAAATGGAAAGGGAGAGTAGAAAAAGAATGGAACAGAATGCCACCGATAACAAATGCCTAACTCCTGTTGCACAAAATGTGTGGATTTAGCATCTGTAACACCCACTACAACTGCGGTTTTAGTGGTTCACGAAAAAAAATCCAAGTAGGCGGGGGTAAAAGAGGAAAGAACGGGAAAAACAGGATTTAGATTGTGGGGCGTGACTGTAACGACAAACCCCATGGGGATCAAACAAAATGTCAACTTCTACCTTTGAAGCCTTTTCCACACTTTTGAAGAATAAATTTAGTATAAAAGAGCAAGGAAAGTTCGAAAAGTGTTGTTAAATTATTGTAATATTGAACTAAGTAATTTTTGTCAAAAGAAAATTCATTTCATTTCTCCGACCCTTCATACTATAGGGAAAATTCAGGGATTATGAAGGGGAATCTTTAACGTAATCCAGTGTTTCCCAAAGAGTGGTACGCGTACCCCCAGGGGTACGGGAACAGTTTAGCGGGGGTACGCTTTCTTATGCAAAATATCTTGCAACCAACGAAAATTTCATAAAATTTTATTTCAAAACGAAGCTAGCCATGAAAATTTACGGTTACGTATTTTTCTATTGGCAATTTTTCGCAGAGTTAACAGTTAATAATTAGTGGTGTCAACAGCCAGTTATGATTTTTACATTTTGTGCAATTTTTTTATACTAAAAAATACATTCATTTTTTTATTAGTGGTACACAGCATTACGTAAAATTTAGAAAGCGTACACAAAAGTCATAAGTTTGGGAAACACTGACGTAATCCAACGTCAATGTCAACTGCTACCTTTGAAGCCTTTTCCACACTTTTGAAGAATAAATTTAGTATAAAAGAGCAAGGAAAGTTCGAAAAGTGTTGTTAAATTATTGTAATATTGAACTAAGTAATTTTTGTCAAAAGAAAATTCATTTCATTTCTCCGACCCTTCATACTATAGGGAAAATTCAGGGATTATGAAGGGGAATCTTTAACGTAATCCAGTGTTTCCCAAAGAGTGGTACGCGTACCCCCAGGGGTACGGGAACAGTTTAGCGGGGGTACGCTTTCTTATGCAAAATATCTTGCAACCAACGAAAATTTCATAAAATTTTATTTCAAAACGAAGCTAGCCATGAAAATTTACGGTTACGTATTTTTCTATTGGCAATTTTTCGCAGAGTTAACAGTTAATAATTAGTGGTGTCAACAGCCAGTTATGATTTTTACATTTTGTGCAATTTTTTTATACTAAAAAATACATTCATTTTTTTATTAGTGGTACACAGCATTACGTAAAATTTAGAAAGCGTACACAAAAGTCATAAGTTTGGGAAACACTGACGTAATCCAACGTCAATGTCAACTGCTACCTTTGAAGCCTTTTCCACACTTTTGAAGAATAAATTTAGTATAAAAGAGCAAGGAAAGTTCGAAAAGTGTTGTTAAATTATTGTAATATTGAACTAAGTAATTTTTGTCAAAAGAAAATTCATTTCATTTCTCCGACCCTTCATACTATAGGGAAAATTCAGGGATTGTGAAGGGGAATCTTTAACGTAATCCAGTGCTTCCCAAAGAGTGGTACGCGTACCCCCAGGGGTACGGGAACAGTTTAGCGGGGGTACGCTTTCTTATGCGAAATATCTTGCAACCAACGAAAATTTCATAAAATTTTATTTCAAAACGAAGCTAGCCATGAAAATTTACGGTTACGTATTTTTCTATTGGCAATTTTTCGCAGAGTTAACAGTTAATAATTAGTGGTGTCAACAGCCAGTTATGATTTTTACATTTTGTGCAATTTTTTTATACTAAAAAATACATTCATTTTTTTATTAGTGGTACACAGCATTACGTAAAATTTAGAAAGCGTACACAAAAGTCATAAGTTTGGGAAACACTGACGTAATCCAACGTCAATGTCAACTGCTACCTTTGAAGCCTTTTCCACACTTTTGAAGAATAAATTTAGTATAAAAGAGCAAGGAAAGTTCGAAAAGTGTTGTTAAATTATTGTAATATTGAACTAAGTAATTTTTGTCAAAAGAAAATTCATTTCATTTCTCCGACCCTTCATACTATAGGGAAAATTCAGGGATTGTGAAGGGGAATCTTTAACGTAATCCAGTGCTTCCCAAAGAGTGGTACGCGTACCCCCAGGGGTACGGGAACAGTTTAGCGGGGGTACGCTTTCTTATGCAAAATATCTTGCAACCAACGAAAATTTCATAAAATTTTATTTCAAAACGAAGCTAGCCATGAAAATTTACGGTTACGTATTTTTCTATTGGCAATTTTTCGCAGAGTTAACAGTTAATAATTAGTGGTGTCAACAGCCAGTTATGATTTTTACATTTTGTGCAATTTTTTTATACTAAAAAATACATTCATTTTTTTATTAGTGGTACACAGCATTACGTAAAATTTAGAAAGCGTACACAAAAGTCATAAGTTTGGGAAACACTGACGTAATCCAACGTCAATGTCAACTGCTACCTTTGAAGCCTTTTCCACACTTTTGAAGAATAAATTTAGTATAAAAGAGCAAGGAAAGTTCGAAAAGTGTTGTTAAATTATTGTAATATTGAACTAAGTAATTTTTGTCAAAAGAAAATTCATTTCATTTCTCCGACCCTTCATACTATAGGGAAAATTCAGGGATTGTGAAGGGGAATCTTTAACGTAATCCAGTGCTTCCCAAAGAGTGGTACGCGTACCCCCAGGGGTACGGGAACAGTTTAGCGGGGGTACGCTTTCTTATGCGAAATATCTTGCAACCAACGAAAATTTCATACAATTTTATTTCAAAACGAAGCTAGCCATGAAAATTTACGATTACGTATTTTTCTATTGGCAGAGTTAACAGTTTCGCAGAGTTAACAGTTAATAATTAGTGGTGTCAACAGCCAGTTATGATTTTTACATTTTGTGCAATTTTTTTATACTAAAAAATACATTCATTTTTTTATTAGTGGTACACAGCATTACGTAAAATTTAGAAAGCGTACACAAAAGTCATAAGTTTGGGAAACACTGACGTAATCCAACGTCAATGTCAACTGCTACCTTTGAAGCCTTTTCCACACTTTTGAAGAATAAATTTAGTATAAAAGAGCAAGGAAAGTTCGAAAAGTGTTGTTAAATTATTGTAATATTGAACTAAGTAATTTTTGTCAAAAGAAAATTCATTTCATTTCTCCGACCCTTCATACTATAGGGAAAATTCAGGGATTGTGAAGGGGAATCTTTAACGTAATCCAGTGCTTCCCAAAGAGTGGTACGCGTACCCCCAGGGGTACGGGAACAGTTTAGCGGGGGTACGCTTTCTTATGCGAAATATCTTGCAACCAACGAAAATTTCATACAATTTTATTTCAAAACGAAGCTAGCCATGAAAATTTACGATTACGTATTTTTCTATTGGCAGAGTTAACAGTTTCGCAGAGTTAACAGTTAATAATTAGTGGTGTCAACAGCCAGTTATGATTTTTACATTTTGTGCAATTTTTTTATACTAAAAAATACATTCATTTTTTTATTAGTGGTACACAGCATTACGTAAAATTTAGAAAGCGTACACAAAAGTCATAAGTTTGGGAAACACTGACGTAATCCAACGTCAATGTCAACTGCTACCTTTGAAGCCTTTTCCACACTTTTGAAGAATAAATTTAGTATAAAAGAGCAAGGAAAGTTCGAAAAGTGTTGTTAAATTATTGTAATATTGAACTAAGTAATTTTTGTCAAAAGAAAATTCATTTCATTTCTCCGACCCTTCATACTATAGGGAAAATTCAGGGATTGTGAAGGGGAATCTTTAACGTAATCCAGTGCTTCCCAAAGAGTGGTACGCGTACCCCCAGGGGTACGGGAACAGTTTAGCGGGGGTACGCTTTCTTATGCAAAATATCTTGCAACCAACGAAAATTTCATAAAATTTTATTTCAAAACGAAGCTAGCCATGAAAATTTACGGTTACGTATTTTTCTATTGGCAATTTTTCGCAGAGTTAACAGTTAATAATTAGTGGTGTCAACAGCCAGTTATGATTTTTACATTTTGTGCAATTTTTTTATACTAAAAAATACATTCATTTTTTTATTAGTGGTACACAGCATTACGTAAAATTTAGAAAGCGTACACAAAAGTCATAAGTTTGGGAAACACTGACGTAATCCAACGTCAATGTCAACTGCTACCTTTGAAGCCTTTTCCACACTTTTGAAGAATAAATTTAGTATAAAAGAGCAAGGAAAGTTCGAAAAGTGTTGTTAAATTATTGTAATATTGAACTAAGTAATTTTTGTCAAAAGAAAATTCATTTCATTTCTCCGACCCTTCATACTATAGGGAAAATTCAGGGATTGTGAAGGGGAATCTTTAACGTAATCCAGTGCTTCCCAAAGAGTGGTACGCGTACCCCCAGGGGTACGGGAACAGTTTAGCGGGGGTACGCTTTCTTATGCGAAATATCTTGCAACCAACGAAAATTTCATACAATTTTATTTCAAAACGAAGCTAGCCATGAAAATTTACGATTACGTATTTTTCTATTGGCAGAGTTAACAGTTTCGCAGAGTTAACAGTTAATAATTAGTGGTGTCAACAGCCAGTTATGATTTTTACATTTTGTGCAATTTTTTTATACTAAAAAATACATTCATTTTTTTATTAGTGGTACACAGCATTACGTAAAATTTAGAAAGCGTACACAAAAGTCATAAGTTTGGGAAACACTGACGTAATCCAACGTCAATGTCAACTGCTACCTTTGAAGCCTTTTCCACACTTTTGAAGAATAAATTTAGTATAAAAGAGCAAGGAAAGTTCGAAAAGTGTTGTTAAATTATTGTAATATTGAACTAAGTAATTTTTGTCAAAAGAAAATTCATTTCATTTCTCCGACCCTTCATACTATAGGGAAAATTCAGGGATTGTGAAGGGGAATCTTTAACGTAATCCAGTGCTTCCCAAAGAGTGGTACGCGTACCCCCAGGGGTACGGGAACAGTTTAGCGGGGGTACGCTTTCTTATGCAAAATATCTTGCAACCAACGAAAATTTCATAAAATTTTATTTCAAAACGAAGCTAGCCATGAAAATTTACGGTTACGTATTTTTCTATTGGCAATTTTTCGCAGAGTTAACAGTTAATAATTAGTGGTGTCAACAGCCAGTTATGATTTTTACATTTTGTGCAATTTTTTTATACTAAAAAATACATTCATTTTTTTATTAGTGGTACACAGCATTACGTAAAATTTAGAAAGCGTACACAAAAGTCATAAGTTTGGGAAACACTGACGTAATCCAACGTCAATGTCAACTGCTACCTTTGAAGCCTTTTCCACACTTTTGAAGAATAAATTTAGTATAAAAGAGCAAGGAAAGTTCGAAAAGTGTTGTTAAATTATTGTAATATTGAACTAAGTAATTTTTGTCAAAAGAAAATTCATTTCATTTCTCCGACCCTTCATACTATAGGGAAAATTCAGGGATTGTGAAGGGGAATCTTTAACGTAATCCAGTGCTTCCCAAAGAGTGGTACGCGTACCCCCAGGGGTACGGGAACAGTTTAGCGGGGGTACGCTTTCTTATGCGAAATATCTTGCAACCAACGAAAATTTCATACAATTTTATTTCAAAACGAAGCTAGCCATGAAAATTTACGATTACGTATTTTTCTATTGGCAGAGTTAACAGTTTCGCAGAGTTAACAGTTAATAATTAGTGGTGTCAACAGCCAGTTATGATTTTTACATTTTGTGCAATTTTTTTATACTAAAAAATACATTCATTTTTTTATTAGTGGTACACAGCATTACGTAAAATTTAGAAAGCGTACACAAAAGTCATAAGTTTGGGAAACACTGACGTAATCCAACGTCAATGTCAACTGCTACCTTTGAAGCCTTTTCCACACTTTTGAAGAATAAATTTAGTATAAAAGAGCAAGGAAAGTTCGAAAAGTGTTGTTAAATTATTGTAATATTGAACTAAGTAATTTTTGTCAAAAGAAAATTCATTTCATTTCTCCGACCCTTCATACTATAGGGAAAATTCAGGGATTGTGAAGGGGAATCTTTAACGTAATCCAGTGCTTCCCAAAGAGTGGTACGCGTACCCCCAGGGGTACGGGAACAGTTTAGCGGGGGTACGCTTTCTTATGCGAAATATCTTGCAACCAACGAAAATTTCATACAATTTTATTTCAAAACGAAGCTAGCCATGAAAATTTACGATTACGTATTTTTCTATTGGCAGAGTTAACAGTTTCGCAGAGTTAACAGTTAATAATTAGTGGTGTCAACAGCCAGTTATGATTTTTACATTTTGTGCAATTTTTTTATACTAAAAAATACATTCATTTTTTTATTAGTGGTACACAGCATTACGTAAAATTTAGAAAGCGTACACAAAAGTCATAAGTTTGGGAAACACTGACGTAATCCAACGTCAATGTCAACTGCTACCTTTGAAGCCTTTTCCACACTTTTGAAGAATAAATTTAGTATAAAAGAGCAAGGAAAGTTCGAAAAGTGTTGTTAAATTATTGTAATATTGAACTAAGTAATTTTTGTCAAAAGAAAATTCATTTCATTTCTCCGACCCTTCATACTATAGGGAAAATTCAGGGATTGTGAAGGGGAATCTTTAACGTAATCCAGTGCTTCCCAAAGAGTGGTACGCGTACCCCCAGGGGTACGGGAACAGTTTAGCGGGGGTACGCTTTCTTATGCGAAATATCTTGCAACCAACGAAAATTTCATACAATTTTATTTCAAAACGAAGCTAGCCATGAAAATTTACGATTACGTATTTTTCTATTGGCAGAGTTAACAGTTTCGCAGAGTTAACAGTTAATAATTAGTGGTGTCAACAGCCAGTTATGATTTTTACATTTTGTGCAATTTTTTTATACTAAAAAATACATTCATTTTTTTATTAGTGGTACACAGCATTACGTAAAATTTAGAAAGCGTACACAAAAGTCATAAGTTTGGGAAACACTGACGTAATCCAACGTCATTATTGAATGACATTGGTTAAAGGGAAAATTTAACCATCTTGATTCGTTTTAATAGATGATTTTATGCAGATTATAGGGAATTTCCTTAGCAAGCATATTTCTAAGAATAATTACCCTTTAACTTCAGGAAATAATCTTTTACTTGAGATCGTGGCTTCTTATGGCTCTTTGCGAAAGAACGATTTCTACGTCTTAAAATTAATAAGAAATACTATTTTTAGCCATAAATTACTATCGAAAAACTAGTATAAACATTATATATATATAGCAAGGCTTTATATTCTTTTAATAATGCATTTTGAAATTTAAGTAATAACTAAAATAATACAGCTCAATTTTACAACTCATAGACTCATAAATGGTATTATCTTCACCCACTGACTTCTAACTTAAAATTTACATTATTTACAGAATTACACAATATTGTTTTTTTTTTTTTTTTTGCTTTGTTTTTATTGTTACTGTAAAAACAATTTAGGTTGATTTCAATTTGTTGTTATTGTTGTCTTATGCAACATGTCAATACTAGCAAGCCTAATTTTTAAGGCAGAGGGGTGTTCTTCTTCTTATTTTCCAGGGATACTATCTATAGCCAAGCATTCGACATCTGCCACACACATGTGTCACAACCCGTTTTAAAGGGAGGACACATTCAAGCACCATTAATCCATCCACATATCGTGACTTTGACCTAAACCAGAGCACAATCGATCTCCAATGCTGTATCCCTAGATGTATTGATTTGTCATGGGAACTTGGAGGACTTTGTGACCCTGATAGATTTAACAAGCACCAGTCACCATCTTTGGCCAGAGGGAATCGAACTCACGATCTCTTGGACATGAGCCCAACGCCCTAATAACTAGGCTATCCTGGCAAACGTACTTCTATTGCTGTTCTCTAATGTAATTAAAAAATTTTAAATTAAAAATTACCGGCCAATTTCAAGCAAATGAAAAACTGCAGGTTAACTTGCTCGGCTGAACGCTTTTCAAAAAGAGAGATTTTATAGAAGGAAAGCTGCAAGCTTTGTTTTACATCCTTTTGGAAAAATTGGTCTTTATAGATCTCCAGTTGTGTAATAAAAGATTTTCTTCTTAAATTCTAATTATTTCATTGCTTAAAAATAATTACTAATGCAGATTTTTTTTATCCATAGCGCAGCCTCATGCAATTATGAAGCAAAAATTTATTGATATTTAGTTTTTTCTTTCCTATTTGATTTCCGAATTGAATCTTCTATCGAAAATTTGGAGTTAGAGCTACATAAAATATTTTTAATGGTGATGCAATTTAATTTTGAGCAATGATTTGTCTCGAAGAACAATTAGGACTCTTTAGTGTAATATTAATTTTCATAATCATAATATTAATTACAATTATAAACCTGTAATTTCTATAACAGATTTAAATGTAACTTCTACAGTGTTTTTATTTGTATCACTTTATTGTTAAAAAGAATTTAAATATTGAAAAAATTAAACAATTTTTTTTAAATAAAACGTTGCAAAATAGATTGCACGATTTTTTTTAGTTTTTAAGTATAAACATTTGTTACATTAAAATAAGATTGCTATTTTTTCACAACTTGTCTCGCTGTATATTAAATGATATAATAGCTATTCATGAAGATTTTTCATTATCTCTCTTTTATTTTAACCCTTTGACGCAGAATTTTTATTAAACATATTTTCATGCTTTTTTTCATTATTTTGTATTAATTTAGGTCAAAATAAGTTAAGAACATTATATTCATCATTTGATTCAACTTATGATTACGAAATATAGCATGAAACACGGGTATCTTTTTTGCGTTCGAAGTAAAACCTTCCAAGCACTAGTCTCTTCCAAACAATAATCATTCAAATTTGCATTTATTTGCTGTTATTTAGATCTAAGTGAAAAAATTAATCATCATCTAAATATCCTTAATTTACAAAATCAATTAGTGCTAAGTTTTCGAATATAAATGGAAACAAAAATTCAAACTCTTTTTTCTTCTTTTTTTGGATTTTATATTTTAATAGAAATAATATTTCGATAATCTAATAGATTTTTTTTTGTTAACTATTATACTGTTTTTTGTATGATTGAAAAATACCAAAGTGTATTTTTGCTTTAAATTAGAGCATCAGAAAAAATACATATGAAAAAGAACACAGGTGGTTTATTTGCTTCAAAAGATTAACATGTTTGTATTTGCAAGTTTCATCATGTTTTAGGACTTAAATTAGGAAACTAAGAATATGAAAAAAATAGTGGCAAATATTTCTTTTTTAAACGCTTTGAGATTTCCAGAAATATTAACTATAAAAACTGACCTAATTTAAAAATAACAATGATCACAAAGTGTATAAAGGCTTATCATTTATACGCTTTATGCAAATCAAAAGGAAAAAAATTCTTTCTGAATAACAAAAAAGAGCGACTATAACCTTAAGAAATTCAAAACGCACATTTGCTTACTTACCATTTTGATAAGGTTCATCCATTTAGGAAAGATGCTATAAGCAAAAAGAAAAAACCTTTATTCGCGGTTTTCCATTCTCTTCCCCCCCCCCTATTCAGAATATTTTCATACACTGTTTGCCCCTTATTCGTTCCATCTTAAAGAGAGGGAAGGCGAATTCGGTATAAATCTGGTGCAAAATCATCCCGGTAAGGCCATCGTTTCGAAGGAGGCGAAAAGAGCCTCTTTTACCTTCCCTTAATTTTATGTAAGATGTTTCTAGATTAGCTATTTCTTCCCGCCTGGAGTACAGAATAAGGCGTGAAAGAAATAGCCCTCAAAAGATTGCTTTAATGCCGAGGGAACCGGGGAGGATGGGGTTGTTATCTTTTCCTTCGCTCATTTCTATCCAAGATCACGTTTTCGTTTCGAGAAAGGCGAACCATATTCGAATATTTCATCGCACCTCCCCTCCAGCCACCCCTTTTATTCCATCGGCTTCACTTCTCTGAGACGAAATATCCATGAACGCAATGTAACGCACGTAGGTAGGATACGGATTTGCATACGAGGAAGAACTCGGAGGGGGGCAAGTAAACCCCCTCCCTTTTCAAAAAGGGGTGCAGAGATATGAAATTCGAACTACGAGACGGAGGAGATGGAAGAATAAGGAAAAGAAAACAACAGAGGGAATAGAACAAAATGGAATTGAGACTTATAACGGACTTTGGCCGACTTTAGAAACGGGAGGGTATGGACATGGCACAACAGTCCAATGGGTTTGCATAATTTCGCTTTTGTCTTCCATTTGAAAATATGTCGCCCACAATAAGACTACCTTCCATATCTCTTTCCCCCCATGCAAATCTATTTCATTCCATCCCCCTCCACCCATATTTTCTATCTTCATATGTAAAGGGAGCCAGAAAATATATATATACATATAACTAAATAGGTTTCTTCCTCGCTACTCAAAGATTGGTTATTCGGAACGAAGACGTAAAAGAAGGAAAGAGGGGGAAAAGGGAAAAAGAGATACAAAGAGAGGGAAAAATAACGCAATTTTCAGCTTGAATATCCACCTTACGTTTCTTCTGATAAGAAATGGAAATACTCCGTAAGCCTGTTTTGATGAAATTTTTTTCCAGATGTTCGTGTAATTGAAAGCGCTGATGGAAACGAGGCTTCAGAAAGCAGAATACATTTTCTACTTTATATATACATATACGTTGAATATATATGTATATATAAATATATATGCGCCTATATATATTATAAGATTTAGCAATAACTGTACCTGTGGGATATGCAGATACAGTGAGGAATAAGATGGAGATGGAAAAGTTCAATTTAAATGTATAAATGTGAAGAAAAGATTATTCAAATAAGAGATAAGTTTATTTTCGTGAGAGACGATTAACTGTCGAGTGTTTTCATTCAGTTTTATTAAAATTTAATCTCGAGAGCCATCATATGAGGAAATCACCAGAGTATCATTTTATCTTCTTCTATATGTCTGGTGGTGCAAATATATTTCCATGTAATTACGCAAAATGGACTCCGCGAGTGGAAAAGGATTCCCCTTCATTTTATTGTTTTGATGCAGTTTTGTGTCAGTTTTTTATACAGCAATAAATTTCGTGCGATTAAAATATAGAAAGATGGATTAAGGGTAGGTAATTAATAGGAAGATTGATTCATTACATATGATATGTTTGATAGATTTATTCATGATATATTACACTGGGGAATGTATTTGTACAAATACTTGATCTTACGCATTTCGGTTGTGAGGATTTAAAATCTGAAATTAGTTTTGCGCCTAAAGCTGAGATTTTTTTTTTCTTTTTGAAATGTCCTTTTTAGTCTATTTTTTGTCGAAATGTACAAATTTAAAAACATTATACATAACAATTGGTTGCCTGAGTAATGCGACGAACTACTAAAGGAGTCAGGATTAAAACTAAATTAGTAATATCGTCAAACGCTACTAAGTCTCTTTCCTATTATGAGCTGTTTCGTTGTGTGATTCTGAACGAGTCACAATAGGGGAAGCGCCCCTAGCTGCGTGTTTCTATGCTTTTTAAATCCTGATGATGTGCCCTAACTAACATAGAAGTTTGTCGCAGCATTTATGTAATCCTTTGCTATGTGTAACGTTTCAAAACTTGTACCTTTTGGCAAAAAAATGGACTAAAAATATCATTTTTTAAAAAATCTGACATCAAAGGATGCAAAAATTTCACCAGCTCCCTCATCAAAAGTACTAGGATCATATTCTCTAGGTAGTGACTAGCTACCTATTTGAAAGTTAAAAATCTGAATAAGATGGGGGGGGGGGGGTAAGGTTTGCTTATTCAGAAACAGTACGTTTTTGTGTCTGATTCTGTAACTTAATAGTTAGCGCCTAATTAATCTGTTTATTTGAGGCCAACTTTTGAATCATTTAAGTTATTCCGGGTGAAATTATAGGTCAAAAATTAATATTTAAGCTATAAACAAACAAAAACGCTATCTGAATGTGATGAATTACTATTGAGAAAAATTGTTGTAAAAACATGTGTTTTCATTACCAGCTGGAACTTGAAAGTGTTTCTAATAATTACCTTTCGACTCTCTCTCTTTCCCTTTGCAATCAAACAGGTTTTGATGCTCTTAACCCTGTAATCCTCAGTTTTAATTAGTCAGATTTCCTTAGAATTTTTTTATTCTCCATAGTTTAAATATCAATTTGTTGTCCCTAATGTTCATACTTCATTGACAAGTAATTTAAAAATATATATTAGCGGATGGGATTACAGATTACCCTATATATTATGGAACAAATGTTAGTCAATTCAAATAAAGAATTTACGTTCACTCCACCTCTTTAAAAAGTTATATTGCTTCACCAATTCACATTTTATCAGTAAAACAATATTGGTATTTCAGTGGAAATTTCAGACTTACGACAAATATTCACAACTAAAACAAATCTCACACTCACTCAAAAAAACAATTTACATTCTAATTAGTCACCATAGCCACCACAAAACTCTTCTCGTTACCATCTATAAACTGATATATACTAAATAAATTATTTAACAAAAAATACGATGCGCATAAGCACATAATATTTTACACTCTGGTTATTTCAGTTTCCATTTTTAAAAGCGCTATATGTTGAGCCACCTCAACTAGATTTGGCATGTGACATTTTTAGCGGCACTCATTGGTCGATTTCCAGCGTTGCCATTCGGGGAGTTGTAATGAGGCTTTTTTTTGTCGCCGTGTAAGAGAAATATATATATAGATTTTGGTCATAAAAAAATGCACGGGATGTAAACTATTACAATTTATTCCGTATCATAATAGTACTTCTATATAAGTACCTAATTCCTAATCGTACTTCCATGTAAATACCTAATTTACAGTAGCTGATCATAATTTCGGAAGAAATATCCGACTTACGACAAATATTTTCCATTTTGGTCGTAAAAAAATGCATAGAATACATTTCCTCCAAAAACTATTAAAATTTAGTATAAGCTATTACATTTTACTCAGAATCATAATAGTACTTCCATATAAGTACTTAATTTATAATAGTACTTCCATATAATTACTTAATTTATAGTATCTAATTCATAATAGTACTTCCATATAAGTACCTCATTTAAAGTACCTAATTCATAATAGTACTTCCCTAGAAGTACCTAATTCATAATAGTGCTTCTATATAAGTACCTAATTTATGGTACCTAATTAATGACAGTACTTCCATATAAGTATCTAATTTATACTACCGAATTCCTAATAGTACTTCCATATGAGTAATACAGAAATATTCGCGACCGCTAAAATTCCCATTACAAAAAGAAATAAACATTAAGATGAAATAACAATGAATATAATAGAAAAATAGTGCCTCATCTTTCACGGGACGCGTGTCGGGCACACTGCCGCTAAAAAATCTACCCGGATTGCCCTTGTCAATCTCCAACTATCGCTGGCATGGCACATAATAAAGGAACAGGATTAGACGTCTTTATGCGGCGCACAGTGCCATGTGTTTGTTCGCTGCTCTTTTTTTTGTACACCCCCTATTTTGTAACAGAGGGGTAGGGTGAAGAGGTGCCGCTGAAAGACCATAATGGCTCTTGTATCCCCATAATCCACAAAATTAATTGCCTGCGCCGGCCGTACCGATTAAATCCTCAATTTTCTCCAGGGAGGTTGCCCGGATTAGGGCATCTTTCCGGGTACGATACGCCCAGGATTGGAACATCTGGGGCGGGGGGATCGGTGAGGGTGGAGCCGTTTCTAATTAAGAACGCCCATCGACCCTTTCAAGATGCCTTTTTTTTTTTATTGGTATCAGGCACTTCCTCTTCGAACCATATGTAGAGATGGGAGATTTTTTCGAGAATATTTGTACTAGGATGAGTCAATTATTGACGCAGTTTAGGTGAATAACGAGTTGTTTAGCAATAATTTACCAGTTAATTTTTATATGATTATTTTTTAATGTCTTCTTTTAATAATTTTATAATACGTTAATTAATACAGGTGGAATGAATTCTACTCGATCTATTTATGCACTGATTTTTTAATAGCTACGAATGATTTGAGCTGATTCAAAATTATTTATATTCTGTGTATTTTATGTTCTTGTATTAAAGTTTGTGTTTGCAGAATTTTGTTCCGAAATGATCCTGTAAATTTTTTATTGGTGAATGGCATTTAAATGGGGAAGAGTTTATGGCTGTTTGAAATTTCTAAAGTATACGGTGCAAATGAAGAAATGATGAAAGTCGTTATTAAAGTTAAAATTGTGCTTAAGGAAGTCGAGAGCTTTAACCTTGCCCCTAAGCAAGTTTACCCCAAGCGTACCTGAACTGGTTTTATGAAAATTCAATAGCGGCAACGAAGAGAAGACAAAACCCCGATCAATATAAAATACATTTGTTACCTCAATGTGTGTTACTTTGTAAAGAAGATGCATCTGGGTGAAAACTGTGCTACCAAAAATCTAAACGTTAAAGTGGTATATCCAAAAAATAAATTTTAATTATTTGAGAGATTATAATTAGCTCTATAGCGGCTGGTAAAATGCGTTATGATGATTTCAATGCTTTTTGTAGATTTTTTCTTCATTTTAAATTTAATTTTGCTCCAAACTTATTTTATAACACCGTTTGATTTCGTTGCACCATTTTGCTTGAGCTTGATGCAGTATATTACATTCCGGTTCGTGTAGTTTTTTGAAGAAATCCAATCAAATCAAATACTAGTTACGCTTGATAACTACATTATAAAAAAATGCTTTAAAGTTGCGGTATTCAAGCCAATATTTTTACCTTAAAAATGTGCGGCAGAAAAATTTTGTTAAAAGAACCACGGAGCCATTATTTCTGCCTAGAAAATCTATTTAACAAATCCTAAATATGCTTAAAATATCCTCACTAGTAGACGGATCATGGGTTAGAGTCCCCTTGCCGTCAGGCTAACTGTGGTTTTTTTTTTCGTGGTTTCCCTCTTTATATTTCTCAAATGAGGTTTGGTTCCATCAAAACGTCCACCACGAAGGTAAATTTCTCCCAATACTTGATCTAGGAGTTCCTTTGTCTTCTGAATTAGGATTAGAATTACAAGGCTACCGAGTTGAACATTAGTAGGTTTGGATTTACGACTACCAATGTTCAACTCCGTAGCCTCGTAATTTTGAACCTAATCCAGAAGACAAGGAATCTCCTGGATCAAGTATTGGGAGAAATTCGCCTTCGTGGAGGACTTTTTTGATTGAACTATTCCGCATTTGCATTGCATGGAGAGGTAAAACAACGAAATCCTCCCACGGTTAGCCTGACGGCAAGGGGACTCTAACCCATGATCCGTCCACCTCTGAAGACATTTTACGTCAGCACTGCGGTCGATGCAAACCGGGTGCGGAATTCGTATCGACCAGCCATCGTTGGGATTCAAATCTGATTAGCCTCATTGGAGGGCAAACGTTCTATTCCCTGAACCACTACCGCTAATTTAATAGTGTTTGAGTTAAGATTGAAACGCTCTAGGCAAAAACATTACGAAAGAGCTGTGGCTGTAAATTTGTCTTAATATTCAATCGTCAGTGGCGGCCTAAGGACCACCTAACTTCGGATTAATGAATATACCAGCATGTCTGTGAAGTAAAAGCAGCTTGCACATAATACTGTAAATATTACTTTATTCGTGAAGTTCAAAAAGGAATCGTGGAGCCTTAACTTTCATAACCCTCAGGCCCACGAAGAGCATTTGCCAGAATACTTTATTTAATTGATGAATTAGTTAGGAGCATCTCCCAACACCCGTTAGTAAATTTTCAATCAGAGTTTTGTCAATGCTGCCGAAGAAGCCGTGGTGGCTCAGGAGATAGAGTATTCGCCCCCCAATGAGGTAACCCAGGTTCGAATCTAAGTGGAGTCTGGTTGATAGGAATTCTACTCACGACTGGTGCCAACCAAATTATTCTCAGTGGTACACGGATCATGGGTTAGAAGTCCCTTGCCCTCGGGCTAACAGTGGGAGATTTTCGTGTTTTTTTTCTTTTCGTGTAACGCAAATGCGAGTCACTTCCTTCAAAGAGTCTTTCGTGAAGGCTGTTTTATTTCAATGCTTGATTCAGGTGTTTCCTTGTCTTCTGGGTTGGGCTCAAAATTTCAAGGCTTTGACTCTGATAGTCGTAAACTCGGCATTGGGGCGTCTGTTCAATGCCGGTAACAAAATTAAATTAAATTTCGCCGAAGACAGGATCTTCATAACAGTAGGTAAAAGTTTATGTAAGATTAAAATTCAGAGTAAATGTAAAATTTATACAGTAATGATCATATATGGCAACGTTACTTTTAAAAAGTAACGAGTAAAAGTACAAGTATTTTTAAAAAAAGTAACGAGTAAAAAGTAAAAAGTTCTTATTTTAAGAAGTAACGAGTAAAAGTACAAGTAAAAGTACAAGTACTAAACAAAAAAAGTAACGATTTAAAAGTACATTTCTAGGAAATCGAGAATTCAAAGTAACCTAAAATTTTATTGAATAATATTCTTATGTTCTTCAATGTTTTTGCAAAATTGGTTTTATTTATTTAATTATTTTTAATTTTGAAAGTTATGGACATTAATTTTCTTTCAAATTCGGAGGAATGTTATAATATAATTTTATGATATAATTGTATAATATTATTTTAAAATCAAATATAATTTTAATATCAAACTTGTTATGGATTTGCACTAAAAAGAAATTTTACCTATTGATTTTAATTTTTAGTTTATTATTTTTATTTATTTAAATTACCATTGATTTAAAATTGTTTTACTCTATAGAAACGCGTTTTAAAAGCACAAAAATAAACAAAGCAAACATGGGGTTTCAGATAGCTTTGTGATCTTTGAGCTGGTAAAAAATAATTGAATGTGCAGTGTAAGTTGAAACAGAACAGTCTACAGTTTTATTTGTAACAATGGCTAATGCTGAAGTCATGCGAGAAAATCATTTTCCGAACAATTCTGCCAAACGGAATGATTAAAATTTGTAAACGAATTTTAGTATCAGCGGCTAAATTAATACCTTCGAGTTTTCAAGAGTTAAAATAGCAAAATAGTTTTCAGTCGCACAAATAGTTCCGAAGTTCTTAGAGATTTGACTGGGCGTTGTCTGACAAGGTCGGGCATAAACATAATTTTAGGAAAAAATGTACTAGGTAAAAATGTATTTAGTAAAAAATGTATTAAGACAAAAATGTATTATTAGTGAGATCAAAAAGAAAATTGAAAAACGTAATAACAAAATCCAACAATTTTTATTTAAAATGTATTAAACAAATGCATAAAACTCGAAAATGAATGAAAATAACTTCTTAATTAATATTTTTATTCATTTTGCAAAATAATTGCATTTTGACAGCACTTTTTTTTATTTTTTTTTTAGAAAGCTTACCGAGTTTTAGAAAAAAGTAACGATTTCATTCGACATTTCCGTTACAAATACTTGTACTTTTTCCCAAAAAAAGTAACGAAAGTACAAGTAAAAGTACTAAATTTAAAAAGTAACGAAGTACAAGTAAAAGTACGTACTTTTTACTTGTACCGGCGGTACAAGTAACGAAAGTAAAAGTACTGCCATATATGGTAATGATCAGCAGATAATATTATTGGA
This sequence comes from Parasteatoda tepidariorum, assembly GCF_982258835.1. Classification (NCBI taxonomy): domain Eukaryota; kingdom Metazoa; phylum Arthropoda; class Arachnida; order Araneae; family Theridiidae; genus Parasteatoda; species Parasteatoda tepidariorum. The sequence continues at coordinate 65,723,478 of NC_141764.1, forward strand.
AAAAGGAAAACCCAAATTATAAAACGTCCTCAAATGATTGATAATATGGAATAGAAAATGAAATTAATTTTTGAAAAATTGATCCATATGGAATTTGAACTATGCACGACAATTACAAAAAAATATTATTAGGTTACATGTCAGGTAAATCAAGAGAGATTGATCTACTACTTTACATTAATTACGCTTTCTTCTACATTATCTTTCTCCTACATTTTATTCATTTCATGGAAATGTCGTGCTTGACTTAATAAATGATGTTTGGAACATTCTTAACACAATTCTCGCCACAAGAGTATTTTTTGGCGTTTGTTCCTGCTCGAAACATCTTGAAATTCCCTCATCGAAACGAAAGTAATAAGCTTTTGTTTTAAGAAGGCTGGAAAAGAAGATGCAACTGACAAGGTAACGATGAAAAATGCAACTTAAAATTAATCAATGAGGAGGTTGGAAGGTTATAATTGAAAACTTCCTCTCAAAATTGGCTTCCATCATGGCTTTAATACCTGCCTCGAAATGAAAGTAAAATTTTGGAGATTAATATTTCTGCTAATGAAACAATACGCTGTGGAATAGTAGCATTGACAATTAGATAGATAATTTTGACTCTTACTCTTGAAGAATTAATAGTTTCTTTCAATGGAAGTTCCCATTAACTTTTATTATATTAAAAATTTTATCCATCAAGGGTTTGGTAACACTTAAAAAATATTAAATTTTAGCAATTGTGTTTCAACGTTTTTTTTTCAATGTTTAACGATTTTCAAACATTTGTGCAAGTATAATAGTTGTAAGATGAATGAAACACAATATATGCTTAATTTAATTTTGGTCGTTAATTTCAATTCAATTTCATTGAATTGAATGCATTCCAACCAGTCTCCAATTGCTCTAAAATGCATTTTTATTGTAATTTTTTATGATAAATAGATATTATGGATAATAAAAGATAAAAATAGAATAAAACAGAACAGATATTATAATAGAATTTATGGCAGTTTAACAAAAATTAAATTAGAAAAAAAAATCATAAATTTTTTGATTAAAGTCGAATTTTGCAGTAAATAAATAACTACTTGCAGTTATTATAGCTTAGTTGCGATATCAAAATATAATGCATAATAACTAATATAAAATTATCGCTCGCCTTAAAAATTAAAAAAAGATCTATTAACGAAAAAAACTAATTAATCAAATAGTGAATTTTGGTTTTATTTTTAATTTTTTCATCATACCTGATTTTAATGCTACCTGATGTTGACTACGAAAATATTGGTTGCTCATTTCGAAAATAATTTTGATAATTTTTATTTTATTTTAAGGGAGTATTATTCATAACAATATACGAATAGCGTAATCTTGATGCTTAAACATAGTTAAGCTGAAAACTGTGTTGTTTTTTACTTTTCTCAATTTGAAAAGAATTACCGTAAAATTAAAAATTATTTCGAACTCCTACAAATTTAAATTCAGATTATAGTCACAACCAGATAATTTTCGATAGTAATTTAATGTTTAGCTTGGTCGTAAGCAAAAAAATAAGCAAAAATTCGTATTGGATCAATTGCTGCAGTAAACGAAACGTTGCATCGCAACATTTAAACATGAACTAATGCAAAAAAATTACGAATAAAGATAATTCTTTTTTCACTCAATTAGAAAAGTTATCGTAATTATAGTAATTTTAAATAACAAAAATGGGGGGAAAGCAAAAATTTGCTATTTTCTTATAAAATTTTTTTAGGTCAATTGCAGGTGTAATCACTATAAGTATACTGTCTTTTCTGAATACTGTCATTTGTATACTGTCATTTTTATTATTTTTAAAATAAAATCTCAATTGCGTCAAATTATAAGCGATTGCAACAACTTTTATTATTTTTAAAATAAAATCTCAATTGCGTCAAATTATAAGCGATTGCAACAACTTTTATTATTGTTAAATTCAAGAAATACATACTTTAAACAATGACAATTTTGCTCCCATATAAAACTGAAGTAATTGTCTCCATTATTGTCTGGTTCGATGACTTTCATCGTGTTTATATCATGAAATCATGTTTTTCAAAACTTGACTAAGATGCTCCGAAGATTTATATCTTAGTTTTTATTCCTTCCTAATTGTTCTTTGCTCTAACCAGAACGATTCTTGGTTTCAAAATGGCAAAACTGAAATTTAAATATCACCGTTTTCAAAACCTGGCTAAGATGTTCCGATGATTTATATCTTAGTTCATATTCCTTCTTAATAGTTCTTTGCTCTAACCAGAACGATTCTTGGTTTCAAAATGGCAAAACTGAAATTTAAATATCATCGTTTTCAAAACCTGGCTAAGATGTTCCAATGATTTACATCTTAGTTCTTATTCCTTCTTAATAGTTCTTATTCCTTCTTAATAGTTATTCTATCTAACTAGAACTATTTTTGGTTTCAAAATGACAAAATTGGAATTTAAATATTATCATTTTCAAAATCTGGCTAAATTGCTCTGGAACATTAGCACCCAGATTCTGATTACGACTTAATTCTAACCGATTAGGGATTCTAAACTAAAATTTAAATACTATCGTCTTTTTTCAATCAAAATTTGATGAATTTTCCTTCATATATTTCATCCTCAAATCTAATTACAATTTAATTCTAACCGAACCCTGATTCCAAATTAACGTCACTGAAATCTGAATAAAATCTTCTTCCTAAAATCTTACATATGCCAACCTTGAATTTTATACCACTTTGGAATCAGATTCATACCTGATTAATTTATACCTGAATTATTAGTATAAAATAGCGGTTTTTTTAATACTGATAACAATTGCATAAAATTATATCAGTAATTATATAAATTGAATATATTAGTGTAAAATAAAGGTTATTTAATACTTATACGGTTACAATTTTACATCAATTGTTATTTTATGTCTGAATTTAATTATTTTCTAGTCCTAACCGATCACTAATACCAATCCGAAATTACTGGAATCTAAATATCATTTCTTTTCAAATTCTGAAATATTTATTTTGGTATATTCCAATTCTAATTTTGACTAATCCTGATTCCAACCTCATAAAGAAAAAATTATCATCGTTTTCAAAACTTTAAGAAGTTGCCTGGCATATTCTAATCGTAATTCTGAATCCAGCCTAGCTCTGAAATTATTCCAATCTGTCATAACTAGAATCTATAAATATTTGTTCTCAAAACCTTGCAAAGTTGCCTGGCATATTTTAACCGTAATTCTGAATCAAGCCTAGCTCTGAAGCGATTCCAATCTGTCATAACTAGAATCTATGAGTATTTGTTCTCAAAACCAAAGCAGGCAAACAGAATATATTGATATAAGAAAAACATTTTTTGATGTGGCTCAAATTAATTTTTCAGTAGAAATTTAAGTGAAAAAGCATAATGGAATAGTAATTTGTTTAAAGAGAAAATAAAACAAGTAACGGATTAATGAAATCCCATAAATTTCGAAATTGATTTTTCACGCATTCAGAAAATGTTTATCCACTCCTATTCTTGTCGACGTTTTGAGGTAATGCTGTGTTGCATCATAATTTTAACTACTTGCAGCAAAGCTTTACTTTTGCAACGATAAAGCAGTAACTCTTGCAGGAAAGATCTATATGGCTATTTCGCGCCATTCACTTTAGCCATTACAACCAACTCAGCATTATTACGTTTTAAGACCTTAACTCCCAATTATTTAGATATCGGATTAGAAATCAGATAGATTCTCAACCCTTTACCTTCCCTGATCTGCATCTACTTCAAATAGCTCTCGACGTAATCACCAGGCTATTTATGAAACTCGAACATACATTACGAACAGTAAACGCAATCTGGCTCCCTGATTATTGAACACTATCGACGCAAATTTACGCCTAAAGACACGATTACCTCAAATTCGGTCCTACAAATGCCATTAAAGTCTTGGCGATAAGAATATAATCAGGGGGACATGATGGTGATGATTACTACTAAGATAAGCAAGGACGGAAAATCGCCAATCATCCTTAATTTATAAAGGGATTTTAAATTTATTCCGTTTTACTCCTTAAGAATAGCTGGTCATTGAACGTATTGGAAAAGCTAGTTTAAGCTGAAACAAGGTTAATTCATGGAAATAGTTGCCTTTGATATTGAGTATAATGAATATAAATTATTGTAGGAAACAGCCCCAATTGTGTTAAGTAAACATTTAAGACTACTTTGTACATGTATATAAATCTATATAAATAAAGCAGAATGTTTATATTAAACGAAGCAGAATGTTTATATAATATAGCAGACTGTTGTGCATGGGTACGTGTATGTGCGTGTATGTATCATATCATGTATCACCTTAGGGCTGTTTTTCGAAGGCTACGTCATAATATGAAATGATGCTTTTTTGCTAATAATATGCTTATTTTCATAACTGCTGTGAGTTTGCAACTGTTACTCATGACTGTTTGGTCAGGTTTTGCCTATCTAAAGCCAGTGGCTGTCTACGCTTATTTTGAAAATGGTGCAAAACGTCAATATAGAGAAAAGCCACAGTTTTGTGAAAATGAAAAGCGTTTGTGCTCTAATTTTTTAATATTTAAAACTTACTTCAGTGCTGCATTACCTAGACTCATAAAAATTTGTTGTTGTTGTTGTTGTTGTTACTTTACGTCGCACTAGAGCTGCACAATGGGCTATTGGCGACGGTCTGGGAAACATCCCGGAGGATGACCCGAAGACATGCCATCACAATTTTGATCCTCTGCGGAAGGGATGGCACCCCCGCTTCGGTAGCCCGACTAAATGCGCGCGAAGTCGAGCACTTTACGGTAGCACAGTTTAACGAGGACCAATACCGCACACCCTCGGTCCCTACGCAGACTGATCCAAGTGGTCACCCACCCGCACACTGACCGTAGCCAGTGATGCTTGACTTCGGTGATCTGCTGGGAACCGTGTCTTAACGATCAGTCCACTGCGGGACATAAAAATTTGCGAAAACTGAGAATAAGGCAGTAATTTTAATAATTTTCATCTAGGTAGGAAAATATCGACAAATTGGCAATTTTTGAAAATGTTTAATAAGTTTAAAATATTTAAGTTATTTGTCTGTTCTTCTTATGATTGTGTTAATTTATTTAAGTTATTTTACTCTTGGACAAGCGCCCTACAGACCAGGCTCAAGATTAGTCAGGAGTAGCAACCGCAAATCCACATGAGCACTAATTTCTAATCGGTTGCTTTTTTTTTTTTTTTTTTTTAAATATATATTTAAAGATGATTTTTTTTTTTTTAAAGATGATGTTCATAACGGCACTGAATCCATGTTCTACCAAATAGGAAAACGGGGAAAGCGTTCAGCAACTACTGTACAATAACCCATTATGCAGGATATAAAATTGGAATTTGTTTTTGTAAACAGAATTCGTTGTATCCTTGTTCAAACATTGGTCTGAGCTTGTAAACACACAAAAGGGTTCATCACCCGATCGGGAATATCCAAGTGAAGAATGTCTTCAAATCTTCGGTTCAGGTCTGCATGAAGAGCCATAAGTGTTGAGTTGACAGTTAGCAAGTAAATCTTCATCTCTATTTTACCATTTCGAAAGATTGGAAAACTGAGAACATTCTCCTCGTCCCAAGTTTTGCTTGTACAGAAAAAGTTTTGCAACAAGCTCAGATTTTACGATTTTAGTTTTGTTAGTTTTTGCAGATTGTTTTAAGTTGACCAGAAAGCCTTGGTATCTTCCTACCATTGCCGATACACCTTCAGTAGCCACAGAAATTATATTAGTCAAAAGTATAGCTTTTAATTCAGAAAATAACGTTTTACCTTTCGCATCGTTTTCCAAACATTTAGTAAATAACAATTTTTGGCAAAATTTTTCTTCTTTTGCGAATTTTACATAAGTTAAAACTAAAAGCTTCGTTTCTTGGTAAAGTGGATTCGTCAAGCTGTATTGAAAATTCAGTTGCAAGCTGTACAGAAATTCATTTTTAAGTACTCACATAAAGAATTTTCTACGCATTAAACCATTTTGTCAATCCTTCTTTGTAGATTATTATTACTCAGTGAAATTCTTTTTATAATGTCGAAAGTTGGTTTGTACAACACGGTGCGTATTACCTCACTTACAGCTGGTAAAATAAGTTCTTCACCAATAGTGGGTTGCTTTCCGCACTTTGCAATCAATAAAGAAATGCTATAAGAAACATGCAATCCATTGTCACTTCGCTTAGATGTTGTCCCTATGAGTTGCAGCAGTGACCGTTTTTTGAAATATTTTTGTTTGACTGTTTGAAAAATTGTTAAATCCTTATCTTTTTTTGTCATTATAGATTTTTATTAAACGTTCCTTTAGCTTGGAAGATTCCATTGAATCATTTGACATGGTTTTATTGCACAGAAGACACATAGATAAAGTACTATTTCCTAGTGAAGAAATAAAGCCATACTTCAAATATTCAACACTGTATTGTCGGCATTTTTTATTCGGCTTACTCATACTGTTATCTGTTAAGAGGGACACAGAAGGATATAAGAAAATTTGTATACCAAATGCTTTATTTGTAACAAACCACTGTCAATAATTATTAACTTTTTCAATGCAATGCTGCAATAAAGTCCTTTTGAATTAATTATTTGACGTAAGGATAAAATTTCATGCGATTTTTGAATAAAATACATTTTTTAATAATTATTTTCTTTCAAAAAAGCATCTGTATTAAAAAAAAAGTAATTCAACGTTACGGATATTGAAAAATGTGATTTTTTTCAAAAATGATCAATTTTATTCAAATATACTTTTGCAACAAAAGTACACGATCTGCGTAGCAATAAAAAAAAATGCAACTATACCAAAACTTCCAAATAACAATAAAATACTTCTTTTTATCTAAGACTATAAATACTTCTACAATAAAATACTTCTTTTTGTCATTGTTCATTCACAAAAGGTATAACATAATGCTCAGTACTTAAGTAACATACTGTATTTTAGGCACCCACCTATACTTATATTTTACTCAGGACGTAACCGCAACTAATTTTTTTTTTTTTAATTTCCACAATAATAAAAATCGATCACAATTTTATTATTCTATATTAAACCGCACGCGGACCCCCTGACGTTATTCAGGGACCGAAAATAAATTTTAATTCTCCACGGGTCCCCTAAATGATACCAGGACCCCTGGAGCCACTTTGGGAACCACTGGTCTTCAACAACAGCATTATGATGAATGGCACTGAATTCAGTTTAAATGGATTAAACTTCTAAGACATTTTTTACTTATTCCAATAACGTAAAGTCACTTGAAAGACAATAAAGAATAAGAACTGTTTTCAGTTTTTATTTTTTAAAGGAAAATTATTTCCGTTTTATTAATTGTGTCGGAATATAACTTTCATTTTTGCGCGTGTTTTCGTTCAGTAACGATTGGTTAATTATTTTGTTTTTTCCTCCGTACGTATCCATCGAACATTTAGCAATTTATATTGTAGCATACGCAAAAAGGAGTGCAAAAATATAATTGGCAACTTCCGAGAACGAGAAGAAAAAAACAGAATCTTAATCCACGCATCATTTTTATTCCTTTTTTATTTTTTAAGTTATAGTTTGCTTGAAATTCCATCATTTTTCCTGGTTTTCGACCCAATCTTTATTTGTGATCCAATGAATACTCCTCAGTGAAAGAAGAATTTATTTTTCAAACATTTACATAAAACATTAAGTAATTTATATTATAGCCTACTCTAAAAGAATACAAGGCTACATAAAATTAAATAGTTTTATTACATCATTCTTATTCCTTTTTTAATTTTAAAGTTATAGTTTGCTTGAAATTCCATCATTTTTCCTGGTTTTCGACCCAATCTTTATTTGTGATCCAATGAATACTCCTCAGTGAAAGAAGAATTTATTTTTCAAACATTTACATAAAACATTAAGTAATTTATATTATAGCCTACTCTAAAAGAATACAAGGCTACATAAAATTAAATAGTTTTATTACATCATTCTTATTCCTTTTTTAATTTTAAAGTTATAGTTTTTTTGAAATTCCATCATTTTTTCTGGTTTTCGACCCAATCTTTATTTGTGATCCAAAGAATACTCCTCAGCGAAAGAAGAATTTATTTTTCAAACATTTACACAAAACATTAAGTAATTTATATTATAGCCTACGCAAAAAGAATACAAAGCTACATAAAATTAAATAGTTTTATTACATCATTTTTATCCCTGTTTTATTTTGAAAGTTATAGTTTGATTGAAATTCAATCATTTTTCTCTGGTCTTCGACCAAATGTGTATTTGTGATCAATTGTTAATACTCCTCAGAGAATGAAGATTTTATTTTTGCAAACATTTACACAAAACATTTAGTATTTCACATTATAGCATACGCGGAAAAGATACAAAACTATAATTGGCAACACCAGAGAAGAAAGAAAAAAAGAACAGAACCCATAAAACAAACTTAATCAAGCGATATTTTTTCTTCCTGCAAGAGATATTTATAAGTCCAGCAGGTGACAGGCAGAAAGAAATACCGATTCACATTTCATTTAATATCCCACACTTCACACACCGGAAATACGGCATCCATTTAAAAATCTCTTCCTGAGAAATACAAATTCCAAAAAATTTACGACGAGAGCCAACAAACAAACATCTGCTGCGCCAAGGCGCAAAAGAGGTTTACTCCCAATATACATTAAGAGCTTCAAACTTATATCTACCTTCTTTCGGACACAAAAGATAGAAGATTTTTAAAGGAACGGGGCAATGGGAGGGGGGGGGGATAGAATGACAGCGAAGGCCCCCTATGATGATGAAGATGTGCCGACTTCGTTGCATCATAAAATTTTATGACGCTCCAGTTTTGTGAGTTTTGCATATGAGGGCGTATCGCTATGTTCTTCACACCGGGGAATCAGGCCACCACCTCTGACGTTTATGTTTTTTTCGGGGGATAGAGGGGCATTGAGTTTGTCTAAGGGGTCCGGCAAACGACTCTATATTCTAGAATTAAAACTAATAAACGCCTGGGAATGGTTCATCACCGAGTGTTTTTGATGAGTTTCGAAAGTGGTACCTACTCCATATCCGTATGGGATGAATGGAAGCTCTGTATGGGGGAAGCGGGTGTTTTAAATTGGCTTCGAGCCTTGTCTTGAAATTTTATTAGAATAAACGGCTGAGGAAGTGAAGTCTATGTCTTAAAGAAGTGGTAACTGTATAGTTTGAAATGAAAACTTTCTTGTGTTGCCATCAGTGCAAATAATACCTGCGTATTAAAGGTTAAATGGCTTTATGCCCATTTTTTGACAAAATTAAGGTTTCCTACGAAATTTTGTTCATTTTTAATAGATTTAGTCTACTAACTATAATACTGTAATTAAACATTTAAACAAAATAATTTTAAAAAATTAATAAGAAACAATTTTTCATGGTTTTGCTCGTAAAAGCAAGATATAAAATTTTGCGTGTAACTTATAAAAATCGATTAGATATAATCTCAGTCAATTTCTTCGGTATATTATGCTTATTTTATATAAACTTCATCCTAAAATATTTTATTTTATTTTATAACCGTCGTTGAACAGCCGACCCAACTTTTTGGGTTTACGACTACTAATGTTCATCTCCGTAGCCTTGTAATTTTGAACCCAATCCAGAAGACAAGGGAAATTCTGGATCAAGAACTGGGAGAAATTTTGCCTTTTCGTGGAGGGCTTTTTGATAGAACTAACCCGCGTTCGTGTTACATGTTGAAAAAAACCACTAAAATCTCCCACGGTTAGCACTAAGACTGTAGCTCATGATCCGTCTATCACTGAAGATATTTTTGCCTTGAAATTTTTTGTAAGAATTTCTTATACATTTTTTAAATGAAAGCAGATGAAAAATCGATGGTTTATTTGGTGTTATTATTCTTATCTGAAAACAAGCAACTTTTCATCTGCTTTTTTTAAAACTTGAAATTAAATCGATTGCAAGGAAGATGAGGAGGATAATTATCAAATTAAAATTAGAATTAAAGCAGGTGGAACATATCATATTGCTGGACTATCCATGAAATTTTCTGGCTATATGGTCAAACATGCTATAAAAGGCGTGTTTTCATAATGTTGGTTGAACAACCGACCCATTTTTGGCTTTGTGGCTATCAATATTCAACTTCACAGTTTTGTAATTTTGAGCCCAGCTCATAAGACAAGTAAGCTCTTGGATCAAGCATTCTGACAAATCAGGCAATTTATTGACAATTGCTCTTGATTGACATTTGCAATTGACATTTTGATTCCATTAAAGAAATACCATTTAGCTTAGAGCCGGCAGATGTAAATGAAAGTAAAGATTGACGGTCGATTTGCAGTGAAGCGTAGTAGAAATCAACACTGTAAAAAATTAAGTAGAATATTTGAAAGGGTACTATACTTTACAAAGGCAAATTATTATTTGTTGCGAACTTCTAAGTTGAGTGTAAAATAGGTAACTTTTGAAAAGGTTATTTCGAAAAACCAAAACTATTTCATAACCATCGTTGAACAGCTGACCCAATTTTGGGTTCACGACTACCAACGCTCAACTCCGTAGGTTTGCAATTTTGCAACCAGAAGACAAGAGGACTCCTGGATCAAGTATTGGGCGAAATTTGCTTTTGTGGAGGACTTTTTTGATAAAACTAATTCGCAATAGCGTGTAAGGGAGAAGAGAACAACGAACACGTCTCACGATTAGTCTGACAGCGAGAAGATTCTAACTCACGATCCGTCTATCACTGAAGATGTTTTACGTCAGCACTGCGGTGAGTGAGCGGAATTCATACCAACCAACACCTGCAGGAATTCGAACTATTGGGTGTACAAATTAGTTCGGTCCGTTTTCAAAAGATGGCTCTGGCTGTTATGAATGTTTCATAGTGACAGCTGGTTTCGATTTCAGAGAGGTTAGACATCCGTCAATAGTATTTAGCTTATATCACTTTGAGTTTCATACAAAAACCATGTTTTTTGCTTCGTTGAGTATGTCAAATTTTGTGGTAACTAAGCACCACTTGCGGGTTTTTTTTTTAATGTTTTTGCTTTTAATTGCAAGAAAAGTGCAGCTGAAGAGCAGTGAATGCTTGTAGATGTTTATGGTGACAATGCTCCAACTGATAAATCATGTCAGGAATGGTTTTAACGTTTCAAGAATGGTGAAAGAAGAATGGTGCTGTGTACTATGAGCTGCTACAATTGGCGATTCCATTACGGGCAATCGGTATAGGCTACAATTGATTCTTTTGAGCCATGCATTACGAGAAAAACGACCGGAATACGAGCAAAGACAAGAAAAAGTTATTCTTCTGCATGATAACGGTCGGCCTCATGTCGCAAAAAAGTGAAACATTATTTGGAAACACTCAAGTGGGATATTTCACCGCACCCGTCGTATTCACCGGACTTTGCTCCTTCTGATTACTGGTTGTTCTGACGGATGCAGCATGATTTGGCAGGACACCGGTTCACTTCTTTCGCGAAAATTGACCCCTAACTAAGATCGCCTCAAAAGACAAGAAATTTTTTCGCGATGGAATTCGAAAATTGCCTGAGAGGTGGGAAAAAGTAGTAGCCAGCGATGGACAATACTTTGATTAATCTGTTTATTCATTTTGTTCTAAAATAAAAGCATTTTTGACCACACGAAAAGAAAACGGACCGAACTAATTTGTACACCCAATATATCCCCCAATTGGGAGTCAAGTGCTCTATCGCCTATGCTACCGCGGCTTCACGTGCTTGACGAAAACGGAAAGTAAATAAAATAGATGCTATGATTAAATAGAGTTTTCTAAGTTCAATTTATGCATTTTTTTCTTTTAGGGCACCCATTTTCACTTGGTGGTTGAAATATAAACTAATATTTAACTGCAGATTTCTTTTTCTAATGGTTCATTTAACGTATATGCCAAGTTTCTTAAACATCATCAACCAAAACTGATTCTAAATTGATCTAAGCAAGGTTATTTTAATTATCTGTGTTCACAAAATAGTTATTATAGGCATGTAATGTCCAACAAGGCAGATGAATTGTTGTATGTTTGACTTGTTTCATCTGCATTAATTATTCTAAATAATCCTTTCAAATATTAAGAGGTTAGCATAATGAATAAGGTAGAATTTTATCATATTAGCTATTTTTGCTATTTTAAAAAATTACAATTTTAAAAAATAAATGACGATCCAATCATTTTATGCATTTTTAACCCCCCAAAAAATTTAAAATTAAAAGTTTATTAAGGAGGTAAAAGAAATTGTGACGAATATTTGCTAATATCGAGTATTTAATATAAAGTTCCAATCGTATAAAGGTGGGAATTGATTTTGAACTTTATATCGATGATAAATGAAACTTATCGATCTTCCGCTCAAGAGGAATAAGTTTGTTGGAAGATCTTTTCCTCTAACAATGTCTTGGCAATGCTTTTTTTTTAAATTAAGGGTAAACTTTTTTGTTGATAAGTTAAAATACATTTAAACTTGCTTTAAATCAAAAGAAAAAAAGTTGACATTAAAGCAATTTTTATTTATTTTTAACTTTATAGAAATAAATAAAAAATATCGTCCGATGACAGGTATTTATGTATTTAAAAGATTACAAAGGGGAGAATTAATCTAAATTATTATTTTATTAAACGAAGAATATTTGATGATGAAAAAAAAAGAGATAAAAAATAAAAATCATCGCATTGCATTTCACGACTATTACACAAATTAATCCAATAACTTGAATGAAACAACCAAAAAAATACATAATAACTGTCTTCCAAATTCCAATAAACGCCCCTGCGTAACCCTTCCTACCAAATTGGCAGACTCGGTTCTGCAACCCTGCAGCAGGAAAGCGAGCAAAGTCAGTGCCGTTCAGTGCAAGCGTTCATCTTGATTTTTCCCCATCGGTGGGGGGAAAAAAGTGAGGATAGGAATAATAAGTCCCTCTCTCTCCCAGACTGAGATGAATGGTGAGGAGCGTCAAGAATTATGGGCTCGGAGAAAGAAAATGTTAATGTAATTTTCATAGTGAAGCATTACGTGTCTCGAAGAAGATGGAAGGTTGGGCTGCCTCGCAAATCGACGTTCGCCATTCGTCGCTCTTTTTTTCTCGCCATCGCTCCGCCATTTATTTATTAGAACTTTTTTTTTGTTGTTGCTCACTTCACTTCGCTTCTGCATAAGAGTATTCTATTGGGTATCGTTTGAGATTCATAGATCCTCGTCAGGTGTCAATAGTTGTGATTGATTTGAGTAAGAAAAATTTGATTCAGAGAGAGAGGACAAAGAGTTAAGAAGAGGTTGGTTTAGGGTTAGAATGTCCCTAGGTGTCGCTGCGACTGCACAGTTTATTGTTCTAATTACTTTCTTTTCTTTTTTATAGCCTTTTTTTTAATAGCTATCACTGAAGCTGTAGAAAGTATTTAAAAATAATTAATGTGACACAAGAAATAGAGTAATTCGACAAACACCCTCAAAAATTATCCTTCTAGAAGATTAGAAGATGCATCTTGTTCAATGTTGTTGTTTTCTGTCAGCTCTGTCGTATATATATATATATATATATATATATATATATATATATATATATATATATATATATATATATATATATATATATATATATATATATATATATATATATATATATATATATATATATATATGTTACGCTTTGAAAGCCTAAACATTGTAAGTTCGTAGTGTGGCCGGTGCTTCTTGAAAAAGATACAGGAAAATACGGTAATCATAATCTAATTTTATTAACGTAAGGGCCAGAGCCCCAGAATGACAACATTACATGCTGGTGGATAGGTATAGAATAGCACATTTGACCTTGGAAAGAGGGTTTTTATATCTTTCTGGACAATATATTTAAATGTTAATAGGTCTCAGTAGCGTGGGACTGATCAATTTCCCAAGCTGCTAAAGCCACATCATCACATTTTTTGAGATAATTAGATCAATATTATTACTTTCTTGTGGGAAAGGTTTTTAAACGTTTGCGCGTTGGATAAATGCTCTATTTAAGGATTATATTTAATATATAATTCTTTTAACATTACATAATATTCCCCCCCTCTGAAGAAAGGTCTGATCAATATGCTAGCCTATTGGTCAGAACTTCCCCTTCACGCGATTTCAAATTAAAATTTGTTATTTTTGGCATATTGTCCAATATTATACATTTATAAGTAAAGTATTACAACAATAACATATATATATATAAGTAACTAAATATTTCTGCATAACTTTGAATAACAATAATTAATAACTTTATAATAATTAATAATGATTATGTACATTTTTCCTTTTCCTGTTGAAAAGAATAAGAAATATCAAAACAACTCTAGAATATCTAAAACAAAATATATCATGACATATATAAAATAAAAATAAATCAAACCACAATTTCACAACTTGTGAAAAGTTCTTTTCTTGAAATAAACTGGATCCATTGTTCGGGCCTAAATTTATTAAGTTATTCATCCATTTCAGAAGAAAAAAAAAGTTTATGTTCTTAATCATCATTGTTTCATTTTCGAAACAATTATTATTCATAAAGTCATTTAAATTCACTTATCATTTACATAGTTTTTCTTACTTTCTCATTAGTAATTATGTATTTTCACAAATATTGTGTAGAATTATTCACAACATATGACATACACTTGAAGAAATCAATACAAATAAAATAATACAAATAATATAAGTAATCTAATTTAAAAGGTTTACTTTTCCACATGATAATTAAGTTCTTCGATAGCATAAAAATTTACATACAAAGTGCATTATAAATCTTTGTAGAAAATGATATGCTTTATTCCAAAATAATAAAAATATATGCGTTATCTATTGATAACGATTGATAGTCTAAGTTGGGTAAAATATTCCCAACTAGACGGAAAAAAATAGGGTTTTAAGTTTGTTTACTCATGCTTGATCCTTAATTGAGGAGAAAACATCAGTAAAGAAACATTCTATGTGAGGAGTCCCACGGTTCAAAAAACCATTTCTATATATTTCATTTGAAAAAATAAAATTTAGGAAATTTACCTAAATTTTCCGAAGTAACTCTCAACCATCATGTAATAAAAAAATTCAGACATAGATGCATTAAAAAAAAAATAACGGGACTCCAAAAGTAGGGGCAGAAAATAAAAATGAAAAACATATGAAAATACGAGCATTGAAAAGCTATTGTGAATTTTTTACATACAATTGAAACTGTTGACTTGGATAAAATTTCCTTAATTTGTTTACATGTACTATTTCTGATTCTTTCTTAGTGAGAAAATTAGGTTTATCAATTTCGAATGACACCTCAGATAATTTCTTTAAAATTTTGTATGGACCAGAATATGGTGAACTTAATTTCCTTGTGTTAGGATAATGGAATTCTTCGTAAATTACTAAATCATTAACTTTAAAATTAGGTTCCAAAAAATGAGTGTCATAACGAATTTTGGTTTTCTTAAAAAACTCTTGGGTATTTTGAACAGCTATTTTTCTTGCTTCATCAACTGGAGGATAAATATTTTGATTTACAAGAGAATCACAAGGTAATTTTCCATACATTAAAAAAGCAGGAGGAAATTGAGTTACAGAATGAGGGGTGCCTATAAAGGCGCATGTTATTACTTTTGTAATGTTTCCTATTTTAACACTTACCTTTTGGAGGTTTCCTTTGATATTTCCTTGAAATTGCGAAATTAAAATCCTAGTAGAGTTCAAATGTTTTTTTGATTGTCCTATAAAATGTTTCGGAATTATAGTGATGTTGGATCCTGTGTCCAATATAGTTATTAAATTCTTATTGTTCACTCGCGATGTCACACATAAATAGTCATTTGATGGACAGCTGTTGTTATTGCTGGGATGAGGAGGCTGGGAATCATGCTGAGGTACTCCATAGCGATTAAAAGAATTCACAAACCTTGGCTGCTGCAATCTGTACTGATTTTGGGGAATCCACTGCCTTGGCTGCTCCATTCTGTACCGATGCTGGGGAATCCACTGACTTGGATGCTCCATTCTGTACCGATGCTGGGGAGTAGGTCTATTCTTCAATTTCTATGCATTCATTAATGTAGAAGGTAAAAAAGTCTCTTTTCAGGTATTCAGATATGTTATTTATTGTCCAGTTTTCTTCCAAATGTAGGATTTCACATTTTTTATTGAAATACTTGATCCAGTTGGGAAAATTATTTTTATCCTCACACGGAGAAATATTAGCGCGTGCTGGAGCATCCACCTGTTTTTCTTCTGAATCAGACATTATTCTTTTAATTTTTCTGTTTCTTAATTCCAAAGTCATCAAAATAAAGTTCTAATCGGTGATTAAAGCGAGAAGAAGACAAAACAAAGAGAGAAATAACAGTCCTCGTTGATCAGTCCCACGCTACTGAGACCTATTAACATTTAAATATATTGTCCAGAAAGATATAAAAACCCTCTTTCCAAGGTCAAATGTGCTATTTCTATACCTATCCACCAGCATGTAAGGTTGTCATTCTGGGGCTCTGGCCCTTACTTTAATAAAATTATATTATGATTCCTGTATTTTCCTGTATCTTTTTCAAGAAGCACCGGCCACACTACAAACTTACAATGTTTAGGCTTTCAAAGCTTGCGACTCTGCAGTTCTTCATGACCTATTTTAATACCTTATTTATGACCTCGTTATTCATGACCTGCTTAGCCTATTTTCATCTCTGGATAGTTTTGTCGAAATCAAGTTTAGGCTGTCTTTTCCCAACGTCCTCTGTGTTAATTCTGAAAATGTCGCAGAACGTCAATATAAAAAAAAATGCCACAGCTTTGAGAAAAGGAAAAGCGTTTGCATTTTATTTTTTTAGTATTTCAAAAGCTCTTCTAACAAAAAAGTTACTCTTTCAAAAAACAGAATTTTTCATTAAATTTCGCAATTTTCCTCTAGACGAAAAAATCTCGCCAAATCAGCAGTTTTTATGAACGGTTAAATAGCTCTTAAAATATTCAAGTTATTTGTGCGTTCTAAAGTCTGGATAATTCATTACGACAAGATGGATTACATACAGGTAAAATTTATGCTTCGTCTCAAGTGCAAGTAAGGAACTTAGACTATGAAATTCTTATTTTTCTCTTGGCGAAAGTGGTTCAAGAAACACTGTTAAACCTTTAACACAAAGCAAAACAAAAAGTTCACAAGCTAGTGATCTCTAATAATCGAGAAAAATTTTACTTATTTATTATTTTTCAAACTTTTTTCTGATGGTAATCACTGGATCAACCTCCTTTGAACTCCAGAAAAAAGACATCAATCAAATGCATGAGAGATTCCTTTTCACTTATTCACTACTTTCTTCGAAGATCCAGGCATTTGGTACATAGTAAAAGGCGAGCAAAGAAACAATGGTAAGAAATGAGAGGCAGAGTAACTTCGATAGACGTTGTCGACAGTCATATAAGAAGATTACAATGAGCACTGAAGCTAAATATTGGTATGGAAATTTTTCTATCTGCTATAGATCAATGAAAGACCGCTCCCTTTGTGGTGGACATAACTTCCTTCTGCTGTTCTAGATGAGCTTAAATGTTTTATTTCACTTATCTACATGTCGAAAGTTCCAGACCAGTGTTTTCCAACTGGCTGTCCGAGGACCGCATCCGGCCTGCGAAGCTTTTTTTGTGGTCCGTGAACTAAAATAATAATAGTTGTCATTTTTTTGCGGACAATTTTCGTAAAAAATCCATATGGGTTTAAAGTACTTTTCTCGTTAATAAAAACCTAATTTCATCGTTTCTGGGAAATTTAGCATACTAACGGTCCAAAAATATTAATTTTTTCAGGTTTTGCATCCAGGAAAATATTTATTCAATAACAAAAATAATCGTGCATGTTGCTCTTTTTTATTTCATTTTTTTGTATTTTGTGAATATAATTTAGCACCTGTGTATCAGAAATTTTCTCTAAGAAATTCTCCGATTTAACTTTTTGAAACCACTCATTTTGGACGAAAATATTTACACACACATTTGTAAATTTTAAATTTAAAATGTAAATATCTGTTCTCTGGTGATTGCAGCAGACAAACCTCAATTTTGTCATTGAACATTTTGAGTTTTAATACCAACCTTTTTATATCTTAACAATTAGATATTTGTTGCCCATTAATTGTTTAATACATGGGTGCAAATTGAAGTTATTGTAGCCCGAATTTATTAATATGCAATTAAATATTTTTAAAAATCTACCTCTTATTTTAATTTGTAATTCAATACTTTTGTTTTGATCAACTTGATAAAAATCTGAGAGTAATATTTAATGTTCCTTCAAACATAAAAGAGTCCTACATTAAACTTAGATAAAGTTGCGGCCCGCCATTTGATTTATGTTTTTAATTGTGGCTCCCGGCTTCATGTAAGTTGGAAACCAACGAAGAGTTGAAAATCAATATTTGAACTCACTGTATCTGGTTAGTAAGTTAGTGAGGAATTAATGTTCATGATGGCTTCTCATTGGCCTGGTTATTAACAAAGTTTAATTTTCTTCCTTGATTTCTTTCACAAACTGAAAGTTTGCTATTAAAAATGGAGTGTATTTTGTGACTGGTCAAAATATGATCTAAAAAAGGTTATTTTTGTGACACTATACATGAAGTACTTTATATTTTTAGGCCAATTTTTTTCAAAAAATTATAATTTTACACCAACCTATTCCCTAGTGCTTTAAGATACTTTAAGAGCATGGTGTTTCTTTTACGAAAAATTCTCCCCTCAATAGTTTAAAAATGTGGCTTGTTATTATATTGTCCTAAAACCTTCACGTTTCAAAAGATACACCAACCTATTCCTTCGAAGGCTTTCAGATACTTTAAGAGAATAGTGTTTATTTTACGAAAAATTCTCCCTTCAATAGTTTAAAAATGTGGCTTGTTATTATATTGTCCTAAAACCTTCACGTTTCAAAAGATACACCAACCTATTCCTTCGAAGGGCTTTCAGTTACTTTAAGAGAATGGTGTTTATTTTACAAAAAATTCTCCCTTCAATAGTTTAAAAATATGGCTTGTCATTATATTGTCCTAAAACCTTCACGTTTCAAAAGATACACCAACCTATTCCTTCGAAGGGCTTTTAGATACTTTAAGAGAATGGTGTTTCTTTGCGAAAAATTTACCTCTGAATAGTTTGAAAATGTGGCTTGTCATTATAGTGTCCTAAAACCTTGATGTTTTAAAAGTAGTAAAAAATATAGATATTATTTTAGACTTTAAAATTTTTATTTATATAAATGTATTTATTAATTTTTCGCTCATTTTTTGTTAAATTGTATCGATACGGAAACTTTCACACATTTCCTTATTTATGGGGATATAATTCTAACTTAAAGTATAGAAAAACTGCATTAATATATTTTCTCCAGGGTTATGTAAAAAATTTTGAATTCAAATATGTTGCACAAACGCTGTAGAATAATTTATTATTAAAAAAATAATAAACTAAAATGTTTATTTTAATATACTATAGAAGTTAAAATTAATATTAAAAAACGTTCATAAAATTATTTATCGAACCTTTTGTATGCAAATTTCCATTTTTTCCCAATTTCGAAGAATTTACTATTAATTAATAAAACACATAAATTATCGTAATAATTAAGAATCTATTATCAATTTATTATGAAAAATCATCTAAAATATTTTATTTTAATGCACTACAAAAGTTAAAAGCGAATATTGGAATACGATAATAAAATTATTTTTAGAACCTTAATAAACTTTTCTATACTTTTGTATAGAAAATTGTATTCTTTTTTTTAATTTCAAAGAATTAATTTTGTATCAAAATACTATTGTTGTGGTACAAATTAATTCACAATTAAAGTATATAAATTGTGTGAATTTCGAGAACTATTTTAGAAATTTTCTATACCTCAACTTTAGGAGAGAACAGTTTTATAAGAGAAATAAATTAAAAGTGCCTCAGTATATTTTGTTTAGCAATGAAACGAATTATATGCACAATAATTATATGCAACACAATAATAGTATACAAGAATTATATGCGGATGTAATATGCAGTCGTATATTACACCCGCATATAATTCTTGTGTAATTACAAAGCGTGGAATAATATTAGTTAGGAGCACAGGATAAAAAAGTGAAAAATGGTGCAAGAAAAAAACGAAAAAAGAAACTAAAAAAATACATTAAAAAAATAAAACAGAACATTATAAAAAAAAACGGGTCAATCTTTCAAGCTTATGTTAATCATATTCCTCACTGCGTACTTTGTTGATGTCAATTAAGTGCTAACCAAGCCTGCCCGGGTTTCTAAAATTCTAATACAGCTGTGCTGCCACTCTAAAAAAACAAAATGAATAAAATAATAATCGCGTCTAATATCCCGTATAAAATACCGCCAGTCGGGGTGAATGCAAATAATACTTCAAAAAATATTCTGCGAGCAAAAGATAAAAAATTAATATGAAAAAAGAATTCGCAAAAATAATATTAAGGCATGTGGAAGGGGGAAAAAAGTAATTTTAAGGCGTCCAAATTTAATAAGAAGAGGCTCGGCAGGCAGCAGGACTTTGGCGCCGCAGCGCTTTTTTACATTTCTTGACGTTGGCAACAGTGCAGAGTGAAGGACATTATTACAGCGGCATATGCTGTCTTCTTCGCTTTCTAAACAGAGAGATTGAATGTCTCCTAGAAGAGGGAATTAGAGGGAGAAGAAAAGGGAAAAAAAATCCCCATCGATGAAAATAATAAAAAGGGAATTTAAAAGAGAACTAGAAGAGTTTTTTAAAATTTATTTATTTTAAGGATTGATATGAATTATATGAAAATGAGTTAGGAGTTGAGATTATAATTTTATTTTTTTTCTCTTTGAAAAAGACTTGCTAGTTAAACGAAGGGAAATTTCATTATTTTTATAGATTCTTAAAATGATAGAAAGAAAGATTGCAATTTTAATTTTATCAATGGCGAGTCTGTTTTGAGAAAAACAAAAATTGGTATGGAGGAGTGATTTTTTTTCTTTCTTTTCTTAATTTCAATTTTTAAAGACTGTTTCAATCACCACAAGACTTAACATTTATGTTAATTCGAATAGACTCAAATGTGATGTTCAACAAAAATACTCTAATCTACAAAAATAATTAAACGAATGTAAAAATTTGCATATTTCCTTATTTGATTCATTTAATGAAAAACGAATCTGACAAAAATGACACACTTTTTCTGTAAAAGTGGTTTGCCTTATTTTATTGCTTACTAATAACAGAGCAAATACATTAAGTTTTTTATTTTATAAACGTCGTTGAACAGCCGACCTAATTTTTAGGTTTGCGACTGCTAAATGTTCAACTCCGTAGCCTTGTAATTTTGATCCCAATCCAGAAGACAAGGGAACTCTTGGAACAAGTATTGGGCAAAATTTTGCCTTCATGGAGGACTTTTTGATGGAACTAACCCGGATTTGCATTACATGGAGAGGAAGACCACGAAAACCTCCCACGGTTAGCCTGACGGCAAAGGGACTCTAACCCATGATCCGTTTACCACTGAGGATATTTTACGTCATCATTGTGGTCGGTGCAAGTAGGATGCGGATTCGTATCTCCCAGTCATCGCTGGGATTCGAACCCGGTTCACCTCATTGGAAGGCGAACGCTCTATCCCCTGAGCCATTGCGGCTCATACTTCAGGTGTTGTACCAAATCCCAAGTTTAAACTATGAACTGAATAGTGAAATCAGTGAAACATTAAAAGAAATTTTAATCTGTACACTTGGGGCCGGGATAGCCTTGTTGGTAGGGCTCTGGCCCCATGTCCAGGATGTCGTGGGCTCAATCCCCGCCGGCCGAAGACTCCCCGTTTAGTAAATGGTGACTGATGCACGTTAAATCTGTCGAGTCTCAAAGTCCTTCATGTTCCCGTAACAAATCAATACCTCTGGGGGTACTGATCCAGGAGTTTCCTTGTCCTCTGGACTGGTTCAAAATTACAAAGCTACGGAGTTAAGCATCAGTAGTCGTAAACCCAAAAAATTGGGTCGGTTTTTCAACGACCGATATAAAGTAAAATAAAATCTGTACACATAGTACAGCAGATCCAAGTTAATTTCTAAACCGTAAAAATCTTATATTTTTATATACATTGTTCAGAGATTTCAATTTGCAGTGATTAAAATAATGTATGATAAATAAATTTCATAGGATGTTTTACGGATCTTTAAACTTGCTTAAAAGTTTGTTATAATTGAGCTGAAGAAATAATTTGAATAACAATAATTTAAAAAAAAAAATGGATGAACTGAGGATTGAAAATAAAGTCAAAGACTATTTCAGTTACCACATTTATAATTTATGTAATTGTTTAAGCTGAATAAAAATATTATGGTAATTAAACTTGATAAAATTTCTTCCATTTTCCATAAATTTGCTGATATGTCTGCAATAATTGTGTTGAAGAGCGGAATAATTTGAAGAACAACGTTTTAACAGATGGTTGAACTGATGATTCGAAAATAAAAAGAAAAATTATTTCATCAACCCTATTTATCACTCAACTTTTATAATTATTTAAGATGATTAAAGACACTATAGTAATAAAAATGTTTTATAGGATTCCTTAAACTGTCATGAAAATCTCTGATAGATCTGTTATACTGAAGTTGTACAATGCTATAGTTGTGCTGAAAAGTAGAATAGTTTGGAGAACAATGATTTAGCAGATGGCTGATACGAAGATTCAAAAATAAAGTGGAAAATTATTTCATCAACCATATTTATCACTTAACTTTTATAATTATTTAAGATGATTAAAGACACTATAGTAATAAAAATGTTTTATAGGATTCCTTAAACTGTCATGAAAATCTCTGATAGATCTGCTATACTGTAGTTGTACAGTGCTATAGTTGTGCTGAAAAGTAGAATAGTTTGAAGAACAATGATTTAGCAGGTGACTGATACGAAGATTCAAAAATAAAGTGGAAAATTATTTCATTAACCATATTTATCACTTAACTTTTATAATTATTTAAGATGATTAAAGACACTATAGTAATAAATTTTTTTTATAGGATTCCTTAAACTGTCATGAAAATCTCTGATAGATCTGCTATACCGTAGTTGTACAGTGCTATAGTTGTGCTGAAAAGTAGAATAGTTTAGAGTACAATGATTTAACAGATGACTGATACGAAGATTCAAAAATAAAGTGGAAAATTATTTCATCAACCATATTTATCCCTTAACTTTTATAATTATTTAAGATGATTAAAGACACTATAGTAATAAAAATGTTTTATAGGATTCCTTAAACTGTCATGAAAATCGCTGATAGATCTGCTGTACTGTAGTTGTACAGTACTATAGTTGTGTTGAAAAGTAGAATAGTTTGGAGAATGATTTAGCAGATGGCTGATCCGAAGATTCAAAAATAAAGTGGAAAATTATTTCATCAACCATATTTATCACTTAACTTTAATAATTATGTAGGATGATTAAAGACACTATAGTAATAAAAATGTTTTATAGGATTCCTTAAAATGTCATGAAAATCTCTGATAGATCTGCTATACTGTAGTTGTACAGTGCTATAGTTGTGCTGAAAAGTAGAATAGTTTGGAGAACAATGATTTAGAAGATGGCTGATCCGAAGATTCAAAAATAAAGTGGAAAATTATTTCATTTACTATATTTACGACAAGTTTTTGTTTATAATTACATACTTAAAGTGATTTAAAATAACATTGTGCTGAAATTTTATAGAATTTCTTACACTATCATGAAACTTGCTTATCTTATAGGTAAGTTATAGCTGAATACGATGCAGAATACGATAGATGTTTAAATAATTGTTTTTTTTTATACAAATCAAGCACGCAGCAGCGAACTTCCATTCACAATGGTAAAGGGAAAAGAAGAATCTAAGAATATTTTTAAAAGTTATTTTCCAATTATAATGACTTTTTTTCAAGCATTCTTAAAAACATTAAGAAGCATATCAAATTTATTCAGATTATCTAAAAAAACTATTAAAAATATCTTAAAATATGTATGAAGAAACACTCTTGATGTTTGGTTTGACTGTTAACGTCGCATTAGAGCTACGCTAATAATGAGTTATTGGCGACAGTACGAAATTTTTAATGATGATCTGGAGATACTGGAGCATGAATATATCATACAACTTCAGTTTAAATTGGGGGGCAGAAAGTGAAACACTTGATGCAATTGAATTTACGAAGTGGTTTAGCAAACACCTCTTTATTTTTAAGTTGTAACCTTTAACTGAAAATTGAATCTTATTTAAAATATCAGTGCAATCAATCAAATTACAGTCAAACCTCGCTATAGTGAACCTTCAAGGGACTGAAATTTCGCTTCACTATAACCGGGAGTCCACTATATCCGTTACGCAGGCGTTTTGGTTCACTATACCCACTAAAAATAACATTATACGTGTATAGCTAGGCACGGGACCGAGCATTTCGTTCACTATATCCGGAAGTTCACTATAAGCCGAGTTCACTATAGCGGGGTTTGACTGTATTAAAATTTTGATTGAAAAACAGGCATGACAGAGAGGAAAAATTTTAGAATAGAAATGGATTAAATTGTCAGCTGTTTCCTTTTTAAAATTGAATGAAAATAGTTTCGCATGAAATATATGCTTGCTTTAAACATTAAAAATTCTTATACGCTACACACTTTTAAAAAGTTTTAATCTCTATTCATTCTAATGTTAAATCAAATATTTAAGAATCTGAACTAAGCCTAATGCTAAAAAAATAATTAAATCATTTCTTTTTGTATAAATGTGAAAAAACAAGAGAAATTACACAAAAATAAAACATCAACACTTAGCACAATGATTATTTTGTTTGCATCTTAAAAGCTTTCCCTAAATGTTTTTTCTTCTCATTAAAATACAAAACAACTAACACCGCATAACACAACGGTAATTTTGTTTACATTCTAAAAGCTGACCTTTTTATTCTTCTCATTAAAATGCAAAACTACTAACAACGCATAACACAACGGTAATTCTGTTTACATTCTAAAAGCTGACCTTTTTATCCTTCTCATTAAAATACAAAACAACTAACACCGCATAACACAACGGTAATTTTGTTTACATTCTAAAAGCTGACCTTTTTATTCTTCTCATTAAAATGCAAAACTACTAACAACGCATAACACAACGGTAATTCTGTTTACATTCTAAAAGCTGACCTTTTTATCCTTCTCATTAAAATGCAAAACTACTTACAATGCATAACACAACGGTAATTCTGTTTGCATTCTAAAAGCTGACCTTTTATTCTTCTCATTAAAGTGCAAAACTACTAACAACGCATAACACAACGGTAATTCTGTTTGCATTCTAAAAGCTGAACTTTTTATTCCTCTCATTAAAATGCAAAGCTACTAACAACGCATAACACAACGGTAATTCTGTTTGCATTCTAAAAGCTGACCTTTTTATTCTTCTCATTAAAATGCAAAACTACTAACAACGCATAACACAACGGTAATTCTGTTTGCATTCTAAAAGCTGACCTTTTTATTCTTCTCATTAAAATGCAAAAACTACTAACAACACGTAACACAGCTGTAATTCTGTTTGCATTCTAAAAGCTGACCTTTTTATTCTTCTCATTAAAATGCAAAAACTACTAACAACGTGTAACGCAGTTGTAATTCTGTTGCATTCTAAAAGGCTTTCCATAAATGTTCTCTGTTTCATCAAAATATATAAAAAACAATAACAATACTTAACACAGCAGTCCTTCTGTTAACATTCTGAAAGCTTTCCCCCTTTTTTTCCCCATTTAAATATAAAAAATAACAACACGTAACACAACGATCATTCTATGAGCATTTTGAAAGCTTTTCTTTTAATGTTTCATTTCATTAAAATGCAAAAAATTATAACAGAATACTACGGTCATTCTGTTACCATTCAGAAAGCTTCTCTAAAATGTTCTGTCCGAGTGAATGATAACCCATACGTCCGGAGACAAGTGCTGCGGTTGGATTTCTCCACCAAGGAGGGCAGAAGCCGTAAATCAACTGACCTCCCCTCCCTCAACCTTTCTTTTCCCGATTCCCTCTGAAAAACAGGGGAAAACCGGAGAGGGGGAATGAATAGAATCACAGAAGAAACTGACAGACAATGAGCACTCTCTAAATCTGAAAGAGTAAAAGGAAAAAGTGGAGTCAACATTCCGATTCCTTTTTATTACTCCCCCCATTCAGTAATACAATCATATACAACCCCCTTTATAATAAGCTTCATTTCTTAATAGGTCCACTATCAGCGCTGAAAAAAGGAAAACAACGCAGGATGGGGACTATCATTCCTTTTTTTCGTTCCCGGTTTATTCCATTTTTATTCTATTTTTTCCTCTTTTTATCTGAAGGTTTAAAAACTGGGAGAAGGATACGGATCTAATAAAAATCCAAATCCTCCCCACGCTGCTACTTTTTTGTTTCTCCTTTAGAATAAATGAGTGTGAGGCGCGCACCACTATTTGCTTACCCCCCCAACCCTCCCGGCATATTCCATCCTCATTCCAAATAGAAAACTGGAATTCATCTGCATGCATTCCGTTTGATATATCTTATTTTTTTTCTTTTTTGGGGGAGGGGGTGGGGCAAAAAAATAATATTTTATTAATATTTTTTTCGTAAAAGGATGGTAGCGAAGAAACACAGCAGACAAAAAGGGGTGGCTGTAAGAAAATGATCCTCCCTTTCCCTCCCCCAATCCATCGCACAGCCCTATATGTCGTGATTCGCCGAGCAATGCTTATTGATGATCGTCTGAAACAAGTGTTCCAACGGAATATGAAATTGCTCGGCATTAATCACGCATAAGAGGCGTGCTATGTCGAAAGTAAAAGAGGCTATATCGGTGGTAGATATAGGCTTTATATCTATATTAGGCTGAGATGAAGTTTGGGGACTCAAAAGTAGCGGTTCTTGATTATTTACAAGCTTTAGTTCTGTTTCATTTAACGGGGGGGAAATGCAATCGATGTTTTATGGTGTTTTTTTTTATTGCTTTTAATGAAAATTATGCGTAAACAGATTTTTTTTTTATTATCTATTTTTATGAAGCATCATACTTAGATACATTTTTCTATTATTGGATCTAAAGCTACTAATTTCAGTTTTTACTCTTGAAACACATTAATGCAAAATTTATGCAAAACTAATTATTCAATACACTAACACATGGTAACTTGTTAATAAAACATATTCATCTTGCCTAAATAATAATGTATTTTTAACACAAAATATTTTATTTTCAAAAACATTATTAATTAGCCCGTTCGACCCCACTGGGACATATATGTCCCGTAGACGAAAACACCGCTGGGACATATGTGTCCCGTCTAAAAAACCACGCGGAACACATATGATCCAGCCTCCAATGCCCAAGTAGTAAAAAAAAATTTTCTTATTTTGGCAGAAATTTGTTATTCTTATCTTACTTGATCTAAGAAACCATGATTTGTCTTTTTATTGGAAAAATTTTTGGCATTAAAAGTCTTAAAACCATACTAACTTAGATTTAAATAACTGGTGTGTTTATTCGTGAAACACCCCCATCCTTTTAAAAATGATTCAGTGCTGCCCTCTCGTAATTCAGATGGTGTAGTGTGATAGTGCCTTTATGTGAAGTCAGATGCTGCCATCACACTAATATGAGCTTCTGAACTCCAAAGATACGATTGTGTACTTGACACTCATTGGCCACCAACGAAGTGACTTGTGTGACAACGGTGGGGGCGAACTCCTAAACTGCTGCTTATCCGCATAGCAAAGAGCAACATTTCGCATCGAAAAATGATGGTTTAGTCGCCTAAGATTAGGTTGTCAAAGAAAGCGTAGTAGAGAACATTTCTCACCCAGTTATCTATCGTTCTCCTTGCCACTCCGAATTATTAATTTAGTATTCTAATGCTAGATGAACCAATCAAATTGAAGTTATTCTGACGTCACGAGTGATATATACGTATTTCCTTAGTTTTGAGTAAAGTACCATTGTTCTTAAAAAAGGATTTCAGCAATAATTATAAAAAATATTTGCTTCTTAAGAAAATTGGCAGTATATCGCTCATGGGCTGCAATAGCGGCACAACTCAAAAAATCATGTTTTGAGATAAGTGGGTTTAAAGTTTTCATTCCTGAGAGAAATGCATAAGAAATGCTTCAGTTTGCTTAAAGGAAGTTGAATTATGAGTTGTGCTAGTATTGCAGCTGAAAGAATGTGTATTTTTCTATTTACACCTGTTCTTAGTCCAAAAATCATGTTTTTTGAGTTGTGCCACTATTACAGTCCATGAGCGACACGTATAACTAGTTTTATCTATGAATAACCCGCCCATGTCAACCTAGAGTTCAATAAAATAGCTGATTCCTTGGCTAAAAATGCCAGAGATCTCAATCAAAATACAATCCCAACCACGCTGGCAGATGCAAATGCTTTTGCAAAGTCAAGACTATTCACCCCTTTAAAAATCAAAGCCCACGATCAAATAACTAATCTTGACATCGATAGGAAGACAGTCACTACTCTCATCAGACTAAGAACAAAGCATCATAAAAACATGAAAATTTCTACAGATGGGACTAGAAAATATCAAAACTGTGGCAACTGTCTTAATGTGGAACTGACACCATATCATGTTTTTAACTGCCCTGCAGTCGCTGCAGGCCTTCACCTCTTAAACTACCCCACAGAAGAGGATTTGTATTCATTTAATGCCATAGAAATAGCAAAAACTATTCAAGCACACCATGAAATATGATTCAATAGAGGATACGACACCAACCAACCATCTATGTATAACAACAAATCAAAAATATAATGTATATTTTTGTGTGTAATTATAAAAAAACATTCGATTAGAAGTGTTTCACCTAGAGGAAGTTTATTTTTTGCTTCTCCACTTATCAAATATTCTTTAAATTTTTTGATAGTTAAACCCTGCTGTTGACTCTCCATTTTATGTGTTCATCCAAATATTTCACACGAGGATAGTTTTATTAGTTCAGATCATCTGCTTTAATGCAAATAGTTAGCCGCATCATATTTGAAGAGGGCTCGTAGGAACTAGTTATTTAATTCTTGAAATATTCTGTGAGTAGGGTAAACCAACCAGTGAAGGAACATTTCATATATATTGATTAAAAATAAGAATTTGAAAGTTTATCTTTAGATTGATTGTCAACAATAGCTTACTGCCAAACAATAGGAAGTCATCTAACAATGTTTTGGATTACCTGGTCACATAGACTTCTCTGGAAATTTTTTTTAATTTGTTATTATCTCTGCAACACCTTGTTTCTTTGAAAAAATTATAAGGTGAGTAATTGTATTTATACGTTTGAAGTGGAATTAATTGCAGCAATAGTTTTATTTTTCTCACTTTGAAAATAAGAATTCAAAATATAGTTATTGAAGTTGCGGTTTATTTTTCTTAAGCATCATAGCATAATCAAGTACTGAGATAAGGGGGTGTTCATTCACTGGATCACCAAACGATGAAAAACCAGTGAAGGAACAAGTGTTCCTTTACTGGGTATGGATTTCCCAGTGAATGAACAGTATGTGTTAATATGTTGACACTTTACTTTTAAATTCATGATTACAAAAGAAAGTTAACATTTTCCAAGTATTTGTATGTTATAATTTCAAGAATAAGCTTGTTTTTAGATATTTGCATGACATATAAATTCATAAAGGGCATTAAAAAATAACCAAAATTAAGCGTTAATTTACTGGAAAATTTTGTGTTCTTTCACTTGGTCTTCTTACTACTTGCTATTTGAACCTCCAAAACTTTAAAACAATATTATGTAAGTTCTCTACAATTTTTTTACATAATTTGCAATTAGTAGCAAATATGTTGACACTGTCATTTAAATAAAATTACGAATTTTGAAATTAATATGATTTTTCAAAAGGCAAGCAAGGCTTAAATGTTCCTTCACTGGTTAGTTTACCCTATATGGAATTAGCTTCAGTGACTCTCAAAATATTCTGTGTTTATGCGGATTTTACTCGAGTAGTTCTCAGAAAATTCTGTGTTCATACAAAATGAGCTTCATTACTTCGCAGAAAACTTAAAGCCTAGTACAATTACTATAATTTAAGTTTAAGGCTTAATTGCAACTATTTACCAAATTCTGAAACATTCTTTCAGCAATTGATGAACATACCAGAATTTCTACAGACAATAAGTAGCATTGTAATAAAAAAATTTAAAACTATTATAAAGTAAAGGTATATAAAAGTATTTTAAAGAAGCATTATAATAAATAAAAAGCATTTTTAATATTTAAAAGTTTGAATTCCGTAAGAGAGTCCTATTAATTCCTTAAAAGAAAAATATTTAACTGGTAATAAATTTTTATTCTTCCTTACTTTTGCCCGTTTTTTTTGTTCCACAAATTTTCCAAAGACATTTAATAGAGGGCATAAGCTAGAGCGTTAACTAATTTTCACAAAACATTTTATTAAAAAGCGTTTTCTTTATAAAAAAAATAAAAACTAGCTATTATTAAAATAATATCTTTAAGTCACAGCTTAATGCATCAATTTTATCTAGCCTTAATTTTCACAAGCCTATAACGTTTTCATCAAATATAAGCAACTCCTACAAAATAACTGCTCTTATCATTTAAATTCGATTATTTATTTGAGGAAAAAAAAGCAATATTTCCAGCTTTATTCCCAAGATGCATCTTACATCATTTTTAGTGCTCGCAGCAAATTTAACAATCCTCTTTCTGTAAGTGTAAACAAGGCCATTTGTCCGCAAGAAAAGATGTACACGGATTGGGTACAGCGAAGGTACAAAAAATTGTCTAAACATCTTACAGTAATGCTAGTACACGAGCAAACGATGGTAATGTATGCCCCTATGGGCAATAAATCCAGCCATAAATATTGTAGTATTTCCCTTGCCATCCAATCGTATTATCCCAATAAAAGCATCTAAAAAAGAGGGGGAGGGGGAAACAAGCAGAATAAGACAGAAACATAAAAATAATATTTTCTTTTCCTAACACATCCCATGAAGCTTTTCTTGCGGCGCAATATATAGTGATATAGTCATATAAAACCATTTCGCCGATCATGATTCACTCATATCCTTAAAACCCTCAAGACGAGACATACCAACAAAGTAGAAATATTAGGAATCTAAAAATGGCAACAGCAAATGCGGAACGGAAAATCTGAAAGAATTCATTCCTTTTTCTCCGTTCTCTTTCCGATATATATCGATGACAGGTTGTCAGAGAGAATCGATATGACAACAATAACAAAACTGGGTGATTTTAAAAGTGATCTCTATGGACAGTGACGTTTTTCCTAGGAGCTTTCTACTGAAGTCCTAAAGAGGGGGGGAGGCATGGGTGGACAGAAACTGCCTCCCCCCCTAAAAGGGGAATTGTTTCTTCAGCTTGATATGAGTAATGCCCCTTGGCCATTCGTAAATCAACCAAGCCCTCCCCCTCCAAAGAGAATTTTTAGTTTCGCTTTTATATTGTGTCAAAGGCTATTTGTTTCAAGTCGATGAATACAGCATAAGAGGATTTACTCAGAAGAAAAATGGTGTGATTTAATTCGATTTGTAACAATCTTTTTTTCTTTTTACTTTCTCTAGATCCTATTTTTCAATATCTTTCCATTTTCATGTAATAGTTTAGCTACATTGTTTAAATTTTAATCGATGTTACAAGCGCATTGTTTGAATTTTACACAGTTTTACTTTTTTAAACTTTTTCCGATTTTACTCACACATTGTTTAAATTTTACATTTTTTCCTACACATTGTTTAAATTTTAAGCAATGTTACAAACGCATTGTTTAAATTTTACGCAATTGTACTAACACATTGTTTATATTTTAAATACTGTTACTGTTAAATTGTTTAAATTTTAAACAAACACAGCGTTTTAACTTTAAGCAAAGTACACACATTTAATCAAAGTACACGTATTAGCATTTAAACAAAGTACACGCATTAACATTTAAACAAAGCACACACATTGTTTAAGGTTTTCAGCGATGCAAGTAGTACATTATTTAAATTTTTTGAAAAGTAACTATGCCTAAGAGCCTGCCATCGATAACTATTTAAAAGTTTGAAATATGTTATTAAATTTAATGCTAAAATAAAATGTACAGAACTGTTGATTTGTAAAATACAATTTTTGTATGCTTATATTTTTTGCTTATTTCTTTTTAATTTATTATTATTATTATTTTTTTTTTTTTGAAAGATGAAATTTACTTAGTTTTGCAACAACCTGCTCCCAAACTGCAACATCAATTTCATCTAACTCGCTTAAAGTCGAGACTATACAGTATAAGACAATTGACTCAGGTGAAAAATGATGTGATTTAAATCGATTTAAGTGCTTGCTAGTTGCATTATTTAAATTTTCAGCAAGATGAATGTGGCTAACAAATAATTACAAATTTAAACGATGTTAAAAAGCCGCGGTGGCAAAGGGCGTAGAGCGCTTGCCCCCCCAATGACGTGATCCAGGTTTGAATCCCAGTGATGGTTGATTAATGTGGGTTCTGCTCCCGGCTAGCACCGACCACAATGCTGACATAAAATATAATCAGAGGTAGACGGATAATGACTCCCTTACCATCGGGCTACCATGGGAGGTTTTCATGGTTATCCCCTCCGTGTAACGCAAATGCGGATTAATTCCCTTAGATAATCTTCACTGATGACTAGTTTGTCCTAATGCTTGATCCCGGAATTCGCTTGTCTCTTGGGTTGGGTTTAAAATTACATGGTTACGGAGTTGAACATTCATGGTAGTAAACTCAGAATTTGGTCTGTTGTTGGTATCAACTGGTTTTTTGCGTTTAAATATTTTAATGATATGATTATGCGTGTAAACTCAAACCGATAATCAAATGAATAATTTTTATAAATTCGTAATTCATTTTAGTAATAAATTTTCACTCCTAATTTAAGTTTGATGATAGAATATGGCATTATAATCTTAAAACCTCTTTCTACTGAGTCAATCTATCTCGTATTCCAAGTTACAATTCTCATGTCTAAATCTCACCCAATGATCTGGGTACTGCCAACTCCTTTTAGAAGAGAGAAGACCTCCGCACAAATGAAGATAGTAGTCTGGCAGAACAAACATAAACTCGCAGAGTAGCAAAATAAGAAAGATGAAACAACGATCAGGCTACCAGTCTGCGCAGTGCGGGAGGGGGGAATACGATTGGCGTCTCAACATACGGAGTACTAAGGGATCGGATTTCTATTTTTTTGTAGCCCGTGCGAAGTCTTATTCACTAATAGGCATATGATATTTCCCGTCTGACTGACTCCTTGGGGTATCTAAACTAGGTCTTTCTTTACATGGTAGGATTGTGTGAGTCTAATCAAAGAACTGCCCCTTCTCTGAGTCTAGGGCTATATGGAATCATGGCCAAGCGCATTACAAAAAGGGGAAATTTTAAAACTTCTTTCGTCGGCCTGAAGGACCAGGATATTCTTCTAGGTCTGGTATCTCCTTTTCGACCTCTCCGGCTTGGGTGACCCTACTAGAAGCTAACCCTAGCATCAAAATAATTTGGGCCCATCTTTGGGCGATGAATCTCGGTTCAGTACGAGTTCAAAGAGCCTTAAGTGTTTCGGATATTGGATCTATGTAAAAATGTCCGATTAACCCGTCATTTTACGGGCACTTTACAACCAATATCAGCCCTATATAGAATTGTCAGATTGACCCGACATTTTATATCTATTATTTAGCCAATGTAGTTTCAATTTTGGTCAATGTAGGCCCTGTATAGGCCATTCTAGGACCAATATTAAAAAATCTAGACATCCCAATATTGGTCCCTCAGTGCATGTTCTTATAAGATCCATATTGAGCCAATTTTGAACACAACTGGGACCAAGGTAAAACTGTTGCTAGGGAAGCTATTGTCATTATCATATATGGCAGTACTTTTACTTTCGTTACTTCTACCGCCGGTACAAGTAAAAAGTACGTACTTTTACTTGTACTTTGTCACTTTTTAAATTTAGTTCTTTTACTTATACTTTCGTTACTTTTTTAGGGAAAAAGTACAAGTATTTGTAACGGAAATATCGAATGAAATCGTTACTTTTTTCTAAAACTCGGTAAGTTTTCTAAAAAAACAAAAAATTAAATTTAAAAAAAATGCTTATGTTTTTTTGATTTATAAAATTAATGTGCAATATATATGCATTCACAGCTAACTTCGTGTTTAAATACCTTCTGTTTCAACTTATACTGCACATTAAATTATTTTTTACTAGCTCATAGATCACAAAGCTATCTGAAACCCCGTGTTTGCTTTGTTTATGTTTGTGCTTTTAAAACGCGTTTCTAAAGAGTAAAACAATTTTAAATCAATGGTAATTTGAATAAATAAAAATAATAAATTAAAAATTAAAATTAATTGATAAAATTTCTTTTTCGTGCAAATTCATGAAAAGTTTGATATTAAAATTATGTTTGATTTTAAAATTATATTATACGATTATATTATAAAATTATATTATAATATTCTTCCGAATTTAAAAATAAATTAATATCCATAACTTTCAAAATTAAAAATAATTAAATAAATAACAACAATTTTGCAAAAACATTAAAGAACTTAAGAATATTATTCAATAAAATTTTAGGTTACTTTGAATCGATTACCTAGAAATGTACTTTTAAATCGTTACTTTTTTTGTTTAGTACTTGTACTTTTACTTGTACTTTTTACTCGTTACTTTTTAAAATAAGAACTTTTTACTTTTTACTCGTTACTTTTTTTAAAAATACTTGTACTTTTACTCGTTACTTTTCAAAAGTAACGTTGCCATATATGGTCATTATATCTCACATGATCAAGTGTACTCGCAAACCGTAGCAAGAGCTATAATTTTGAAAACCAGAATTTCCAGTAAAAAGTTACCATAGGAACGAAAAAATTACCAATTGATTGGCTTATAAATAATGTATTTTGGTTTTATTGCCAGAGTTATGGATTTGCTTTTACCAGAAATTTCATTACCCAGCAGTACGGTAATTTCAAGTCTTAAAAGTCTTTCCATTGGTACAGTGTGGTAAATAATTCAGGCATTGACCTCGGAATCAAAGCAAAAAATAATTAAATATAGAACTATGAAAAAAGATCTAGGTGCTAAGCCTGTTTGGGTAAATTGGTTAGAGTTGAGTGAATTTATACCTGTGGAACCTACGATCGGGTATTTGGAACTCTCGAAAGGTAGCGAAGTGATAACGCTTAGTCATGTGAAGCAAATCCGATTTAATTGGATACCCGTTCGCGACGTCACACGTGTGTGTCAAACCCTATTGGCTTCTCTATCGCCAAATGCGACGATTTACATGCGATGACGTCACTTTCTGTGGAGCCTACAATCGGGTACTTGCAACTCGAGAAGAATTGAAGTGATTATGTCTAACCATTTGGTTTAAATCAAATTTATTGGATGCTCGTAAGCGACGTCACGCTTGAGTGTCGAACCTGATTGGTTCCTAAATCGACAAATGTCATAATTTACCTACGATGGTGTCCCTTGCAGGTATCCAATCGTTCACTTATGAAAGTTTCTTATGGAATCTAAGCATAGATCAGTGCATCAGCATAGTTGTATTACTGTGATGTTGTGAAAGTTAGCACTTTGCTTACAGTGTACCATGTTGTACCACCACAAGTGGTCCACATGTTGTACCAGCCGTAAGCAAAAAGGTTAAGATGTGGCTTTTCACCTGGAGACTTATTTTCTTTTGAAGAAGATAGATACTTAAGGCCACAAGATACTCTCTTGAACATTTCTATTTTTTTTCTTGATATCACCAGACTTAGCTTATTACAGTTTGTTATTTTGCTATTTGAATAGGCAATACCGTTTAGGTTTGCCACAGTATGCCAATTCAATCTGTTATGACAATAGACTCTAAATTCATTACAATAAGAAGAGCTTGTGATCTTCTAAATTTACCACGCCCTCTTATACGGATCACAATTACGAAACATAAATATAAAAATCAGACTAGCTTCGTGTGAGCTTGCTTTATATGAGCTAATGGGAATTAGCTTCAGCTACACTTTGTCCATGAAATGTAAACACGAGTAGTCGTCAGGCTACCGAAGCAGGGGTGCCATCCCCTCTGCAGAGGATCAAAATTGTGATGGCATGTCTTCGGATCATCCTGAGGGATGTTTCTCAGACCATCGCCAAAAGCCCATTGTGCAACTCTAGTGTGACGTAAATGAACTACAACAACAATTACAACAGTAAACACGAGTATTAAATTTTTCTATTGTAAATAATAATTTCCTTTTAAGCGTCTTATACTGCATATAGATGATATATTGTCTATTTGTTGACAAACATTTGAAAAAATTTACAAACTAAATTATTTATTTAAACAAAATACAAATTTGTTGTCCTTGAACTATTGACTCTGAAATAAAGGAAAAAAAGCTTTTCTAAATATTTAACAAAAGTTGATAGTTATTATCCCATTATTTCTTAAAACTCATCAGATGGTATTTAGATTTTAAATTTATTCAGAAAGCAAACATTTCCGATTGAACGTTTCCGATTTTGATTGCAGTTTGTAGATGTTTAGCAAAAAAGTATTACTTAAAAAATATTACTACTATATTTATTAATTAAAAAAAATATGATAAAGGTATCTCAACAAGATGTGCAAATAGTAAAATTTAATTGTTTAAAATTCAACAAAAAAGGTGCTCCTCAAACTTGGATAGTTCACTCATCAAATGTAGTAGTATCCCAGTTTCCGCTGTTGTGGCAGTACGTCCATCCCAAACATGCGGCAGTACGCCCCTTTTTCCCCTACTGGTTGCAGTTTGCTGATGTTTAACAAAAAAATATTACATCCCATTTTCGAAAATTTTTCACTTAAATCTCTTTATTGCCTTGGTTCACACATGTGCGAACCTTCACTTCTTAGCTTCTAAAAACACGGTATAAAAAATTTATAGTTTTACCTTCACTGAAACATTCGTGGACGTTTAAGCTTTCTGGAGATTCCGATTGATGCAGAACATCTAATTTGTTTGGGTAGAATTTTATTTAAACAGAAGTGATTTACGAAAAATGACGTTAAATCTGTGTGCTCGAAAACATAAGTAATTTCAAATATTACATGATTTAGTTATTCTGAAAATAATATATTTTTTTTCTTTGGACTTAATAGTTCTGTTATCAATATGAAGCTTCTAAATTTATATTTACTTAATATTGAATAATAATACATTCACGAACATGCAGATTCACGTTTGTACGTATGGCGAAATTTATGACAGCGAAACATGTCAAGTGAAATCTAATAGTATTATGAGTATTTTATTTTGTATCTATTAAGTCATATTTTTATTTGTATTTTAATTATGTAAAAAATTAAATTAATTTATTGTTTTATACTAAGATACATACATATATTTAATAACATAAACTTTTTTATGTTTTATTTTATAATTTTAAAATTTTACTCCCAAGTATTAAATATTTTTTAATAATTAATGTTATATTATTTTCAATAATTATTTATTTAGCTTAGTTTGCATATTAAAATAGTTTTGAAAGTGAGATTAAAGGCAGTATTGCATTGTACTTAAGTAAAACTTCGTATTTTTTAAAGGCTCGAGTGTGAAATCGGGAACTCTTAGGTTTGACGATAATTTTCGTGATTTAATCATGTTTTAAGGTAGAATTGCGTAAAAAGAGGAAAAAATAGGAAATAGAAATAAATACATTAAAATAGAAATTCGGAACTGTGAAATATTTTTGCGATATTACTTCAATAGTGCAGAGGTTTGGTGAGTATTAATAAGTAAAAACTAGATTTTTCATAAAACGAATAAAATGAAGTTCTAAAATGAGCTCCATTTCATGAATTCTGAAGGTATATTGCATTTCAATAACAAAAATCTTAATTAACTCTCGATATTAAAAAAATCGCAAGTGTCACAGACGCCGGTGGTTTCGGGGTCCATCTGAACATTACCTCTTGTTTTGCTGCTCAAAAACTCTGACTTAGATATTTGATATTATGAAAATGTATAGAAAAATATAATAAAAACATTAAAGGAATAAAAACATTAACATTCGATTATTGTTCCGAGAGAGCCGTGGTGTCTCAGGGGCTAAAGCATTCGCCTTCCAATGAGGTGAACCGGGTTCGAATTCCAACAATGACTGGACGATACGAATATCGCACCCTATTGGCACCAACCACAGTGCTGACGTAGTGGTAGACGGATTATGGGTTAGAGTCACCTTGATATCGGGCTAACCATGGGAGGTTTTTGTGATTTTGCTCTCCATGTAAGGCTAATGTGGGTTAGATCCATCAAAAGTCCTCCACGAAGGTAAACTTCTCTCAATACTTGATCCAAGAGTCCCCTTGTCTTCTTGATTAGGTTTAAAATTACAGGGATACGGAGTTGAGCATTAGTAATCGTAAACCCAAAATTAGGTCTAATTTGGTCTTAGGACCCTAATTTGTTCGAAAGTTATTGCAAATTTGAGTGGTTTTTCGTGACTTTTTTTTTCAGTTTTTCTGCTATATTTACTACTTATCCATTATTGTAGAAGATTTATTTTTCTCTTACCAGTTCTTTATCTCCTTATTTTTTTTTACCTCGGGCTTGAGTAGATATCAATCAAAAATAGCAAAAGAGTGAGAGGCAGATTACATGTTGCCAGAGATAAATTTTTATAAATAAAAGATATTACATTAAAACGATATAAATTATTTATTTTAATTTTTTTAAATATTAAAAAAATAAAGAGTGGTAAGTACCGTTCCCTATTTGAATTGTTATAATTCTTGACAATGAGTAAAATTCCTTATTTCTTCTTATTGAACCCCACGATCTGTATTCCTTAGGTTGATTCTTTTCAATTATAGATTTTTCGAATCTAGATAATTACCGATTTCGTTACGATTAACATATTAACAAAATCTTCTTTTACAAAACTACAATAATGGTATAGTTTTAAAACAAAATTTTCTGTGCTTTAGTGGGAGATATTGACATTTTAAAAAAATGAGATGATAAATGCGAAGCAATTACAGTTGTTGGCGAATAAAGCAAGGTGGGGGGGGGGGATAAGAAAATAATTTTTGACTGAAATTATTTTGGGTCTAGCAGATTTGAAAGATTTGACAGAAACTATGAATTAAACATTTATGCTGCAGAGATATACCTATAAATTCCGATAGTAATCTTATGACAAAACTGTACATGCCATGTTACATTAAAACTCAGTTTTACCTTGATGTTTTGAAAGTATTGGAAACTAAAACACATGAAACAAACATATAGAACAACATGAAGCATGCTTATTCAATAAAATTACCATAGATAGGGTTATTTTTTAGACAGGAAAGTATCTCAGTACCATGGAAAAAGAGCTTTCCATGAACTTGCGAAATTTTTCCGTGACATGTGAATGAGCTGAAACATTAAAAACAAATTCCTTTTTACTGATTGTTTTATTTTTATATTTGGGACTGTATGACAGCATTATTTTATTTACTTTAAAAAGTGACTTTAAAAAGTGAAGAAAAAAATTTTAATTATTTTTTTTAATCTGTGAAATTGTAGTTTCTTTTTCAATCAGACAGATTTTGTATTGATCACTTCACTAAAAATAAACCATAGGAGAAATTACCTCAGACTACTATCTCAAGTATACTATTTTATAAAATAAAACTCACTGGTTTAAAGTCCTTCCGAAGACAGGTTAGTTTGATTTAACATTTAAAACCTTTTTAATTAATCGTCATTAAAATTTTAATGAAAGATGTTATTCATTTATTAACACAAACTCATTTGTGATAAATAATGATTTGAATACCCATCACATATATTTTCTATTTTAAAATCCTATATTTCATAAAAATTGCAAAAGAATGAATCACTTATGAAGCTTGTTCATATTTAATTCTTCATAGATATAATTAAATGAATTAAATAAGATATTGTAAAAATGCTTCTTGGAACACGATTTATGAAACTTAGCATGTTAAAATACGACTGTCAGATCAAAAGTTATTCAGGATAATTATTTTTGGTAATTAATTTCATCACAAATTTTTTTTTCTTCTTTTAAGAAGAAAAAATGATAAAAACTTGAAATAATAAATAAATAAATAATAAAAAAAATTTGTCTGAACTTGACTTACAACTCAAGTTTGCATTGAACTTAATCCATTTTTGCTGTGAAGTTAGAGCTCGATATTTTGCGACAAATATCTCAGAAGAACGCGTGTAAATATCCAAAAAAATGGAGTGAGAATAAATAAATTTCTTCTATATATCTCGAATGGAGTTTTTCTCAGATAAATCTCTATAAAAACTTTTGTGTTTGACACATTTACTCTGTTTTATTTTATGTATTGCTTCTTATGTTTTGCTATAAAATACAGAACTATTGAAAGGAAATGTTCAAGTGAATAAATGTGATACATAAATTCAAAATTCCTTTTGTGGACTGGAAGGTGTATTTATTACAATATTGCTCCGTAATTTACCACGAATATTATTAATATAGTAATAATATCAATATCTAAGCTGTCTTATTTTTTATTGCAGATAAATAAGAATCGTCCTTTACAACGTTATTTATATAATATATACTATCTTTTTACTCTTTCACGATTTAATACCGGCAAATAGCGTCATCGTAAGTAAAAAGTGACATTTGTCGATTCAGAAGTCGATTAGAGACACTCGTGACGTCACCCACAAGTAACCAATTAAATCTGATTTAAATCACGTGGTCACTTCACTTTGTCTCGAGTTTCAGGTACCTAATTGACAAATTATTCCTGTAAAACGTGTTATTTTGATTCTGTGTTAACCTAACGTGTTGTCTTGATTCTGGCATTTCTTATCTAATTGAAAGGGGAACTTTCAATAAGAAATGCAAAATTTTGTGCAGACGATTCTATAAGTGGTGCATTTTTGAAACCGTTTTCGATTTCACATTTTTGATGAAGACAAAAAATTAGACTGAGCATGACACCATCGAATACGAAATTATTCGCGAACTCAACGACCTATAGGGGGAGCTGTTTTTTGAGACGAATGCCTGCTAGCAGAACAACAGGGTCATCAATTCCACTGGAGACTTCTTCTGAGTAGCATGGTAACGTTCTTTCTTTAATGTGGCTTATTAAATTAAAAAATGAAAAAAGGTTTGATATTCATTCTTATGCAAGTGAAAGCCAAATGGGATCTCTCTTTTTTTTTAGGGAAGGAACCTTCAACACACATGGAAAATATTTGCAAAGAAATATTCTTATTAGAGTTAAAACCTAGTGCCTGAGAAACTGTTCTACTAAATTTAATGATCTAATATGAAAGGTCTATTGAAATTTTACATTTCATGCTTTTCTGAATCATATTACATCAAACAATAAAATATGCAAAAAGAATATAGAAAAACATAATGTTATGCAATTTAATTTTGCAAAAAAAAAAAGTTTTTTGATGAAAAATTTTGCTAAAAAATTGTAACTAAGAAACGTAAAATAAAGAATGCTTACAATAAAAAAAAACGATTCTAAAAATTTCTCATATTGCAATAAAAACTTTCATCTTATTTCTTCTTTTTGTTTAGTTTTAAAGTTCTTAATCAGACGTAGAAAACAATTCTGTAGAGAACTATCATCAAATTAGAAAAAAATTATTTACAAGAAATGTTTTATTATAAAAATCTTAACTCTTACTTGCTTTATAAATCCGGAGATTTCCAAATGAAATGTTTTTCATTTGAGAATTTTAGTTTCAAATAATATATTCATAGATTATCCCTTCATTACTTTTAGATGAATAATCACATAACAAAACTTTATAATTGCAAGATCTCGATATGAATTTCAATATGTAATTTTAAAACAGAATAGCTGAATTATAAGCAAAACTATTGGTTCAAAATTTGAAAATGCTTACCAAGAGAACGATAAAAATTCATTAATAATCAGCACAAATGATACTATTTCAAGAAATTCGAATGATGCTTTATTGTTGTTTTCCAAATTATATAGATACAGAATTGTGTACAATTCTATGAAGAAGAAGAATATTCTATGACTGTTACAGTTCTGCACGTTCCGAAATCATAATTATTCATTGCAATGAAGTTGACTTCACTTTAATTCACCCAATGTTGACTTCACCCAATTTTGACTTCACTTTAATTTGAATTGAATTGAAGACAAAAAAAATATATATTTTACAGTAATACACACATCTGCAACAGTATGCAATCATGAACTCGGAAGTTATAGGTTGCAAGTTTTTTGATAATAGAAAGGTGAAAATTATTGAGAAATTGTTCTTCAAATGTCGGGCGCGTTCTGTTTCAGAAAGATTTTCCAGTAAACAGGTTGCCATGAGCCCATTGTGCAGCTTTAGTGCAACGTAAATGTACCTACCTACCGTTTGTAAACAATGCACAGTGCTTTGAATAAACAAATTAATTTTAACTCAATACATATTTCTGGGCGAAAGATTTATTTTAGTTTTATTTAGATACATGGCATTTAAATTGTTACTGCTCTAGTACGAAGATTTCAGTGGGTGAAGGCTAGAAGTGTCAATCTTCAAGCGTTATAGGCAGTGGTAGAAGGTTTCAAGTGCATTTGACAACAAGCAGTCAAAGAGTATTAGATAGACTCTTTTGGTAGCTAATTCAAGCATCTTGGTTGCGAATGTTATGGCGGGAACAGTTTAAACGAGTGTTTGACATTTATAAATTTCACCAAGTGGGTGCTTGCAACTCGAGAAGAAGAAGTGATTATGCCTAACCATGTGATTTAAATCAGATTTGATTAGACTGGGCTAATCTGTCACTCTCATGATCGACATAACTGGGGTTTGAGTTGTAGTGTTAACATCACAATATTTCATCCATTCAAAAGTTCCTGTGTTCTGAATTCCCTAATTTGTATTCTGCACTCTCAAATACCCATTATCTAACTAAGAACCTAGTTATATCCAATTAAATTTTTTTTATTATTCTGAAACCATTTTTTTTTAAATTGTTAAAAAACCAAATATATTCTTTACCGTAAATTTCACTGTTAATCGGATGGACAGACTGTTGCCAGTTATTTAACTATAATTTCATAATTAAAATTTTAGCAGTGTAACAATGAAAGAAATCATGTACTTTCTTAGCAATAAGATTGCTAGTTACATTTTTCAATGAAGTAAATTGTGTTTTTAAAAAAGCAAAGGTATGGATATTTATGGTTTTTTAAAACCTATAAATACGCATAATTTTGCTTGGGGATATTATTTTTGGAAATGGATGAAGCTTTTGCTTATGGTACGTTTGCTGGAACAGTAATAGCATGGGCTATTATTTTTAATGACTGGAGTTGTCACGCTATTGCCATTGCCTGGGTATCAATGGTTCTGTATGCAGCAAAAGAAGCAAAAGAATTTGATCAAGGTATGGACTATATCCTAATGATAACTCAGAAGTCTTGATTGTGAAAAAAAAAATCCGACGGTAAAGGTCATCTAGCTGATGTGAGTAAAGAAAACAATAACGAAGAATTTATAAACGATAGAATTGTAGATTGAATTGTAGATAGAATTTGTTTGCAGTCAAAGGAATCTTTGAATATACTTGTCAAGATAAACAAAGTTATGGTAATCAAATGCATGTAATGTCGTGCATTCTTGCAGAAAAAACTAAATTCAGTCAAGGGTATAGCAATAAGAATCGAATATCTGTGATTAAGTACGGTCAGAGCTCGACCTGCTTGTCGTGATTGCAGGCAAAGAGCGCATGCGGAGGTATATGATCTATCAATCACTCGAGTTGGATTCCG
Organism: Parasteatoda tepidariorum; assembly: GCF_982258835.1. Taxonomy (NCBI): domain Eukaryota; kingdom Metazoa; phylum Arthropoda; class Arachnida; order Araneae; family Theridiidae; genus Parasteatoda; species Parasteatoda tepidariorum. Next base: position 65,767,453 of record NC_141764.1, read on the forward strand.
AAAATGCAAAAAGTCAAGTTTTTCTCTTTACATTTGTCAATTTGGAAATATCAGAAGTATGAGGGGATGTACATTCTTGACAGAAAAGCACTGAATCAAGAACTTGGCAAGTACGTTATGGAATATCAGAGATAAAGTATGGACTGAACGATACCTGCTTCCGTTGACTACTCGAGAGGAGTGCATACAGCAATGCAAGATATATCAATCGGTTCACTTGAATTTGGTCAAACCACTGATAGATGCAAAACTCCAAGTGCTTATATCATCCCTGACATTCTTATTAATTTCGAAATAAAGTCATTTGATACTGAAGACATGAGAAGCACAGTACTGCTATCGTACTGAACCGATCATGATGCGTAACTTTCTGTACAGAAATAGTCCCAGCAAAGATTCTGAAAGTGCAAACAATTTCTGCTCTTATAATACTGAAGAAATGAAGCAGGTTAAACAAAAAAACAATTAAGCTAGGAAGGGAATATTCTCAAGCAGATAATAGTGAATTAGGAGATTTAGGAAAGGGATTCATTGAGCAAGAAGTTTCTACTTTTTTAGAGAGCGTGCATATTGTGGCATTAAAAAAAATACTAACTCTGTCTTACTCTCTTCATCTTGTTTGCATGAAAGTGTTAAGAAACAATTAAAAGACACAGGTTAATTAATAGGCCTAGATTAATATTTTTTTTAATGAAATTTGGCTCAAGACTGTTCCATTTTATATTATTAAATTACAGAAACAATTATAGGAAGAATATTGAAGTAATGAAACTTTTTAAAGTTAAATAAATGAAAGAAAATAAATGTCTATTTGTATGTTCGTGAACAATAAGTTTAAAAAAAATAAATAATGTCTTTTCCATTTAATATTTACCTTTAAATAAAAACACACAAATGCTGATGGATAAAAGCAGCATCAAACTATAAAGCATGAGTGGTTAAAAATGGTCGAAAAAATTTTATGAAGCACTCAAAAAGTTCTTGCCAAAGGAGCAGAAACACGACAACCTTTCCATCTAGACACAAGAACACGAAGGAAGGAATGACAGAGTACGCGGTCTTTACATTTGATGGTGGCCTATAGAGACAATTTATAACCGGCTATTGGTTTGCCCTCGGATTTATGATGGCCTAGATTGACTAGAAGAAACAAAAGAGAAAATGGAAATACAAGAAAGGGACCTCTCGCCCAAGAACAAGAATAAAAACTCCTAAAGATATGTGTTATTGCGGATAAATTTTGTCGTTTCGTAGTACCTTTCCAGAAATGGCTCATAAGACCCCAAGTGGGGGGAGTACCAAAAAGTTACTGCTGTACCACTGAGAACGACCCCCCTCCTTTCTATAAAGCGTATCAAACATAGAGCAACACCGCTGTAGGGGGGTCCAGAATGGCTTCCAATCACGGTAAGGTCTCCATTTTTATCTTGACTTTATTCAGGTCATATATATTTCTTGTCGTAGCCACTTTTGGAAGAGTAAAAAACCCCCGATTCTGTAGATGAGATTCCCTAGGAAGAGAACATTTTGATTCTATAAAATCTCAAAGTGCCACGTATATTTGATTCATCTTTTTTTATTTCCATTTATTTTCGTTCGGGTCCTTTTTTTCGCAGTCATACACTAGAATTGAGACATTGAATTGTTGAGCTTTTTCAGGCAGAAGATGAAACGGAACTAAAAGAAATTTTTTCAGAGCTAAATGAAAGTAATATAGGAGAAAGGCTGTCTGTGTCTGCATGTAAATTTCCGAATTTTAAATTTAGAACAAAAAGTTTAATATGAAAACTTATGGTACATATCAGGGGTGGCCAAACTCCTTAATAGTTGAGCCATTTTTCAAAATGTGAAATTTTTCGCGAGCCGCAATTAAATACGTATTTAAAAGGTATGCAAAAAAGGTATTACAATTTGTTTACAGAAATTATATTTATTGAAAACATGCAAATAAAAGTACAAAATATGTGTATTGAATTTAAATATTAAAAACTAAGCACATTTATTTTACTTCTCTTGATAATTCTTTAAAATTTGGTGAATAATTGGTGACAGCACTTCTCAGTAATTCTTTGAGATGCTGGTTAGTTAAGACTGATCGGTGTTTGAATTTCACGAATTGTAAAGTAGAATAAAATGATTCACATAAGTACGTTGTTCCGAATATTGAAATAATTCCAAAAGCAACCTTTTTTAATTCAGGATACTTCGATTCTGGTACGAATTTCCAAAATTCGGAGCATACGATAATACGATAATAATTTTTTGAAATATAATAGCACAAAAATGAAAAGGAAACTCAGGAACATTTATCGAGAGCCACAAATGATCCTTCAAAGAGCCGCACGTGGCTCGCGAGCAGCAGGTTGGCCACCCCTGGTATATATATATATATATGATAAGTTTATTGAGACTGCTGTTTTAGTTAAGAATTCATAGTATTGGTACATATACGAAATTTCCAGACATACTTTACCAAAAAAATATCGAACTTTTTTTAAAAAAAAATATTTGTTGCAAAATTGAATCTCTAAAAAAATTAAAGTAATAAATTTCTCTCTCTATCTATCTAGTTTAAAGTTGAAAAATTGGAAAACAGTTCTATAAACATATCTTTTCGAGAATTGTTTGTTCATAATATGTTACTACTACTTATTATCCTCTCTTATACCCTGTCCTCCTACGGGGTGAAAAAAATAAATAAATAGCAAAGGTTGTTTTTCAAAGAATCTGCTGTGAGTTAATACCAGTTACCCAGTTTTTCGATCTTAAAAAAAGTAAAGCTCATTTCCCAGCAGCATGAGGTCCACTTTCAATGGATCCCGTCCCACGTCGATATCCACGGCAACGAGTTGGCTGACACTCTCGCAAAGAAAGGACTTCCACCTCAGAGCTTACATACCTTGAACTTTTCGCAAGGCAAAAGGCCCAGAACAAACAAAAGTGGCTGTTTCCACCTACTCACGGCTGGTATAAAGCAAAAGGACCAGGACTCTCTCTCTATCTCTTCCTGGTGACAGGCAGACCAACACTTGCTTATCCCGACTGGCCAGTGGACACCTGAAAAGTCCACAGTTTCTGCTAATCAAAAGATCTTTGTCCTAAATGCCAACAAAACCATGCATCACCTGAGCACATCTTGAACTGTTTAGGGCTGGACTGGAACGGCATTCATTCCTCTCCCATTCTAGTTTCGGATTTTCTTAATGTTAACGGATTTATTGATCTGGTCTGACCCCGTCAAACCAGATGGGAATTAGCAACAACAACAACTCATGACTATTAGTTAGTCATGAGTATTAGTTAGTTACTAAAGTTTAGCTTACCTTCAGCCATTTTCAAAATAAGCATAAACAGCACTGACTTAAGATTGACTAAGCTTGATCTAGCAGTCATGATGAGTAACTATTGTAAACTCACAGTAGTTATGAAAATAGCATGTTATTAGCAAAAATAAATAAATAAATAAAAAAAGTTGTGATCGCCTTATAACGATCACTGGTTCCCTATTGGTCAAATGCTTTTTCTTTCTGGATTGACTCCGTTAAACGTCACATTTAAAATCATGGGTAGCAAAAACTGTCTCAATTGATGTTTGTCGTCGGATTGGTTTTCAAATCCTGCTTATGTACGTGCACAAAATATTTTTCCTTCTTCAACATTCATATTTGTATTAAAATCACCGTCGAGCCAGTAATTATACATTAATAATAAAAAGAATATAAAAATACTTTAGGTTATTATTATGTAAATACATTAACAATGCCTGGTAATGAAAATAAAAAGAAAAACAGTAGCGGTCTCCATAGCAACGCATGCAATGACGACGCATGCGCACTGTTTACTATTGCTCTTGAACACAGTTGAAAATTGTGTGCACGCCATCAAATCCGTGATGGTGAGAAGCTGGTTACTCTGTAATTTCGATCTAATCGGTCAAAATTTCTCAACGATGCTCAAATTTACAATTTTTCATTCGTAAATAAAGACTTTTTTTATAAAATTTTATTAATCATTATGAAATTAAGCCAAGCTGAGGCATAGAAGTTCGATTTCAAGTTCCCAAAAGTAAAAAAAAACTCGACCGTTCTGACTTTACAAGCATATTGTTTGATAAAGAGCACATGGACGATTGAACCTTCGAAAAACATCATAACAACCAAGTTTCCTTGTAACTCTGACTTATAGTAAGAAATAACTCCTATTTTTATTTACAGATTTCCTCCGTATTTTTGACTATTTAAAGCTGATATTTTATTGACAAAATGGCTTATCTCTGTTTTTCATCCTAATCATAAACGGATTAAAACCGTCCATTCAAACTCTAGTTTTTTCCATGCAATTTCGCTTACCGTACTCGACCTTTTTTTCAAATCCCTTTACGATTTCCTTTATTTAATCTTATTTTTCAGCAATTGCTTTCAATGAATATTGTGAAAGTAAAACTAAAATTAGACTTTATTGTCAAATTGATACTCTCCATGATTATCATATTTTTTTAGGTATAATTTTTTTCAAGTGACCAAACACTTTTTTCGGGAGGGGGGGGCACATAGTTTTACGCATTTTTACACCTAAGTATTATTTAAATAAGTAAGATTTTTAAGATAGTTATTTTATAGAGTTTTTGTTAAAACATCAGAGTTTGCTAAAATAACAGTACTTATCTTCTTAAAAAGCAGGTGCCAGTTTTCAAATAACAGTATTTTCTGACAAATAAATAATTTTACACTGGCACACCAGTTGACAGTTTTTTTCCTTAAATTTTGTAACAGTAGTATTTTATTACAGTGTGTGTTCTATTTACAAAACATTTTTTAAACTTTTTCCTTTACTTTTTTAAGATCTTAAATAATTTGTCGTTTTTTTCATCAGTTTCCGAAAATTTCATATTTTTATTACTTTTAAACGCTAGCATAGAATAAGTAATTGTTAAAAATAATAGAATAAAAAGAAACATATTATTTAGAACACAATATTTACCAAAATCCAAAGAATAAAAAACAGCATTGGCAATGTTTCTTAAATTCCTACAATTTTTGGGATATATTTCTTAAATTACTAACTAACAATCAACAATTCTTATTAAGCAAGCTACCAACAAAAAGAAATTTTTTTTCTTTTCTTTGCTAAGACGCATACATATCCTAAAAATAAGTAATGTAATAAACGGTACTTGCCAAGAATCTATCGTTAAACAATCGATTTAAAGAGGAAAAAAGGAAGAAAAAAGATTCCAGGTACAACGGAATCGAATATACTTATGAAGTCTTATCCTTAGAACCACAATGGTAATAGATTTGTCTAACGTAAGCTACGAAGGCCATAAAACCTCCTAACTTAAAGCCAATAGAGTTCCCGATTTCCTAATTTGCGGGCAGCTGTTGGTATGAGGGGGGGGGGACTTCGAAAATAATCCATAATCAGAATCAAGAAAACGGTACCCGGTTAAATGCATAGTGGATAACAAAAGAAACAGTTAACCGATCCACTGAGGAATAATAAAAAGAACAAATAAGTAACTTAACGGCAAAACAAAGGGGGGGGGAGACAGCAAAAAAAAGCTTTGCAGCAAGGGGTGTCGCAAAGTAGAAATCGTTTTCCGGATACGGGAAAGAAGAGATTCTGCAAATGACGGCGTCCCGGAAATGCTTATGCAGGAGAAATCTGGAATAAAAACCGGAATCTTCTTCTCTTTTCTCATTTACACCTTATGCGCCTCCCACATGGATGAAAAAAAAATGGATTTAACGAACACAGGGGGCGCGGGGGATGAAACCGAGTAAGGTACGTAGCACACTTGTGTAGCAGATGCAGTGTGCGGAAAAAAAAGGGGGGATATAGAAAGAAATATAATAACGAAACAAAAAACAGTAAAAAAATTCAGTCGATAGAAGATACGACATTATCTGTTCTCTTTTCCCTTTTTTTTTCCACGTTCTATATCCAGCGCTTGCCCACCCCCTTTTGCGGCGGACAATTAGGTAGCACCATCTGGTCTGCAACACCCCCTCTCTGCTTTGCAAGATATTGTTTTGAGAGCTGCGACAAAAAGTCTGCAAAGTTCACTAACACGACATAGGCATAGCAAAACTAAATTACAAGGGGGATCTTCGGAGGTAGTTTTTTGGCGCATTTTATTGCGCCAACTGAAACCCTTTTTCTTCAATCTTTTTATTTTTGTTACTTTTAGAGAGTCCCTTTTTTTTTTATTAATTCCTGTCCGCTCTATTATTAAGTTTTTGCAGCATGTTTTTCCGAGAAGAATTTTCATTAAAGGGGATAAAGAAGTGTAAGTGTGTTCCTTCTTTTAAGCCATTAATTAATTTTTTTTTTTTTTTTTGAAAGGGAGAATATTTGTTTTATGTAATTTTTCCGCCGGTAATGAAGATTTAAAATTGTAATATGATGGAATCTCAACGACTTTAAAGAGAATATGCTTCAGTATATTTAGCTCAAAAAAGAAAAAAGAAAAAAAAACAGAATTTGAATTTATGTGAGGAATGTTTTTCCCTTAAAAGAATTATATATTCTACTATTTAAATTATTTTTATGTAAGTCAGTTTTTTTTTAAATATATGCATGTCATTCATTAATATACAGTTGTTACTGTGAATGACCGAAATTGGTGGTTGTTGACTTCCGGTGAATGATGGCAATCACATGGTCGCTTTGATAAATGTCCAAAATATATTCTAGGTCTAGTTAATTGCCACTTCCCGTTACACATTTGCTCGGTATACACTTCACAGCAGTTTTTTAAGGTTTAGTGTCACTGCCCGTTATACCCTACACATGTGATTTTTTAAGGTTTAGTGCCACTGTCCGATATACATATGCCTGGTATACCCTACACTAATGTTTTTTTTAAGGTTCACTGCCCGTTATACCCTACACACGTGATTTTTTTAAGGTTTAGTGCCACTGTCCGGTATACATTTGCCTGGTATACACTTCACTGGTGTTTTTTTAAGGTTCAGTGCCACTGTCCGGTATACATTTGCCTGGTATACCCTACACTAATGTTTTTTTTTAAGGTTCACTGCCCGTTATACCCTACACACGTGATTTTTTTAAGGTTTAGTGCCACTGTCCGGTATACATTTGCCTGGTATACACTTCACTGGTGTTTTTTTAAGGTTCAGTGCCACTGTCCGGTATACATTTGCCTGGTATACCCTGCACTAATGTTTTTTTTTAAGGTTCACTGCCCGTTATACCCTACACACGTGATTTTTTTAAGGTTTAGTGCCACTGTCCGGTATACATTTGCCTGGTATACACTTCACTGGTGTTTTTTTAAGGTTCAGTGCCACTGTCCGGTATACATTTGCCTGGTATACCCTACACTAATGTTTTTTTTTAAGGTTCACTGCCCGTTATACCCTACACACGTGATTTTTTTAAGGTTTAGTGCCACTGTCCGGTATACATTTGCCTGGTATACACTTCACTGGTGTTTTTTTAAGGTTCAGTGCCACTGTCCGGTATACATTTGCCTGGTATACCCTACACTAATGTTTTTTTTAAGGTTCACTGCCCGTTATACCCTACACACGTGATTTTTTTAAGGTTTAGTGCCACTGTCCGGTATACATTTGCCTGGTATACACTTCACTGGTGTTTTTTTAAGGTTCAGTGCCACTGTCCGGTATACATTTGCCTGGTATACCCTACACTAATGTTTTTTTTAAGGTTCACTGCCCGTTATACCCTACACACGTGATTTTTTTAAGGTTTAGTGCCACTGTCCGGTATACATTTGCCTGGTATACACTTCACTGGTGTTTTTTAAGGTTCAGTGCCACTGTCCGGTATACATTTGCCTGGTATACCCTACACTAATGTTTTTTTTTAAGGTTCACTGCCCGTTATACCCTACACACGTGATTTTTTTAAGGTTTAGTGCCACTGTCCGGTATACATTTGCCTGGTATACACTTCACTGGTGTTTTTTTAAGGTTCAGTGCCACTGTCCGGTATACATTTGCCTGGTATACCCTACACTAATGTTTTTTTTAAGGTTCACTGCCCGTTATACCCTACACACGTGATTTTTTTAAGGTTTAGTGCCACTGTCCGGTATACATTTGCCTGGTGTACACTTCACTGGTGTTTTTTTAAGGTTCAGTGCCACTGTCCGGTATACATTTGCCTGGTATACCCTACACTAATGTTTTTTTTTAAGGTTCACTGCCCGTTATACCCTACACACGTGATTTTTTAAGGTTTAGTGCCACTGTCCGATATACATATGCCTGGTATACACTTCACTGGTGTTTTTTAAAGGTTCAGTGCCACTGTCCGGTATACATTTGCCTGGTATACCCTACACTAATGTTTTTTTTTAAGGTTCACTGCCCGTTATACCCTACACACGTGATTTTTTTAAGGTTTAGTGCCACTGTCCGGTATACATTTGCCTGGTATACACTTCACTGGTGTTTTTTTAAGGTTCAGTGCCACTGTCCGGTATACATTTGCCTGGTATACCCTACACTAATGTTTTTTTTAAGGTTCACTGCCCGTTATACCCTACACACGTGATTTTTTAAGGTTTAGTGCCACTGTCCGATATACATATGCCTGGTATACACTTCACTGGTGTTTTTTAAAGGTTCAGTGCCACTGTCCGGTATACATTTGCCTGGTATACCCTACACTAATGGTTTTTTTAAGGTTCACTGCCCGTTATACCCTACACACGTGATTTTTTTAAGGTTTAGTGCCACTGTCCGGTATACATTTGCCTGGTATACACTTCACTGGTGTTTTTTTAAGGTTCAGTGCCACTGCCCGGTATACATTTGCCTGGTATACCCTACACTAATGTTTTTTTTTAAGGTTCACTGCCCGTTATACCCTACACACGTGATTTTTTAAGGTTTAGTGCCACTGTCCGATATACATATGCCTGGTACACTTCACTGGTGTTTTTTAAAGGTTCAGTGCCACTGTCCGGTATACATTTGCCTGGTATACCCTACACTAATGTTTTTTTTTAAGGTTCACTGCCCGTTATACCCTACACACGTGATTTTTTTAAGGTTTAGTGCCACTGTCCGGTATACATTTGCCTGGTATACACTTCACTGGTGTTTTTTTAAGGTTCAGTGCCACTGTCCGGTATACATTTGCCTGGTATACCCTACACTAATGTTTTTTTTAAGGTTCACTGCCCGTTATACCCTACACACGTGATTTTTTTAAGGTTTAGTGCCACTGTCCGGTATACATTTGCCTGGTATACACTTCACTGGTGTTTTTTTAAGGTTCAGTGCCACTGTCCGGTATACATTTGCCTGGTATACCCTACACTAATGTTTTTTTTTAAGGTTCACTGCCCGTTATACCCTACACACGTGATTTTTTAAGGTTTAGTGCCACTGTCCGATATACATATGCCTGGTATACACTTCACTGGTGTTTTTTAAAGGTTCAGTGCCACTGTCCGGTATACATTTGCCTGGTATACCCTACACTAATGTTTTTTTTAAGGTTCACTGCCCGTTATACCCTACACACGTGATTTTTTTTAAGGTTTAGTGCCACTGTCCGGTATACATTTGCCTGGTATACACTTCACTGGTGTTTTTTTAAGGTTCAGTGCCACTGTCCGGTATACATTTGCCTGGTATACCCTACACTAATGTTTTTTTAAGGTTCAGTGCCACTGCCCGTTATATGATACACACGTGATTTTTTAAGGTTTAGTGCCACTGTCCGGTATACATATGCCTGGTATACACTTCACTGGTGTTTTTTAAAGGTTCAGTGCCACTGTCCGGTATGCATTTGTCTGGTATACCCTACACTAATGCTTTTTTAAGGTTCAGTGCCACTGCCCGTTATATCCTACACACGTGATTTTTTAAGGTTCAGTGCCACTGTCCGGTATACATATGCCTGGTATACACTTCACTGGTGTTTTTTAAAGGTTCAGTGCCACTGCCCGTTTCATCCCATACACGGGATTTTTTTTAAGGTTCAGTGCCACTGCCTGTTATACCCTACACACGTGATTTTTTAAGGTTTAGTGCCACTGTCCGGTATACATATGCCTGGTATACACTTCACTGGTGTTTTTTAAAGGTTCAGTGCCACTGTCCGGTATGCATTTGTCTGGTATACCCTACACTAATGCTTTTTTAAGGTTCAGTGCCACTGCCCGTTATATCCTACACGTGATTTTTTAAGGTTCAGTGCCACTGTCCGGTATACATATGCCTGGTATACACTTCACTGGTGTTTTTTAAAGGTTCAGTGCCACTGCCCGTTTCATCCCATACACGGGATTTTTTTTAAGGTTCAGTGCCACTGCCTGTTATACCCTACACACGTGATTTTTTAAGGTTTAGTGCCACTGTCCGGTATACATATGCCTGGTATACACTTCACTGGTGTTTTTTAAAGGTTCAGTGCCACTGTCCGGTATGCATTTGTCTGGTATACCCTACACTAATGCTTTTTTAAGGTTCAGTGCCACTGCCTGTTATACCCTACACACGTGATTTTTTAAGGTTTAGTGCCACTGTCCGGTATACATATGCCTGGTATACACTTCACTGGTGTTTTTTAAAGGTTCAGTGCCACTGTCCGGTATGCATTTGTCTGGTATACCCTACACTAATGCTTTTTTAAGGTTCAGTGCCACTGCCCGTTATATCCTACACACGTGATTTTTTAAGGTTCAGTGCCACTGTCCGGTATACATATGCCTGGTATACACTTCACTGGTGTTTTTTAAAGGTTCAGTGCCACTGCCCGTTTCATCCCATACACGGGATTTTTTTTAAGTTTCAGTGCCACTGCCTGTTATACCCTACACACGTGATTTTTTAAGGTTTAGTGCCACTGTCCGGTATACATATGCCTGGTATACACTTCACTGGTGTTTTTTAAAGGTTCAGTGCCACTGTCCGGTATGCATTTGTCTGGTATACCCTACACTAATGCTTTTTTAAGGTTCAGTGCCACTGCCCGTTATATCCTACACACGTGATTTTTTAAGGTTTAGTGCCACTGTCCGGTATACATATGCCTGGTATACACTTCACTGGTGTTTTTTAAAGGTTCAGTGCCACTGCCCGTTTCATCCCATACACGGGATTTTTTTTAAGGTTCAGTGCCACTGCCTGTTATACCCTACACACGTGATTTTTTAAGGTTTAGTGCCACTGTCCGGTATACATATGCCTGGTATACACTTCACTGGTGTTTTTTAAAGGTTCAGTGCCACTGTCCGGTATGCATTTGTCTGGTATACCCTACACTAATGCTTTTTTAAGGTTCAGTGCCACTGCCCGTTATATCCTACACGTGATTTTTTAAGGTTCAGTGCCACTGTCCGGTATACATATGCCTGGTATACACTTCACTGGTGTTTTTTAAAGGTTCAGTGCCACTGCCCGTTTCATCCCATACACGGGATTTTTTTTAAGGTTCAGTGCCACTGCCTGTTATACCCTACACACGTGATTTTTTAAGGTTTAGTGCCACTGTCCGGTATACATATGCCTGGTATACACTTCACTGGTGTTTTTTAAAGGTTCAGTGCCACTGTCCGGTATGCATTTGTCTGGTATACCCTACACTAATGCTTTTTTAAGGTTCAGTGCCACTGCCTGTTATACCCTACACACGTGATTTTTTAAGGTTTAGTGCCACTGTCCGGTATACATATGCCTGGTATACACTTCACTGGTGTTTTTTAAAGGTTCAGTGCCACTGTCCGGTATGCATTTGTCTGGTATACCCTACACTAATGCTTTTTTAAGGTTCAGTGCCACTGCCCGTTATATCCTACACACGTGATTTTTTAAGGTTCAGTGCCACTGTCCGGTATACATATGCCTGGTATACACTTCACTGGTGTTTTTTAAAGGTTCAGTGCCACTGCCCGTTTCATCCCATACACGGGATTTTTTTTAAGGTTCAGTGCCACTGCCTGTTATACCCTACACACGTGATTTTTTAAGGTTTAGTGCCACTGTCCGGTATACATATGCCTGGTATACACTTCACTGGTGTTTTTTAAAGGTTCAGTGCCACTGTCCGGTATGCATTTGTCTGGTATACCCTACACTAATGCTTTTTTAAGGTTCAGTGCCACTGCCCGTTATATCCTACACACGTGATTTTTTAAGGTTTAGTGCCACTGTCCGGTATACATATGCCTGGTATACACTTCACTGGTGTTTTTTAAAGGTTCAGTGCCACTGCCCGTTTCATCCCATACACGGGATTTTTTTTAAGGTTCAGTGCCACTGCCTGTTATACCCTACACACGTGATTTTTTAAGGTTTAGTGCCACTGTCCGGTATACATTTGCCTGGTATACACTTCACTGGTGTTTTTTAAAGGTTCAGTGCCACTGCCCGTTATATCCCATACACGTGATTTTTTTTTAAGGTTCAGTGCCACAGTTCGGTATACATTTGTCCGGTATACCCTACAACGATGTTTCATTTAAGGTACAGTTCCACTGCCCGGTATGCATTTAACCGATACTCCTAACACTGATGTTTCTTCTAATCTGTCCTCAGCAGACATTAAAATATAGAATAAATATAATAATATCAAGGAAAAAATTAATATCAAATCGGATATAACAAATATTTCGAACATTCACCAAAGCGACAATGTGATGGTTGACATTCTCCAGTGAAAGTTGACATTCTCTTGATATTGTACAGTTCGTTTTCCTATCTACTGTAAGAATTCATTATTTCTGTCAATAACATATCCGTGTATCTTATGGGAATGTTTACTTGAAATGAAGTTATAATCAATTAATTCTAGACGTATTTTTTATTTTATTTATTTACTAATTTTTTATCTGAATGGAAAGATTTTTCTATTTCTAGTTTCAATGGCACGTTTGTTAGTATGGAGTTTCGTTTATGAGTTACATTTTAACTTGTGTTATGTAATTCAGTTTTGATAAAATGTATGCATGCATATAAATAAATATTATATATAATAAATACCAAATTTTGTAAGCTGTTGTCATTTTAATTATCTAACCATTGAGGAATAATAAGTAAAGCACGTTTTTCTGCCATCTGCTCTATAGAAATTTACTAATATCGTCCTGTACAATCAATCTGAGTATCGTGGGAATGTTTACCTAAATTTAGATAAGTTGACTGTTCTAGGCTGGATTTCTTTTTTATCTAAAATGAAAGATTTGACTATTAAAAGTATCAAACATTATTGTTGTTGCTAATATGAGTTTTATTTTAGCTTGTGTTATGTAATTCTTTTATTATAAAACGTGCGCCTTTCATTCATTTTGTCTCCTGGTGGACTGATCTTAGGATACGGTTCCCAGTAGATCACAGAAGTCAAGTATTACTGGCAGCTGTCAGTGAGCTGGTGTTTTGCCATCTCGATCAGCCCGCGATGGGACCAAAGGCACGCGGTATAGGCCCACGATAAACTGTTCTACAGTAGAATACTCGACTTGGAACGTAGGTCGTCGGACTACCAAAGCAGAGGAACAGCCATCCTCTCCGCAGATTATCAAAATTGTGATGGCATGTCTTCGGATCATTCTCAGAGATGCTTCCCAGACCGTCGCCTATAACCCCCATGCAGTTCTAAATAAAATCTATTACGCCACTCGTGCATTTTATAATAAAAATATAGTTTTACAATAATGGTTTACATTTTAATTTCATTACATTTGAAACAAGCTCAGTAATTAAATTGTGAACCTTGAACCCTGCAATGTTAATAGCCAATTGCGACTGTTGTTAATTTATAGGTGGTGATTCAAGCTATTGTGGGACTTCGCAGGCTTCATTCAATACGGCCGAATTATATTATTGTAACCACCTCGTCCAAAGCTAATTATTCCTAGGGCTCTCCAGATAACAAGATTTTTTTTATCCTCCCTGTATCATCTGCATAGTCTTGAAACTGTAAATTCATAATTTTCTGATTTTTTTTCTCAAAACTTGGATGATCCGTGCCATATTTGGCATATAAAATTCATGCCATATTTGAGCTAAAATTAGAAGTTTCATCTATACCAACAGGTAGGTTGACTTGAACCGCTCAGGGGGTAGAGCGTTCGCCTTCCAATGAGGCGAACCGGGTTCGAATCTCAGCGATGGCTGGGAAATACAAATCCGCATCCGGCTTGCATCTACCACAGTGCTGACGTGAAATATATCCTCAGTGGTAGACGGATCATGGGTTAGAGTCCTTTTGCCGTTAAGCTAACCGTGGGAGGTTTTCGTGATCTTCCTCTCCATGTAACACAAATGTGGGCTAGTTCCATCAAAAGGTCCTCCTCGAAGGCAAATTTCTCCCAATCCTTTACCCAGAAGTTCCCTTGTCTTCTGGATTGGGTTCAAAATTACAAGGATACGTAGTTGAACCTTAGCAGTAGTAAACCCAGAAATCGGGTGGACTGTTCAACGATGGTTCTAATGTTAGGTTACTGCTTAAGAACAACAACAGAAGCATGCAACTATAAATGCAATTACCACAACGTCCTCATGCGTGCATAACTGAAGATCAGTGCATCTTAATTTCGATAGAATCACTTATCCCTAATTCAAAGATAATTCAATGTATTAGTGTATTATAAAAATGTGCTCTAGAAAAGTTTTTAAAAAAGCACCATCAAGCTCTCACGTTTACTATCACAGCGACGAAATTTTGAAATTTTCAAATGATAATGCTGTTTTTTTTTTGTTATCTATAAGATGTTATTCAAACGCTTAAATTTTTCATGCAAGTGCTGAAGATGTTGTTGCTGCGTTTTCTGCCGTCGTAACTGTTTTGTATGACAAAAATTTGCTTCCATAGAAAACAGAGCATTACACTTATAAATATAGCATGTATTGATGCATAAAATAAACCCTATATGCAGAAAACGCACGCAAAAGATTCCGTACCATCAATGTCCAATTTGAGCCACGGTGGCTCAGGGTATAGATTTCTCGCCCCTGATCAAGGGGGCGCAGGGTTCGAATCCCAGCAATCACTGATCGGTTCAAATTCTGCTCTCAGCTCCGACCGGAGTAATGTTTTTAAATATCCTTAATGATAGGCTGATCATGGATTAGAACTTCCTTGCCATCGGGCTAACTGTGGGAAGTTTTCATTGTTTTTATCTCCATGTTAAGCTAATTCTGGTTAGTCCCATCAATAAATTCTCCACGAAGGCTAGTTTTTTCCAATGTTTGATTCAGGATTTCCCTTATCTTTTGGTTGCTGTTTAAAATTACAAGGCTAAGGCGTTGAGTTGTGATAGCCATAAACCCAAAAATAGGCCGGTTGCTCAACTAACACCTCCTGGATGAGAGAAAGCCCTTTATCCTAAACGAGAAATGATATTCTTTAGCAGTCCGAACGTTGGGACACCTTTCTTATTTCACTCCCACTGCGCAATTCAGTAGTCTGCACGTTGTGACAACTTTTTCATTTTCCCCACTGCGCAGTTTATGTTTAATACGCTGAACTGCTAAATTGATCCGTGCAATGGCCTTCTCCTTTCTAGGAAGTGTTGGGTCAATGGTCTTGATATGTAAAAAGTGTATGGTTACACAGCAGTGTCCTGGTTAAATAGAAGTTTAGAGTACAGAAAATTTTTCCATTCTCTCAGACGACAAGCTGGCAAGAGGTCATATATTGGCTAACTTATTGGCTCCAGGCTGACCAGGAGAAATACTATCTTCTTGAGCAGTGATGGCTCAGGGGATAGAGCTTTCGCCTTCCAATGAGGTGAACCAGGTTCGAATCCCAGCGATAGCTGGTTGATACGGATTCCGAATCCAGCTTGAAGCAACCACAGTGCTGACGTAAAATAATATCAGTGGTAGATGGATCGTAGGTTAGAGGTTGGAGGTTTTGGAGGAACCGTTGGAGGTTTTCCTCTCCATGTAAAGCAAATGCGGGTTAGTTCCATCAAAAAAATTCCTCCACGACGGAAAATTTCTTCTAATATTTGGTCCAGGAGTTCCCTTGTCTTCTTTATTGGGCTACGGAGTTGAACATTAGTAAACCCATAAAACTAAGTCGGCTGTTCAACATCGGTTATAAAATAAAATACTATCATCTTGTATTTTTTCGTGTTATAATAAATCCAAAGTACAGTTAAAAAATGCCTATCAAATATCACTGTTTACTGAATCTAACTTATTCCCGATTCTTTAATAAATGATTTGAATTTTTATGCACAGTAAAATATCTTTAAAAAGCTCTCAATTAATAAAACTCTTTAAAACGGATTTCCCTCAACATAATAATGGGATACAATGAGCTAAAAGCTGGAAAAACACAATGGTAAAAAGAAATCCTTGATTTATAGACTGTTGATGCAGGATTATTTCCCTTGTCATTTTTATTGCCGCATATAGTTGGCGCACGCTCCCTTTATCAAACAAATGGCGCAAGGGAGTGATCTTTATCGGCGATATTCTAATGAGGGATGGTAGGAGAAAGAAGAGAACAGATAACATAAATTACTAACTCTTTTCCCACATTGCGTGTGTCTAGTTATATAATCCATTTAGAGTTCACTTTCTTTCAATAAATTGCTCATAAATCCGATGAAACCACATAATTTAGGATTTCACTGGAACGATAACGAACTTGTGTAGAAGATGTCAGAGAGATGTAATATGCATTTTGAATAAATGCTTAAGCATCTTATTTGTCATTTGAGTCTTTTGGAATTTATGGATAGTTATATCAGAAAGCAAAGATATTTATTGGTAGAATGAAATGGAATAGAATATAAAGGGTACGTCAGAACAGGACGGTAAAACTTTATTGGGTGGTAGAACACATTTATACGAGTATTATTCATCATAGAATGTATGATCGAAACACAGGTGGTGAGAAATTAAAAGGTAGTTTTCAATTGTCATGTCTAAGAAATTAACAAAAGAATATATGGCAACGTAAATTTCATTGCAGTTAAAAGTTTTATAATCGATTCAAAGCAATTTATTCAACTTACGTAATCAAAATTTTTTTGAAAAATGAAGTAGGAAAAGTAAGCGTGTGACATTAGGTCACAGCCTAATTTATAAATATTCTTTTTTTAATCAATAATACTAATTCTTTTAATTTTGTAATACATTCTTTTATTTTCATCTTTCTTTAGCCCCTTAAGCGGTAGCGCAATTTGGACATTCTCCCCCTAAAATTCCTTACCAGCTCCTTAAAGAGCCCCTTTATTTCGAGAAGTTTCCACCCTTTTTTTTTTCTGAGAATTCGCAGGGGTTGTCGGCTTCTTTCATCTCCGCGTGTATGTTGTGTTTCTCAACCGTAACTTTTAACGCATAATCAATTTTTCGTCTCAACTCGTGATTTTTAGGTAATTTAACTTTAACTTGCACAACATGCACTACAACTTCAACTTTAAGTTTTTGTATCTTATAAAAGGAGCGCGCGGAAAGATGACGATCGCATTCGAAATTCGAGAGTATCATACTCCACGTCGCGCTGTTGCGTGATTTTACTTTTTATCCTGTCCTCGTTAGGAGGTGAGGATGGCGTCTCCTTCGCCATTTTTCTTGTGTAGTTTCTTTTTATGAGATGAACATTTTCTTAGCCATTGAAAAATTCCACTGACTGCCTTTTTTTGCTAATATATTGGCCTCAATATGCCTTCAAACCAAAATTTCCGAGTTTTATTGCTGCTAACACCTTGGCTACCGATCATCACTAATTGATTAATGGATCAAATTAATCTCTAAGATGGAGGAGAGTGATCGTCAACATGCAATTCCGATTTGATCTCGTCTAAGCCAGTTATTCATCAAAAATTCCCATGTTCCCGAATTTGATCTAGTCTAAGCCAGTTTCATTCCAAATTCCCATGTTCCTGAAGTTGATCTCGTCTAAGCCAGTTTTCATCCAAAGTTCCGTGTTCCTGAATTTACTACTCTTCACCCTCTACTCCACCCCACTATTTTCCTGTCTCTCAACATGGATTCACCTAAATAAAAGAACTATTGGTTTTTTTACAAGTGACTATTTTTTTGAGTGATTTTATTCCTATAGATTTTCTGGAAGATAACGCCAGGTAAATACTTTGTTTGTTTTCCTGTTTTTTTCCCTTTTTGGGTTATTCGGACACTATGCGTAATTGTATTAATTGTCTTTTTATGTATCGGCCATATTTCTTCTAAATTCAGTTGCTTTTTTTATATGCTACTTTTTCATTTTTAGTCTATACCCAACCGTAACAGGGCAAAGCGCATATGCGTAAAGCACAAAGCAAAGAAAAAAAGCGCTTTCGAGATTTGATGAAATGATAAGTAAGGTGAATGAAAACACAAAAACCTGCTTAATTGCTATTTGAAAGTGTTTCAAATGAGTGCCTTTTAATTCTTTTCTTTTTTTCGCTCAATAGAACATGTTTCGATGTTTGTTTGTTTTTCTATTTCTCTCTTTCTCAATGGTGATTTGCCCCCCAAATCTCAAGAAACAATTTCTAATTTGTATTTTAAAGAAGATCAATTTCAAAAGGAACTTCCTTTGTTTTGATGCATATTAAAAAATATTATATCATTATAAAAATAGCTAAAATAATGTTATATTATTGATAAAGTTAAGGTTTTAATTTAATAACAACATTTAAATTAGCAGCACTTTTCAAGTTAGCTAAAAGACTAACATTATAATTATTTAAAATACGATTTTAAAGACATTGTAATCTTTTTCATTTTTTATATCTTGTAGAAAGGTTTTTTTTTTCGTTTTTGCTTTAATGTGTAATGTGAATGCTTTAACGTCAAACGAACATAAATTTTGATTTAATGAGTTATTTGCTGTGTAACATGATTGCTTTGATTACCTGGTATGGTCCTAAACCTGAGAAAATAAAAGCTAAATGAACTCAGTTAATGGTCAGCCACTCTTATTAAGTCAGCTGCATAATTCAACACTGAAATTAAAAAAAATAATTAAATAAGATAAAGTTTGTAATAAAAAAAGTGGTTATACTCTGTTGCAAATGATGAAAAAACCATTATCTCTATGGAGAGAGCCTGTTTGCATCTAAATGCACTCCTCCCAGCGCGAACGTACACCAATATCGCCAACTCTTGAAACGATGTTGCACAACCTCCTTTTTGCTTCCTTTTTATTATAACTGTTATAATAATAACTGTTATTAACTACAATAAGCAATTAACAAGTAATAAGAATTAATAAAATTGATATCTAAAAATATTAACAAATGTGCGTCTTGCAATTAAAGAAACAGATGAGAGAATAATAAGCAGACGATTTTCTACTTCAGCGAAACAAAAGTAAAAATTCTTTACCTCGCATTTGATTTGTTGAGAACATGTCAGTATGAGAAGCGCCACTGTTAGTGGTCCAATCAAATCCAATGTTCTTGGAACATCATATAATTGTTTCTTTTCAAGACGAATATTCTCTTATTTATTAAAATATCTTGCCAAGTCTAGGATTCCTGTAAGGCTAGAAAACTATAACCATTTTTTAATAATTCTATGATATATATCATAAAAGATAACGCGAATCAAATTTCTACCAGACGTGCTCAACTTTGAAAAGCTTTTCTATTGTTTTGAAGGCATATTTCTGTAATTTGATAACAAAATAAAACGGAACTATATGCTGTCGCGGATGAATACTTAAATCCTATACCAGAATGGTCTTTTCTTAACTTGCAAGTACTGGTGTTTTACTAAGTAACAAATTGCAAATTTTTTAAATTACATTGGTGTAAAAGGAAAAAACCTTTTTTATACGATCGCCACAAAAAAAAAACTAGGAATTCCAATAACATATTTCAATCGGAAAAAAGAAAACTAATCACATCTTGAAAGCCTAGAATGGATTTATCGACTCTTTTTTCCGTCATTCCTATATTTCTCAGATTCCACCCACCGCAAATCAGTGGGAAGAAACAACAGTAAACATTCTTCATTTAATCTCCTCCAATGGACCCAATAGTGGCTTAATATATAAAAGCCAAACTCTGGCAATCAATACTCAGTAAGTCCAGGCCGATTCTTTTTTTCTGTGGTCCGGCCTGCTTCAACACCGTCTAAATCACGATCCGGCTTGCCGGATTTGGACCACTTGATCTATGGACCCGACGAGATGAAGATCCCCCCTTCCTCTTTATCCCTGATGAAAGAGTTTTTGCTTGCTCTTCAGTATCCTTGTTTGGATAAAGATGAGTATCTGTGTATAGAGAGGGGAATCAATTAGGGAAAAAGATCCCTATAGAAGGGATTGTTCATATATTTAAACAGAAGTGATGTCATTATTTTAATGATAATAATACAGGGGATAATATTATTGGTGAGCTTTTCCATCCGATGCGTAGTTCGAAGGAAGATTTATGGGGCTTGCTTTTTTTATTGTGGAGAATATTCTTTGGGTGATAGTGTTCTGTAGTGTTTTCAGTGGTAGAACTTTATAAAGTTCGATTTCCCCTATTGAAATGGTAGAATTGTATACAAACGAGCTATACTTAGCCTTTGACATAAAAGTAGCAATTAAAAAACGCTTATTATTTTCAGTTTTTTTTATAAAAAATTTAAAAATTTGGAACTTCTAGAAGATTTAAGTGCTTGAAATTGTGGGAAAATAGGTTCAAGTTAAAACACGGGCTACACCAATTAAAACTGTTGGATCTATTAGAGATCTACATTGTTGCAAAATATCAGTCTAATCTAAATCTACATCTAAATTCTGTTGGAAATTTACACTGCATAAAATCTAAACACCAAAAATGGTAGAAACATCTTTACACCAAATTTCAGTGATAGAACTTCAAAAAATCCTATAACCTGTATTGAAATCGTAGAATTCTAAACGAACGACTTATACTTAGATTTTGATATAAAAGTAGCAATTAAAAAAAGCTTACTTTTTTTTAAATTAAAAAATTTGGAGCTTATAGGAAATTTAAGTGCCTGAAATTATGAGAGAATAGGTTCAAGTCTAACCATATGACATTCCCATCAATTAAAACTGTTGAAACTTTTGGAGGTCAACATTGTTGGAAAAAGTCTATTTAAACTAAATCTACATCTACATCTAAAATCTGTTGGAGATCTACATTGAATTTTAGTGCATCTTAACACTAAAAATGGTATAAACAGCTTTACACCAAAGCGGTGTAGAATAAACCAAGGACAGTTCTTAGTGTAGTGAAACACCAAGAATATTACACTACTCTGTGTCAAATAGCTGGCGCCATTTTTGGTATTTAGTAACAGAAATATTTATAATTGCAGTAAGATAAGATACATATAAGAGTCAGTAAAGTTATTTTTACGAAGAAATATTAAGTATGAACCAATCATTTAGGATGCATAAATAGACTTATTCTTGGAGCTAATCAGTTTGTAAATCAAACAAATGGTAGTACAAAGATAATAGTAAAACAAATTCGAATTAGGGTTAACACTTTCGAAGCGGTTATAAATTATGCATTATAAAATTTAATACATTGTACAGAAGCTTAAAAATTAAAAAATAGCTATCAATTGCCCCATAATAGTTATATGGAACAATAATAGTTATTATTTTGCTCCATTTTGTCTTAATTTTAAAAAAAGTGTTCCTTCACACAGTATTTTGGGTTGTTCAACAACAAATTCGGAGAAATAGTACGTCACAGTTTTTAAAGTGTAGAGTTCAATTATATTCCTACACTTAAACGCCTCACTGGTATTCTTAATTTGTTTACATTGTATAATGCCAAGTACAAAATTAGTACGCCGGTAAATGATTTCAAACAGATTTTATATTATTGTTGTTATTATTATTTAACGTGATAACGTTGTTTTGTTATGTGAAAGTTACATGGTTTAGACTTCTTTCTGATATTATTCACGAACTGAAATTTCAGTTTTTGTCACGTTTTCAAACCTTTCAACTCTCGTTCCTTTTGTTTTCAAACATTTTAAGCCCTATTCATACCTTTTCCAAGATTTTCGAACTTTTATCCCTTAGTTTTCGAATCTTCCGAAACTTGTTCCTTTAGTTTCTAAAACTTTCGATCCTCATTCCTTTCGTTTTCAAAACTTTCAACCCTCGTCTTTTTGTTGTCAGATCTCGTTTATTTTGTTTTCAAAGCTTTCATTTTTTTCTAACTTTCGTTTTCAAAATATAGTTTCTTTGTTTTTTTTAAATTAAATTTTCATTGAATCAAGTGCAAACAATTCCTGAATGAGATAATCCGCATTCGAATAATCGAGATCTTATTATAATCTTTCTTATTATTATTTCCTACAATAAAAGTAGCAACAATCATACACAAATACATCAATTTTCTATTTTTTACCCTGAAACCACCTCTAACAACTCGAAAACATAAAGCCATAAATCCTATAAACAAAACAAAAAAGTATCCTAGGAAAAAGAAATCCTTGAAAATGGACATGAAAGAAACAAAAGGTCCGAACTAGTGACCCTCAGAGGCAGCCCTCTCAAAGGAGGGTGGGTGGGGGTCAGCCATGAAAGAGGATGGGATTCTTAGAGTAACATTAGCGGCAGCATTGATCGCGAAAATGGTAACATTTCGCTCACAGCGCCATCTGGCCGTCGGAGAAAACATTATGTGGAATTAAATCTCCATTGGGAAACAATTTGCATCGAACATTAGTGAGACGGGGTTACCACGCGCGAAATCCATTTTCGTGCAGAAAGAGGCGTATTCTATCGAACTTTGTATATCCCGCATATATCCTGAAATATTCCATGGAAGCTATCAATCAAATATGTCGGAAAGATGTATTTTGAGAGGGTGTAAATTAAACGAGTTTGAGAGAAAAGAGATAGCTATAGAATTTGGCTTTAGATTGCTTAAAATGTTATTTTATGTATTGTTTTGTTTCAGCTCGGGCAACAAAGTAAATGATTGTAGAAAAATATGCAACTTTTAGTTATTCTTTTCTCCTAAAAATGATATATTTAAATAAGAGGTATAGTGTGCAAAAAAAGGACCACCTCGAATGACTTTTGATCTAATGATCCGATCTTCACTTTCTAGGCTTCAATCTTAATGGTTCGAAGAGGTGAAAGTCAAATATGCTAATTATTTAGTGCAGATGACATTTTAAGTTTCAAAACAAGACACAAAAACGCACTTTCTCTAAATAAATATGGCTTTAATTCAATGGATTCGGATTGCTGCAATCTGGGAAATATGGTTAATAATTTGGTCAGGAAAGCAGTCCATAGTCTGGACCTCAAAGTGTTAATTATTCCTTTTGTGCATTTCGCCATATATCGAGAACGTTTTAAGCGAATTGAACATTTTTTGAGCACAATTATAAAATTCTTCGGACAAAAAGGAATTCCATTGAAAAAGAATGTAATTTTGTAGGGAAAAATAAGAAATTTGAACAAAATGGGTCGAATAGTTCGTGAAAAATTGAATTTTAAAAATGCGACTGATTTCATAACTTCAACTATCGTCTGCGCTAATTAATTAGGATATTTGATGTCACCGCCTAGAACCATTAAGATTGAGTCCTAGAACTTTCCTATCTAATTATTAAACCAAAAGTTATTCAAAATAAATACGTAAAAAATTTTTTTTCGCATTTTAATTCACTTCGATTTTTCTACTTTTTCCGAAGAAATATTCTTGGAGTCATACAAGAAAAGCTTTTACTTCTTACATACTGTATACAGAGGTGCTTTGTAATCAACGCTCGTAAATCATATCTTAAGAAAATTTTTCAAAAGTGAAGTCATGAAAACCTTAAAATACACTTCCGAGGTTACAAAATAATATTTTATAAAAGAAACGGAAAATGTGGTAGATTTAGGTTCGTTTGCCAACTCATTTGTTCGACAGAGTATTAGCAAACATTTTAATGCTACCCAGAATTAACTAGAATTCTGGAAGATCTTAAGTAATTTATTCATTAGAGGGAAAAGTTTACATTATAAACAATTACTTAAATAGTCCCGCAGAAGACTGATCGTAAAGACACGGTTCCCAGTAGAAAGCATCACTGGCTGCGGTCAGTAAACTGGTGGGTGACCATTTTGATCAGCCTGAGTAGGGACCGAGGTTGCGTGGTATCGGTCTTCGTTAAACTGTTCTACCGTAAAGTGTTCGACTACTCACACAGGTCGTCGGGCTACCAAAGCGGGGCAGCTATCCCCTCAGCAGAGGATCAAAATTGCGATGGCATGTCTTCGGATCATCATCAGAGATGTTTCCCAGACCGTCGCCAAGAGCTCATTGTGCAGCTCTAGTGCGAAGTGAATAAAGTACCTACCTACCCGACCTTAAATAAAATGTTAAATTGTTCTCTGCAAACAATTTATAATTATTTCCCTTACATGCCAGCCGTATCGGGCAAACGTATCTGTCGAGAAAATAAATTGTCATGCTAATGCACAGAGAGCAAAATAAAAAACGAACCACCCAAAATAACTTTTGATCCAATGATCGGTTTTCTAGTCGATTTCTGTCAATGGAATTTCTGAAATTTGGTAATCTGCTGCTGAAAATGGAAAAATAAAATCTATAAAACTTGAGTTTGAAAATACCGAGGCGTTTATGGAATTTATATAAAATTTATTTAAACAACTGATTTCCATTTGAATGGTTAAAAAAAAAATTGCGGTTGATGAATACGGCAGTAGTATTTCGATATCTAAGTTTGTACGAAGTATTCCTGATAAACCACGAAGCATGTATTCTTGTTTAAAAGACTTACATCCTGCAGGAGAGAAAACGTGTGATAATAAAAATTTTGCAATACTTTTAAATTCAAGTGCTCCATTACAATTTTAGGAGAATACTTTAATTGAATAATCTGTTACTAGCATCTAATTAGGAAATATTAGTTTTTCAAAATGATTAAATTCAATCATCCGTAACAATTTCATAAAAATGCATTAATAATAAAATAATAATTTTTTCTTAACGGCAGGCATTGAAGTATCGTTCTTCGCCTTGGAAGATGCCAGAAGTGTTGCTTATTTAACGTTATCTAGTGGGCACTTGTGAACTTAAGCTCAGTTACCAGCGCCACACTCCCACAGATACCCGTTTAAAGGGTGTGCCATTTTCACACAAAAAGAGAACAACACGCATAGAGATATATCCATGCCTTGAGGCTAATTAAATAATGTGACACTAGTAACTAATTAGTTAAATTTAATTAATTAATTAATTTCGGGATGAAAATCAAAAGCTACGTTTCCATCCCTATCAGCTGTCGTTTTTAATTCACGATATTTATTTGACTTATCAAATTGACACAGGATCTATTTTATTTTATATTTCATAATCGTGGTTGAGCAGCCGACCCAATTTTTGGGTGTACGACTACTAATGTTCAACTATGTAGCCTTGTAATTTTGAATCCAATCCAGAAGACAAGGGAACCCCTAGATCAAGTATTCGGGGAAATTTGACTTCGTGATGGTATTTTTGATGGAACATACCCGTTTTTGCGTTACATGGAGAGGAAGAACACGAGAACCTCCTTCGGTTTGCCTGATGGCAAGGGGACTCTAACCCATGATCCGCCTACCACTGAGGATATTTTACGTCAGCACTGTGGTCGGTGCAGGACGGATAAGAAATTCGTATCAACCAGTTATCGCTGGGATTCGTACGCGGTTCGCCTCATTGGAACCCGGTTTGCCTGAGCCATCACCGCTCGACTCTGGAGTAAAGATTCTTTCCTGACGAGACGAACCCCGATTCATATCCCGGATATGATAGCAAATTGATTTTTTTATTACTCTCTTCTCGCTCCAACCAGGGTGCTGAAATATGTGCCCAGTGGTCATGGCGTACTAAATAGCCACTTCTTGTCTGTGGTATACTGATCTTGGTTATAATCTCTTTGTCAACGATCTGACTATTGGTGGATACCGGGGTTTTCCTCTTCGTGTTACACAAATGTGGCTTAATTTGATTTAAAAAAGTGCTCCCCTAAGGTGAGATTCTCCCAGAAAATTGAACCAGGAATTCTCTTGTCTTCTGGGTTGGGTTCAAAAATTACAAGGCAATAATGTTGAACATTGGTTGTTACAAATCCAATTGGAATTCGTCATTCCAAATTAAAACATAAAAAACTATAAATGCTATAATAACGTTAAAAATAATAATAAGTATTATTATTTCAACAAATAATGTGTTGTTGTATAACACATTTATTCCAACATTCATTATTTTTTTTATTTCAATTAGAGTCTCTCATCAAAATTAATGAACCATTATTAATTTTGATCACCATGATCTAAATGATTTTGGATTTAATGAACCATCAATAATGGAATTATGAGTTTTTACGCTACTAAATAAATTGATACCATTTTTCCTTTACTTTTGCTTTTTAGAACATAGATTTTTTTTAAAATTTATTAAAATCTAGTATTAATTAAAAAAAATTTATTAAAATCTAGTGTCAATAATATAGGGATTTTTTACGTTTTTCCTGAATAAATTAGTACTATTAATCCATTTATAAAGTTTTTCAGTTCTCAACTTATTTTTTTTTTATTTCAAGTATCATTAATTTTAAACTACTTAGTTCAATAGTTTTAATAAAAATATTTTTAGATTTAAAAACTGACCATACAATTACATAAAAATTCCCCTTTTAATTCATAGAAAAGTTACTCTTCTATTTAACATCCTTTCAAAAAAGCAAAGAATAAGTAACAAACACATAAAAATAAATCTTAAATACTTAAAGAAAAAAAAATTATTTCCAGAAAAGAATTTTTAGCTATATCAAGAATAGGGAGCAAAACACTTTTGATACTCTTTATTTTTTACTTATTTATTTATTTATTTTTTTTAAAAAAAAAGAATCGGAAAAAATGTCAGAAAAATGAAAAATTCAAAAGGGCAGGCCGTAAGAAATATGGAGCTCCAACTATCAACGAACGAACACACATAAACTTGCACCCACTTTCTCAAGGTTTTTCTGGAGCACATCCCCCACCCCCTTAGCTGTCGCTGTCCACTGTGTTCACTATATATATTATACCTCCTTATATATATTTGCAGACTGGAAATGAACGGATTTTTAGCCAATCCATCATTTTGGCGTCAATTTTTCTTTCTTTTTTTATTTACTTTTTTTTATTGTTGGTCATTCGTATTGTTTCACCATTAAAAAGTTTTAGAGTGTGTGGCTATTATTTTATTTTAAGGAGGAAATGGTGAAAATTTTTAAAACTTAAAACTCTGATACTTTTTCAAGCTGCTGTATGGTTTAGAAAGCTTATTTTCTGAACTGATGTTTGTATTTACATTGGTTATATTTATAGTGACCTGTTAACGTTTCTTAAACATTGACTACGTCTCTGATAAGCCCCGATGCCATCCAGATTTTAGAAAGCGCACAATATATTAAAGAATTAGAGGATTTTTTTTATATAAATCAACCAAATTCTATTAACTCAGAACTAGCAAGAGAGACTAGGGAAGTGTGACTCGCCAATTTTGAAATAACCTAGTGGGATGCATGCCTTA
Source organism: Parasteatoda tepidariorum (assembly GCF_982258835.1). Lineage (NCBI taxonomy): Eukaryota > Metazoa > Arthropoda > Arachnida > Araneae > Theridiidae > Parasteatoda > Parasteatoda tepidariorum. The sequence goes on from NC_141764.1 coordinate 65,794,925, forward strand.
TGAAGAATAATTTTAGGGGGCAACATTTGTTTCGGCCCATAGAAGGTCCTATGAGAGATAAAAAATAATTCAATATATAGAAAAATCGGTATTTTATTACGTCAATGCAGACTATTAGTTATTATAATTATCTCATACTCCAAGCAATTTTGTGGTACTTTCACGTAGAGTGTGCATTTTTATAGTCAAAAATGGTTTCGAAAATTTTATATATCTGTAGTTTTTCAGAAAAACCTGTTAGGTTAATTTAAAAAAGAAAATTGGCATCAAATTTTTTAAATTGTTTTTTTTTTCAAAAAAATTTCCTAATTAATTGGAGTATGTAAATGCAAATTAATTAATTAATTACTAATTAATAATTAATTACTAATTCATTGATTAATTATCAAATTAATTAATTAACCAATTAATTGCAAATTAATTGGAGTATGAGATAATTATGGGTATGGGTTCCGCGTTCGGCTGACCACCTGACCGGAACATATGCTCCTGCATCCCAGAGCCCAAGGTCAAGAAAACTGAGATGGGCACAGTCGGCCTTGGCCCTCTTAATGGGCTGTCGCGCCACTGAGTTAGTTTAGTTTAGTTATGAGATAATTACAATAACTAATAGTCTGCATTGAAGTAATAAAATACCAATTTTTCTAAATATTGAATTATTTTTTATCTCTCATAGGACCTTCTATGGGCCAAAAGGAATGTTGCCCCCTAAAATTATTCCTCATAAGACATACATCCCACTAGTTTATTTCAAAATTGGCGAGTCACCTAGTCTCCCTTGTAAGTTAATGCATAGACATTGAGGAAGGAAGTGTACTTGTATCTCGTCTCTATTACTGCTCACTATTACTGCACCGTTATCACCATAATTAATAACACTTAGCAATCTGGACAAAGGTAACTAGGAGAGAAATGTATTCGTATCTCATTCTAGGACCGATTACTGTTACTGCACCATACTAACCATACTTAATAAATAACACTTAATAATATGGACTAAGGTAACTATGGAGAAATACCAATCACTGTAATAATCTGGACTAAGGTAACTATGGAGAAATACCAATCACTGTAATAATCTGGACTAAGGTAACTATGGAGAAATACCAATCACTGTAATAATCTGAACTAAGGTAACTGTGAAGAAATCAGGAAAGAAATGTCTTCTTGTCTCGTTCAAAGACCGATCAATGTTAGTGCACCGCAATCACCACTCTTAATTAATAACATTTAATAATCTGAACTAAGGTAACTATGGAGAAATACCAATCACGTTAATAATCTGGACTAAGGCAACTATGGAGAAATACCAATCACTGTAATAATCTGGACTAAGGTAACTATGGAGAAATACCAATCACTGTAATAATCTGAACTAAGGTAACTGTGAAGAAATCAGGAAAGAAATGTTTTCTTGTCTCGTTCAAAGACCGATCAATGTTAGTGCACCGCAATCACCACTCTTAATTAATAACACTTAATAATCTGAACTAAGGTAACTATGGAGAAATACCAATCACGCTAATAATCTGGACTAAGATAACTATGGAGAAATACCAATCACTGTAATAATCTGAACTAAGGTAACTGTGAAGAAATCAGGAAAGAAATGTTTTCTTGTCTCGTTCAAAGACCGATCAATGTTAGTGCACCGCAATCACCACTCTTAATTAATAACACTTAATAATCTGAACTAAGGTAACTATGGAGAAATACCAATCACGCTAATAATCTGGACTAAGGTAACTATGGAGAAATACCAATCACTGTAATAATCTGAACTAAGGTAACTGTGAAGAAATCAGGAAAGAAATGTTTTCTTGTCTCGTTCAAAGACCGATCAATGTTAGTGCACCGCAATCACCACTCTTAATTAATAACACTTAATAAATCTGAACTAAGGTAACTATGGGGAAATACCAATCACGCTAATAATCTGGACTAAGGTAACTATGGAGAAATACCAATCACTGTAATAATCTGAACTAAGGTAACTGTGAAGAAATCAGGAAAGAAATGTTTTCTTGTCTCGTTTAAAGACCGATCAATGTTAGTGCACCGCAATCACCACTCTTAATTAATAACACTTAATAATCTGAACTAAGGTAACTATGGAGAAATACCAATCACGCTAATAATCTGGACTAAGGTAACTATGGAGAAATTCCAATCACTGTAATAATCTGAACAAAGGTAACTGTGAAGAAATCAGGAAAGAAATGTTTTCTTGTCTCGTTCAAAGACCGATCAATGTTAGTGCACCGCAATCACCACTCTTAATTAATAACACTTAATAATCTGAACTAAGGTAACTATAGAGAAATACCAATCACGCTAATAATCTGGACTAAGGTAACTATGGAGAAATACCAATCACTGTAATAATCTGAACTAAGGTAACTGTGAAGAAATCAGGAAAGAAATGTTTTCTTGTCTCGTTCAAAGACCGATCAATGTTAGTGCACCGCAATTACCACTCTTAATTAATAACACTTTATAATCTGAACTAAGGTAACTATGGAGAAATACCAATCACGCTAAGAATCTGGACTAAGGTAACTATGGAAAAATACCAATCACTGTAATAATCTGAACTAAGGTAACTGTGAAGAAATCAGGAAAGAAATGTTTTCTTGTCTCGTTCAAAGACCGATCAATGTTAGTGCACCGCAATCACCACTCTTAATTAATAACACTTAATAATCTGAACTAAGGTAACTATGGAGAAATACCAATCACGCTAATAATCTGGACTAAGGTAACTATGGAGAAATTCCAATCACTGTAATAATCTGAACTAAGGTAACTGTGAAGAAATCAGGAAAGAAATGTTTTCTTGTCTCGTTTAAAGACCGATCAATGTTAGTGCACCGCAATCACCACTCTTAATTAATAACACTTAATAATCTGAACTAAGGTAACTATGGAGAAATACCAATCACGCTAATAATCTGGACTAAGGTAACTATGGAGAAATTCCAATCACTGTAATAATCTGAACAAAGGTAACTGTGAAGAAATCAGGAAAGAAATGTTTTCTTGTCTCGTTCAAAGACCGATCAATGTTAGTGCACCGCAATCACCACTCTTAATTAATAACACTTAATAATCTGAACTAAGGTAACTATAGAGAAATACCAATCACGCTAATAATCTGGACTAAGGTAACTATGGAGAAATACCAATCACTGTAATAATCTGAACTAAGGTAACTGTGAAGAAATCAGGAAAGAAATGTTTTCTTGTCTCGTTCAAAGACCGATCAATGTTAGTGCACCGCAATTACCACTCTTAATTAATAACACTTAATAATCTGAACTAAGGTAACTATGGAGAAATACCAATCACGCTAAGAATCTGGACTAAGGTAACTATGGAAAAATACCAATCACTGTAATAATCTGAACTAAGGTAACTGTGAAGAAATCAGGAAAGAAATGTTTTCTTGTCTCGTTCAAAGACCGATCAATGTTAGTGCACCGCAATCACCACTCTTAATTAATAACACTTAATAATCTGAACTAAGGTAACTATGGAGAAATACCAATCACGCTAATAATCTGGACTAAGGTAACTATGGAGAAATTCCAATCACTGTAATAATCTGAACTAAGGTAACTGTGAAGAAATCAGGAAAGAAATGTTTTCTTGTCTCGTTCAAAGACCGATCAATGTTAGTGCACCGCAATCACCACTCTTAATTAATAACACTTAATAATCTGAACTAAGGTAACTATGGAGAAATACCAATCACGCTGGACTAGGCAACTATGGAGAAATACCAATACCTAGGCAACTATGGAGATAATCTGGACTAAGGCAACTATGGAGAAATACCAATCACTGTAATAATCTGGACTAAGGTAACTATGGAGAAATACCAATCACCGTAATAATCTGAACTAAGGTAACTGTGAAGAAATCAGGAAAGAAATGTTTTCTTGTCTCGTTCAAAGATCGATCAATGTTAGTGCACCGCAATCACCACTCTTAATTAATAACACTTAATAATCTGAACTAAGGTAACTATGGAGAAATACCAATCACGCTAATAATCTGGACTAAGGTAACTATGGAGAAATACCAATCACTATAATAATCTGAACTAAGGTAACTGTGAAGAAATCAGGAAAGAAATGTTTTCTTGTCTCGTTCAAAGACCGATCAATGTTACTGCACCGTAATCACCACATTTAATTAATTACACTTAGTAATCTGGATTTAAGTAATCATGTAGAAATCTAGGAAGGACACGTATTCTTATCTGGTTCAAAGATTGATCAATGTTACTGCACCATAGTAATCACAACACTTAATAATCAGAATTTAAGTAATTAAGTACAAGTTGACATGGAAATGTATACTTATTTCGGTCAATAACAGTGAACTGTCACTGCATTGTAATCACCACACTTAATAAATACAATAGAGTCTCTGCCAAAAATGAAGGGAAAATTACAGACATTAAAAGGCGCAAATTAATATTTGAGCGAGGAAGAATAGTTATAAAAATCATTATCACAAAGGCAACGAATACATATTGAAAAAGACCGGATAAAAACAGTTTGATTACCCGTAAAACTGGAAAATATTTCCAATAAGCACCTTTCTAGGTTTTCTTTGCTTATTAAAGAGTAGCTGGTGACACGTTCACTTTAAGAGGTGAAAAAAGTAAATAAACAATAAATCAGTACAGAACAACACTGTGAAAAAACGGACGAAGTTCAAAGATATATTCAAACGCAATTAATAAACCTAAAATCATTCCAATTCTTTTTTGAAAATTATTTTTAGTAACTTTACGTTATTTGATTTTAAAAAAAAAACACGTTTCAGTTGCTCATGCCATCATAATAAATTAACTGTATATATGACCTTTTGGGACGATGCTTTTACTCGAGACCAACTCACGATAGTCAAAATTTACTACAATAAAGCAATTTTCTTTTGTATCTATCCCATTAGAGAGACAGTAAAATCCTCTCTCTATAGTATATTAAAATTGCACCAATCACAAAACTGCAAAAAGTGCCCATTATCAACATTGGCGTAAATAATAGTATGGTGATTTTTTACATTTCACATAAACAAACTAGTGCCATTTCTCCCTTACTTTTGTTTTCATAGCTTATTTTTTGTTTTGTTTTGTAACTATTACCAAAACTAATTATTCACTGTCGGCATCAGTAAAAATAAAAAAAAAGAATCTCCATTAAATTTTGCTTTTTAGTAGATAGCTTAATTTTTTTTACTTCAATTAGTCAATTTCAAGTCTTGGGTTGCAAAAACTGAACTAACGTTTTGTATTTGTATTTATATTTTGTATTTGTATTATGTAGACAGTTTGCATTACCAGTTGTATTATGTATATATATATATATTGAAATAGCTTCCGTGAAATATTTATGAGTAAGTTAATCATTAAAATAAAATAAAAATACTTTAACTTATAGTGTGTAAAAAGGCTAGGAATGCACGATGGTGTAAATAAAAAGAACTCAGTCTGAAAAACAATCAGTTCCAAAATTGGGTATACTATAGCCTACGTCACAGATCGTGTTATTCCTACTAAATTTAACTAGTAAACAGCATTTTCTGCGAACCTGATTTCTAGCAACAAGTAAAAGCATCAAACGAAGTGTCTTGTTTATAAATCGCTACTCACCAGGTTGGAATTGTATTAGTCTAGTTCCTTTGGAAATAATTTATATTGTTGTTTTACCGAAGTTTATGAATTTAGTAAACATATTTAAAACTCAGTTTATTAATTAAACTAAAAGGTAAATGTTATTCCTAGTATGTGGAAGTAGTTGTGCTTTTTTCATATTATACCCAATTATCGCTTGCCTTTTTTTATTTGATACGTTGTGCAGCTTTGTAATTGATATTTATGCTAGCCTTATTTTCATGACTTTCACAAAACTTTTTTTGTGAATATGGTGTTGAAGTTGATCTAGTCGATGAAGTTGATCTAGTCAAAAAGAGTGTGGGCATAAATAACTTAGAACTGCACCAATTTTCCCACCAGATAAGAAAACTTGCTAAAAATTTTGTAAGTTTCTTTGAAAGCTAGAATCGTTTAATGTCTCAACCGTGGTAGCTCAGGAGATAGAGAGCTTGCCTCACAATGAGGTGAACCACGTTCGAATTCCAGTGACGGTTGGCCGATGTGAATTCAGCACGCAGCTGACCACAGTGCTTACGTAAAATATCCTCAGTGGTAGACGGATAATAGGTGAGAATTCTCTTACAGTCAGGACAACCGGATGAGTTTTTTCGGGGTTTTTCTCTCAAATGCGAGTTAGTTCCATCAAAAAGTTCTCCACGAAAGGAAATTTCTTCCGATCCAGGTGTTTCTTTGTCCTCTGAATTGGGTTCAAAATTACAAAACTACGGAATTGAAACTTTTTAATCTTAAACCCGAAATAGGGTCAGGTCTCCAATGACGGTTATGAAATAAAATAAAAATCTTTCAATGTCTGAATATCTTTTAAGCATTCGCCAAATTCATATCAATTTCTTTTATTTAAACTCTTGTCAAATTGCATTTGCAAGTTTGCATGTGCACCAGCAACTTGTTCTTTTAAAAAAAAAAATACCAAGTTAAATTGGTGGCAAAATACTCAGTTAAATTGGGTGACTACTTCCATTTCCGAAGATTTTACAAATGCTAAAAATTCCCATTACGATTCGAAACCATATTATTCTGTTAAAAATCCCGGATCGAATTCCGGTAAACACAAATGCATTATCTCCTTTTTCGTGAGCACATCCAGAGGGAAAAATCTCTGGAGCTCATTTCCAGGATTCTTGAAAGGAATTAAGCGGCCACAACGATCTTTTCACATAGGGTCAGCCTTAACTCCCTTACTACTGTCACCAAAGAGGAGCCATTCATCCATCGAGAACCACCAGTAATTAAATTGCTTTGCATTAAACTCCGTCCAAACACGTTATAACATCAACCAACCCCCAACCCCCATCAGAGAAAACGGGGGGAAGGACGTTTTCCCTTATCAAATTAAGCAACGGAATGGTAGAAGGCATCTACCAACAATGCACAGCGAGCATGTCTCTGCCACTTAGAGTGTGTTTAAATGCTCGGTTTCATATTGGATGGGGGGAAGGCCTATATGCATCCTGCCCCCCTCTATCTCAAAGGAGCGGTTTCTGGTTCATTAATTTATGCATTCGCTTATAGTAAAGGATACTCAGATGAATTGGATACCGTGGGGTGATTCATAACGCGTCCGATGATCCCCAGTGCCCTGTAGATACGATTCAATACAGCTCATATGACAAGGCAGGTCGAATGAGTTATGGATTTGCAACGCTTGTTGCTGGATGTTTAAATTAAAAGGAACAGGCGAGGAACTTGAAACGGATCCAATTTATTTAAGGGTGACCATTATGATGGAAACCTATCGCGATCCGTGTTTTCGGGGACAAAGAACACGCCGGGTTGGATGGAATAATAATAATTAAGTTTAGCGGAATTAATGTCGATGTTTGCTTTTGGATGTAATATAATTATTTGTGATGTAATCAAGATATATAGAGGGATATTAATGCATTTCGAGGGATTGATTATTTTGCATTTAATGTTATAGAGATGGTGCGATATTAGCTGGAATGTGAAAAATATGTATTTTTATGTTACTTTTCTACGAATTAGAGATCATTGTTCCCTGTTAAGGATGTCTCAATAATAGAGGTACGAATTTTATTGAATTATAAAATAGGATGAAACTAATTTTTTTTGGAATTGCATGAGAATAAATAGAAAAGAGGTAATTCTCTTTTGAAAGAAAAATCCCTCGGTCAATTTTTGGTGCAGTGAAAGAACATGGAGAAGTATATAATAAATATTGACACGAAGTGTATAATAAATATGGACAACCGAACATTTTGAGAGTTATTAAGTCAGACAAGATCAGATGACTTTGACATGTTTTTTGTCGTATCGTTTGTCGTTTTTTGTCGTATCGTATCTAACGTTTTCAAAAGGGTATAAAGAAGAGAGAGAGACTGGCAACAAAGTGGTTGAACTGTGTGGAGAAGGACCTAAAAGTATTAGGAGTGAATCGATGGAGAAATTTAGCTACAAGTCAAACTGTCTGTAAGAGGCAGGTAAGAGAGTCACTGCCTGCAATGGGAGGTAGTGCTGTTAAAGAGCAAGAAGACGTTAGAATAAGTACATCATTATTAAATCTAACCATGTTCTATATACACTTTGCTTATTTTAAAAAAATTATTTCACGAAGTCATTATTTGACAAAATTGATTTAGTTTCTCAATTTGTAATTTCAAAGGAACTATTATGCATTCTAAATCAATTTACTCTTATCACGTAAATTAAAAATTAAAGCACGTATATTAAGACACTCGTAATACGTACAGTGCGTCAAAAAAAAATGGACCACCCTGAATAACTTTTGAGCTAATGACCGGATTTTTACGTTCGGGGACTCAATCTTTGTGACTCGTGAGAGCGACTTCCAATATGCTAATTAATAAGTGCAATATTTTAAGTTACCAAATCAGAAACCGAAAACGTAAGTTCTCTAAATAAATATACTTTTTTTTTCGATGGATTTGACCCTCAAAATAAAGGGTGTAGCCGCAATATGGAAAATATGGTCAGTAAGGGAAGTTTAATAAGGAGAGCGGTCCAAAAGTTCGACCCCTTACTGTTAGTTTTACACTTATTAATTATGCGTATTTTGCTATATCTCTAGAGCTTTTTAAGCGAGTTGAAAAATTTCTGAACACGAGTTCATAAATTTTATTCATCCAAAGATAATTCCATGCAAAAAATAATTTTTAGTAAATAGTTATTATTTTTTGTTATTTTATTTAATATTAGTCGAAAAATTTTTTTAATTGTAAAATATGCAATTTCTTAGATCATTTTTAGAGAATGTAATTTTACATGGCAAAATACAAAATTTGAGTAAAATCTATTGAATAGTTTCTGAGAATTCGAATTTCAAAAAAGTTGTATTTTAAAAATTAGGGTGGTTCTTTTTTATTCTGCTCACTGTACATCAAGTGTTTTTAATTTTAATTTAAATTCCCTTTTCAATCCAGATTAAATAGTTTTGAAAACAAAACTTTATCATAAACTCATTTTTAGTGAGAAAAATAAATTAAGGATATGGCTACGTGAAAAAAATATGAATTAAATACTGTTGATTTAAAGAGTTATTATGTGCTCTAGGTAACATTGGATAACTTTGTAAATATCATTAGCGTGTATTAAAGCTTATTTTTAAAGTAAATCACTTTTTAAGCAAGATATCGCTATTAATACTTCGTATTCTTTACAATATACACGAAAGGAAAGAATTATTTGACTAAACATTTGCATTAACTTTGGTACTCAATAGAATTTAACACAAATACGATGATTGAAGTAGTTAATTATATCCAAGTGTATATAGCGTGTATTAAAACTTATTTCAAAGTTAGTCACTTTCTAAGCAAGATATCGTTATTAATACTTCATATTCATTACAAAATACACGAAAAGAAAGAATTATTTAGTTACTCATCCGTATTAACTTTTGTACTCAATAGAATCTAATTCAAATAAAATAAATAATTTAGTTCATTAAATCCAAAACTTTGTTGGATATAATTAACTAACAGGTAATTTTTGTTCTTTTCCAACGTTATATGTCCTTTACGTTAATATGATATTGAAATACGTTAACGGGCTCTAAAATTCACATTTTTTAAAAAAAATGGCGTAAAATGAAAATTTTATAAGTTAATTTTAAGTTTTAAATTAGTTACTCGAATCATCTCTTGGTAAAACGCAAGGAGAAAAATTCTAGTGAAATTACCGTACTGTATGGTAATGACATTTCTGGTAAGAAAAAAAAAACCCAACCTAATTCTTGAATTAAAAATCAAAATGTTCGATATTTAAACCATTCATTTGAAACTTTTTCCTTTCATATGGTAACAGTTCACCAAAAATTCTGGTTTTCAAATTTTTAGATCTTTTTATCCCAAATTTAGTAAAAAAATACAAAACTAAAAAGTAAATGTAAACGAGTACATTGTTTTTATACCATTCTCTAAGGTATTACCAAATTTTAACACATTTACCAAAATTTATCACACATTATAAAACCATGCATATTTTCTTGTTAATTTTACCTAAAAACATTATCAAAGCTCTCCAGTAAAATTTAACTAATTTTCAGGTCTTCCCACTGAGCCAAAAACACTGTAAATTTAGCCATATTCTGGTAGTTTTGACTACAATTTCTTTCCTCGGGCAATTGTTAGGAATCTACGAATCGTAACCAAATAAAACATATAATAATCAACTTATCGAACACTAAAACTCAACTCTCGGTTCTTCTTTTTTTAATGCTTTTTCCCGCAACTGCAATATGAAAAGAACGGAACACTTAGAAGCAATAAGTAGATGAGAAAAACAACCTCAAATGATGGTGATCCATTCCATTTTCAACTGCTTCCACCCTCCCCCATCGAGAGTATCTCCCTCATTCCCTTGTATAACAGTGACAAATGTCCAGTAGGCCGGAAATTGGTCCATTCTTAGGCCTAATTTGATTAGGTGCATGAGTGCAATATGATTATCCAAAGCGCTGACTCCGGTTTTCGTAGACAAGGGAATTAGTATGAGAGCTATCAATGGAACAGTATCTTCTATATATTTCTCGCTCCATCTAAAGTTTGATTTTGGATAGCTCTATCTTCTCCCTGGAGAATGATACTATTGCTTCTATGGTACATTTGATTTGCTATATTTAATTAAATAGGATTAATTTATTCGTTAGAGAGCTATATTGTATCTTCTCTCTATAATTAACAAATAAAAAAAAACTATCCTATGGAATGTTGTGGGGTTTTTTTTTAAAGATGTCTTATTATTGTTAGATTTTATGATCCAATTTAGCCATATTGGACCATATCATTGAACCATATTAGTTCAGTTATCATAGCATGGAAAAATAAAAAAAATGATGAATTCTTATTAAAATGAATACCTAATGGGTTTTTTTTTTTTTTGCAGACAACTTTTTTTATCATTATAAATTATATAACTAAGCATTATAAATGATGTTACAGCTAAGCACTCAACTATTTAGGAAAAGAAGGGGACTTTAATACTTTGTAAACAAATGAGGTATTGCTTAAATTGTGTTTTTTTACACTGAATCAAATGCGAGATGATAAGACTAACAGTTTAGAAATTTCAGTGATTTTATGTACAAAAAGTGCAGTGTTTGGTTTATTCCTAATTGTTATCAATAAAAATGAAGAATTGTTTTTAGATTTTTTTCCACTCTGAATAGAAGGAGATCAAGCATGAATGTATGGAACTAATAATTCATATAAAGTATGAGACAAAAATAGTACTTTTTATCCATGAAACCTCTTGCAATTTCTGAACTATCGGTCTTATTGGCTAGCCTAGTCTCTTTCAGTTCAGCATGAAAATACAAGGGAAACAATAATTATTTGCCTGTAAATCAAAAATAGTACTTTTATACATGAAACCTCTTGCAATTTCTGAACTATTAGTTCTCTTACACAGGAAACAATAAAATACATAGGAAACAATAATCCTTTGCTTGTAAAGCAAAATTAGTACTTTTATTTACGAAACCTCTTGCAATTTCTAAACTATTAATTCTCTTATACAGGAAACAATAAAATTCATAGGAAGCAATAATTCCTTGCCTGTAGAGCAAAAATAGTACTTTTATACATGAAACCTATTGCAATTTCTGAACTGTTAGTTCTCTTATACAGGAAAAAATAAAATACATAGGAAACAATAATTCTTTACCTAGATAGAAAGTTAAAGCTCGTAAATCGTTGTAATTGTACTCATTGTACATAAAGCTATTATGAATTCCAAACTTTTAGTTCTAACGTCAACAACTTAGTGTACTTTAATTTTTTGTAACAAAAGATCCAAAAAGGATAGGGTGTACTTCAGAAGAGGGATTAGGAGAAATTGGCCATTGTGGAAGACTTTTTGATAGAACTAACTAGCTTTTGCGTTACATGGAGAAGAAAGCCAAGAAAAACATCCCCACAGTTAGCCTGATGGCGAAAGTCTTACATATGATCCGTCTACCACAGAGGACTCAACATGTTATTGATGTCAATGAAGCACATGTGGACCACATTCTGTAATTGAATAAATTTTAATGATTCTGAAAGAGTTTTTTTTTCCTCCTTTAACCGCCACAATATCCCTTGGTATTCAAAATGTGAACTATTTTTTATTGCAGAAATTGTTTTCTTATGGGCCATATAACGTACTAACCAAGTTTCCTCGAAGAAAAATGTACAGCGTAGAAAAAGTTCAAGAGCGGTAGTATGGTCACTTTAATTATAACCACCCTGTTTAGCTGCGGGGATGAAAAATAGTACAATTGCATTCAATTTTAATATTTTTCTGCGTATAACTTGAGAAACATTTATTCAAATCGATCGAAATTTGATGATTTTAATTTAATTGTAGACATAACGTCTTCGTGCGTTTTTATGTCCAATAATTTTATAAAAATCAAGAATCATCCATGATGATCATCATTAAGATTTTCTCATGCGTTCAAACGATTGAACTATTACTTAATACTACATACTCAACAATGTTTTTACTTTTTTTTCTTTAAAGGAAACAGCATGATCACTGTCAATACCCTCTCTAAGTTGGGTGCTCTTCCAGGAAATTCGTTCAGCGATGAATAACAATATCGGGAAAATTCGCTGCAGCTTTAATAAGGAGTAAAATTGAACCAGGTTTTTTTTTCAGGCTGAACCATAGAATTGAGTTATTAAATATGAAAACGATAATTCAGCTCGATATTATGGTTCAACTTGACAAAGTAAGGTTCCAATAAATTTGAACAATAGTATGGCTCAGCAACGATTCAAAATTTTTAGCAATTTAGTTTCTCAATAAATTAAAATTATTTTCACAGCATTTTTAGCAGTCAATTATCATAAGCATTGATATAACAGTATCATAACTAGTCGTTATTCCTTAAAAGAAAACGCTGCCAACACATTCATAACACCTTAACCATAAACAGTTGTCATAGACAGCAAACAGTCATCATTTCGACAAAAAGAAATGACCACATTACGCTATGGTACTAAAAATCAACCAACTGTGCATTGCTTTGCCTGGACACATCCATCTTTAGTTCAACTTTACATTCACTTCAAATGTTCTTGCGTGAATGCAACAATTCCTATATTCCTTATTCCTTCCTATATTCCTTATTCCTTCCTATATTCCCTATTCCTTCCTATATTCCTTATTCTTTCCTATATTCCTTATTCCTTCCTACCTTCTTTAAAAATCATGTATGGTGGTGTGTCTATAGATAATGTATTTATGCCAAAATTATATATACTCATTTTTTATATTGCAACATTGAATATTTAATTACAGGGTCTGGTGAGTTAACTTAACACGATCGTTAACTTTTAAAGACCATTCTATTTGGCTTTTAATGGCATTTTAAATTATATCATTTCGCTTTTGGCACATTTAAAGTAAATCACGTAAAATAATATAGCTGAAATGCGAAATCTCATATTAAATTACCATAGACTTTTATCCGTTTTGATTTAGAATAACTGGGTATCATTGTATATATATTATATCCAGAGTTGGACAAAAATTTAATCGATTACATTGTTTTGATTACAGTAATCAATTACTTGTAATCATGATCACAAGATAACTTAATTTTGATTACAACTGTAAAGTAATTGATTACATAAAAGTAATTATCTGTAATCAATTACAGTTGTAATTGATTACTGTAATCGACGGCCAACTCTGATTGTATAATCTTAAAGTGTAATGGCTAGTGCATTTTTGATACATCGATGCCAGATGCTCGATCCCGCAGGAGTTCTCTATCCGTTTTGATTAGATTGTTGACCAGGCTAATGTCAATAATATATTATCCCTTTTTTTTTTATCATGAATATGATTTTTCTCGTATCAATGTCAGACTGACCTAAACCTTGTTTCCGTACTTCTCCAATGGAAAGTTAGTATAAACAACGTTTTAAGTTTATCCCGTCTCATTGGTTTGGTGCTTGGACTGAAACATCTAGATTAATCCTTCAAGGAACAATATCACATTATTGGCATAAACATTCCTGTAAGAGAAAACGAAAATATTCCTTAAACTCTTTTTCAAGTGCCTAGATCTTCACGGCAATTTTTTCTTCACGGCATAAAATAAAAATGTCAATACATATCTTATAGCAATAAATTCTTTTTATTATTTTATTCTTTCCTTTTATATGTGTTCCAACTCAGGCAGGGATAGCCTGTTTGGTAGGGCGTTGAGTTCATGTACAAGAGGTCGTAATTTCGTTCCCCGTCGGCTGAAGGCTCCTCGTGAACAAAATGGTGGCTGGGGCACGCTAAATCTGTCGGGGTCACTAAGTCGTCCAAATCCCATAACAAATCAATACATCTGGGATTACTATATCGGAGAATGATCGCGCTCTAGTTCAGGTCAAAATTACGATCTTTGGATAGATGGATGGTGAGTGAATGTGCCCTCCCTGTAAAACGGGCTGTGACTTATGTGTGTGGCACAAGTCGAATTCTTGGCCATTGATGGCGCCACTGGAAAACAGGAAGCGCACCCTTCCTCCTCTGACTTGTCAATATTGACAAGTAGCATAAGACAGTAGCCACACTATGCGTTCCAGATAAATGAATCTTCTAATTTACTTATCAAATTCTAATTTTCATTAACAAAAATGCGTTAAGTTAATAAAATATTCTATTTAATAATAGTACAAATATTATTAAGAAACGTTTGTAAGTCACTGCAAAGAAAAGGAATAGTATTTATGGCAGTCAATATGGAGAGGCCAATGCTACGTATCTTATTTAATGAAGGCTTCGCGACTCTATTAGTAGCCCCTTAAATTTCTGTTTGAATTTCTACTGTAAATGTTTGCCCAAAGATTTTACCCTTTAGAAAGCCTCATCTGGTAACAGATGCCCCGACACATCCCTTAAACTATCCTCTGATCCCAACAGACAAATGCATATACTTTACATTCATAAGCTAGACAAAGCCCAAACGATCCTCGCCATCCCTTGGCCACAGACAAAATACCTCATCCTTAGAAATGATGCGGCGTAAATCCCATGCAAAACCCCTCTGCAAACAACCCTCCCTTCAGTTTGTGGTGTCAAGCAGGATTTGGGTGACTGATCCTCATCACCCTCACCCCTTCATCATTTGGGGCTGACCGGATTGGCGCTTCATCGGGGCCGTATTTTGACGGATATCTCGCTCACCTAATCAGCGAAGATATGATCTGATAGCAAAGGGAAAAGATAGAATGTCCCCTGATAGATTCTTGTTTGGTCAACGAGTATTGACTTTGTAAGGGGTGAATGAATTAGAATCGGTACATATTTGTAACGCTTATCGAATGCTATAAATTTACAGATCAGTCTTTTACGAGGTCATTTTTTTATTTTTTTATTTTCGTATTAAACTTTTATTATTTTGTCATGCTTCTAAGCACCACAACTTCAAAGGTTTCTTTATTTTTTTATATTACGAGAGCAATTTTTTTTTTGATTTGAAAAAGCTGCTTTTCAGTTAAACATATTTTTCAGAATTGTTTACGTCCCGCAGTGGACTGATCGCTAAGACACGGTTCCCAGCAGATCACCGAAGTCACGCATCACTGGCTGCGGTGTGCGGGTGGGTGACAACTTGGATCAGTTTGCGTAGGGACCGAGGGTGTGCGGTATTGGTCCTCGTTAAACTGTTCTACCGTAGTGCTCGACTTCGCGTGCAGGTCGTCGGGCTATGGAAGCGGGTGCGCCATTCCCCCCGCAGAGGATCAAAATTGTGATGGCATGCCTTCGGATCATCCTCAGGGATGTTTCCCATACCGTCGCCAAGAGCCCATTGTGCAGCTCTAGCTCGACGTAAACGAACTACAACAACAGAATTGTTTACACGATTTTTTGTGAATTCGAATTTTATCGATGGTTGACCATGTAAAGCTAAACACAGATGGAGCTAGGGGTTAAAATTCGTCTTAAGACTTCCGGGTTACTACTTCCGATTGATTTTTACTCCTAAACTTGAAAAAGGGAACCATCAAATATTATTATCAATTAATTAAATAATATTAAATATTATTAGTGTTTACAATATAACGCATTTTTTAAATTTAAATGTCAACGAAGCAAACAACATAAGAATTTGGAAGACTCCCCAAGTATGCTTTGCCCTGCAAGATGGAACCCAAAAAATTCCCAACGGTGATATTTTACACAAATATAGCCAATTAAGGGATAACATTCAAAACCAGGCAAAAGTTACACTTCATTTATTTTGTGATATTAATTTTCTTGCATTTATTTTAGGCCCACAGCCAGTTAGAATTTATAAATTGCAGGAAACTCTTATGAATTTTAAAATTACGCTCAAATTTAAACATAAATCACATTAATAAAACTTCCTAGAATATTAAGCCTATTCACACATCGCCTCGTAAGCATAACATAAGCGGAGGGATACACCGGAAGTTTTATAAATTACTTCCGGTTTTAGGAAGCTTGCTATTGTTTACACTCAATCAACCATCTATTTGCCATTGTCAGATTGGTTACTGTAAACAAACGATAAGTCGTTTTTATTTACTGATCACTTTTTTATCAGTAGCTCATAATTTTATAATTTTTTTATTACAAAAAGGGCAAATTGCAACAACAGCAAAAAATTTACTTAAGTAAAAGAAGAGGTATAAGTATGTTGTAAAAATAACGGAAATTCGAAAATATATGAGTGATTCTCACGAAATATGACAATTCACTGTCCCTTGCTCCAAGATCTAATACTGTAATACTAAAAGAGTTTTTTTTTTTTTAAATTAATAAGTGGCATTGCTATTAGTATTTTAAAATGACTTTGCACTAGAATTGATGGTTTTGTATACTTAAAAAATTTAATTGAAGTTCGAAATTTCATGTTTCTGGCATGTCACAAACAATGTTTCCAATAATAACTAGCTTCAAAACTTCCCATAAATTTTTTCAATATCTAAAATTTTTATCTTAACCAGTGTAAGCATTTCTAGAATATAAGCAGAGGGTATTATTTACAAAAACTTCGTTTAAAATAATTTTTCTGTCAATAATTTGTTTGTCCCAAGAAAATCTGTCATTTTCCTGGCTACTTTTATTTAGTGGTTTATAACCAATATAGATAGAGCCAGCAATCAATATCTTATGTTAATAGATTGATTAGATACCCTCCTATTTGAACACGTCGTGTTGCATGAATAAAGAACCAATTTTCTGGTTCAAAATCTATTTCAAAAAATTTTTCAAGGTGAGTAGGTTTTTGGGTAGACATTTTCCTGACTTTCTGAGATCATTAATAACATAAATTACATAGATTTATCTGAGTTATTTTAAGAAATCTTGTTGTTTTCTGTGGAATGCAAACATCTTAGCCCGAAATGTTAAAGTAAAGTAAAGTTAAATGCTGTAAATGCTTGTAAGCCTCTCTGTTCACAAGTCATTACCGATTTTTAAAATTATATTAGGATGTGAAAAATTCCGGATAAAATTACGGTATATAAAGTAACGCCACTTTGGGTGCATCAACCGTAAAATCCATTTTTACCTTAAAATATTATACCGTAATTTTTATAATAATATTTAATTAATTATCTAGATTGCTTTTGTAATTTTACGATACTTATTACTGTGAAAATTAAGGTATACCAGATTTCTGTTCCGTTACATGTTCAAGTAAAAATGGATTTTATGGTAAAAGTTACCAGCACTTCGAGTACCGGTACTTTTTACAGTAATATTCCGGTACTTTTTACAATCTGGAGTTTTTTTCAGTGTAGAGTGTTGTCCGTGCAATCACTTATAATACTGCACTAAAATGGAACAATTAAGTTACTGTGATTACCGGCACGGGTCTTATAATATGACACATATCTAATATATGTGTGACATACGTTGCATCCTTTGATTCAATTTTATTCTATTATTATCCATTTTTCGTTAGCCACATCACTTTCATGCTATTAAGCAAGAATATTATTAATTAAATATGAGAAATATCATTAAAAATAAACGATACTTTTAATCTAACAATCTGCTTATAATTAAGAAACCAAATTGGTTGGAAAATAAAAGTGGGGATCGGTGAGTGAAGCGAGCAAGTGACATATATTGCCCCAAGTGACAAACATTGATTAAAATAAATAAAAACTCTGTATGCACAAAGCATCCAAAATAGTAAATTTTTCAATCGATATTACTCACAATTAAAAAAAATTAAAAAGAGCGCATCAAAACGTATCAGAGGTAGTCATTATGAACAAGTACCATTATCGTTAATGGCTAAATCAGAGATTGCTGTCCATTTGAAATTAAAGTTTTATATGTGTAGTACATGTGCACCAAGTTTTATGCTTCTATCATAAAAAGCGAGATTCTTTCACCTAAGTGCAATGCTACTATATTAGTTGACTTCATGTCTTCAATAGCATCTAACATAATTTCAACAATTTTTATTATATTTAAGAACTCAATCCGTTACAATTTTCTTTTATCGCAAAACTAAAATTAAAAGGGAAAGAAAAAGGTTAAAATTCAAAGCATATAAGCGAAACTAAAATTAAAAAGGAAAGAAAGAAGTTAAAATTCAAAGCATATAAACAAAATTAAAAAGGAAGGAAAAAGGTTAAAATTTAAAGCATATAAACAAAACTAAAATTAAAAAAGAAGGAAAAGGATAAAATTCAAAGCATATAAGATAGACTAAAACTAAAAGGGAAAGAAAAAAGTTCAA
Organism: Parasteatoda tepidariorum; assembly: GCF_982258835.1. Classification (NCBI taxonomy): domain Eukaryota; kingdom Metazoa; phylum Arthropoda; class Arachnida; order Araneae; family Theridiidae; genus Parasteatoda; species Parasteatoda tepidariorum. The sequence goes on from NC_141764.1 coordinate 65,813,806, forward strand.
ATTTTAAGCATGTAAGCAAAACTGAAATTAAAAGGTAAAGAAAAAGGTTCAAATTTAAAACATATAAAAATCTTCGAACCAATACTGCGTTAAACTTACATGGAATCAATAAATGTGAACTGCATGGAATCAATTTCAACTGAAATTAAAAAAAAAATTACTTTAGGAACTAAATTAATGTCTAAAACTAATAAATTAGTGATGGAAACTACTCATTAATTCACTACCAATTTCAAGCTTTCTCAAATAAGTGTTTTTTAACCCAATTACTGTCGTAGGCCTAGTAATATGACACATCACTATACTTTCTACAACAATTTGATATAACTTTCGACTATTATTATCCACGCTTCCTTAGCCATATCACTTTCAGGCTATTAAACTCTATTTTCATTGAATTCAACACATCTTCCATTGTATTCCAGCATAATTTCAACAATTTGTATTATACTTCAACACTCAATCCATCATTACTTTCTTTTAACGCAAAACTAAGCTTAAAATTGAAAGAAAAAAGATATTCAAAACATTCTGCGCTAAACTTAGAGTTGCAAGTTGAGATGAACTACATGTAAAATCAATTTCAACTGAAATTTTAAAAAAAATTAGGATAGGAACTAAACTAATATTTAAAACTAATAAATTAGTGATGGAAACTGCTCATTAATTCACAACCATTTTCAAGCTCTAAGCATTTTATCATTACTATAATGAACCAGAATTAGTGATGGAAACTGCTCATTAATTCACTACCATTTTCAAGCTCTAAGCATTTTATCATTACTATAATGAACCAGAATTAGTGATGGAAACTGCTCATTAATTCACTACCATTTTCAAGCTCTAAGCATTTTATCATTACCATAATGAACCAGAATTAGTGATGGAAACTACTCATTAATTCACTACCATTTTCAAGCTCTAAGCATTTCATCATTACTATAATGGACCAGACAGAATAAAAATCTATATTTTTATTCTTATCTCCGAACAAAGAAAACATAAAAATGATAGTTTGACTGTACCAGTAAAGAAGATCTTTATGACATCTTGAACTGCGCGATATGTGAGGGTTAAGATGACTTTAGACCACAATACTTTTTCCCACCCCTCCAGATAAAATGATAGTTTGCTACTATTTTCTACGATGCAGGGCTCGTGCAGGGGCGGCCACAGATGGCATAAGTCGCCGCTTGTCGCCTGCAAATGCTCTTCTCAGGGGCTATTTACAAGAGCCTGTTGCCCCAATATATTTGATGTCTTTTTCCGTTTCGTCCCAGAAACCTGTCCTTTTTTTTGGAGTTGTTTATTTTAAGGGTATTTTGTCAACCCTATTTTTTCCTCGAAGGGGTTTTATCTGGCTTATTGTTTTCGACAAAGTTGGTTACACAAATGGAAAAGAGACGAAATGGTTTCTAGGGTCATTTTATATGACAATCTCAGAGAGAAATGTGACGAAAATATTTCTTTTACTATAAGGAGTTACTTGGGGAGAAAATAAAAAGCTATTGAAGAATTCATATCAGACTTCATAAACCATCAAAATATAATAATTAAGGTTTTTAATAAAGTACATTTTAATTTGGAATTTTCTGCATTAATTTAATCACTGGAGCGGAATATATTCTCAGAAAAAAACAACAACATTTAAATGATTTCATAAATGGATTTAAAGAAGGAAAACGTAAGCCTAAAAAATTTAAAGCCTAAAAGTGCTAAATATATGTAAAAGCGAAACAAATAAAATGCGATTAGCTGCTTATTTTATATATTTTTAGATAAATATGTCAAACACTACTCTGGAGCGTCCTAATGATTATTCTCAATTGTTTTTTTGTCTTATTTAGTTTATAACATCGTTTGATCTTGTTACATTGGGTACATACTAATAATATCCGATTCTGGGTTTTGAACCGTGAAACTCTACAAGAAATATCAATTTTCAAAAAACTGTTCTGACACGTTCAAGGGGACGACTTTATTTATTCGTTTTATTTTCTGCGTACTGTACACTAGAAAAATCTTTTAGAATCGCTAAAGAAATCCGTAGAGCTAAGAAATAATTAAACATGTCAGGTAACATTTTGGAAATACTCAGTATTCAGGTTCAACCCCTGGTGGGCTCAAAGATGCGGTGAATTGGACTCCAGCTGGATATTTTATTTTATTACCGACATTGAACAGTCGACCCAATTCTGAGTATATGGCTATCAGTCTTGCACTCCGTAGTCTTGTGATTTTAAACCCAACCCCTGAATACAAGATCTGATTAAGCATTAGAATAAACTAACCTTCGTGGAAGACTTTTTTGATTAAACTAACCAGCAGTAACATTAAATGGAGAGGAAAACCTCTCAAAGTTAGTCTGACTGCAGAGAATTCTAGTCCAAGATCCATATACCACTGATGATATTTTACTTCTGCGCTATGTCGGTGCGAGGCGGGAGCAGAATTCGTGTGAACTAATCACTTCTGGGCTTCAAACCTGAGTCATCTCATTAGGAGGCAAACGCTCCATCTGTTGCGCCACCACGACATCCAACTGGATATTCCTTAGTTTGCATAAAAAAGGATGCTAAGATTACTTTCGAGGAATTCTCTTAAAAAAGATTTTTCATAATTTTGTTCTCCGCATTCGTTATGTTTAATTTGCTTATTTAAACCATTTCTTCAAATTATACTGATAGGTTTGTTAACTATATGAAAAAATAGCATTATAAATTAATAAAATTACTCTATGAATGCAGATATGCAACTTTCGAGGAATTCTCTTAAAAAAGATTTTTCATAATTTTATTCTCCGCATTCGTTATGTTTAATTTGCTTATTTAAACCATTTCTTCAAATTATACTGATAGGTTTGTTCACCATATGAAAAAATAGCATTATAAATTAATACAATTACTCTATGAATGCAGATATGCAACAAATGTAAGAAGATTCTGTGCAAACGTCATTCTTCATGTGTTATTTTGTATTCTGATAGACAGAAAGATGAAGAGAAAGACTACAGGTAATTACGATGCAGTACTATAAGTACTTTTATACAATGTTATTACTTTTGTAATTTTTATGGAAATTTTAAAAAAAAATTTCAACAAAAATGGTGTTTACAATACATTGAAGGAAATACCTTTTGTTCTTCCGAATGTTCATGCCCGTATGATATAAATAATTTAACTTTTAACTTCCATTTAGCAAACGCGAGAAGACCTCCAACGCTTGACTCGTTGGTAGCGGTTGCATACTGATCTATTTCTTTCTACGTGAAAATAGTGCTTTGGTGTAGCGGTCACGATGACTCTAAACTAGTTTGTACTTAGCGGTTGGTGCTAACTAATACCCAACACCCCGCACTATTTCGAAAAATGAGTGAACCTCCTTTCAACCCCGGCACTCTAGAAGGCAGTAGTTTTCTGGTCCTAGTACTTTATTTTATAAATATATATATATATATATATATATATATATATATATATATATATATATATATATATATATATATATATATATATATATATATATATATATATATATATATATATATATATATATATATATATATATATGTAGGAACCCAATCAAAAAGAAAAGAGAACTTCTGGATCAATCATTGGGACAAACTAGCCTTCGTGGAATTCTTTTTTGATGAAATTCACCCTTAGTAGCGTTACATTGGGAGGAAAACTTCCAACAGTTAGCTTTACGGCAAGGAGATTCCAACCCGTGATCTGTTATTTTACTTTAGCACTGGGGTCGGTGTGAGCCTGGAGCAGGATTAGTATCAATCAGTCACCAGTGGGATTCAAACCTGGGTTTTCTCAATGAGAAAGAGAACGCTCTATCCCCATAGCATACAAGGGTTTGGTCCATCTTAGATAATTAAGTAATATTTCTCACTTACTACTCATTATGACGAACAAATACGCTGATTGATTGTATTTATAAAACATTCAGTTTTCTTTCAGTCTTAGAAAAATACGATCTCCAATTAAGAAAAAAAAGAGAGAGAGATTTTGAAAGCGGCAGCTAGATATTTCTATACATTTAAAATTGACTTTCACAGATTCTCTAAAATGTAATTTAACATGATTTTCAGAAAACCATTTAAATTATGGAGAGTACCAGGATGTTCCCACGGTTTTGTCCGGTAAGAAATTAATCAATACATTGGTCAAAAATAAAAAAATAAAATAAAAAATCTTTTGTAAACATATACCGGACTATACCTGAAGTATTTTAATGTGAGTCCATAAAAATAATTATATTCATTTTCATAACAAGAACCTTTCTAAAGTTATAATTTCTAGTTCTCCTTCCAATTTGGAATCACCCATCATTAAATTTACCCTTTCAATTCATATTTATAGCCGAACTCTCAATTATGAATTGAATAAACTATACAATTTTTATCGGTTTTCATTGTTTCTTTCTTTTTTAAATGATTTTACTAAAAATTAGCTGAGTATTCAGAAAATTTTTTTAATGTATTCTGAGATATTCAAAAATATTAAGGAATTTTTTTAACTTCCAACATTAGATAAAAACTAATTAAATAGCTATCATAAAGTTTAGTAAAAATAATTTTACATAAATTATTTCAAAAAACGCTGTTTTTTATTTATTAATTTTTTTAAGATTTTTTGAAGTACAAATTAATTACCAACTTTCTAAATGTGCAAATCAGATATGGGTGAAATGAATAATATGTGTTCTGAAAAGGTACAAAATAATCTTTTTAGAAAATGTCTAGTAAAAAAATAACTTATTTTCATATGTTATAAAAGTAACTGAGTTATTGTTTTCAATTATAAAATAAATAAGACCTTTTAATTTTTTTTTTCATTCTATATACAGGTAGTCTTATCTTCTTCAAATAATTCAGGAATTGCGTTGAGAGGTTAATTTGATTTTCATTAGCACAGATAGTGAATTTCAATAATCATTACAGTCAAGTTACACTTAGAACTTTCATGAAGTTAATTATAGTTATGCTTTGAGGCGAATCATAAAGAATAATTAGGTTAAAAGAGTGTTTACGAGACAATAAACATATATTTTTCTTACATCAATGCCATCTATTGACAAAAATTAGATACAGTAAATATTTGTAAAAGAGATGCAGTTTCTTCATCATTTAAGTCACGAAAATCTTTAGTCGTTAAATTTAATCAAATATTAACACAATTTTAAGGAAAATTTAAGTTTGTTAAAAAAAAATGACCTTCAAAATGAATCGAAATATTGTATAATGAGATAAAATATTTAAATTTGAACTATTTTCAAATTCATTTTCAGATTTGGTGAAATTGGTCGACGGGGTAATACGTAAGTACCAAAAGCTACCCTTACTTATGAAAAAAAAATCTGCTTTTACTTATCTTACTTTAATATCGTAGTTGGACAGCCGACCCAATTCTGAGTTTACTACTATCAATGCTTAACTCTGTAGTCTTGTAATTTTGAACACAACCCGGAAAACAAGGGAACACCTGGGACAAGCTAGCCTTCGTGGAGGATTTTTTGAAGGAACTAACCCATATTTGAAGTGAACCACGAAAACCTCCTTCTGTCTGCCCGATTGCAAGGGGATGATCCGTCTACCACTGGGAATATTTTACGTCAGCACTGTGATTGGGACAACCTGTAAGCAGAGTTCATATCATCCAGTCAACACTGAGTTTCAAACCTGGGTCACCTTATTGAGAGACGATCGCTCCTTTCCCAGGGCCATCTTGACTCTTTTTACTTATTAAAACAGTTACCGGAACATTGGTGTACTGATGGCTCCTTATTGGAAGAGAATAATCTTTTGTTAAAAAAATACGCATATGGGGGGGGGAGAGAATTAGTTCCTAACTATCAATGTCATGGTAGATTTAGAACTCAAAGTAAAAGGGAAAAAAGAAGTGAATCATTTTTTAAAAAATTATCAATCTTTTCTTAAAAAAAATAGTGCTTTTAGTTTTAGAAAACGTTTATAAACACGTTAAGAAAAGAGGCAGTAAAAATAAAAGTATAATAACAGATCAGTAAAGCTTTAATTTGGATGTCTTTGCTTTGTGCATATTCTTTAGACAATTGTATAACCTTTCTTCAAACATTGACGAAACAAACTCTTTTAACGAAAGCGAGAATCTCTCGTCAAACAAAAATATATGAAAAGCAGTTTGCAAATTTGAAACAAAGCTTTGATTTTATATAGTATGTGTTCATCACGAACTAAACTGCAGAATAATTGCGGAATCAATAGTTTTCCTCATTTTACATAGGTAATGTGAAACCTTATAGGTAATCTGCAGACTTTCTAGGTAGTTTGCTGATTACCGAGGTAATTTGAAAAATGACGCTATTTTTTGGTACTTTAAAGGATTACTCCAGTTAATTTGCATATTACATAATCTGTTTCTACACTTCAGCCATGAAATATAAGCGACTCCACTTTAGCGATTTGTTTACCCTCAAAAATGGATCAATATTTAAATTTTTTTTTCTTTTTTTGAAGAACTTACCAAGTTTAGAACATTCCCCCACCTCCATGGAGAAAGTAATTAAAATCCATAAGATCATAACATTTCATTGAGGGAACCAAATATTTAAAAATTATAACACACACACTTTTCATTTTCTGAAAACTGAGAATTTCCATCTCATAGACATTTTGCACCATTTTCAAAGGGTGGACGAACCTTAAACACTCACGAAAAATGTTAGAAACTCATAATAGTTGAAGAATAGCATTTTATTCGCTATAAACATTATTTCATATTATTACTGAGTAAAATATAAAAAGCCACAGTTTACGTTTTTAACAGGCTCCTTGAGACTAAGCTATAAATTCAAAAAAGGGAAAGCAAGGGGTGATAACGGTTAGGTAAAATTAGAAGGTTGTGCTAAACTGTTAAACCTAGAAACTGTCTAATTTAATCATTGTTTAGTTGTATACAATATATTATTTCTGAAAAGTTATTGATTTACAGTGCGCAAAATAAAAAAACGGACCACCCTGAATAACGTTTGAACTATTTCACGTTCTAGGACTCAATCTTACTGGCTCGAGGGAGTGACTTCAAATATGCTCATTAATAAGTGGAGACGATATTTTAAGTTACAAAATCAGACACAAAAACGTTCTTTCTCTGAATAAACATACTTTTCTAGCGACAGATTCAGATCTCTGATCTCCAAAATATAGAAGTAGCAGCAATCTGGGAAATATGGTCCCCATAGTTGGTTAGGAGAGCGCTCTGAAGTTTGGACACCTTAGTGTTAATTTTGATTTTTGCGTATTTCGCTATATCGCGAGAACTTTTTAAGCGAATTGAAATATTTTTGCTCACAATTATAAAATTCATTTATTCAAAGCTAATTTCAGGCAAAAAATAACTTTTAGTGATTATTTATTATTATTTTATTATAATAATGGTCGAAAAAATTTTGAATTGTAAGATATATAATTTTTTTTAATTAATTTTTTTATTAATTTTGCACAGTAAAATACAAAATTTAAGCAAAATAGATTTTATAGTTCCTGAAAAATTAAATTTCAAAAAAAGTCAGATATACGAAATTTGATTTCTCAGTAACAATTCGACCGATTTTGCCCAAATTTCGTATTTTGCCATGTCTAATCGTGTTCTGTAAAATTATGCAAAATATTGTGTACCTTACAATTCAAATTTTTTACGACCATTTAAATAAAATAATAAAAAAATAATAAATATTCATTATTTGCGCCGAATTATCTTTGGATAAACAAATTTCACTATTGTAAGCAAAAATTTTTCAATTCGCGCTTTGAAAGTTCTCGATATATAGCAAAATACGCAAAAAATAAAATTAACATTAAAGAGTCCAAACTTTGGAGCCCTCTCCTGATCAAGTTATTGAGACTATATTTCCCAAATTGAGGCTAGAAATATATTTTGGGGATCAAAAATCCGAATCCGTCAAAAAAAGATATGTTTATTCAGAGAAAGTATGTTTTTGTGCTTGATTTCGTGACTTAAAATATCGTCTGCACTTATTTATAAACATATTTGAGGTCACCCCCTCGAGCCATTAAGATTGAGTCCTAGAACGTGAAAATCCGATCATTAGATCAAAAGCTATTCAGGGTAGCCAGTTTTTTTTTCTGGCTTACAGTACTACTTTTTCATGAATTATTATTTTCTTTTTTTAGAAAAAGTCAAATCACTTGAGTACACCCCACATCTGTTGTTGAACAGGGTACGCATGTTAACTCTATGGAAAATTTAGAAGTTATAGAATTCAAATGAAAAAGTAGCAAACATTTCTATTTTAAATGACAATTTCAGAAACTTCACATGTAATTTACATGTGATGTATACAAGGCCGTACTCAAGGAGGGGAGTGAGACATCTAGGACTGGAGTCTGCTGAAGGCCCGACCAAATTACCTTACAAAAAATAAAGTGTTTCTTAATTAGTTTTTTTTTTAAAGAAAATTGTCAAGAATTGTTTTGTATTAATATAAAAACTAAAATTTTTTACAATGGGTTCTGTCAAAATATGAAAATAAGGATTTTAGTATAGCATAGTAGGGGCCTGCAATAAATTTAATCCTTATTATTTGTTAGGATATTAATCTTTAGTAAACGTATAATAAGCTGGACTAATAATAGTTTTTACAATTCTAATTAAAAAAAAATAAGGATAGCTTAAAAACAAGAGAACATTAGAAGTTGATATATTAACACAAACTTATCTACATAGACCATGGATTTAATTAACAACAACACGCCAATATAGTAGATCCCTTTTCCTGACTAGTTAAGTGTAATTCAGAGTTAGTCCGATAGAAATTTCGTCAAAATCGAGACTTCCGGTTCTGCCCTCTTGCTCGGTTTTCCCCCACTCTCCCTTTCATACCATCTTGACGCATTCTAGGAATTTGGACGCACCAATAAACTTAAATATTTTAAAAGTTATTAAACTTTTCCTTTAAAAAAATCGAAAATTTTGTGCAAATTTTACACTTAAAAGAAAATAATCAAAATCATTGTTAATTCTCAGTTTTGCCACATTTTTATGAGCCCAGATAAAGCAGCGTTGAGGTACCTTTTTAAATATTTTATTTTATAACCGTCGTTGAACAGTCGACCCAACTTTTTGGGTTTACGACTACTAATGTTCAACTGCGTAGCCTTGTAATTTTGAACCCGATCCCTTGTAATTTTGAACCCAATCCTTGTAATTTTGAACCCAATGTAATTTTGAACCCAATTTTGAACCCAATCCTTGTAATTTTGAACCAAAGACCAGAGAACTCCTGTATCAAGTATTGGGAGAAATTTGCCTTCGTGGAGGACTTTTCGAAGGAACTAACCGACATTTGTGTTACATGGAGAGGAAGACCACGAGAACCTCCCACAGTTAGTCTGACGGCAAGGGAACTCTAACCCATGATCCGTCTACCACTCAGGATATTTCACGTCAGCACTGTGGTCGGTGCAAGCCGGATGCGGAATTCGTATCGACCAGCCATCGCCGGGATTGAACCCCGGTTCACCTCAATGGATGGCGAACGCCCTTGAGTCCTCGCGGCTCCTTTTTTAATATGTATTAAAAAAATAGATCACAAACGCATTTCTTTTTCACAAAATTGTTGCTTTTTTCCATGGTGACCTTTTTAGAATAAGCAGAGAGGGCGCTGACTAAAGATAGGCTTAACTGGATCCAGCAGTACTGAGCAACTGTTACAAACTTATATAATCAGTAATGAAAATGGCTTTTTTTTTTTGCTTTATTTCATTTTGTAAGAAAACGAAGTTTTACGCGATGACAGAGCTTTATGGAATGAGTGAATTGAATTTACACTAAGATTAAGATAATATACTCAATTTTAAACTGATGCATTATATATAAAATGTATGAAAGAAAATTAATAATGAGCCCTAATGTTTTACATATTCAATTCATTTCTCATCTATTGCGTATTAATCAGTGCTAATAGTTAAATCACTCATTTTGCATCTTCAATTCTGACGAAACTGATGAAATAATTAAATTGTTAAAACAACAACATATTCTTCAAAATAATAGGTTAAATACTTTGCAATAATATTATCCGAAAGTTCAAACCCTTCCCAAAAAGATCCTAATTAGCCGCCATCCAAATCTTTATCTCAATCCACCAATCCTTAATCATCTCCCTTCTTAGCTATCTTCCAATAAATGACCAAATCACAATAACCTTCAATCGCCACTTTCGATTCACTAAACAGCATCGGGCTTTATCTGAGTAATTGTACTCTCCCGAAAATTCCATCGGGGCTGAAATTTTCCGGAAAGGATGGGGAGCTTAAAAGCGATTGGAATCTGACGGAGGATGCCTGTAAAACAGCTCTAATCCTTATTTCCCGGCACAAGTAATACCTTAAATAAACGACGCACCATCGATAGCTCTGTTCCGGGAGACCCCCCGCTGTGTGGGTGTATGCTAATAAAAGCAGATGCCGCCGTTCGTTTCCCGGAGAATTTTCCTGTTATCTTGTTTTCTCCGGGAACGACGAGGGGACTCTCATTTTCTTCTCTAATCCTGAGTCTTCAAATCGGTCGACAGTTTAATTCGAGAGGCAGAGATAGTGTAATGATAATCGGTAGGAGAGTTTCACAACGGCGGCGAATCACAATTTAGATGGAGGGTGGGGGGATTCAAGTGGGTGTAAGTGATCTCCCTCCTTCTAGAAGGGGGTGGGGGTGAACCTTATCGCAAGCGATTAAATCCGTTCTCCCGTCTTTTGTGCTATAGCATCTCATTTGCTCTCATTTAAATGCAATCGTGGAAAAGCGACATTTACACAAGGAAGTGAGAGACTCTTTAGGAAAGAGATTTTTAATTTTGTTCATTCCCGGCGCTTATTTTTGTTCCATCCCCCCCTTTTGGCGCTCAGTTGGCGCTTAATTTATGGGACATAAAGCTTTCAGGATTTTTAAAATGAAATGGAAGAATATCTAACCGAGTAAATGCGAGACGAAAAGGAGGGGTGGTCCAGAGGAAATTGCCGGAACGAAAACTTAAACGAAATGTTTCTTTTTGGATGATCTGTTTTGAGGTTGGGACTTACTCACTCGATTAAAATTTTATTCCTTTTTGCTTTATTTCTTCCTAATTAAGGAAACATTCCTATTCTTTTCGTAATCAGCTGATCCCACTAATCATCATGATTAAATATTCACGCGTTATTTTTTTTCAATCATTTTCTTTACAAATTGGACGTCTTTACGTGTGACGTCATGAACACTTTAAGTTTATTATATATGGTTAGAGGACATTATACACAGTCTAGTCACATTAATGTGACCACCTGTCAAAAGCCAGAATAACCACTTTTGGCTGAGCGGACCGCTACGAGACGTGCAGGAAGAAAGTCAATTAGGTTTCTGAAAGTGTTCACTGGGATGTTGAGCCATGCCGACTCCAGTGCCGTGGCCAGCTGCGCTAGATTACGCGGTTGAGGATCCATGGCACGGACAACCCGATCGAGGTGGTCCCACAGATTCTCGAAGGGGTTTAAATCCGGTGAGTTTGCCGGCCAGGGGAGTACGGTAAATTCATCCTGGTGCTCTTCGAACCACGCACATGCACTGCGAGCTGTATGACACCTCGCATTGTCCTGGTGGTAGATGCCATCATTCTGAGGAAAAATCATTTGCATGTAGGGGTGGACATGGTCCGCATGGACAGATACGTACTTGTATTGATCCATCGTGCCTTCCACAATGATGAGTGCACCCAGTGAATGCCAGGAAAACATTCGCCAAACCATAACGCTCCCTCTTCCAGCCTGCAGCTTTCCGGCAATTGTTGCAGGGTGTTGCTTTCAGACGTTTCACGCCGTATACGCCAACGTCATCTGTCCCATGGAGCATAAAATTTGATTCATCGGAAAAAGTCACCTGTTGCCACTCTGTGGACGTCTAGTTGCGGTACTGGCGTGCAAATTCCAGCCTTCGTCACCGATGAACAGCAGTCAGCATAGGTGCATTAACCAAGCGTCTGCTGCGGAGGCCCATGCGCAGCAACGTTTGCTGAACAGTTGTTGAGGATACACTCTTGGTAGCCCCTTGGTTCATCTGGACGGTCAGTTGCTCAAAAGTTGCACGTCTATTCGTCTGAACGCATCTCCGTAGCCTTCATTCGCCTCTGCCATCTTTGGCCCGTGGTGCACCACATGTGCCACGCCGCTTGTTTTGTATAGTGCCATTTTGCCATGCACAGTATACTTTTAACACGGTGGTACGCGAACAGTTCACAAAATCAGTCATTTCCGAAATGCTTCCACCCTTGGCCTGAAAGCCAATAATCATGCCCTTTTGGACGTCGGATAAATCGCTACATTTCTGCAATGCGCCAACGACTGAAATGCTTTTCGATGCCCTAGGACATCTAATATATACACTACACTGTAATGTGCTGCCACCTACACTCTGCGATTGGTTATTTCACTTTGACGTCGAAGGTAGGTGGTGGTCACATTAATGTGACTGGACTGTGTATATAACTATAGATAGATAATCAAGGTTTTCCGACTTTCGGAAATTTTTGACGATTGGAATTCGTAAAGGCCTCTCTCAAATTTCTACCGAAACTTCGAGTGAGATTTTACATTTTTTTTAAATATCTTGGAACCCTACCATGAGCTCCATGGAATGAAATTCCATCTGGGAATGACGTCACGTTCCAACGGGAATTATTTTTCCCCACCACGAACACCTTGGAAAGAGTTTCTTGGCTGGAATTGGAATCGGTTTCATTCCAAGCAGTCTCTGGCACCTGGAATCGTCGTTCCAAGGAGGGAATGATGAATTTTTAAGGACTAAATACGATATTTCGTCGATGAATGTCTTAATTTTTTTCTATTTCATAAGAGAAGATAACAAAATTTCTAAAAGATAAACATGCCCGAGCCATTTTCAAGACGATAATTAAAAGAGAAATGTTTTGTTTCATTAGTATGTGTGAACGAAAAGATACTTTCAGAGTTAACTAAGAAATTACGGCAAACTAAAAATAATTATGCTCTCATTATATAATAATTGTTACTATTTCTATGTTATTATTACGGGATGTATTACTTGGCCAATACCTTTTTCTGAAGTTCCAATCATTTCTTTTTTTAATTTTCTTTCGATGAACTTTTAATTCAACAATATTTAACTTACTTTCGAACGATAGTTCTTTATACTATACACCAATGGCAGCATATTTAAAAGAATTTTTTACAGGCATGATGTATTATAAAGTAAACAATTTATTTATAATAAGTAACACAAAAAAGAATAAAAACGTTTCAAAAAATATTTATGAAATTTGTATTTACTTCTTCTCTTACTCATTTTAAAAAATTTTATTCTCATTCTTCCATTAAAATATATACTATAAAAGCTGCGGAAGTAGTTCCCTGAACTATAATTTTTAAGTATTTCATAAGTAAAATGATTTTACAAATCACGAAAAAAAATTTACGCAGATCTATAAATTAATTTCTTGTGAACATATTTATTTAACTATCAGTAAAAACAGTCACTTTTACAATGTAACAAATAAACCAAAGTAATAAGCAAAGTAGTAACTTTTTAGTCATTCATATTGTTACAATTTTAATTGAAATCTAATGAACTTTTCTGAAATTAAATTAATTTCAAAGAGATCAAGGTAAGCGTTAATTGTTTTGTCTGATAAAATTTGAATTCTTTCTGGAAATTAGTTTAGATTTAAAAATTAGTATAATTAGTAATCTATCTACTTGCAGTTCTCAGGCACGAAATTTTGAATCTTAATTCATTAAAATATGATCATTATTTTAAGAGTTGTACTTCTTAAAAAATATTTAAAATAAATAATGAAACGTATTAAGGGATATATCAGAAATATTTATTATGAAAAAAGGATTTTATTTTATGAATTATGCATGATAAATATGACAGTTTTTAATTAATAAAACTATATGTATAATAAATTGAAGAATATTTCAAAGTATTCGCAGTTCATGATTTTTTAATCTAATGAAAACAAAAAACATTATAAAAATAAAACAATAAGTAGTCAAAAATATTATCTAAATAGCAGAAGCTCGTTTCGTTTTACTCATGCTAAAGCTGCCAAACTCATAAAGAAAATCTAAAGTAAATTGTGTGATTGGTTAAATTTTAGCCACGCCCTGAGAGCGAGTTATCGTGGAATGTCTGATTCCAAGGGAGTGTTCATGGTACGGTATTGAGCATTCATGGAACCAAACTTTCCCAGTTTCACTTTCCAGCCGGGAATCTTCATTCCATTCCCGGTAGTTCATGGTAGGGCCCTTGGATTGTTTTGTTGTCGTCGGTCATTAAGGCAGAGGTGGCGCGATTGATTGTTCTTATTTTCCAGTGGCGCCATCTATGGCCAAGAACTCGACTTCTGCCACACCCATACGTCACACCCGTTTACAGTGCTGACCTATTCATACATTCATTCATTTGTCCACAGATCGTAATTTTGACCTGTACCAGAGAACGATTAATCTCCAATGCAGTACAACCAGAGGTATTGATTTGTTATGTGAACATGAAAAACTTTGTGACCCAACAAATTTAACGTGCGCTAGTCACCATATACTACACGGGAAGTCTTCGGCCGGCTGGATTCGAACTCCCGTTCTCACAAACATGAGCCCAACGCCCTGCCAGCCAGGCTCTCGGATAGTTAACGCTTAAATATGCATAATTTCTTCCAGTAAGCCTGAAAATTTAAATGAATAGCTGGCCACTACGATTGAGTTCTATAACGTGAAGGTACGATCATTATATCAAAGGTTATTCATGGTGAATGGGTTTTTTTTTCTTTTTTAGCGCACTGTTATGTAACATGTAACACATAATGTAACTGTTAAGCAACTAATTCTGTTACGCTGGACTTGTTTCTTGTAAGCTCACTATTGTTTGAGACATGGAATAACAGTTTATTTTTAGACGTTACGAAGTTGCTTCAATCTTATCTTGTGTGTATTCTTGAATTGTAGTACGATTTAGGAGTAACCAATCAACTTCAACTATTGAACAGGTCCAATTAAACTGCAGTTCACATTAGACTGTCAACAAGAACTATTTCTGAACTAACTTTCACCCATAACCAAATCTCTCATCTCGTGGTTGATGCTTATATTTCATTTTATTTTATATTACAGTGGAAGAACGCAAAATCCAAAGCATTTTTTCACCCCAAAGAATTTCTGAACATTTGTAGTTTCTAAAACTCAAAAATAATAATGAAAAAATAAATTATTTAAACAACAAAAGTAAATTAGATGTATTCACTGAGTTTGTCGAAGACCAAATGGTGCAAAGGGTGATAACACAATCAGACTAAAAGGGAAAAAATCCCTCAGTATTTCAAAACAGACCAAAAAATGCAGACAAGCTTTTCAGCAACAAAAGGAAGCCTATAGTTTGTCTAAAGTAAGGACTCCTCTAGCCATTCGTCTGGACCCGTGACGGTGACTATGGTAACGAGGTATAACTATTTCAAATAGTGGTGTGGGGTCACTGTTTAGGACAGGTTTTGGCTTGGGTCGACGAGAGAAAGGGGATCTTTTTCTTCGGCCTATTGTGTTAGCCCTAGAGTGAAGAGAAGCTACCCTCCCTGAAATGCGCTATTCTTGTTTCCATAGCAACAGACGGCCTCAGACTTTGTGGCAGGGGGAGTTCTTACCCTAAACAAACTATAGATAACCATGGGGATTGGCTAGTTGTAGCGAGCAAGAGGAGAGGCCAGTTTTCGTAGAATTATTCACATGTCCCTTGTATAAATATATGTATCCTTGTATATGTATATTTAGCATTATATTATGATTATCATATATATAGTTATATATAGTCACAATATAGTTACATTTTCCAGAAAATAAACAATTCAGTCGAAATTAAAACAAACGCCTTAATAAAATTCTATTTTAATAAATTTTCGATAGTGAACTAGGTCATTACTTTATTTAGTGATCGGAAAATAAATAATCCATTTGAGTTCTAAACAAAGTCTTCAAGAAACTACATTGAACTTTAATAATAATAAAAATTTTAAAAAAACATCAGCAGCTTTCTTTCTAGAGTAATTGCAAATGGATTTTGTTACACAAAGCAACACGAAATGTGCAAAAGCGAAAATATTCTCGCCCCAAAGCATTTTCAGAACATTTGTACTTTCTATAATGCAGAAAAAAGAAACAACAAGAGTAAATTCAGACCTATTCACTTATCTTGTCGACGACCAAATAATGCGTGGGGTGAAAATACAATCAGAATCTGAGGAAAAACTCCTTCATTGATTTAAATGAGATCAAAAGATACAGACGAGCTGTTTAGCAACAAAAAAATGGACAGAAAATTGCGTAGATAGCCTGAAAGTTACCTGGTTGTCCTAAGAGGAGAGGCAAATTATCATATGTGCCTTGTACAAATCAGATTGTTATAGTACTTACATTTGCCAGAAAATAAATGATCCAGTGGAAATGAAAACAAACACCTTAAAAATCTTCTTCTTTTTTTTCTTTTTTTTTTTTTTTTTTTTTTTTTTTTTTTGCTAATAAAATTTTTAAAGAAAAGATTATACTCGAAATATGTTTTTAGAGATAAATAAAATAAAATTAAAATGTTACGAGAAAATAAAAGAAAAAAATGTCACATTATAAAAATGCAAATTATTTTCGACAAAGTAGGTCATTATTTTATTTATTGCTCAGAAAATAAATAATCCATTTGAGTTTTTAAACAAAGTCTCTTCTGAAAACTGCATTGATCGTTAATAAAAATACATCAGCTGCTTTCTCGCTAGCGTAATCACAAATGGATTTTGCTACTCAAAACAACACAAGTTGTGCAAAAGCCAAAACATTTTCTCCCCAAAAGCATTTTCAGAACATTTGTAGTTTCTAAAAAATGCAGAAGAAAAAAAGAAAACAACAAAAGTAAATTCAGATCTATTCACTGAGCTTGTCGACGACCAAATGATGCGTGGGGTGATAATACAATCAGACTCTGAGGAAAAACTCCTTCAGTAATTTGATGGAGACCGAAAAATACCGACAAGCTGTTCAAGGAACAAAAGAAAATTCCTCTACAACAAAACATCCCCACCAAAATGGAAAAGGCGAAAGCGTAAATAATAAATAAAAAAAAACCAAGGAATAGAAACGAAAGGGAAAAAGACTAATGCGTATTCATTTTACATCTGCAAAGATCTTAAAAGAGGAGAGAACGCTCCGGACATTCGAATGTCTTCCAACAGTTCCTAATGGAATTAAGTGGAGAAGATCCTTGCATATGTATGGGACAAGAAAAGCGACCATTGATGAAAATCACTGCTAAAAAGGATAACAAAAAAAAAGAATGTATAAAACAAAGAAGCTAAATATTGTGTGTCTTTGAGGGAAAAGGAGCGGCCTCCCTTTAAAGGGGTGGATCTTCCATCAGACTAATGGATCCAAGAACTAAAAAGTTGGGAGTGCGATTTTTATCAAGCTAAAGAGAGGAGAAGAAACCTTTCGTCTTGATGGCAGATGCATATGATGAGGCAAAAGTAGATGCATAAATGCATTCCCAATTCTCAATCCCCATTTAACATTCCTGCAGCCCACCTCACCCCCACTTTTCCCGGAGACGTTCTTTTTAGTGTCTCCAAAGACATGTTTGAATTTTCGTCCAGAAGCACAACTATCGTCTGTCCGCCATTTTAGATTACAATTTAATCGTCTGCTTCTTTACAAAAACGAAATTGGTTTGAATTGAGTTCAAAAATAGTTCAACCGTTAACCTTTCTTCTTTTTTATTTTATTTTTGAAAAAATCTCTTAACTATTCCTGTGAAGATAGTCAGGAGAGAGAGTTTTCAGCAAGTATTTCACTTAAATTTAATTTAATCCGTTGTTAAATATTCATTTTTAAAACTTACCAAACAATTTCGGTAATCTGATTACGTAAATGAATGGAATTTATGGTAAATGTTTTAAGAATACCAAAATAGAATGTGTATACTTTTTTTAATTCACTTTAATTGTAAATTTATGCAGCTACTCATAACAGGTCTTTTATTTCAAAAAGATAATGCAAAAAGTATTTATTTTCAAATAATATAGTCTGCCTGAAATCCCTATTTCATTCTTGCCTATGCCAACAAAAATCACTACTCGCGTTTTTTGCTTCTATCAAACAAGTAGATAAGTACAAAAATGTTTCAAATTGATTATTCCTTCAGGCAAAATACACCAGCTTATAGCCTTCAACTTAGCAAATCTAAATAGGCTTTGTCTAACATAATTATTCACCAAAAAAGTGTCCATTGTTTTATGAAGAAATAAATACTTTAATTTCCTCACCATGTGGATCTAAATCTAGCGATGCAATTTTTCAAGAAGAAAAATTGCAGGAGGAATAGGGAAAAACGTCACAAATATGATATGAAGCAACTAGCATAAAAAATTAAAACAACTTGTAACATACTCTCAGAAAAGCGTTTTCAACGTTGACGTTAAACCATAATATCGACACCTTGAACATAATGTAGGGTAAATTTGCTGCAACAATTAAAACGAATCGTGTATCCATTAAAGATGAACCATAATACTGTGCAATCAATTTTACTACGTATGATATTAAGATCCGACGCTCGCCAAAATTTTTAGCAGCTATTGCTCATTCTGTTTGTCACTTTCATGTATGAAATTTTAAATAGGACTTCCACAAATAACGCTTCTCATACTAACGGGTTCTTTTACGGGGCTGGTACGTCTGCCCCATAGCTCATTTTCCCGACAAATACGTTTTTTGACAGGTTTGATTGTCCATTAACTTACTTGCCCATCAGATTTATTTGCCCGATAACTCATTTACACGACCGTGCATTTGTCCAATAAAAAATAGAGAAAGAGAGATTACATAAACCCTTACTGGTAGCCAAAAATATAATCGTCATTCAATCTAAAGGTAAAAAAAAAAGTAGAACAAGTGTCAAACGTAAAATACTTACTGGTTCTATGAATTTTGCACCAAGGTCACGAATTCATTCACTCAATCTAAAGGTAAAAAAAAAAGTAGAACAGGTGTCAAACGTAAAATACTTACTGGTTCTATGAATTTTGCACCAAGGTCACGAATTCATTCATTCAATCTAAAGGCTAAAAAAAAGTAGAACAAGTGTCAAACGTAAAATACTTACTGGTTCTATGAATCTTGCACCAAGGTCACGAATTCATTATTTGAGGTTTATTTGAGAACTTTTGTGGGAGCTCATCGTCCCCATACACCGTGCTCATCTTTGTCTTAGAGTAGGTAAAATGGACACGTTGGAGAAGACATTTAAATCTCTGTTAGTTTAATTCACAAATAGAATTTCTTCATCATCATTCAGGAAAAAGAGATACTATAATTTAGGCTTGTTTCAATTTTTATTTTATTAAATTTAAACAAAATTGTTATCAATGCCCGTCACTCCTAATTACTCTATTTAAATAATTACTATTATAAATTACACAATGCACCCAGCTTACGGAACCCGGTGACACAGTGTTGACATAAAATATCCTCAGTGATTGGCAGATCATATGTTGGGGATAGGGATCATGAGCAAAGTTACACCCTTTCCGTCGGTTTAACTTCAGAAGGTTATCGTGGTTTTCTTTTGCATGTAGCGCAAATGCAGATTGGTTCCATCAAAAAGCTCTCCATGAAGTCTAGTTTATTCAAATGCTTGATCTGGGAGTTCCTTTGTCTTCTGGGTTGCATTCAGAATTTTATATATATATATATATATATATATATATATATATATATATATATATATATATATATATATATATATATATATATATATATATATATATATATATATATATATATATATATATATATATATATATATATATATATATATATATATATATATATATATATATATATATATATATATATATATAAAACTTTAATCAAGCAAAGTGCTAGGTGCTAAGATTAATCTCTTTTTTTGTTTTAAATATTAAAAATTGAATAAAAAAAGTAGCGGGAAAAAAACCAGATGGAGAAATATCTTGGATTGACCTATTCGAATTTTTAAAATCAAATATTTCCTCGTTTGAAAGATTTTAAAATAATTTTTAAGAAATGAAGATTTTGAACTTTAGTTGAAAACTAGCATTTGATTTCATTTGATTAGTTTCCTTTCTTTTTTTTTCTGCTGAATTTAACATTTTACTGAAAATTAAAATGAGACTGATTTCCAGGTCGTTCTCACTTCTTTAATTTTCGATGCAAATATAGAGTTTGTATGTGCAACTGTTAAATTTTAATTTAAATATAATTTTTAGATATGAGATTCAAGTAACATAAGGCTGCGATAAATTCCATTAATTAAAAGTAATTTGCATGGAAATAACTTAATTTGTATATTTATTTGAAAACTTCCCTTACTAAGTAGGTATGTTTTCTTATGAGTTATTTTACGCAAACAATGTACCAATATAAAATATACATTTAAAAAAAAATCGAATTTGATGGACAAAAAGAACAGTAAAATTTCAAATCGTGCAATAATAATAAAAAGATACACTTTTCTTTTAATAGAAAGTGGAAGAAACATTGTAAATTTTTTATTAAAAAAAAAATACCAGATTTGTATGTAATTTACAGATTGCGTAATGAATAAATATATATATAATTTTCATAAATATTTATATTTTGAACTAAATTTAAAATAACAACTAGAATAAATTATCTAAACACGTGTTTTGGCGTTAAAGCAAGACATCTGGTAACTCCAGACAATTTTTTCCAACTCACTTAATATTTTACATTCTTACCGACTTAATAAATTTTTTATTTACATTTTTAAACTGTTTAGATGAAAAATTTAACATCGTACATTTTTGCAAGAACTCTGTTATTTTTTTTCTTTTTGTTTTTTAATATTACAGCACATTGGCAGCATGTTTAATAAAAAAAAATATTAAAAATTAGTCAGGAATAAGTAATTAGATTAAAAAAAATTTAAGCGCAATTTTATGATTACTACGTCTTGTAGAAACTTTAATTTTGTCTTCTCTGTTAAATTGAGGTTAGTTACCTTGATAAAATAGAATAGAGTTTAAAGAGCAGGTGCTGTCATTCGCCCGACATTGATGTTGAAATTTCCCGACATTTGCACGACAACTTATTAGTCCGACTGGTATATTCTCAGTAAAACAATCTGCCGACAGTTACGTAAGGGAAATAGGAAGAGGCATGGAGTTTTTGCAATGATAGTAGATTTTTCCCTGTAGGGAACAAACAGTCCAACCTTTTCAATATGGCTTATGACAAAATAGAGCATGAATAAATAAATAAATTTTCAAAATATTAAAGTACTTTCTCGAAATTAGATACAGAATATCGAAGAAAGTAGAAATTGTACCTATCGAAGAAAGTAGTTGAAATCTTATTAAAGTACTGAGGATGTTGAAATTTGATATAAGTTTGATTGTCATTAACAGTATCAATAAGTATCCGAAATTAATACTTTTTAACCAATAACAATTTAAAAGATAGGATTTATCAATATCGACTTTGTTCAATCAAAATCAATCTTGTTAAATAAAAGACAATGTGTATTGCGTAACCTAAGATGGCGGCTTCTGAAGTTTAACCCAAAATCGGAATCTTATTGAGGACTAATGGTTGAAGAGGAATATTTCAGCCCGCTTGGAGCCGATCACAAATTATTCACTTTCCCCTTACAATTTCTTTTACATCTTTGTGATTTTTTAAAAGCATCTTCGTCTCCCTTTTCATTTCAATTTTTATTTTTACCCCCCCCCCTTCCCTCCACTTCTTGAAACGTCGTTATCGGAAATAAAGATGTCCTCTTGTCTCTCTGATGGCGATGCATGGAATTAATGTGTGCCGCGCCATCTATAGGTATTTAAAATAAAAACTTTTTAAAACACGATCCGTCTTGTTTCTGTAAGCGTTTTCCGTTTATTTGATTAGCATGTCTCTATTTTTATGACATGAAACTCGCTATTTTTACATCATTTATATTGAACTGTTAAATAAATAGGATGAGCTTTGGGGCATTTTTTGTGAGTGTTTTAGAGCATTTTTTTATCGCTCGTTACGTCATTATGGACTTACACCATATTTCAAATAAAATGAGTAATTTATTTTCGCGACAAATATGTTAATCGTGACATTATTTCCTGCGAAATACCCGATGTATTCTTTTTAAAATGTATCTAATAGCGCAAAACACTATCCATAAGTTTTTATCCAATGTCATTTTTCTTTATTATGTTTTGTTATGATAAAAAAAAATAAAGTCGATAAACTAATGATAAATTATATAGATACGTTGAATTTTTTTCCCTTTTTCCTCTGAAACTTCCTTTTTAAATGTTTTTATTTTATTTCTGAATAAAATATGTTTCAGAAATTTGAAAACCAATTCATTATGTTAGTCTAAAGTAGACGGGAAATCATAAAAGATGCTAAAATTATTATATCACCCTAAAGATAATTATGAAGTGTAACGTGTGAAGAGATACAATTTTTTCTAACATTGCATTTATCTTAATCTCATCAATTCTTAGACTTATAGAGCGGATTTTTCCAAGTTAACAAAAAAAAAATTGTATTGTGTTTATTGAACGAAAAATAAGTTTAAAACAAAGATTTTCATTAATAATTAAATTTACGTATTTACCAACCTAAGACTTTAGCCATTAATTTCCTCAATAATTAAATTTACTTTTTTATAAGCTTCAAGGTTTTTATTCGCAAACATGCCATTACGTGTAAAAATGCACTTCTGCAAAATGACTGTCACATTCAAAAGTGGCTCAAAAGTTTTTTATTTTTTTCGAGTCTTAGAGTTTTTCAATCCAGTCCCACTTAATATAGTATATAAAAATATATTATACGAATACGAAAATATAGTATTTAATTATAAGTATTCGTAAATATAGTATACGAAATATATTTATACCAAACATAAATTAAAAATGTAGATTTTCCACCATAATTGAATTTACTTACTTAGCTTAAAAATTCAGATATTAATTTCCTCAAATTATTAGATTTACTTTTCAAGCTTCAAGATTTTTAAGCGCAAACATGCCTTTACGTTCAAAAATGCACATCTGCAAAATGACTGTTGCACTCGAAAAGGCTTTTTTTTAAAAGAGTCCATCAGTCCTACTTAATGTAGTATATTTACTGACATAAAATAAATAAAATTGCTTTACCCAAAAAATATATGGCAATATCACAGCCAGATCTGAAACATTTACCTTTCTGTTTCTACACATATATGAAAAAATAAATCACTAAGTGTACTGATATTTCAAATTTTTTCGTTGTTCACTAAATTATTTATAATGACAGGAAAGTTTCGTCTCTTTTTTCTCTCACTCGTCTACCTCTGTGATTGCTTCTCTCTCATCATTATTTGTTTCTTAAAATTCAATATTTTCCGTCAAAAAAAAATCATTTTGTTAATAAAACATATAATTATTATAATCTTATTTCACAACATTTTATCAATATCTTAACTTTAACGAAATGAACGGAGTTGAAAACTAGCTAACTGTACTTGAAAATAAAAATTAAACTTTGGAATAGAGAATGTGTAATACAATCAGGAAAAATAAATGAGAACTAATTTTAATCGTCAAGGATAACCGTATAGTATCTTTATGAAAATTAAAATCAGAAACAGTTTCTATCTCTTAAATTACACTTTTTTTCTTAAATTTCAATATAAATGCTTAAATTAATATCTGACAACATTTTATCCCTATTACGATTGTTAAATTAAAAAGATGTATTCTTTAATACTAGATTGCACAAGGAAGTCATTTTGACTGCTTTTTAATTTCAATTAAAAAAAACAATGATGTATATAATAGCACGATTTCTTAAAATTTTGCGACTTTTATAATTATTTTTATTGATATTTACTAATAACTCGTTATATAACTGAAAATAATATACAAAATATTAAAAATTAATTTTAAATAAATTTCTTTATACATTAGTTATTCTTTCACAATACAGTCATTTTGACTGCTTTTGGGCAATATAGGTATTTCAGTCTTTCCAGTGTTAAAGCATTCTAGATGCTATGCTACAATTAATGAAACAATTAATGTAAAGATATATTATTAGTGTGCTACTTGGATAATTTTTAATGCTACGTGGTTTTGGAAATTACGGGGTTAAAATTAGTTTTTGTTTTATGTTTGTTTATGTTTTATGCCCGAAACTTCTAAATCCATGTAGTTTCAGTTGAAAAAAAAGTCATAAGGCACTGTTTCCTACTAATATTTTATGCCTCAAAACGTTGCTTTTATCAAAATGAAAAATATGTAGATGTCACTAACAGCAAAATAAGTAATTTTTTTCCAATGACCCACCCGATTGACACTCATCATTCAGATATTGTTGTTGTCGTAGTTAATTTACGTCGCACTAGAGCTGCACAATGGGCTATTGGTGACGGTCTGGGAAACATCCCTGAGGATGATCCAAAGACAAGCCATCACAATGTTGATCCTCTGCGGAGGGGATGGCACCCCTGCTTCGGTGGCCCAACGACCTGCATGCGAAAACGAGCACTTTACGGTAGAACAGTTTAACGAGGAGCAATACCGCACACCCTCGGTCACTACGCAGAATGATCCAAGTGGTCACCCATCCGCACACTGACCGCAGCCAGTGATGCTTGAATTCGGTGATCTGCTGGGAACCGTGTCTTAACCAGGGCTAAAGAGAATAGAAGGGCTAGTTCACTCCGATCTTAGAGCTGAAGCTACGATTTCCCTCCTCATGACGTCACTGTGTCCACAGATCTCGGAGATCGCAAGCAAAGATATTATGATAACTTTGCATCTTTCTCTTTGTAAAAATAAATTAAACTTTTTCTGGCTATTAGCTTTCAAACTTTACGTAATTAACATATTATTTCTGTTCATAAACATAGTTCAAAAAAACTTTCTTGGCCATTGTATTAAAAAAAATACCATTTTAAACTTATAAAAATGTTTTACTAGTTGGCGAAAATGACACTATAAATACTTTATTTTAAAAAGTTCAGTTTCAACTTTAATTATTAAGAAAAATGAAAGCATACACCGAAACTTTTTTTATATACATATTCTTTTATAGCAATAAGTAGTGTTAAATTTAGAATCCTTGATTTTAAAATATGCCGTTAATAGCAATTTGTTCATACTTAATCATTAGGAAACATGAACCTTAAACGCTAATTACTGAAACAAAATAATAATTTAGGTTCATAATGACATTAGAAATTTCACAATTGCTTATAGATATTTAAATTTGCGATGATATAATTTATAGATATTTAAATTTAAGAGAATATAATTTTTTTAAGAAATCATAAATATTTAGAATAACTACATTAAAAAATATGTTATGAAATTAGGAGAATTCCAACTATATACTATGTATTTTATTTATACTTTTTATTCACATTTTAATTTTCTTTGACTTTATCCATTTTTTAATTTTTTTCACCTGCCTTTCTTTTTGAAGTAACGAGACGGTTTCTATTTAGATAATGAATTTTTATAAAAGTTCTTAACGACAGAATAAACGTATTGCTGTTTTATATTAACTGTGTCATTTCTGAATCCATTCTTTACATAGTTGTTCATTTACTTTAGGGAACACGGAAAATTATATTTTTTCCTTTTGTTTTTATATCAAAATTTTTTCAAGTTGCAATCTCGCAAACTGGCATTTCGATAATAGTTTTAAATTCTTGTAAATTCACTGCAAAAACTGAGGAAAGTCATTATAGAAAATAACAAATGTCTTAGAATATCTCGCAAAAAGAAATGCTCCAATATTAGTTAGAGCTAGTAAGGCCGAACGCTCCGTTCCTGAAGTAAAAGTGCGAGCTTTGCGCCAAAGTGACGTCACTAAAGAAAATCGGAGGATTGGCACGGCGAGAGCTACTTCAAAGGAGTGAACCAGCCCTTCTATTCTCTTTAGCCCTGGACTTAACGATCAGTCCACTGCGGGACCATTCAGGTATTAGTAGGGCAGATTTGTTGGTCACTCATTCGGGGGCATCATATTAGGTAGGCCAACGATGTTCCCACAGTAAGGACAGATAGCACAGAGAATGAAAGAACATCCAAGCCTTCTCCGAGATTCGAACCCAGGATATTTCCGATGTGAGCTCAGCTCCCTAACCACTCCGGTCGACAACATAAATTAATAATTAAATAGATAAATAAAAAAGAAAAGAAAAAGGAAGAAATATCATATTATTAAAGTTATTTTAATTTATCTAACCATTTAATTTATAAAATTGACATGCAAATATTATTAATTCCTATACATACTTCCCAACATTTGAGATCCGTGCAAAATATTTAAACTAGGGGCAAAATTCTATACTCTAGGACTAGGGAAATTCCATAATAATCGGAGGGTGTGCTTATATATTAGGTCCAAATACTCTGACCAATGGTTATCAAATCTGTTGGGGCTGCGAGGTATATAAGGGGAGCTGCTTAAAATACTGACGCAAAAATTATGAAAAAATATATCTGAATGCATATATTAAATGTAGCATTGCTAATTCAAAAATTGAATCGATTGCTTTTCTTTATCTTGTTAGCTACCTTTATTACTTAGTTACAAAATTTGTATACTTGGCTGACATTTTTTTTGTGAACCATGTGTGAAATGCATCACTATTAGGCGCAGGTGTCATGCTTCTAGTGTTTGAAGCCCTGCTAAAAAATTTCACCCTTTCTTCCAAATTTTGTTCAGATGTTCTCTCAGCAGATTTTCTTCAGAAAATTAAATAACTTTCAATAATTATAATTCCGATGAAATAACATCGGAATTATAACATTACATATACAATATAACATTACATAATAACATTGCACTTTTTAATAAGGAATTTTTGTAATGGTAACTACATAACAATTGCTTTTGCAACTGTAAATATGAATTATTTTAACTATACAAGCACTTATATTTTTAAAAAGTATTCTTAGAACTTTTACGTATTTATTTTAATTATTTATACGTGATTGTAGTCAAAACCATTATGGTAATTATTTTGAAGTGTTTAATTCAATTAAAATTGTTTATAAAAGGCATCATTTGCAAAGCCATTGAAATTTTTACACATTGTTTGTGCAGAATCTTCGTAGCAAAAACTAAAATTAGATGGTTATACCATTTCATTGCAAACCAAATTTTAAACGTAAAAAATACAAGATATATTCTAAAAATATTCAAACATAATTTTTATTGTCCGTATAAGAAAAAAATGCGAAGCTTATTGACTATTAGTAAGTATATCCTACTGCGCATGCTTAATTATTTTCATAACCATGGCACCATTTTGTTGATTCCAAACCATAAACGAATATAGTATTGACTATTAGTAAGTGTACCCTACTGCTCATGTTCAATTATTTTCATGACTATAGCACCCCTTTGTTTGACTACATACCACAAAAGAGTTAATAAGAGTAGTTAGTCGGATTTAATTTCAGAACCGAATGACAGAAAAAGTTCAACTAAGTTCCTATATCAAATCTAGTTTAGAGCATGGGGATTCTTCAGTGAATTGTTTTCAATCGAAAAATTCTCAAGCTCTAAACAAAATTTGATGCAGTAACTTATTTTGATGTCCAGGATTTCCAGTCATTATATCCCAAAATAAAATCTAACTACTCTAATTCACACTTGCTTTCTCTTCAACGGTCTGAAGTCGTCTAAATGGTGGTATGGTTATGACAAAAACTGAGCATGCGCAATAGGATATACCTACTAATAGTTTATAAGCACTACTAAGCAGTAGCCTGGTTGGTAGGGAGTTGGGCCAATGGCCAAGTGGGCATGAATTCGATCCCTGCCGGCCAAAGACTCTCTGTGTAGTTAATGGTGACTGGTGCACGATAAATCTGCGAGGTCACAAAGTCCTCCATGTTCCCATAACAAATCATACCCCCCTGGTGCACGGTAAATCTGTGAGGTCACAAAGTCCTCCATGTTCCCATAACAAATCATACCCCTGGGGAACAGAAATGGAGCTTTATCGTTCTCTGGTTCAGATCAAAATGAGGATCTGTGGATGAATGAATGGATGTATGATTGGATTCACACTGTAAACGGGTTGTGACGTATGTTTGGCTGAAGTAGTATTCTTGGCCATAGGTGGCACTACTGAAAAACAAGAAACGCATCCTCTGCCTTAAATTCACCTTAATTCTTGGTTTCCTCAAGTAGACTTGCTGACGTTGGCAAGTGACATAAGAAATAACAACTACAACAACAGTACTACAAGCAGTTTCTTTGATAATGCCAATAAATATTAAGTTCAAATACTATGATGTTGTTCATTTCACATTCTCTCACACTCTAAACCTTTTGTCTTACCCATGACTCAGTTAACTATTTTTACTTTATTAACCATTTTCATCCCTTAAGTTTACCTCTCTATGTAAACTATAAGCTAATTATTTAATCTTCATTTCTTCCTGTTTTATGCTTTGAAGGCATCCAGAAATATCCAGACGCAAACAAACAAAAAATTTGCATAAAATACGCCTTCAGAAATTTCTTAAATTTGTCTCTCTCTCTCTCTCTCTCTCTCTCTCTCTCTATATATATATATATATATATATATATATATATATATATATATATATATATATATATATATATATATATATATATATATATATATTGCTATTTGTCTTTGATATTTTTCCAAAAAAAAAAAAAGGGTGCTTGTGAAATTTAAAAAAAGTTGCTACTCCCATGCTCCCAGCCATTACTATTTTTAATAAAGAAGATTGAGATGAAAATTATCAATGTATTTTGTGTTTGTTTAATTTTGTTTATTCTGCGAATCCAACCTATCTACAAATAGGTGCTTTTTAACAAGACTTCATAGCGTTAATTTACCATGAGTGCAGTTAGATTTTCAGAAATGTAAAAATACAAGTAAAATTTCTTTTTAGAAAAAATTGCTGGAGAACTAAAACTAAGTGTCCCATTTTCGTAATTTTACACGCCAATATTGAAAAATCCCAACTCTCTAATATAGCAAACGAAAAGATTGAAGAATATGTAAAACTATGGATCACGAACACCAATAAAACGTGACTAGAGAATGGTCGGGATCCCAAAAGATTCCACAAATCCGAAGGAAAATGTTTCAACGAAATGGCACGAGCACACCATTTCGAAAATTCATTTTTACCATGAAAAGATTCGAAAGATGATTAATTCAACGCGATTGGCAAGAGGCAAATGCGCATTATCGTCTGCTTTGGAAGCGAGCGAGAAAACACTCTTTCACATTTCCCGGTCAGGGAAATCCTTTTAATTAAGTTCGAGAATCTTTCTTCCTCGAAATCCGGAGATTTATGGCCACAGAAATCGGGAGAAATGGCTTTTAAGGCCCCAATCGTTCTGTATTTGCAAATGGGACGCGATTGTTTGAGCAGCGAAATAAATGCCCCGTTTTCGAACTCTTGGGCATAGAGAGAATTTTAAACAATTCCCCATAAACAGAAAATCGAGTCCGATCTCTGCTCTGAATGATGCAGTTAAAGAGAAAAGAGAGGGCTGCTTGGAAAAGCTGAGGGCGCAGTTAATTAGACGTAAAACTCATTTGCATGGGGCGCACAGTCCGCTTTACGAAAACTATATTACCCGGGCAATTAATTCTCTACCGGGCTGGGGCGGCGCGCCGCAGCTGCTGTTCATGAGTGTCGCCCATTTCGAGCAACTGGTCTGTGCTGAGAGTAGAGTTACCGCCCTCCCGATACGCCCCGGCATGTGACATACTTCAAAATCTCCAGTACGATTTAACGGTAGATTCTGTAACATGGGATTTAATTTTCACTCTTTACACCGTAGAAACAAGCGTTCCGACACGGATTGTTGACCGTTAATCACCGGAGGGGGTTTATAGGGCTGCCTTCGGAGACGCCCTATTACGACCGCCCGATTGAGCCCGCTGCTCGGCGGTGCGTAGCTGTTAAAAGCGGCACGTTTCATTGAGCCTAACTCTCCGTTCCTTTCAACAAAACGTCACTCTGCAGAAGCTGAAACAAAAAAGCGGTAAATAAAAAAAATATATATATATATTGTGAGCATAAAGACGCACGCCCAAAAAGCCGTATGATGTAGGTAAGTGGTTATAGTACCAACAAGCACTCCAACCACGCGGGCATTTTAATGACGATTTACGCCTTGCTAAACGCCAGGGCATTTCAAAAATATAGCATCGATATAGATATAAAGAAGGACCTGGGGTGGTGAAACAGCTGGATTTAACAACACTCAGGGAGGAAAAAAACAGCAAGGAGGAATACTGGCTGTGTCGGGGGGTACCTTTAAGAATTACTTCCCCTTACGGTTGGCAATGCCAGAATCGTAAAAAGGCAGGGGCGAGCGCCACATGGCGGGCAGATTTACATCATTCCGAGTGTGAGACCGACGTCATAAAGTCATCGATTGTAATCTGTAAAATAGCAGTAATGCTGCACGTTCGGTTTTATCTTTCACTCGAGGCCACAGACCAATGGCGTTTGTTTTTGTTTTTTTATTTGCGTGGGCATAGTTCTAAAAAGAAAAGGAATTGATATTTTAAATCTTTAAAATAAAGATATTATTCTTGGTATGATTCTTTTGAACACGTGGAGTTGATATAAACAGAGTACGATAAAGAATGTTCGATAAATTTGAAATATATTGAGATTGTTTCTCGCGTGTTCCTTCCCTTATTCACATACAATTATTTTGTCCACTATTCTACTAAAGAGGGCAAATGTTGTTGTTTTTTTCAACAACAAAAAAATTGTTAATTTGGTTCCTAATTTAGTATTATTGCATTGTAACGATAAAAAATTTTCCATGAAAATTAATTATGCAATAAAGAAAATTATATATATATATATATATATATATATATATATATATATATATATATATATATATATATATATATATATATATATATATATATATATATATATATATATATATATATATATATATATATATATATATATATATATATATATATATATATATATATATATATATATATATATATATATATATACCTCGTGATTTTTAGGCCAATAGAAATGCACGGAATGCTCTTTTGTTAAGAAACATGATTTCAAGAGATCTTGGATTTAACGAGGTAATCTGTAACAAATAATTCCATATTAAAAAGCCTATTAAGGCACTTTTTCTTAAGGTATCTGAGTTAGATTTTTAAATTCAAAGTAAGTTTAAAGATTTAGGAAGTCTTTTTTCTTTTTTTTCAAAATAAGGGCAAATTTGAGCCTAAAAGCTACAAATTTTTTCATATCGCTCTAATAGCTCTGCAGCAAATTTTAATGCATAAATAACAAAATATTTTATTTTTATATGTTAATAATATGGTTACCTTCTATGTTTTTAAGTAAAATCTCATAAAAATATCAGATATATATTAAAATGGAGCTCGCCAGAAACAAGAAAAATTTTAAAATTGTTGCCTAAACTATGATTAAAATAGTAAGTTCACACTTAGACCTTAGCTTTTAGTTTAAAACACAGCTCACAGTATGCAAAATCTACACACAAAGTTTCAAAATATGTTGTAATTTTTGTATTTATCTATTTACTTTTTTTTGTAATATGTGTTGACTGAAAGATTTTCTGAAAATCAATGTTTTTCGAAAAATGCCTTTAAAGTATGCAATTTCCAAAAAATAAAAATATATATGTTAGAATTGTTTCTCCATTAATTGATTAGAAAGAAATTTATTGTTCAAAAGTTAATTTCTAAAAATTTATTACATTTATCCAAAAAATATAATTTATTCAAACAAAAAGATTAAAATACTCAAAGCATCGCAAAAATATCATAGTTTCGTTTTCGGGGGCTTATTCTAGTTTCAGTTTCATCTTCCAGAGCATACGAAAAAGTACCTTTAATTTCATTTCTAAAGATCAGGGAGCAAAAATTTTAAAAAAATTAGAAAGTTAATTAACTAAAGCTTAAATATAGTAGATTACAGGGTTCCCACACTACTTGAAAAACCTTGAAAGTCCTTAAATTTAGTTGAAAAAAATCAGGACCCTGAAATGTCCTTGAATTCTGCCATAGGGTACTTGAAAAATACTTGATCTTTTAGGATTTAAAATAATACTAATCTTTCGTACAAAAAATCAGTAGAAAAATAATAAATAAATTCAAAGGAAGATAATAGAAATTCTGATAGATGCAATTTTTAATGCTTGATAAAGATGCAAATAATAAAGATTCAAAACTTTTCTCTCCTAGATTTTTCACACCAGATTATTGTTCATCGCTCTGATGTTTTGAAAGCTGAAATTTCTTGCAAATTTTAGGTTTTGTCGTCATAGTTTTCGAATGATATATGGTGTTTAATCGATTTAGAAATATGTTCAATGTGTTAACTTCATTATAACGACAAGTTGATATTGTTATTGTTATTGCTGGTGTATATTTGGTAAAAATTTAACAATTTCCAAACCACTTTTGTAACTTAAAAAGTACCCATAAGTATTATTATTACCAGATACGTTTTTACCTTTTTTTACAACCATTCAAAAATTAAAATATAAATTAGTTTCATAGATTGTAAACAATTTTGTACAATTTATACTTATTAATAAATTGAAATTTTAAATAACTTTCAATATAGCAAAGTCTTGTTTAAAAATGGTTCAATATTTTACTGCTTTGCTAATCTTAATGCTCCTGAAACTTTTAACTTTCCTATATTGCCTTACTTTATAAATACAAAACAAGAATTTATCAGAAAAGAGAACTTAACTGTCACGCGGCGCTATTCTTTTGCCATCAAAATCGCGGAAAGAGAGGGAGCACGTGACTCAAGAGAGTCGGAACAAAATACCATCTTACTTGCTTTTACTTCTGTTTCGTCTCTATGTCTCATTCAGTTTTATTTTGAACTGAGGCAAAACAGCGATATCCATATATGAAGTCAAAAATATCAGAGATAAATTAATTATACATATTCCTCTTCACTCCGAATTGAACCATAGGGCCTCTATCATAGCTTTCCATCTCACTCTATTTGTGGCCATATCTTTCATATTGTTTTCAATTCGTTTACAATCACCCTCAGCCAAGGACTTTTTAGGTCTTCCACTTTTCCTATTGCCCACAAACATTTTAAACGTAGGGACAAAGTAAATGGGGCTTATTATCAACAAAAATAAAATTTTGAAAATTAATCCAAAACAATTAAATGCCATATTTTTAGAAAATAATGAACTAGAGGTGATAAGCAGTATTACGTATCTTGGAAGTATAATTAACAACAAAAGAGGATCAAGATATACTAAATAGATTAAACAAAGACCGAAACAGTTACGCTATACTCAATACTAACTGTTCAACAAAGTAAAGCTTATCGGGGTATTTATCTGATATCAAATTATGCTATAGTAATATTTTATGAATTGTGCTAAAGTTAAGAAATAATTTAATAATTTTTTAACAAATTTTTTCCATATTAACTTTTTTGAAAAGGGTAGTTTTCTTAAAGTTATTGAGGGTGAAATAATTGGACGTCAAACTAAAATTGGCATTCCAGAATTTTTTGTTCATTTAAAAAACAAAGGAACTGTTGTAGTTTTTTTGAGTTGCATAAGTATGCATTTATTTTTCATAACTCGAAGATGTAAAAAACAATAAAAAGAAAAAATAACAATTTGTCTTTTTATTCTTCGATAAAAAGGCAGTGTTTAATGAATACGGTCAGTCAGCTGTTTTACACCGAGTAATTTCAGAAAAGCAAAACGTTTTTAATTTTTAACAAGGTTTAATTCTGGCTATAGTTTTAAAACTTTTCATTAAACTTTTGACAATCATTTAAAAACAAATGTTTAATTTTTTAAAAAAGGGACTTAAATTAAGGTACTAATAAAAATAAAACAATATTGATTAGTACAACATCGAAAGAATAATTTATGTATTCATACTTATGTATATAATTGAAATTGAAGTAACTATTAAATGAATCAACTAAACAATAATTTTTAGGAAAAAATTATGAATGAAACAACATGTGAATGATATAAATGATAATTAAAGAAAAAAATGCAATTTTGCGCTTTATGAAAGTTCGCCGAAATGTGTTCGTCGTAAGCTTATCTCATTTAAATATAAAACAATATTGATTAGTACAACATCGAAAGAATAATTTATGTATTCATACTTATGTATATAATTGAAATTGAAGTAACTATTAAATGAATCATCTAAACAATAATTTTTAGGAAAAAATTATGAATGAAACAACATGTGAATGATATAAATGATAATTAAAGAAAAAAATGCAATTTTGCGCTTTATGAAAGTTCGCCGAAATGTGTTCGTCGTAAGCTTATCTCATTTAAATATAAAACAATATTGATTAGTACAACATCGAAAGAATAATTTATGTATTCATACTTATGTATATAATTGAAATTGAAGTAACTATTAAATGAATCAACTAAACAATAATTTTTAGGAAAAAATTATGAATGAAACAACATGTGAATGATATAAATGATAACTAAAGAAAAAAATGCAGTTTTGCGCTTTATGAAAGTTCGCCGAAATGTGTTTGTCGTAAGCTTATCTCATTTAAATATAAAACAATATTGATTAATACAACATCGAAAGAATAATTTATGTATTCATACTTATGTATATAATTGAAATTGAAGTAACTATTAAATGAATCAACTAAACAATAATTTTTAGGAAAAAATTATGAATGAAACAACATGTGAATGATATAAATGATAATTAAAGAAAAAAATGCAATTTTGCGCTTTATGAAAGTTCGCTGAAATGTGTTCGTCGTAAGCTTATCTCATTTAAATATTAATCGCCCCATTTTATGGCTAGTCCGAGGTATAAGCCTAGTAAACGCCGATCTGAGTAAAAGGGTCGCCGGAGTCAAGTAGGCTAGATTACAAAAAATAATAAAAATCGAAAAATTTTTTCGTCTTTATAAAAGCTCGATTGCTTGTTGAAAAATAAAGTTAAAAATGAACTTATTTTCCTATAATAAAATGTTAAAATATGTCTAAAACTCTGGTAACAACATAATCACTCAAACTGTGGAGCAATGCAGCATTCCTTGTTTTTGGTTTTTTGACCTGTTCTAATGACATTCTGCTTTGATAATTTACAATCTGCAGATGCAGGTGATGATCACTCATAGAATCTATTTCCTGATGAGTTTTCATTAATGATTCTTTAAGAAAATCCTTAGGTGGGTGGATCGACTTGACTGAAGTAATTTGACCACCCAAAATGTTTTGTTTTGTAAAGGAAAGCGCTTTTTCTGCTAAGAAAGATGGAGCGTTGTAAATATTTGGCACAGCTTTGAACATAAGTCTATTCACAGAAACAATTAAATACAAAATTTCTAAGGATAACAAATAAGTGAAAGGTGGTTCTTATTTGTTAGAAAAATTAATAACTACTATATAAGAGGAAGAGGAGGGGTATAACTAACACTTCTAGAGTTTCCAACAACACAGTGCTTTTAAAGGAAATATCAATCTAAAATTTTTATTTGTTTTTCAAATTCAAAAAGTATATCAGCAGTTTCAGATTCAAGTCACTTTTTGCTTCTTTCAAAAAGTAAATTCAAAATTTATTACGTTCCTTCAAGTTAAATAATAATTTTATAAATTTTCCCTTTTCCAAATGTAATATTAAATTAAAAGCTTTATAATAATACTGTTTTGTTTTATTTTATCAGTATATAATTTGTTAACACTGCTTTAATTTTAGTTAAAAAAATTTCGAAAAATACGAACTTGTTAGATTGGTTTTGATTTTTTTTAAATAATTATTGAAATAGTTCTTTTTTTCTTTCATTTATTGTGTTTTCTTTTTTTGTGACTTTAAATATTCCAATTTAAATTAAAATAATTAGTTAATTATTCTTTGATTTCATAATTATTATTCTGAGATTATTTTATTCTGTTATTCTGTGTGTGTTAATTATTCTGTGAGTCCTGCTAAAGCCAGCTTTAAAAACATAGTATATATTGCCATTGTATTGATTGAATGGTGATTTTTCAGATTTCAAAATTTTATGTCTTTCTATATTTTTGCGATTAAATTTTCTTTGTTTGTAATTTTCTCAATATTAAGTTAAAATTATACCAAATTTGAATAAAATTGGAAATTATAGTACATTTTAGTGTATAATTTCGTAACTTAATTTATAGGTATTTATAGTAATTATTACCATATTTGAGATCACCCCCTTGGAACCATTAAGAAGGAAGCCCGAACGGTAAATCCAATCATTCGAAAAAAAGTTATTCGAGGTAATATCTTTCATTTTGCGAACTATGCATCAGTGGGTGTCGCCCCCTTCATAAAAAGGTTTAACATTTTATGTGACTAGCGGGCATTTAATTGAAACGCTTGCAGATTTCAACACGCATCAAAGTGTGAATCTTTAAAGTGATCCATTCGCAATATTTTTTATAATATATATATATATATATATATATATATATATATATATATATATAAATATTTCAATATCATCACAAAATATCGGTAGCTTAACGTCTATCGTTCTACATTCTACCAGGCTTTCCGGAATTACTTTTTTTCATATGGAAAAATGTAAAAACAAGTACAGAAATTTATATTTATATAAGAGTGTAATAAATTTCCTTAAAACTCAAACTAGTAAAACATTTTATTTATAAAAAATTATATGATTTTTAAATAGTTTTGTGTAAACTACTTTATAACTATGGATGGTGTTTTCAATAGAAATGTAAACAATAACAATCTCGAGCTCGGCACCTACTCTAGTTCCGGTTAAAAAGTTTGCAGCTGCTCACTACATGTTATTCTGATAGGCGATGTTTTCAAACGGATAATTTTATTTCAATAAAAGAAATAAATTAGATAATTTCTGAGCTCAAATCTGCCATATTTCATAAGATATTAATGTTAATATGTAATTCTGGTGAGTTTGAAGTGATAATTTGTTTCAGTTTTTTAGAGATATATTGTTAAAAAAGGTGACATGGTTGCTAGATTTTGAATAACTCGCTTTTTTGGCAGTCTTGATATGGCCTCTTTCCATAAGTTTATTACTGTTTGTTCTTGTTGCAAGCTGTGCACCATCTTACGTTAGTGTTAACACTTTTAGCGTTGTAAACACCAGTATTGTTAGCACTGTAAACACAAGTAATAAGTAATCAAATACATTGTTTGCAAGAATCTCAAAACACAATGATGTCAAATGGCTTTAAAATACAACGGAAACAGTAACCCGGAAATTTAGGCAGTACCGAGCTTGCAGCGTTCCCTAGTGTAGAAAACACCATCCATACGTATATTACAACCGATACCGTTGACCAGTCGGGTAATTAATAAACTTTTTACCTGGTATAAGTAACCAACGAGTTACCAGATTCGATTTTTACGAGTAACGCATACCAAAGTTTTTTTTAAAGTCCTGCCAAAGTTTTTTTTTAAATCCGGTATATATCTACTTGTTATGCAAAACTCTCTCAACCTGTGCACTATTAGTCCCGATAATTAGCATCCGAGTTCTGGACTGTTAGTTCTACTGATTTGTGTTGTGCATCTAACTCGATGCAGCGTGAAAAATACATTGCCATCATGACAAGTGAAAAAAAATTGCATTACATAGTCCAATCAGATTAATGCGACCACCTGTAAAAATAACCACCTTTCGGAGAGTAGAACACTGCGAGACGGGCAAGATGAGAGTCAATTAAGTTTTTGAAGATGTTCACTGAGTTTTTGAGCATTGTCAACTCTATTGCCGTGACCAAATGAGCTAGGTCACACGGGTGAGAATTCATGACGCGAACAACCTAATCTAGGTGGTCCCATAGATTCTCAATTGTTTTTAGCCATGGGGAGTTTGAGGCTCCAGAGAAGTACTGTAAACTTGTCCTAGTGCTCTTCGAACCACGTACATACACTGCGAGTTGTATAATATGTCACATTGTTCTGCTGGTAGATTCGATCATCTTGAAGAAAAACAATTGGAATGTAGGGGTGGAAGCATTCAATCAGCAATCCAGTAACATTCGGACGTGGTCGACTAGGACAGATGCGGACTTCTGTTAATCCATCGTGCCTTCCACAATGATGATTACATACAGAAATTGCCACGGAAATATCCCCTAAATCATGATGCTCCCTCCTTTAATTGGAATTCTTGAAGGATGTTTGTTTTCAGACGTTTCACACCATATACGCCTACGTCTATCTGTCTCATAGAGCATAGCATAAAAAGGTGATTTGTTGTTAAAAGCCATCTGTCGTCACACAATAAGCGTCCAGTTGCAGTAATGTCTTGTAAATTCCAGCTTTCGGTACAGATGAACAGCAGTCATCTGCTGGAAGGCATATATGCAAAAACATTTACTGAATCGTAGTTCAATAGACACTGTTGGTAACCCTTCAATTCGTCTGAGCGATCAGTTGCTCAACTATGCACGTCTATACATCCGAATGCATTTCCACAGCCGTCGTCCGCCCATGTCATCTATAGACCGTGCTACACTCCATTTGCCACGTCGCTGATTTTGAACAGCACCATTTTGCCATGCACATTACACTTGTGCCACGGAGGCACGACAATAGTTTATAAAATTAGCCGTTTCGGAAATATTTCCACCTTTGGCTCAAATGGCTATGATTACGCCATTTTGGACGTCGGATAAATTGCTTTGTTTCTGGACTAAGCTAACGATTTAATTTCATAACCGTCGTTGAACAGCCGACCCAATATAGGGTTTACGGCTACTAATATTCAACTCCGTAGCCTTGTAAACCCGATCCAGAAGACAGGAGAACTCCTGGATCTAGCATTGGGAGAAATTTGCCTTCCTGAAGGACTTTTCGATGCAACTAACTCGCATTTAAGTTACATGGAGAGGAAAACCTTCCACGGATAGCCTGACGGCAAGGGGCCACTAACCTATGATCCATCTACCATTGAGGATATTTTACGCCAGCAGTGTGGTCGGTGCTACTCTTGTGCGGAAGGTGCCGAAACCATTGGGAGGAAAGCGGCTCTATCCCCTGAGCCACCACAGCTCTTACGCTAACGACTGTAATTTTTCCGATTCCCTCGGACACGCGTTTTATACACTCCAGTGTACTGTGTTACCACCTGCCTCCCGTGATTGATTATTTCGCGTTAACGTCGAAAGTTCATCATTGTGACTGAACTGTGTACGTAAAAATCTCCCGTTTCTCTTGTCTTTTACAAACCGTTTTTGTGTATAATTCTTTTTAACTGGTGATTATTCATACTTCTAAATTATTTTCTCTGTTGATTTGAATCTTTTCTGATTCAGCATAAAAAATACACCGAAAGCAATACAATACTTGTCAACATGGTCAATGGATAACAACGTCAGAGGTACAAATCAAAATTAGTACTTTTTATACATCAATTCTGAACTATAAAATTCAATCAAATCGTCTTAGGCTTTTCTGAAGCATAAATAAAAACAAATTAAACATCGTATTTACTTTATTGTGCAGATTTACGTACTTTTTTGAAACCACCCCTACTATTGTGTAGATTGTTTGTATTTGTAAAGTATTGTGAAGATTTTCCTATTGCTAATTGCACTAAAATTACTATTAACCTTTGAGGACTTACGGGAGAAGACCCACTTCAAATTTTCTAAATTTGAAATCTCTTTGGTGCCTTGGAGATTGTAGGTGGGAACAGGTACCGATACCAAAATATCTCCAAACTAATATTAACCATCATCTGGAAATTTTATAAAGAAATCAACGCAAAAAATAAATCAGAAAAAATGCCTTTTTTTATAGATGGCAATTATTACATATCTTCATACACATTTACCATTTTTTGCTTTTTTCACCAAAACTCATTCCTAGAATCCGTACAATTTTTTCTTGCCTTTTATTATAAGGGGCCATTCAAACTGCCCCCAGTTACCCTAGATGAACATGCAACTGTTTAAAAACAACGTGTAACATGAACCATTCGAGCATGCGCGAATCGCATTCAAGTGCGATATATCGCACAGCATATACAGCATATGCAAATTGCATGATGTGAAAATGCTCAATGAGAAGGAAATTCGAGGAATCGTACATGAGAAAATCGCATATAACTGAGAAGCTATTTAGTAAAATATATTTTCTAATCCATGCGAAGGAGAACCTCCTTTGTAAAGTTTTTTGATGGATGGATGTCTGTAGCGAGACCGATTCCTATCTATTGTCCATTGGGTAAAACTTCGTTTCCGTATAGATTGTCGGGTTGCGAAAGCGGAGCGGGGATCTTTCAGTGGATCAAGTTGTGATATTGTGTTTTCTGATCATTTTCAGTGACGATTCCCAGATCGTCGCAAACAGCTCATTGGACAGCACTAGAGCGACATTATACTGCTACTATTACTCTTTTTTTTAATGTAAAAGTAAAACCACAGTTTTAGCGTACAACTTAATTCCTTGTAAGCGTGTCTGTGGCATCCGATTACCACAGACATGCCTGCAAATGTTTTGAAACTGTATGTAAAATGAACCACCTGTGTGTGCTAGATTCGCATTGACATGTGATAGCATAGTGACTATATAAATGGACTACCGGTGACGCACAACATAACTCTCTATCCATGGCAACAGTTTGCGTGTTTTCGCCATTAGCAGCTGGGAAGTCAGAAGAAGGAAGGACGTCAGTTTCTGTCTTGATTTTCAAATAGATTAAAAACTTTTAAGTTACGAAACTATATGAAGCTG
This sequence comes from Parasteatoda tepidariorum, assembly GCF_982258835.1. Lineage (NCBI taxonomy): Eukaryota > Metazoa > Arthropoda > Arachnida > Araneae > Theridiidae > Parasteatoda > Parasteatoda tepidariorum. The sequence goes on from NC_141764.1 coordinate 65,854,683, forward strand.
AAAACTACATTGAATATAGTTCTAAGAGAAAACGCCGTAGAAATTTTAAAAATTTGTCTTTGACAATCAAATACGATAAATATTAAGAAAGGGGGGAAATATCATAGTACATTCCTATACAACTGAGAAGAAAAGGAGAGGGAAGGGACGATTGCTAAGACATGGAACCAGTCTTCTTCCCAGATGGCGTATTCGAGCATTGTGATAGCGAATACGAATCGCATACAGTGAGAATGCTCCATTAATCACATCTCCAAAATCACATGCTCGAATTTCTGGGTCCCACGGTGGACTGATCGTTAAGACACGGTTCCCAGCAGATCACCGAAGTCAAGCATCACTGACTGAAGTCAGTGTGCGGGTGGGTGACCACTTGGATCAGTCTGCGTAGGAACCGAGGGTGTGCGGTATTGGTCCTCGTTAAACTTTGCTACCGTAAAGTGCTCGACTTCGCGTGCAGGTCGTTGGACTACCGAAGCGGGAGTGCCATCCCCTCCGCAGAGGATCAAAATTGTGTTGGCATGTCTTCGGATCATCCTCAGGGATGTTTCCCAGACCGTCGCCAATAGCCCATTGTGCAGCTCTAGTGCGACGTAAATGAACTACTACTACTGCTCAAATTTCTGGCATGTATCGCGAACGTTCCGTAGTTGTTACACTTGCAGTGTGATGGGCCATTTTTATTGACTCTGATTTTTTTTTTTTTTTTTTGCGTACGAAAAAACCACGTACTAAGGAGAACCAGATTGGTGGAAAATATTCACCTGCAAAAAATTCACCAATCCAGTTCTCGTTCACAAGCGGAAAAAACCCGCATCCAATGAGAATTGACTTTGGAACCAACTTTAAGCCTATGCTGCAACCAACAAGCCATGTGATGAAATTCAGTCTGAATAGTCAAGTATGAGACTTAAATTAAAGAAATGATAAGCAAAGAACTTTAAATGTACAAAAGTAAGCAGTCGAGAGTGTTACTACTGTAAACAAACAAAATAACATGGCTGCTTCCAGGAGATTCACGAACTTTACCAAACAGAGACATTTCACCTTTTTAAAGTATGTTATAACAAATTTTTATGTATTAAATTGACATTTAGTTATATATAAAAATTTTAAAATTCAAATTTTGTAATTTAATTTAGTACAATCGTATAATTTTTTATTAAAATTGATTTCTCCGGTCAAGTAATTTTTATGTATAATTGCAGGTCTTCAGTTTTTTATTCTACAAATGTAACCACTCGACCTAGTGAAAAAACCAGTAAGTATAATATCGCTTGCATTATAATTTTAAGAATTATTCCTAAACGTGACGAAATAAAGTTATGTGCGCCTATATATAATTTTGTTTCGTTTAAGTATGATTCTCTATTTGTAGTTTTCTTTTAATAGTTTACTTATACTTAACCATAATTAGGTTTAAGAAATTAAATCCTTTTTTTACGAAAATTTTCTTATTCTATGAAGCTCAACATTCAAAAACTATGGTTCAGTTAAATTTGTTGCTAAACTTTATATTTTCTTCTAAAAAGAAAAATAATAAAGTATAAAACTGTTTTATGAAATTTTTTTCTGCCATTTATGTAAAATTTAAAGTAGTATAAGATAATGGCATTTCTCAAAATAATTATAGGTATGTTAATAAGCTTCATTTTTGAGTATATCAAGGCAAACAGCTTTAGACTGGCTCAGTTGCCAACTTGTCAGATGGCAAAGTGGCTCTTTCAAAATGTGAATTTGCTGAAAAGATAAACTATATGTATCTAGAATAAGTTTTAAATCAGCCTTTTTATAGTTTTCTGGCTCTATATTTCTTTCTTTTCAAATAATAAGCTTTTCACAGCAGTCAGTTAGCTTTTGACAAAAAATATCTATCTCTATTTTCCATTGAAGATAATGATGTAACTATTTATGGTTTATTAAACCAGTATGCTTTCTATGATTTGATGCCTCTCTATATTTTCCCAACTATATTTGTTTATATTTATTTTACGCCTTTTTGTTTTATATAATTTCTAGTTCCTAAAACCAGGGGTTAAAATTCTAGTTGCCTAAAAGTTATTAATTATAGATAATGAAAATATCTATGTCGACATTTCAACATTTAAATTTTACATAAATGTTGATTTGTCAATTCTATGTTGACATTTATTTACGAAAACTATAAGGTGTGTTTGGATATTAATGCAAGCATAAGAACATGTGATTTTTACTTGTATAATTATCTATGGATTAAGTAAAATTATATATATATATTTGGTCCTTTTATTTTTTAGATAGTTTTTAATAATTTCCTTGATATTTCATTAAAGTAGGTAGAAAATGTTTACCTTATTTTAAATTCAATTAAATCTCTGACTCATAGAGAAGTTAAAAGCAAAGATCTACTTTTTTTAAAGTAAAAATCAGATTTTTGACCAAAATAGTTTTATTCAGTTTTAAATTATAAATGTTCTCAAAGTTGATTTTTTTTAAGCCTGATTTTGTTGATAATGAATGTTTCTTCAACAAAATAAAGAGAGGGGGATGCATGTAACTTATTAATCAATGTTCAAAATTAAGAAGAAAAAAAAAAGAAATCTTTCTGAGAATGGCATGAATGTTTTAAAGGTAGTTGTGTATATATCAATTAGTCTTTTTAATAAACATATATTAATTGTATCCGTTGAAATTTATGCTTATTTATAAATTAGTGCTTTGAAAATCTAGATAAATAAGAGCAGAGGCTTAGCTGAGAGTTTTTTTTCATATAGTAAAAATGCTTTTTGGTTTTCTTTAAGGATGAAATTTCCTTCAGAAGAGTAAAAAACAATTACATTTTAAATACAGAATAAAATAAAATATTTGCATTTCATTGATATTTTATTATTTATTTTTTCACTTCTAATAATCTTACAGCATTATCAAATTTGAAATCACTGACATTTTGATTTTGTTATTTCTGTTTGAAATTTAATTTCCTTTAGATTTATCCTGTTTAGGATTAAAAAAACTCTTTCACATTCAGTTGTTTGGATCGATATTGCTATATCAGAGTTTGGATGTGGTGGGTGGTAGAGGGGGAAAAAAAGAAATAAAGTTTCAAGAAATGAATTTGTTTCTGTTTTTTTTTTTTTTTTTTTTTTTTTTTTTTTTTTTTACATTTAAAATGCTAAACATGAAAACATTCATGACTAGTTTTTTAGGAGTATTTCTGATTTTCAAAGCATTAAATATATTTGTACGAGAGTTGAAGATATCTCTGAATAAGAAAGACTTGTTCTGCCAGAAGTTTTTTTGGTCTAACTCTACCTTTGATATCTTACTGTCAAATTAGCTGTCTGTCTTTACGATTCATTACGGTCTTAGGCTAAAAAATACTATGCAAATAATATTAATGTATTTTTTAAAGCTTTAATTAGTAAATTTAAAAAAATCAGTGGAAATTTAATTTCAATTAAAAAAAATCCATTTTTCCCCTTTAAATAAACCTTGATTTTTATAAAATTTTGGAAGATATCACTGATAGATTTTTCATTTCTTTTTTTTCTTTCTAAAATTTATATTTCCCTTTCAGAAGTTCTCACACAACAAAATGACATTGTTGTCCCTTACAAGATTGAAAGGTAAGTAATCTATACAAATAATAATAATTATATAATCCATAGCATTTTTTTTTACTCTATCAAAATATAAAATTTATTAAACAATGTATGAATATGTTGTTTTAAAGGAGTCCGACTGATATCTTGAAAGCATTGAATTCCACAATATCTAAGGTAAGTTATGAATGTAGCTAATTGTGATATTGTTGCTTACATTTTTCTTGCTGCTAATTTTATAAAACTTCTACATTTCAGGACCATACGGCTGCTCATTACAAATATGAAGATGATCCATATTTTATTCCATCTAGTAATGTCACTAAGGTAAATTAATTATTCATTTAAAGCAAACAAACAGGTTAAAAACGGAATTTTCTTTTGTAAAAAATTTTTACCTTTTTTAAGTTTTATAAACATTTGTCATCTCTTCGATATTTTGTTTTTAAAAACATCATAAGCTAAACTAAAGCAAGTCAGGTGTTTAATTAGAAGTGCTTTATGTTTCATTTTAAAATTACTTCACTAAAATAACTTAACCACCTGGATGCTTTTATTATTGCTTTGTTGATTATTATTTTCTGTTAGTTATATTTTGAATTGATGAATATAACAGAGCTATAACTGCGTGGTTTTTGATCCACAAACTATCAATTTTCTCATTATTTAGTGATAGGAAAAAATATATACATAAATTTCATTCTTTAAATCAGTTAAATATTTCTGAAGAAGTCAAATTTTATGTTTACAACTATTTTGAAATGTGATTTTCAGAGATCCTTAAGATTCCTCTGGGAAACTCTGATTTTATGCTTTTTAATTATAGATGAAAATTCATAATTGCATTGGGTTAAGGTATTAAGCTGCCACTGTGCAAGAACAAAGTTCTATTGTCAGTAGTAGCTTGAAATATGCCTAGCTTTAGAGCAATGGGTAAAAGCGTTCCTGGAAAGTCACGCCAGCTGATGCTCAGTGCTTATATTACTACTATTCATCTCAAAATTGTACAGTCTAACCCTTGAAACCCTTTTTATCAATAACTGGCTGTTGCGGGAGTTTTTTATTTATAGAGATGTAAAATACTATTTTCTATATGTTTTTTTATTAATTATTTTGTATACTTGAAGATATTTTTATTAATCTAAATAATCTGCTGTTTTATAAATTTATACTAAAGAAATTTAAAGCATTATTATTGTAGCGTGCCTACCACTACAATTATTCAATTCCAATTCACTAATATATAAGACATGTTAACTGGTTTCTATGTTGGGATGCCGTTTCATAGATGAAGGTGACAACTTGACATAGTCTATAACACTTGCCCACTATAATGTAACAAACCTTTTGTATTTCAGAGATCCTTTGCACTTTCTAAGGAATCTGGTAAAAAGGCTGCACGTTACTTCCTAGAAAAGTACCCAGAACTCTTCAAGTGCAACACATCTATTCCTCATATAAAAGTATCTCTTTTTTTAAAATCAGTTTTCTTAAATATTTATAGAGTTTGCATTATTACTTTAATTTATTCTACCTGTCATTAGGAATGATTTCACTGAAATATAAATCTCTACTGTTTTTTATTACTTTGTTGTTGTATATTTGTCTTTTAAATATCCTTTAGTTTTTCTATACTTATTTTATTGTTTGTACAGTAAAAAAATAGATCATAACAAAAAAATGTTGCTGGATTAAATAAAAAAAAATTATGCATTTTTTTTTCTAGAATTATTTTGAAGTATTTATGTAAAAAAATTTTCTTCTCTTTGTTAAATATTTATTAAATACAATGGACTTGAATGTAATAAAAATACTTTGAATGTAATGTTAAATACTGTTTACTAAATGTTAGTTTTCCTACTTTGTGTTTAGACTTTTATAATTTGAGTTTCTTATTTAGCTTCTGATAAATGACTTCCAGCTAATCTGAGAACTTGAGTTAAGATTTTCTTGGACAATCCATTGTGCCCATGATTATCAAGGTTATCGTAGTGATCTAAGTTCGCACCTTGATTATCAACATGAACGAAAAATTCTTCAACGAAAAATTTGAAAGGATTGTTAAAATAGCATAAAATTTACAACCCAAAGTCCTAAAAAAATCTACCTTCAAGCAATAGAGTGAATCAACATCTATGAAAAATATTTAAAAATTTGAACTAATGAATTTTTTGCATTTATTCCTTAAATACACACTTAAATATGAGGTTAGAAATATAATTTTAACAATAACTTTTTTAATGTCTATATTTACCACTTGCGCCATTTCCACATAGTTCAAATCCTATCTACAGTTTCTGTAATCTGCCATGGATGATGACCATATCATCCTTTGCTAAACTTTAAGCAAACATTCTCTTATGGACTGCTACTGGGAAGCCACAGACTTTTGAATTTATTGACTATCGCTTCAGCTACTACTCTTGTTTTCTATATTTTATTCCTCTGTATAATTCTTTGTATTTATTGCTGTAGTTCCGTTTTAATCTTAGCATTAGAAATTTAAAAAAATTCTATATTATCTAAAGCACTATTGTGTGTATGATTGCAAAACCGGTAAAGCTTCTTTTCTCAGTTAAGCAACGAGCCATTGAAACAAACGGCAAAAAGTTGCTCAGAAAAGAAAGGTTGTAATTGAAAATCCGTGTTATAGTAACACTAATTATTTTATACAGGAAACATAATAATTTGGAGCTATATTTTAATTTTAATGATGCTAAATAATTAACAAAGTGAAAAGACATGTTTCATCAACAGATATTGACCCGAAATATATTGCTTTTTGATTCAATCTAATTTTTTTTCACATCGGGTATCTCTTCTGCTACTCACCAACCTTTACTTATGCTTACTTTGTTTCTATGGCTTCTTTTTTCATTGGGTTTTCTACAGTTTACAAATTTATGTTAGAATAGATGACTTAAACTGTTGTGATTCCAAATATTGAAATTTATAATTGTGTATACTGGGTAATTCTATGAATTATTTGTTTTAAATGTTACTTAAAAATAACTTTTAAGTTTTCACGAATCAAATCGTAATATAGTTTATAAATAAAAAATTAACTATATATAATATATAACTATATGTAATATATAACTATATATAATATGTAACTATATATAATATGTAACTATATATAATATATAACTATGTTTATTAAAGTTTTTCAATCAAAGAATTCCCCGGATGTATATATTGCATAGTTTTAAAACTTCATTTTTAAAAGTTTACCAGCATGCATACAAAGCTAGTCTAAAATACATCTTGCAAACTTATCCCAATAATCTCTTAAGTCACAAGCAGAAAAGGAATTATAATTCCTTATAGCTCATTCTAAAGTAGATCGAGGGATTTCTCCAGTTCTTACGCTTGGTTGAGAAAAAACTTGAAATTTTAATTCTAGCATTCTTTAAATTAAATTTACTCTCATTAATGAATACGAAAACACATTTCGTTTTGAATAATGAATTAAAGAAGTAAATTTAAATAAAGATATAACATAAAAAGTTAAGTTTTATGTTTCATATATATTATTATTGTTATAAAATAAAAACACAAAGGAAAGGAAGAAAGAAATTTAAAAAAAAGGAAAGAAAAGAGTTTAAGGAGAAGAATAAAAAAATTAATAAAACTAGAAAATGCAATAACCAAAAGATATAGTTTCATCATCATCTCCCACAATTATATGCACAAAATTTTTCTCTTATCTTCCACTCTTCATTCTCTCTCAGGGTTCCCACGGTCCTTGAAAGTCCTTGAATTTTTTTTTTGCTAAATTTAGGTCCTTGAAAGTGCTTGAAAAACGTCTTAGGTCCTTGAAAAACTTGATAGGTCTTTGAATTTGTCCAATACTGCCGGCGGCCCTTTTTATAAAACACCCGCGGATCTTTCTGTTTTGTTCCCGAGCTCTCTCACGTGGTTTTTAACGCCACCGTTTCTAACCGAACCTAGCGTCTTGGTGTCTGCCAAGCGCGCGGAGCACAGCAGACAATCAATGCGTTCGGGGCGAGACTCCACTTCATCTTCTGTCGCATATGCTTAGATCTTCTTTTTTCTTATCGAAACTGGAATACTCTCGAATTTCGTAACAATATGTACCTTGTAGTTTTCAATAAATTTGCCGTTTTACCATCCGCACTTGTCCTTACGTTTGCGTCATTTCAAAGCTTTATTGTAAAGCGCATTCTCAAAGGCACGGCTTCGTATTTGTGTTATGTAGTTTAGACTAGTTATGCCTGGGAAGTGCTATTTTAATCCCCAATGGATGGATAATCAAGCTTATAAAGAATGGATTTTATCGATACCCGAAAAGAAGTTCAGAGCCAAGTGCCGATTATGCATGAAGGAGATTGATATCGCGAAAATGGAAGAATCTGCTCTGAAATCACACATCAAAGAAAGGTAAAACAAAAAAGCAGTCTCATGCCCTGAGTTCTCTTTTTCCAAAGACATGAACATCTAATTCATCTGGTATAAATACTCCTTCAACATCGTGTGCCCCATGTGAAACAGAAACTTTAGTGGCCGAGGTAACATTGTCTTCTTATCTGGTCAAAAGGAATGTGCTTGATGCTGAAATTCTATGGAGTCTGAAGTGCATCACTAGTAATTATTCATGTAACTCCTGTGAAGGGATTAGTAAATTGTTCTCCAAAATGTTTGCTGATAGCTGTATAGCGAGACAATTTTTTTGTAGTGCCACAAAGTGAGCCTATTTGGGCTCCTTTGGATTGGCACTATACTTCAAAGGGATTCTTATAAATGAGCTGAAGAATGTTGATTGCTACACTGTACTCTTTGATGAGACGTTAAATCAGTCTCTACAATCTAAGCAGATGGACATTATGGTAAGGAATTGATAATAAAGTTTGCACTAAGTATCTTACCTCCCAATTTATGGGTCATGGAACTGCAGAAAATATTTTGTCCTCTTTTTACAAATGCATGGATGATGGTTAAAAGCTCTCTAAAATACTTCAATTATCCATGGATGGACCCTATGTCAATTGAAAATTCTATTAGAAGCTTCAGTGTGAATTAAAAGAGAAATATTCCCACCAGGTCATATTCATTGGCAGTTGTGGATTACACATAACGAATAATGCTTTTAAACATGGTGAAAATGGGATATGTTCCTTCTAATTTTTATTTTCAGAAAGAATTGTTGCTGCATAACATTTTGAGAAGGTTGTGTAAATTATGGATGAATAATTTCAGAAACGATGTTTAATAGAGGAGAGGAATAGTCATGGAATATGGAATACCTAAGATTTAGCTCTGTCTTTCATGCAGCCTTCACATGGAAATACACAGGATTAAAGGATTTCACCATTAACACCTCATTACCATTAGTTATAGATTGTGCTGAAAATGATTTTGTGAATTAATATGTAAAACCAGTAGGGTTGTTTTTAAAAAAATATAAATTTTAGTCCATAATACATATACTCTCTTCTCTCTATATAGGCAAAGCATTTAGGTATTATATTTGAAATTAATTATTGCCACAACAAGCATTGTTGCTTCTAGTAAAATAGAAGAGAATAATTTTTAAAATTGGTCTTAGATTAAGGTCCTTGAAAATTTTGTTGAGGTCCTTGAAAAGACCTGGAAAGTCCTTGAATTTCAATCTCATCATAGAGTGGGAACCCTGTCTCTTATATTATTATAACCTGTAAGTAATCTGTTGTCTTTGAAACTTTTTCTTTTGAAATAAGTAGTATTCTTTAAACGGAAATTTATTTCATGTTTACTAGCTAAAATGTTTCTTAGATTTTAAGACATAATTTATTTTAGGCCTTTGATCCACCTCTGACATACACAGAATCAGATAATGTTACAGAAACATCACTGAAAGATTGTATTTTAAATTTTGAAGTTCAAAATTCTATTGACATATTCAACATTTTGAAGAAAAAAGGTAAATAGAATTTCTCTATAATAATGTGTTTAATAAATGAAACATATTCTTTTTAATGAAGTAATCTATTTAACATGAATTTAAATAATGAATCATATATTTCTCCTTTAAAAAATAGTGTTATAAAATAACATACATGGGTTGTTTTTTAATTAAGGACTGTTTGAAAATAAGAACCAAACAGAAGGAAATTTTCATGAAGTAAATTTATTTTCAGATTTGGCATGCGTTTCTCTCTTTTTTTTTTTTTCCAGCATAATTCCCAAGTTTTTTTAAGCACTTATCATACCTTACAACTAGATTTAGAATACCCTCTTCATACAAACGTGCTGCTTGATCAGTTAACCAGGAGGTTACAACCGTTTTCATATATTTGTGATCATTGTAGTGATTGCAGCCAAAATAATGTTTGAAACATTGAAAAGATGAAAATCACTCACTTGAAGGTCTGAGCTGTTGGGAGGGGTGGACTAAAACTTCCCAACTAAACGAATCCAATAAAGTTGGGATATGAGCTACGGAGAGAGTCATTGTCATGGCAAAATTCCCAGTCAGCCTGGCAGGGAATTTTGCTACTTCACAAATCTGCCAGTGAATGTATGCAGCAGACAGGTGTTTTGCTGACTAAAAATGCATTACCGACCGTATCTCTGGCGTGGCAGGCGAGCTGTTAAATTTGAGCATTTTAAAGATATGGAACTGACTGAACAATTTACCTACACAGCTGCAACTGAGCACAGTTGTTTGCCAGCACAACAGAAGCACTCGTTGCGATGCACACGTCACCTATTAATGTACACAACAAAACAGCCCTTTCTTAAAAAACAACCCTCGTATTTAAAAGTTTCTCAGTTGCAGGATAATTGCTATTTTTAAAAATGTTTTACAAACTGATTGTTTTATAGCAGTTAATAGTTTCTTGCTTCTATTACCTAAAAATAAAGATTAGAATTTATGCATCAGTCATTAAGTTTTTTGTTACATGGTCTATTTCTTTAAATCAATCCTGCTGGTATTCATTTCAATAATATGATCATCATTAATTGAATAATAACAATTTTCATTTTTTTAAATGGTCGAAATGTAATCTGTCATCTTATTTTAAATATGATAATAAAATATTCTGTTCTAGTCTGTGAAAATGCAAACCATTATCTTGATTGAACTTTATGGTATCAAAAAGCAGGATTTTAGACAATAAAGGATAATTGTTTGACCTATACACAAAATAATTATTCATTATTACTCTTTAGGCTGTTATAAATCTAATACTTTTATCACTTACGTTAATCTCCTATTTAAAGTATTACTAGAAACTTATGTAGCAAATTTTTTGTACTAGAAACTTAGGTAACAAATTTTTCCTCCTATCATACCTACTATTTTACACTTTTTCATTCTTTTTTTTTTTAAAGTAGAGTTGTTTTTATTTTATAATAGTACTGGGCAATTATCTCAATTGATTCAGAGACCCATTGTAAAGTATCAAATATTTGGATAAATGGATTACTAAATTTCTGTGGTAAATAAAAATTGATTCCTAAAGAAGGGAGGTTTAGAAAGTTTTCATAATATTGTTCACATTGAATCAATGCTTTCTGCTCTTTTTCTCCTATGCCATGTATTGCATTTTTATGTCATCCATCTCTTGATATTCGATAGCTTAATATTTCTTACCTCTTTTAAAATTATTCAAATAATTGGAAGTTTTATTTTATGTTTAATTTTTTTATATTATGAGTTGCATTAATATTGCTATAATTGTTAGTTTAAATTTTTTTTTAATAGTAAGAGGTAAACTGGTAGATTTAATTGATTTCTAAACATGTCTTAGAAGATTAAAATAAAACAACTGTCTTGTTTATTACAATCTAGGGATAGATGTATCTAAAGATGTGAAGCAAGATCTTTTAGATTTGCTCTGCTTTTATAACAACATCCCCCCTCCGCCTGATGACTATTATGAGGTTAATATTTTACTTTTCTGCTAAAATTTATATTTACAGTGTTTTTGATAAATTTGTTTTTGATTGATTAAATAATAATTTCATTATTGAAAATATCTGTGTTGTTCCAGAAAGTAGCACTTATTTATAGAATTGCATTTGATGCATCCAAATTTGGTAAAACATAATTTTTAAATCTGTAATTATATATCATTATATTATGATCAAAACAATTCATTATTTTATTAAATATCCATAAACATAAAATTAAGTTTATTTTGTTTCATTTACAATTCATGATGTTGCAAAATCTTTAAAATATGAGGGTGCTACTCTGTCGTGCTTAAGATGTATCCACCAATCAGAGTAATAATTTTTTATCTTTAGGTGTTTAATTTTGTACTATTGTAGTTTAAAATAAAAAGTCATAACATAAAATTTTTCCTTCTATGAAAATGTGAATAAATTATGTCATTCTCTAAGTATATGAAAATGTGATGTCGCAAATGTCAATTTTAGTAAATTATTTTAATTGATTTTTTCCCTTTCTAGAATTTAAACTATCACTGCTAGATTGCAAAATCATAAAAAATTGTCTGCCTTGCACTTTATGCAAAGTAGTACATATTTATAAATTGCATTGTATGCTCTGTTCGTTGAAATTTTAATGTATTCTACTTTCAATGCATAATAAAAGCTTTTTTTTTTTAAAGCCAATCATATACAATCATTCTTTAAAAAAAGTTTTTGAATGCAAATTAAAGAAAAATTATGAACTTTTAAAATTTTTTTTAATTATTTGATCTCATGAAATCAGAAAATAGGTTATCATATTTTTTTTTTCAGGAAAGATATTTTCAGCGAATTGATGAAGCCACAAAACAAAAGTGGAAGTATGTTTAAAAAAAGTAGTATATCTTAATTTATATGATAAATAAGCAATTGAAGTTTTTTAAGGATAATTACAAATCTCCACACAAGATTAAAAAATTTATTCCTTGAAAATGTTAAATCAGAACAAATTTCCTACTATTCTTAATACTTTCTTAAAAAATTTTTTTGTAATATTAAAATTAGTAGGTTCACATAAACATACACTGACTGTTCTTTACTTTTAAAACAACCTAAGAATATGTTATTCTTTCACTGTGTGTTCCGTTTAAACTTCTATATTTCAGTCTAATAACAGAGTTCAACCTTTATGCAGATTTGTTTACTCAATGAATTATGGATTAATAAACTTTAAAGTTCATTTTTGAAAGTACATCATTTGTCCAGTTGAAGTACAAATTTTATGTATCATTACTTACCTTATTTATAGTGTATCCATCATTTTTTATAATGATACATAATAAACTTAAAATTTTTTTGTTATGTCTATTACTTTAATTTTGGTTTATTAAAACGCGCACTTTTAATCAATGTTAAATATTTGTTTATTTACCTCTACATGTAAATTAACAAGTATATGTGTGTGGTGTGTAGTTTAAAGAATAAAAAATAGAAATTTAAGTTAATTAAAAGAAAAACTATGTAAATTAAATCTGTAACTTTTTGTAATTAAAAATATCTAAGAAGCTTTAGTGTCTAAATTTGAGCACATCATTTATAATTACTTTTTTAATGAATTATTTGTGTTGCCAAACTAAAAAAAATATACATTTATTATAATTTAATAGTGCCAATGGAATGGCTGAAAAACTTTTTGATAGTATGGAAAAAGATGGAAAAGCATATAGTTCTATGATTGCTGGACTTTCAAAGGTCTGTTTTACTTGTGTAGTCTTACTAGTTGTTATTTTTTGCATTCATTTTTCATACTTGATATTAATGTATGTAATTTTGCTTAACTATATCAAATGCAATTACCTGTTGTTGTTTTTCACTATATTTTGTCAATTATAAATATTCCTATTCATTGACTGATTTCTATTAGAAGACAAAAACCTGTAATTTCCATAGAATTTGCTAACCTTCCTGTTTTTTTATTTTTTTACAAAGAATTGCGTTTTTTATGCTATTTTGCGACATGAGAGTGATACTGGTAAAGTTAATAAATGATTTTTTTAAAAATTATGTTTGATGCATTTTATATCCCTTTTGCTGCATTATTTCAAGAATTTTTTAATATAATTAATATCCTTTGAAATAATAATAAATTAAAAGTTTGTTATTTACTTAACATCTGATCCCCAAAACTATGCTACGTTGATATTTATCATGTACCTCCCACATGCGTAAGAGAAAAATTCAAAAAAGTTGCTCGTTTGAAAATCCAGGAAAGATAAATTTCTTTTAGCTTTATTTTTTTTTTAATTTAAATTATTTGCTGAAACCTCTCCCCACAAAATTAGTTAGTTTTTGAATGCAAATATACCATTTCTGTTAATGGAATAATTCATATTGATATAATACTTTTATTGAAATTTATTAAAAATTTATTTATTTTAGCACTTACATTTTATTCTGTTTTCTTTTCTTTTTTTTATAATTAATGAAAGTTTTTTTTTTAATTATTGTAAAGACAATCTTCTAGTAATTTTTTGGTCTCAGTAGTGTAGACCTGTAAACTCTAATAAAGGATCAACTTAGCAATTGTATTAGTAATAAATAACTTTAAAAGTCATTGGTAATTTTTTATTTAGTTTAAGGTCCCGAACCTAAATATATGTATATATACATATATATTTTAAGAAATTGACAGGTTAAACAATTTTTTAATTGTAAGTATAAATTTAATTTGTAAATTTGCCTGCAAAATTTTTTTTGCTAGTTTTCAAATTACTATTGGTTGTTGATATAAATAATTTGTAAACATTTATTATCTTGAAAATATTTAATTTATAATCAGGAAATGACACAACCCACTCTTTATCTATGAGTATTTTAATTTATGCACCTTACAATATAAGTTTATTTTTTTACATATTTCATAATATTTTTTTTATCATTTTTTTAGTATGGAGAGGTTGAACGTGCTCTCTTTCTACATGATGAAATGAAAAGTAAAGGATTAATAGGTAATAAAATAGACAAATTTATTATTTACAGTTATTTTCTTGTATAATTAAAAGTCTTGAATAAATTGAAAACTTTTTTTTATTGCTGTATTTTTAATTATTTTATGTTTTTTGTAATGAGTAAGAAATTAATGTATAGGTAAAAAAAATTATGTATTCTCACAGTTAATAGATTTTATCAATTTAAAAATTAATTGTGCCATCTTTTTTAACTGATCTTTATTTTGCAATGCTTAAAATCTATGAGTTTTTATGTTTCTAATAGTTTCAGGATTGAAATTGAAAAGATACATTTTGATTTTCCATTTTGTGTTGATTGTTTTGTTTGAAAATGGGCACATTTTGTGTGTCCATTTTCTTTAACTCGCATTTTAAGCTGTATTGTGTTCAGAATAAAAAGTTAAGAAATATCACGGGCAATCTGCTATGTTGGTGACCATTTTAAATTTTACAAGCATGTGTTAAATAAATATTTTTGAATTTTAAGTTGCTAAACAATTTTTCTAATTATTTTGAAATAAAAGTGGAAAAAAGCTGTATGTTTGTTGTATCTTGATTCAATGTCATTATTGTTCTTTTGACTGATCTATGATACAATATGCTTAGCTACTTCCTTTGTGGTTATTTTTAAATTGTGTAGGGCTTATAAATGATGTAAGTAGTGTTACTGAGGTAAGATTAAACTTTTTTTACTCTGGGAATTTATGATGTTGCTGAAATTATATAAAGATTCATCAGTCTTGAAATTATATTATTATTATTTTCAAATTATGCCTTTCAAACTTTTTTTTTTTTTTGCTTACTTGGAACCTTACTGGCACTGTGTATGTCTTTACTTTTTAAGGACTAAGTCCCACATTGAAGGAAATCTAATTAATTACTATATAAATAATGATCAGAATTGATTTCTTTTACAATAATATCTGTAAAGGTACAGAAGGTATTAAAATTAATTATAAATTTTCTTACTTACATTTTGGAAGTGCACTAAATTGCAAACATATCAAAGTTTGAATTTAAAATATAACTCAAGTACTGTGAAACAACTAAAAATGTAAGTTGTACTTCTTATAATTTTTTTTTAATAATTACAGGCACTACACAAGCTTACAACAGTTTGATTTCGGAATGTCATCACCTACACGAGGATAGTTCTTCTTGTTGGGAAATGGCTATGGTTTGTGATTGCTTATTTTTTCCATTTAAGTTTATTTATATAAAATTATTACGATTGAAATAAAAAACTCACAATGAACTTACGATTTGCCTGTATTAAATTATTGAAACTCATGGAAGATCTTGGCTATTAAATAATATGGTAAAAATTATTTTTAAATGCTGCTAACATTTTTTGTCTCCAGAAAATTATGTCCTACTATAATTTCTGTAACAGGTATATTTTGACCCTAGGAAATTCTATACCACTATGGTTTAACACTTTGAATATCTCTTATATATGCATGCATATATATATTTAATAAGTATCTTTTTTTATTGCATTTCCTTTAATGTTGCTGTTAAAATACTGTTAAACCAGAAATGTTAAGGACATGAGATTCTTCCTCTAAGTGGAAGTTTTCTTCCTTTTTTTTTATTAATTTCTTCTTTTTCTAATATTGTTTCTTTTTTTCTTGCATTGACTGAATGTTGTTAAAATCTGTTAATTACCAGAAATGTTGTGGCATGAGATGTTTACTCTAAATTAAAAATTTCTACTTTTTATTATTTAAAAAAATATAGCTATTATTAAAAAATTACTACGCTGCTAAAATGTGCCTATCATGCACTTTCTTAAAATGTATTAAAGCTAATAAAACAAAATTTTAAATTGCTTGGATTGAAAGAGATTGAGTTTAGGGTCTGTTCTATTAATTTCTTCTTTTTCTAATATTATTTCTTTTTTTCTTGCATTGACTGAATGTTGTTAAAAACTGTTAATAACCAGAAATGTCATGGGCATAAAAATTTTTCCTCTAAATAAAAAATTTCTTTTTTTCAAAGAAATTTCTGTTTTTTTTTTTAATACTAAACATGTGTCTATTATTGAAAAATTACTGCACTGCTAAAAAGTGTCAATCATGCACTTTTTGAAAGTGTATAAAGGTTATTCAAACAAAATTTTAAAACCTTGGATTGAAAAAGATTGAGTTTAGGCAGTGACAGTATGAATTTTTTTTTAATTTAGCTTATTACGGAATCATTTAGGAATTAATTTTTGTTAAACTTGCAAATTGTGTCAATTAAACTGAGGTTTCAAAGATGTAAGTCTTTCGTATTTATCTCAATATTTTCATGTAGAAGTATAAAGTTATTTAATTAATATTTGTTTTTTATATTAAATTTTTATGAAGTAATTTTAAAAAATTTTATTTGCTATATTTTCTGACCTGTATATCTATAATATGCTATATTTATTTTTATTAAGAGTTTAGGAAAAGTTTACTTTTCATTTTTTCTACAGTATTAAGTTTGAAACTTTACACCTCATAAAACAAAATTTAAAGAAATATCGTTGGTTAAAAAAAATATGTACTCTGGTGTCATCGTTAGAATAATTTTAATGAATTATCTAATTTTGTTGGGTCAAATCATTCTGTGAATAATTATGAGTCTGCCGTTTTGAAATTAATTAAACTATTAAATGAATTAATTTTATTGCTTATTTGTTTGACAATAGTTTTATGACCAGGCCGTTTCTTATATTAGCGTCTACTTTCTCAAATGAATGCTGATGGAGTAAACCCTGACTTGTATACCATGAATGGCTTGTTAAGAATACTATCAAAGGGTTCTAGATGGCGAAAATCAAGACAGCTATCCTTGAATGTTATTGGAGAAATGAAACGGTTAAAAATTGGTAATAGTTCCACTTAAATTTTTTGTTTTCTTAATTAATTATGAATTATGGTAGCTATTAAAGTTTTTTTGTGGATAAAACAATATTTGAATGAATTTACTGACAGGAAGTAGTGTACACTGATTCCATTTACTCAACTATGGACCACAAACCCATGTGTTATATAATCCAATATGTCATATAATACTCAATAGTTTTTATCCATCGTTATCAATAGTTAGTTTAATAGTAGTTTTGTAAAGCTTTTATTATTCAAATAATGAACTATTAAATATAATTACTTAGTAGCTTCTCTGCATCTTTTTTATTTAAAAAAAATCTAACTTATGTGAGATGTGGTAAACTAATTTCAAATTCATAAATTTGTAAAAATATAATTTAGTAGCTATCATACACCTTTTCGTTACCGTACTCTCTAATTCTTATATAATTATGCTCTTGTAACTTAAGAACCTATTAATTGTTAATTGCTACCAAAATTCTCTATATAATTAGATATTTGAATATTGTCTTATTCCGACCATTATAAACTAAATTCAACTTCTTTTGTTGAAGAAAAATTATTTGTTTGAATAATATTCTGATGACCCAAACTACCCTTCTGCATAGTAGTATGCTTGCCATTAAACGTCAAACATATAATTTTTTCAACATTGCTAAGACAATATTGTTGTTAGGGTACAGCCTTCATAATTATGTTTCTTAATTACATTTTTCCAACTAAAAAAACTTTAGATTAACTACTTAAACTTAAAATGTACATTGCTTTTAAATTTCTTAAGGGAAATGATTTAATTTGAATTGAACATAAGAACGAGTGAAAGCAATTTCATTTTTTTTTTAATGAAAATATTGCACTCAGTTTTATTAATTAGACAATAAGTGGAAGACTAAAATATTATTTTGAATTCTTTTTAAAAAATAAGGGAAAGCATTTAATTAATAATTCCTATAATGTAGTTGCATTTTTTTCAATTTAAATTGTGTTTTAGAAATTAACAATCTGTCTTTTTTTTAATGAATGTTTTAATTGAATTTTACTTGCTAAAACAGATATTTTAAATTCTAGAACCAAGTTTGGGGACATATTATTACTTACTTATGGTATATGGATCAGGTAAGAATTTTTCAGATTTAAATTTTATTTTGTGTTACTTTGTTAAATATACTCATAAATTTTAGTCAGACTTACCTTAGCAGGGCTCAGAAAATGTATTTATGTTAAAAATAGTTAACAATATCATTTTAGAAAATTTTTGAAAAAAATGACACAATACATAATTATTTTGTATTAACTATACATAAAATACATATTCTATGCATAAATAACTATTTCCTAAGTAAATAATACTAGTGTGTGCTGAACAATATTAATTTTTTTATATTTATAAAAGTGTTTTTAATTTTCAAACAATGTTTTGTTTTTCACCTAATGTTGTTTGCCTTATCAAAATAATTTAATATTTATACATTGAAACTATATGTAAGGAAAATCCTGCTCTGTTTTGAGAAACCCTAAATTTTTATCAACAAGCAAAAACTTTATATTCCATATAAGTCTCCCATTATATTGTTCATTCCATATAATTCACAGTTGCCTGTATCATTTTTCTCATAATTTGCATTCTTAATCATGGATAATGATAGATTATTCGGCACTGTATTATCAAAGTATAAAGTTGAAATGAGGGATTTAATCACACTGAAGATACATATTATGTTGTTTTGTGATTGCATATTAACAAAAATGGAATTCACAGTGTGATAATGATGTTTCAAGTTGGGGAAAGGTTAATTAAAACAAAACATGACCTGTATTGTGAGGAAAAGTCATATTAAAAGTAATAAATTCATTTTCAAAAGAGGAGCTGAATTTAATTGCACAGGAAATAATTAATAAAATGGAAAAATGTATTGGGGGAGGATCTGCAATAATCCAATATATTATTCTTTGGAATATCTTAAATTGAATTAGGCTTTAGTACTTATATTTAAAGCCATACGAAATGTACTTTCCGAATCGTTAAAAAGCAAATCCTAAATCAATGTGTTTCAGAGGCACCTGAGATCTCTGAGAGTCATCTAAATCACATTGATTTAGGTTGAATCTTAATCTTTAACTGAAATCTTTTAAGTGTGATAATATGCATTGCATTAACTATTATACTTCCCAAATCATTTAAAAGCAAATCCCAAATCAATGTGTTTCGGAGGACTCCAAGATCTAACTGGATCTTAATCTTTAACTGAAATTTTTGAGTGTAATATGTTTCGTATTAACTATTAAACTTTTGTGATACTAAGCAATACATCACGCGATATTCCTCCTAGGATGACCATTATTCAAAAGTGTGACTCTATCGACGTTATTAGTAAGCATTATTGCATTTGACTGGTTATTGGTGAAATGTATCATTCGAAAATCATGTACACGTTTTTTATTCAAGCCTTGGAAAATCCAGCTTCATAGGTTTGCATCAGATAAAGCGTATCTTTCATGTGTGTGGTTCTTTGGATACAAATTGCAATATGACACTAAAATTGATATTAAATTTTACTAAAATTAAGGTCTAGTAGGATATTAGAAAATATTCATGGTAAAGTCTCTTCTAACCCCAGGTTAACTGATGATTGATATTTTCCTCACATACCATTGGCTGCTTAGATAATTTAATGCTTACTAAGTTTTGTTTTTTTCTTCAATTTCTGATATCTATCTGCTCTTTCAGATGCAGATGCTGGTGTACTCTATGAAATTATGGGCGATATTCAAAATAAAGAACATAAAATTCGGCATCCAAGTGATGGTATGATGTTCCTCCAATTTTCAAAGATTTTTTTACATTTTAATTATCGTATTAATTATTCATTTGTTATTTTTTCATTTCAGTTCTCTTTTTTGCAACTGCTATGGAAGTAGTGAGTAGTAATTTAATATTTCTTCATATATGATACAGTCTCTTAAGATAAAATCTTGATGATATACTAAAACATGATATTTTAGAACTAAATTTATCAATACCTAAACTTCTTAATCATTAGTAATTTGAAATAAAAGTTAAATAATGATAAAAAATTAAAGAATAAAAAAAAGTGATATTATAAAAGAACCAATGATATAAAAATTGTATTTAAAAAATTATAAAAATTTAAACCACTACTGGTCAAAAAAGGTGCAAACCAATCAATAAATGCAAACCAATAAGAAAAAATCTTAAAATATCATTTTTTAAATTCATTTTATGCATATCAACTGTTTTTAATGGATTATTATGTAACATATTTTTTTTATTTATTTCCAATTATTTAATTAATGCTTCTTATGATTATTTATTATATAAAAATTTATCTGGTTTTGATTTTGTATCAGCTGGCACAATGGAGTTTTTAAAACAAATTACTAATGAAGAAATGTCTTTTAATATAGCATCATTTGCATATGTCTATTTATGAAATATAAAATCTGTTCATAGTACTTGATATATCTAACTTTAAAACACAGTAGTGACCTTGTTCAGTTACTTATCTTTAGCATTATATTATATACGTTTAAAAAAATTTTTAAAAAAAGCAAGTTTGTTTTTCTAAATACAAAAAGCAAAGTTCAAATAGATTTTTATAGGTTTTTTGTTGCATATATTCTTGGAATTATTAGCATTGTTTATTTTATGAGTTTATTCGACTGCATTTAGCCATTTAATGAAACATTATTCAACTTTCTTTTTATTAGTGTTGGAAAAGTCTTGCGGATAAAGATTTAGCTTATCGTCTTCACAAGCTTCTAGAGTACAAAAATAATTGCAAACTATTAGGAAATGCTTTAGCAGAAAGTCATTATTTGTGAGTTATTAGTTTTTACTTATTTTGTGAATATAAATGTTTTGTTTGAATACAAAATATGTATTGTTTTTGGTATAGTCCTATTTTTAATAAATAAATGTGTTTATAATTGACATTATTTTCTTAAAAAAAAGTAATAAACATAAAAATTGCTCGAGTGCAAAGAGTCTTAAAACTTTTACTGTATGTATTAAGTAATTAACAAATGTGTACATAAGAATTTTCTTCTATAATACATGATTGCCTACTATAGAGGGTAGAAAATTTTTTACTGTAATGTTGTTACCAATTTAAAACAGCTGCAGCATATTGTGTTTCATTTTCAGAAATAAATGCATTTTTTTTTTTTTTAATTTAAACGACTTAAAACTCCTCATGCACCACAAAGTATAGCATGAGGCTTACAGTTGTAAGTAAAAAACAAAAGGAGAAAAAATTTACAAATTTACATTAGAAACAAAATTCCGCAAGGCCGCAAGACTTTCAATACTTTTGACCAGTTCTGATAAGACAGGTGGCCAACTAATTGAAAGACATCTCAAATCAGTCTTTAAATTCATTCGGGCACTCGCATAGAGACTACAGTGAAGAAGAATATGTTCATGCATTAAATAAATGCATTTGAAACATAATATTATGCAACAGCAAATTCGAAAATAATTAAAAATTTATTATATTTCAAAAATAGGCAAGAAATATCTCTTTTAAATGGTCTTCAGTGATTTGTCTTATGAACTGTAACATGTTAAATATGACTAAAATAGTCAAGAGGACGTGAAAAATAAGTTACCACATGTTCACTGGAATATATAAATCTCCAGCGTGCGAAAAATATTTTGCCATCAGGGTTTATGCAGAAAAAATTGTTACCAACTTTAAATATCTATAAAAAAAATTCTTTACCTTTGTTCGCTATTAATAGCTGGAAAAGAGAATTAGATTAATTCTGAGTATCAAGTTACTTTATTGCTTCTCCTTGATGCATTTGTGAGATCAGTCCTAATTAGAACCCTTGATTTTTTAAATATAACTCTTCTTGTTTTGAAATCTTTTGTTTTGTTTAGCAATAGATAGAATAATTCTGAATGTGAATAGAGTGAAAGGGATAAAGCTGAATGTGTATATTGATGGAGGGGTCAATGGTAGTGATGAAAGCAAATGATTTTGTATCAAAATATAAATGTACACAATATCTCTTAATGTATATTTCTATGATCAGCAACAATAATTAAAAAAGTGACTATTATATAGAAATATTCTCTTTATTTCTATGCAGTAAATGTTTCTTCCGTCTCCTTTCTGAAACTGAAGACATTGACATATTTATGGAATTATATGAAAAATTTATTCCAAATGTAAGTAAAGCAATTTTTATTTATGTGCTCTTTTAATTGAATTTTTTGCATTGTTTATTTTTGAAACCTTTGACAGTTAGGAAAATATAGGTTGATTTTTATGCTCCAAACACCTTGCCTCTACATTTTAACATAAGTAATTTAACAATGAACATAATAGTTCAAGATGACAAAAATACTGTTATAGGTCAACTGTCAAGAATGCTTCTTAGCATAAATCAGTTGTTCCTTAGCAATTGTCAACCATTGTGATTTTGATATTGCAGGCTACTAAAGCAACTATTTTTAAGTGTCAACTTCAGTGGAGGTCCTGTTTTATTAAAAACATAGAATTTTTATGTAATATAATTTGCATATATTTGTGATTTTCTTACTTAACTTATTTAATTCGGGTGGGAACTCTATATCCTGATTTTTAATCAGAAGTTTGATACTAAATAATCTAAAATATATTTATTTTACTTAGTCTTACACACCAGAGCCAATAGTTACTCTATCTGTTATTGAAGCTGTACATTTTGTTGGTGCCTATAAATATTTACCTAAGCTTTGTTCAGGTAAGCTCCTTTTGCAATTATACTTTTTTTTTGTCTCTTTATTTCTAATATAACTCTTTGAAAACAAAATTCAACACTTCTATAAATAAAAAAAATTTCTAACTTTGCTGCTGTATGCTGAATATTAGTTGATTTCTCTGAATTATCCTTTTTATTTATTTTGAAAGATTCATTAGATTTTTGACTTATTTGGTATTACCATCATTACGATAACTAAAAAGTAGAAAAAATAGCTTTTTAAAAAAAGATGCGTTGGGTTTTTGAATTATTTGGAATTATCTTTTACAAAAATTTTCAGAATTTGTATAGAATGTGAAATTGATTTTTAAGTTTTTTAAGAAACCCCTTAGATTTAAATACTTTTAAATCTATGGGTAATAGATTTAAAATATAGATGTCAATCTAAGATAAATCTAATATAGATGTCAATACTTTTTATACCAAGAGTGAACCACAGCATTGACATTTATTTTGTGTCCTACTACTTCCACTGATGGGACATAAGTACTCATGATTGATTCCTAATATAAAGGTCAACAATCTTTAAAAATTCTGATGATGATAAAATTTTGTTTTCTGCATGTCCAAGGTTTAGTATCCTTGCAAAAATAATTCTGAAGTAACAGTTTCTTCATATTCTTCCTAAATACATGGCGCATAGCGTTTTTAAAAAGTGCTTAAAGGTGCTGAATCTCGTGCCATACTCTCAGCACTTCAGTACGTATTAACTCAGAAACGCACTATTAATATATTCCAATTCAAAAAGTTGCATTGAAGCGCTTCATAATCGATCTCCTACACCTCACTCCATTTTCAATAAAATTTTAGACATTTGTGACATTTTGTTACAGGATGGACATAAAATAGCTTTTTGTTGGATCCCAGGTCATACTAACATAACAGGAAGCAAAACTGCTGACTCAATGGCAAAATTGACAAACAATCCACTGACTTATTCTGATTTAAAGAAATCAATTCAAAACGCGCTCAATTCACAATGGTAAAACTGTTGGAAGAATGAAACTAATGACAAACTACACGCCATTAAACCTTTCATACAGTCTTATAAACAGCTAAACATCAGACGAAAACTTGAAGTGCTTTTAAACCGCTTGCGTATTGGTCACACACGAATAACTCACAAACACCTTTTTCTAAATGAACCAGAATGCACCCATTGTAAAGAACCTTTAACTGTTATACATATATTAACCGAACATAGCAACTTTAAAAACCAGAGGCTATGTCATTTTGGTAGCTTCCATTCGTCATTATTTTCACTAATTGGAGATAATCCTCACTGTAACATTTTCTCATACCTTAAGGACATTGGCATTTATACATATATCTAGTTTTTAAAACAAAAACAGAATTGTGAACCTAGTTGTAAAATATCTACCTAGTTGGAGGAGAGATATAGCCCAAACTGGCTCTTGCGCCAAAAACTCGAATCAAATCAAGCATGTGCAAACTACTACTAATCTGGGTTCGGGTAGGATTATTGCATTCTCATGTGCAACTGTACTGCATTTTGCAAGATATTTTCAATTTCAGGCTTCATTTTTCACTATATAAATTGGGACCGAAAAATCTCTTAATTTTTTTATAGTGGCTAATATAATCAAGGAAAGAGTTCTTTGTCAGAAATTAATTATTTTATCATGATCATGTAAAGTCTTTGAAAATTATTTTGCATTTTCTTAATGCATATAGTGCTTAAAAAGTACTTTAAAAGGTGCTCTTTTTTTCTGAAAGATTTGGCTACGTACCCTGTAAATGGAATAATAAATCTCAAATTAATATTTAAGCAGGGAGAAAACAAAAAAAACTATCAAAATCCAACAAGTCACTGGTGTTTAACCAAAACATCATATCCAATTTGATTGCTGGTTACAACTTGAAGGTGTTTATAATAATCACTTTTCAATTTCATGTTTCTTGTAGAAATCAAACAGGTTTTGATGTTTTGTACTCTTTTTTTCCCCCTTCATTTTGTAGCATATTATAAAAATAAAGTGCTCATATTTAATTTATCCAAACTGTATTGAAATGTACTATCTTTACAGATGTCCTTTTATTCGAGCAGACTGAGCGAACAAATATCCTTGAAGCTTTGTTAGAAGCTGCTGCTTGTACAAAAAATGAAGAAAATGTAAATATTGCTGCTTCCTGTATTCCAAATTCCTTTTTTTTCTTCACAGTAGTGGCATGTAGATTTCAGAGACGATTGATAAAAACACCCCAATAAGATGTCTCTAAAAAGAGAATTAATAATATAAGCAATGAAAACAAAAATATTTAGTTAAAAAGGAGGAAATAAAGCTGAAACTGTGTATAATTAATTTATTTTTATTTCAAGGAATGAGTAAAAAATTAGAATCAAAAAATTATTCTCCATTTCTTGTTGATGTAAAAAGTATATAAATTTTAACTATCCACATCTTTATTATTGAATTTGCTTAGAAATTTTATTTCAGTATAAAGATAGTATAATAGTATTTTAATGTCCTTATATTAATTAGTGACCACTTTGGTTGCATGTTTAAGCCTGATGCCCACTTTGTGCCCCTATTTGAAAGCCACTGTTTTACAATATTAGCGTAATAAAATTTTCAATTTTAATCTTCATATACGTCCAGTAAAGAGATTTTATTATCTCCGCCCATTTAGATTGGATTGTTAGTTTTTTTTAATGTAATATCTTAAAAAATTGTAAAGAAGTTAAAAAAGAAAAAAAAAGAAGTTCGATACTTAAACTGTTAAAAGGTACTCTAGTGATTTCTTTTTTACTTGTTTCCTAGTTTTTAGTTTTGTTGTGCTTGCTGAGCTGGTGCTTTTTTCACATTTCCCAATATTTTCAATTACATCTAAACTCCCTAACATTTAAACTTTTCATCCCGGATGAACTTTTTTAGTTTTTCTCTTGTAATTAAACTATATCACTTTTTTTAACTCTAGAAAGGAATCTTTATACAATTAAATGTACTGACAAGATTATTTTATTGCTTGCTTTTAGTAATTGTAATTTGATAAAATTGTAACTGAAATTATTTATTACTTTAAATTAAGATATATATATATTAATCTGTGCAATTGTTTTTGTTTTATTCATTTAACTTTAGATTCAAAAACCGTTGATAGAAATGGTTTGGAATATTTTTGATAACTTGATTACAAGATCAAAGGGAAGAAGATTACCATTTGAGTAAGTTTTCAACTGCTTGCATTCTTAACATTCCTATCGAATTTTTGCACTTGTCCTTTATTTACTACAAAAATATGTTTCAAGTACTACTTAAAATTCGCTTTAATTTTGATAACTGTTTTCCAATTACAATATATTGCCTTTTCTGATATTTCCTTTTGTATCATATTTGTTTTAGATGGACTGGTCCTATGCTTTCAAATATCTTAAAAACATTTATGAATGGAAAGGATATGGAAAAATCATGGTAACTTTATAATTAATATAAAAAAGTCTATTGTTTATTGAAAGTTTTCAATAATATTCTCTAACCCCTTATCTACCACGTGTTTTTGCACTGGTTATTATTTTCTTGTTTAATCATATTAACTCCTATTGAAATTTTTAAAAAAATATATGTAAGCAATAAATTTATGGTAAAATTTATTATCCATTGTTATGAAGGAAACAATTTTTTAAATAAGGAATATTGTATGTAAATAAGTAATTTATTTTAAAACTGCCTTGTTGTTGTGTACCTTATTCAAATATTTAACTCTTCATACATGCTTTGTAATGCTTTCATATTTTTGATGATTTATTATTTTATATATTTTTGCCCTTTTATCCAGTAGAAAAAAAAACCTAATGTTGTTAAAATACACTTGTTTATGAAACAATTTTTTTGAACTTTGTAAAATAGAAACTTTTTTTTTGTTCTAATAAGATTTCAAAACTGAAATCTGAGCATAAGAATTTAAATAGCTTAATTGTCACTATTCATCTGTTTGTTTCAGCTTTATCTTTTTTTTTCTTTAAGGCCTATTTTACAAAAACTAAAAGATGAAGAAACAACTATAATTGGGAGCCCTGAGTAAGTATTTTAATTTTAAAAGTTCTTTTTATTTTTTCTTCCTCTTTTTGATAAATATTTCATATATTCAAAAAAAAATTTCTCACTGATAAGTTAATAACTTTTTTCCTTTTTAATTTTATATAAGATATAAATCACCTATAATTGAAATTAAAAGTATTAAAAATTATCTTTTCAAAAGTACATTTTGTAATGTTTATTTTGGAGTTATGTGTTCAAAATATTTTTGTAAAAGAGAGGACTTAAACAAAGACAATAAAGATTATTAAAAATGCAATAATG
Organism: Parasteatoda tepidariorum; assembly: GCF_982258835.1. Lineage (NCBI taxonomy): Eukaryota > Metazoa > Arthropoda > Arachnida > Araneae > Theridiidae > Parasteatoda > Parasteatoda tepidariorum. Next base: position 65,882,102 of record NC_141764.1, read on the forward strand.
GATTACATTTCAAACCATATTTATTTGTAAACATATACTGCCGCAATTTAATGTAGCCTAATCAAATATTTTATTCATTTCTAAATTAACTGTATTATCCTGTATCAGACAGAGTCCTAAATTCTTACGGTAGCTCATGACTCTAGGTTCCAAGAGAGCTTTTAAAACTATATAGATTTTAAAGTACAGCCTAAATAAGATCAAAGATTGTGTTATTTTCAATTAAAAAAAAAGCATAAAGTAAATTTGAGCAGCAAATTTTGAATGTTTTTTATTTAACCCATCAGCGGTTCAACGTATAATACTTAATTTTTTCTAAATACTTGCAGGCAAGAAACTGCATTTTCTACCTATGAATAACCCGTACAGTGCTCAAGAAAGAAAAGAAAAACGGACCACCCTGAATAACTTGATCTAATGTACAGACTTTCATACTAGTATATATCCCAGAACTTAAATATCCGATCATTAAGTCAAAAGTTATTGAGAGTGGTCTTTTTTCAGCGCACTGTACATCGAGAAAAAGCCTCATTGAATTTGGTTGCAATGCCCACCCATCTAGAATTAGAGAGAGAAAAATCACCCTTCTTACCACAGTTTTTTTTTTTATTGGAGAAGGGGAGAGGATGATAACCCTGAACCAAAGTTGTTTTTAAAAAAAATTTTAATATTTCAAAAATGCCAAAACCATCACTGGGTTAAAATATAAGTTTAGTAAAATTTCTTAATCAATGTATTATCAAATGAAGACCTAGTCTGATATAATTTAGCTAAAACAAATTTAACCCACGTATTCTTTATTTAGATATAACAGATTTATCTTTTCATAAGATATATTTATTGTTAAGCATTTTAAATCGAGCAACTTATTGCTAAACATTACTTGAGCAGAAGAAAAACTTTTTATGAATATAATTGTTTTTATAAGATGTGGGTTTTCACTGTTTAACCCCAAGATATACATTTTATTAGTTTAATTATATAAACACCTTACCTTGTTAAATTTGCTTTTGACTAATTAATTAGATTTTAAGATATAATTTATGATGATAATTCAACTTAAATGCATGTCCTGTTGCTCTTTTTTAACATACTTTTAATGTGGAAGTTATTTGTAACTACTTTACCTATGAATATTTATATCATTATTTATATATCATTATTTATTTTCATAGAAAAAGTGCCTTATTAGACTTTTGTCAAATGTGCCTTGAGTTTCAAGACTTCAAAAAGATGATGGTCAGTATATTTTAACTTAAATTAAATTGAACTAGGAGGCTTCTCCCCCTGCTCGCTGGCGCTCTCCAACCCCCGGAACTGCTTTCGCAGTTCAATTCGGATTGCTTGATGCTCGCTCATTGGATACGTTCTTAACATCTAGCTTTTGTATACTTTTTTGAACGCTGAAGTTCCGAAAACTTTTCACTGTAGAAAATTCTAAACCTGTGCATTTCAATATTAATTTGAAATCGCAAACAGTTCACATATTTTTCGTAATCACACTATTCTAAATTTCAGTTGTTGTGAAAAGTAACTGTTGTAAGTTTTGCTTTAAAGTCTTCCCCACCAGAGGGCTAAAACCATGTGTTGTAAAACAATATGAAATAGTACTGAACGCCGGATGTAAAGCATCGACTTCGATTAGCGTATTAGCGTTTTATATAATATAGATTAGCCATATGATGCTCACTACGTGCTCTTGCGCGCCGAAGCCTATCAATTAAAAATGAAAACTGTTGCCAACGCGAGAAAAGAAATATCATCGATTTTATTGATATGTACGTATTAGCGTTTTATATAATATAAATGTAATACCCATATTCAATTTTATTATTTCATTTTATAAATAAAATTTACTTATTATGATTAAACTCCACGTAAAATTCGAATAATTACACTTGAAAGTCTTAAAGTATTGATGGCATCTTGTATGGTAACATTTTCGTTGTTAAAATAACCATATTTATATATTTTATAGGTATGTGTCAAGTATGCAGAAAACAGTTATTATCCTGACTTTAAAGATGATCTACTTAACATAATTGAAGAAAGCAAGTTAAGTGAAAACGAAAAGTAAGTTTTCTTTTTCATTATTATATTATATTTTGCCACTTTAGAATTTGATAAATTGATTAACTTTCATATCTTGCTTTCATTAGGTATATAAAAATCTTAGACACTTTTAAATTTTTATTTCTAAATGCTCATAACATAATTATGAGACAAAATTACCTTTTCTCACTTGAAAATTTTATTTAGTTGAACAAGTTTGATAATATTATATTGTATAAATTTTGCTTACTTAGCAACTAAATGCAAGAGAATTGCAAGGTGTTCAGGAAACTGAAAAATGCTTGCAAAATGTCGTTGCTTGCTAAAAATTATCTCCCAAGCTTAATAAAAAATTTAAGCATATAAAGACAAATTTTTTTATTGAAGTTAAAATATATTTAACATTGATTATTTAGCTTCAAAATATTTTGTACCATTCAATTTTCAACGAAAAACATTTCATGCAATAACTGTTTTCTTATCATATTATCTGTAGCTTTAAAATTTTTTTCAGAAGTTTGTTAATATTCTCCAGTTCTTTTTCCAAATCTTTCAATTTACTTGCCTTTTAATTATTATTTTTTTAATATAATTATTATTTCAGGCTTATAAATTCGTTTCACTCATTAAAGAAAAAATTACAAAAAATTTCTCGCCAAGAAAGTTCTGTTTAATATATTTATCGATGTATGTTTCAGCTTTCATCATTCAATTTAGAGCTTTAAAAATAATTCTTAATAATCAGTTTTAAAAAATTTGAACTTTTTAAATTTTTTTTTTTTTAAATTTATACTTATTATATTAAACAGTGAATGGTATAAAAACTGCTACTCAAAAGTTGTAATTAAAAAAGGGGGTAATGTATAATTTATGTATAACTGTACTGTAATAGTATAGATAACTGTACTTTTATCATTCCATTTCCGATACATAAACCTTACTATTATGAAATAAAAAAATTAAATAAATAATCTTATTCTGCAAAACAATATTTATTTTAATCATACAGTTGCTGAAACAGTCTTAGTTCTCTTATTTTGAAATTGGGAAGACATTTAAATTAAAAGTTAGGAAAATTTTCATTTTCTGTTTTTGACAAGCTATTATTTCTTTCATTGCAATAAAAAATGCATATTAAACTGCTTGGACGGACCATCCATAATAAATTTTGATCTAATTATCGGCTCTTAATGTCCTATGCCTCAATTTTAAAGCCTGGTGGAGCTGACCTGAAATATGATAATTAATAAGTGCAGACGATATTTTAAGTTACGAAATCAGACACAAAAACGTACTTTCTCTGAATAAACATACCTTTTATTCAGCGGTTTTAGATTTTTTACTTCTAAAATATAGGGGGCAGCCACAATCTAGGAAATATGGCCCCCATAGTTTGGTCAGGAGAGTGATTCAAAGTTGGGATCCCTTAATGTTAATTTTACTTTTTACGTATTTCGCCATATCTCGAGAACTTATCGAGCCAACTGAAAAACTTTTGCACACAGTTATAAAATTCGTTTATCCGAAGATAATTCCATGCAAGAAATGAATTTTAGTAAACATTTATTATTTTTTATTAAAAAGTTTTTTAGCATTTAGTTATTGACCTCAAACTTTCATTTTTTTTCTCAAATAAAATAAAAATGCTGTAATTTAGTTTTCTTTTTACCACATTATTTCACAGCATCTATATTAAATATTATTGAAAAATCGCCATTTAGGCTTAAATGAGTTAAATAAAACATATAAGTTTTAATAGAATATGTTTAGAATAAAGTAATGTAGTTTAAATGTGTGGTTTGTAAAATTTCTGAGTTAAAAAAATGTTTTTCTTTTTCTAAAAATTAAAAAGTTTTAGGTCTATAATTAATTGCCAAAAAAATTATATTTTTCGTGACGTTTTCAATACTTTTCCTTTTTCAAATTATTTGAAAAACATAGTTCTAATTTTTGGAGTGGCATTACATTTTAGTTTCTTATAAATTTTATGTTATTTTATACACTTTAAGTATTGTTAATTTGCATTCCCTGTCATAGAATTTGTATTTGTTTTTAAACAATTAATTAAATTTATTTCTTAGAATGGATATAAAAGCTGCACTTAACTCTGCTTCATTCGGCAGTGAAGAGACGTCTAGCAGTAGTAGTAGCTCCAGTGATGATACATCAGGCAGTGATAGTTCTAGTGATTCATCTAATGAAGAAGAAAATGATAATCAAAGTTCAAAAACTGAATAGTTAATGTAGATACCTAATAAATTTTAGTTTTAAGTATGTTTCATTACAAGTCAAACAGCATTTGAATTAAAATGATTACGCATAGTATGTCTTGATATGGAAAGTCTATCAAAATTGAATGAAATATATTTTTCCAACATAGGATAGGATATACTTTGTGCTATGTAGATTAAAGCAAAAAACAACTTGAAAAAAGCACAAATGAAAGTAAATAAACGGACATATTATAGTTTCGGTTCTATAAACAAGAATCTTCCTCTGTGTCTAAATGTCAAATGAAGGCATAGAACTAAAGAGACAAACATGTGTAAAGTGGTTTAACCAATAGTATTAAGTCATCGATTAAGTAAACTTTAAAAAAACACGATATGCCCAAAATCAGGGTATGAACCAATTTTCTACGCTGTTGGATTCCAAGTCACAGGTTTGAGTTTTCTTCTAAAATAATCCGGCACTGCTCTTCACCTTTCAAACTTGATTTTTGGGAATCATTCTATATTTTGAGAAATTCTAGTAATTTAGTTAATGATAATGATCTTTTGTGTATCCCAGCAGTTCACAATGTTCGAAAGTCTATTTTAAATTAATCCGTTGCACCCTGGGATTCCCACCAAATCCCCTTACACCTGTTCTTATCACCCCCTTATTATTCCTTGTGCAAACTTGTTCCTCTGTCCCTGTTGGTTAAACCACTTAACATGTTTGTCTTTTTACTTCTCTACCTTCATTTGACGTTTAGACTCTTATAGAGGCTCTTGATTGTGGAACTAAAACTATAATGTGTTGATTTATGTACTGTCATTTGTACTTTATTCTTTTTTGTTTTAGAATACATTTTTATTGGTGTAAAACTGTGATTAAAATTTAAATAGTTATCAATTCTCATTTTGGATCAAAGCAAGTTTAAAAGGAAATAAAAAAACTTTCCATCAGTACTGTTTCAGTAAGACTATAAAAATTATCCAATTCTTCAGATTTAAAACAAATTTTTTAGTGATAGTAGAAAAAATTAAAGTTCCATACCTACAATGTCTTTCATTGTGTAGGTTTTCAAATGAAAATTGAGTTCGAGGCTCAAAAGTCATGGAAAGATGTCAGTCCAAGACTACTAATATATTACTCAAACTACCATAAAATAATTATCAGTGGTCCCCAAACCAGCACTGTAAGGAAATGATACACTGTTCTGGCAATTAGGTTTTTCAGTTTCTTATTTTGAACTATGTTTTTGTCCCAAAACAACATAATTGTGACATTTCATATACTCCGTATTCATTTAAATTAACTTTATTTACATTTTTGAAAAAAAATCTAATTTAACCATCACAAGGGACCAGTGAAAATGTGTATTGACCAGTAATATATTTTAGTTACTGGTCCTTAGAACCATCTACTAAATTTCTTCATTTCAATGTTTCCCAAATTTTAGTTATAAAAAGAAAGAAAAAATTATGTGAAAAAGAAAAAATTCGTAGCCTTGTAAGTTTGGACCCCATTCAGAAGACAAGTGAATTCCTGGCTCAAGCTAGCTTTCGCGAAGGACTTTTTCGAGAAACTAACCCACATTTGCATTCATAGAGAGAAACGTTTTCCCACAGTTAGCCCGACGTCAAGGGGACTCTAATCCATGATCCATCTACCACTGTGGATATTTTACATCTGAACTATGGTCTATACGAGCCTAGAGCAGAATTCATATCATTCAGCCACCGCTGGGTTTCAAACCTGGGACACCTCATGTGGAGGCAAACTATCTCTATCCCCATAGCCATCGCGACTTTCCAGACACTATTTGGGATAACGGGAAGCAAAAGAGCCAACTAATTCCTCTCTCTGCACGTGTCTCTGAACTTTTAGAAAACTTAGCCTTAAATAAATTAATAAACACTTAATGATCTTAAAATATAATCTTAGTTTAAAAGATCATATTAAAATAATTCTCATATAAGAGTGGCCACAGAACAGAGAAATCAGGGAAAACACTGAATTTTATCAAACTGGAAAAAATCAGAAAATTGAACTTATATACTCAAAAAGTTAAAGAAAAATTAATTTTAATTTGTGGTACCTAATGTCGCATTTTTTTAATTGATCTTGTAATTTTTTTTTTTTTTTAATATTTATTTCTAACTTTATGGCAATATAAGTGTTCTGTAATATATTTTATGTATAGGAATAAGGCATAACTAAAAAATTAACAATAAAATGTATGCAACGTTTATGGAAATAAAGGAACTTCAATAAAACCCCCTTGCATTTAAAAGTCCCTCAGTGGCTGCTTTCCATTGCATAGGCATGGTGGGATGATTGGTATATGCCCCCCTCAATAATTAGAAATCTGAAAGCCCTCTCAATATTTTAGACAAATAAAGACACTTTTCATAAATCACAATCGAATTAAATTCCTTAAAGTTAAAAACAAGAGAGAAATAAAAATAAGTCTTTTTTCTTACTTGAATTTTTTTTTCTTTATGAGTGAAAATTAGAGAGCTTTTGTGATTGTGTAATTTTGTTCCTCACCCCCCCCCCCCCCCACAAAAAGAATTGACCCTTGCGACGTCCTTGTTTCCAGGAGTCCTTTAAAGGAATATTTTGGACCAATTACCAATTTGCGACTGGGAACTATGAAGTTTGGAATTAAACAAAGTTAAGATTTGATTTGCTCAGTTTTTTTTAATTTAAAAATTTAAAGAACGAAACGCATTTATTTTGTAGGAAACTACTAAACGGCTAAAGGTGTTATTACTCCATAACAATTTAATTTAATTATTTGAAATATCATAAATCTTTTTATTTAATCTGTTGTTATTCATGAATTACGCTGACTAATTAACTTGTATTTTAATTCTAGAGGCAGTTCTGTTGAGCCTGCTAATTTTATGTTATAATTTGTGGGCTGAAACAAAACAATTGATCCCTTAGACTTTCAGAGTGAGTTAATCTCTATGTAGGAGTTTTAAAATCATAATGTATGTGTATAACAGATGAAGTGAAAATAACAGATAATTAAAAAAATTATTTGGCCACCTATATTCGATTTTTTTTTTAAATCTTCCACTCAATGAAATAATTTCATTTTATATAAATTCTGTATAATAGACTTAAAATGCATCGTTAATGAGGAAGTAACAGACTAATTCTTTGCATTTAATATGTCCCTAAAGGAATCAATGATTTGATAAATTAAAAACAGGAATGTATAATTTAATGTGTTCTTAAATAGCCAGAAATTTATTATCTGAAAGATTCAAAATGAGTTACCTACTAAGTTCGTCAAACTGATGGCACTCTTATTATAACCAGGAAACTATATAAAACAATGTGTTCAAAATGGTCTCGAAACGTGCTCCGACAAACAGTAAGTTTCTAACAGAAAAATTTTTTTAAGAGCACCATAAACTAGGCTTGACGCAAGAACGAAAGGTGTCTGGAGCACCTCGGACTTTTGGGATATGAAGATTCTACTAAGAAGGTCCAACTCTTTGACTCTTTTTTTTTCTTTTTACCTATTTTAAATTACAGTGAAACCACCAGGAAAGACCACCTCTATAAACGACCATTTTTGAGAGGCATGGAATTTTTTTGTAGACTTCGTGTTGAAGAAAACCTTTAGGAGAGACCATTAAAACCTCTCCCAGCGACAGAGCAAACACCTGCACCAAATGCGGAAAAGGTCAAATAAGGAAACACGAAATTTATCAAAACAAGATTCAACATATTTGTGTGAGGCTAATATTTTTGAGAGCTCTTTTTGATGATACAACCTCATGTTACAGAGAGCACTAAAGACGATGCAATCAATGATTAACCTCCTCTATTTACGACCACTTCTTAAAAGTACGGAATTTTTTCCATGGACTCGAAAGTTGAAGAAAACCTTCAGGATAGACCATCAAAATCTCTCCCAGGTAAACCTCTGCACCAAAAGCGGAGAAAGTCAAATAAGGAAACACGAAAAAATTTCAAAACAAAAAATATTAACAAAGCAAATAAGTAGACGAAAATATATTTAAAATATTTGCAAGTGGCTCTTATTTAGAGAGCTCTTTTTAACAATCTCTGAAAGAGAGATCGACAACCTCATGTTGCAGTCAGAGAGCACTAGAAACAATGCTATCAATGATTTATTTTTAGAGTTGGAAGTCAAATAATAAGAAAACATTTTAGAAAAAACTAAGCCTCTCAAGCAAACAAACCTCTTCCATTTTTCAAAGCTAAATAATTTTCATGATATAAAATTAAATGCATACCTAAACAAAAAACGTAATTGTTTTTTTAAAATAGCTTTATCGTTCATAATTGGTAAATTTGTTTTTACACGTAATCATATGAGTCTGGGATGATTTTTATAGACGCTAAATTTTACTTGTCGATCCGTCTTTTCATAACGCACAGAACAGAAGTGGCATTACCGCACCAAGAAAATGACAGTCTAAAAATAAAATCATTTGCAAAAAATTATATACCTTCGATAACAATTTATAAAAACTTATCTAAAGTCTCATTGAAATACTAAAAAAATTATTCTTTAAATGGATGTAACAAACAATTCAGGAAAAATTTTCTCGACATAACATGAATATTCGTATTTGTTATTTCATTTTTAATCGTTATCCCCGTAAAAGTTATTTATTTCTGCTTATTTTGCTTGACCAAGATAAAATTTTTGATGGTCATTTATGATAGATCAACATGAGCAAGATATTTATCATCATAAGCCGTCTTGAAACCATTTTACTTCTTGTTGGTACCTCCAAGACTGATCTCTACTTTTAGAAAATGGAACAACTTAATGTTGGATCAATATGGTTTGATGGCTAAACAAATTATCATGAACCATCATATTTTAATGATTTCTAACTTTATATATCGTAAAAAAACAACCTACTTCTTGATGGTACTCTCAAAACTGACCATCACTTTTCCTCAGAATTAACTTTTGCATGCTTGACTTTTAATAAATGTCACTAAAAATCAAATTTTTGCAATATTTGTCTATTGAATTTATGTTTACATTTGAATTGAAAGCATTTGGCAAGAGATTCGGAATTCACCATCCCAAAACTAAAATTTGTTACGAAAAATAAATACTAAAAACTTAGAGAAGTGACTAGGTTACTTTTGTTGTGCTGTTATTAGTTACTCTTAACGGCAAATATGACACTTGGAGATCAAGGGAGAAAGAACGGTTTAGGTTCATTTTTCACAAAAATGACATTGGATCGCTTTCTGTTACATTTTGAGGATTACTAAGTTTTGATAAATCAATTAAGTGGGAAATCGGTTCTCCACGAGAGTTATTATTCACTGAAGATGGGCGGTGGACGGTTCCTGTCCACGCGCAAACAAGAAGAACGAGAGTGCCTTCAGAAGAACGAAGTGAAGATGACAGGAATAAAAAAAAGAAGTACTGATTCGGAGGGAAATATAAGAAAAAAAATGGTTCTTTTCCAACCTAGTTTTCACATTTTATTTTTTTAAGCATCAAAAATTTATTGGATGTAAATAAATATTTATGACATTTGTGTATATTTTTATTTTCACTACTTAAATCGTACGCTTTTTCTTAAAAAATCTCAAACCCGAAAATTCGTTTTTTTTTCCCTCAGAATATTCAAATATCATTATTGAGAACAGTGGTTACCAAAAAATTTATTTCTCAGGTAGAAATCTACTTTTTATTTTAATTTGTAATTCAGTACTTTTAAAAAATAATCTATAAATAAAAATCTGACAGTAATATTTAATCCTTTTAGCATAATAGAGTCCTATATAAAAGTTGCGGCCGCGGCCTCATGTAAGTTGGAAACCCCTGATTTAGAATATCATAATTTAAAAAAAAATTTATTAAAGGTAGTCTTTACGAAACACCCTGCCTAGAAAGATGGTGACCAATTTTTTCTATTTATTTTTTTATACTTGTTAAAAAATAATGCGTGCATTTTTTTTTTCGCCTTGAAATAAAGAAATATACCTTAATTACAAAATAATTGATTGATTGATTTTTTTTCTATCAAAATACGCTAGCATTTGAAATATTTTATATATATATATATATATATATATATATATATATATATATATATATATATATATTATTTTACAAAAGATACAAGTGATTACCTCGATTCATGTATCCTCCACTTTTTAATCAAAAGGAAAATTTATAAATTTTTTGAATCCATAATGAAAGCTTTCATCTTATTAATATACACTAACCGAATATTTTAAAATATTAATTTCATTTACTGAGTTTTAAAAAACGTTTAAGTCAGCGTTTTTTATTTCTAAAAAGTAAAATTAAGCTTTTCAAAGACTAAACATTACGCTGGTGTATAAATAGACTTCTCATTTCAAATAGAGCTAATATGCTCTAAGCTACCATAAGTTTAGAAAAGTAGAACGCGTGAAATATTGTGGTAATTTGTGGAAATATTAATTTTTAGAGGGGTAAGTCTATTTTTAAAGTAATTGCTTGAATATTCATATTTAGAATAATGATACGAGTAATATAATAGCGCCGGATATTCTATGCTGATTTTATATCGTCAGATGGATATATTTAATTTGTCGAATTATTTTAAAATGCTTAAAGGTTGTGAAAAAAACGTTAGTAATTTACATTTTGCAGGCTTCATTATAACTTGATATTCCTGATAAAAATACTTTATCCGTATTTGTCTTGAACTTTAGCTTTTTATCTTAAAGTTTTTGACGTGTTCAGAACATTCCATTTTCTAAAAATACAAATTTAGATTTTAAAATGATCGATTTGGGGAAGCGAAAGATTTAAATTTTCGATCCGTCATTGTTTTATTTTTATCAATAATGCTAGTTAAAAGTGTAAAAGTTGATGGTTTAATTTTAAGTTACCGTCCACTAATTGACGGAAAGAGATAGGAGCTCTTTTCCTGACTCGAAATTTCCGAATTTATTTTATTTTATCCGTCGTTGAACAGCCGAACCATTTTTGGGCTTACGACTACTAATGTTCAACTCCGTAGCCTTGTATTTTTGAACCAATCCAGAAGACAAGGAAACTCCTGGATCAGTACCACCAGAGGTATTGAATTGTAATGGGGATATGGAGGACTTTGTGACTCGTCGGATTTAACGTGCATCAGTCACCATTTACTACACGAGGAGTCTTCGGCAGGTAGGGATCGAACCCACGACCCCTTGGACAAGGGACCAGTGCCCTACCAGCCAGGCTATCACTGCCTTTTCGAATTTATACATACTAAAGCGTCTGTATTTGCACTAATACCAGATCTAATAAGAGAGTACCACATTGAGATCACGTCCGTTTGTTCCTGAGCCGCTGGAGTCAGAAAGGCCCGTTTCATGCGAGATACAGAGGACCGAGAAGGAATAATCGCGCAATGACGTGCTCGTGATCACAGTCCTGAAGGGGTTCAGGCAAATAGCCTTACCACAGGATTCACTATGTAAAACTTATTGGTAATTCAGTCCTCTATTGAAAAAGAAATTCGATTAATAATTTTACGTTATCAAATTTTTATGGTGATAAAACACATTTGTCGTACACTTCTTTACTATTTTCAACAAATACCATAACAAATCTCGTAATGTGGGAAGTTTAGTAGTTCCACAATTATCGATTCATTTCTACCATTTGATTTTAAAAATGGTCAATTCTTAATGGATACCTGCAAATGACACCATGCGTGAATAATTCAGCAGCCAATCAGGTTCAACACACACTCGTGCCGCCGTTTGCAGATATTCAGTGAAATCTGATCCGAAAATTGATTCTGCGTGATAATAAACTAAGCATGATAGCTGTAACGAGTGTAACGTAACCCAACGTGAATTACTTGTGATTTCAGCTGTATTCTTCTTCTCGAGTTGCAAGTACCCGATTAACAATACACAGTAATCATATAGAATTTTTTTTATACAACAATGGTCAGCAGTATATTTGCTGTGTTTTCATTTCGAGATTATTGAAACTCTGCTATGAAATTATTTGATTAAGGAAGTCCTTGAACACGCTTACGGATTTTCCTTAAATATCGGTATGAGAGATAGAATACTAAGTAAATGATTCTGTTTTTTCAACAGTATTATAAATCTTTTCTATACGCTGATATCCCCGTGTAGTAAATGGTGATTGGTGCACGCTATATCTGTCGGGTCACAAAGTCCTCCATGTTCCCATATAATAAAAAAAAAATCATACCTCTGGAGATACTGCATTGGAGATGGATCGTAGTCTGGTTCAGCTCAAAATTGCGATCTGTGGGTGAATGAATGGGTCCGCCCTATAAGCGTGTTGTAACGTATGTGTTTGGCAGAAGTCGAATTCTTGACCATAGATGGCGCCACTGGAAAACAAAAAGCGTATCCCCTTTGCTTTAATGGCACACAACAACATATACTGATGTTAAACAACGAGTTGAACAGTATACTCCAGGAATTAAAGCATACCGTAAACTATTAAAACTTTCAATTGTAAAATTGGATGTAATTTTATTATTCTATAACGTGTTGAACAGGCGAACAAATTCTAAGTTTACGACTATCAATGCTCAGTTCCGTAGCCTTGTAATTATGAACCCAATCTAGAAGACAAGGGAACTCCTGGATCAAGTATTGGGACAAACTAGCCTTCGTGGACGACTTTTTGATGAAACTAATCTGCATTTTCGTTACATGGATAGGAAAACCTAACATGGTTAACCCAACCGCAAAGGAATTCTACCCATGATCCGTCTAACATTAAGGATATTTACAACATCATTGTGGTTGGTGCGAACCGAGAGCAGAATTCTTATCAACTCGCCCCCTCTGGAATTCGAACCTGGGCCACCTTATTGGGCACTATCCCCTGAGCCACCGTGGCTATTATTTTATCGTTTGCTATTTTTAAAAGTATTCTGGTATGTGTAAACTTTCCAAAAAGCATCCTGATTTTTATGATAAATATTATCTTATTTTTTATTTATTTATTTTTAAGTGGCTTAAATTTATTTTAATAAGCTTGTTATATTTTATAAGTGCAATAAAACAAAAGAATCTTTTTTAATTATATTAAACTTACCAGCCTTATGATTGTTATGTGCATTGTTGTATTTGTTTAATATTTGGTATATTCGTGGAATAATATCATTATTTTATTTTAAATACAACATATATATTATTTATGAAAACTGTAATGTACAACTAAATTTATATAGCTTTAGAATTCAATTAGGCTTAATCACTAATCACGTTTCTTAAAATCAAAATGACGCATTTAATAGAAAATTCAATTTCTGTAAACACAAAAAATCCATTCGTTTAACATTTTATATACGAACGGTGAAAGTTGCAAAACATAATAAGCGTTTTATTAATTGAAGTAAAGTTATAAAGTTAAATTAAAAAATGAAAATAATAATGCTTCATCGGTCTTGCAAGCATCATTAAAGTTCAAACTGCTTAATACAACTTCTAATTACATCGAGTTTAATAAAAATGAATCTATTATTTTCTTTGAAGCTTAAACTATTTAATCACTAAGAGTCTTAAAAATATTTAGTTTAATTGAATGTTTGTTCGAGTGAAACTATTATTCCCTCCGTGAGAAAGTAAAATTACTTTTATGATTTTAAGTAAACAACTTTTATGAGTTACTCACTTTTATGAAGTCAGCTCAGATTATAGGAAATCAGAAAATGACTTCGTGAAGTGTAGAATTTCATAACCTACTATAAATCATGTTATTTGTGCTTGTAAAAGGTATGTCGTGTTTTAAGCGTGCCTGTTACATCATTTGCCTGAAGTAATAGGGGAAGAAAATACAGATATTTCTAAATGAAAGCTAGTTCTGTAAGAAAAGTAAACCAGCATTTAACTATATTTTACTAAATTTTAAAAGATAAACTTATTTCGATGTGGAAAGCGAAGGAAGCTATTTGATCTTAATCCTCCTCTTTATTTCAAATAGAAATTAAGAGGAGTAACATGAAACCTTGCGGATCTTTGTGCAATGTAATTCTGCCGCAATTCGTTCTCAAATTCTTGTTTTTTTGTTCTTTTTTTTTTTAATCTGAGGTATATATATATATATATATATATATATATGAGATATGAAAATAAGTATGACTGGACCGTCTAAATTTTTAAAATCTTTGTCAAACTTGAAATTGAAAAAATATGCAAAAAATTATTGTTTATATATATATATCCCATGCAAGAAGTTCCCAAGCATGCTTGGTACTCATTTATCGACCCACTGAAGGGATGAAAGGCTGAGTCAAACTTGCCCGGCCCGAGGATCGAACCAGGGACCTGTGGCACGACAGCGCGAAGCGCTACCGTTCAGATATATATATATATACATACTTCCATTAAAAATTCTTCGAATCAAATCTGCATAATTCACAATATTTTGAAACATTTAAAATAAAACATAAACTAATTACACATTTTTGAAAAAAATCGACATGTTAGAATAAAATTTTGTATGATCCAAAATTTTGCAATATTTATTTATAAGCACTAAAATTAAATTATAAATGGAGAAAAAAAAACTGTAACACTAGCCTAGTATTTTCACATTAGCCTAAAGAGATTCATTGCTGTCCAGAAGCTCCGCTTTATTTGTAGGGGCAATATCTTATAATTTTTTCTTTACATTTCCCCTAATTTTTCAATTGGTTTGAGATCCAGTTAATTAGCTGGCCACCGATAGCACTGTAATTTTGCATTGCTCTGACAAGATCTAAAGTGATTTCGATATATGAAACGAAGCAAAATCTTGTTAGAAAATAAAATCACCCTCAAAAAAGTCTACTGACGATAGAATCATGAACCACTCGAGAATATCTAGCTATATTTCTGAATCTACCTTTTATTGGAGGATGAATACCCATCCAGGTCCTTTAACGCTCATGCAACTCTTATATCATCACACTAGCTGTAAATTTTACCGAACTTTTCAGGCACTGTGTAATTAATGCTATTTGTTTCATCCTATCAATTCGAACGTTTTGATTGCAGTAAGACACGCAGAACAAACTTTCGACCCTAAATACCGTTAAACCTCTCAGGAGCGACCACTTTCTGTTCCACAGTAAAATGGTCGTTAATGGAGGTTGTTCGTTCTTCGGGGCTACCTGTATTGGCTTCAAAATGTTATCGAAGGTGCATGATTTTTCGCAAACGATTTTAATTTCACTCAGTGTCATTTTCTTGGTGCAGAAATGAGACTTAGTGTTTGGCGTCTTGAACACGAGATCGAAGAACAAAATTTAGCGCCAATAAAAATGAACCCTACTGATATAATTATGCGTATTAACATATTAACCAATTATAAATGATAGAAATATTTTAAATAAACAAACAATTATGTTTTTGCTTAGGTTTGCATTTAATTTTATATCATGAAAATTATTTAGCTTTGAAAAATGAAAGAGGTTTGTTTGCTTGAGGGGCTTAGTTTTTTCTGAAATGTTCTTTTATTATTTAACTTTCAGCTCTAAAAATAAAACATTGATAACATCGTCTTTGGTGCACTCTGATTGCAGCATGAGATTATTATTAATCTCTTTCAGAGACCGTTAAAAAGAGCTCTCTAAATAAGAGCCTCACTCAAATATTTTAAATATATTTTAGTCTGCTTATTTGTTTTAATATTTTTTGTTTTGTAATTTTTTCGTGTTTCCTTATTTGACTTTTTCCGCTTTTGGTGCAGAGGTTTACCCGGAAGAGGTTTTGATGGTCTATCCTGAAGGGTTTCTTCAACTTTGAGTCTATGCAAAAAATTCTGTACTCTTAAAAAGTGGTCGTAAATAAAGGTGGTTGCTATATAGAGGTGGTCTTTTACTGTAATGTCATTTTTCAATCCTCCATGCTCCATAACAATCTTGGTGTGGAGCATTTCATTCTAGCTAGCTTTTGTTTCACAGTCATAAGTGATTTTAGTTATGGAACAAAAGATTGAAACTTATTACTATTATCGATTTAGAAATTCTAATTCTTTCTTCTTTCCATTTTCGACTTAAGACTCCTGAATTGTGTTCCTTTTTTCTTAAACTATACTTTTTAGTTTTCTGGCACCTGTCTTAGTTTTCGTCCACCATTTCAAAGAATGCTTCCGATGCTGTGGTAAGATTTTGCAAACGCTTGATTGAGAAATAATCGACTGTATGCTGTTGTAAATGCAAAAAATATTTTTTATTGGTTATTTATAATTGTTTATTATTTTATTTAATAATTATCAAAAACAATTTGAATTGCAAGGTAAAAAATGTTTTGAAGGATTTTAAAGAATGAAATTTTTTAAAACAAAACACAAATTTTGAACGAAATCGGTCTTATAGTTCTTGAGAAATCAAATTTTAAAACTACGCTTCGCTTAAAAAGTTCTCGAGTTAAGGCAGAATACATAAAATATATAAATGAATGAACTTTCCAAGGGAACCAAATTTTCGACCGCTTTCCTGACCAAACATTATAGATGCTGACATTATTATATACCAAACATTATATACACTGAAGAGTCATTACATTATGACCACCCTGCTAATAACATGTAGGACCACCTTTAGCCCTCAAAACTGCTAGCACCCGCCTTGGCATTGATACCACAAGGTGCTGATAGGTAGTCTGAGGTATCTGGTATACCAAGCGCTCACCAACTGGTCCTGAAATTCCCTCACTTTGCAAGGGGGTAGCGTGGCAGCACGAACTTGATTTTCCAATTAGACCACAAATGCTCTATTGGATTAAAGTCAGGTGAATTTGGGGGCCAAGACATGACTTGAAAGTCACTGGAATGTTCCTCGACGATTCGACCCTTTATGACAAGGTGCATTATCCTGTTGGTAAACACCATCCCCCGCAGGAGAAACTGTTGGCATGAATGCCAACGGTTTCTGCAGAAACCTGGTCTGCAACTATGTTCAAGTAGCCTACAGACGTCAGGAATTGTTCTATGAGGATTATGGGTCCTAATGTGCCCCATGAAAACATCGTTCCTGGGAGAAAAACCTGGGCGAGCCCATTGTTATAGATGGAGGGTGGTCATAATTTAATGGCTCTTCGGTATATATATATATATATATATATATATATCACAATAAAGACAAAAAGGATAAAAGGAAAGGAGAGAAAGTCGAGGAAAGTTTTATACACTGCGCATAAGCTGCAAGTATTTAGAAGTCATGAAGTAAGTTAAAAATATAGAGAAAACATGGAAAATACTAAAAATTAAAGAAAAGAGTAGAAGAAAAAAATTTACATATATATACATATATGTAAAATGATGCAGTCGGACCGAGCAGGAAAACAGACACGGGATTTTAATTAAATCAGAGTAACTTTTATTTGATCATTCTTAGTTGAGTGGGAGCGAAGAAGTGATGTCTACTCCATCAGCAAACAGTCTTTCTGGTAGGGAAAATCTTGCAAAAAATCCTAAAATGTCTCTATTTAGGGAAAAGAGGGAAATCTCAGAAATTACTATTGGTTAATTAAATAGATCACGTGATTCCCACAAAGCTTAAAAGGAAAAATATCTTTATTTCAATTTATGTATAGTTGGCTAAAAATAGATTTAGAAAGTATGATAAAGTGCTTCGATTTGAAGAATTAAGTAGTAATAAATTAGGACTTGTTTTATAACTAAGAAACTAACATAAAAAGATTAATTGAAGCTTTTTATGTTACATCCCCCCTCGCCGAAAATGTTTTAACTACTATCAAAAATTTTAAAAATTATCACTTTGCAAAACTTTCCCTATGATGACACAATTAAAATTAAAAAAAATCAAATTGCACTTTTAACAAGATTTCAAAGTAATATGAATTATAAAAAATACATATAAGTACACAATATAAAAAATTTCATGAAAGTCTCGAGGAAAAAAAATTGAAGTAGCGCTACCATCAAAATGAAGTGTTAGATCTTCATTTTCAATAGTTTTTTGTGATCTAAGTTTTTTCAGTCCTTTTTGAAAATCACAGTAAATAAAGTTATTACTCATGCTAACACAATTAAAATAAACTTTTCACTATAAGAAAATTTATAAAAAATTTCTAAAAATGCAAATATTAAAAAACATGAAAATACAAGTGATATGAGATATACAAATGGACACTTTTTCCAAAAAAATTTCAATCTGAAATTTTTCTTCAGGATTTGTACATCTTGAAAATAAAATGTATAAAAAAATTTGACACAATGGTCTTTAATCTGAAATTTAGGACTTCAGTGTTATTAGGGGAAATTTTTTGCTGGATTAGGGGCTGTATTCCCCAAAAGGAGGAAAACAGTCCCTAGTCTCAAGAATGATGTGCTGGAAGATCCTAGTTTCAATAGATGCTTAAATATAAATTTTTTTTGGTTTTCACCACAGAGAGAAACTACCATCGCCCCATATCCTTTTAGATTGGGTAAACATTGAACTTGAAGAAGAAAATTTGAAAGGTCGGATCTTCCAGAAAAAAAAGGGACCATATGTTTATTGAACCATGTGTAATGTTGTCATATTTGGTGCTTTTAATTTTTTTTTTTAACAATGAAAAATCATTAAATTTAATATAAAATATAGTCAATTCCATTTAAATAATTATATATTTTTTATTCGTGACATAATTTCAGTTTGTCAGGTAGGTGGTACCTTCGCAATTTTGATATATGAACTATTTCTGAATTTTCTTTATTATGAATATTCTTATTTATTTTATAATTAACATCAGAAATTTTTTCAAGAATTATATATGGACCGGAAAAAGTTGGGGTAAGTTTCCTAGTATTGGGATATTTAAAATCTTCATACATTACAGTATCATTTGGGGAAAATTCAATATGAGTGAATCTTGCATCATAATAAATTTTATTTTTTTCATGATATTGTTTAGTTCTTTCAACTGCAATTTTTCTTGCTTCTTCTATTGGTGGAAAAATTTCTTCAGATAAAGGATGATTAAATGGGAGAGTGCCAAACATTAAATAAGCTGGTGGGAATTTAGTTACCGAATGTGGAGTTAAATTATATTCTTCGGTTACTTCTTTCAATAATTTAGGCCAAGGAATTTTTTTAGAAGAATCATTAATTTTATATTTTAAACGTGTTACAATGGTTTGTCCTAAACGTTCAACTTTTCCATTAGTTTCAGGTCTATGGGCTGTAGTTAACAATTGTTTGATTTTGCTATGTTTAAGAAATTTTTTAAAATGGGAAGAAGTAAACGCGGCATTTCTATCACTCAAAATACTTTTAGGGGTTTGAATTTGAAAAATTTGGTGCAAAAAATTAACATAGGTTTCCGTAGTTATTGATTTCGAGGCAAAAGATCACATATATCGAGTGTGATGATCAATTACTAAAGTTAAATATTTTTTGGTAGAATTGTAATAATTAAAACCACCTACACTATTGATTGCAATTATTTCAAAAGTTTTGTCAACTGGGGGCATTTCCTGAAGTAACCCAAATCTTTTCTGTCTAGGTTTTTTATTAATTTGACAAGTATGACAATGTTTGTTAAAATTTGTAATGTCCAAAGTAATATTTTCCCAATAGTAAACAGGAGTAAGTAAATTAATAGTTTTTTGAATTCCCGGATGGCCAAATTTTTTATGAGTAATTTCAAGTAATTTATGCCTTAAAGAAAATGGAATAACAATTTTGGTAAAACCCTTTTTACGTATACACAAAACATTACCTATTTTAATAAAATTTCCAGATAAATTATCATTTTGTTGGGCTTCGCAAATTTCATCTAATTGCAAAAGATGTGAAAAATGGCTTACATTATTTAAATCAATTACTATTGTGTTCAATATTGTCAGGAATGTCTCGGGATAACATGTCAGCTTCAAAGTTCAAGGTGTCTTTTGTGTATTTTATATCATAATCATACATACTTAATAGTAAAGACCATCGGAACAATCTACCCTTCAGACTTTTTACATTTTTTAGCCAAACTAAAGCCGCATGATCTGTATGTATGGTAAATTTATTTCCAAATAAATAATGAAAAAATTTGTTTAATGCATCAACAATAGCAGTCCAATTGTATTAAGGTTTATGAAGATTTTATGATAATTTAAAATAATAAAATTAATGTAACAAATATCACGTGTCAGAAATTCCTCTTTCAAAAAATAAATACTAATAAAAAAATAATTTTATCTAAATTTAAGTGGATTGATACAAAAAAGAAAATATTTAATTTAAGAAACATAAGAAAACAATGCGGTGGTTGAATATTATAATCTCGTTTTTTCGTCTCGTATCTATGTTCAAATTCTTAAAACATAGAATACTTAACTGAGATTATGTTTAATTGCAGTAAAAAAATCTGTAAAGTATAGAATTGCGATTGTGATAGTTAAGGACCTTTTTAGAGATAAATGTTTATGTTTCATTCTAATTTATATTTCAAAGTTTTAATTATTTTGCGGGGTTTTTTCTTTTAAGCATATTTTCTTTTATCATTTTAGTGTTAGTACAAAAATGTAACAATCAAACGCAGTAATTAACTTCATAATTATTTAGCGTTATAAAATTATTAATGACTGCCCAAAGGTAAGTTTTAATTGAGAATGAAAAATGTATGTAGCTTTATTTATAGATCACAACTAAGCGATTAGCAATTAATTTTTAATTAAAAATAATTCTTAAGAAGAAGAATATATTTTATAGAAACGTATCTCCCATTTTGTAATGATGGTTTGATTTCCTATTTTTTAAGTTACTGTTCAGCCTTAAAATTTTATTTTATTTCGTTAAAAAAGATGAAAACAGTTCGTTAGAATGCCAGCTTCGAAATGAAGAAAATTATTTATAATTTTGCATATGGTATTCGCAATTAATTCAATGCCCGAAGTACTTTACATAATTATTCTTACATATGTAAATTATTTAATTTTGTAACAATTTAAGATAAATATCTTTTATACATTCTTAAGCAAAAGTATTGTGTGTGCGTTAAGTAACTATTTTTTTTACTCGGATTTTCTACCTGTTCGCTACCGCTCGCCAACCACCGGAATTGCTCGATTTACGATCATTTCGCTTTAATCTTATTCAATACCCCAGCTTCCATATTAAACTACGAAGTAGAAAACATCCTTATAAAAATATACTTACATATTTTAATGCTGGTGGTATATATATATATATATATATATATATATATATATATATATATATATATATATATATATATATATATATATATATATATATATATATATATATATATATATATATATATATATAATTCTCTTACACGGCGGCAAAAAAAGCCTCATTACAACTCCCCGAATGGCAACGCTAGAAAATCGACCAATGATTGCCGCTAAAAATGTCACATGCCAAATCTAGTTGAGGTGGCTCAACATCTCAACATATAGCGCTTTTACAAACGGAAACTGAAATAACCAGAGAGCATCAGCTGCGGCAATCTCACACTATTAAGCTAGGCAGAAGTGAGTAGTCTTTGTCGATAGATCTCTACTTCAGTATTTTGTCGAAAGCGCTTTTTTTCACGAATTTATATATTACGAATTTATTTGACGATTTTTGATTTATATCACGAATTACACTATAGCACATTTCTAATAGGTTTAACGAATTACATGTCATTTATTTGAATACAAATTTATTTTAATGACTTAGTATTTACTAAAAAGATATAAAAACTTTTTTTTTAAAAAAATTACATGGATTTGAATGATTGTTTTGACTTCTTAGAATTTTGTGCATTTGCAATGTACTTAAGTTAGTACTGAGCAAAGCGAGATTGGTTTGCGAAGCAAACCATATAAGATTGCGTAGCAATTTTCGGGGGTTGGCGAGCGTTAGCGAGCAGGGGGCGCAGCTTACTAGTATACACACACACAATTTTTGGGTTTATGACTACTAATGTTCAACTCTGTAGCCTTGAAATTTTGAACCAATCCAGAAGACAAAGAAACTCCTGGATCAGTACCCCCAGAGGTTTTGATTTGATATGGGAACATGGAATTGTGACTCGACAGCTTTAATGTGCATCAGTCACCATTTACTACACAGGGAGTCTTCGGCCGGCGGGGATCGAACACTCGAACTCTTGGACATGGGTCCAGAGCCTTACCGACCAGGCTACCCGACCAAGATTAACATTTTATTTTTATTTTATAACCGTCGTTGAATAGCCGACCCAATTTTAGGGTTCACGACTACTAATGTTCAATTACGTAGCTTTGTATTTTTGAACCCAATCCAGAAGACAAGGGAACTCCTGGATCAAGTATTGGGAAAAATTTGCCTTCTTAGAGGACTTTTTGATGAAACCAACCTGCATTTGCATTACATGGAGAGAAAAGCCTTCCACGGTTAGCTTGACGGCAAGAGGACTCTAACCCATGATCCATTTACCACTGAGGATATTTTATGTGAGCACTGTGGTCGGTGTAAGCCGGATGCGGAAACTTTCCTTTATAAAAATTAATGGTGACTTGAATAAAAACTTGATTTACTTCAAAAATATACAAATTGGAAATAACAATCGACATGATTCAAGCGTCGGCCATTTTCAAAACTTTCTAGGCATGAATGAGAAGGAAAAAAAAGTGATTTGAAATATAAAACATAAAGTTTTCAATGTAAATGAAAAAATAAAGGTGAGGAACAAAAATAGAAAGACCAGAGTAGCCGAGGGAGTAAAAAAATGAAAAACAGTGCAGACAGTGACCTAGATGGTCAAATTGGGGTAAAATGAATTCCACGCTAACGTTATATTATACGTTTACGTCTAACTTAATGTTTAATATTTCGAATAATTTTTCTTTCTTCTCATTTACGTCTGGCAAGTCTTGAAAATGGGCGCATACTTTTGACAGCTTGAAACATGTCGACTGTTATTTTCAATTTGTATATTCTTATAGCGAATGAAGTTTTTAATCTACTAATATCTTACCTCTTCAGTTTCTTGGGTTTATTTATTTAATGAATAGTGACGTTGCTTTTGGCTACTATGCATTTCTGACGCTATCATAAGCGTCCTCTTTTCCATTCGCGTAACAAAATATGAATATTAAATAGCACCGACTTTAAGGAATATTAACCCATTAGGTGAGTTCGCTAAAGGACTCTTCACAAAATAGTTAATCGTTAAAATGGTCCCTTCACAAAATTTTTTATTGTGAAAACAGACCCTTTACAAAATATTTCATGATGAAAATGGACCATATCACTGCATATTTCTTTTGAAAAATCGAGTCAATGACTTCTTTAATTTATAATTTTGAAATTAAAATGTCTTTAAAATCATAGTTTATGTATTTTTCTTCTTCACAAAAATAAACGCTGTTTCTTCAAATTCACAAATGTGTAGTTTTATTTCACAAAAGCGGGCCTTTCTCTAAACGCCTGAACAGGCCACTGCTTTTGTAAGTTTTCAGAAAATTGGGAAACTATTTTCTCAAATTCACAAAATTATGAGTATATTTTTCACAAAAGCAGACCTTTTGCAAAAGAAAGTCTGAAAAGCCTAGTGATTTTTCAGAAGACCAAGATTCCATTTTCTTGAATTCAAAATTGTGAATAAATAATTCACAAAAAAACTGATTTTTCACAAAACGTTTAAACAAAACAGTGCATTTTTGATTTTTCGGAAAAACCGGGGTACTATTTTCTGAAATTTACAAAAATAAGAGCAAATGTTTCATAATTTCACAAAAACAGACCTTTTACAAAAAGTATGAATATGTCCTGCATTACACATTAGTTTTTAATTTTAAGGGATACTTATATTTTCTCAAAAAGATAAAGTAATGATTATTATTTTATTAATAGAATTTATACTGGCAAAAAAAATATGGGCAAAACCTCGATGTTTGAACCAGACTGCTTCCAGTGAAGTATTTAACGTTTTGGCGAAAAAGAATTTTTTTCTTCACATTTCCTAGATATTCATTAAACGACTTGGCAATTGTAAAAATACCTTTTAAGCCCCAAAAGAAATTTCTAATTGAAAAATATGGAAACTCTGTATCTGAATAAAGTATGTAATTTCCCATGGAAAATATGATTTCTCTGTGAATAAGACATGAAATTTCTCAAGAAAAAATATGATTTCTCTGTCTGTGAATAAAATTTGAAATTTTTTATGGGAAAAATAAAATTGCCCTGTCTTTGAATAATATAAGAAATTTTACATAGGAAGTCGGAATATCTACCTGTAAATAAAATATAAAATTTCTCATAGGAAAATACGAATTCTTTGTCTCTGAATACAATATGAAATATTTCATGGAAAATATAATTTCTCTGTCTGTGAATAAAATATGAAATTTCTCATGGAAAATATAATTTCTCTCTCTGTGAATAAAATATGATATTTCTCATGGAAAATATAATTTCTCTGTTTGTGAATAAAATATAAAATTTCTAATGGAAAATATAATTTCTCTCTCTGTGAATATAAAATTTCTAATGGAAAATATAATTTCTCTGTCTGTGAATAAACTATGAAATTTCTCATGGACAATATAATTTCTCTGTCTGTGAATAAAATATGAAATTTCTCATGGAAAATATAATTTCTCTCTCTGTGAATAAAATATGAAATTTCTCATGGAAAATATAATTTCTCGGTCTGTGAATAAAATAGGAAATTTCTCATGGAAAATATAATTTCTTGGTCTGTGAATAAAATATGAAATTTCTCATGGAAAATATAATTTCTTGGTCTGTGAATAAAATATGAAATTTCTCATGGAAAATACAATTTCTCTGATTGTGAATAAAATTTGAAATTTCTCATGGAAAATATAATTTCTCTGTTTGTGAATAAAATATGAAATTTCTCTTAGAGCAAGGAATAAATTTCGGGAATCTATATGATTTATAATTCCAGTTTTAGACATTGTAGATCAAAATAAATATATTTCTTCAACTGAAATAGTAATTAAATAAAGAAAATTTCAATTTGTATTTATTAAAAAATAATATACTTAGTTTTTATTAGAATTTCTTATAGAATTTACTTAAAAATTAATGAAATTTCAAAAATTTAAGGTTTTATGACCCAGTCCCATCTCTTAGTGGAGCTCGACCTATATTTAAACAAAAACTCTTTTTGTTAAAAGTTAAAATTATCCCAGTTATTTATATTTGAATATTGCTATGCATTTCAAAACTTGCGTACTTTCATGGAAATCAGATACGAAACCGTATCGGTTCTTAAGATATTTCCAATAGTACGTTGGGCGTGGCATACAACGATTTCTCAGAAATATCATAATAAAAATCAAATATATTTCTTCACAAAAGCCTGCGGTTTTACCCAGAGCTATAATTTCCTAATTCTACACCACAATAAATTATCACTTGCTCGATCGCAACATTCTGAAACAAACCATTTATCACTAAAATTGCTTTCTGAGTCGCTCAAATTGAACCCCACTTAATTGTGTTAATAATCTTGCAGGTGACATTCTGAGTTCGATTCTAGGAAAGGGAGGCTAATCTTGTACTGTACTAAGTGATAGAGTTTATGATAAAAACTTGCAACTTCTTTATAATGAGGTTGGCAAGCCTTATGACTCATAAGAGGGGAATCACCTGCGATTTCTTTTCATTTTTCTTTAGAATCCTATGATGGTGTTACATTTCTGTCTTTTAACCCCTTAATGCAGTGTTTCCCAAAGTACGCGTACCTGCAGGGGTACGGGAACAGTTTAACGAGGGTAAGCGTTTTTATACGAAATATCTTGTAACAAAAGAAAATTTCAAAAAATTTTATTTATAAACAAAACTAGCTATCAAAATTTACTATTACGTATTTTTCTATTGGCTATTTTTTGCAGAGATAACAGTTAATAATTAGTGGCGTCAACAGCCAGTTGTGATTTTTTAACTTTTGTACAATTTTTTTATAGTAAAAAATACATTCATTTGCTTATTAGTGGTACACAGTGTTACGAAAATTTTAGAAAGGGTACACAAAAATCATGAGTTTAGTAAACACTGCCTTAAGGATGATTTGAAGAAAACTGTCCTATTTTAGATCCTTATTCTATTTTAGATCCTTATTTAATAAAGTGGCTATATTCATGAAAATTACATAAAATTAAGTGTATGTACAATATATTGTTGCTCAATCGGCGTGGCCATTAATAGAATTAAAAGACTACGCACAAGATTAAGCTACATAAAATTATAATCAAACACCCTTTTGTATTAAATTTTTAAAACAATCAAAAGAAAATTAAATGTACAAAAAGTTTTTTTTTTACTCTAAAGGAATTATAACTCTAAAATATTTGTCACACATAAAATAAAGAAATGAAGTTTGTGAAAAGGTCACCATATTTGTATAGATCATCTTTTACTTTCATGTTAAAACTACATTTTTCTCTTAACACTTTCACTTTATCAATTAGCACATCATGCTCTCCTGAGTTCTTTGATTTTTTTCCCTCCATTTTCTAATCCATTCTCCAACACAACAGAAATTATTATTTTTCGCTTTTACTGTCCTACAAAAATCCACCCCTTAAAAGTAGAAACCCAATTCTCTTGGGCTAAGTGTAAAAATCCAATCAAAATTAAAATACTGTAGCGTGTCTACCACTACAATTATTGAACTCAAATTCCCTAGTATATAATGCATGTAAATTCGATTCATTAGTGCGGTACCTTTACATAGACGAAAGTTGGCATTGTCGTTAGCATTCACCCCTCGTTGGTGACCCGGAAGTGAGGTGAACACTCATACCTTGACTGAAACTCCTACTTTGATTTGAACAGTGTTGACTTGCTACTTGTGACTGCGACATTATCCACCCCCTCGGGCTATTGCTACTCAGTCTCAATGACACACAACTTCGGCTTGTATACACTCAACTGCTAATAGCAACGCAGGAAAGAAGCTCTCACAATCAGCACTCATAGTCCGGTGATCTTAATGCAGTTGTCCCGGCTTCTCGCGAAAACAGCAATAAATCAACGAGAGGTTGTTCATCGAATTCTATCACAGATAAAATTAGGATGGGGAAGTACTGTAGCGTGTCTACCACTACAAGTATATAAGGCAAGTTAACTGGATTCTACGTGTCCTTTTTATAGACGAAGTTAACATCGCTCCTCATATTTTTAACCAATCCTAAATTAAAATGGGAAGCTCAATAATCCACCCACATTACAGGGTGTTTATAAAGTCCCGGACCCATTTTGATGTTTAATTACTCATAAAATAATAAAGATAGATTAAAATTAATAACATAAATGGTTAGATAGACTCAAAAAGTTTCATGGCTCTTGTCAATGAACTTCCACGTGTGCCCCCTTCGTTGCAAAGAGAATATCAAGTCGATAGTCAATTTCACTCCAGGTAGCGGCAAGCATGTCGGCATCTACAGAGGCTATTGCGGTTGTAATTTTGGCTTTTAGGTCATCAATGTTCGACACGATCCTGCTGTGAACATTGTCCTTTATAGATCCCCAAAGAAAAAAGTCCAGTTGCATTATATCAGGTGATCTGGGTGGCCAAAGAATTGGACCTCCTCGCCCAATAAATCTTCCTGGAAAATGGTCATCCAAAGAACTACGAACGATGATACCCCAATGAGGTGGTGCACCGATTTGTTGCAAAAAGACATGTGGCTGAAGCTCTTCTAGTTGTGGAAATACGAAGTTTGCCAACATGTCTAAGTATACGACTGATGAGACCGTCTGATACCTGGCGTGATATAAGTGTACGTATACCTGACGTGAAATTGACTATCGACTTGATATTCTCCGTGCGACGAAGGGGTCACACGTGGAAGTTTATTGACAAGAGTCATGAAACTTTTTGAGTCTACCTAACCATTTACGTTATTAATTTGAATCTATCTTTATTATTTTATGAGTAATTAAACATCAAAATGGGCCCGGGACTTTATAAACACCCTGTATATTCTGCTGTTCAAAAATTATTCTCAACCCCGTAATTGGGATTTTTCTCACAGTAGTCCCGGTTACATAAATATCGTCTCCCCCAAAAACAGGGCAGGAAGGAAAATAACATTCTATCTTAAATCTCTACTGTAAGTAAATAAAAGGCAACTAAATAAATAGTATAATTGAAATATATATATTAAATTAAGAAAGTTGAATTTAAATATAAATTAAGTTTCGATACAATTAAAGATATCGTAACAATATGTATTCATCTTAAATATTTGGTTAACGCTGTTTTTCGAAAATCTGTCGCCAAAGAAAATAAAAAGCCGTAGTTTAAGTGCCTTACACTTGAGGCAATGTGATGATTTTAAACTATATTTATAATCTTGCCATGAAGATTTATAATCTGGACTTTAGAAGAGACAAATAACCTAAATATTTAAAAAAAACTAATAAACTTTTTTGAAAATCGCCAATTTGGCGATATTTTTCCTCCTAGATGAAAATTATCAAAATCACTGCCTTATTCTCAGTTTTTACAAATTTTTATGCCCCCAAGTAAAGCAACAATGGAGTAAGTTTTTAAATATTAAAAAATCAGATCACAAACGCATTTCATTTTCATAAAACTGTGGTTTTTCTCCATATTGACGTTTTGCGCCAGTTTATAAATAAGCGTAGACAGCGCTGGCTTTAGATAGGCTAAACTTGACCCAACAGTCATGAGTAACAGTTGCAAATTCACAGCAGTTATAAAAATAGCATATTTTTCGCAAAAAAGCATCTTTTTACAATACAACGGAGCCTTCGAAAAACAGCCTTGCTGACATCTAGTTTTATTTTATTTTATAACCGTCGTTGATCAGCTGACCCAATTTTATGGGTTTACGACTACTAATGTTCAATTCCGTAGCCTTGCAATTTTGTACCCAATCCAGAAGACAAGGGAGTCCTGAATCAAGTATTGGGAGAAATTTGCCTTCGTGGAGGACTTTTTGATGGAACTAACCCGCATTTGCGTTACATGGAGAGGAAGACCACGAGAACCTCCCACGGTTAGCCTGATGGCAAGGGGACTCTAACCCATGATCCGCCTACCACTGAGGATATTTCACGTCAGCACTTAGGTCAGTGCAAGTTGGATGCGGAATTCGTATCGACTGGGATTCGAGCCCGGTTCGCCTCAGTGGAAGGCGAACGCTCTATCCCCTGAGCCATCGCGGCTAGTTTGAAATAATCTGAGAACACAATACAAATTCTTTGGTACTGCCATCTTGCTTATTTTGCGCTTATAAACAACAATTATAGAGCTTTCGCCTCCCCAGGTTCGAATGCCACTGAGTAACCATGGTTGATACGAATTCTGCTCTCAGATCGCACTGACCACAGTGCTGACGAGAAATGTCCTCACTGGTAGACGGATCACGGGCTAGAATCCCGTTGACGTCGGGCTAACCATAGGAGGATTTCGTGCTTTTCCTCTCCATGCAACGCAAACGCGGGTTAATACCATCAAAAAGTATTCCACGAAGGCAAATTTCTCCCACTGCTTGATCCAAGGGTTCCCTTGTCTTCTGAGTTGGGTTCAAAATTACAAAACTACGGAGTTGAATATTGGTAGTCGTAAAATCAGAATTGGGTCAGGTGTTCAACGCTACTTTACAAAATAAAATGAAATATGTTTATATTATATTCATTATCTATACGTATTTGGTGCTTATTTTTTCATTTTAATTCAAAATTAGCTATAGTTAACATTTTTGTCCGTACTTGTTGAAAAAGTACCCTTACATGGATTGTTGCTCTGTCATTTCACGTTGATTTTTACTGTTATTTAAAATCGGTGTTGCTTATAAATATTTTTATCTTGCTTATAATTATTTTTATTGTTTATAATTTATTCTTATTTTTCTAATTATTCTTATCGTATATTTATTCTTATTATCTAATTATTCTTATGGTATATTTATTCTTAGTATCGAATTATTCTTATGGTTTATTTATACTTATTATCTAATTATTCTTATCATATATTTATTCTTATTATCTATTTATTCTTATCATATATTTATTCCTATTATCTTATTATTCTTATCGGTTCAGCTTATAATTATTTTTATTCAACAATATTCTACTTATAAATATTTTTTGTTCCTCTTCTTCATTAGGTGTTTTCAAAGGTTTTTAGTAATCTGAGAACTGTTTACGCAAATTTGAATTGAAAAATAAAAAACAACTTTCGCAAATAACAAACATATTTTTTTTCCTTCGAAAAACAATTCAGTCTCCGAATAAAATTTGATCGGATATAAACTTTCACAAAAACAATGTAAATAGACATTTTAAATTTGTTCCGAGAAAACTAAACATTTGATGTTATTGAAAACAATCACACTTTCGTTGACTAGAAGGAAATTTTTGTGGGACTTCTTCTTTTTTTTGATGAAGTCCAGCTAAGGATTTGTTTTTATTCGCTTCCTAAAAATCACCTTCTATTGTTTGTCTGTTGCAGAAATAGTTCTTTGAAACCTTTGTGTGCCAAGGTTATTTTGATCAAAAAGCACTACTGGTGCAGGGCAGGAGATCGTTTATTGATCCCTGTCCCCAGCGGCAAATAAATATAAACGTTGCTTCTGTCACACTATCTCTTGCGATAGAACAAGTATTTTGTACTTTAGCTGACGTGCAAAGTATCAAAAATCTTTTTGTTTGCAAAATTTAAAAGCGAAAGTACAAAATTATGAAATAAAAAAAAATCAG
The DNA here is from genome assembly GCF_982258835.1 of Parasteatoda tepidariorum. NCBI lineage: Eukaryota > Metazoa > Arthropoda > Arachnida > Araneae > Theridiidae > Parasteatoda > Parasteatoda tepidariorum. The sequence continues at coordinate 65,913,046 of NC_141764.1, forward strand.
TCAACGGCAATAAGTTGAGAAAATTTGCTAATTTTTTTGCATATTTTTTAAATGAAGAAATCCATAATTTGAACGAAGTCAGTATTTTAGCTCTAGAGCTGGGGTTTCCAGCTTACATGTGGCCGGGGGCCGAAATTAAAAACACCAGTCAAATGGCGGGCCACAACTTTCTCAAAATTTTATATGGGACTCCTTTATGTTTGAAGTAACATCAAATATTGCTGTACATTAACAATTTTAAAAAAATTTCGACTTATTAGGAATTATGGCAACAAAAAAAAGCTCTCGAGCATCTGAAATTAATTTTTTTTTTCTTTCCCTCTCATGTGATATTCTATTTAAGGAATATAAATAAAACATGACATTCATTCCCTCTTTTATGCTTTTTAAAATTTACAAATGTAAATTATTTCTTCCAAAATAAGTGGTTTCAAAAAGCTAAATGGGCGAATTTCTTCGAGAAAATTTCTGAAATGCATATGCTAAATTATATTCACAAAATACAAAAAAAAAAAAAAACGAAATAAAAAAGTGCTACATACGCGATTATTTTTGTGTTTGAATAAATATTTTCTTGGATGCAAAACCTGAGAAATAAATTTTTTGCACCGTTGGTATGTTAAATTTCACAGAAACGAAGAAATTATGTTTTTTTAAACGAAAGAAAAGTATTTTACACGCATATAGATTTTTTTACGAAAATTTTCCGCAAAAAAACGCCAACTAATATATTGTAGTTCGCGGGCCACAAAAAAGGCTTCGAGGGCCGGATGCGGCTCGCGGACCGCCACTTGATAATAACTGCGCTAGAGAAATTAAAAGAACGACTTTTTAAAGTATTTATCTCTTAGCCATATTTTCCCACAATTTGAATCTTTTTTTACCTTAAATTACATTATTTAAAAAAATGAAAATTATGAATTTTACCATTCAAAGCGTTTTTTCTTAACTACGACCGCATGTTCTGTAGTCTAAGTGAAGCAATATATTTGAGCATTATGTCCTTTAAAGAGTATTGGTTGCTATAAAAATATTGGACGTTTAGAAGCAAATGGTTTTACACTTCTTGCCGTACTTCACCGAGGAAAACAATTAAAGGGAGGTTATTTAACGCTGTTTTTCGAAGCTATGTCGTCAAGGAAAATTTTTAAAAAAACAGAGTTACAGTGCATTACACTTGAAGCAATGCGATGATTTTAATATAGATATACAATCTTGCCCAGAAGAATTATATGAGATTTCGAACAGACAAATAACTTAAATATTTTAAAAGTTAAATTATATTAAAAATCACCAATTTGGCGACATTTTTTCCCCTAGATGAAAATTATCAAAATCACTACCTTATTCTCAGTTTTTGCAAATTTTTATGAGCCCAGGTAATATAGCACTGTATTAAGTTTTTGAATACAAAAAATTAGACCACAAACTCTTTTCATTTCCACAAAACTGTGGCTTTTCTCTATATTGACGTTTTGTGCCATTTTCAAAATAAGCGTAAACAGCGTAGCTTTAGATACGCTAAACTTGACTAAACAGTCATAAGTAACAGTTGCAAACTCACAGCATTTATAAAAATAGCATATTATTCTCAAAAAGAATCATTTCATATTACGACGGAGCCTTCGGAAAACAGCATTAAAGAATAAAAAAATAAGTAACACCTATACGAAAATAAGGTATCAGATGAAGTAAGGCCTTAGCTCGAATAGCTAAGCTCTTCACGGACACTTCAGCCACGCAATGGCCAGTGACGTCATGAGACAGTGGCACTGTGATTTCGTTTGTGTAGAAATATCTCATTTGCTCGCCGAAGTTTGCTGTGTAAGGACGTTTTGAAGCATCGTAGCTTAGCCCAATCCTTGTGTTTTACGTGTTTTTTCTTTGTTTTAACTCCTTAGGATGGCCTGCCATACAAAGAAAGACCACAAAATTTACAAATTTAAATAATATTGTTTTTTTCCAGGATAGAATTTTCCCCTCTCTTTCCTCTCTATCACCAATATAGTAACCCTATAATTCTTACTTATGTCAATATATGTTACTATCCTTAAGACAACAAAAAACGTATTAGTATAGGTAGAGGATGACTCGTTACCCTTTATCAGTTACCCACAGAAATTATGAGTAATATTTTAGTAAATATTAGTATTTTTATATCGTTTAAATATCAGGGTATCAACTAAGTTCCCACCGTTTTGCCAAAAGTTGGTTTAACCACTCTTCATGTAACTGAAATTGAATGGTCAGAACAAGGTGCTTTTCCTAGGTCGAAATTTCCATTTTTAAATCTAACATACCAGTCTGAAGCGGTTTATTTAGGCACCCTCCTCCTACTCAGCACAAATGTCACGAGCAGCTTTTGTGGTCTTATCATTGTGCTATTGCATTGGTTAACAGCAAAAAGGATGTTTCAAAAATACTCATTATTCTCAACTTAACATTCTATTTTAATGTTCTAAAAGGTTGCATAAATCAAACCGAACAGAAAGGAAAACAGTTTCCGGTATGCATTTTTCACATCTATCTGCCGTTAACGATCCATTCTCCTGCTTAACATTTTTTTAAATTAAAAATAGCTTGATTATGGAAGTTTTTTAGTTCAGGGGGGCAACAAATTTTAAAAAAAATAGAAACTTGCATTACAATTGCGACTAACAGCAGCCAAGAGGAAAATCTTCAATAGAGTGAGTCGGTAAATGTCGCTGGATTGTAAATTCACTTCTGGTACAACAAAACATTCTTTTTCTTATGATCTAAAACGTTATGCCAAAAGCACTTAATGGCATGTAAAATGCAAAAATTTAAAAAAAAAAAAAAAAAAAAAAGAAGAAGAAAAAGGAAATAAAAATAAAAGAACAGTGAGAATTTAGTTACGAACAAAATGCATTGTTTGTAGTTGGTATTGTTTTTTCGCTTTTTAAACTTTAAGCATTTTGAAAGTAAAACTTTCAAAATAAAGTTCAAAACATTACAACTTCTATATTCTACATTATATCATTTAATGGTTGACAATGGATGAACTTAAAAAATAGTCTTTCGAAAATCTTGTTATTGTTACAGATAAAATGTTTTTTATTGCTCAGTTCCTTTAAAAACAGGAACGAGTTTCAAAATTTCTTAGAAACTGGAACAAAATAGAAATAAATAAAAGGAGAATTACAAATTCTATTTTAACAGTTTTAAAGATCCAAAAACGATTGAACTCCGGGAATGACGTCAACGAAACGTCAAAACATATTATTTAAGGTTAAAACGAAGCCAATAAAATGTGCAACTTTAAGTTCAGCAATTAGTTTCCGAACACAAACTGGTGTTTCTATTAACTCTGAATGTTCGTAAATGAAATGCGTCAGAATTTTAAGCTGTCGGAAATAATAGGGCACTGTTATTATGATAAGGGCTGTTGAAACATTAAAGACATTGCTGGACCGAAAATATACATCTTATGTAACTATGTAAATTGAAAGTATTGACATATTCTAGAACTAAAAATAAGAGATGACGACTTTTAAAAGCACTATAGCAATTTAATGTATGCCCATAGCCATTTAATGTATGTCAAAAATTTTTATGTTTATTTTCATGAGACTAAACAAATAAATAAATAACTCCTGTAGCAAAATGTTCAACTTTGTGTTCATATCAATTATGATATATTAAATTCAAACTGACTTTTTTTTTGTAATAAGTAAAATCTGAGAGCTAGAAGTTATTTTAATCAAACGCAACGCTTTTTTTTTTATTTAAACTTTTTTAGTAAAGTATACCGTATAAGGCTACCCTTTAATTAACCTTTTTTCTTCCTACTCTTGGTGATATTTTAACAACAAAAAAAAAGAGTAAGATAGAGAAAGAGTAATCATTAAAATTTAACTAATTTAAAGCATTAGCAACTGTTTTAATTTTAATATTTTCAAACATTAACAAATTAATGACCAATCACGAATATTGCAATTATGTAAAATGTGCTTTTCTTACTATAGATAAAAATTCTAAAGATGGTGTCGCAGTTTGCCATTGTTGCACGTGTACTTTTATTGGCCAGGAATTGTTGTTTTTTATTAGTATTATTATAATGTAATTCTGGCCTACATTTTAAGATAAAGTTATTTAGAAAGGTGGTCTAATCTATTAACCGTTTTACAATTATTATTTTTATGCAAGTAAGATTAATATACAGTTAAAGAGATCTGTTAAATGATTTAGAACTTAACGATCAGCTTCGTGCACAATGAGATACAAGCAAAAATAGTATTTAATATATCCGCCCGTTTGGTAAGCGAACTCATCAAATTTGTATCAACAATATAATATTATAACATTATAAATGTTATTTCAAAAATTGATTACTTTGAAAAATTACTTTTGTTCACCAATAGATTTAAATATTTATAATACTAATAGATAATATTATTTGAACGTGGAAAACGGAGACGCGAGCATAAGCAAACAGAATTCCTTTTAGTACATATATGTTAAGTAAATAATTTTAACTTTTTTTTTATAACGGTCGTTGAACAATCGACTACTAATGTTCCATTACGTAGCCTTGTAATTTTGAACCCAGTCCAGAAGACAAGAGAACTCCTGGATCAAATATTGGGAGAAATTTGCCTTCGTGGAGGACTCCTTGATGAAACTAACCCGCATTTTCGTTACATGGAAAGGAAAACCACGAGAACCTTCCACGGTTAGCCTGACAGTAAAGGGACTCTAACCCATGATCCGTCTACCACTGAGGATATTTCACGTCAGCACTGTTGTCGGTGCAAGCCAGCTGCGGAATTCGTATCAACCAGCCATTGCAGGGATTCGAACCCGGTTCACCTCATTGGAAGGCGAACACTCTATCCCCTGAGCCATCGCGACTCAAAGGTATGCCAACGGCATACGGTGTTCCCAGGTGTTTTTTGCCAAGAAACAACAATTATTGCGAAGCGAATCGCGGTGGCTCAGGGGATCGAGCACTCGCCTTCCAATGAGGAGAATCGTGTTCGAATCCCAGCTATGTCTGGTCGATGCGAATTCCGCATCTAGCTTGCGCCGACCACAGTGCTGACGTGAAATATCCTCAGTAGTAGACGGATCATGGGTTAGAGTCCCCTTGCCATCAGGCTAACCGTGAGAGGTTTTCGTGGTTTTCCTCTCCATGTAAAGCAAATGCGGGTTAGTTCCATCAAAAAGTACTCCACAAAGGAAATTTCTCCTAATACTTGATCCATGAGTTCCCTTGTCTTCTGGATTGGGTTCCAAATCACAAGACTACGGTGGTGAACATTGGTTGACATAAACTGAAAATTTGGTCGGCTGTTCAACAACGGTTATAAAAGTATTGCGAAGCAATTATCGGGGCTGGTAAGCGGCTGCAAACAGTCCTCTAGTCCTCCAGTAAGAGAGTCCTCTTAGTCCTCAAGTAAGAGAAAAAATTTTAAATACTTGTCTTTGTTGTTTTTACTTTATCTTTCTTTTAGCTAGAACTCTCCTTTTAAAGAAGCACTGTAGTTTGACTTTAGATTCAGAGAGAAATATTTATATTATTGAGTTATGGTGACAGAATCAGACACTTTGAGAAATGTTAATTTTTTTTCAATTTTTTTAATAATATGAATGTTTTTAACTATGCAATACGCGTGCTTTAGTATTAAAAAAAGTTAAAAATAGGAATCATTTTTTTAAAGTGTTTTAATACTTTAAATTTTTAATAAATATCTTTGCCTTGTGCATAAAGAATCATCGAAATTGATTTTCATTAGTTTAAATTATAATAAAATTAAATTATAAAAATCTAAAAACTGACAAATGAGTAGTTCAAAGTTACTATTTCAAAAGCATGATTTTATTGCTTTTAGAAGTTCTAAAAATTATCGAGTCTTACTATATTTACTTTATTTATATTACTATACTTATTTATAGAAATAATTATAGAAATACCTTTACTTATATTATTACCATATTTATATTAACTTTTATTTACTTCAGTTTTTGCATACCAATTACCGATGTAATTAGTAGGTAAAAAGGAATTACATCGTGATTTTTATTTTCGAAATTCGTGTGGTTTTATCTTAACCACATTTCAAGTTTTTCATTAAGTTTTGAAAACAAGAATATTCACTTTTTATAATCTTACTATAATTACCTCATTTACATTACTATATTTATTTATATTGCTATATTTATGTATATTACTATATTTACTTTATTTATATTACTATATTTACTTTATTTATATTACTATATTTACTTTATTTATATTACTATATACTTATTTATAGTAATAATTATCGAAGTAACTTTACTTATATTATTATCATATTTATATTACTATATTTAATTTTGTTTAATTCAGTTTTTACCTACCCAATGACCGATGTAATTAGTAGGTAAAGCCAATTACATCGTGGTTTTTATTTTTGAAATTTGCGTGATTTTATCGTAATTAAATGATTCAAAGTTCTTTCTTGAGTCTTACAAACAAAAATATTTACTTCAGCAAGAATATTTGTTTTTAATATTTACTTTATTTAATTCAGTTTTTACCTACCGAAAGACCGATGTAATTAGTAGGCAAAACCAATTACATCGTGGTTTTTATTTTCGAAATTTGAGTGATTTTATCGTAATCATATGATTCAAAGTTTTTTCTTGAGTTTTACAAACAAGAATATTTACTTCAGCAAGAATATTTGTTTTTTATATTTACTTTATTTACTTTATTTAATCCAGTTTTTACCTACCCAATGACCGATGTAATTAGTAGGCAAAACCAATTACGTCGTGGTTTTTATTTTCGAAATTTGAGTGATTTTATCGTAATCATATGATTCAAAGTTTTTTCTTGAGTTTTACAAACAAGAATATTTACTTCAGCAAGAATATTTGTTTTTTATATTTACTTTATTTACTTTATTTAATCCAGTTTTTACCTACCCAATGACCGATGTAATTAGTAGGCAAAACCAATTACGTCGTGGTTTTTATTTTTGAAATTTGAGTGATTTTATCGTAATCATATGATTCAAAGTTTTTTCTTGAGTTTTACATACAAGGATATTTACTTCAGCAAGAATATTTGCTTTCTATACTTACTTTATTTACATTACTATATTTACATTACTATATTTACATTACTATATTTACTTTATTTATATTACTATACTTATATTATTTATAGTAGTAATTTTACTTATATTATTACTATATTTATATCACTATATTTACTGTAGATTAATTTTTATTTACTTCAGTTTTTACCTACCGATTAGCAATGCAATTAGTAGGTAAAAATCAATTACATCGTGGTTTTTATTTTCGAAATTCATGTGGTTTTATCATAACCACATGATTTTAAGTTTTTCATTTCGCTTTACAAGCAAGAATATTTACAAGGAAGGATGATTGATTTGGATAAATTGATTGATTTGGATTGATTGATTGGTTTGAAAAATGATGACTAGAAAAATTTTAAATTGCCTTTTTAACACTTTGATTACTTCTAACTCTATTCAAATAGAACAAGACTAAGTCTCTTTCATCGGTTGCCATAGGAAACTAAATCCACACAGGATATTGCAAACATCGTTGTGAATGTATTGGGTATTAAGAGGATTTAGGCAAATACGTTCGAAAAATATTGCATTGTTGTTTAGTACCAGTGAAACCAATTTAGTACTTACAACTTTTGACTTGCAATTAGCTTTTCGTACATTAAACGAAATACTATGTTTTAAAAAATTCATATAAAAGAAACTAACATAAAATTAAAATTTAAAAAAAATGAAAAAAAATAGAACAAAATGAAAAGTTTAATTATAAATAAAATAATAAAAATTACACTAATAAATTAAGCCAACAAGCGAAAAATGCTAGCAAAAAATTAATTACCTTGAAACATTTTTATATGGGAGTTTTTATAAAACATATACTGTATACCGAAGAATTTTCGAAAAGGAAAAAAATACTGAAATATTTATCAAAAACGGTTTAATATTTGACTCTATGTGTCTTTCAAAATTTATATCTGTCACTTATTCTGTATAAGCGAATTTTTTTTTCTTTTAATATACGTCAAGCGTCGGAGATCAAATGTGGGTGAAACTATATTAAGGAAACAAAAATAGCTCTATAACTGTCCAAATACTGTTTTTGAAGGAGTGTATTGTAAAATTCATATTTCGTGTCATTTTTATAGTTTTTTTTTTCTTTTTTAATAATATGATATACCTGACTTAAAAACTTCGATGGTTTGTTGCATTTAAAAATATAAAATATAAAAATAAATATTTCCTGTGCAAAGTTAATTGTTTTAAGCATTCCGAAAAAAAGTAATTCACTTCTCATCCGTCTTTTTCGATAAAGTCATTTTGAATTATAACAGTTTTAAATGTATCTAGTTAAATCTAGTTTTTTTGCAAAAAAAATAAATAAATAAATACTAAAACACATCGGAAAAAACAATGATGCAATAAACGAATTTAAAAAAAATCATCAAAATAAAAACGTTAATTCTGTTAATTTATTGCATTATTTTAGAGGATTGTGAGCATATTGTAGTTGGTTTTTGAAACTTAAAGCTTTAAATCAGAGCATCGAGCCTTCAAATTGTTCATTAACATAGCGGGAAAAAAAAATCTCTAATTCGTCACAGAAACAAATTTTTTTTGAAAAATAGCAAATAATTTGTTTTCAGAAATTTCAAAATTCTTTTTAAAAAAATTGTACTTTAGCAGCGATTAGCTCATGGTTAGTTCCAGGGATCGTATGTGTCTTAATTTGTACGATTACAAGTGAAAAGAAATCGAGTGAAATAAAAATGGCGAATAAATTATTTCATAGTTTGTCTGTTTTTGAGGGAAGTGCTACATTCGTAACAACTACAATAATTACTGATTAATTAAAACAAAGAAAATAAACTCATTATTGTTCAATTATTACTCAATACTTTTAACTTTGAATTCAAACATCACAATGAATGCAACTGTTGCAATTTAGTTCATTATTTTATATTTAAATAATTAGAGAAATAACTATATTAAATTATTAAACTTCATGGAATAAAAAAAAGCATATTTTCAAATTGCTAATTAACCTAACAAAAAAATCTCAAATTCGTCACAGAAACAACAATTTTTAAAAAAAATCGTAAATGATTTGCTTTCAGAAGTTTCAAAAATTTTAAAAAAAAATTAAACTTTGACGGTGATCATGTTTAGTTCCAGTGATCGTGTGTGTCTTGATTTGTACGTTTAGAAGTAAAAAGAAATCAAATGAAATGAAAATGGCGAAGAAGTTATTTCATAGTTTGTCTGTTTCTGAGGGAGCTGCTACATTCGTGACAACTACAATAATTGATTATTAATTAAAACAAAGAAATTAAACTCATTGTTGTTCAAATATTACTCAAAACTTTTAACTTTGAATTGAAATATCATAATGATTGGTAGTTACAATTTAGTTCATTAATTTAAATTAAAATAATTAGAGAAATAACCATGTTAACTTATTAACTTCATGGAATAAAAAAACATATTTCGCTTCTTAAAATGAGAGGGTTATATTTAATTTCTTTAACCTATCAAAATCATTAAAAAATACTTGAAAAATTTTTAATTGCAATATAAATATCTAAACTAGCAATTTTAAAATATATCACTAAGCAGATGAAGTAATAGTAATTAAAGGCAATAAGGTTTATTTACATAATGTATAGCATATTATTTATTTTTAAAAATTTCTTCTGATTAAATTATAAGTAATGAACTTTATTTTAAATCTTTTACAAACGTTATTATAAATAATCAATAAAATTAATTATAAGTTTTTTATACCTTCTAATTTTTTTTCTCATTAAAGAAGACATGATAAATGTATATTTATCTGTTGTAATTGTTTATCATTTACAGAAAAAAATTTTTTAAAGTGGTTATTTTTTCTGAAATCGAAATTTCAATCTAAAATAATGCATAATTTTTTCCCTTTAATGTTATTGATAAATATTATATGGTAAATTACATATATCATATGTATGGAATATATATAGTGTACCTATTATATTTTGAATGTGCAAATTAGTGACTATATATATGTGTTAATTTTAATAAAAATAATCCGAATTTTTATGATTTAACTACATTAGATAACCTGTTTATCCACTTATTTATTCTTTCTATTATTATTAAAAGTAATTCTTTTTCGTATAACTTTTTCTTTTTTTTTTTGCTATACATATTAAATAAAATCATCTATCCTAAGAGAAAAAACAGCCCTATTGATTGTGGTTTAAATGTTTTATATTTGGCTGTTTAAAAGTTAAAAAAAATCTGCTTTGTGAAAATTGTGCAAGGACATAAATTTCATACATATTTTCCCTCTGTCCCTACATTTTCGATGGGATGGAAAATGCGTATGCCCCCTCCCCCAATAATTAAATATCTCATAAGAATCCCCCTCACTCTTTCAGAAAAATAAAGAACAATTTCATGAATTCTTCATCGATTTAAATTCGACTAAGTTAAGAACAAGTTAGAAATAAAAAATAATGTTTTGTGATATTAATAAAAAAGAAAATAACCATTTTTTTTTCCTTTCTTGAATTTTCAGAACTGTTGTAACATAGCATTTTAATTTTACTCTCCCCCGCCCCCAAAAAGTTCGATGTCTGTAAAATCTATTTGTTTTTGTTTAAAATAATAAATATTGCACATGATAGCATAGTGTCCTTTGATTGCGTCAGGAAAAAGAAACTTGTTCTTTTTCCTTCATATTGCGTCATTTTCGTCCTTTATGAATGGAATGAAATACGAGTTATTCACGTAGATACGTCAGCGTACGTGACATTCTCCTCGTCTGTGAGGGGGCCGTCAAGGGCGGCCCACTTTGCAAGGTCAAAAAATGATGAGCTACTTCGTACTTCTTGAAGAGGGGGTACATCATTTTTGGCAGATGTGTTTCACTTTTTATTTCATACTTCAGTGAGCGTTAAATGTTACAAAAAACTTTGCAACAGGTTATTGGGTCTAGAATTTGAAAGAAACATGTTCTGTTATGAGCAAAAAAAGCTTTCTTTCTAATAAATAGAAAAGAAATTAATTTTTAAAAAATACAAAACAAACATTTTAAGTGTAATTAAATTTAACTTGTGTTCAAATTCAAAGTTGTTTCAAATTCAACCGAATTTCAATTCAATTTAAATTCTAGAATTGGAAAGAAACATTTTATCTTAGCATAAAAAGCTTTCTTTCCAATAAGTAGAAGGGGGCAAAACAAACGTTTTTAATCTTAACTAATCTTAACTTTAATCTTAATTTATTCACATAACTTAACTTTACTCACTTAACTTTAACTTTAATCTATTTAATCTTAACTTTAATCTTAATTTAACTTGTGTTCGAATTTAAAGTTGTTTCAAATTCAACCAAATTTAAAATCAATTCAAATTCCAGAATTTGAAAGAAACATGATCTCTTACGAGCACGCAAAGCTTTCTTTCTAATAAAAAGGAGAAAAAAAATTATTCTTAAAAAAATACAAAACACTAACATTTTTAGCTTAATTAAATTTAATTTGTGTTCGAATTCAAATTCAACCAAATTTCAATTCAAATCAAAATCTAGAAACTGAAAGAAACATGTTCTCTAATGAGCACAAAGAGCTTTCCTTCCAATAAATAGGGGGGGGGGATTTTTAAAAATCCAAACCACAAACATTTTTAGTCCAATTAAATTAACTTTTTTTTCGAATTCAAAGTTGTTTCAAAGTAAATTCATTAAATCATTCGAATTTAAACTTTTGAAGTTGCTCAAATGTAATATTTTTTTTAATTCATTTTCAATTTAGTAAAGTTGTTTGAAATTCAACAAAATTTTAAATAAATGTAAATTATATTCACTGCATTAAAATTTATTTTAAATTATAGTGAATCAAAATTAGTTATAATTTCAAATTTAAAAAATTTTCAAAATTCAGATTCAGGAAAATTTTTAAAATTCAATTCAATTTAAATTCATTGAAAACAAATTTCTTTCAAATATTTATGCGTGAAACGAATTTGTATGTCTTTAATCAACTTCAAAATAATTTCAAATTTAAATACGTATCGTTTATTGAAAGCAAAAGTCTGAACGGATAGTATCATTCGTGTTACCACGAGACGAAAGTTTAAGTCTTAAAATAAAAGTTTTTTTTTTATCTGTTATTTGGTTATTTTTCCTAATTTAATGAAAAAAAATGAATCAGCAACGTATGGAATTTTATTTAGCTCAAAATCTGAATAATTTGATTAATGTGATTAACTTGAACAAAATTTATCATTATCATCAAAATTAAAACGTTGGTTGGAGTCATTTATAATTTTAACTGAATTATCAGAACTTCCTATGAAAGGTGTTTGACAAACCACCGTTCTTAACGCATATTTTCAGAAACCTTTTTTTAATGAAGCCAAAATGACATGCACATTAAGAGTCACAAGGTAATATTTCAGCTAACAAATTGCAAAAAAAAAAAAAAAAAATTAGAGTGAAATCTATCAAATCATCAGGGAGGAAGGCGAGGCTGAAAACATCGATACCTTTTTCACAAGGCAACAAAACTGCCTTGGATGTTTTCGTCCCACTTTCCCAACGAGTGATTCGTTTTATCCCCATGAATTTAAATATTAACTGGAAGCAGTTTACTTACTTTTTATCAAAAACTCAAAAAATGCATGTTACCCTACACCTTTTACTCTTAAATTATACATGGCATGATTGTTTAAATCAAATGCATTAAATCGAAGAATTAAAAAAAAATTTAAAAAATAACTGTTGCTTCCATTTAAATTATTAAAACTAAATCTTCGGAAATTTTTTGAAAAGTTTACAGTTATATGCACTATAAATATTCATTTTAATTGAATGTCTGAATCAATGATTATTTTATTGCGGTGCAGTTGTAAAATATATTTCAACGCAAACATTTGTATTCTTGCTTTTACAGTTAAAATTTCCAATTCGGTTATTTTTCGAAAAATTCTTGAAATCAAAAAACTTTATAGTATCGAAACAATATTATTACAATAGAATGTATTATGATACAGGAAAAGCACGAGAAAAAAATGGTCTTGAAAATTTTAAATATAAAGAACTGAAAAAAATTCTAGATACACATTTAGATAAATTAAAATAAGCTATTTTCAGTATTAAAATGTAAATTTAATGTAAACATATTGTTCAATTTCAAAAAAAGATTATTAGTAAATCTTTTTAAAATTAAATCCTATGAAAGCTAAACAAAAAGAAAATAAATAAATGAAGCTTTTTAGGGGCGTATATGCTGGAGGGTTAAGATTTGTTCATTACAAATAAAGAAATTCGCTATTTGACAGTTTTTAAACAATTTGAATTTCTACGCTGAAATGAATACATTATAATATTGAACGGAGCTAAATTACATAAAGACATCAACAATCGAAGAGAATAGTGAATTTTCTTAAAAGAAAAAAAAAAAAAAACGATGCGCGGATGAAAATAATTTTTTTTTTTAAATATTTTAATATAACTTTTTTTACCACTCTAGCAGAGGAAAAGAAAGTAATTTGGAAAGAAAGAAAAAGAATTGTAAAACAGAATAAATCAATATTTTGAAAAAGGTCTTTAATTATTTATGGGTGAACAGTAAAAGTTATTCTTTTTCAAAGCAATACTACAAAATAAAGGGGAAATCTTTCTTAGGTGAAATTTTTTTTCTTCACAAGGCCGATAATAGTACAGACGAATCGAAATAATAATCGAATCTAAAATTGAAATGATTTGAGCTACCAGTCTTTACCTTTTATTCCTTTACTGAAATAGAAAAATTCGGCTCTCAACTCATTAATCGCAGAAATATTATTCGTTCTCAAAACGACCGGTAATTCAATTATTTCATTTTTTAAATTTTTCTCGGGAAGGCCAAGTCATTCACCAAAATATATTGATAATGTAAGTAATTACATTTTAATCTGAAACTATAAATATGCAATTTTTTTTTAAAGAAAGAAAGTATCCGTCGTCATCGACATAATCAACTTAACTTAATTTTTACTTTATTTTATAACCGTCGTTAAACAGTCAACCCAATTTTTTGGGTTTACTATTACTCATAATCAACTCCGAGGACTTGTAATTTTAAACCCAATCCAGAAGACAAGGGAACTCATAGCTCAAGTATTGGCAGAAATTTGCCTTCGTGGAGGACTTTTTGATGGAACTAATCCGCATTCGCGTTTCACGGAGAGGAAAACCACGAAAACCTTCCACGGTTAGAATAACGGCGAGGGGACTCTAATTCAAGATCCTTAAACCACTTAGGATATTTTACGACAGCACTGTGGTCGGTGGAAGCCGGATGCGGGATTCATATCGACCAGCCATCGCGGTGACTTGAACCCGGTTCACCTAATTGGAAGGCGAAAGCTCTATCCATGAGCCATCAACTTAACTTAATTGCTAATTCTCTACATTTCTTTTTAAGTTCTACTTTCTATTATAAAATGTTACGCAAACGCAACGTCTAGGATGAAATTGGGCTATTATGTGGATTAAATGCCTGTTGTGGTAAAGTAATGTTGTGGTTTTTAGTAAATAAAAAAAAAGTAAAAAGTCACGATAATATAAAGTAAAATTTTTATATTCCAAAATTTAAATTAAATAGAGATAATATGCATTTTTTTAGATATTTTCAGCTTAATGTTAAAGATACGATTTATTTTGCATAAAAATTGGTTGTTTCGTTTTGAGGACTTGATAACTATATAAAAGTAATTTTCAAGGTCATTCTTGAACCAGTTAAAATCAAAAACTTAAAAATGTTTAAAAATTCTATCTAAAATGTTTCAGTTTTGAAATTAGTTCAGTTTTGAATTTAGGAGAGACCATCAAAACCTCTTCTAGCGATCAGACAAGCCTCCACACTAAATGTGGTAAAGGTCAAATAAGGAAGTATGAAAAATATTTCAAAACAAAAAATACATATTAACAAAACAAATAAGTAGATTCATATGTATTCAAAGTATTTGTGAATGGCTCTTATTTAGAGAGCTCTTTTTAACGATCTCTGAAAGAGATTAATAATCTCATGCTGCAATCAGAGTGCACTAATGACGATGTTATCAATGACTTATTTTTAGAATTAAAAGTTAAATTAGAGAAAAAAAAGTTATTTCAGAAAAAAAAAACATCTCAAACAAACCTCTTCTCATCTATTGAAATCTAACTAATTTTCATGATATAAAATTAAACGCAAACTTGAACAAAAAACATAATTGTTGCATAGGCTGTTGCATTGTATGCAAAAACATAAAGCTATTTTAAACCGGATTTAAAATAGCTTCATCAATTATAATTGATAAATTTGTTTTTACACGTAATTATATCAAATAGGGTCATTTTTATTGACGCTAAATTATGTACATCTATCCGGTTTTCATGACGCCAAACACTAAGTCTCATTTCTGCACCAAGAAAATGACACTGATTGAAATTAAAAATCGTTTGCGAAAAATTATGCACCTTCGATAATATTTTGAAGCCAATGCAGGTAACCCCGAAGAACAACACACTGACATTTTCGCACCAAGAAAAAGACAATAAACAAAATTAAAATCACTTGTGAAAAATCATGTACCTTCAGTAACATTTTGAAGTTAATGAAGGTAAATTCTAAGACATCCATTAACGGCTATTTTATTGTGGAACAGAAAGTGGTCGCTCCTGAGAGATTTCACTGTAGTTTGATGATTTAATTCAATAGAATCTTAGTCCAAAATAAAAATTACATAGTTGCGCTTTGAACTAAGAATGATTAGATATGTTATTAGACTAACATTGATTAAAGTTAAAGCAAAATAAGTCTGCGAAATTAGCAATGTCTATATTCAAGCTACCACTATTTTTTTTTCATTCTGACTTAGCACGAATGCTTTTATGAAACACCCTTCCGGAAAGTGATAAATCTCCCGAGATTAAACTTTTGTTTGGACAAATAAGTAAATTTACATTTGAAATTACATGTGCCGATTAAATACAATATAACTTTGATAATATATGTTAACTTGGATATATGTTTTTAATACGCGTTTTTACATCAGCATTTAAAATTTTAAATAAGGCATGTGAAAAGAGCATAGAATTTATTTTAAGAAACTCTGGCCAAGAGACATAAAGTCGAAAACCTGGCAGCCAAGAGCACCAGAACTCGTCGGCACAAGGCCCAGAGTCAGGCATGATTATGAGTACTACTATTAAGCCTAGTATACAGACAGAGCAGAAGCTCTGGGAGTTCACAGGAGATAGAGCATTTGCCTTCCAATGAGGTGACCCGAGGGGTTCGAGTCAGTCCCAAATGACTGGTCGAAAAAAATTCCGCACCGACCGCAGTGCTGATGCAAAATATCTTCAGTGGTAGACGGAGCATGGGTTAGAGTCCCTTTGCCAGCAGGCTAACCATGGGAGGTTCTCATGGTCTTCCTCTCCATGTAACGCAAATGCGGGTTAGCTCAATCAAAAAAAGTTCTCCACGAAGGCAAATTTCTCCCAATACCTGATCCAGGAGTTCCCTTGTTTTCTGGATTGGGTTCAAAATTACAAGGCTACGAAGTTGAACATTAGTAGTTGTAAACCAGAAATTGGGTCGGCAGTTCAACGACGGTTATGAAGTAAAACAAGAAACCTCAGGGAGGAGATCCCAGTTGACAGCTAGAAACCAAGCCATCACCAGACATCCATTCTCTACCAGCGACACATGGACTGCTCACCAACGGAAAGACCACTAAACCCAAGCCTCTCATTACAATATTTATTTATAGGTATATTTACAAATGAAAGTTGAATTACATCAAAATTGAAATTTAAAATTACACAAAGTTTGATTAATTCATCGCAAAAAACAAATTCTACGCAATTAAGTACATAAACAAAATGATTGAGTTTTATCATTGATAAATTCTCAACTGAAATCAGAAAAATGTTCAAAAATCATTTAAAAAATTTTTTTTTTAAAAATTTATTTATGGGCTGTCTGAAATAGATGCTTCCAATGGGAATTTGCCTTTAAAGTCTATACTATCAGGGCGCGCGCTAAGGATTTCAAATCATAGCCAGTAAATTAGACAAATATCAAAAGTATTCGCGAATTTTCGAAAGTCTTCTCCAAATACAAATCTTATCTATTTATTTTGATTAATTTTTTTTACTTATTTGCATTATTACTTATCTATATAAGGTTCGAATAAGTAATAATCGCTAACATGAATCATATCTTCTTGGAACAAACTACGGAAGTCGTTCCATGCCTACTTACTTTATCCTGTCGTTGAGAGAAATATTATTTAGTGATGGCAACATGGATGTTTTAATATGAAAAGTTTGGTTTTTTGAAGTTCCAAAAAAATATTTTTACCCTCTAGGAACGGAGCCTTCGGTAGACTTTATGGTGCCATGGAAATGGAAGAAAACGGAACCCTTAGAACTACGTAAGGTTTTCGCTAAAACTATGGAACAAAAACAAAAAGAAACAAAAAATTCATATCAGTGGGTGAAAGGGGCAGTTTTAGCACCCGGTCCTAAAAATTGTTTAAAAG
This sequence comes from Parasteatoda tepidariorum, assembly GCF_982258835.1. Taxonomy (NCBI): domain Eukaryota; kingdom Metazoa; phylum Arthropoda; class Arachnida; order Araneae; family Theridiidae; genus Parasteatoda; species Parasteatoda tepidariorum. The sequence continues at coordinate 65,930,645 of NC_141764.1, forward strand.
AAATTCAATTTGATCCTTAGGGAATGACGTTTTAAAAATGAAATTTTCTCATTGGTTGAGGACTCGCCTAATACACTATCTGGCCTAATACACTTCTGACCGTATCCGGACACCCGGTTGTTATGGTAGTGGAAGCATAATGGCGTGGGGGGGGGGTGTTTCACGTGGCTTGGCCTGGGTCCGTTAGTACCTGTGGTTGGAAACATAAACTCTGAGATGTATGTAGACATTCTGGACAATACTGCACTCTCAACTCTATGGCAATATTTTGGGGAAGACCCATCTCTCTTCCAGCAGGATAACTGGTCCATTCACGCGTCGAGGCTTGCACAGGCGTGGTTTGACCAAATTGGAGTTCAAAAACTGGACTGGCCTTCTCAGAGCCCCGATCTAAATCCCATAGAACACTTTAAAAACGAATTAGTGCGCAGATTACGTAGCTAGCCAAATCGACCCTCCTCATTGCAAGCACTCACTTCAGCTGTGATGGAAGTCAATTCCCGTGGACACCTATCAAAAATTGGTGTAAAGTCTTCCCAGACGTGTGTAGGCTGCCATCGATGCAAAAGGGGAACCAACATCATATTCATATATGCCTTAGGAAGCTGGTCAGTCCATACCACTGGGTGTCCTGGTACTTTTGGCCGGATAGTGTATAAATTAAACAGCAGGCGATTCTGTTTTATAAAATACTTTAAATATGACATCAGTAATGTTTGTTAGCTTTTAGCTGTCATTAACTTAAACGGAGTTTATTGCCACTTCCTTAATATTCATTTATTTTCTATTCGTATTGTCAAAAAAACACGATGATCACCTCAACGTGTAATCTGAAACCATGTGCTTATTTTTCTTCATAATTGTGGTTTTAGAACGTGTTTCTATAACACTAAATATTTCAAAATCGACTGTGATTGAAATGAAAAATACTAATGAGCATAATTAATGGAGAAATCGAAGCAATTCGCTCAGGGGATAGGCAAAAATTTTGAAAAATTTCTTTTTGTAATTCGGAAAAAAGAAAGAAAAAAATGGGTTGGTTACATTTGGCTCAGTTTCTTTTGGCAATCGGGTCCTAGTTTTTACTAAGAAAATAAATTATTGTCAAAATTACCAGAATATGGTAAAATTTAACGCATTTCTGGCTGTATGGGAACACCAAAAATCTCGGTAATTTTAACCTAAGCGCTTTGGTATTAATTTTTGGTAAAATTAACTATAAAATATAGTTTTATAATGTGTTATAAAATTTGGTAAACGTAGTACAATCAAGTAATTTTATTATGATACCTTAGATCATATCTTGAAAACCATTTATTGAGTTACATTTATTTTTCAGTTTTGTATTTTTTTTTAAATGTGTGGTAATAAGAACTATAATTTCTTAAAACCAGAATCTCCGGTAAACCGTTATCATATGCCATTACCATACAGTACTGTTATTTTAACCGATTTTTTTTCCGTGTGTAATTCGCGATCGCAACGAACTATAGGGGGCGTTGCTGTATGAGACGAATTCCTGGGATTTCTATAAGAACAGTCATTCAGTTGAAATGTCTTTAGTGTAGTATTGTAACGTTCCTTCTTTATTGTGGCTTATTAAATTTAAAAAAGAAAAATTTTTGATATTCTTTTTTATGCAAGCGAAAGAAAATGGTGTCTCTTTTTTTTTCAGAGAAGGAACATCCAAAACACATCGGAAAATATATGTAAATAAACAGAAAAAAATATGTATCTTCTTATTAGAGTTAAAACCCAATGCCTGCGAAATAGTTTTCCTAAATTTAATGATATACCATGAAAGGCCAATTCAAACTTAACATTCCATAGTTTTAAAAATCATATTACTTCAAACATTAAAATAAGCAAAAAGTATACATAAGCTCACAATTTTATTTTGCAAAAAAAGTTTTTTGACAAAAATTTTCAATAAAAATCAAATTCAGTAAAAAGTTTCATCAAAAATTATTATTTAGAAACTAAAAAACGTAAAATAAAGAATGCTTACGAAACAAGAAAACAATTCTAAAAATTCCTCACATTAAAATACAAAACTTGCATGTTTTTTTTTTATTCATAAGCGGACGTAGAAAACCATTCTGTGGAATATTATCGTCAAATTAAGAAAAAAATTTTACAAGTAAAAATTTTTATTCTAAAAATTATAACAACTACCTGCTTTATAAATCCGGAGAATTCCAAAATGATATGCTCTTCATTTGAAAACTTAATTCTCAAATAATATATACATAGATTATCCCTTCATTAGTTTAAGATGACGTACCACACAATAAAATTTTATAATTGCAAGATCTCGATATGAATTTCAATTTTTAACTTAAAAACAGAATAGCTGAATTTTAGTTAAAATTTATCATTCAAAATTAAAAAAAATACTTATCAAGAAAACGATAAAAATTTATTAATAATCAACATAAATGATGTTATTTCAAGTAATTCGGATGATTCTTTACTGTTGTTTTCCTAATTATATAGATTCAGAAATATATACTATTCTATAACTATAACAGCTCTGAAATCATATTTATTTTTTGGAATAAACTAAGTAATGTTTACTTCACTTTAAATTTGTAATGAATTGAAGACCAAAAAAAATGCATTTTATCGTAATACGCATATCTGTAACTGTATGCGATCACGAAATCGGAAGTTATCGGTTGCAAGCTTGTTAAGAATAGAAAGGTAAAAATTATTGAAAAATTGGTCTTCAAATGTTTGGCATGTTCTGTTTCAAAAATATGTTCTGGTTAGTTTTTTCAAGTTCTTCTGCCTTTTCCTTAGGGAAATTTTGCTTCTTATTTGCTACTAAGAAAATGGCGTCCGACTCTGCCAATGATTATGATAGAACTAAATGAAAACTTAATAAATAAATGCCTGACATATTCAGGCTTCGCTAGAGGGCGTACTCAAGCGTTGCGATAGTGAATTACCTTTTATGGTAGACATTATTACCGCTGATTTTTGTTTTTAGTGTTCGGCTACGAAATATTTTTATTACTAAACTGCTATATTAATAACCAACGTTTTTAAAAAATTTCAAATTAGTCGCTATTCTTTATTATCTTTTCAATAGAATACACATTCTGTTATTATTTCATGAGATGATTTTAAGAATATTTAAAAATGTCTGCTCTAATTTAAATTGCCCTATTTCTGCGGTTAACGTACGTTTATTTAAATATTTGAAATTTATCGAATAATTTATTTTACATTAACCAAACGATTAATTCAATTTTTTCTTTTTAACTATCTTCTGAGATATGTAGCACGGAAAAAAGCAGGAGGTCCGATGAACTCTTAGATCTTGGAATTATATTCTACATCTTCTAAACTTTTTCTTTTAAATTTAAATTCGATCATAAGACCTGGCTTTAGCTTATGAAAGCGTTTAAAAAATAAGCTTCGCATTTCAAATCTGTTTAATGTAATAATATAGTTAACTGAGACCAGACACAACTAATTCTGGCTTTAAACCGGTAATGGCGCCAGATCATATGAAATAATTATGACGGATTACTAAATTTTATGCAAAAGAAATCTTTATTTCCTTAAGTTTGAATTTTTTTCCGACTTAATAACTAGTGTTCATATTTCATTTTTTCTTCTGTCTACGAGTGCATAACGATTTTAGATGTGCATTTCTTTGACGCCTCTCAATAGTTCTTTATCCATTTTTTCTTGAAAGAAAGGACAAAAAATACTAAATATGTTTACCAGTTCCTATAACGTTATTTTTCATCCAGATAACCTTCGAAAATTTTTTACAATTCTTAAATATTAGTAAACATTGGATAATTTTATTGTTCGAGCTAGTTTTAAATGGCCTTGCTTTTGGTTTTAATTAAAGTTTTATCATTTTTTAAAATCAACGTAATGAGTCTCTGTTTTATATTATTTTAGAAAAGCAAATCGTGCTGTATAAAATGGGAATCAAATCGCGTCCAACTTTCAGTTCGTCAAAATTTCATTCCAAAATCTCGAGCAGGATAACTATGTTAATATTGTCTGAAAAGAAAATGGATTTTAAAGTAGGTGATTTTAGAAGACAACTTATCGATGGATTTTTTTTTATCTGGTATTATGTTTTTAGTTATGATAATTGGCATATAAAATATTTGGAATATTAAAAGTAATAAAAAATTATTTATCAAAAGAAAATTAAATGCTAATGAAAGCGATTTTAAATCGGCATGAAAATTTGAAAATTTTATTGCAAAATCTCGGAAAAGATAACTCTTACTATTTTTTGGAGAAAAAAAAATTATTTTAAAGTAGGTGATTTTAGAAGACAACTAACTTAAGGATAGTTTTTTTTATTATCCAGTATTATATTTTTAGTTACAATGTTAATTCCGATTAAAATATTTGGAATATTAAATATTAAATGGAATATTTAATGGCAAATGAATGCTAAAGTATGAATTTCGGAGGCAATTTTTGATAACATTATTATTTAATTCAGAATACCGAATACAATTATATTTTTAAATAATAAATAGAGTCAACGAATAAAATTTAATGAGTACCATATTTATATTATTTTAGAAAAGAAAATTTTAATAGATAAAAGCAAGATTCAACACTTATCCGAATTTCAATTCGTTTATAAGTCAAAACTTTATGGTAACGTCTTAGGATAGAAATTAAATTAATATTTCGTGTAAAAAATATAATGTAAAGTAGGTAATTTTAAATGTCAAATTATTAACAGATATTACTTTACTCACACTTATACTTAAAGTTTGGTAATTTCAAATGTCAACTTATTAACAGATATTACTTTACTCACACTTTTATTTAAAGTTTGGTAATCTTAAATGTCAACTAATTAACAGATATTACTTTACTTACAGTTTTATTTAAAGTTTCAATGAAAATAAATCTCAAACTAGATTGTTTTAGGTGGGAAACTAATTATTCCTATCAACGCTTTCAATTATAATTATTGTATCAATTGCATTATATTTTCAAATAATAAATACTGTTAAATTTTGATGAATTTATTTCAATAAAATGGTTAAGTAAGTAATTTTAAATGTCAACTTGTTGATAGAGATATTGACAGCTTACCCAAACTAAAAGTTAAGTGATAAACTCAAAACACATTAAAATCATAATGATAAATATATTATTAAACGATTGATAGATAGAAAGAAGAATGTGATAAATATACTTGTATAGCAAACTTAAATAACTTATTTAATTTTTATAGGGAGCTCAATTTTAAAATTTGTTATTGTTATTTCGGTAATTATATCAATTTTACAAATCTTCTCAATAAATATACACTAACGTAATAGGCTTTAGGTGGTAATAGCAAAATATGGAGCAAAAAATTTTATTAATTAAAATTGCTAATATTATTATATTGCTTATAGTTATTATACCTACGAGCCTTCTGCATCTCTGTTTAAATTCGTTCAATGGTTGAAACTTAATTACAAAATTTTCGAAAAATATGAGAAAAACATATTGAAAAACGAAAGGAATCAGTGTCTGGTTTATTTATAAAATGATTTTCTTTTCTATATTTTAAATGGTATTAAACTTTCGGTTATGAGCATAATGAAAATAAAATGTTTTTCGGTATCAGACTTGGGAAAAATCGGCAAGTAAAAGGAAAATTTCAATTTTTTTTCGCTAATATTTGAAATTCTGTTGATTAGCTTTTTATATATTTTTAAATTTTTGTTCTCCGATCTTCAGAATCGAAGTTGTAGTTGTTTCTTGTCATGCTGAGTGATGAAACAGTATAGCAATCAATTTGAATAAAAAGAAAAGAATGAATTATCAGAAAAACGTTGATTTTAAGAAAATGTATTCACGCTAATGTACATTACAAAAAAAGTTCATTACATAATTCTTTGAAACTTCGTACGTCGAGCTTATATAATGTTAGCTACCATATGAATTAAAAGCTAAGGTCTAAGAGTGAATATATTCTTTTTATCGTACTGTTACTAAGAATGTTTAAAAATATATTGAACACGATATTTGATTCTACCTCATTGTATATTTAAATTTTTTTTAAAGATTTTAGTTTAAAACACTGGTAACCATATTACTGATCTAGAAAAAAATTATTTTTAAATTTATGCATTATAATTTATTGTAGAGATATTAATGTGGCATGAAAAAATTTTAGCTTTTATTCTCAAATTTTCCCTTATTTTGAGAAAAAATATTTTGTGAATTTTTAAAGTTTGCATTAGATTTATAATTTCAGGTCCCCTGCTTACCGAAAGTGAAATTAAAATTTTTATTATGGTTAATTAAAATAATGTGCCACGCCCAGTTGAATACTTTGAACAGTTAACATAGCAAACTGACTGTAAAACTGAGCAAAATCGACATATCTGTGTTAAATTGTTGCTTTTAGCATTTTTATTGCTGTAGTAAATCATACCTTATAGCATCCATGCTTTCAAGAATGTTTCTGTGTTAAACCACAATATCATTCAAATTTACTATAACCCTAAATTAAGCCCTATTATCGTACAAATTAGTCCTTTTTAAAATTGAATGTAAATATGGTCTACTTTAAACACCTATACATTTACAACAGATATGAACGGTATTATAATATTGAACAGAATTTTCCGATTGTAAATAATTTCTAATTGAGATATAAACTTTTTAATCATTAACAGAGTTCAAAAAATATCTCGGGTATTACAGCATAAATTCTAATAATGAAACAATTAAACAACCATTTCGTAGTTTTTAATTACTGATTTCAAATCTATGCTATGATTTCAAATCTAATCTGTTTCTAGAAAATATATTAATTTTATGAATTTAAAACATTTTTATATTTATTTCTCTGTTAAATAAAAAGTAAAATAATGTTATTTTATTAAAAAAGAGAATAGCCTGGTCTTTATTAAAAATTTTATGTTCTTCCTTTTTTATAAAGTTTTGTGTTCATTTTTTGTTGTTGATTTTTTTATCATAATGACTATCGCATACAGACTGAACTAAAATAATAAATGTTTGTAAATTTCCATGGTAACTGTTTTAGTTCAGTGTTTTACAAATTTTTATGTTTTTATAATTCTAATTTTTTGGGAAAGAATAATTATGTTTAAAGGGACGAAAACCTATAAACAATCAAAAATTTCTTTTTTTTAAATTATTGTCTTTAAAAATAGTGTACTCTATTATGTTTCAAGTTAGAACAAAAGGAGCTTTTTACCTCAATTAGGAAAATTTTTGTGATGTATTTTGCAGTAAAGCTTGGCTAAAAGTACCAGAATATGGTAAAATTTACAACGTTTCTAACTCGATGGAGCATCAAGAACTCCGTATTTATCGGAGCTCTTTGATGAAATTAACTATAAAATTAGTTTTATAATATGTGATAAAATTTCGTAAATTTGGTAATTTATTTCCGATATCGAAGATCATGGTATGAAAACCATTTCAGTTTCGTATTTTTTATTAAATGTGTAGTAATAAGAACAATAATTTTGAATAGTTTTGAAACCAGAATTTCCGGTAAACCGTTACCATATGAGCAGAAAAATAACCAAATAAATGGTTTATATAAGTTATATTTTGGTTTTCTTAACTGCAATTTTTTTTTGTTTTTTTAATTATGAATGTAATTACCAAAAATGCATTAATTCCATACGATTTTTTTTTCTCTATGCAGCTAGTATCCCTGACGTTTTTCAAAAATTATTGCTTGAAAATTAACAAAAAACTATTTACACGTGGATTACATACATTTATTAACACACACACAAAATTATTTTAAATGGGCAAAATAATTATAAAAAAAACTTTTTCATCTTTAAAATGTCATTTTGAAGAAAAATAAGACCCTTTTTACATGTTACACTAAACATTCTAAAAAAAAAAAATTTCTAACTCATAAAATTAAAATGCATAGGGGATATAATATTCAGATGTAAATTATATGGAAGTTATGACTTTGAATCATGCTTATCTTAAAAACATACATATTTACCACTGAGTGAAGAATTAACAACAACAACAAAAAACGGGAACTATGCTTTTTTTACTTTTAGCCTACAGTTTAAAATATATCTACTATAGTAGTAAAAAGTCATGCAAAGTTTAAAAACATAACATGTAAACAGTATGGAATATCGTGTTTACCACAGCGTAAAATATTTAAAAAAAATCTGATTTTCATTAAACACCTCTAAAATTTAAAAAAAAAAAACAAGTGAAGGATGTAAAATCCAATAAATGTCAAACAACAAATTTTTCTTCAACTTACATCAATGTTCTTTTTCTTGAAACAGTTATTATTTTTTTTTTGGAATTTTATAAAAGTTTAAAAATATTTTTAATATTTTATTAGTTAAAAAATAAGCTCCAGATTTAAAAATATAGAGAATAACAAATAGTAGTAAACACACTAAAAAGTTTTACTACAAAATATTAAAGCAATATTGATAATTCTTTTTCAATAGGTAATTTTGAGCTATGAACTTATACACCGACGAGCCAATGCATTACGACCACCCTGCTAACAGCATGTAGAACCACCTTTAACCCTCCAAACTGCTAGCACCCGCCGTGGCATTAATTCCACAAGGCGCTTGATAAGTAGTCTGAGGTATCTTGTACCAAGCGCTCACCAACTGGTCCTGCAATTCCTTCACATTGCGAGGGGGTAACGTGGCAGCACGAATTTGGTTTTCCAAGTAGGACCACAAATGCTCTATTGGATTAAGGTCAGGTGAATTTGGGGGCCAAGACGTGACTTGAAAGTCACCGGAATGTTTCTCTAACCAATTCATGACGATTCGACCCTTATGACATGGTGCATTCTCCGGTTGGTAAACACCATCCCCCGCAGAAAAAACTGTTGCCATGAATGGGTGAACCTTATCTTCAACTATGTTCAAGTAGCTTACAGACGTCAGGGATTGTTCTATGAGGATTATGGGTCCTTATGTGCCCCATGAAAACATTGTTCCTGGGCGGGAAACCATGAAAGCCTGGGCGAGCCCATTGTTATAGATGGAGGGTGGTCGTAATGTAATGGCTCGTCGGTGTATAATATTCGTTGTAAGTGGATCCCATAGAATGCATGTAATACGAGGGTTGTAAATTAAATAGTGGCAACTTAACCTTGAAACTCACAGAAGGGCGGGCATGAGCAAATTGGATATGGGAGCGGTGAGGTGGCGCTGTTGTCGATGTGTAGAGTGCAAAAAAAGTCGATTTGCTTAGAAGGGTAGTTGTTGTGTGGCGTTAAAGTTAGGAGTTTCGTTTCCATCGCTCTAAAGCATGTTTTCAAAAGGTGATCAGCTGTCGTGGCTTAAAATCGAGGTAGCCCGTGGCAAAAATGCAACAGAATGCTATCGAGGATTAGTGGAAGCCTGTGGAGCAAATGTTTTACCGTATAGGACAGTAGCACGATGGGTTCAAGCATCTCGTCTTTTTCCGTCATTAAGCCTTTTCACAACATGCTTTAGAGCGATGGAAACGAAACTCCTCACTTTAACGCCACGCAACAACTACCCTTCTAAGCAAATCGACTGTTTTTTGCGCTCTACACATCGACAACAGCGCCACCTCACCGCTCCCATACCCTATTTACGCATGCCCGCCCTTCTGTGAGTTTCAAGGTTAAGTTGCCACTATTTAATTTACAACCCTCGTAGATACATAAATACACAACACATTTACTATTATTTTTTATCAGTTATTATATTATAATTTATGATTTTATAATTTATTATTTTAATATTTATTATTTTATTATTACTTTTAGTGCATTGAGGTTTTTGAGCAGCTAAATTTTTTCAAAGTTCTGTTCGAAACATTGACTCATATGCTGCTTTGAGAAGACAACTTTTTTTAAAAAATTCAAAATAACGAATTATATACTCCCAATAATAATAGAAGATACACTTTCAGTTTTTGAAATTTTTTTTTTCAAATTTTTCAAGATATTCTAGTAGCGCTCTACAAGAAGTGAAACTACTGTAGTCGCTAATTTTTTTCGTAGTTTGTATTGTAAAAAAAGTAGTGTAGCGAGTAGTGTGATACAAAAAAAAAACGGTCAGTAGTTCGTAGTGATTCCCAACAACTACTTTTTACATTAATTTAGTATAAGAACAGGGTTCTTACAAAACTAATTTTTGGGACCGGCATACCGTGGTTGGTAGGGTGCTGGGTCCATGTCCAAGAGGTTGTGGGTTCAATCCCCGCCAGCTGAAGACTCCCCAAGTAGTAAATAGGGACTGATGCACGTTAAATCTGTCGAGTCACAAAGTCCTCCATGTTCCCATAACAAATCATACCTCTGGGGGGTACTGATACAAGAGTTTCCTTGTCTTCTGTATTGGTTCAAAGTTACAAACGCTACGGAGTTGAACATTAGTTGTCGTAAACCCAAAACTGAGTCGGCTGTACAATGACGGTTATAGAAATGAAATTAAAAACTAATTTTTCGAATTTGATGGGTGCAAATCTTCACGGGTGTGCCAAAGGACGCAATTTTAAATGCCTCTGCGGCTGCGAGTTAACAAGAATTGGGTATTTAGAGTTGCGTATGACTAATATTTAAGCTAACCATTATGAATTGTAGATAATTTATCTCTTTGTTCACACTTTCACGTGAGAATGTAGGCTCGTAAGACATTGGTGATATTTCAAAGGAAGGAAACATATTTTCGATGTTCTTAATTTCTGAGAGGAAATTAAAAAGCATTAAACACTTCACGAAATTACAATTATGTGATAATTTTTTAGTATCTCTTAAATTAAATATTCGCTGTCAAGAAGGGCATAAAAAGCTGAAGACTAAATGAAAAAATTCGAAAAAAGTGTTTTAGAGTATCAAACTGGCTTATTTAATCATGAATAAATATTTCTAAATAATTCTTCATGCTTAATATCAGGCAATTTTTTTTATTCAAAACCATTTTGAACATAGTGTGTAAATTAATGCCTCCAGAAGTTTAAATTATTCTGGTGTAAATAAATTTCTCCACCAGTTTCAATTATTCTGTTGTAAATTAATTTCTCCAGCAGTTTCAATTATTCTGGTGTAAATTTATTTCTTCAGCAGTTGAAATTATTTTGGTGTAAATTATTGTCTCCAGCAGTTTAAATTATTCTGGTGTAAATTAATTTCTCCAGCAGTTTCAATTATTCTGGTGTAAATTTATTTCTTCAGCAGTTTAAATTATTTTGGTGTAAATTATTGTCTCCAGCAGTTTAAATTATTCTGGTGTAAATTAATATCTCCAGCAGTTTCAATTATTCTGGTGTAAATGAATGTCTCCAGCAAAGTTTGGTTCCTTAAAGTAATGAATTAGTCACTACAATTCCAAAGTAGTTGGTAGTCACTACATTTAAAAAAAACGTAATTGTAGTAAATAAAATAGTTGTATAGTAACGAAGTAGCTGCTGTAGTAAACTAGTGTTGTAGAAATGTTTCGTTTCTGCGATTATTCATACTTAGTAAAATGGCTTAAAGCTTTCAAAAGTTTGATGAATAGACAATAAATTATTTTTAAACATCCTATGCCAGAAAATTAAGCAGTAAGCTTGTAACTTGCATCGATTACTTCGGCTGTTATTTTCAAAAATTGAATAGACATTCGTAAACCTAGCTTAAATATTTATTGATATATGGACATTTTTATTATAATACGGCTAGCCTCTTTAAATAGAATACAGCTAGAAAGCAAATCTTTCGCTACATAGATGCAAAAAAATTTAATCTTGACAAAATTTGAGTATGGATATTTCAAATCTGAAATCAGTTTTGCTCCTAAAACTACAAATATTTTATGCATATTACATTAAACTTAAAAAAAGTTATATATGACAGGGGGTCGCTTAAATGTCGCGACAAACTTCTAGGAGAGTTACGGCGCATCATCAGAATTAAAATTTCACAGGAACACATGCTCAGAAATGTCACCGTACGCCGCTAAGGACTCTTCCCCTATTATAACCTGTTCAGAAGAGCCTGGAAAAACAGTTCATAATAGCAAAGCACTCCTAGCGGCATATGATGACACTTCCGGGTATGATTCCTATGCAATTTTAATCCTGATGATGGGCCTTAACTTCCCAAAACATTTACCGCAGCACTTACGCGACCTTCTGCAAATATTTTAAGCATATGTTAGCTTATTTTTTGTCGAAATGTACGAACTTAAAAAAGTTATATATGACAGGGGGTCACTTAAATGTCGCGACAAACTTCTAGGAGAGTTACGGCGCATCATCAGGATTAAAATTTCAGAGGAACACATGCTCAGAAATGTCACCGTACGCCGCTAGGGACTCTTCCCCTATTATAACCTGTTCAGAAGAGCCTGGAAAAACAGTTAATAATTTCAAAGCACACCTAGCGGCGTATGATGACATTTCCGGATATGATTCCTATGCAACTTTAATCCTGATGATGGGCCTTAACTTCCCGAAACATTTGCCACAGCACTTACGTGACCTTCTGTTATACATAATGTTTTTAAGCTTGTACATTTTGACAAGAAATAGATTGAAAATTAGATTTAAAAAAAAAACTGTATCTTGGGGAGAGAATCCGATTGATTGTTGATTTGAAATCAGCGACGTGAAAATATCCAAAATTTCATGCAGCAGAAGAAGAAAAAATTTCCCCAGTGTAATACATGTCATTACTTTTAAATTTATGAGATCACCAAAAAAAGGGAGAAATTCTTTAGAACAAATATTCTTTCACCTGCATTGATAGTTTGAAATTCAATGTTTAGTTCAAATAAACCAAGACTGAACTGTAAAGTTTCAAATGCAGAAAAATTTCCTTCAAAATATCAAATTGCAAGCAAATTATGACAAGATTGGCTGCTGCCACCGAAAGGATAAGTAATCCTGGCGTAATTTGTTCGCAATTTGATATTTAAAAAAATAATTCCAATATTTGAAACTTCATTTTTTGGCCTTACATTTTCTGAAACTATAATTATATGTACTTTGACTACTCGTGTAGTTAAGAGATAATTTACCATGAAAAGTGCATTTTTTCTTTCATATACTCTCTTTCAATATTTGTCTATAGTTTATTACGAGAGTTCAATAACTTTTATAATCATTAAACATCAATTTTAAGTACTATTTTAATCAAATTATAACTAAATAACGCTTTAACTAATAACTTATAATAAAGTATACTTTTATTAGTTAATACATTTTCAATTTAAAGTAATTCTACGAAAAGCCAATCATAAGAAATTATAACATCTTAATTTCAATCTTAAGAACACAATTTTGTTTATCTGGGGTTCAACAACCATGCAAAGGTATGACATATCAAATTTCCTCATAAAATAGCCTTTAATTGGACTAATTATCTTTAAACGCTACTTTCTTCTCGTGTTCCTCGGAGCAATAATTAATCAGATACTCTTAGCTTTTTAAAATGTTTTGCAGCATAAAATTCTAAAATTCGTTAGCTATTCAAAAAATATGTTTTAAAAATTGCATACCTAATAAAATAAAATGTAATAAAAAGCGTGATAAGAATAATTTATGCTTAGTTAATATTTATATTTATGAGCGAATCTTTTTTCTTCAATTAAAAATATGATATTGAAAATTTGTAGATCAAATAGGTTTTAAATATGTAAGGTGATACTTAATCATGAGAATAAGTATGACTCTGAACAGTCTAAATTTTTAAATGCTTGTCAAATATGAAATGGAATGATGATTTTATATATACAGATATATAGATATAGATAGATAGATATATAGAGATAGATAGATAGATAGAGATAGATAGATAGAGATAGATAGATAGATAGATAAATAGAGATAGATAGATATAGATAGAGATGGATAGATAGAGATAGATAGAGATAAATAGAGATAGATGGATAGATAGATAGATAAATAGAGATAGATAGATATAGATAGAGATGGATAGATAGAGATAGATGGATAGATAGAGATAGAGATGGATAGATAGATAGATAGATATAGGTATATAGATAGATAGATATAGGTGTATAGATAGATATATAGATAGTCGCACATACATACATATGCCTACATACATTCATACATATACATGCATACATACGTATATATCTACATATATGTATACACATACATATACATACATGCATACATACGTATATATCTACATATATGTCTACACATACATATACATACATGCATACATATATATACATATACATACATGCATACATATCTATACATATACATACATGCATACATATATATACATATACATGCATGTACATATACATACATGTACATATACATATATATACATATACATGCATGCACATATACATATATATACACATACATACATGCACATATATATACACATACATACATGCACATATATTTACATATACATACATGCACATATATATACATGCACATATATATACATGCACATATACATACATATACATATACATACATATACATATACATACATATACATATACATACATATACATATACATACATATACATACATATACATATACATACATATACATATATATACATACATATACATATATATACATATACATATACATACATATACATATACATACATATACATATACATATACATACATATACATATACATACATATACATATACATATACATACATATACATATACATATACATACATATACATATACATATACATACATATACATATACATATACATACATATACATATACATACATATACATACATATACATACATATATATATATATATATATATATATATATATATATATATATATATATATATATATATATATATATATATATATATATATATATATATCTGTCCCATGAGAGTTTTTTGTTCTTTTTAATAAATCTTAGATACTTTCGCATAGCTGATTTTAAATCTAAAATCAGTTTCTCTCTGCAAACCACAGTTGTTTTTTGTTTTTTTTTAATAACAATTTTAACAATTTATTTTTTCAAATAACAATTTTAGTCTATTTTTTGTCGAAATATACAAGTTTAAAAATGTTTTATATATAACAGGGGTTTGCGTAAATGTAACGACAATTTTCTAAGGGAATTAGACACATCATCAGGATTAAAATTGAATAGGAACTCATGTTTAGTAATGACGCCTCTAGGAGCGCTTCCCCTATTATTAACTGTTTTTCTCTGTGCTTCTGAATCGATCATAAAAGGGGAGCGCCCCTAGAAGTGTGCGACGAAATGCACGGATTCCTATGCAATTTTAACCCTGATGAACTTCTAGGAAAAGGGAAGTAATACATCTCTAGAAGTTTGCCGCGCCATTTACGCAACCCTATGTTATATATAGCATTTCTAAACTTGTACATTTTGACAAAAAATAGACTAAAAATTTTATTTAAAAAAATAAATAAATCTGTAGCTACTTTCGGATTTGAAATCCTCACACCCGAATTAGACCACCTCAAGTATTTGTATAAATGCAACAAAAAAAATTTTTCCCGACAGTGATAAACAAAGATGACAGCAATTAAACTGGTTTTGATATTTTTAATTTTTCTTGTCCGTAAATAATACGTGTAAAAATATTATCATGGTATTCCGTAATTCCTTTCCCCCCCCCCTTTTCTCTCAGAACGTACTACTCGTATTTTTGTTCCTTGATGCGTATTAAATTGACGTAGAAAATTGTTGATTTTCTTAAACTAGGTCAATAATATGGCATCATTTAAAACAAAAGTTACATTGATCGCCAAAATCTTGCACTTCATGCTACTTATAACATAGACAAAATTGCAATTTTAGATGTTTTATTGTAATTATAAAAAACTTATTTTGAAAAGATAAGAAATTCATTTCTAAAAACATGATGAAATGATTTAAACAAATTATTATTTTTAATTTAACAAAGAGCAGCTCTTTTAAAATACTAGTGTGAAACGTATGAATGTTTACCATATTTTCTAAAAAAAAAATAATAATAAATGAAGTTCTGAATTATAATTAGCATGAATTTTGAAGATGAATTTTTTTTTCTCAAATTTCCGATTATTTTTTTATTAAAGTATTTTTTTTATTGCTGAAAATTAAAACATTTTCTGTTCTAAATTGAAAGATACGAAATATTTTTGTCAGCAAGCAATTTTTTGTTTGACCTACTCGGTGGGGGAATGTCCCGCTCACAGATTTCAAGTTTTCCCTGCAATGCACCCTAGTTTTATCTTAAAAAAATACACTGTGATATAATATTTATTAACTCTATTACTTTAATGTGTTTAAAATATCTGCATAAAATAATTATTAAAATTAGGTCAAAAATATTTTAGAAAATAATCTTAGTACCAATAAAGTAAATAATAATGATTAATTAATTAATAAAATTAATTTTAATGATGAAAGATAAATTAAATACTCATGAAATAATTAATAATAAAAATTATTAATATTAATAATTAATTATTTTTATTGCTAATGAAATGAAATAATTTTGAAACTAATGAAATGAAATTATTTTAATACTAATGAATAATTTTAACACTAATGTAAGCGAACTTATAGAAAGTACAAAACGATTTTGATTTCAATTCAAGGCGAGAAATCTCACTGCGAAAATTGTGAATTAAGTGGAACTAGTTGCGTCAGCTCTTAGCAATATTCAAAAATGCAAAAATAATAGCGGGATTCAAAGAGTTAGTGGTGACGAATTCAATTTCAATGATGCAAGTTTCCTCTTCGTCGCATGACAATGCGATGCAGACTATACGGGCACAAAAACGCCGAGCGTATGAGATGCGACGCAGACGGAGGAGTTAAATGTGAAATGAAGACAATCGTATCTAATAATTTAAAAGTGTGATATATGTACCAAGAATTTTTGCCAGCTGATGATTTGAACACTTCTTGATCAGAGTATCTTTATTGTGCTCTTCATTTCCATTTTTTCTCGCTTCCTTATTTCTAACTACCTGAGGAAGGAAAGCTCTATCTTTTCACACGCGTTTTTTTTAATGTTCATTTTTTTAAATATATGTTATCTAAGTATACTTCATAAATATTCAAAATTCGAATATTTTATTTAATTAATTATTTCTTACTATTGATATGGTATATGATTATGATTTTTCAAAATAGAAAACTTTTTTTTTTAAATTTCTTCTGAGTCCTTTCCATCCAAACTGTTTACTCGGTAACACTTTTATACAATCTTCTGACAAACGCGAATGCCCACGATTTAAACTTATGGTGTTGATTCTAGACGAAATATGGACATCGCAAAACTGGACTCTTACCAACAATGACAAACAAAATATTACTCCATAGTTTCTTTGTGATAAAGTATCCTTTGAAATTCGAAAAGTATTCGTTGTTTCGACTATTTGTCAGAAATATTTTCATGTTTGCATAGAACTTACGTAGGATTGGCGTGCAGAATTGTTATGTCCGGGGCAAATCTCTTGATTATATGTCCTTGAAATAACTGCAATCAATGCTTGGAGAAAAAACAAATTATAAAACAACGTACTAAAGTTATGTTTATAAAAACATCATGGTCTACGCACTTTAAAAACATTTTTTAAGAAAATGATGGCGAAAAATTGTTTAAGAAAAAAAATTTATGATTTCCGACAAAATTGTCCGGATTTTTTTTCCTTTTTTTTTTAAAGTTTCAAAAACATTTTGACTATATAAGTAATTTTACTCCTAAGTATTGTAATATAAAACTTTTACTATAAAACTTTTTACTATGTTGATTTAAAATTATAATATTATTTTTCAGAAAGCATCTTTTATTCCAAAAAAAAAAAAAAGAATCGTTCATTCTAAATAAATTTTTTAAAACAGGTCTTAAAACCCGTACTAAGACCAGTTTTACCGTTTTAGGACCTTATTTACGTTATTACCGTTTTAAGACCCAATTTAATTACGTTATAAAAATGGCATTAAATTTAAGGCTTAGCATCTTTTGTTATTCATAGCATGCCTCCTTAGGTTGCCTGGCATTCTTACAGTATTGCCCAGCCCCATGCATGCCACTACTGCAACTGTAAAAAAAAGTGCTAACTATGAACTTTTGGGCTTTGAAACATTCCGATTTTATTTTCAAAACGATCAAACTACATTTGGCCTTGTATTTTAGCTAATTTATTTTCAGGATGAAAGTTCAAATACGGCTGAGTTCCACGTTTACTTTTTTTATAGTTAGCAGCGAAAAAATAAAACTAACTCAATTACAAGGAGTAGCTCATGCTTTAAATAACTTTATTATTTTCCCGTCAAACACAAAGATTAATTACTTGAAATTATCAGGTGCATGAGAGAACATTTGACTTAGGAAAAAGAAATCTTCTATTGCGAATTCGAAAACTATTATTATTATTATATTTGCATATCATATGAGATCTAATAATGTGTTTTACTTATTTCCTTTGTAAAGTCGCTGATCAAAGTATATTTCAACTTTATCGTATAGAAAATTTTTAAATCATCTTTCAAATATTAGCATAATAATCCTTTATTAAAATAAATTTAGCATTCGCACCAATTTAAACAACAATGAAAAATCATAGCCGCTTATTTTAAGAAATGAAACAAACCACAACGTTCCATTTTTTATAGAATAATTTATGAGAGAAAGCCCTGAAAACTTCGATTCAGAGAAATCGTATTCAGGAAGAATCGAATCTCCGAATGGACGGCATTTAGATCTAATTATCAGGTTCGACAAAAAACTCACCAAGAGAAAAAAAATAAAAATAGAACCGAGTACAAAAAGGCTTGGAATGAAGTAGATTGTACAATAGTTTGGTATAGCCCTGATAGGATCGTTCGCAAAAAAATTGTAGAGATCTGATTGGTAGAGAGAAAGGCAGGTATTCCAAACATCATCATCTCTCCGCTAGTTGAAAGATACAAAGATTCATTACTATATCAAGCTTTCTTCTACTTGAAAGACCTGTACGTGATTTGGCATACACCGGCATTTAAATTTGAATTGGTATGTACGATTCTTAATTTTTTTTCCTCAAAAGCATTTTCATTATAAATGAAATACTATTTTATTTCTAGAATTATTTTCCCTCAGAACCGTACTTTTTATTAAAAATAAATCGTTCGATTAACTATTCTTCTTTGATTGTTTTCTCTCAAAAGCATATTTTTGATTGAAACGAAATCGTTTGGTTTACTTTTTCTTTGATTTTCCACAAAAGCATACTTTTGATTGAAAATAAATCGTTTGATTTACTATTCTTTCTTTATTTTCGCTCAAAAGCTTATTTTTGATTGAAAATAAATCGTTTGGTTTACTACTTTTGCTTCGTTTTTTCTCAAAAGCATATTTTTTTTATTGAAAATAAATCGTTTGGCTTATTTTTATTTTTCAAATTGCTTTTCCTCAAAATCATATTTTTTACTTTAAATTACTTATTTTAATAGATTTTAAATACAGAAGCAAAAAAATATTGATGAATGAATGTCTAGTGACAAAGTGTAAAATTTTACATTTTGATATTCATTAGGATCTCAGGGTTTTATTTAAAATTTCCGATTTCGTCATTTAAAATTACATAGCTTAATATGATACGGTAAAAAAATACTGTGAATTTGATGCCCGTGATTTTCACTACTTTTAAAATGCGGATTTTAAATGTGTAAATCCTTTTTCTTTATTAACAAAGATTAAGAACAGTTCATGCTTCGAAGTTTCACAAAAAATGCTATATGCTTCTTGTCGGAATTTTTAACTGATTTCGGCCACATTTCGGTGCTCTTAATTTCTAACAAGAAAGCAGTATTTTTCTCTGCAGGCTTCCTTTCGGAAAATTTATTGCTGTTCTTCAAAATTAAGTTACTTTTTAACTAGATTTAGCATAGTTACGCAGAAACTCTGAAATTAGAATATTAAAGAAAAGAAAAACGTTCCATAAGTATACAAAATTTCCCCTATTTATGCAATTTATCTCACTGAATCTCCAAGAGTAAAGCTAAATGCAAAAACCTTTTGCAAATTTCAAATCAGAGTATCACAAACAGGGTACATAGTAATAATCACCTTTAATGTATATTTTTAGATTTCTTGTCAAAAATGAAGTCGTAAAGCTTTGCATATTTATGGTCTTATATTATTAAAGGGAATCGTAATCATAAACGCCATTGAAATTCGCAGAATCATTAGTGAGGAAGGTGGAATGAAAAAAATCAAAATTAGTTTGATTACTAGATGAAGCTAAAAGGTGTGTCTAGCAATACCTTTTACGATTTCCTTTTATTTTCTTCGGCAGGTTTCGTCTTATCTCCTTCAATAGTAAAATCATTTGTTTTTGACAATATTTTTTTTTCTTTCTTCCTCACTTAAATAAAAACAAACGACCCTTAATGCATGTAATTATTAATAATTATTAATAAATTATGTAATTTAAATATAAATTAATAAATTATATTTAAATTATAATTATTAAAAAATTATATTTTCTAAATTTCCAATTCTTTTTGTTTGCAATATAGAAAAAAATAAGAATTAATGTATATCTATAGATTTCGCTAAGTTTGCTTAAATTGGCCTTTTATAATTAATTGTACATATAATTTATTTTACGAAATAAATTCGACTAATATTTAACACTGTTATAAGAGTAAATATATTTAAAAAAATTAATTATTTTTAGTAATATCCAATCTTTTTACTGTTTTAAATTTATGAAATTAGTACACAAAATCAGTAAGATTTTTTTGATGCAATGTTTTAGAAAAATTATGAAATGTCAGCTGGCTAAAGAATTATATTCATGAGGCTTTACCAGGTGTTTAACGGAGTCTTTTAGATTTTGAACATGTTTCATCATGCAGTGATCTATGATAAACAAAACAAGAATTCTAAAATTTTCATCTCGTATCATCATGTTCGAGATTTTTCTACTCGTTTTTTCAGTTTTCAACTCGTTTCGTCAAATAAAAACAACTTCAAACTTGAACACTCTTCAAAGTAGTTTATCGAAACTTGAAAAATTATTCCACTTTTACTTTTAGATCAGCCATATCAGAAGAAAATTAACATTTTATTCAGAAAATATTTAATGTAACGATGGTCAAAATCGTTCCTTTTAACTAACATGCAATACATTTTGGTTCTTTTTGTTTTATTTGGTACTTTTTGGTACTTTATTTTGTACTTTATTTATATAAAATTTTTATTTTATTTCATTTAATCTTTATAAGTTTAAAAATAAATAAAATAAAAAAAGAATAAGTAAAAATTGGCAGAGTTCTATATTTTTCACATTTTTTGGCGAAATTCCGCTTGCGCCCATCTAACTGAAAAGTACCTTAATTTTTATTGCTATTTATATTTTGGAAAGGAAAGAAAAACATTTCAACTGGACACATTAATAATTATTAATATTAAGTACATTAAACTTTTATCACAAAACATCTCGTTTTTACATTTGTTACAAAATAAAAATAACATTGATGATGAATATCTTTGAAATACAAATATATTATAGTTTTTATTTTCATCCATTTTGTTTCCCTCTGCTATTTCAGTCGTTTTATATAGTATTTTTTTATTGATACTCAAGTGAATTAATTACCTATTTAGATCAAATTCGTAAAAGAGAAAAGTAAAAATATTGATTTATTTTTTGGTATTCCCACCAACATGTTTAAATTAATTCAGACTATCAAGATTAATCTTTTAAGTATAATAAAAGATTCTTAGAATAATAATTTTTATAAGTTTCATCTTAATGAGCAGCAAATTACCGGGAATAGCAAATAATAACTAAATTTTCCTAGACTTTTCCTTTCATATTTCCATATTTAAATATTAATCTGTATTGTCGGTAGGAATATCAAACAAATAAATAAATATTCTTACACTTTTCTTTTTTTCGAATTTAATCCAAAAAGACAACTAATTTTCCAGAGAACCAAAAAAAAAAAATGTTGAATAAAAATACTTTTAATAGCAAATAGGAACAGAAAATATTTATTAGCATATTCGCCATTTTGTTGCCGACTAAGGTTGAATTCGTAAAAATGAAAAGAAGAAAAAAAAAAAAAAATTAAGAAGTATTTATTTTTTGTACTCCCGCCAGTTCATTGTCTATTAAGAATACTGAATAAAAATACTTTCATAACAAATGAGAGCAAACATTATTTTTATTTATTAGTATATTCGCCATTTTGTTCCCAATTAAGGTTGAATTCGTAAAAATAAAAAAAAAATAAAAATGAAGGAATATTTATTTTTTGTACTCCCACCAGTTTATTATCTATTAAGATTGCTGAATAAAAGTGCTTTAATAGCAAATGGGAACAAAAATTATATTTATTTATTAGTATATTCGCCATTTTGTTGCCTATTAAGGTTGAATTCGTAAAAATAAAGAAATAAAAATGAAGGAATATTTATTTTTTGTACTCCCGCCAGTTTGTTACTTATTAAAATTATTTCGTAAAAATGAAGTGTAGGAATATTTATTTATTTTTTAATACACCATTAAATTTGTCTCCTATTAAGATTAAATTCGGAAAAATGGAAAGTGTAAGGAAATAAATTTATTATTCAGAACTCACACTAATTCATAGTGAATTAAAATTAAATCATAAAAATGAAAAGGATAGGAATAATACGTCAAAATAAAAAAAAATCGTGAAAATGAAAAAGTGAAGGAATATTTTTTTTTGTACTCCCGCCAGTTTGTTATCTATTAAGAGTTATATTTGTTATCTATTAAGATAGTTTGATCTTAATAGATAACAAATATATCTATTAAGATAGTAAGATATAGTTTGTTATCTATTAAGAGTTATCTATTAAGAGTTATCTATTAAGAGTATTTAGTAAAAACAAAAAGTGCAAGAATATTTATTCATTTATTTTATTTCATTTCATTTTGTTGTTTCATTTTACTTGTTGCTCTTTAAGAAAATATTCTTAAAAAAAAGTGTGAGACTAATTATTTGTTTTTTAGTACAGCAATTCAATTTGTGGCCCCTTAAGATTAAATTTAAAGAAAAAAAATTAAAAGTGTAAAATAGTTACTTTTTTATTTGGAACTGCCACCAATTCATAGCCAATTAAAATTAAATCCTAAAAATAAAAAAGGAAGGAATTAACCGAAAAATGGGCCGCAAACACTATTCGTCTTTTTTACAAATTTATTGGACATAAATTAGAAATTAATAGATTTTTTTAAAGAAAACCTCCAAATTTAATTAAGTGACCCCTTTTAGCGTCGGGACCTATAACCCGCTCTACTATTGCACAATTACGCAATTTATTACAGCATATTTCGAGCATTCGTAGAAGTTACCGATTCAAATTCTCAGAAATTCTCGATTTTTTGTGGTACCCGAGTAACATTTAAATGTTGTTGCATCATTTCGAAGCAACAACAACCCCACCCATTTAAATACGCGCCAGGTGGCAATAGCAAATAATGATCTCTTGTTGTGGTTGCTACGGTGAGGGGAGGAGGTATTGTGGAGAGGGGAGGAGGAGGAGGAATGAAATGAAAGATGCTGAAGATCGCGAAGAGGAGTGAATCATTGTATTCCAAGCAGGTATATCGGAAAAGACCACGTGGCGGTAAGTTTCTTCTTTCGATTCGAAGATTTATTTTTGTTGATTTGAGCAGGTGGGCTATGTATTTTTATACTATTTCCTTTTTTCATAATACTTAGATAAATTATGGTTCTATTCTATGATTTTTATTTTGTGAATAATTTGTTCTTCGGAGAAAAAAATGAATCGAACTTTTTTAAGTTTTGGAAATTATAATTTTTTAAATATTTTGTTCTCTGAAGAGAAATTTCATTCATTGAATTTTTAAAAAACTCCTTCTTTAAGACAATATTTTATTCGAAATCACAAATGTAAAATAAATCATTCCTTATTGAGAAATTATGTTAAAAATCATTCTTCATTTTCATATCATTCATTCTTTAAAGTATCATAAATCATTCCACAGCAGGAACTTTGGAAATTTAAAATAGTTAATTTATTTAAAGAGAGATTAGTTCCGATCGAAGCAAGGACTTTTGAATGTTTCATTTCTTAGATGGAAATTTTATTTTTAATAATTAGTCATTGGAAAGGAAGAAATTAGCAGTTTAAAATGCAAATCGTTGAGCTAAGTTTTGCTGCATTTATCTATTATAATTCATGATGTTTTTATAGCAAAGTCTGATGTTTTCATCTAAAAATGTAACGAGTTATTGTCTAGAAGGAAAAAATCATTTCCTTTTTTTAGTGACAGTTAATAAAACCTTAAAAATTGTCGTTTTTTTAAAAATTATTATTTAAAATATTAGCCGCTTTTTTCCGAATATGCATGACAATCATAGCGGATCTGATACAATTAACGGGACTTTTAACGTATAAATGTGAATGGTTTCTTTTAATGGTAATAAACAATATTTTGCAATTTTAAAAGCTGGAAAATATCATTAAAAATGTATGTCAATAAAATAAACCAGTTCAGAAATTCCAATAAAAATAAAAAATTTCGAACCTGGAAAAATTTTTAAAAATATTTTCAAATAAAAACAATAAAAAATTATAAGAGTAAAAAATAAGATTCTAGTCGCCCCAAAAAAATTCACATTTTTTTAAAAAAAAATTCAGTTTATTGATGCAGAGAATCGAAGTAAAATAAAAGTACCGTGGATAGAAATTTTACAGAGTAAATTGGAAAAGAAAGAAAGGTAGAGACAGAGATATACTTCTAAAAAAATTAAGCTTTTAATGTTAATATTTTAATTGAATTGATCTCTTTTCCTTTTTTCAAGTGGCAAGCAATCAGATTTTAATAATTGTTTAAAATAAAGGAAGATTGATTGTACATTTTTACAAATCCTCTACATCTTTCACAATTTATATTTTACAATCTTCAACGTCTACATTTTTTAAAATCTTCTTTCCTTGCTTCTTTTAATGAATTTTCAAAATGAGAAGGAATTTTCAGCATAAAAAATAACTTTAGAATAATTTTGTATACTGCGCAGAAGAAATCTTGATTTATAATCATTGGCGAGAGGGACGGTGGGTATATGCCCCCCCCCCATCCTTAATACTTAGAAATCTCTAAAAATTCTCCTCAGTACTTCAGACAAATAAAGAAAATTTTCGAGAACTATCATCTATTTAAACTTCTTAAAGTTTAAAAAAAGGCATGAAAATAATAAATTGTTTTTTAAGTATTTAGCACATTTAAAAACCTTTATTCTTATATGTGAAATAAAGAAATACTATTGTGATAGTGTAATATAATTTAGTCCTCCCCAACAATTAAGCCCCTGTGATACCCATGTATATAAAGCAGATTTCAAACATTTTCATGGAAAGCAGATTTCTGTTTTCATTTTTGTCCCTTCTTTCTTTCAATGAATTTTCAACATGAAAAGTTACAACAAAATTCTACAACTTCAGATTTTATTTTTCAGACGTTTATTTCTTTAAAAAAATGCTTTGTAATAAAATGGTTTGTTAGAAATAATCTTTAAATAATTATTTAAACTATGAGCTTGAAGAAAACTTTTTTTGCCCTTTTAGCAGAAATATAGAGAAAGATATTTCAATATTTTTATGTTCATTTAAATGTTATTTTATTCAATATTTTATCGTTAACTTTAATTTACTTCAATGATATTAAAAATGCGTAATTTGCATGCTTGAATGACCAGATTTAAAAAGTCATTTTTAAATTTATTTCAATCAATTTTACGAACGAAAACACATTATCCAAATTACATTTCAGCTACAACGAAGCGAATAATTTCAAATACGCACAAATTGAAGAACGGATTGAAAAAGCATTTATTCTAGAATGTTTTTATTTTATTTGACTTTTTTATTCTTTTTACAACCGCCTCCTCAAAACAGATTTTCGGTCAAAAGTATTTTTGTAGCTTTAAAACAATTATAGAAAAGTACCGTAAAGCCTATTCTTGACATTTAAAGCGAAAACATATTTTGTAAGTTGATTTGATGAGCTGCTTGTTTTAGGCTGGTTTATTGGAACTATAATCTCAAATTGTTTTCAAGTAAAGTGCGTATTGAGCTCATTTCGAAACTAAACGTTTCAAAACCATTCCAGAACCACTTTGAATCTAAACGTTTCAAAATCATTCCAGAACCATTTTGAATTTAAACGTTTCTAAACCATTCCAGAATCATTTTGAATCTAAACGTTTCAAAACCATTCCAGAAACATTTTGAAATTAAACGCTTCAAAACCATTGCAGAACCATTTTGAAACTAAATGTTTCAAAACCATTCCAGAAACATTTTGAATCTAAACGTTTCAAAACCATTCCAGAACCATTTTTAAACTGATTTCAAAACCATTCCAGAACCATTTTGAAGCTAAACGTGTCAAAACCATTCCAGAACCATTTTGAATCTAAACGTTTCAAAATGGTTCTTTCTTTTAGTCTAGCTTTTTTTAAAAACCGGACACAAGATTTTTTCAACTTTCGTTTTGATGTTTGCTTTTTAAACTAGTTTTTTTTTTTAAATTTATAAGTGTCAAACGTTATTTTGTTCGTTTCATAGCTCTGTGGTGCATATTGAATTAGTTTTTTAAAACTGTAGGTATCTACATTTTTTTAACCTTTATTTTATACTTGATTTATACTGAGCTTGTATTTTGAAACTGATCTAAAAACTTCAACGAAAAGTATTTTTATAATTTTAAAACACATAAAAAAAATACCGTAAAGCCAATTCTTGACATTTAAAACGGAAATATTTTTTGTATGTTGATTTTATTATCTGCTTTTCCGTTTTAGGCTGGTTTACTGAAACTATAATCTCAAATTCCTTTCAAGTAGTGTACGTATTGAAATTAAAAGTTTCAAAATGATTCTTTCCTACTGTCTAGCTTTTTTTAAAAACCCAGAACTAGATTTGATGCTTGTTTTTTGAACTAGTTTTTTTAAAGCTATTGGTTTCAAGTGTTTTTTTGCGTTTATTTTATACTTAATTTATTCTGAGCTTTATTTTGAAACTAAACGTTGCAAATGGTTTTTAAATTAGTCTCATAGCCTTAGTTTCTATCAAACTATTTTTTAAAAAAATTCAAATAGTTTTAAGTCGGTCTCTTTAATAATCACTGTAGAGTAAGAGATTGTTAATTGAAACCAAATGCTTCATAAGGTTTTTTTGCGTTTTCATAACTCCTTAGTTTGAGTTGAGCTAGTTTCTTGAAACTAAGAGTTTGAAAAGGCATTTCACTTTTGTCTAATTCCTCCCTGGTCCTTTACGTCTCAAGTACAGTTTTTTTTTCCCTTTAATAACACGTCATACACTGTCAAAAAAATTCTGTATCAAATTACGGTAAAAAGACATTTATAATATAAATTTTACCGTAATTTGATACAGAATTTTTAAAATCAATCTTTACCATAAAATTTTACGGAACAAGAAAACCTAATAACGCTTAATTTTTTAAGTAATATTTACTGTAATAACAGTGAATCACTATAATTAAATATATATTGTTGTAAAAATTTAGGGAAAAAATGGATTTTACGGTAAAAAGTACCCCAGAGGGCTGATACTTTTTACCGTAATTTGATCGGGAATTTCTTACAATGTACAGTTCGCAACCCAAATATATAATTTTAATTATGTCAATTTTATACATTTTTGTGTAATATAATTTTGTAGAATATTTAAATTAACACGGTAACAACACTCAACTTTAATTCAGAACAATTATTTTTTTTAATTTAGACTTTGTGAACGAAAGGAAAATTAAAGTTTCTGAAGCAAATTTTAATAAAAATTTAATGTTTCAACAGGCTATAAGAAGTTCACGAATTAAAAATCCGTAATTGACGAAGAATTACTTTAAACCCCCAAAATTAGGCATGAAACCATTTTAGGCATAAGACAGTATCTGAAAGTAATCTAGCATATTTTTATCAAATATTATTAACCTTAATTCCTCTACTAGCTTGCTAACGCTCACCAATCCCCTAAAACAGTGTTTCCCAAACTTATGACTTTTGTGTACCCTTTCTGAATTCTTTATATACCTGTTTACCACTAATTAAGAAATAAATGTATTTTTTACTATAAAAAATTTGCACAAAAGTTAAAAATCACAACTAGCTGTTGACAGCACTAATTATTAAGTGTTAACTCTGCAAAAATAGACAATAGAAAAATACGTAATCGTAAATTTCCGTGGCTAGCTTTGTTTTTTAAAAAAAAAATTTGAAATTTTCGTATGTTGCATGATATTTCGCATAAGAAAGCGTACCCCCGCTAAACTGTCCTCGTACCCCTGGGGGTACGAGTACCACACTTTGGGAAACACTGCCCTAAAATAACCATACAATCTTATATGGTTTTCCTTGCGAAACATGCTCGCTGTTAAATTAGTACTATTTAAAATGCCTAGTATTTGACAACATAAATAGTAGCAGGAACTGCATTAAAACAGAAATAATCGCAAGCTAAAGATTTTTTTTTTTTAATCGAACTAGAAAAGTGCAAAAATTTCATATATTCGTTAGATTAAAAAAATTTTTGTAGGACTTTTTGTCACCAATATTTGTCGATAAAATATATTAGCTATTATACTTGTATGAATCGGACGTAAAAACACAATTATGAATTATGCGTCATACAGTTTTTTTTAACTAAACAAATAAAAATACATAAATTAAAGCCAGCAAAAAAAGCAGAAGGCCCCTTTTTTTGAACTTGAAAGCATGTTTTGTTGTTTTTTCTTTAGAATTTATGCTAAATATGCTTTCATGATCTCAGGTATTTTTAAAGATAATTGAATAAAATTTCTAACGCAAAATATGCTCTAAAACTACAATAACTTAATGTGCTTAACATAAAGACACAGAATTATTCTCACTTCTGTTTACTTGTATGCACTGTAAAAAGTTCCAGATCTGATAATGGTAAAAAGCACCGGTACTCGGAATGCTACCGTAAAATCCATTCTTGTCAGAATTATTAAGGAACAAATATCGGATATACCGTATTTTTTCCAGTTATAATTACAGTAAAATCACTGAATTACTATAATAAAATTAATATTACTGTAAAATTTAAGGTATATTTTTTCGGTAAAAATGGATTTTACGGAGGAGAAAATAAAGTGCTAGTACTTAATAACGTAATTTAATCCCGAATTTTTAAAGTGTAGATATTTGTGTCATTTTATCCAATTTTCATAAAACATGTCTTAGATATTCCCAAATACGATAATATCACAAACGCATAATTTCCTTCATCAATTTCTTTTAATTTCAAAATGTTCGCCATTAAGATGGAGCGTCTGCTTTGCAAACAAATTTTAGTGTTACTAACCAAAACTATGAAATACAGCTCGATTTATAGCAAAAGAAATATCTATGTAAATATTTTTTTTTACTTATTGGTAGTTTTTTTTTAAATATGAAATGTAATTCGAATTTTGGCATATAAATGGTAACACGAATTTAAAAAAAATCTTTTTTTCTAACTCCACGTGCGTTTCTCTTCAATTCTTTTTACGAAAACCTCTTTTTTTTTCTTCGGAATTTTTACTATTCTCTTAGGTACGTGAAACAGATCAAAGTGCATTGCTCTGAGATCGGCAATTTGGCATACAGAACTTCATGGTCCGCCGCAACACGAATTATATTCCATCGCCACGTGCCGACAAGATCGTCCGACCTTTTCTCTCATTTAATTACCATATAGAACAAACCCTTCGGAACGAGTTCAGAGGAGGGGGAAAGAACATCACCAGAAGTTCTACAATCGAAAAAAAAAGAAGAAAAAATTGGGACTACTTAAAATAAAATAATTCGGAAGAATCCCTATGAATCAGATCCTTTGGAATCCGGCCGTAATTTCCTGTCGGCCATCGTGGATTCCCAGTTGTTTTAAAGCTTTTGTTTTAGAGTTTTTCTCTCATTTTTCCCCCCTCCCTTGTTTTCGTTTGGCGAATTGGATTCGCCTGAAGGATTGCTTTGGTAGATATATAAATAAGTGGAGTTGTGGTCCAGAAGGTCACGAAAGCACACTACTTGCGATTTTTTGATTTATTTCTTCGTTTTGCATTGAATTTTTTTTAAAAAA
Organism: Parasteatoda tepidariorum; assembly: GCF_982258835.1. Taxonomy (NCBI): domain Eukaryota; kingdom Metazoa; phylum Arthropoda; class Arachnida; order Araneae; family Theridiidae; genus Parasteatoda; species Parasteatoda tepidariorum. Next base: position 65,960,741 of record NC_141764.1, read on the forward strand.
AACGCAATTTTTCCCCAATTCTATAAAAAGAGTGAGTTTTTATTTTATTAATCCTTAAATTGTATTTCATTGTGTATAATAACTAGATTTTTTACATTGCATTAATTTAAATATTTATTTACTTATTTATTAGCAATTCCTTAAGTGTATTGAATTCGCCTTATAATTGCATCCGAAGTTCGAAAGTCTAGTTGTGGCCTTGGAGGTCGGGTTCAGACTTAGGAATTTCTTTTTTAATTAAAACCTAAGTGTTTTCAATTCCATTATGTTTATTTAAATTTTATTAATCTTCAAATCGTATTTGATTGTGTATAGCGATTTGAGTTTTAAAGACAACATGCAATTCATGATAAATTGATATTCGTCTTTGAAACTTAATAATGGAGTCTAAAGAGCTAAGTAGAAGTGAAATTTTGAAACTACTAGTGAAAAAGTAGGTTAAGGAAAATTTTGAAAGTATTTTTTTGTTTTATTTCTTTTTTTCTGCATTGAATGTTTTTAGGTAAAACTCCTGGTTTTTAGGTAAAAAAATTGTTATTCAATTTTTGCTTTATTAGTCAGTTTTTATTGTATTGAATTTTAAAGTTTATTTGATCGTGTATATTGATTTGAATTTTAAAAACATTGTATGTTTCAAGATGAATTGATATCCGTTATAATCTCTAAGAGCTTAATCTTGGTGTTGTTGAAGTTTATTAAAGAGCTTATTAGAAAACTTGTTAAATGAAATTGTCAAACCACTAGTGGAGAAACATGTTAAGAAAAACTTTGAAAGTAATTTTTTGTTTTTCTACGTTTTTATGATTTTTTTAATAAAATCTAATTTTTATTCAATTATGATATGTGAGTTAGTTTTTATTTTATTACTATTTAAATTTTATTTAATCGTGTATAAAGATTAGATTTAAAAACATTATTTGCATCACGATGAATTGATATTCCTTATAATCTCTGAAATCTAATCTTGGTGTTATTGTAGTTTATTAAAGAGCTCACACAAAAAAACTTGTTAAATGAAATTTTGCCACCCACTAGGGTGAAAAAATGTCAGGAAAAATTTTGGAATTTTTTTTTCTAAGTTTCTTCTTATTTTTTTTTTTTTAATAAAACCTAGTTTTAATTAAATTTGGTTATGTTAGTTCATTTTAATTTCATTACTCTTTATATAGTATTTAATCGTGTGTAATGGCTAGAATTTTAAAATCATTATAAATTTCACGATGAATTGATATTTGTTATAATCTCTGAAATTTAATACTGGCGATATTTTCGTGTACTTAATGTATAAGCAGGGCAACATGGAAAATAAAATTTTGAAACCAGTTGTGAAAAAATTTTAAAGTGAAATTTTCGGCTTATTTAATTCACCGGAAAGATATCTCCGAAAAATATACAAATATTAGTATTGACTAGGTGGTCGATATAGTATCAATATTTTGCATTATTTCTTCGTTTTGTATTGATATGTTTTGAATAAATCCTAATTTTATTCAATTCTTTAAAGTGAGTAGGCTTTCATTTCATTACTTATTAAATGGATCACGGGTAATGAAAATTTAAAAAAAATATAAATTATCAATTTCCATGAAATATATGAGCTATATTTTCTGAAACTTAATATCATTTTAATGAATGCTTTTTTACAGGCATTTTAAATGTATACGTTTAAAGTGAAAAGGTTATCAAATTCAACTACCCAATTCAATATAATAGGAATTTCAATGAATTGATTTTCGCGTTTTGGGATTCAATCACAGAGGCTTAAAGAGGTGACCTCAAATCACTTAATTTATTACTGTAAACAATGTCTTAAGCTATGAAACCAGACACAAAGTACTTACTTTGAATAAACATACTCTTTTTGTGTCAGATTCGAATTTCTGACCTCAAAATAAATATGGTCCCTATAGGACAGGAGAAAAATCCAAAAATCTGGACCCCTTAATGTTAATTTTCTTTTTAGCATATTTCTCCATATCTCTAGAACTTTTTATGCTAAATAAAAAATTAAATGGTTATCAAATATTTTTATATTAGAATTTATGCTATATTATTCAAGATATTTTTTTTGCGCTATAATCACAAATGTATTAATAATTGAAAGTTTATATCTTAATAAGAAATTATTTCACTATCAGAAAATTCGGTTGTAAATTTGCTGCAAATTTATAGTTGTTTAAAATGAACCACACTACTGGTCAAGTTAAAAAAATGTTTAATTTGTACGATAATATGGTTTAATTTAGGGTTATAGTAAATTTGAATGATAATGTGGTTTAACACAGCAATATTCTTAAAAGCGTGGATGCTATAAAGTATAATGTACAGTGCGAAAAATAAAGAAAATGAATCAACCTGAATAACTTTTGATCTGATCTTCCCGTTCTAGGACTCAATCTTAATGGTTTGAGGGATAGACTTCAAATATGTTAATTAATTAGCGCAGACAATATTTTAAGTTACGAAATCAAACACAAAAAGTACTTTCTTTGAATAAAGATAACAGTTGGGCTGAAAAGTTCGTAGGCTAACGTAGAAAAAAAAATTGATAAAATTCCATTTTATTATTCAATATAGTTTCCTTCAAGGACGATACAACGATTATAGTGGTCAGATAATTCTTCGATACCATTTTTATAGTACGATTTTTCTTTAGCCTCAAAATATGCCTTTGTTTCGGTGATTACTTCTTCATCGGCGCCAAATTTCTTTCCAGCAAGCATTCTCTTGAGGTCTGAGAACAGGAAAAAGTTGCTGGGGACCAGATCTGGAGAATACGGTGGATGCGGAAGCAATTCGAAGACCAATTCATATAATTTTGCCATTGTTTTCATTGACTTGTAACGCGGTGCATTGTCTTGATGAAACAGCACTTTCTTCTTCTTCAAATGGTGCCGTTTTTCTGCGATTTCGTAGTTCAAACGCTCCAATAACGCTATGTAATAGTCGCTGTTGATAGTTCTTCCTTTTTCAAGATAGTCAATGAATATTATACCATGAGCATCCCAAAATACTGATGCCATAACTTTGCCAGCTGACTGTTGCGCCTTTCCACGCTTTGGAGTTGGTTCGTCTCGTACAGTTCACTCGACTGACGGTTGGTTGAACTCCCGTGTGAAATTATGGAGCCATGTTTCACCCATTGTCCCATATTGATGCAAAAATTCGGGTTTATTATGATTAAACAGCTTCAAAAACAGCTCAGAATCATCAATTCGTTGTTGTTTTTGTCCAATTGGGAGCTCGTGCGGCACCACTTTGCCTAGAGCTTTCGCATACCCAAATATTCATTCAAGATATGCTCAACACGTTCCTTTGATATCTCTAGAGTCTCAGATATTTTGATCAACTTCACTTTACGGTAATCTAAAATTATTTTGTGGACTTTTTTGATGTTTTCGTCGGTAACAGCCTCCTTGGGGCGACTACTGTGTGCATCGTCGTTGGTGCTCATTTCGCCTTGTTTAAACTTAACAAATCACTTCTCAATGGTTGATTTTCCTGGTACAGAGTCCGAATAATGTTTCCCAAGCCAAGCCTTGGCTTCAAGAGTATTTTTTTCGCTAAAAAGCAATGCTTTAAAAACACACGAAATTCCTTTTTATCCATTGTTTTTAAATTAACAAAAGTTGCTTCACTAAAAATACTATAGCTCACAAACTAATAGTCCGACAGCTGTCAAATTTATACACGTGTCTTTCAAAGGTTAGAACTAGCTAAAAATCATATGTATTTAATAATAGTAGCCCCATCTATGTGTCAGCCTACGAACTTTTCAGCCCAACTGTTATCTTTTATTCGACGGGATTGATTCCTTACCCTCAAAATAAGGGGAGTAGCCACTCTCAGGAAAAAATGGCTCCAATAATTTGGTCAGGAGTGCGGTCCAAAGTTTGGACCCTTAAATGATAATTAGCTTTTATTTTATTTCATCATATGTCTCGAACTTTTTAAGAGAATCTAAAACTTTTCGCACTCTATTATAAAATCGGTTTAACCAAAAATAATTCTATGCATAATATATTTTTAATAAGTATTTGTTTCATTTAAAAATAGTCGAAAAGAGTTTGGAATTATAAGGTATTCAGTTTTATGCATCATTTTAATGAACTCAATTTTATTAGGCAAAATGAAATGGGTCCATAAGTTTCTAAGAAATCGAATTTTAAAACGGTCATAAAATTACTATTTGTCTAATTTTGATTAAATATTGTATTTTTCCAGATAAAAATTACATTCTTTAAAATTATTTAAACGTTTTAATGCTTTATAACTCGAACGTTTTAGACTATCAATAAATAAAATAATAAATACTTATTAAAAATTATTTTTCCATGGAATTAACTTAACTTATTGTTGTCACTTATGCTACTTGCCAATACCAACCTAAGCAAACCTACAAGAAATCAAGTAAAATTTAAAATATGTTTACAGGGAGGTTTTATGTTCCAATCATACTCAATTCATTCATCCACAGATCGTAATTTTGACCTGAACCAGAGAACGATCGATCTCCAATTCAATATCCCTAGGGGTATTGATTTGTTACGAGAACTTGGAGGACTTTGTGACCCCGACAAATTTAAAATCACCACCAAAAAAAAGCAAAAAATAAAATTAACATTTAAGGCTCGTAACTTTTAACTTCTCTCCTGACCAAATTATTGAGACCATATTTCCCAGATTGCGGCCACCTCCTATATTTTGAGGGTATGTGTTTATTCAGAGAAAGTAAGTTTTTGAGACTGATTTCGTAGCTTAAAATATCGTCTGCGTCAATTAATTAATATATTAGAAGTGATTTGCATACACCACGTAAACTGTCAAATTTAAGTCCTAGTACTTAAAAATCCTAGCATTAAGATCAAAAGTTATTCAGGGTGTTCCGTTTTCTTTCCTTGCACACTTCACAATTTAAAATGTTATGTTTTAAGCACATTTTGAAGGAAGAAATCGTATTGATTGAAAATTATTTTAAAGAGTCTAGAATCGATGTATTACGCAACACTTTCTTATATATGCCTAAATTTTATATGTACCTCGTTTTTCTTTCAGAATTTAAAGAAAGAATTTGTGACATTTAAAATTCGTGAAAGTCAAAATGATGCAGTGGAACACTATACTGTTTCTTATTCTGGCAACGGTCCCTTCAGCTTTTTCTAGGCACCTTGATTACGGAAAGACAAAGGTAAGATAACTTAAAAAAAACTTACGTATTTTACGTCGCTGGAAATTTGTTTGTGTATAGACTAAAAAACATTTTTAAATGTCTGCTACTTAAATGAAACTATTATGTTTAAAACTGTTACTAGTAGGAAAATTAGTGATAGAATAAGAGTTTGAGATGGAAGAAGAATAAGTGATAGAATAAGAATTAGGAATGGAATGAGAATTAGGAATGGAATAAGAATTAGGGACGGAATAAGAACTAGGGATGGAATAAGAATAAGTGGTAGAATAAAAATTAGAATGGACGAAGTAGGAATGAAATAAGAATTAGGGATGGAATAAGAATAAGTGATAGAATAAGAATTAGGAATGGAATAAGAATAAGTGATGAAATACGAATTAGGAATGGAATAAGAATTAGGGACGGAATAAGAACTAGGGATGGAATAAGAATAAAGGGTAGAATAAGAATTAGAATAGAAGAAGTAGGAATGGAATAAGAATTAGGGATGGAATAAGAATAAGTGATGTAATACGAATTAGGAATGGAATAAGAATTAGGGACGGAATAAGTACTAGGGATGGAATAAGAATAAGTGGTAGAATAAGAATTAGGGATGGAATAATAATAAGTGATAGAATAAGAATAAGTGATTGAATAAGAATTAGGGATGGAATAAGAATAAGTGATAGAATAAGAATAAAATACAATAAGAACTAAATGATTAAATTAAATGATTTCAGAGAATCATTAATTCGGGTAAATTGATTCGGCAAAAACTTTAGAAGAATAAGTGTAAGAATTGGTACAGAAATTATAAACTTTTTTTACATTTATTTTTAAATCTCACTGATTTGATTTGATTAGATACTTCACATTGAACTAAAGCTGCACCAAAAAAAGGAATTCCGGATCAAATAACTGTATAAAGAACCGGCAATTTGGGTGCATCATCCGTAAAATACACTTTTACTGTAAAATAGCGTACCGTAATTTTTACTGTAGTCTATATTATATAAAACGCTAATACGTGTATCAATAAAATTGATATTTCTTTTCTCGCGTTGGCAACAGTTTTCATTTTTAATTGATAGGCTTCGGCGCGCAAGAGCACGTAGTGAGCATCATATGGCTAATCTATATTATATAAAACGCGAATACGTTTTAATTGATAGGATTCGGCTCGCAAGAGCACGTAGTGAGCATCATATGTCTAATCGGGTGAATTCTCACCGAATTATCAAAAAAATTCTCACAAAATCTTCATCGAAGTCGATGCTTTACATCCGGCGTTCAGTGGCAGACTACTATTTCATATTGTTTTACAACACATGGCTTTAGCCCTCTGGTGGGAAAGACTTTAAAACAAAACTTACAACAGTTACTTTTCTCAACAACTGAAATTTAGAATAGTGTGATTACGAAAAATATGTGAACTGTTTGCAATTTCAAATTAATATTGAAATGTACAGGTTTAGAATTTTCTACAGTGAAAAGTTTTCGGAACTTCAGTGTTTAAAAAAGTATACAAAAGCTAGACGTTAAAAACGTATCCAATGAGCGAGCAAAGCGAGCATCGGATTGCGAAGCAATCCGAAATGGCGAGCACCAGCGAGCAGGGGGCGAAGCCTCCTAGTATTTATTTAAATCAGCGATTTTTCGGTAAGTATTACTGTAAAAATTACGGGGAATTAAATTTTTTTATGCCGTGTTCGAATTAAAATGGATTTTGCTGTAAAAAGTACCGTCACCTACATTGTTGATACTTTTTAGTTTAATTTGATGGGGAAATTTTTTACAGTGTACCCAAACGTTTTGTTGGTGACGATCTGAAATTGACAATAAGGGCGTAGGCGTGCTCTACATCAGTGATTCTTAATCTGTGTTCCGTGGCATGTTTTCATGGAACAAAATGTTTGCTTTTCAGCATAAGGATATTTGACTTATTGAAATAAGTTAGGTATTTTGAAAATGCTTTATAAATTTCGGAAATTTTGTATTTGTAAATACATTAATGTGAATGTTCTTTATTGAATGTCTTTCAAAGAAATAATGGAATGTAATATGTGAGGTGAAGCATTTTAATGAGTTCAATTTCAGAAACTGCGAAACGATTTTTGCCAATATAAAATTTGGGAGACATATTATATTTCTTATTTTGTTTTACTTATTATTCTTTGATTTTTTCACATAACAATATAAATTAGACAACGCAACTATTCACCCAATTTAAATAGAGGGCCGGGAGAGTCTCTGGTTGGTAGGTCGTCGGGCTCATGTTCGTGAGAACGTGAGTTCAAATCCCACCGTCCGGAGAATCCTTGTGTATTAAATGGTGACTGGTGCACGTTAAATTTGTCAGAGTCACTCCAAGTTCCCGAAACAAATCAATACCTTTTGGGTACTGAATAGCAGATTGATCGTTCTCTGATTCAGGGCAAAATTATGATCTATGGATGAATGATTGGAGAGGAATTGGGTCCTCTCTCAGAAACGGGCTCTGACGTGTGTTAGGCTGAAGTCGTATTCTTGGACATAGATGATGCCATTGAAAAAAGAAGAAACGCACCCTATGCCTTAAAAATTCGCTTGATTTCCCAAGCAGACTTGCTGATATTGGCAAGTGGCATATGTAATAGCAACAACGAATAGTATGTTGTAGACTTAAATTTATATAGATTTTTACTCATTTGGTAAAGATAATCGTCTTCATGTTTTTAGTATCACAAAAGGAATCTAAAGAAGTATATACCTGTCTTAAATGATAAATATTTTATCTGGTAAACATTAAACTGCGCAATCAATTTGAAACCTTTAGCACACTTCGCAAAAGCAAATTCTATTTTATGAAGCAGAAAAGGAAAAATACTGAAAATATTATTATCTTAGTTATCACCATGTATACATTCCATTTATTTATGATGCCACAACAAACATACCAAATTATGAAAACAAAAATAACGGAAACAGTAAGGGGTGAATAAAGAGTAGCATTGGAGATTCCTTTTATTTTGTTAAAAGAAATCATCACAGAAGAATGAATTATATTAGTTCGTAAACTTTTATTATTCTACTTAATTACGTACGAAAACAATCGAAGAATTTGAACGTAAGTTATCTAAACTTTCAACATCGATTTTTGCTATTTATTTAACTGAAAAAGTAATATTGGTTAAATATTCTTTTTCCTTTATCTTATTCATTTTTATATAATATTAGTGATATTTTATAACTACTTTCTTAAAATTCCTCATGTTTTTGTCGCAAATTTGTGTGCAATTTGATTTTTAATTACAATTAATAAGATTTTTCTAGAAACAGGAAAGCAAACGCTTTTTTAAAAGAGTTTTTAACAAGTAATGTTTTTAGTGACACAAAAATCTTAAAATTAAGTAAAATGTTCTACAAATGTTTTAAATCTGTTTAAATTTTCAATCTAAAAAAACAGAAAAAATAACAATATTAAACTAACAATATAAAACTACCAATATAACTTTAATAATAAATAATAACTAGTGGGCTGCGCCCCCTGCTCGCTAACACTCACCAACCCCCGAAAATTGCTACGCAATCTTATATGGTTTGCTTCGCAAACCAAGCTCGCTCCGCTCGCTACTAACTTAGGTACATTGCAAATGCCCAAAATTCTAAGAATTCAAAACAATCATTCAAATCCATATAACAACTTTTTTTTAAAAAAAATACATCTTTTTAGAAAATACTAAGTCATTAAAATAAATTTGAATTTAAATAAATGGCATGTAATTCGTTAAACCTATTAAAAATGTGCTATAGTATAAAATCTTAAGATAAAATTTCTAAAACTGATATCTCTTTTAAAAGGTTAAATTTTGGCTAGAATTAAGTCTATTAAAAATTGAAATAAGTGAATTGTAATGGAAAAACCTGCATAAACAAAACATTATGTTTCTAAAAAATAATAGCCATGAACGATTCACAACTTTGTTAAAAACATTAACATAATAAGTCTTAGAAGTTTGACATACAAAAGAAAAACTTGCAGAAACTAAACAATTTGCTTTAATTTGTAATAAATACTAAATGCGAACAAATACTGAGAAAGATTAAGGGCTTTGTTAATAACAAAAAAATAATTACTATTAAAGATTAAGAACTTCCTTGAACACACAATTATAAATTTCTGGACTTGGAGCTATCACTGTTAGGCTGTCAAATGATCTAACCCTAGAGAGGCAAACATAAAGTTGTCCATGACTAAAAACTGGTTTAGTCTAGATAAATTCGTGAAAAAAAGCGCTTTCGACAAAATACTAAAATAGATCGTCTAATAATAAATCTAATAGATAAATCTATCGACAAATCTACTCACTTCTGCCTAGCTTAATAGTATGAGATTGCAGCAGCTGAATTGAACAACCTGCTGATGCTCTCTCTGGTTATTTCAGTTTCCGTTTTTAAAAGCGCTATGTGTTAAGCCACCTCAGCAAGATTTGGCATGTGACATTTTTAGCTACAATCATTGGTCGATTTTCTAACGTTGCCATTCGGGGAGTTGTAATGAGACTTTTTTTTGTCGCCGTGTAAGAGGAATATATATATATATATATATATATATATATATATATATATATATATATATATATATATTAACTTCATTAAAAACAAAAATAAGAAAGTATTTCACTCGAAAGAAAATTCTTTAAATGGAATAGATTGAATAAATTTTTATCAAATCTGATTTTAACGATTTAAAAAAAATCAATTAACTTCAGATTAAATTATTTTGCAAAAAAAAAATTAGAACAGTTTTTTTTTTCGTAAATTTTGATACTATAGATTTTGATATTATATTTTAAAAAATGAGGTGTTTCGTTAATTAACGTTTGAAATAATAATTAGGTAATTCATTATTTCAATAAAAAAATAATATTTTGCTAAGTAATTTTCTAAAAGTTAAAAATTCACAAGAAAATCGAAACTGGCATATAAAAAGAGTAAAGTTAAATTCAGAAAAGTTCTTAACAATATTCAAATAAAACTTTCATCTTAAAAGAAAGGTTTAAACTCTAGATTTTTGCAAAAAAAATATTTAACTCGCAATCAAAGGCATTAAAAGCCACAACGCAACAGCAGAGAGATTTTTTAATGACAATATCTTCGGTTTTGATTTTAAGTTCAAGTGACAGAAATAATTGAAAACTGATTGAATTGAATTGTAAAGATTATTTCGCGTTAAAACATCGTGATTTAAAGTGTCATAAAATTTATTAAATTATTGCAAAAATTTTAAAAAAATATTGTACTACTTATTTATTATCGTAAAATTGAATAAAATGTTTTGAAATTTATTAAATTATTTTGACATTTATTAAAATGTTGTTATAGTTATTAAATTATAGTAAAATTAATTAAAATATAATAAATTTATTATATTATCGTGAAATTCATTAAAATATCATAAAATTTATTGAAATATGAAATTTTATTTAATTTTTATTTTATATTTTAGGACCAGTCAAGAAAACGAGGAGAAAATAGAGATGGTAAGTAATCAAATAATCAATAGAAGCATCTACACCGAGGAGCCATTACATTATGACCACCCTCCATCTATAACAATGGGCTCGCCCAGGTTTTCATGGTTTCTCGTCCAGGAACAATGCTTTCATGGGGCACATAAGGACCCATAATCCTCATTGAATAATCCCTGACGTCTGTAAGCTACTTGAACATAGTTGCAGACCAGGTTCACCCATACATGGCAAACAGTTTTTCCTGCGGGGGATGGTGTTTACCAACAGGATAATGCACCACGTCATAAGGGTCGAATCGTCGAGGAACATTCCAGTGACTTTCAAGTCATGTCTTGGCCCCCAAATTCACCTGACCAATAGAGCATTTGTGGTCCTACTTGGAAAACCAAATTCGTGCTGCCCCTCTCGCAATGTGAGGGAATTGCAGGACCAGTTGGTGAGCGCTTGGTACCAGATACCTCAGACTACCTATCAGCACCTTGTGGAATCAATGCCACGGCGGGTGCTAGCAGGTTTGAGGGCTAAAGGTGGTCCTACATGTTATTAGCAGGGTGGTCATAATGCAATGGCTCTTCGGTGTATATAAAACATTTTTTATGGTATTTTACTTTCAAATGTTGTATTCGCCTTAAAGCGCGCATCCCTTAATTAATGTGAATAGAATCCAATTTTTTCATGAGTTAAAAGGTTTTACTCTTATATCGACGCAAAATCTAATAGAAACTAATATTTTTTTATGATTTTTGTATTTTGCACGCTATTTTACCTTATCACCTTCCCTTTGAGTGAATTTGAGTTATTTTACCTCCCACATTAATTCTGTAGTTTGTTTTGCATACGAGTATTTAAAATAGCAACTATATAAGTTACAAAATTCCATTTTATTTATAATACGGTAATTTTTCAGTAACTAAAAACATACGTTCTTAATTGTTGATGTTACGTTAAAATCAAATTATATTTAATTGTAGCTATTACAATCTGAGATAAATTACACATCATAAATAATGAACATTAGATCATGAAATACAATATGAGTCTTAGAATAAACTTTGATTTACGCCGATATATTCATTTTATTTTATAACCGTCGTTGAACAATTTACCCAATTTTCGGGATTTATGACTACTAATGTTCAGCTCCCTAACCTTTTAACTTTGAACTCAATACAGAAGACAAGGGAACTCCTGCATCAAGTATTGGGAGAAATTTGCCTTCGTGGAGGACTTTTCTAATCCATTATCCGTCTACCACTGAGGATATTTTAAGTCAGCACTTTGGTCTGTGCAAGCCGGATTCGGAATTCGTATCGACCAGCCATCGCTAGGATTCGAACCTGGTTCACCTCATTGAAAGGCGAACGCTCTATCCCCTGATCCATCATGGCTCCGTGATATTCATGAGTCTTAGTATGAGTTTTAGAATATATCGTGATGTGAATTATGAGCCATAGTTTAAACTTTGATATGCATTTCTTATTGCATTATGAGACTTAGAATTAATTTTGAAATACATCGTGATGTGCATTGTGAGCCTTAGCATACATTTTGAAATGCATTGTGATGTGCATTATGAGCCTAAGTATACATTTCGAAATACATCGTGATTTGTATTATGAGACTAAGTATAAATTTTGAATATTATTTTTACATTTTTGAATTGTTAAGTCATACACTAGAAGCAGGAAAATTAGTTTTTAATTGTTGAATAAAACGGAAACAATAGACGATTCGTAGAAAATAATACACATTAAGTACAAGAATATTTCACAAAGTGGAAGACTAAAATTTATTCTCCTACGCCTTTTTAAATCTCGTAAAAAAAGATTCCCCCTGTAACAAACAAAATTTCTTACAATATAAACAAAACTCGACTACCAAATTCTATTTGTTTAAAGAAAAGAAGACTACTTCACTTTGGACTTTTCTATTTTTAGTTCAAGCCTTACAGCTATTTGAAAACAACATAACAAAAACAACATAAGTTTCTGAAAAAGTATCTCATCTTCTGTTACAAGGTTCTAACTAAAGAATGTAGCTATTCTTGTGACGAAATCAATTTTCGAACACCTCCACAAAAATCTAATACGCGTTGCCGTTTATTTTATCAGAAGATTTTCAGCTTTAAATCCAAGTATTTTATAAAAATAAAATATAAAGTCTTTGAAAATGAACTACATACTTCAATATATTTATTCTTAAAGAAAGAAAAGGAAATCAGACTAAAAACAGTTAAACAAATGTATAGTAAAAGCGTTAGTTAAAAGATATATTCTTTTTTCTAAAATAAGAATTAAAAGAAATTATTTCTTAGAGAAAACTTAGATTTGTTCTTAGCGCGTCAATTTGTTTCTTTTTTTTTTTTTTTTTTTTTTTAAATGGCGGGCACTTGGGGGTTGTCCCATTGGCCACAGGAATGCCAGAACTGCTACTCTCTTCTCGTTACCCAGTGGGCACCTGTGGCGAAGCCACGGCGGTGGAGCAGCGTCGCCCACGTCACACAACCACAAACCCGTTTATAGGGCGGGTCACATTCACACAATCGCACTCAACGGAGAAAGGACATAGAACACAGGGAGAAAGAAACTTCCACGCCCTGAGCAGGATTTGAACCCGCGCCCAGCGGCTCCGCAGTCAGGCACGCTAACCACTCGGCCCCCCGGTCGGCTAGAGCGTCAATTTAATAATAACTAAAACAATGTTTTTAACATTTGTTAAATATTTTTTGCTGCTTTGGTTTTATATTGGCCTAAATCTATGGTCAAAACATCAATTTACATTTTAATAATTCGCGTCAGATATCAAAACAGTGGATCCAATAGGAAAATTATAGCAGAGAATAATTTGAGTCGAAAGTTAAAATAATGGTACGATTCGTTAAAATAATGGTAAAAATTCGAGTAATCAATAGTTTAGTAACTTAAATAATTAATAATCTAATAATTTGAATAATCAATAATTTAATAATTGAAATAATCAATAATTCAAAGGCTTAATTAGATAATTGCAAAAACAATGCTGTTGACGTTTGTAGTATTTTAATGACGTATTTTGCTGCCTTCGGGATTGTTCTGAAGTAAATCTATCGTCAAATCAACACTTTCACTTTAGTGATTTGTGTCAGGCATCAAAATTGTGAATCGAATCAGAAAACTATTTCAGAGAATTACTTGAATCGAGAATCAAAATAATGGTGCGAGTTAGCAATTTAAAAATTTGATGAATCAATAATTTAGTAACTTATTATAATTTAATTTTTTGAATAATCAATAATTTAATAATTCAAATAATCAATAATTCAAAGCCCTAAATTGATAATTGCAAAAACAATGTTGTTGACATTTATGGAATGTTCTTTGCTGCTTTCAGGATTCTCTCAAACTGAATCAATCTACAATTTAAATTCTGTTATTGGAACAAATGATTTGAAATTCAGGGATCTGAACCAGGTTTCACGGGAGTCAAGGTAGAGATTCTCATAAACGAGTTACTTCAGCGAATCACATCAAGACTTGAATCGAGCTTCAAAACAATGGTTCGAATTCACGAATCATCTTATTGATTGAAGTCAAGGATTAACTTCCCATTGTTAATGGCTTGGGGAGAGGAGTTATCGACAATGTTAACTTTCATCAATCGAGAGGTTCCCCAAGATGAAATCGAGTTAGCATGTTTTAGATACTAATGAATCGATATTTAATAATCGTAATGGTAGTTACGTCACAATACTCCTTCACCAGAATTTTATCAGGGATAGAATTCGATGAACGGATACTACTAGTTGTCGTATTTGCGAAAGACCTGGAGAGCTGTATTAAGTTCCCCGGATCTCGAACGTTTGTCGTGGGAGCTGTATTAAGTTCACGGCAGTGTATATGGTCTCTCCTGTGTTGCTATTAGCAGTCGAGTGTGTGCAGTATCCTGTTGTGGGTTAATGAGATTGAGAAGCAATCGCGCTAGGAGGAGGAGGACGCAGTCACAATTAGCACAATATGGTTCATTCATCAAAGTGGCCGTTATTTTAAATGTAGGCGATTTCATATCACTTCCGCAGGTCATCAATGTGGGGAGGGAGTTATCGACAATGTCAACCTTCATCTATCGAAAGGTGCCCCAAACTGAAATCGAGTTAGTATATCTTATATACTAGGGAATTGATATTTAATAATCGTAGTGGTAGTAACGCCACAGTGGAAAATAATCAACACCTTTTCTGTCTCCTTTAATAAATTCTTCAAGAATTTAAAAATTGTAATTTGTGACTAAACTCAAAACTGCAAAGAAATTAAATATTCTTTTTTTTTCTTAATTTTAGATGATCATAACTGGTTTCTATCAAAATCTCACCTTCGTCTTCATCAAAGACCACCGCCTGTTGTTCGTGTAAAAGAAGGCGATAGTGAGTTTTTGGAATGTCAAGCTGGTGGAAATCCTCCACCCCGGATATACTGGCTGAAGGGTGGAGAAATGATGTCAAAGGTAAGAATACAAAATCAATTTCAAGAAATGAACAAATAAAATTTTACAATGTGTCACAAAAAAACAAAAAGAGTTTAATTTTCTGAATTTTGCTTCGGAAATCATAGAATTTCTTCGCATCAAGTTTGAAAAGTTTTAAAGAAGTTCGTCAACAGATGGCTCTGCTGGATAAAAAGTATAATCTGTTGTTTTCTATCGCACATCTGACAATTTCAACTAATATATTTTTGGACGTCAGATGATTTTGTTCTCACACTGCTCATTAGTGTTGCTGAAAATAATTTTTATTTTGAAAATATTGTTTGAAAGGGTTTCTCAGTTAGAAGCGCCATCCTTTGAAAATGATTGATGATTGATTTGTTCATTTACGTCGCACTAGAGCTGAACAATGGGCTATTGGCGACGGTCTGGGAAACATCCCTGAGGATGATCAGAAGACATGCCTTCACAATTTTGATCCTCTGCAGAGGGGATGGCACCCCCTCTTCGGTAGCCCGACGACCTGCGCGCGAAGTCGAGCACTTTACGGTAGCACAGTTTAACGAGGACCAATACCGCACACCCTCGGTACCTACACAGACTGATCCAAGTTGTCACCCACCCGCACACTGACCGCAGCCAGTGACGCTTGACTTCGGTGATCTGCTGGGAACCGTGTCTTAACAATCAGTCCACTGCGGGACATTCTTTTGAAAAACTTTATAATTATTTAAAGTTAAGAGGGAATAAATTTCTTGCTTCCTAAGCAGAACACAGCAAGCCGTATATTTCTATCCTCTTCCATTTTTCTTTGTTTGACTAATCACATCGTCGATCACATTTAAGACGCCTTGTAGGTTTTTTTTTTATAGATATTTGTGTTGCCTTCGATAAGTGCTATATTTCGGCCTTTAATTGACAAGTGCATAAAACCGGCATATGACTAGGATTAAAATTCTTTGAGTTCCAACTGACTTATAACGTGAAAGTGCTAAAAACTGGATTTTATGAATTTTCCTACGACACTTAGGTGTCAGCTTTTGCTGCACAGTTTTGTGTGACTGATTAATAGAATTAAAACATTATATTTCAGATTAATTTGCAAGACGAACTCGACATAAAAGCTTTCGAAGACAGCGAAGTCAGTGGCAATAAACTTCAAATTTCTTCCACAACTTCAAGGCTTTACTTGGACTGTCTGTCCATGGATGATGAGGGAGATTATACTTGCGTTGCTGAAACTGCAAAACTCAGAGAGAGTACTTCCACGAGGATATCTGTATCATCATCGGATGAGAGAAAATGTCATGACAAGTCCGTCTTTGGTAATTATTCTATATTTCTCGTTCATATAAGGATGTAAACTGATTTTTTTAAATATTTTATACTATTTTATAACCGTCGTTGAACAGCCGACCCAATTTTGGGGTTTACAACCACTAATGTTCAACTCCGTAGCCTTGTAATTCTGAACCCAATCCAGATCCTGGATCAAGTATTGGGAGAAATTTGCAGGACTTTTTGATGGAACTAACCCACATTTGCGTTACATGGAGAGGAAGACCACGAGAACCTCCCACGGTTAGCTTGACGGCAAGGGGACTCTAACCTATGATCCGTTTACCACTGAGGCTGTTTCACGTCAGCACTGTGGTCGGTGCAAGCCGGAAGCGGAATTCGTATCGACCAACTATCGTATCGATTGACACTGTAGCGTAAAAATATAATAGCACCATCATTTATAGAGTATCATTTATATCTGTAGCTGATACTGTAAATGTTAAACTGTAGTTTCAATGTTGATTTGCAGCACTCGTAATCCCTTCATCAGATTGGACACCAGTGTCCCTTTTAAATATTTTTTCTCACGCTCTAATAACAAGCAAAAATATATTTTGGTATTTTTTTAATTATAAAAACAGTCTAATAGTTACTTAAAAAAATCTATTAGATTATCTGTTAGATTACATAATATTATGCAAATTAGGTGCACTATATATATATATATATATATATATATATATATATATATATATATATATATATATATATATATATATATATATATATATATATATATATATATATATATATATATATGTTTATATTCTGACTCTCTAATTACAAGCAAAAATATATTTTGGTACATTTTAATTGTAAAAAAGTGTCTAACAGCTATTAAAAAAATCTGTTCGATTATCGAAATTGTATTTGTACTAAAATATAAAATTCAAAAAAAAAAATTTTTTTTGAGCATTTTTCCTTTTTATTTATATTCAAAAATTTATCAGTAATTGATTTCGTAAATAACAGTACTTTCAATGATGAATTACTGTTTCTTTTAGATCTAAGTCCCTCTTGGTGATTTTTTTTTTTTACATTTCTTGTTCATTTTTTACTTGTATGGATCTAAACTGATTAACGCTTTTGCCTAAAAATATAGTAGCATTGTCATTTATAGAGTAACGTTTATATCTGTAGCTGAAACTATGAACGTTAAACTGTAGTTTCATTACTAATTTGCAGCACTCGTAACCCTTTCGGCAGATTGAGCAACAGTGTCCTTTTTAAATATTTTTTCTGACTCTTACAAGCAAAAATGTATTTTGGTGCTTTTTTAATTATAGAAACAGTCTAATAGTTACTTTAAAAAAATCTATTAGATTATTAGAATTTGTTCTAAAATATAAAATCTAAAAAAATCAGTTAGAAACAAAAATTTCCATTTATATTAAAAAATTTATCAATAATTGATTTTGTAAATTAAAGAAATTTCAATGATGAATAACTGTTTTTCTTTGATGCAAATAAATGCAAATTTGAAACAATTTTTATTTGGAAGTGAGCTGTGTTTGGAAAAATTTTCCTTTAACGTAGAAAAAAACATCGTTTTTTTTTCATGCTGTATTTCATAACCATAACTTAATAAAATATTAAGCATAATATTTTTCACTTATTTTGACCTAAGTTATTAATACGAAAGAAGGAAAAGAATGAAAAAATATTTGTGTCAAAGTGTAAAAGTTATAGATTGACTCATGTACTCTTTCTAATTTAACCATAGTATCGTTTCATTAAGTTTAAGACGGTTTAATTTATACGATAATATAATTCAACTCTGTTTTTTATTGCAGTTACAATAAATTTGCATGATATAGTGGTCAGACGGGCTTTGTAATAATGCACCTTACTAAATTTGTAATAATGCACCGTAGCAACTAAGAAATAAATAACCATAGTAAATAACTAGTATATAAACTCAGTGAAGAGGTCTCTTTTTATTAATTATTTTGACGATGCAATTAATATTATTTTTCAGTCATAATATTTCCGCTTTATATCCTAATTCTAGTCTGATTTCAATCTGCATTCTTATCCGCCTAAGAGAACCTGTGTTTCTATAGGGGGAAGGCATAATTTTGGGGAGGGAGTATTTTAAATATGCATAGGGATGATTTTAAATTTGTCAGTTTGCATAATGATTATCCTCTTCTCTGTCGGATTTTTTTTCTTCGAATTTCCTACCCGAAAAAGCATTTTTTTATTGCTAAAAATTAAAATACGTTCTATCCTAAATTCGAAAATGCAGAATATTTTTATCAGAAAGCAGTTTTCTGCTTGATCTATTTATTAATGGTGAAATATGTTCACTGATCTCCAAGTTTTTCTGCAATGCGTCCAAGTTTTATCGTAAAAAAATACACTGTGATAACATATTTATTAACTCTATTGCTTCAAAGCGCTTAAGATAAATATCTGCATAAAATAATTGTTAAAATTAGGTAAAAAATATTTTGGAAAATAATTTTTCAACCTTATTGTTAGAACAGCTTTACAATCAGTCTTGAGCATCAGAGCGTAAAAATCACTATTTTGACTAACAGTTTTGGTCCCGCGGTGAACTGATCGTTAAGACACTGTTCCCATCAGATCACCGAAGTCACGCATCACTGGCTGCGGTCAGTGTGCTGGTGAGTTACCACTTGGATTTTTCTGCGTATGGACCGAGGGTGTGCGTTATTGGTCCTCGTTAAACTGTTCTACTCTAAAGTGCTCGACTTCGCATGCAGATCGTTAGGCTACCGATGCCTTTCGAATAAAAAGAACACTTCCTAATAACAAATTAACCCAACATTAAAAATTATATTTATGCAATTAAAAAATAGAATTCGCACCTTGTTTATTGCAGGACGTGCTCCTCGCATTCATCAGTGGACGAAAACAATGCTTGAGAATCAAGGTGAGAGCACTAAAATAATGTGCAGAGCTGATGGAGTTCCAATGCCTTCCATAAAATGGTACGATCCTAAAGAAAGAGAAATAGATGCAGATGAATCTGGCAGATATGAGGTATGCATAAATATTTAATTGATACAAAATATTGATTTTTACCATGTACAAACTGTTTTGATAATTTTGCAAAAGTTTTGCAAAAGTCGTTTTGCAATGATAATTTTTTGCAGAAGTCGTTTCGCTTTGATAACTACTAAATTCTTAAAGTCATTAAACTAATAAGTAATATCAACCTATCTTGTTTTAAATAAAAAGGAACAATACCGAATTTTTAAAACATCGGTTATATTTTTTTGTACACAATTCGGTAGTTTACAAACAGGTGATAAAACTCCTAATACCTTATATTTCATCTTAGTAGGAATGCACAAAATTAGATTTAAATTTCTATTCATGTAAAATATATTTTATAATATATTTTTAAATAACAATGTATAACAATTACATATACGCATTGTAATTTATTATATATATAAATATTAATTTATTTTCATAAATAAATGCCCTATAAATTATAATATATTTTAAATAAATAGCACTGGGTAATAACATTTTTCTTGCATTTGTACAAATACTTGATCTTGCCTAACTCGGGTAAAGGGATTTCAGATCTGAATAAAGTTTTACTCCTAATACAACAGATTTTTTTTAAATTAAAATTTTAGTCTATTTCATGTCGAAAATGTACAAATTTAAAAACGTTATATGTAATAATATTCGATATCATGAATGTTGCGACAAACGTCAAAGAAAGTCGGAGCATATCATAAATTTTCAAACTGTATAAGAACCAATAAGAATGTACAAAAGAGTAATGTAAGAGTAGTTTGAGAATGTACAAAAATGTAAATATTTAGAAAAATATGCAATAAATTGTAACTAAAAAGATCTGTAAGTTAAGAGATTAGAAGCATTTATTAACTGATTTTTCCAATCTATTAGTATCTGTTATAAAAGAGGTTAAATTTTTCAAATTATGTTAAAGCGAAATTTTTGATAGCCTATTAAAATTACTTTTCAGAGATTAACGAAATAATCCCAAGAAACTGAAGCGATAAGATATTACTTATTAAAAACTCCATTTACTTCAAAAATATGTAAATAGGAAATAACAGCCGACATGTTCCAAGCGCTCAAAAACAGACGTCCATTTTCAGGACTTGTAAGCCTGAATGAGAAGAAACAAAAATTATCTGAAATATGAAGCGAAAAGTTGACAACAAAAAATTGAGAAATATAGGGAAGAAACGAAACAAGCAAAACCACAGTTAACGACATTAGTTTCTCAAAACCTCTCAATAGAGATTGGAAATGCACTTTACCCTGATTTGCCTCTCTCGACCACTGTGTTTTTTCTTGTTCTGTTTTTCGTCTTTTTTGTCTCAGCTACTATGGTTTCTCTGGTTTTGTTTCTCACCTTTATTTTTCCATTTCTCGTTGGCAACTTTTCGTTTTATATTTCAAATCATTTTTGTTTCTTCTCATTCATGTCTGACAAATCTTAAAAATGGGCGCCTGTTTTTGCGCTCTTGAAACAAGTTTACTTATTTCTTATTTATATATTTTTGAAGCAAACGAATTTTTAATCAGGTAATACTGTTTAGAGCAGTGGTTCTCTAATGGTGTTCCTCCGAACTTCCGGGTTCCGACAGTCAGGGCAATTTTTATTAGTTACGATATCAATATTCAATAGCGAAAAAAATTGGGAACAGCTGATTTAGAGATCCAAGTCAAAATTTTTGACGGTATTCTATAGATGGACCAACATAATCTTGATGGCAACCATCAATAATTCCATCATGAACCATTATATTTTTTGATAGTAACCAACATAAGTAACTATCACCCCAGTGTAGGAGCTCTGACTGATTTACGATGGTCCAACATAAGAATAGCAATTTGTTTTGATGGTTGTTCATGTCCATTTCCATCTTAGTTTCTTAAAAATCAAATCTTGGAACGGTCATGAACCACAATCACCTCAATGTAGGAATTCGGTTTGGTTTATGATGGGTCAACATAAAAAAATTAAATGTTTTTGATGGTATATTCCTGTTGAACCAACAAGTATCCCCATTTAACCATCATGGAAATGTATAATTGGAACCACCACGGATCATCATGAATTGTTGGTTCATGAAAATCAAATTCTCTTGATAGTTAACCATCATAGTACAAAAGTAGCATTTTCCACCATGGAATGATGGAAGTTTGTTGGCATATGAAACACCATGAGCATAGAATGGAAATTGCTGGACGATGGTGGAATGATGCTGTACCATCATGAATCGCACTGAAACAACCAACATAAACCATCAAAAACGTTTGATGGAACCATCAAGAATTTTGACTTGGAGAGTCTAAAATTTATTTCTGTGAAAAATCACTTAATATCGCTCACTAAAATTGCTTTATTCAAAACTTTTATACGTTATGATTGTTTGATATTTGACAGTGGTAACATTTCTTTTCCTTCAGGTTTTACCTAGTGGAGATTTAATCATCAGGAATCTAAAATGGAGTGACATGGGAAATTATGTTTGCGTGGCAGAGAATGCTCATGGCGTAGCACAAGTTGAAGCATTTGTATATCCGGCCAATGTAAGTCATTTACAATTCTTCAAAAAGTACACGACTTAGACTGTTTTAAATAAGGTACGACCTGATGCAGTTAAGCAGATAAACAAAATAGTATTCATCAACACTTTCAAATGATTTGGTTTAAAGTTGTACCTTAAATTGTGGTACCTCAATATGATAAAAGCTTGATAAAACTTTAATGGAGTACTAAATGTCATGTTACCGATGAAGTAAGAATTTTTAGGTATTGGCCGTCTTTGGCGACCAGCTTGGTCACCTTTCAAAATTATCTTGTACAACATGTAAACCTTTTTTTAAATTTTTTTTATTTCCTATGGCAGATTATAGACAGTAACAGCATACATAAACATCTAAAAATAAGAGCAGAAACAAAAGTTGCTGCAACAGAGTCTATTAATCACAACATGTCTCTAGCTTCCCAATAGCGTTCAGTGACAGAACTCCTGCAAAGTGCAGAGCGGCGGAGAAGGTGCGTGGAGTCCATGTCCTCACCAGAACTGCAAAGAGTGCATACCGGGGAAAGAAAGATACCAAATCTTGACATGTAAACTTTAAACGTAACTAAGCCGGACGCGCAGCGCAACTTTATTTAATGATGTCGACGTCAAAATTTGATGTTTAGACACTGATGAAGGTTCTTGTTTATAGAACTGAAACTATAGTGTGTCACTTTATGTACTTTCAGTGTTTTAGGTATTTCGTTGTCTTTTGATTAAAATTCCTAAACTTTTTTTTCAATGCCCACCTGAAGAATGACCTATGTCATACAGGCATCTGAAAGGCACATTAGCTGGCCAATCTATCAGGCACATTATATTAGTTGGGCCAACGTTGCTCCCACGGTAGGGACAGATAGCACAGAGAATGAAAGAACATTCATGCCTTGCCTGGGATTCGAACCCAGAACCTTTCTGGTGCAAGGGCAGTTCCCTGATCCCTAAGCAACTTCTTGAAAGGTTTTGGGTTACATCTCCTATTATAGCAGTTCTGTGAAAAGAAAAATTTCAATTTAAATTGCAAGAATTTTCTCAGATTCCTAAAGGAATCCCGATTTGAATTGCATTATAGTTTAGATATTTTATGCTGTGAATAGCTTAAATATCAAGCTTAATTATCGCGTGTTACAGTTTTATTTAAACGATGAGTTACTGCGGGTCGAAGTTGGAAAGTTGATTCTCATTCTCTGGTGTATCGATACTTTTGATTTTAGTAGTAATGATTATGAGCCACGATGAATCAGTGGGGAAAAGCGCTGAGCCGCCGTTGTAAAGAACTAGGGCTCGATCCTCAGTGACAGCTTTAGGCCCACACACCTTCAGATGAATGGGTACTAGCAGGACTCGAAAAACAGCAAACAAATAAGGCTATACATCATTTAGATTACTTGCAGTAACCTGATTGGTTGATTCTATCATCGTTGGTTTTATCGATTAATCATTATTTTACCTTTACAAGATTTGGCTAAAAATATGCCTTATTCCCTGCTCCGGTATTTTATATTACTTTTAATTTGAGTGCGAACCTATTTTGATAAAATATAATTTTATTTTCAGCCTGAATCTTAGGAGAACGTGATGAAGAAAATAGAAAATTATTCAGCCAAAAATGATGATGGACAAAAGTGATTTCACAATTTTCTTGCAGAAATTTATTCAGAAGAACTATATTTCTGTGTTATACCAGTATTTCTATTTATTGAAGAAAATCGTAGTCAATTTACTGTTCGTTAGTTTTATTTATTGAAATTTTATATTCTTGTATGTATACAATTATATGTAAATATTTATTATTTTAATAAATAAACCGAATCACAATTTTCTTTTGTTGAAATCAGTGTAAAGAATTGCATTTCTCCTTCAGTTTATTTAGTTGTATAAATATTATTTTGTCAAATAAACTGAATCAAGCTTTATGTCATTGTATCAAACTAAGAAAGTAAAAGAATGTGCAAATTGCTTTATTGTGTAAATATTTTTTAATAAATTAGTTGAGTTGTACTCGTTTGACTCAATATGAAAAAAATATGTAAGACATTTATATTATTTTTCTCTTAACCCTTTGCATAATCGCGTTACATATCTGCAACATACATGAAAATTCAATCCTATAATGAGGTAGATTTACCTATAAAATCGAACTAAATTCAGGTAAAGAAAATATTGCAAACTCGGGGGAACAAGTCTTGGTGCAGCTGGCAATATTATAATGCGTTTAGCAAGAATTGTTCCACGACATAATTGCAGGATGTACAATTTTTTTTACAACAATCCCCTTGATTGTATATTTGGCTAAGGAGGGATTGAAAAATGTGGTGTCAGACCTTGTTACCATAAAAACAACAATTACAAAATTTTTCACATGAAGTTTTAAATATATCGGAATTTTTGTGCTATTTTTCACGATATTGGAGATGTTCAACAAATGCTTTTTATCAATAAATTTTTAATTTCAAGGTCTTAATTTTTTCATTATTTTTTACACGCTTAATATGATGTATTCTAACATCCGCGTAAATATTTCTTAAATCAGAGTTGTTGAGTTACAAAGGGTTAAAAGATCACGTGATTTTGTTGTGATAGTTCTGTGAAAAATATTTAGAAGTGGGAAGATTGTTCTTAATTGACATATATGAAAGTCTCATTAATATAAATAAATAAAGATTAAGAAATGCAGCATCGCTCAAAATCTAGCACATCATGTCGAGGTATCTTTTTGCACTAATTTATTTTTTAAACATTTAAAATATTGTCGCTTAATAAAGTACTTCTATGTATCAAGAATGAAATAATAAGTACTAAACTAACAATTTGCATCTTATTTAGCATACAATTCATAATTGATGTATTAAATACCGCAATATAAACACATTAAATAATTATTTTTATAAACGCAACAATCGAAATCAAATTTTATTTTTAAAACTACTTTTTCAGTTCACAACTTGCATTCCATAATATTGCACATGAAGTTTACATGTGACAGAATTTTGCCAGTTTGCATGCAATATCCTTTACACAAGACAGTGTTCTGCCAATTTATAAATGACATCCTTACACTCCGTGGCAAATTAAGAAAAGACCAGTGCGATATAGGATTTAAGTAATCTTCCGCGACAGCATATAGTTCCATTTTATTTAATTATCAAATTATACAAATATGCTTTTAACACAATATAAAAGGTTTTAAAAGTTCAACACGTCAGACCGAAATTTAATTCGCCCTATCTTTTACGATATACAGGGTTAATCATAATTCCCTACGCCTGTTAACGCCATTTTTCTTTACTACAACTGGCTTCAGTGGTACATGTTACTGCCATCTACCGGCAACTACTTAAATTAAAACTTGAATACTTTTGGAATATTCAAGTTTTAATATTCCTCTGCCTGTTAACGCCATTTTTCTTTACTACAACTGGCTTCAGTGGTACATGTTACTGCCATCTACCGGCAACTACTTAAATTAAAACTTGAATACTTTCGGAATAATTTCATATTCGTCTTCGTTTTTTACTATAACGCTTCGAAACCCCGGAGGGAGTTATAAATAACCCTGTCGATGATAAAATTATTAAAAATAAAAGAAAGGGTTATAGTTTCGTAGTCTTACTGGAATCCTATATTCTGCGACATATTTCAATAAATATGGAGAACAGTCATTCTTGAAACAGAAACTACATGATTCTGTCAAATAAATCAAGACACAAAATTTTAACACTTATGAAATTTGAAAAGTCAAGATTTAAAAGTTTTTACTATAACAAATTCTGCCAAATTATGATTCAAAGCTTTTGATAAGGTAAATTCTGTCTGGTCAGAGTTAAAAATTTTTACGATACATTAGTGGTCTCCAATTATGATGTTTTCTTTTTTATTTCAATAATAAATACAAGGAACTAAAACAAAACATAATAAACAAGTTTTAAGTGAAAATTTTAATTTTTTTATTTGTAAAAAATATTTTAATTTATTATTAGTTTGCTATCCCTAGTTTTCTCGGCCAAGTAAAGAAAGTTAAATGTTAGTCTTTGTAAGATAAGTTTTAAGAGTGACAACACAAAGTGATAATTTACAACCGCCATTGAAGTGATAACACATTTTGTTTACTTTTTTTTTCTATGTAAAGTCAGCAACCATCGTATAAATACTAGCAGAAAACACGTTTGCAGTCCCACAATCTAACAGCATAACTCCCAAGCAAACTTCTAATCACAGCATTATATTTTTATTTATTTACTTATTTTTGTTGCTTTCGGCCGAGTAAAAACGTGAGAAAACAAAACGTACTGACAAATTCTGCTATGCCCGAGTTTTCTCGTGATAATAAATATTTGCAATACACGTACCCGAGTTAACTCGGGATAGTCACGAAAACAGTTAAAATTAAAAATATAATCAAAACATATAATTAAACTTTCAAATATAACTTGAAACTTTCAGAATATGTTTTTTTCTTTTTTGTTTTTTTTTTTTTGTTCATTTACGTCACGCAATGGGCTATTGGCGACGGTCTGGGAAACATCCCTGAGGATGATCCGAAAGCATGCCATCACAATTTTGATCCTCTGAAGAGGGGATGGCACCCCCGCTTCGGTAGCCCGACGACCTGCACGCGAAGTCGAGCACTTTACGGTAGAACAGTTTAACGAGGACCAATACCGCACACCCTCGGTCCGTACGCAGACTGATCCAAGTGGTCACCCACCCGCACACTGACCGCAGCCAGTGATGCTTGATTTCGGTGATCTGCTGGGAACCGTGTCTTAACGATCAGTCCACTGCGGGACACTTTCAGAATATGATCAAACAGGTGTAGAAAATAAAATATATCGATTCAAATTCCTCATTCAGACAGATATTCTAAATTAAGATAGGTTTTTTTTAATTTTTAACTTTTAAAATTAAAAAGAAATCATGAAAAAGCCAAATTCTAAAAGAGATTCAATCCTAAAAGAGATAAAGTTGCATAATGAGACATCTAAGACGTGGGTGTTCTTATTTTGCATAAGAAACGGTTAAAGTTAAATATTCGTAGAAGAACTGGAAGGAAAAAAAGAAGGAATTGAACTAGAATTTATTTGAATCTTAACAATTTATCATTTGTAACATACCGTTCATTTAATTTCATTTTTCTCTTACTAATTTAAAAAACCCTCCAGGAAAGTAATTTCCTTTCGAAAAAAATTCTAGATTGTTTCATTGAGTAAATATTACTCCTTCTTTTAACTTTTCGGCTTATTCTAAATAAAAAATGTTCTCGAATAAATAATTATATTCGTGAAATACTTAAAAAGAAAAGGAATTATCTTTTAGTGGGAATCTGAATTATTAATAAGCTTCTTAAAATGCAAATTTAAAATTCTATTACTATCTACGTAATGTTTAAATTTCGCATCGATAGTACAACTTTTTTTTCTTCTTAAACTCAGAAAGATTTAGGAAGAACTTCAAATAAATATTCTACATTTCGAAGAAAAACCTTCATAGCATATTTGTTTGAGATCAAATCAAAGCTATTCAAATCATTACTATATAGATTACAAAAAATAAATTAATTAATTAAGCTTAGTAAAATAAAGAAAGATTTTTTTTTCCCAATCTTTTATGTCTATAACAAAAATAAATTTCATCATAAGGATATTAAATCTTATTAAATTTAGTGAAATAGTTTCGTTTTATTTCCTATTGAATAGCGTACAATTCGAGATTTCTTTCAGAAAACCCAGTTTAATTAAGATTGACCCATCAGAATATTAAGGATATAAAATGTGATTAAAGGTTTCTTCCAGTGAAGTCAGTTTAATTAAAGTTTGACGCACCCGAATATTAGAGATATTAAATTAAGGACATTAAATGTCTTTAAATTTTGGGAAATAGCTTCGTTTTATTTCCTATTGAATAGCGTACAGATTGAGAATTTTTTCAGCAAAGTCAGCTTTATTAAGATTGACCCATCAGAATATTAAGGATATAAAATGTGATTAAAGGTTTCTTCCAGTGAAGTCTGTTTAATTAAAGTTTGACGCACCCGAATATTAGAGATATTAAATTAAAGACATTAAATGTCTTTAAATTTTGGGTAATAGCTTCGTTTTATTTCCTATTGAATAGCGTACAGATTGAGAATTTTTTCAGCAAAGTCAGCTTTATTAAGATTGACCCATCAGAATATTAAGGATATAAAATGTGATTAAAGGTTTCTTCCAGTGAAGTCAGTTTAATTAAAGTTTGACGCACCCGAATATTAGAGATATTAAATTAAGGACATTAAATGTCTTTAAATTTTGGGAAATAGCTTCGTTTTATTTCCTATTGAATAGCGCACAGATTGAGAATTTTTTCAGCAAAGTCAGCTTTATTAAGATTGACCCATCAGAATATTAAGGATATAAAATGTGATTAAAGGTTTCTTCCAGTGAAGTCAGTTTAATTAAAGTTTGACGCACCCGAATATTAGAGATATTAAATTAAGGACATTAAATGTCTTTAAATTTTGGGAAATAGCTTCGTTTTATTTCCTATTGAATAGCGCACAGATTGAGAATTTTTTCAGCAAAGTCAGCTTTATTAAGATTGACCCATCAGAATATTAAGGATATAAAATGTGATTAAAGGTTTCTTCCAGTGAAGTCAGTTTAATTAAAGTTTGACGCACCCGAATATTAGAGATATTAAATTAAGGACATTAAATGTCTTTAAATTTTGGGAAATAGCTTCGTTTTATTTCCTATTGAATAGCGTACAGATTGAGAATTTTTTCAGCAAAGTCAGCTTTATTAAGATTGACCCATCAGAATATTAAGGATATAAAATGTGATTAAAGGTTTCTTCCAGTGAAGTCAGTTTAATTAAAGTTTGACGCACCCGAATATTAGAGATATTAAATTAAGGACATTAAATGTCTTTAAATTTTGGGAAATAGCTTCGTTTTATTTCCTATTGAATAGCGTACAGATTGAGAATTTTTTCAGCAAAGTCAGCTTTATTAAGATTGACCCATCAGAATATTAAGGATATAAAATGTGATTAAAGGTTTCTTCCAGTGAAGTCAGTTTAATTAAAGTTTGACGCACCCGAATATTAGAGATATTAAATTAAGGACATTAAATGTCTTTAAATTTTGGGTAATAGCTTCGTTTTATTTCCTATTGAATAGCGTACAGATTGAGAATTTTTTCAGCAAAGTCAGCTTTATTAAGATTGACCCATCAGAATATTAAGGATATAAAATGTGATTAAAGGTTTCTTCCAGTGAAGTCAGTTTAATTAAGGTTTGACGCACCCGAATATTAGAGATATTAAATTAAGGACATTAAATGTCTTTAAATTTTGGGTAATAGCTTCGTTTTATTTCCTATTGAATAGCGTACAGATTGAGAATTTTTTCAGCAAAGTCAGCTTTATTAAGATTGACCCATCAGAATATTAAGGATATAAAATGTGATTAAAGGTTTCTTCCAGTGAAGTCAGTTTAATTAAAGTTTGACGCACCCGAATATTAGAGATATTAAATTAAGGACATTAAATGTCTTTAAATTTTGGGTAATAGCTTCGTTTTATTTCCTATTGAATAGCGTACAGATTGAGAATTTTTTCAGCAAAGTCAGCTTTATTAAGATTGACCCATCAGAATATTAAGGATATAAAATGTGATTAAAGGTTTCTTCCAGTGAAGTCAGTTTAATTAAAGTTTGACGCACCCGAATATTAGAGATATTAAATTAAGGACATTAAATGTCTTTAAATTTTGGGAAATAGCTTCGTTTTATTTCCTATTGAATAGCGTACAGATTGAGAATTTTTTCAGCAAAGTCAGCTTTATTAAGATTGACCCATCAGAATATTAAGGATATAAAATGTGATTAAAGGTTTCTTCCAGTGAAGTCTGTTTAATTAAAGTTTGACGCACCCGAATATTAGAGATATTAAATTAAAGACATTAAATGTCTTTAAATTTTGGGTAATAGCTTCGTTTTATTTCCTATTGAATAGCGTACAGATTGAGAATTTTTTCAGCAAAGTCAGCTTTATTAAGATTGACCCATCAGAATATTAAGGATATAAAATGTGATTAAAGGTTTCTTCCAGTGAAGTCAGTTTAATTAAAGTTTGACGCACCCGAATATTAGAGATATTAAATTAAGGACATTAAATGTCTTTAAATTTTGGGAAATAGCTTCGTTTTATTTCCTATTGAATAGCGCACAGATTGAGAATTTTTTCAGCAAAGTCAGCTTTATTAAGATTGACCCATCAGAATATTAAGGATATAAAATGTGATTAAAGGTTTCTTCCAGTGAAGTCAGTTTAATTAAAGTTTGACGCACCCGAATATTAGAGATATTAAATTAAGGACATTAAATGTCTTTAAATTTTGGGAAATAGCTTCGTTTTATTTCCTATTGAATAGCGCACAGATTGAGAATTTTTTCAGCAAAGTCAGCTTTATTAAGATTGACCCATCAGAATATTAAGGATATAAAATGTGATTAAAGGTTTCTTCCAGTGAAGTCAGTTTAATTAAAGTTTGACGCACCCGAATATTAGAGATATTAAATTAAGGACATTAAATGTCTTTAAATTTTGGGAAATAGCTTCGTTTTATTTCCTATTGAATAGCGTACAGATTGAGAATTTTTTCAGCAAAGTCAGCTTTATTAAGATTGACCCATCAGAATATTAAGGATATAAAATGTGATTAAAGGTTTCTTCCAGTGAAGTCAGTTTAATTAAAGTTTGACGCACCCGAATATTAGAGATATTAAATTAAGGACATTAAATGTCTTTAAATTTTGGGAAATAGCTTCGTTTTATTTCCTATTGAATAGCGTACAGATTGAGAATTTTTTCAGCAAAGTCAGCTTTATTAAGATTGACCCATCAGAATATTAAGGATATAAAATGTGATTAAAGGTTTCTTCCAGTGAAGTCAGTTTAATTAAAGTTTGACGCACCCGAATATTAGAGATATTAAATTAAGGACATTAAATGTCTTTAAATTTTGGGTAATAGCTTCGTTTTATTTCCTATTGAATAGCGTACAGATTGAGAATTTTTTCAGCAAAGTCAGCTTTATTAAGATTGACCCATCAGAATATTAAGGATATAAAATGTGATTAAAGGTTTCTTCCAGTGAAGTCAGTTTAATTAAGGTTTGACGCACCCGAATATTAGAGATATTAAATTAAGGACATTAAATGTCTTTAAATTTTGGGTAATAGCTTCGTTTTATTTCCTATTGAATAGCGTACAGATTGAGAATTTTTTCAGCAAAGTCAGCTTTATTAAGATTGACCCATCAGAATATTAAGGATATAAAATGTGATTAAAGGTTTCTTCCAGTGAAGTCAGTTTAATTAAAGTTTGACGCACCCGAATATTAGAGATATTAAATTAAGGACATTAAATGTCTTTAAATTTTGGGTAATAGCTTAGTTTTATTTCCTATTGAATAGCGTACAGATTGAGAATTTTTTCAGCAAAGTCAGCTTTATTAAGATTGACCCATCAGAATATTAAGGATATAAAATGTGATTAAAGGTTTCTTCCAGTGAAGTCAGTTTAATTAAAGTTTGACGCACCCGAATATTAGAGATATTAAATTAAGGACATTAAATGTCTTTAAATTTTGGGAAATAGCTTCGTTTTATTTCCTATTGAATAGCGTACAGATTGAGAATTTTTTCAGCAAAGTCAGCTTTATTAAGATTGACCCATCAGAATATTAAGGATATAAAATGTGATTAAAGGTTTCTTCCAGTGAAGTCAGTTTAATTAAAGTTTGACGCACCCGAATATTAGAGATATTAAATTAAGGACATTAAATGTCTTTAAATTTTGGGTAATAGCTTCGTTTTATTTCCTATTGAATAGCGTACAGATTGAGAATTTTTTCAGCAAAGTCAGCTTTATTAAGATTGACCCATCAGAATATTAAGGATATAAAATGTGATTAAAGGTTTCTTCCAGTGAAGTCAGTTTAATTAAGGTTTGACGCACCCGAATATTAGAGATATTAAATTAAGGACATTAAATGTCTTTAAATTTTGGGTAATAGCTTCGTTTTATTTCCTATTGAATAGCGTACAGATTGAGAATTTTTTCAGCAAAGTCAGCTTTATTAAGATTGACCCATCAGAATATTAAGGATATAAAATGTGATTAAAGGTTTCTTCCAGTGAAGTCAGTTTAATTAAAGTTTGACGCACCCGAATATTAGAGATATTAAATTAAGGACATTAAATGTCTTTAAATTTTGGGTAATAGCTTCGTTTTATTTCCTATTGAATAGCGTACAGATTGAGAATTTTTTCAGCAAAGTCAGCTTTATTAAGATTGACCCATCAGAATATTAAGGATATAAAATGTGATTAAAGGTTTCTTCCAGTGAAGTCAGTTTAATTAAAGTTTGACGCACCCGAATATTAGAGATATTAAATTAAGGACATTAAATGTCTTTAAATTTTGGGAAATAGCTTCGTTTTATTTCCTATTGAATAGCGTACAGATTGAGAATTTTTTCAGCAAAGTCAGCTTTATTAAGATTGACCCATCAGAATATTAAGGATATAAAATGTGATTAAAGGTTTCCTCCAGTGAAGTCAGTTTAATTAAAGTTTGACGCACCCGAATATTAGAGATATTAAATTAAGGACATTAAATGTCTTTAAATTTTGGGAAATAGCTTCGTTTTATTTCCTATTGAATAGCGTACAGATTGAGAATTTTTTCAGCAAAGTCAGCTTTATTAAGATTGACCCATCAGAATATTAAGGATATAAAATGTGATTAAAGGTTTCCTCCAGTGAAGTCAGTTTAATTAAAGTTTGACGCACCCGAATATTAGAGATATTAAATTAAGGACATTAAATGTCTTTAAATTTTGGGAAATAGCTTCGTTTTATTTCCTATTGAATAGCGTACAGATTGAGAATTTTTTCAGCAAAGTCAGCTTTATTAAGATTGACCCATCAGAATATTAAGGATATAAAATGTGATTAAAGGTTTCTTCCAGTGAAGTCAGTTTAATTAAAGTTTGACGCACCCGAATATTAGAGATATTAAATTAAGGACATTAAATGTCTTTAAATTTTGGGAAATAGCTTCGTTTTATTTCCTATTGAATAGCGTACAGATTGAGAATTTTTTCAGCAAAGTCAGCTTTATTAAGATTGACCCATCAGAATATTAAGGATATAAAATGTGATTAAAGGTTTCTTCCAGTGAAGTCAGTTTAATTAAAGTTTGACGCACCCGAAT
Organism: Parasteatoda tepidariorum; assembly: GCF_982258835.1. Taxonomy (NCBI): domain Eukaryota; kingdom Metazoa; phylum Arthropoda; class Arachnida; order Araneae; family Theridiidae; genus Parasteatoda; species Parasteatoda tepidariorum. The sequence continues at coordinate 65,994,037 of NC_141764.1, forward strand.
ATTAGAGATATTAAATTAAGGACATTAAATGTCTTTAAATTTTGGGAAATAGCTTCGTTTTATTTCCTATTGAATAGCGTACAGATTGAGAATTTTTTCAGCAAAGTCAGCTTTATTAAGATTGACCCATCAGAATATTAAGGATATAAAATGTGATTAAAGGTTTCTTCCAGTGAAGTCAGTTTAATTAAAGTTTGACGCACCCGAATATTAGAGATATTAAATTAAGGACATTAAATGTCTTTAAATTTTGGGAAATAGCTTCGTTTTATTTCCTATTGAATAGCGTACAGATTGAGAATTTTTTCAGCAAAGTCAGCTTTATTAAGATTGACCCATCAGAATATTAAGGATATAAAATGTGATTAAAGGTTTCTTCCAGTGAAGTCAGTTTAATTAAAGTTTGACGCACCCGAATATTAGAGATATTAAATTAAGGACATTAAATGTCTTTAAATTTTGGGAAATAGCTTCGTTTTATTTCCTATTGAATAGCGTACAGATTGAGAATTTTTTCAGCAAAGTCAGCTTTATTAAGATTGACCCATCAGAATATTAAGGATATAAAATGTGATTAAAGGTTTCTTCCAGTGAAGTCAGTTTAATTAAAGTTTGACGCACCCGAATATTAGAGATATTAAATTAAGGATATTAAATGTCGTTAAATTTAGTGAACTGGCTTCGTTTTATTTCCTATTGAATAGCGTACAGATTGAGAATTTTTTCAGCAAAGTCAGCTTTATTAAGATTGACCCATCAGAATATTAAGTATATAAAATGTGATTAAAGGTTTCTTCCAGTGAAGTCAGTTTAATTAAAGTTTGACGCACCCGAATATTAGAGATATTAAATTAAGGACATTAAATGTCTTTAAATTTTGGGTAATAGCTTCGTTTTATTTCCTATTGAATAGCGTACAGATTGAGAATTTTTTCAGCAAAGTCAGCTTTATTAAGATTGACCCATCAGAATATTAAGTATATAAAATGTGATTAAAGGTTTCTTCCAGTGAAGTCAGTTTAATTAAAGTTTGACGCACCCGAATATTAGAGATATTAAATTAAGGACATTAAATGTCTTTAAATTTTGGGTAATAGCTTCGTTTTATTTCCTATTGAATAGCGTACAGATTGAGAATTTTTTCAGCAAAGTCAGCTTTATTAATATTGACCCATCAGAATATTAAGGATATAAAATGTGATTAAAGGTTTCTTCCAGTGAAGTCAGTTTAATTAAAGTTTGACGCACCCGAATATTAGAGATATTAAATTAAGGACATTAAATGTCTTTAAATTTTGGGAAATAGCTTCGTTTTATTTCCTATTGAATAGCGTACAGATTGAGAATTTTTTCAGCAAAGTCAGCTTTATTAAGATTGACCCATCAGAATATTAAGGATATAAAATGTGATTAAAGGTTTCTTCCAGTGAAGTCAGTTTAATTAAAGTTTGACGCACCCGAATATTAGAGATATTAAATTAAGGACATTAAATGTCTTTAAATTTTGGGAAATAGCTTCGTTTTATTTCCTATTGAATAGCGTACAGATTGAGAATTTTTTCAGCAAAGTCAGCTTTATTAAGATTGACCCATCAGAATATTAAGGATATAAAATGTGATTAAAGGTTTCTTCCAGTGAAGTCAGTTTAATTAAAGTTTGACGCACCCGAATATTAGAGATATTAAATTAAGGACATTAAATGTCTTTAAATTTTGGGAAATAGCTTCGTTTTATTTCCTATTGAATAGCGTACAGATTGAGAATTTTTTCAGCAAAGTCAGCTTTATTAAGATTGACCCATCAGAATATTAAGGATATAAAATGTGATTAAAGGTTTCTTCCAGTGAAGTCAGTTTAATTAAAGTTTGACGCACCCGAATATTAGAGATATTAAATTAAGGACATTAAATGTCTTTAAATTTTGGGAAATAGCTTCGTTTTATTTCCTATTGAATAGCGTACAGATTGAGAATTTTTTCAGCAAAGTCAGCTTTATTAAGATTGACCCATCAGAATATTAAGGATATAAAATGTGATTAAAGGTTTCTTCCAGTGAAGTCAGTTTAATTAAAGTTTGACGCTCCCGAATATTAGAGATATTAAATTAAGGACATTAAATGTCTTTAAATTTTGGGTAATAGCTTCGTTTTATTTCCTATTGAATAGCGTACAGATTGAGAATTTTTTCAGCAAAGTCAGCTTTATTAAGATTGACCCATCAGAATATTAAGGATATAAAATGTGATTAAAGGTTTCTTCCAGTGAAGTCAGTTTAATTAAAGTTTGACGCACCCGAATATTAGAGATATTAAATTAAGGATATTAAATGTCGTTAAATTTAGTGAACTGGCTTCGTTTTATTTCCTATTGAATAGCGTACAGATTGAGAATTTTTTCAGCAAAGTCAGCTTTATTAAGATTGACCCATCAGAATATTAAGGATATAAAATGTGATTAAAGGTTTCTTCCAGTGAAGTCAGTTTAATTAAAGTTTGACGCACCCGAATATTAGAGATATTAAATTAAGGACATTAAATGTCTTTAAATTTTGGGAAATAGCTTCGTTTTATTTCCTATTGAATAGCGTACAGATTGAGAATTTTTTCAGCAAAGTCAGCTTTATTAAGATTGACCCATCAGAATATTAAGGATATAAAATGTGATTAAAGGTTTCTTCCAGTGAAGTCAGTTTAATTAAAGTTTGACGCACCCGAATATTAGAGATATTAAATTAAGGATATTAAATGTCGTTAAATTTAGTGAACTGGCTTCGTTTTATTTCCTATTGAATAGCGTACAGATTGAGAATTTTTTCAGCAAAGTCAGCTTTATTAAGATTGACCCATCAGAATATTAAGGATATAAAATGTGATTAAAGGTTTCTTCCAGTGAAGTCAGTTTAATTAAAGTTTGACGCACCCGAATATTAGAGATATTAAATTAAGGACATTAAATGTCTTTAAATTTTGGGAAATAGCTTCGTTTTATTTCCTATTGAATAGCGTACAGATTGAGAATTTTTTCAGCAAAGTCAGCTTTATTAAGATTGACCCATCAGAATATTAAGGATATAAAATGTGATTAAAGGTTTCTTCCAGTGAAGTCAGTTTAATTAAAGTTTGACGCACCCGAATATTAGAGATATTAAATTAAGGATATTAAATGTCGTTAAATTTAGTGAACTGGCTTCGTTTTATTTCCTATTGAATAGCGTACAGATTGAGAATTTTTTCAGCAAAGTCAGCTTTATTAAGATTGACCCATCAGAATATTAAGGATATAAAATGTGATTAAAGGTTTCTTCCAGTGAAGTCAGTTTAATTAAAGTTTGACGCACCCGAATATTAGAGATATTAAATTAAGGACATTAAATGTCTTTAAATTTTGGGAAATAGCTTCGTTTTATTTCCTATTGAATAGCGTACAGATTGAGAATTTTTTCAGCAAAGTCAGCTTTATTAAGATTGACCCATCAGAATATTAAGGATATAAAATGTGATTAAAGGTTTCTTCCAGTGAAGTCAGTTTAATTAAAGTTTGACGCACCCGAATATTAGAGATATTAAATTAAGGATATTAAATGTCGTTAAATTTAGTGAACTGGCTTCGTTTTATTTCCTATTGAATAGCGTACAGATTGAGAATTTTTTCAGCAAAGTCAGCTTTATTAAGATTGACCCATCAGAATATTAAGGATATAAAATGTGATTAAAGGTTTCTTCCAGTGAAGTCAGTTTAATTAAAGTTTGACGCACCCGAATATTAGAGATATTAAATTAAGGACATTAAATGTCTTTAAATTTTGGGAAATAGCTTCGTTTTATTTCCTATTGAATAGCGTACAGATTGAGAATTTTTTCAGCAAAGTCAGCTTTATTAAGATTGACCCATCAGAATATTAAGGATATAAAATGTGATTAAAGGTTTCTTCCAGTGAAGTCAGTTTAATTAAAGTTTGACGCACCCGAATATTAGAGATATTAAATTAAGGACATTAAATGTCTTTAAATTTTGGGAAATAGCTTCGTTTTATTTCCTATTGAATAGCGTACAGATTGAGAATTTTTTCAGCAAAGTCAGCTTTATTAAGATTGACCCATCAGAATATTAAGGATATAAAATGTGATTAAAGGTTTCTTCCAGTGAAGTCAGTTTAATTAAAGTTTGACGCACCCGAATATTAGAGATATTAAATTAAGGATATTAAATGTCGTTAAATTTAGTGAACTGGCTTCGTTTTATTTCCTATTGAATAGCGTACAGATTGAGAATTTTTTCAGCAAAGTCAGCTTTATTAAGATTGACCCATCAGAATATTAAGTATATAAAATGTGATTAAAGGTTTCTTCCAGTGAAGTCAGTTTAATTAAAGTTTGACGCACCCGAATATTAGAGATATTAAATTAAGGACATTAAATGTCTTTAAATTTTGGGTAATAGCTTCGTTTTATTTCCTATTGAATAGCGTACAGATTGAGAATTTTTTCAGCAAAGTCAGCTTTATTAAGATTGACCCATCAGAATATTAAGTATATAAAATGTGATTAAAGGTTTCTTCCAGTGAAGTCAGTTTAATTAAAGTTTGACGCACCCGAATATTAGAGATATTAAATTAAGGACATTAAATGTCTTTAAATTTTGGGTAATAGCTTCGTTTTATTTCCTATTGAATAGCGTACAGATTGAGAATTTTTTCAGCAAAGTCAGCTTTATTAATATTGACCCATCAGAATATTAAGGATATAAAATGTGATTAAAGGTTTCTTCCAGTGAAGTCAGTTTAATTAAAGTTTGACGCACCCGAATATTAGAGATATTAAATTAAGGACATTAAATGTCTTTAAATTTTGGGAAATAGCTTCGTTTTATTTCCTATTGAATAGCGTACAGATTGAGAATTTTTTCAGCAAAGTCAGCTTTATTAAGATTGACCCATCAGAATATTAAGGATATAAAATGTGATTAAAGGTTTCTTCCAGTGAAGTCAGTTTAATTAAAGTTTGACGCACCCGAATATTAGAGATATTAAATTAAGGACATTAAATGTCTTTAAATTTTGGGAAATAGCTTCGTTTTATTTCCTATTGAATAGCGTACAGATTGAGAATTTTTTCAGCAAAGTCAGCTTTATTAAGATTGACCCATCAGAATATTAAGGATATAAAATGTGATTAAAGGTTTCTTCCAGTGAAGTCAGTTTAATTAAAGTTTGACGCACCCGAATATTAGAGATATTAAATTAAGGACATTAAATGTCTTTAAATTTTGGGAAATAGCTTCGTTTTATTTCCTATTGAATAGCGTACAGATTGAGAATTTTTTCAGCAAAGTCAGCTTTATTAAGATTGACCCATCAGAATATTAAGGATATAAAATGTGATTAAAGGTTTCTTCCAGTGAAGTCAGTTTAATTAAAGTTTGACGCACCCGAATATTAGAGATATTAAATTAAGGACATTAAATGTCTTTAAATTTTGGGAAATAGCTTCGTTTTATTTCCTATTGAATAGCGTACAGATTGAGAATTTTTTCAGCAAAGTCAGCTTTATTAAGATTGACCCATCAGAATATTAAGGATATAAAATGTGATTAAAGGTTTCTTCCAGTGAAGTCAGTTTAATTAAAGTTTGACGCTCCCGAATATTAGAGATATTAAATTAAGGACATTAAATGTCTTTAAATTTTGGGTAATAGCTTCGTTTTATTTCCTATTGAATAGCGTACAGATTGAGAATTTTTTCAGCAAAGTCAGCTTTATTAAGATTGACCCATCAGAATATTAAGGATATAAAATGTGATTAAAGGTTTCTTCCAGTGAAGTCAGTTTAATTAAAGTTTGACGCACCCGAATATTAGAGATATTAAATTAAGGATATTAAATGTCGTTAAATTTAGTGAACTGGCTTCGTTTTATTTCCTATTGAATAGCGTACAGATTGAGAATTTTTTCAGCAAAGTCAGCTTTATTAAGATTGACCCATCAGAATATTAAGGATATAAAATGTGATTAAAGGTTTCTTCCAGTGAAGTCAGTTTAATTAAAGTTTGACGCACCCGAATATTAGAGATATTAAATTAAGGACATTAAATGTCTTTAAATTTTGGGAAATAGCTTCGTTTTATTTCCTATTGAATAGCGTACAGATTGAGAATTTTTTCAGCAAAGTCAGCTTTATTAAGATTGACCCATCAGAATATTAAGGATATAAAATGTGATTAAAGGTTTCTTCCAGTGAAGTCAGTTTAATTAAAGTTTGACGCACCCGAATATTAGAGATATTAAATTAAGGATATTAAATGTCGTTAAATTTAGTGAACTGGCTTCGTTTTATTTCCTATTGAATAGCGTACAGATTGAGAATTTTTTCAGCAAAGTCAGCTTTATTAAGATTGACCCATCAGAATATTAAGGATATAAAATGTGATTAAAGGTTTCTTCCAGTGAAGTCAGTTTAATTAAAGTTTGACGCACCCGAATATTAGAGATATTAAATTAAGGACATTAAATGTCTTTAAATTTTGGGAAATAGCTTCGTTTTATTTCCTATTGAATAGCGTACAGATTGAGAATTTTTTCAGCAAAGTCAGCTTTATTAAGATTGACCCATCAGAATATTAAGGATATAAAATGTGATTAAAGGTTTCTTCCAGTGAAGTCAGTTTAATTAAAGTTTGACGCACCCGAATATTAGAGATATTAAATTAAGGATATTAAATGTCGTTAAATTTAGTGAACTGGCTTCGTTTTATTTCCTATTGAATAGCGTACAGATTGAGAATTTTTTCAGCAAAGTCAGCTTTATTAAGATTGACCCATCAGAATATTAAGGATATAAAATGTGATTAAAGGTTTCTTCCAGTGAAGTCAGTTTAATTAAAGTTTGACGCACCCGAATATTAGAGATATTAAATTAAGGACATTAAATGTCTTTAAATTTTGGGAAATAGCTTCGTTTTATTTCCTATTGAATAGCGTACAGATTGAGAATTTTTTCAGCAAAGTCAGCTTTATTAAGATTGACCCATCAGAATATTAAGGATATAAAATGTGATTAAAGGTTTCTTCCAGTGAAGTCAGTTTAATTAAAGTTTGACGCACCCGAATATTAGAGATATTAAATTAAGGATATTAAATGTCGTTAAATTTAGTGAACTGGCTTCGTTTTATTTCCTATTGAATAGCGTACAGATTGAGAATTTTTTCAGCAAAGTCAGCTTTATTAAGATTGACCCATCAGAATATTAAGGATATAAAATGTGATTAAAGGTTTCTTCCAGTGAAGTCAGTTTAATTAAAGTTTGACGCACCCGAATATTAGAGATATTAAATTAAGGACATTAAATGTCTTTAAATTTTGGGAAATAGCTTCGTTTTATTTCCTATTGAATAGCGTACAGATTGAGAATTTTTTCAGCAAAGTCAGCTTTATTAAGATTGACCCATCAGAATATTAAGGATATAAAATGTGATTAAAGGTTTCTTCCAGTGAAGTCAGTTTAATTAAAGTTTGACGCACCCGAATATTAGAGATATTAAATTAAGGACATTAAATGTCTTTAAATTTTGGGTAATAGCTTCGTTTTATTTCCTATTGAATAGCGTACAGATTGAGAATTTTTTCAGCAAAGTCAGCTTTATTAAGATTGACCCATCAGAATATTAAGGATATAAAATGTGATTAAAGGTTTCTTCCAGTGAAGTCAGTTTAATTAAAGTTTGACGCACCCGAATATTAGAGATATTAAATTAAGGATATTAAATGTCGTTAAATTTAGTGAACTGGCTTCGTTTTATTTCCTATTGAATAGCGTACAGATTGAGAATTTTTTCAGCAAAGTCAGCTTTATTAAGATTGACCCATCAGAATATTAAGGATATAAAATGTGATTAAAGGTTTCTTCCAGTGAAGTCAGTTTAATTAAAGTTTGACGCACCCGAATATTAGAGATATTAAATTAAGGACATTAAATGTCTTTAAATTTTGGGTAATAGCTTCGTTTTATTTCCTATTGAATAGCGTACAGATTGAGAATTTTTTCAGCAAAGTCAGCTTTATTAAGATTGACCCATCAGAATATTAAGGATATAAAATGTGATTAAAGGTTTCTTCCAGTGAAGTCAGTTTAATTAAAGTTTGACGCACCCGAATATTAGAGATATTAAATTAAGGACATTAAATGTCTTTAAATTTTGGGAAATAGCTTCGTTTTATTTCCTATTGAATAGCGTACAGATTGAGAATTTTTTCAGCAAAGTCAGCTTTATTAAGATTGACCCATCAGAATATTAAGGATATAAAATGTGATTAAGGGTTTCTTCCAGTGAAGTCAGTTTAATTAAAGTTTGACGCACCCGAATATTAGAGATATTAAATTAAGGACATTAAATGTCTTTAAATTTTGGGAAATAGCTTCGTTTTATTTCCTATTGAATAGCGTACAGATTGAGAATTTTTTCAGCAAAGTCAGCTTTATTAAGATTGACCCATCAGAATATTAAGGATATAAAATGTGATTAAAGGTTTCTTCCAGTGAAGTCAGTTTAATTAAAGTTTGACGCACCCGAATATTAGAGATATTAAATTAAGGATATTAAATGTCGTTAAATTTAGTGAACTGGCTTCGTTTTATTTCCTATTGAATAGCGTACAGATTGAGATTTTTTTCAGCAAAATCAGCTTTATTAAGATTGACCCATCAGAATATTAAGGATACTAAATGTGATTAAATTTAATGTAGTAGCTTCGTTTTATTTTCGATTGAATCGCGTATAGGTTGAGATTGATATGAGGCCTGTTATGAGGCTAACGAACATTCAAAACGAAGCAGTTAAGAGGCTCCGACCAATTCTCTTCATGTAGAAAGCAAGGAAACTTCGAAACTTTGTAATTTGTAATTAGCTGTAATTTGTAAAAGCATTTAAGGACTAGAAACGTTTCTCGACATGACTTCTTATATTTGAAATTTCAAAACCATATTGAAAGTTGTAGGGTCTCACACTTCTTCCCCCTCACCTTCAGATCTCTAATCTTTTTTAACCTAGCTGATTTTCTTTATTGCTGCGATGTGAAAACATATTTACGAAAAAAACAAATACTACATTGTCGTTAAAGTTAGGCGAATATATATTCCTTTTTGAAGTTATACTTCTTATGCGACATCCAACAAGGTTGCGTTAAACGTTTAACGATACATTTTTATTGGCCGGGAAATCACGTGGTAGGATCCAGTTTTCCCTCATTCATTTCCATATTGTTTTGGTTCTCACTATCATAAAAATAATAAAAGTAATAAAAGTATTGTTTTTCTATAAATATTTTTTAGTTTGATTTGACACACATATAATTTAATAGGGTAGTATTTTTTATTTTCCAATTTAGTGGATGACAATTGTAAAAAATGAGTGAGACAATCCCACGGACAATGCGACGGATTAAAGATTATGTCAAGGTACGTCTCTTGTGAATACCAATTGATTGTTAGGTTTTCTCTCTTTTGAAATTACATTATGACGCATTCACATACATTATTAATACAAATACATTTTCCTGGGCGAGACGATGAGGCAACCACAAGCACTTTCACTGGTTCAAGAGGTCCACGAGGGAAAAATGCACAATATTACCGTGATTACAGAGCACGGAAGCGAGCGGAGCAGGAAAAAGAGTCGTTGAATAGAACTAGTGATCCTTCTACGACTGCTGATTCTTCTACAATTAAAGTCGCAGGTCGCGAAATTTAACTTCTTCCGCGTGGAGGGACTCCACGCACTATTTTTTTTTCAGCAACCACGTCTGAGATTACATACGAAAAAGTTTTTAAAAAAATTCTAATTTTATTAATTTCAGATCTAAATTAATGTTTCTTTCCATATATTAAAATCTAATGATGGTGTCGCAGTTTACCATTGTTGTCGGTGCATTTTATTGGTCAGAAAAATCACATGGTAAGATCCAGTTTCCCAAATTAAATTTTCATATTGGTATTGGTTGTCATCAGCATAAAATTGATATAAGTCATAAAGTTATTGTTTGCCTATAAATATTTTTGCATCCGTAATTTAAATGTATTTACCTGTACTGTTATGTTTTTGATTTTCTTTGTTTTTTTAAATTAAGAGTTTTAGAGGATTGTTTTTATTATTATTGTTTGAATAACGAAATACTACGTTACATTTTAAAATAAAGTTATTAAAATCGCTTTCTGATCTTATTAGCCCTTTTACAATTACTATTCTTTGGCGCAAATTACATTAATATACTATTGTGAATTACGGTTTAAGAGATGCGAAATATGATTTAGAACTTCACTTTCAGCTTCATGCACAAAGTGATGAATGCAAGCCGCGATGGCTCAGGGGATAGAGCGTTCGCCTTCCAATGAGGCGAATCAGGTTCGAATACTTGTCGATATGAATTTTGCATCCAACCTGCACTGACCACAGTGTTAATGGGAAATATCCTCGGTGGTAGACGAATCATGGGTTAGAGTCCCCTTGCCGTCAGGCTAAGCATGGGAGGTTCTCGTGGTCTTCCTCTCCATGTAACGCAAATGCGGGTTAGCTCCATCAAAAAGTCCTCAACGAAGGCAAATTTCTCCCAATACTCGATCCATGAGTTCCCTTATCCTCTGGATTGGGTTCAAAATTACAAGGCTACGGAGTTGAACATTAGTAGTCGTAAACCCATAAAATTGGGTCGGCTGTTCAACGATGGTTATAAAAAATAAAAATAAAAATGAAAAAGTGATGAATGCAAAAATTTTATTTAAAATATACATCCGTTCGCTTGGTAAATAAAAGTATTGTTGTTGTTGTTCCTAATGCTACTTGCCGCAAGGACAAGCCTACTTGGTGAAAAGCAAATTTAAGGCAGAATGTGCGTTTCTTGATTTTCAGTGGTGCCATCTATGGCCAAGAGTTCGACTTCTGCCACACCATACGTCACACCCATTTATAAGGCGAACCCATTCATACATCCATTCATTCATCCACAGATCGTAATTTTGACCTGAATCAGAGAACGATCGATCTCCAATCCATTACCCCCAGAGGTTTTGATTTGTTATGGGAACATGGAGGACTTTTGCGACTCGACAGATTTAACGTGCATCAGTCACTTTACTACACGGGGAGTCTTCGGCCGACGGGGTTCGAACCCACGAACTCTCGGACATGGGATAAAAATATTAAATTAGAGTAGTGAATTTACCAAATTTGTTAATACAATATGCTTCTAATTTAAAAAAAAATTTCTTCAAAAAATAATTAATTTTGATTTAAGTTCACTTATCTTAATAGTATCATAAGAGAAATATTTGGACGTGGAAAGTGGTGGTACACGCGTTCTTTTTAGTACATATATTTTTTAGTTGAATAATTTCAACTGTTTCATGACGAGAAGCGTTTATTACAAAGCAATCATCGGGGTTGGTAAGCGACAGCGAACAGGGGGATTATCTCCCCAGTTGGAAATATTAATCTTTCGATTGCATCGAATCTTTCAAATAAATGCCAGTAATTAAAGAATTATACTATCAGTTTTTATTTATTTGATAAAATGGACCTGTCTTCTAACAATCATTTGAGGAAACCATCATTGATTTAGAAAAGGGGTTTCCAACTTACATGAGGTCGGGGGCTGCAATTAAAAACACCAGTCATATGGCGAGCTGCAACTTTATCAAAAAAAAATTTTTTTTTTTGACTTATTAGGAATTATAGCAACAACAAAAAAAATTCTCGAGCATCTGAAATTAAATTTTTTTTCCTTTTCCGCCAATTCCATATTCACTTCAAAGAATTTAAATAAAACATCACATTCATTACCTTCTTCACGCGTTTTAAAATTTACAAATTTAAATAATTTCGTCCCAAAATGAGTGGCTTCAAAAAGTTAAATCGGAGAATTTCTCCAAGAAAATTTCTGATACACACATGCTAACTTATATTCCAAAAATACAAAAAAAAGATAGAAAATAAAGGCAACATGCACGATTATTTTTGTATTTGAATATTTTCTTGGATGCAAAACCTGAGAGATGAATTTTTTTGCACCGTTGGTATGGTAAATTTCACGGAAACTAAGGAATTAGGTTGTTTTTTTACGAAAGAAAAATATTTTAAACCCATATAGATTTTTTTACGAAAATTGTTCGCAAAAAAATGACAACTAATATATTTTAGTTCGCGGGCCACAAAAAAAGGCTTCGCAGACCGGATATAGCCGCGGGCCGCCAGTTGGTAACCACTGATTTATAGAACATAGTTTGAGAGGAATGCTTCTACTCTCCCGTGTCGAATAATTGTGCACAACTTTTTTTTTCCTTCTTAATTTTACCATTCGAAACATCTTTCCTGATTTATTTTAGGATTTTCTTACATTCTCTCCCTCTATACTTGAAACGCGTACATCCACTTTCAATAGATGAGCAACCGCTTTCCTAGAACTCGATTCCTAATATAGAAACTACCGGCTGTTATTTTTTACGCATTATCCAACCTTCAAACACGTGTGAGATTATGTGTTGTTGGAAAAAACTGGATCTGATTGCTTTCAAGCAGTTTTGACCGGTTCCTTATCATGTTTAAAAGAGACTAAATATTGACTTAGATAAAAATAATGAAAGGGAAAAAAAAATTTATATAACGAAGTCCGAATCTGATTAAGATATTTTCGCAGAAAACTGGGTTATGTAAGTGTAAACAAATCGTCTTGCGCATAGTAACCAAATAAGGGTTAATGATTTCTTAAAAAAATTTCGTTTAAATGTAAACAATTCTTTTTCTGTAAAAATATAGTTCTCAGGTATAGACTGATGGAATAGTATTTTAAGGGAAAATACCCCCTTGACATTTGAAGCAAATGATTTTTTTTTTCATTCACACATAATTTAATAATATGCACATTATATTAAATTTTCTTTAGTTAAAGGTTGTTTTTCGAAGAATCCGTCGTAAGTTGTAATGATGCTTTTTTGGGAATAATATGCTACTTTTAAAACTGCTGTGAAGCAACTGTTACTCACGACTGTTATGTCAAGTTTATCCTATCTAAAAGCCAGCGCTGTCTACGCTTATTTTGAAAATGGCGCAAAACGTCAATATGGAGAAAAGCCATAGTTTTGTGAAAATGAAAAGAGTTTGTGGTCTATTTTTTTAATATTTAAAAACTTACTCCAATGCTGCATTACTTGGGCTCTTAAATATTTGAAAAAACTGAGAGCATAAAGCAGTGATTTTAATAATTTTCCGATTTTTAAAATAGTTAAAGAGCTTTTTACACATCGCTGACCGGCAACTTTTCTGAAAATTTCCCCATGTGCCCGGCTATTGTTTTTGAAAGCGGATGTGGAAGTAAAACAATATAAATAAACTTTTAAAAAATTTATTTATTATTCAACTCTTAATATTTCTTTTTCGTATGATAAAAAGTATAACAATCACCTACGTCTAATGCTACACCACAAGTTTTGCAAATATATCGGATTTCGTAAAGTTATAATAAATTGATAGAGAATTAAATAGTATAACTTGAAAAGTAAGGAAAATTACGCCCACCTTTAAAAAATAGTCACCACGAGATCACTGCTAACATGATTGCTATGACTCGTGACCGGTCATCAACGCTTGGCCACAAAAACACGAGTTAACTCGTGACCACTCATCAAAGCTTGGCCGCGAAAATACGAGTTAACTGGTGACCAGTCATCAAAGCTTGGCCTCGAAAACACGAGTTAACTCGTGACCAGTCATCAAAGCTTGGCCTCGAAAACACGAGTTAACTCGTGACCGACCAGCAATGTGTTAAAATATTTAAGTTATCTGTTTATTAGCCCAGATAATTCTTCACGGCAAGATTCTGTATACAGTTTAAAATCATCGCATTGCTTCAAGTGTAAGGAACTTAAACTATGCCTTTTTTTATAGTTCTTGGCTACAGAGCTTCGAAAAAAGCGCTTAATGTACAATTGAAATTCGTTTAAACAAAAAAATACAACAAACTCTTATTCGCAAAGCGAATCTCTAATTTTAAATTACAGATACGATTTTTGAATTGACTGCTGATTAAAATGAAAAAATATTTTAGGTGTTTAAAAAAGTATTTCCTTTTTTTTAAAATTCTCTACAGAGGCTGTTTTTTAACTTCACGATTATTAAAAAATCGAAGAATAATTCTTATAACGTGAAAAAATTATGAGCCACATCGGAGGAGATTATCAGCATAGGAGGTAATAGAGACAGACAAAACACTTAACAGTTAGGAATTTACAAAAACTATGAGAATAGCATATTAGTTGTTAAGAGCCAAAACTTCATATTAAAAAAGTATAATTTATGAAAAACATTCTGAAGAGAGTAATGTAGCTTTAATTCTTATGATACCACTCAGAGTTTTTGATTTTTAAAATGATTGAATCTGATTTTTTAGAAAATTCTTTTAAGACGTATAAACCTCTTTTAATTTCATTAAAGCCACGATTTACTTCTGAGAGACTAAACATTTGATTTGACCGTTAAATTTGCACTAAAGATTAAGTATATAGGATGTTTCGTTAACACCGCCCTCAATATGTATTTTTAGAATCTTCATCAAAAATGAAAACAAAAAAGTAGGCACATTGAGGATCACAAATTAATAATTAAGGGAGGAAAAATCAAAAGAGCTTAAATTATAGTACAAGAAGGTGAATGTAATAAACAACAAAAAAGATTTGATTGGAGGTTGAAACTCTATGGTGTTTCTACTAATCGCATTTCAACAAATCTCTGTTTCCTCCCGTAATCAAACCTGTCTTATTGCTTATTACATCCATCTGTAAAAAAGGCTAGAAAACGCAAAATATTGCGCTAAAATGATTTCATCCAGTTAAAACTTTTGGTGATCTTATATAGTGACCAATACAAAAATGAGTATTGTTAGACCCTTCATCTAAACTTTTTTTCAATCAATGCAATTAAAAATTGAATTTTTTTCAATGTTTATGAGTAAATTTAGAATCAGCATGGAGTATTTGCTATATTTTATACTTTGCTCTATTTTATCATCTGATGTATTTAATTGACGCAAGAACTAGGAAATAACTAACGTCAATTTTCAAGTTAATTGTAATGAAATTGCCACCACACTGGTTAGTCATTTCACCCCAGTCATTTCAAGCCTGACGACAAGTCATTTCCCCCCGAATTCCCCCCGCTTAGCAATTCTAAAGGCAATGAGGAGTAGGATGAAATGCATGTGAAAATTTTACCTTTTTAAAGCGTACATACGTTAAAGTAATAACAAAAAAGACTTAGCGCTTTTACTCAGTAATACTCACGTTTACGTACCTATGTTTCGCGCATGCTCTGTAGACAACTGAGATATTTTTTTTAACAACTGCGCTGAGCAGAACATCAGGATGTCACGTGAAAATACTAAATCTCTCTAACAATAGAAAACCATAACTTGATAAAGTAACAGCAAAGCAAAAATAACTTGTATAAAGCACAGATAAAGGTACAGAAATGGGCATACTAGGCTTCGATTCCAAAAATAATAGTCCCCCAGAAAAATCGTAAAGACAAGTTTCCCAATAGAACACCGAAATCAAACATCACTGGCAGCAGTCTGTAAGCGGGTGGGTGACCACTTTCATAAGCCTGCGTAAGGACCAAAGGTACGCGGTATCGGTCCGCATTAGACTGATCTACCGTAAAAGTACTAGACTTCACGCGCAGGTCATCGAGCTACCACAGCGAGGGAGTCATTCCCTCTGCAGAAGATCAAAATTATTATGGCATGTTATCGGATCATCCTCAGAGATGTTTCCCAAACCATTGCTCTAGTGTGACGAAATAGCCCATTGTGCAGCTCTAGTGTATCGTAAATTAAATACCTGCCGACCTAAAAATAAGATTTTGTGTATAGACACTAAGGAGGGTTCTTGTTTATGGAACCCAAGCTGATTGGTGTATCTCTATTACTGATTTTTTCAAGTAGTTCTTGCTTTATTACATGTAGCCCAAAGTATACCCTATCCTCATTTTGATGCATTAATTTGTTAACAGAATATATGTAATCACATTTTTTTACTTTAAAACTACGCCATTTTTATTTAAAGATCAAATCTTCCGTCATCATATATCATGTAGATTAAGGGACGACAAAGTCTAAGTTCAAAGGTACCAATATTGATATAACGATATATTTCCTACATTTGTATTAAAAAATGCAAGGCCAATTGTGCAACAGAAATATGAACATAGTCTGTTTCGGTTCTATAAACAAGAACCTTCATCAGTGTCTAAACACCAAATGAATTTTGCGTGTTGACACCGTGGAGGACTTTTGTATATGGAACCGAAGCTGATGACTGCTCATTTCTGTACCCTTATTCGTGCTTTTTTTCATATAATTTCTGCTTTATTATACGTATCAAAAAATAAACCCGATCTTTATCTTGATATATTAGTTTGTTAACAGAATATATTTAATCACGATTTTTTTTTATTTAAAAAATGCACCGTTTTCACTTGAAGATCGAATCTTCCGTCATCAAAATATCATGAAGATTAAGGGACGGCAAGGTCTAAGTTCAATGCAACCTAAAGATATATTTCCTACATTTACAGCAGAAAAACGCAAGGCCAATTGTTCTCAAGGCGACGATCACATAAAAAAAGCATTCTTCCATGTGTCTTCCAAAGTTGAAACCAAATAAGGGGAGACCGAATTCCATCAACATGAATAAACAACTAAAAATCATCACTCTTCGAATTGATAACAATCAATATTTTTTGAATCTCTGTTTGAGAATAACGATGATTATAGATTTGAATAATTTGCTTAAGATTGCTTTTATCGGTCAATAATTAAAATGCTTATTTGAAAAGTATCTTCTAAGAATTCAAAATAACAACACTGCGTCTTGCACGTTTTTAATCTACCCTCAAACGCGCGCTTTGATAAGATCATACCCCCAAACCTAAGTTTTGGTGAATAATTTTTTTTTTTCAGTAACCGGAAGAATTAAGCCAAACTTATTAACCTTTCTGACAAAGAATTTTTAATCAACTTATTTCATACTTTTTCATTATTTTGCATTAGTTTATGTCAAAATAAGTGAAAAAATATTATATTTAGTATTTTAATTATTTATGGTTATGAAACTCCACGTGAAAGGCAGCTGTATTTTTGGCGTTAAAAGTAAAATCTTCCAAACCCAACTCACCTCCAAATAATTTTTTTTTCCTTCAAATTTGCACTTATTTATATCTAAGAAAGGCAATTATTCGTTTTGAAATTATTTTCGTTCAAATTATCAATTATTGATAAAAAAAAATTTATATAAATGAAAAAAGAATTTTTTTTTTCGAATTGCTTTCTTTGTATTTTACATTACAGTACAGATATAATTCCAATAATCTAACAGATTTTTTAGTAACTATTTGACTGTTTTTTTATAATTAAAAAATACCAAAAAATTTATATTTTATATATTTATATATAATGTACATATATAAATATATATATATATATTGCTGTTGTTGTTGTTGTTAATTTACGTCGCACTAGAGTTGCACAATGGGCTATTAGCGACGGTCTGGGAAACATCCCGGAGGATGATCCGAAGACATGCCATCACAATTTTGATCCTCTGCGGTGGGGATGGCACCCCCGCTTCAGTAGCCAGACAACCTGCGCGCGAAGTCGAGCACTTTACGGTAGCCCAGTTTAACGAGGACCAATACCGCACACTCTCGGTCCCTACGCAGACTGATCCAAGTGGTCACCCACCCGCACACTGACCGTAGCCAGTGATGCTTGACTTCGGTGATCTGCTGGGAACCGTGTCTTAACGATCAGTCCACTGCGGGACAAATATATATATAAATACATATATAAATATATATATAAATACATATATAAACAGGGGCGTACGCAAGGGGGGGTTTAGGGGTTTAAACACCCCCCTTGAGCTCAGACAAAGTGAATTTACAAAATAATACAGACAGAAACAAAAATTTCAGTAGAAATTATGCTGGCTATTATTTTTTAAGACTATATATTTTTATTTGCCTTATGCCTACTTTTTTTTCTCACGGTATTTCTCAGAATACTGAAAAAACATTTACTATAATAGGGTTGTACTTTTGAAATCAAATTCACGTGATACTGTTACGGGCGAGCCCCGATCGCTGGTTACTTTCTGTCCTGCCAGTCGCGATAGTTTTCGAGACTGGCTGGCATTCGCGAGGTCTGGAATCCTAGACGTTCTGTCGTCTTTGAGACAATTCGAGAATTTTGTAGATGCGGTAAAAAAATTTATATGAAAGGTGGAACGGAGTACAGTGGAGTTAGTTAGTCAGACTAAGAGTTATCTCTGCTACTTGTCTTTCGGAGCTTGTTTCTAAATCTGTTTTGTTTTGGAGACACTGTGCTCGTTGAAGTTATTCATTCTAGCTTGAAACTTTGAGATCGTAGCTTAGCGGATATTTCTGTGCCAATATATATGTATATATTTTTGCTGTTCTTGGATCTTTAGGATGTCAAAAGGCAAGAATTTAACAATTTTAAATTACTTTTAGAAATAATCACGACCTGAAATTAGTGAGGTGACAGCATCTAGTACCAATGTAAGTTTTTCTGTTGAACAAAAATGTGATACTTCCGTTGAAGAAAATGTTTCTAACGTAACAGAATCTGATGAATGTGAAAGCGGCCCTCAAAGTGTTACTTCCCACCCATACGACATTGGACTTTGTTCAGAAGATAATACATGCGAGGATAAAAAACTGGATATACTTAAAAATGTTTGGGAACCCAATCCAGCATTTGTTTTTCCTGAAAAAGGAAGAAGAAAATTGAAATTTCAGTGCAAATGGCTTTATCGCTGGAAATGGCTTGCATATTCAGAGGTTAAGGGTGGTGCTTTTTGCAAATTTTGTGTACTTTTCGCCCCAAGTGGTGCCGGTTCTGGAAAGCAACCTTTAGGCCAACTGTGCAATGTAAAATTTGACAACTGGAAAAATGCTGTAGAGCGATTTTCTGAACACGAGAAATGTCTTTATCACAAAAAATCGATCGAAACTGCTGGGACATTAAACGATATTTTACTTGGAAAGATGAAACCCGTGGGTGAACAAGTTGACAGTGCAGCAAGCAGAAGAAAATTAGAAAATAGAAAAAACATTACTCCAATCATTGAAACCATCCTATTTTGTGGAAATCAAGGTCTCGCTCTAAGAGGACATAAGGATTCAGGAATAATTGCTGAACAACCAGGTGAAGAGAACGACGGAAATTTTCGGGCATTGCTTCGTTTCCGGAGTAAGAACGATTCGACTCTTAAGAACATTTTAGGGTCAAGCAGAAAAAATGCTCAGTATACCAGCCCTCGATTTCGGAACGAAGTTATTGAGGTTTGCAATATTTTAATCCTGCAAAAACTAGTCAGCAAGATTAATGATGCAACTTGCTTTTCCATTCTTGCAGATGAAACAACTGATATTGCAGGTATAGAGCAATTATCGTTATGCGTTCGATATGTCGATAAAGAAAATTTTAACATCACCAAACAGTTTTTGCAATTCATTCCGGTGCATGACTTAAAAGAAAAAGCAATAGCAACAACAATATTAGACCAATTACAGTCTATGAAAGTTGATATAAAATAGTTACGTGGACAGGGGTACGATGGTGCTGCATCAATGAGTGGAAAAATTAATGATGTACAAGCCCACATAAGAAGTATTGTCCCATCAGCACTCTATGTACATTGCTCTGCTCATAGCCTCAATTTGGCTGTATCAAATGCATGCGAAATAACTGGCATTAGAAATTGCTTAGGGACAATTAAAACATAATACGACTTTTTAAATACGCCAAAAAGACAGTATGTCCTATCTTCAGCAATAGAGGAGATGGAAACCAGCTCTAAGAGGGAGAAAATTAAACAGCTATGTGCAACCCGTTGGATGGAAAGATACGACTCAGTAACCGCTGTGGTGGAACTTTTCGAGCCTATCGCCGAAACATTACAAGAAATATCAGAATGGAAGGATAAGGAATCAGCTACCCAGGCTAATTCTTTACTGTGCACAGTATCAAATTGCCAGTTCGTAATATCTCTTTTGTGCATTTACAAAGATTTCACCATAACAATCCATCTCTGTAGATACCTACAAAAAACAAGCATAGATTTGATAGAGGCAGTGAGTCTTGCAGAAGATGTCATTAAAGATCTAAAATTAATGCGTGAAAATGCCACTGAAACATTCTCTGAAATATTCAGCTCTTCTTCTCTTATGCTAACAAACATTGGATCTTCCACTTCCATGCAAATCCCTAGAATAACGGGAAGACAGAAAAATCGCGATAATTTTCCCTCATCGACACCGGAAACATATTTCAGAGTTAGTGTTTTTATTCCATTTATAGAAAGTTTTATAACACAATTAGGCTTAAGATTTGTATCGCATCGTGAGATTTTGAAAGGATTTCCGTGTCTTCTACCTGCCGATCCTTTCATTTGCCAACCTTCAAACATTTGGGCTTTTGGAGCATAAGTGGTATTTTACGCTCAAGATTTGGATACCTGTAAAGAAAGCCTTAAATCTGAACTAAAACTCTGGTATAAAAGATTAAAAAGGATTAGTGAAGACGGAGGTAGTGTTCCATAAACTGCGGCGGATGCTCTTGGAATGTGCAATAAAGATATAACACCAAACATTTTCAAACTCCTAGAACTATTGGTCGTTCTACCTGTTTCAACGAGAGCAAACGAAAGATCCTTTTCGACTTTACGCCGTTTGAAGACTTATTTACGCAACTCAACGGGAAATAATAGAATGAATGGATTGGCGCTCTTAAGCATTCATAGAAAATTTACCCCAGCTGTAGAAGACATTTTAAACGAACATGCAAAAAAAAACCCGTCGTTTGGATATTACTGTATAAATTAATAAATTTTTAGCGTGTTTGTATACTGGTTTAATTCCCTATTTGTTGGTAAGTTATTTTTTGGTTAAATTCATTGGTTTTCTATGGAATATTCACATTTATACGATTATTATTTAGGTAGCTGTTACAGTATGAGTAGTTTTTTCTTGCTTGATTTATTCCTACTTTTTAATAAAAATAAAATATTTTACCTCTTATTATAAAAAAAATTATATTCTTAAACTTAAAAAATAAAAACAAAATTTAACTAAACAATGCTGCCTAAATAAAAAGTCAAAATTGTCTAGCTGTCTAAATTAGGGAAATAATAGTGCTTTATTACATACTCGAATTTCTTTTAGTAATTTCTGAAAATTATGAAAAATTTCCTTGAAAAAATTCTGCGTACGCCACTGTATATAAATATATATATAAATATATATATAAATGCATACATAAATATATTTATAAATATATATATATAAATATATATAAATATATTTTTGCTCATAATTAGAACGTCAGGAAAAAAATTATATATAAAAGGGACACACACCAGTGTCCCATCTGCATCAAAGCTTTAAACAAATAGAGTTTTTAAAAAGCTTTTGCTTTCAGTAAAAATTTATGAAATTTCGTATCACTAAAACTTTAAAAAGATGACCATGTCTATTTGACCTTTTATCCATCTATTTATATTATTTGTATGCCGTGAAAAGTATAGTTGTTTTAACTGTAAAATATTTTTAAAAAAAAGATGCATAACCTGCGCTACCGCAAAGCGAAACATACTCCGAAATTAAGTAGTAATAGAAGGATATGTTTAGGATATACTAGTCGATATTTGAATTAAATAAAATATTCCACATGAATCTCAATTTTTATTTTAATGAGAGTTCTAAAAACCATTTAATGAATCTAAATTTTTCTAAAACTTTTTTTGTTGTTGTTGTTCTTTTCTTTTTTTAAGAAAAAGAATGACAAAACTCACTGCGAAATAGGATTTCGAAAATCCTTTTATTTTTATCAGTAAAATGAAAATCCAGACATATTTAAGAAATTTTTTGCGGCATACTATATATTTGATTTTATAACCGAGCCGTCAGCCGTCTCAATCTAGAGTTTACATTTATAAATGTCAAACTACGTAGCCTTGTAATTTTAATGCCTCAACAGAAGACAATGGAACTCCTGGATAAATCATTTCTACAAACTAGCCTTCGTGGAATACTTTTTGATAGAACTAACCCGCATTTGCGTTGCACGGAGAGGAAAACTGCGAAAAACGCCCACGGTTAGCCCGATGGCAAGATAATTCTAACCCATCATCCGTCTACCACTAAGAATATTTTTGTCAGCACTGTGTCGGTGTAAACCGGGTGCAGAATTGGTCTCAACGAGCCACAGCTGAGATTTGAACCTGGGACACCTCATTGGGGGGGTGAACGCTCTATCCTCTGAGTAACCGCAGCTCGCGATAAGCAATTTGTGAGTTTTGATAGCTAATTTCACATATTTTGTATAAAATGATAACTTAATTTGTTTTCTATAACAACTTAATAAGGAAAAACCGCTATTAAATTCATAACCTGAACAAATTAAAATTTGAGTTGAACTGAATCTATATTTTATTAGTGCAAGAGTTGAAAAGCGAAAATTACATATCATATATATATATATATATATAAATTAATATGTAACAATTAATATGTGAATTTATCTTTAAATTATTTTTAAATGTTCGAAATAAACTTGAAAAATTAAGAAGTAAAATATCCAGAAAAGAAAGAAAAAACACCCTTTTTTTCAGAGCTTAAAAACTTAAACTTCACCTTCTGAATTAATTTAGTCTTTTCTCCCTCTTCCAGTGTTTTTGCGAACCAGTGACTTTTTAACTAGTCGTTCTTTTTACTCGAACCTTGTTCCTTTAAACTATACTAAAAAAATTTAAACTATGCTATCAAGATAATAAAAAATAATAAGTTCAAGATTCTAATCTGCAGTTACAATTAGAAATTATCTCGCAAAAATCAGATCATATTATTTCTAAGTTATTTTTGTGCGAGAAATTCACATTATGCCCATAAAGTTAACATTAGCATTGTGTCACGTGACTTGGCATTGTCTTCAATAATGTTTTTAATTAATCTTCATTTCTCAGCATTATTGACTTCGAATATAAATAAAATTGGTTGAATATAAATTTTCAAGAATTTAATTTCATAACAGCCTATTTGTATCAAATGACGTTAGAAACTATATCTGGAGCAAAGAAAAAAAGAAGAAGACACTAGGGTGGATACCTTGGGGTTGTAACACCAGCGTTTACTTAAAGAAGATCAACCCTTGGAAAGATTTTAGAATGATATAAGTCTCAACCATGAGCGTCGTTAGTGGTAAGGTCGGTTGGTATATCTATGTCCCCCTCAATAATTAGAAATCTCTAAAAGCCCCCCTCCCTTATTATTTTAGACAAAAAAAGAAAATTTTCCTGAATCATCATCGGTTTAAATTATTTTAAGTTAGAAACAAGGAAAAAAAAGATTTAAAAATAATAATTATCAGTATTTTTCAGTAAACAAGTATAAGGAATTTTTTTTTCTCATGTGTAAAATTAAAACTGCGCATTTCAATTTCCTTCCCTTTAAAAATTAGAGCCCTGCTACGCCCCTTGTCTCAACACGGTCAGTTCATTTATTTATTCATTTTGAAGCCACTGTACATCAACGTTAAATTTTTAAAAAAGCAGGGAAAAAATTATATTAAAAAGAAAGAGCCAATAAACCAGAAAAATCAGTTATTATTTATTAGAAAATTGCTTATTTTTGTGTGATATTTTTAAAAATACGACATTTTCAAATTTCGCTTTTTCAGAAACTATTTGACCGATTTCGCTCATTTTCGCATTTTTCCATTTAAAATTGCATTTTTTGAAATGACGAGAAAAATAGTATACCTAACAACTGAAAAGTCATTCCACTATTATTAAGAAAAATATTAAAAATAATAAATACATACTCTAAGTTGTATTTTGTATGGAATTATATTTGGATACACAAATTTTATAATTGTGTGCAAAATTTTTTTGATTCGCTTAAAAAGTTTTCAAGATATAGTGAAATACGCCATACTTTGGATCGCTCTCTTGCCCAAGCTATGGGGAACATATTACCCAGATTGCGGCTACCCTATATAGTTCAGAGGTCTGAAATCAAAGTCCATCGGAAAAAAAAGTATGTTTATTCAGAGAAGATACTTTTTTGTATCTGATTTCGTAACTTAAAATATCGTCTCCACTAATTAATTAACATATTTGAGGTCACAAACTTGAACCTTTGAAATTGAGTCCTAGAACGTGAAGATCCAATCATTCGATCAAGGTGGTCCGTTTTTTACGACTTAAATCTTTCCCACGATTGTCAACACTATTTTTACCTTGACTGATGTCAACAAACCTCGTTTAATGTCTGTCATGGTCATCCATTCATTATAAGCCCGACGTCCAATAAATCTAATTAGAATATTAAAAAAACATTTTCGAAACAAGGCATTAAATCTTCACAACTAATCCTAATCCGAGATTTGCCTAAGCCTTTGTTATTGAAAAAGAAACTGTTTACCCAAGAGACCAGAAAATTGGTACAGTTTTATTACATAACGATCACGCATATTTTTCAGGAAATAATCATTTAAAAGATCCCTTATTTGGTACTTGCATGACCATCTAAACGTGTTCCAGATGAAGTGAGCATGGTATCAGATAAAAAAAAAAGGGATACTTATGATACGTCACGTTAGCCAATGGTTACTAACTTTAACATGCTGTGTTCACGTGTGTTTAAAAGCAGAAGCGCGGTTGTCATCACGTTCGCTGACAGATTAAGATAAAGCAAATCTTTTTTAAATTGCTTTTTCTTATTTGATTTTTTTGTTGGGGAAATAGTACTTAATGCTTTATTTTATATTTAGGCTCGATGTTCAAATTTGTAAAAATTCAGCAGTCGCGTTTGTAAAACTTGTTTTTAAAAAGTATATTTTTCCTGAAAATTTCTCCAGATACTCAGTCAGCATATCACGGAATTCTAACAAATGATTAAATTGAATTTATAAAACTGTTATAAATTGCATTCAACTGTAATTGATTGCTTACTACTTCTTAACTAACATGCAATTATTTGTGTTTTTAAATTGTTAATAAAATTTCAAAAAAAAAAACCTGAAGAACAAATTTGTTTCTGCTTAAATTATTCTTTTATATATCTAAGAAACAAAATTTAAAGCTGAGAAAAAATTTTCCATGTGAAGTTTCCGCGTAAGTTTCTTCTTTTCTGAGAAACTCTAAGACGTTATAGAATATTAAGAAACCAAAACTTTCTTATATAGAACTTGAGGTTTCACTGATGAATAAAATCAGAAGCTACAAGGGATTAAAATAAAACAATATAAGATAAAGTGTACGAAACAATGTGCTGTTTAGAAAACAATGTACACAGATTATTATAACTCTTGCATTTTTTTAAATTTTCCTTCAATTTAAAAAATAGCTGCTGTTTAATTCCGACATTTTTTTTCAATATTCTTTAAAATGTGTGTTTTAGCATAAAAATACAAATGAACATAAATTCTGATTAGTCATACCAATGAACACTTAACGATTGAATTTTAATAAAATTAAGAACATATACGATAAATAACTGTAAATATTGAATGCACTAGGGGGCCCACTCCCTGATCGTTTCGTTCGCCAATCCCTAGAATTACTTTCGCAATTTCTTTCGGGATTCTTCTGCAATTCGAGACCGCTTCGTTTGCGCTTTTAATGGTTATGTATTTTGGTCAGGCTTTGTATGAAAGCTAATATTTTTTTTTAAAGAGAAGTTCCAGAAATATGTAATATGTATGCTATGATTAAAGTTATAAATCTGGTTATTATTAATACTAACCGGTCATAATTAATAATTTGGTCGAAGTCAAAAAGAAAAGATTGAGATTTCCGTACCATGGATCTGTAGCAGAATAATCGCCAAGTTTTGGCAACTTCCGGGCAGCAGCCCGCGAGAAACTAAAAAAAAATATCATAGCAAGGGATCAACTCGAAGGGTACTACTCGTAGCCAACCCCCGGGCTAACAATTCAATTTTTTTTTTTTTAATTTTCCAGTTTGAAATCAATTTGATGCTTTGGCAATTGTAGATGACAGATCCTGAAATATCCATAGTAAAAACGCGAAAGAATGGCATTGATCAGACTTCATTGGTTATCATTAATAATAACCGGTTAATGTGATAAATTCGATTAAATTATTCATATTTTTCCGGCTTACTTGGTTATTATTAATATTGAGCGGTTAGTATTAATAATAACCGACTCTTCCCGTTGATAGACCATTTTAAACTTTTAGTTTATATATATTTCAATTCATTTATATATATATTACGATTTTATAAATACAAAATTAAAAAATTTCCGTCGATTCTTACAGAAACTCATGACACCTTTCTTTAATAGAAATTTCTGAAATGCATGAAAATCAAATGAAAATGTAAGAAAATTAAAAGTATGTTTGTTTGTTTGTTTGTTTGCTTGTTTGTTCATTTAAGTCGCACTAGAATTGCACAATGGGCTATTGGCGACTGTCTGGGAAACATCCCTGAGGATGATCCGAAGACATGCCATCACAATTTTGATCCTCTGCAAAGGGGAGGGCACCCCTGCTTCGGTAGCCCGACGACCTGCACGTGAAGTCGAGCACTTTACGGTAAAACAGTTTAACGAGGACCAATACCGCACACCCTCGGCCCCTACGCAGACTGATCCAAGTGGTCACCCACCCGCGCACTGACCGCAACCAGTGATGCTTGACTTCGGTGATCTGCTGGGAACCGTGTCTTAACGATCAGTCCACTGTGGGACTATTCAATTTGAAAATGAAACTGTTAATCTGTGTTCGAATGATTAGTAATCCTAGACTATCCTAGTAGACTTACATCACTCTAGAGCTGCGAAATAGGCTATTACCGACTGTCTGGAAAACATATCTTAGGATGATCCGAAGACAAACTTCAGGTGAAACAATTTAACGGGGACCGATACCACATACCCTCGGTCCCTTCACAGATTGATCAAAATTGATCACCCTCCCACTCACTGACTGTGATGCCTGACTTCGGTGATCTACTGGGAACTGTGTCTTACAATCAATGTACTGGGGGACTCGAATGATTGGAATTTTAGGCATTTGTATACAATGTCATAATTAATGCAAGCAATAATTCAAGTTTCAAAATCAGACGCATTCGAATTTCTTCCACAGATTTGGATTGTTTATTTGTACCCTCAAAATTGTAGGAAAAGTAGCAAGATAATAAATATATATGGTCCCAACTAACAAATATAGCTAACAACACAATTATAACTAATATAATCTTTAAGAAAATGAATTTCAAGTACTGAAATTCAATAACTACAAACGATAATTTAAATTACGAAAATCAAACGAGAAAGCATACTTTTCTTAAATGTAATCGAATTTTTTTATCATTCGGATTTGTGACCCTCAAAATGTTCGAGAAGTAATTTGAAAAACGGAGTCTCAATTGTTTAATAAGGAGAACGGTTCAAAGTTCGATCCCTCCAATGTTATTTTTATTTATGTATTTATTTATTCATTCATATCTTTAGAACAGATTGCGGGCATCAGAAATCTCTTACAGATAATTTTAAGAGAAAAAAAATATATTTATAAAATGTAATTAAAAATTAAAAATTTGTTGAATTAGAATACATAAATTTTTTTTTAAATCGTCTTATACACTCTGGTTGAAAAATAAACTGCAAATTCATACATTTTCAGCAAATTTTATTGAGATTCAAAAATATGAAGATAAAATTGATTACATTTCGTAAAATGAAAGCGCACTTAAATTTCAGATGAATAGAAAAGTTAATTTTTTAATTTGATACTCAGAATAAAAACTTCTGAAACATACCTGTTATATTTTCTTGTTCATTTACCAATCGTACTGGCTATTTTCAAAGCGAACTTTGAATTTTATCAGTATTGTTTGTATTCCTTGTTCAAACACATTTCATTTTAAAAAAAATTATTTTCATTTGTATTATTCTCAAATCGTAATTGAGTGTTTTAAGAAACACGATGAGATAAAAGCACAACAAATATTTTCAACTTTTAGGTTTAATTTGTCATATGTACTTAAGTGATAAATTTATTTCAATCTTTTACAAACGATAGCAGGTTCAAATTTCTAGTAAGCACCCTTATACCAGCTTTATTTCAAATCTGCCAATGCTTTTGTATTATTTCGATTTCCGGCTGTTTAGTTCTATCCAACAAAGCTTGCAATACATAACTAATAAGCTGAGACGTCCATGGCCGAGAGGTATCGCCCTCCAAACGTTGTTCAAACCATGGAGGTAGCGGGTTCGAATCCCCCCGTAATCCAGGACGCATTCCTCGTGATGTCCTTCGCTGAATTTTCCTATCAGTCCTTCTTCTTGAAAAGGTTTATAAGCCTAAATCGAGCACACAAGCCTGCTAATGTATGTAATTGGTTTATTGTTGTTGTAGTTTATTTACGTCACACTAGAGCTGCACAATGAACTATTGGCGACGGTCTAGGAAACATCCCTGAGGATGATAAGAAGACATGCCGTCAGAATTTTGAACCTCAACAGAGGGGATGGCACCCCCGCTTCGGTAGCCCGACGACCTGCACACGAAGTCGAGCACTTTATGGTAGAACAGTTCAACCTAGACTAATACTGCACACCCTAGGTCCCTACTCAGACTAATCCAAGTGGTCACCCACCCGCACACTGGACGCTACCAGTGATGCTTGACTTCGGTGATCTGCTGGGAACCGTATCTTAACGATCAGTCCACTGCAGGACTATGTAATTGCAATAAAACAATAAGCTGGGGCCTCTATGGCCGAGTGGTCTCGCTGTTTCTGCAAACACTTAAGTGTGGAGGCTGCAGGTTCAAATCTCGCCTAAACCCTGGATGTCCTTCTCTAACTTCTGCTATTAGTTACACAGTTTGAACGGAGCTTAATAGCCGTATTTTGTAATGAGCACACAAGCCTGCGTGCGCATGTGTAACAATCAATAGTCAATAAACAATTTGACTTTAAGCATTTAATTTAGGTAGAATACATTTCAAATTAAATGGATGATAAGAAAATACGCAGTTTAATCCTTTCCATAGCTTTAACCTTTTTTCTAAATGCAGCAGGTTCGCGTGCAAGTCGTCGGGCTACCGAAGCAGGGGTGCCATCCCCTCCGCAGAGGATCAAAATTGTGATGGCATGTCTTCGGATCATCCTCAGGGATGCCAAAGTATGTTCCCATATCAAATCACACCTCTAGGTGTATTGAATTAGAGATTGATCGTTCGCTGATTCAGGTCAAAATTACGATCTGTGGATGAATGAATGGGTGTATGAATGGATCCACCCTATAAACGGGTGTGACATATGAGTGTGGCAGAAGTCGAATTCGTGGTCATAGATGGCGCCACTGAAAAACGAGAACAATCGCAACCCCTCTGCTTTAATGGCATACGTCAACAACAACGTGTGATAGAAATTTTTTTTAACTGTAATTACAACTCAACAAATTAGGGCGTATTTTTCGTAGATTTTGCAGTCAACAAAATCAAAATTTAAAAGTCTGGAAGTATAAGTGTTTCTAAAGTATAACTTCGCGCGCAGGTCGTCGGTGTACTAAAGCAGGAGAGCCATCCCCTCTGCAGAGGATCAAAATTGCGATGGCATGTCTTCGGATTATCCTCGGGGATGTTTCCCAGACCGTCGCCAATAGCCCATTGTGTAGCCTCTTCCGATATGCTTTTCAATTATTTGTCACGCTCTTTAAGGAGATATTACAATATTACCAACTATTTCGAGTTCGTAAATTACAGAATTGTTTAAATTTCCCGAACGAACTGAATATAAAATAGCACATTTTTACTGTCTCACTTTTTAGATATTTTCAAGAAGATTACAATTAGGGCACATTTCCTGTTCTTGCTGTTTATAAAATTTTTAACAAATTTAAAATTACACAGAATTATTTAAATTATAACTTTTAAACTATAATAATTAGCTGTATTTTTAGATATATAAAAAAAACGATATTTAAACATTCTTTTTCTGTATTTTTTTTTCTTATAGTACATATAATTTTTTTTTATCATTACCATTTTTAGGGTTTGATATTTAAACAATTATAGCTCTTTATAGCTCTTAAGTTATATCTATTGTGAAATATTCTCAATGTCACAGAATTATATGGATTATGAAAAGTATTTTTTCTTTTTGTCATTTATACTTGTACAGTTAGTAAAATAAAACAAAAACGGAACTCTTTAAACCCTCAGGGCAAAAGGAACACAGGTGCTCCTTTTATATATTTTTTTTCCGACGCTAGTAAAAATATACTTTGATATTTTTTAATTATGAAAGAGAGTCTAATAATTACTAAAAAAATCTGTTAGATTATCGGGATTATATTTGTACTAAAATATAAGAACCAAAAAAGCGGTTTGAAAAGAATTTTTTTTTTCACTCATGTTCAAAATTTTATCAATAACTCATTTTGTAAATTAAAGAAATTTCAATGATGAGCTTCGATTAGATCTATGTCCCTCTTTGGTAATTATTTTACATTTCTTGTTCATTTATTACTTATATGGATGTAAACTGATTAACACTGTTTAGGAATATAGTAGTACTATCATTTATAAAGTATCGTTTATATCCTTAGCTGATACTATAAAAGTTAAACTGTAGTATCAGTACCTTAAATCCTAATATTATGCAAATTTGCCGCAAGATTAGACACCGGTGTCTCTTTTATATTTTTTTCTGACTCTCTAATTACAAGCAAAAATATATTTTTTTTAATTATAAAAGACAGTCTAATAGTTATTAAAACAATCTATTAGATTTTTAGAATTAAATTTCTTCAAAAATATAAAATATAAAAAAAAGTAGTTAGAAACAAAAATTTCCATTCTTATTCAAAAATTTATCAATAACTCATTTTGTGAATTAAAAAAATTTCAATGAGGTCTAACCGTTTCTCTTATATCTAAATAACAGCTAATAAGCGAAAATTTTAAAAAAATTAGTGTTTTTAAGTGAGACGTCAGCCCGTACTTCGCAATGGACACATGTGTCCTATCTGCGCCCATATGTCCCTATTTCATAAATATAAATTATTAAAATTCTAAATATAATATTTTTATTTTATTTTGACCTAAATTAATACAAAAAATGAAAAAAGTATAAAAAATATGTTTAAGGAAAATTCTGAGTCAAATAAATTAACATAGTTCCTATTCGAAAGATATTTTTACTTGAAATAATATTTAATAATTCATCTTCTGCTGTTCTGAACTTTGATAGTTTCTAATTTTAAAGCCTATCAGTTACATAATTTTAAGAACACGTTAAGAACAGAAATTACTCGCTGCAAGGTAAATTCTAAAATTAAACACGATTACGTTCAAATGTTCTAGAATTATACTATGTCCTATACTTAGACATCTTATCACAATTTAATTACGCATGCTAAAGGTCACGTAAAATTAAGGCAAAATCTAAAGATGACCCTTTCAAAAATATTCGAAAGATATGTCTGTCGCGATCTTTGCCCCACCATCCGGCGATCTTGATGCAATTTGGGAAAAGCCTCTTATCAGTTTATCATCTATGCCGCTTTTAGTCAAAAGAAAACAGCCTATCACAATCGAAGGCCGATTTCAAAGGATATAAAAGGAGGTGCTTATCTCGAGCTTAAACTGCTCGACATAATCTAATATGTTCTTTAAAAATTCTAAACAGATCATTCTGTTACTTTGCATCCAGAAGGAATAGTTCGAACGAAATTTGCACCGATTAACTACAGCTCTTCGAAACTGAATTTGAAATCGTTTGGAGTTTTCGTTCTAGCTGCCGGTTTGGATTCCCAAAATATTTTCACTTTGAAGCCCGTTGCGTGGCCTTATGCGAAAAGCGGAGAGCCTTAGCCTGGACCTGGCGTTCAGAATTAGATTCTTTTTCAACAATCTTAGCACTGTTAAAGGTAGCAGACAAGGAAATAGTGGAAACGTTCTAGAACTTAAAGTATTGACTCAACTTCATCACGTTCCTTGAAAAAGTGAGTACTTTTAATTGCTTATCATGCAGGCCTTGTCAACTTTCTACGCTTTTTGAAAAAATTTCTTCCAGTGGTAGCTAAGTTAATGCATAATTCTTTCTCTTATAAATTTGATTTGGAGTAATCTTTCATACCACTACTTGTAAAGGATTCGAAAGCCTATATAAAATGCCACTTTATTCCAACCCTCTTGTCACCGAAGTCAAGCATCACTGGTTGCGGTCAGTGTGCTGGTGGGTGACCACTTGGATCAGCATACCTGCCAACTTTCACTCTTTCCGAGAATGGATTTTCAGAGTGGTTGTAAAACTATAAACGAAAAACAATCTGACTCAAAAATAAATTTATGTTTTGATCCCGTTGAAATTCGCTTGAGGTAGGATTATTATGCTTTGATATATTTATTGTAATTATTTATATGTAGTGGTGGTCAAACTCATTTGTAATTATCATTATAATTCAAAAAGTTAATTGGAATAACCCGCGTATTGCTACCACTTTAAATAAGAAAAAGAAATCTTCCGGAAAATCCGGAAGAGTTGGCAGGTATGGATCAGTCTGTGTAGATACCGAGGGTGTGCGGTATTGGTCCTTATTTAACTGTTCTACCGTAAAGTGCTCGACTTCGCGTGTAGGTCGTCGGGATACCGAAGCGGGGGTGCCATCCCCTCTTCAGAGGATCAAAATTGTGATGGCATGTCTTCGGATTATCCTCAGGGATGTTTCCCAGACCGTCGCCAATAGCCCATTGTGCAGCTCTAGTGCGACGCAAATGAACAATAACAACAAATCCAACCCTCTCGTGGCGAGACTTTTAAAATGTCGGTAAAAAAAAACAAATATTCTGTGAGCTTTAGTTCAATCTACCACTCAATAAAATATTTTAGCAAAAAGCGTAGCAGTTGGCAAACCTGATAATACATTGATATGTAAATTGTGGGGATATCTCCGCATCGTGATCTGTTGCGCCAACTACAACCTATAGGGCGCCAAATGGATTTTAAACTTGCAATTAAAAAAAAAATAATAATAATAGCAGTCAGAGATTTTTTTCATTCTCAGTTTTTCGCGAAGTCACTGCATTTAAGTTGCCAAAGTCTTGGCGATTATTATGTCTAAGATCACGATACGGAAATCTTCCCTGAAATATGCATCTTTTGAAATGTTGATTAAGTTAAAATGTAAAATATTTACCTATTTATGTCACCGATGAAAAGTGTTCCAAATATGAAATGAGTGGCAATGCGTAATTGTTTATATGAAGTGAATATTTCGTTCTGTTATTCATCATATCAGTCTTTAAAAAAATACCTTGTTTTGACACCAGTTCCAACTATAAATCTTTATATTATTAACATATTATGACAGATAGAACAGAACTATCTTTTTTTCTGTAAAATAAGCTCTAATAATTAATAATTTCTGCTTTCACTTTTTCTTTTAAAAAAAAAATAGAAACCGTTCTTTTTAAAGACATGTTTCTATTTTTTAATATAATATGCTAAAATCTAAAATGTTAAGAGATTAAAATATTACTATTTAATATGTAAAATAGTTAAATATATTACCCCTTTTTTGGAAAAAAGGAATCGTACTTCTAAAAGAATACTACACAAAAGGGTTAATATGCCAAAATGGTTAAAATATTACTATGTTAAAATATAAAACATTAGTCAGTTAAAATATTATTGTGTTTAAATCTTAATGTTTTCAAGTGTAAAATGGTTTAAATATTAATCTTTTCAAGAGAGTTAAAAGTTAAAATACTGTTTACAAAGGGTAAAATGGTTTAAATATTAATATTTTCAATTGTAAAATAATTTAAATATTAAAGTATTAAAATACAATATTTTAGCATAAATTAGTACATTATTTATTACAAATCGCAATAAATATTAAAAAAAGGTTTTTTCGTGGTTAATTTTTAATGAGTTTAAAATGTAAGAGGATTGAATTATTAATGAGGTCAAAATGTAAAATGATTAAAACAATCAGTTTCTATACCAAATGTGTTAGGATGATAATTCGCTACAGTATTTTCCATTTCACTGTAATGAAATTAATAAGGTTTTTAAAATGTTAGCATTATAACTTGTTTGAGTGTTAGCATCAACGTGTCATCAACAAAATCTTAAAAGAAATCCGAGCTTTACGAAAAAGTATTGATCTGATTTGATTTTTAATCGAAAAAAAGAGAGAATTTCAGAAAAAATATTACAATGAAGAATTTAAGTGAAAAAAATAATAAGCCAGTAATTAATTTAAGAGAAAAAAAATTTCTTTGAAAATATGACTTATTAATGCAGCCTTTGAATATTTTTTATCCAAAAACTTATTTCATATGTTCTTACTTCTGTTGAAATCACTAAAGTGAAAATTGATTTTTTTTTATATAAAATCTAATTCTTTTTTCAATTTTTTTGGAAAAATAAGCTAATATTTGACAATAATAATGAAATAAGTTAATAATTAGGAAAAATAAGTAATTAATAATGAGAAGAACTACTTTTTAAGGCACTTCGACAAAAGAATTATTTTTTCGAACTGTGATCTTTATAATTTAATTTAAATAAATAAAATAAAAAAATTAGAAATGAAGGATTTTAATATTTTTTTAAAAAAATATTAGAGCATGCATTTTTAGGCAGATGCCAGTAATCTTTGGTAAATAAAAATTATTAACAGTAATTAATAAAAATAATTATTAATAAGAATTAACTGTCTGAAATGAACTTAATACATCAAAGAAAACAAATCCAAACAACAAGACCCAATCCAAGAGACTCCTGTATCAAGTTCTGGGAGAAATTTGCCTTCGTGGAGGATTTTTTAATAGAACTAACCCACATTTGGTTACACGGAGAGGAAATCCTCCCACGGTTAGTCTGACCGCAAGAGGACTCTAACCCATGATCCGTCAACCACAGAGGATATTTCACGTCAGCACTGTGGTCGGTTCAAGCCGGATGCGGAATTTGTATCGACATCGCTGGATTTCGAGCCCGGTTCACCTCATTTGAAGGCGAACTCTCCTGAGCCACTGAGGCTCATGCTGACCATATTGCCAGCATCATATCGTTAACCTCAAAATTCCCTCTTGGTCGACAATTTACTTGTGCAGAACGGCATTTTTTACTAAATTAGTATAGTGCGGCTTTGAAGAGAACTCCTGACTGAAAGTCTGGGGCTGTCTGCTGCTATGGTAACAAGCGAGAGTGCATTTCTAATGGTGGTGAAATGAAGGAAAGAAGGTCGATTGGTTTACTCATGACGACCTACACTAAAATTAAGACAAAACTATTCACCCCACACTCCTATTCGAAGTGATCTTTCCTCGTAACCATAGTACCCACCACGACGCGAGACGGGTGTCTGGAGGAGTTCTCCTGCAAGCCGCACTATATATGGTTTTCCATAACACGAAGTATAAACTCAAAATAAATTAGTAAAGACCACAAACTATTTTAAATGGAAAAACATAAATTCAAAGTTCACAATACTTTCAAAATTTAATTTGTATTTAAAACAAGAAATTATTAAGTGGACTTATTTCTTTTTTTTTCCTCACTAATTAACCACCATTTTACCACAATTTTCTTTTGGTGGATAAACTATCCACAATGATGAGTTCTTATATTTACGACATTTTTTTTCTTCATTTTCCTGCAATCTAAATTTGAATAATAATCTCCAGAAAAATGATTTCACAAAAGTAAGTCAATGACAAAAATATCTTTCGTAATTGTTTTTCGCCAATGAAGTTATTTGTATCAGTTTACAGATAAGAAAGAACCGTCTTCTCAAATCAGTCGTCGCTACTTAACTCGAAATAAGGCAATCAAGATATTCTTACCGAATTCAAACACTGAGTTTAACACATTTCTTATGGTGAAAACAAACCAGTACATGTTAAATATGTTTTTTTAGCCTTTGTATCGAACTTATCAGATGGAAAAAAAACTAATTTTATGGCAAGAGAACACTATCACTATTAAAATCAATTCTGTACGTATATTAAATTTCAAATCCACGTTTTGCTTGCATGAATATATTATGGCGTTACACTTTAGTAAAGGAGTTAAATAAAGAGTTTAATATGAATGTCAGAATTACATAATCTTAGCACAAATTTAACAGATTTCACTAATATGATTGCTACCTACCTTAACAAGTGAATTGAATGAAGATTTTAAAAAGGAACGTTAAAACTAAATAAACTTGTTAAAAATGTGACACTTTTATTGAAATTCAGTTATACCTAATTGTGATACCTAATTGATGTTCGTTTTAGGATTTCAAAATCTTATAATTTAGCTTAATAATAAGTTTGATATGACTGGGTTACGTGTCATTTGTATTACAATCTCCAGGAAGTTAGTGACAATGTGACAATTTTGTGAAATTTAGTTATGCCTAATTGTGATACCTAATTAATGTTCGTTTTAGGATTTCAAAATCTTATAATTTAGCTTAATAGTAAGTTTGATATGACTGGGTTACGCGTCATTTGGATTACAATATCCTTGACGTTAGTGACAATGTGACAAATTTATGAAATTTAGTTATGCCTAGTTACGATACCTAATTAATGTTCGTTCAAAATCTTATAATTTAGCTTAATAGTAAGTTTGATATGACTGGGTTACGTGTCATTTGGCTTACAATCTCCTCGAAGTTAGTGACAATGTGACAATTTTGTGAAATTTAGTTATGCCTAATTGTGATACTTAATTAATGTTCGTTTAAGGATTTCAAAATCTTATAATTTAGCTTAATAGTAAGTTTGATATGACTGGGTTACGCGTCATTTGGATTACAATCTCCTGGAAGTTAGGGACAATGTGACAATTTTATGAAATTTAGTTATGCCTAATTGCGATATCTAATTAATGTTTATTTAATTATTTTAATTTGCGGGTTGTAAAGAATCCGGGATTTTTAAGGAGAAAAAAAACCCACTGACTTTTTTTTCGAGTTTGTGGGCTTTTTCAGGGTTTTATGGGGTTTTTCGAAGTTAATTAGGTTTTTTCAACAAGAAAACTTAACCCATTGGATTTTTTTCAGAGTTATGAGAGATTTTAGGGTTTTATTGGGAATTTCAAAGTCAATTGGGATTTTTTTTCAGGCTTTTATTAGGTTTTTTCATTATTTTATTTATTTTTTATAGTCTTAGTAAAAGTCTTGTTGCATTAATAAACATGATTAATTAAATTTAACCTGTTAATTTAGCTACATTTTAAAAGTATTATTTGAAACTGTATGTAACAAGACTCACAGGTCTGGGAAAATAGTATTCAAAATATATTTTTATAAATAAATTATTTTCCAATTTCGTTGAATTTCGATTCTAATAATATTACATATTGTATCTTGTTATAACAACAGTTTCAATTGTATTGTGAATTAGTATCCCAAATTTTTGTGAGAATACCTTAGTACGTTATTTGAAATTTCTGATTATATGTGCTTATAAAAAGGTTAATTGTAAATTTAAAGCACATTAGTGTATAGAAGTGATGAAAATGTTAATATATCCTTTTATGAATTTCATTATATTAAATTTACTATTAAAACTAACTATTAAACTTACTATCTGGAACTGATTTGTTAATAATAAAATGTAATTATTAAAAAAATACCATCAGGTTAAATCTTAACAACTCTGATTAATTTAAAAATTAGTTGTAAACCAAAAATATAACCATTAATGTTCTTCGCTTCGGCAAAGGAGTTAAAATTATCTCCCTTGGAAATTCATCCAACACAAAATACGTTTTTAATCTTCCTCAGTAGAAGCCGAAACCTTGCGATTTAGCTTTTTAGTATGCTATGCTGGATATACTTTACTTGATGCGTCATTTGCAATTATTTTTTTTCTTTTACTTTGAAATTATTTTTACTGTGATAAAATTACCATTCTGTTCCTGACGAATGTGACCTTCAATATGAAGATATTAGATAACCTGTCAGATGAATCATGCGAAGGGAATGCAGTTTTTTTTTTTCGTATCTAAACAAGAATATCTTTACAGTTACAAGCGTAAGAAAAAATAAAAAAGTAAAACTGAACTAACGTCTTTCACGCTGTGTAATATTTTAATCACCATGCTACCTGATTTTTTTTCTCCCCTTCGTGATCGTTTAAGAGACAATTAGAATTCTTATGATAATATTCTGGCTCAGAGGACTGAGGAACTCAAGTCAAAATTCTTAATGGTCCCATCAAAACATTTTGATGGTTTCAGTGCGATTCATGATGGTCTGACATCATTGGATGGTCACCATCATCCAACATATGTCATTCTGTGTTTATGGTGTTTGATATATCAACAAACTTCCATCATTCCATGCATTTTTAATACTATGATGGTTAACCATCAATAGAAAAATTCTCATGAACCAACAATTCATGATGATCTGCGGTGGTCCATGATGGTTCCAACTATACATTTACATGATGTTATAGTGGGAATTCTTGATGGTTCTCAGGAATATACCATTAAAAAAAAAATTTTAATGTTGGCCGATTATAAATCAGTCCGAATTATTCCTACTTTGGGATGATGGTTGTTCATGATCGTTCCAACATTTGATTTCTAGTATACAATGGAAATTCGTGATGGTCCATAATGATACAACAATACGTTTTCACGATGGTTTAATGGAAATTTCTGTTGGTTCAGCAGGAATATTCCATCAAAAACATTTTTTTTTATTTTTATGTTGGCTCATCGTAAATCAGTCCGAACTCTTACATCGGGGTGATGGTAACTTATGTTGGTTACTATCGAAAAATGATGGAATTATTGATGGTTACCTTCAAGGTTATGTTGGTCCATTAATGGAAAACCATCAAAAATTTTGACTTGCGAAATAATTGGAGAATATTGCATACTTATTTGCTGTGTAGATCTGGTTTGCAAATAGTTTTCGCATATCAGAGGTCAACACTTCGTTGAACCACTAATTAGCAATTATTTTGATCTTTAAAGACTAATCATTGTTGAATCTAAGACGCATGATTGCGGTCATGGATTGCAATAGTTTTTATTTATGTACGTAAATTTAATAATTTATTATTGATTACTAGTTATAGTCCAATTGCCGTCGGACTAACCACGGGAGGTTTTCCTGTTTTCCTCTCCAACTAACGCAAATGCGAGATGGTTTCACCTTCATGAATCAATCCAAATTGCTTTAATGCTTGGTTTAAACCTTGGGAAGTAACCGTGGTTTTCTTTATCATGTAACGCAAATGCGAATTAGTTCCGCCAAGAAGTCCTCATTCCGTTTATCCCAATTTTTGATCCAAGAGTTCCGCTTTCAAAATTACAAGAGTTTAACGTCAAAAACAGCAAACACAAAAATCATATGGCTTTTCAACGAAAGTTGCGAAATAAAATAAAAAGCTTGACCCAGGAATTCCTTTGCCTTCTTTGTTGTGCTAAAAATGGCATAAATATCGAGTTAAACATTGATAGCTGTAATTCCAATTTAAATCTCTGTTCAATGCTTTTGACAAATTCCAAATAATTTGAACCGGGATGGTTCAGGGGCAAGAGCACCTGGCACTGCCATATGAGGTTCGAATTCTTGTTCTTGCTCGTATCGACCATAGTGGAGATGAAAAGCATCTCTGTTTAATCTAACTGTGGAAGTTTTGCATTATTACACGTTACATTTGCGACTTTTAATTCAACACAAACTGTGTCACGTGAGTGCGAGCTAGTTCCAATGCTTGATTCAGAAGTTCTCGTCTTCTGTGTTAAAAATTACAAGGCTACGGTGTTAAACACAGATAGCCACAAATCTGATATGGATAAAGCGTTCAATGCAGATGACAAAATAAAATCTACTATATTTGTAAATGTTTACTTTCATCATAATTAACAAAACTGAAGAAAATATGTCTATCATTATGTCATAGAAATATGAAATTTACTTACTGGTCAATAATGTCCGGATTTTACTTGAGTCTGCGTTCAATTTTCAATAAAAAATTTTGCTAGCATATTCCACTGTTTAAGTTATACTCATTAAAACTAATTCGTACAAAAAATAGAATAATTTTATGTTCTTTTGTACTTTGTATTAAATTTTTAATTTATTAATTAGTTACAAATACAAGTTAAAACCAATAATGCATATTCGGTAAAAGGATATGATTTCCAATTAATTCAAAATTTAAACAAAATTAGACACAGTGCACATTTTCAGACTTAAAAGTACATGGCTCCAAATCATCATAAATCTATTGTTAACAGTTTTCTCTAAACTAAATTACACACCGAAAAAATTTATTGACATTAACAAATATCCACATAAACAGAGTTTTCGTACCAGAATATTCCTTAAACGTTTCGTTAAAAACGTACAAAATGTTTCCGTTTTTACCTCCATCAGTTTTTGCGATATGAGAGTCAGAAGAATGCTTGGAGTAAATTTTCTCAAACTGGTATTGACGTCAGTAATTCTCTATATAATATAACAACGTCAACAAAATAAACACTTCACGTTTTCTTTTCAGAAACTTCACTTCTTTTTACGCTTAAAGAATATTAATTAATAATGTTTTGGTTGTTACAATTTTTTTTCTAATATAAATTGAAAACTAGACTCAGAATCCCCTGCCTTTCGACCTCTGGAATAAACTAAAACAAGTTTAGGAGCTGAATAAATAACTAAAGGCGTAACTTAGCTTCGGCTATTACGTCCGTTCTTGTAGCATTACGAATTAATGAAGGTCGATTTTGTAATACATAAAAAGAGTGTTGTATAATAATCAGGCACTTTACAAAAGGAATTGTGAGGATTAGTTGATATTACTTAATAAGAAGCTTATTTTTAAGTGAGTAGTTCTTCTGTTTATTTACAATTAAGAAATTTTCAAAAGAAAATCAAAGTTTTTTAAAAAATAGTGAATTTTTTACAGATTTTTATTATGATATTCGTTCATTATTTTTATGACACACGGTAATTTTAAAAATTCAAACAAAAAAATGAACTCATATGAGACTTATTTTAAATATTTATAGCTAAATTGAATTTAATAATTCGTAAAACGTAAAGATATTTAAAAATAATAATAAAATAATTTATTTATTTATATCTTATCTTAGTTTAATAATTCTTAAAACGTAAAAATCCTTAGAAATTAAAATTAAATTAATTCCTTTTTTGTAAGGAAGTGTTTAAATTTTTGAATTTATTTCATAAATTACATTAATTTAATTATATTAAATCTGAAAAAGGTACAAGTATAATAATTCATTAAAGCAGTGGTAAAAATTGAAAATGCTTTTACCTTATGTATAAGCAAAGACTTTATTACGGAATAATATAAAATATACACTGCCAATAGAAAGTTGTAGCAAGCATGAATTTTGAACCATTTTAATTTTTTATTTAATTTTCACTTTAACTTTTTGACATGATTTCGTCTGCGTAAACCTAAAAGAGATATTTGGATTAAAGCTAAGTCGGATATAAGTATTATGGTTTGAAATTGTCGAAGCTATTTTAGCTTATTTTTTCAATGAAATTGAGACTCACAACAATAATCTCAGTGGAGGTTTTTGATGCTGTTAGTTTTTATACTAAGTGGAATGACGAAATTCATATATTTATAAACATCGAAGATTCGCTTAATTTTCGTATCTCTTTGTCACTGGTTTTTTAATGGTTATAAAGGTTTGAATTCAGCATTTTCATTAAAAAAACATATGAAAATAAACTTTTTTATCAAAAAGAATATTTTAGCATAATACAATTTTAAAGCGACTGTCTTTTAAACGACGAATTGAATGTACTAATCGTAGTTCTACTTATTTCGATTTATTTGATTAAAACACTATTAACCCCTTCCTTCTCTCTCCCGTGAAAATGACGGGGTGAGTTCTCGCCCTCTATTTCTCGCTCCCGTAATATTGACGTTCTGGAGTGTTCAGTAGTAACGCGCCAATAAGAATAAAACTGATTCATTTCTTTTGTCCGGAAAACATTTTATTTCCCATTTTACACACCAGATGGCAGTACCAAGATATTTTTAAGGTAATCGTAGATAGTTTATTTTAAACTATTATGTAAGCCCTAGTCAGCACGTAATACAAATACAAAGGTAAAAAAAAAAATAGGCACTTTTATGACTGTTTTCTTGAAAATTAACCGATCGTTAAGGGGTTAATTAACATATTTTAAGAACTATTCGAAAAGTTTTAAATCTTCTGCACCAAAGATTAAAAACCATGAGTATAGGATAGGATGTTTGTTTACAGACGTGCTTGTAATTCAGATAACAGAACAATACACAGAAACATCTTATTGCTTGCAGGGAAATCACGATGTTTTTTTACCAGAAACGTTACCCTGAATAGTTTGAAAATGTCTATCAACAGTTGTAGCTTATGATATTGCCCAAACTTATCATAGCATATCATATGTAATAAGCAATGTCACATCATATCATATACAACTTATCATATTGGCCAAAGTCTTTCATCTGCAGATCTCTTTAAAAATAATACATTGTCTTTTAATAAAATCAATCCTTATTAATTCTAACATTTTTATTTCTTTTAAAATTAGGATTCAAGTATATAGCAAGAATATTTCCCTCCATCAAAATTAACACATCAGGTACAGCCTTTGAAAAAGCAAATAAAACAGCCAATAAGGACACGCCAGAGACAGACTACAAGAGTCGAAAACATCAAAGTCCCCAAAATGGGTCTCGGTTATGAGTTTCCTCAAAAGAAGACGACCAATGACAGGTAATTTCGTAAATTGCATTTTCTATAAGCGTTAACTTTTTTCTTCTTACGGAATTTTTTTTCTCCATTTGTAACAAAACTGTTTTAAATATTAGATTCCTAGATCAATAACGTTTATTGAAAATTATTTCGAGTAATAAAACATAAATAATCAAAAGCCTCAAAGGTAATAAGGGAACAAAAACATTATGGAAAACAGTTGAATCACTAGTGAGTAAGGTGAGATGAAAAAAATATCTAAAGCAGTTAGATTGTTCAATGAAAGTTGGAGGTATTCCTCTTAATCGCCTTTCAACTCCTCTTTTTTTTCTTCCTTCAACAGTCAAACAAGCTTTGATGTTTTTAGTCCCGCTTCTCTCAGTATTGATTTGTTAGATTTCTATAAAGTTATGAAATTTTTCCATTATATTAATTTGCAACCCCTAATGTGTATAATTTTTTGACAGGGATTCTAATATTATATTTTAAGGCCGGTCATTACGAGGCACCCTGATGCAAAAGGGAAATAAAAACAACTTGAAGAAGTTAAATGTAATGTTGCAAAAAATGCCAGATAACAATGTCGTGATCCTTTTTTAAAACTGATAATAACAAAGTGTGAATGTAGCAAACACAACAAAAAATTTTAAACCCCCCCCCCCCCTGTTTTCTATTATTATTTATTTTATTTACATTTTTTTACCGTAATAACATTGAAATAAAATAATTTTTGTGTATACTGAACGACTTTGAACTACGA
Source organism: Parasteatoda tepidariorum (assembly GCF_982258835.1). Lineage (NCBI taxonomy): Eukaryota > Metazoa > Arthropoda > Arachnida > Araneae > Theridiidae > Parasteatoda > Parasteatoda tepidariorum. The sequence continues at coordinate 66,037,651 of NC_141764.1, forward strand.
GCATATAATAGTTTGTTTTTTATTTTAAAAAAATATAAGAATTATAGTCCCAGTTTTGTAATTATAAATAGGAAACAGGCAGTGATACATGGCAGGCATATAAATTTGCATTATATTCAACACAGAAATAAATTTAGGAACAATATAGCAGAAGTTAAACTATTTAAATTAAATCGATATTTAAGTGCTTAAAAAAATGTGCATACTTACATTAACGTTAGATCCTTTTTTTAAAAAAAAATCAGCTAATCATTTTATAGAAGTAAAGTAGCCAAATGATTTAAAAGAATTTTTATTAATTTAGTTCAAAAATAATAAAAGAAAACGATAATTTCATCATTTCAATTGGGTTCTTGCAACTCGAGAAGAAGAATACGTGATTAGGCCCAATCACGTGATTTAAATCAGATTTAATTGGATACCTGTAAGTGACGTCACGAGTGTGTGTCGAACCTGATTGGCTTCTGAATCGAGGACCGGCAAGTTTTACTCACGATGACGTCGCTCGCAGGTATCCAATTAGTAGACAACATGGTGCTCTATTTTCGTTAGTTCTAGAAGAGTAACCATTTTGCTTAGCTTTGAAAAAAAAAATTTTTTTTTTTCAACCTCTTGAGCTATTTATTTTATTCCAATGAATACTATTAGTCCTAAACTTTTTTTTAACATAACATTTATTTAACTTTATATTACAATTTATATAATTTAAAATAACTTTAGTGCGATACAAACTGTTTTACCCACATTATTATTCCTTCCGCATTATTTTACGTATACAGCAGAAAAGTTAGATTATCTTACATTTTGTAAAGACATGATATACTTCACGTTATCAGACTAACTCTTAAAATTTTTTTACAGGTCTGAGTCGTATGGAGCCTGGGTAACAAAGTACAACAACGCACAAAAACAGTCGTTTAGCTGGAAAAGTTCCAATGACGACAAAAATTCAAAAGAGAAGAAAAGCAATGGTCCGTGGGGACCCGTTTTTAAGGACAAAAAGAACTTTGTCGATATGCACTTTTGTTAATATTTTTTATAAACGCAACAGATCTTTTAGAATATAGTCATGTTAGATTTTAGAATTTTTATTGAATAAATTATTTTAATAAATTGTAATGGCTGTCGATTTAATAAAATAGCAAAAGGGAAATAAAGACAATTTGAAGAAATAGAAAGAATTATGTTGAACTAAAGCTTGATTCACCCACTCATAATAGATAACAAAAATAATTATTTAGAGATACCCATAGGGCATCGGCTCTATTACTCTTTCAACAACAATATTAAACAAAATCTATAACTTATTTACTGTTATGCACTCCCAAACACGGGTTAATATTCGTATTAGAACTAGATCTGAAATTTTATTGATCTAAATTTGATTGAAATTGATCAATCTATTAAGTTACGGACAATCTAAGTTTTGTTATAAATCATGCTATTTAAAATTAAATTGAGAATATTCTAAAAGCTTCAACCCTTTGAAGCAGATGGGACACCGGTGTCCTTTTTATATATCCTGACACTTAGTGTCAGGATATATAAAAGGGACACCGGTGTTACTAAAGTGTCAGGATATTATTATTTTCCTGACACTTTAGTCGCGAACAAAAACATATTCAGGTATTTTTAATAATAAAAAAGTCTAATAGTTACTAAATAAAATCTGCTAGATTATCTGAATCATATTTCTACTGAAATTTAAATCCATAAAATGTAGTTTGAAAATAAATTTTTTTTTTGTTTATTTTCATTCAAAATTTATCAATAGTTGATTTTGTAAATTAAAGAAATTTCACTGATGAATAAGTGTTTCTCTTAAATCTGAATAACTACAAATAGGTAAAAATTTGAAAAATTATTCATTTGAAAGTAAGTCATGCTTGGAAGATTTTACCTTTAACGCAGAAAAAGACACTGGTGTTTCGTGCCATATTTTATAACTATAAATTATTAAAATGCTAAATATAATGTTTTTCAATTATTTTGACTGAAATTAATACGAAATAATAAAAAAAAGTGTTAAAATATGTTTAATAAGAATTCTGTGTCAAAGATTTATATTTAATTTTTATGCAAGTCATTTTTATTTTATCTTCCGCTGCCGTATATAGCTGCCGTTGCCATACTATTCAAAATGTACTTTTTAGTCAAAATTTTCAAGAAAAAAATTTTTTTTTTGATAATTCATGAAGGAAGAAGAAAAAACAATTTTTAAAGAAAAAATTTTATTACACTTGAACACAATTTGGAAAGTATTATTTTGAATTATAACTCTCCAAATCATATGGAGTTAAAGCGAACGGATACGATATTAAGATCATTATGTTTCATTGCTGTGGTGGCAAAAAACAGACCTTTCACTAGAACGGCAAAAAAAAAAAAAAAAAAAAAACGTTTTAGTTATAAGCAGAAACACGACAGCAAATGGTTAAACAACCAGTTTATTTCAACAGTCAGAGAAAACCACACAAATCAGACAAGCTAGGAGAAACAATTCACTTATTTGAATTTATAGCTCCGCATTATGTCAAAATGGAGTTGAACCACTATTCAAATAAGATCTTGATATAAAAATCTTGCAGGCTTTATTTTTACTGAAATATCTATTTCGGCATCAGGAAAGTCTCTAATTATTGAAAGTAATCTGATTTACGACCATAAAGAACTGATTAAGATCGCATTGTGAAAGTAATATATTACTGTTAGGATAATTAGTAGGAATGGGAAGATGTCAGAATTTACTGACACACCCATATCCCTGTTGTGATAGGGTATTTGCGTTTTTATTAATAGAAATGCTACAAACACCATTGAAAACTTTAAATACTATATAATTTTTAAAACGTTTGAAGAAAAAATATTAATAAGTTTTTCCTTATTCCAACACTAATTTATCCACTTAACAAAATCAAAATTATATCCATCTTTTATGCCTCGACAATTGGTAATTAGAAAGTGTCCGACTTAAATTTGAACTAATCGTGAATTAACTAGCGAAATAGAAACGGATATCGAATTTCTGCCATTTTATAAACTTTTACCTCAAAACTTTCATTTTCCCTTTAAAAAAATTTTTTTAAATAATACTATAGAACACAACTTTAATAAATGGAGTATTTTTGAAACAGTTTTAAAAAATTTACTTTCAAATTATACTTATCAGTTTACCAACTGAAAATATTGTATTGTTTGCCAACTGTAGAATTCTAAAGCAATAGTTAATATACTATGCGAAATTTCAAAACCTATTTCAAGGACAAATCACATAAAGTGTATGTAAAGTCTACATTATTTTAACAAAATTCTTACGAAAATCAATTATTAATAATAGGAGCGTAATTAATAAAATTTTAAAAAAATGCTTTACTTTTAAATTTAAAAACTTAGCACTTTGTTAAGCTAAGCTTGTAGAGGGAGGGAATTGCACCACTAGAAATAGCAACAAAGTAGAGCTATAGATGAAATTATCCATTCCGTCTTTAAAAAAAAAAAAAAAGTGAAATTTAAAATTATTGAATATTTTACCGAATTAATTTATCGACTTGAGCCGTAGTGGCTCACGAGATAGAGCATTCGCCTTCCAATGAGGTGAACCAGGTTCGAATCCCAGCGATGACTGGTCGATACGAATTCCGTACCCGGCTCCCACTGACCACAGTGCTAACGTAAAATATCCTCAGGGTTAGACGGATCATGGGTTAGAGTCCCCCTGCCGTCAGGCTAACTGTGAAAGGTTAGTTTTTGTCTCCATGTAAACAAAATGCGGGTTAGTTCCATCAAGAAGTTCTCCAAGATAGCAAATTTAGGAGTTCCCTTGTCTTCTGGTTTGGAATCAAAATTACAAGGCTGCGGATAAGAAGATCAATGGTCATTAACCCAAAATTGTGATGGGTGTTCCATGTTCGTAATAATAAAATTTATAAACTTCAATAACATTTTCATAGAATCCAACAAAAACATTACTAGGTAAAAACAGATTTCAGATCCAGTGAATCTAATTTCTTAAATTCACGATTAGAGCTTAACATATTTTATTATAAATTACATTTTATGCTATCAATAGCAGAAATGAAATTTAGACATCACGACTGCAGCTTTTTTTTTTCCTGATCAAGTTAGTGAATGATAAAAGATTTTAACTCCTAATTATTATGTTTGATCTAATCACCACGTTTAGACTTGCATATTAATTTGAAACCTCAATTCTTCAGAAGTTCATATCATTTCCCATGTTCTTTTGCAAAAATCCAATCATAGATTCAAAAACACTCAAAAGGTAAAGTATAATTTTAATGACGAGTTATTTATGCAATTATCATTTAAATAATGATCATATTTAAATAATTATCAAAGTAATTCGAGTAACATTTTTGTTCACATAAATGGTTATCTTAAAAATTTTCATAAAATCCAAGACAGAGGATAAACTTCTAACTGACCAGAGAAAATATTTCAGAATCCTACAAAATCGTATTCAACTTGAACTAGACTTCACAAATTTGTAGCTAACTAATATCATGGGATGTATTGCAAAAAATTTCTTTACATAATTTAAAATAGATAAAAAAATTATCAAAAATTATAGATAAATATTTACCTCAAAAAAAGTTAAATAATTTGAAAAATATTGAATTATAATTTGAAATATAAAACTCCTTGAACAGGCCAAAATATATATTTTTTTTCTGTTGAACAAACACATACATTTTAAATATATATTTTTTCCAAGAGTAAAAACATTTAACTAATTTTAGTAGTCAAATTCAAAAAAGAAACGAGAGAAAAATTTATAATTTTAGTTTGCTAGAATCTTCAGAAAAACATTAATTTTCTTTAATGAATACATATTTTTTTCAACCCAACCTTTAGGCTACTTATGAAGATTTTGGGATAGTTTTAAGATTTTCCTGTAAATTATGGAAGACCTAAACACTAATGTTTCTAAACGTTATCAATGTTACATTCTTTTTACTATAACTCATTATCTGTCTATGTTCTTAACTTCTCATTTTTGAACTCAAAACCTTAAATTTGTTTTAGATTGAGACGGAAAAAAAAAAATAATTAACTTTTTCGACCAACCAAAATGAAACTTTGAGCCTACTCTAAGTGACTCAAATATTTTGTAATTTGACTAAAAGTAGGTAGGTACTTTATTTACGTTGCACTAGAGCTGCACTGGGATATTGGCGACGGTCTGGGAAACATCCCTGAGGACGATCCGAAGACAAGCCATTGCAATTTTGATCCTCTGCAGAGGGAATAGCTCTCCTGCTTTGGTAGCCCAACGACCTGCGCGAATTCGCGCACTTTACGGTAGAACAGCTTAACGAGAACCGATACCGAACACCCTCGGTCCCTATGCAGGCTGATCAAAGTGGTCACCCAAACGCTTACATACCACGGCCAGATTCGACTAAAATTTAAACTTAAGATATGACAAAAATTTTAGAAAATATGTGAGAACTTTTTATCGAAATTAAAACCTTAAAAAATAGTTTTTTGTGATATAAAAAAATAACACACAATGACATTAATGACACTTTATTATCACAAGTTCAATAAAATTACACACTAAATATTTGGCACATCTGTAAAACGTGAAATATTCACAATATCATTTTTATGTTTGATCAAATCAATCTCCAACAGAGGATTGATGAAGGTTAATCAGACGGATATTTTTTTTTAGGTACTTTGTTCGTTTAAAATTCAACATAATGTCTATAATACAAAACAGGCTGAGTCAATCCATTAAAATCTAATCTTTCAATAGACTAAAAAATATGTCTCGTAAAGGCGGAAGACAATTTAACTGGCAACAAGGTACTCTTTCTAAATATAAAGTTTTTGTTTCTTGAAAAATGTTTTCCGTTGAGAAAAATACAACATTGAAAAGTAAATATAATGAATCCACGTCTTGCAGAAGTAAAAGAATTAAATACTGAAAAAAATCATACAACATAGTTAACACATTAAGGCAATTAAAGAGGCAGGACAAATGATTTAACTTCTAAATGTTACCAATGTAATTTTTACAAGTTGCACACTGAAGAGTTTTCCACAAGCATTTAGTTTAAATGTATATGTAAAACTGCTACCTTCAATAGAAAACTATCCTTAAGATACATTTCGTTGCTAAATTAAGGCAAATTTTAAAGTAAACGTAGCTACAGTGGACGAGTTTTGAATTGCATAGAGAAAAAAGTGTATAATCATAGGAGACTAAAAATGTTAATTGTAATTATATAACATTTAAGGAATACTATTAATATTACTTTTAAGTATTTAAGGCAGTAAAATTTTGGAATGTAATCTGTTAGTTGGGTATCAGATTAAAATCCCTTTGCCAAAATGGCCACCAAGTATTTTAAGTATTAAGAAAAATAGTATTAACTAAATTTAGTTAATTGTTTTTAACCTGTTAGTAACAAACATTTTATTCTGATTTTCAGATTTTTATTTCAAGATGTTTTTTCTTTATGCTTCCTTTAATTTGATAACAAAACTTAATTTTTTTTCTCTAGTGACCAAATAATGAAAAAGTACAAATGATTTAAATTATATTTAAAAAAAAAAAAGGTTTCATTCTGATGACAAATTGTGATTTTTTTTTTAAATTTAAATTAAACTTAAATAATTTAAACTTTATTATCAAGATTAGACATACATTTTGTTAAACTACTTGATTTAAAATTATGACTAATACTATAAAGAAATATTTTAATATCTTTCTTTTAAAAACTTATAGAAATAGGTTTAATGAATAGTTTAGGAACTAATTGTTAGTTGAAATAACATGTTCAAGTTAGTTAGCTAATAGAAAAGTGATTTTTTCTTTTAATAAATAGAAAAAGATTATAAATAATTTCCTTTTTCTTTCATAACTTTTCCTAATATTACCAAGTATAACTTAAGCAAAACCTCAATGAAATTGTAAATACTACAGATCAAGTATTAGTATTATAATTTAATACGTTATATAATTGAATTAACTTCCACTAATAGAAAAAAATATTGTGGTTAAGCCATGGCTGTATATCGTGAACTATTGACGTTCTAGTAATGATTATAAAATAAATTAGAATATGTTAATAAAAAGTATGGAAGTTACAGTTATTGTCATGAAAATAATATTGAATACAATAATGTCACTAGTATTATCAATAAGGATAATCATTGGATATGATAATATTGCAATCATCATCAACAATTAAAATTGATTATTATCGATAAATTTAATAATCGATTACAATATTATAATGAGTGGAAGGAAATGTTATTTGGGAAACAAAAATTAGATATGCAACGTGATACATCAATATTTTGACATATTCTAGATGATATGACATATATATGTCTATATGACATGATAATGCCATCCATCACTAAAACAGAATGAGAGGAAAAAAGTTTAAAATTCATATGAATGCACAAAGTCTTGGAAAGGAGTACAAAGACTAGAGAAATTTAAAAAACTACAAAACTATGACATTTAGGAGTTAAATCATTTAAGTAAATTCTGCCACTAACATCACAGCATATAAACCCACTAAAAACAAAATCAATAAATTAAAACATTGTTTTGACATGTTAAATACATCATTTATGTACAAGACGATACAAATATTGACACAGAAAACTAGATTCTAGCAAAAAAATATTCCATTGATGAAATGTGAAATATAGCAATTTACATAGGAGGATGAACACTTACAATGAAATCTATGGGATTTGCAATGGATGACAGATAAATCCTTAGTACAAGAATACTGAACAATATGGCAAAATATCTATAAATCTTGCCACTTTTTACAATTCAAAATATTTTTTTATTGCAAAATACATTCAACTCTTCATGTTTGCTATATGAACATTTAAAAACTGCATAAAGCCAAAGAAAAACTATAGACCATATTTCGTTCTTAGTATTTCGTTCAAACGGGACACGGAAGCATTCATTGTGCATCAGATGTGCACGGTTTTGCGATATGGATATTGTGCATATGCATGTGCTAATATAGTAGAACATTCAGACATTGAAGATATATGTATTGTACCACAGAAATAGAGCTGTCCAATGGAATTATTAAAAATATCACACTTTTCCTGTGCATTGAAGATTTTAATTTAGTAAGAGTTCAGCAAATTTAAATCACAAATGAATTATCAAAAAACAAGCAATAGCTACCATTACTTAAATTATTGCATGATGCAAACAAGATTAGAATTTGAACAATGTGCTCAACAAATATGAATTTATCACATACCTTAAACAGCTTTTAGCAGTAACTACAAATTCAGGCACCGGAAATCATTATAAGCGTACAATGTGCAACAGATTTGTTTAAATACTTTAAAATTGAACTATAAAAAGCACCAATTAATTTAACACCTTTGACAATTTAATTAACAGATTAAAAGAAGCAAGGTCATAGTAATATAGCAGTTTTTAAAAGAATTAAAATTTGAAATGTAACAACGTTTTTTTTTTTAACTACTTAATATATTATAAGGAAACAACATCAACATATACAAACAAAAGCTGAAGAAAAAATTTACAATCTTCAATATTCACACTGCTTTCAGCAATCTGTACAAAAGGCACTCACGTAGATCCTAGATTTATTTGTAATTAAAGTGGCGAGTTTGACCATTGGAGGTTGGGTGCACCATATAATTCTGATGAGGGTTAAACTGAGGCCTGAGAAACATAAATACAACAATAAATAACATGATTTGCTATTACAAAGAGACATAGGAACACAACATTACATAACAATATCAAAAATGATAAAATTTGTGATTAACCCATAGATTATTACAGTAAATGGCAAGATTCGTTTCTCATATAAAAAAATGATATAATCTCAGTGGTCGGAAAACTAGATTTTCTTTATAGTTAACTACAACTACTTTTTAAAAATTTAGTTGTAGTTGTAATGTAGTTTGTAAATATAAACTACTTTCAAAATGTAGTCGCTACTTTGCTACTTCTAAACGACAAACTTAACTGGAGAACTTAATTTTCACCGAAATTCAAAATGATTTTGAAAAATAATTGGCTTGGTTAAATATGAGGAGATATTCAGAAGTTTTAATTCATGTTTACATGAAATAGTTTTTTTATTTTTTTATTCTAAAGGACTTTTTACGAATTTGCTTCTTTAACTTTCAAAACTCAATGCTTTTCTCAACAGTGATTTAAGAAATGCTAGGAAATATCAAATATTTGTGATTTAAGTGGTCAATGCTTTTTTATATCCCTCAAGAAATAAAGTACCGTGTGAATAACCAAAAAAAAAAATGGACCACTCTGAATGCCTTTTGATCTAATGATCGAATCTTTACATTCCAGGATTCAAATCTTAATGGTTCGAGGAGGTGACCGTACATATGTTAATTAATGTAGACGATATTTTAAGTTACGAAATCACACACATAAACGTACTTTATAGTTCCAGTGAAATCGAATTTTAAAATAGTCAAATATTTAAAATTCGGTTTCACAGGAACAACTCTACCGATTTTGCAAAATTTTTTCCAAGAATCAGACGTAGATTTTATTAATGCTTCCATAAAGGCATTCTCACTGCGTACTTCGACACCCCCATAAAGAATTTGCACTAATCAAAATTTCGCAAAATTTTCAAAGATTTCGCAAAATTTTTTCCAAGAATCAGACGTAGATTTTATTAACGCTTCCACAAAGGCATTCTCATTGCGTACTTCGACACCCCCATAAAGAATTTGCACTAATCAGAATCTATACATTGTTTTGCATTTGATCTTTGTTTTTTTATTTAACTAACATTAAAAGTAGTTGCCAGGAATCACTACAAACTACTGTTTTTTTCGCATCGTACTACTTACTACACTACTTCTTCCAAAAAGTAGCACACTATACTTAGAATTATCGAAAAAAGAAGCGACGACAGTAGTTTCAATACTTTTGATCATTGTATATTCTAATATCTATGATATTAAAATACAACAGCAAATAACAAGATTTGTAATTACTTATATAAAATATTAGTTAAATAAATGTTAATATTACATCAGTAGAGCTAATGAGATTTATCATCACTTAAAACAATTGTTGTTAGAACACAACAATGAACCTAATAGAATGATTTCTTTTACTTGTAACAAATGATATTCATTTAATTGTTGCTATAACTTAAAAAACCTAAAATTTATTCAAAATATTTCAATTGCAAACAAACTAACTTTTTCATTAGCGTTTAAAGTTTTATATATATAAATATAAATATATTGGTCTAAACTGTGTCTACTGCCAGTTTTTTTTTTTAATTTTAAGTTTTTGAAAAAATTATTACATTTGAATTTTCCATTCAAGAAATAATAAAAATTTAAAAACTACAGCAGATGGACTACAGTTTCCACTAGTTTAGTTAAAATTAGATTATTTGAAACACGTTTGCCTAAAGATAAAAAAAATTTGAAAAATTTAATACAAATTTTGAGATTGAAGATCAAAAATGTCTAAATTAAATTTCTGAAGCAGTAAATAAAATCACTAATTAATTAAAGATCTATTACAATTATTAGCATACAAATAATAATTTATGAATTACAGCAAAATAATTTTAATTTATTATTAATCAAAACCTTTACTTACATCCAACTCATTGCTCCTGGGTTTGTGTATGAAAAAGGCTTAGTTCTACTCATACTGTGGAATGAATGTTAAGAGATGTTAAGATGGAAAGCAAATGTTAAGCAAGATCATACAAAGTTATTGGTTAATAATATGAACAATAATTGGTTAATAATATGAAATAATGGTTAATAATATGAACATGCAAAACATAAAACAATAATAACGTTAAAAAAAACAACAAAAAGGTATAGAGTTAGTGACTTGATTTAAAAAAACACATTTTTGCTAAAATTAAAAAATGATGTTAAAACATCTCTCCAAATTTTAAAAGTAAGTAACTGCATAGAAATGTTGTGAGTCAAGAAACAGTATATGATTAAATCATCACTGGTTGCCTCGCAACATTGAGTATAATTAGATCAAATTTGATTTCTTTTTTAAATGTGTTAGATTAGGTGTGGTTCGAGATTTTAAAGTTTATGACTAAATTAAATTAAATATTGATTTAATCCTAATACATAGCTGAGAATTTTGATATTTTCTCGATGAGTATATTTGTGATGGAAGTGATAAACAATTTATTTGACAATTAAATTAAAGAATTTTAACTATTCGAATTATTTAGATGTAGTATACAAAATATTTATAAGTCAACTTTGTTAAACAAATATAAAAATACTAAGGTATACATTTCGTAACTTTATTAGAAATATAATCTCCTGTGAAAACTAGGAGATTGGGCAGCTATATTAAGTTATTTCATATTATGCAATTCGATTGTTTGAAGTCCTTCATAAGAGCATCATCTAGTTTTTGGGAACATAGAAAAGTTTATTTTTTGGTTGCCTAAATGTAAAGAAATATGTTTATCAAATGTGAGAAAAATTATTTAAGAAAGTTAAATAAACAATGATGACACTCGAAAATCCCTATCAGATTTTTAAATTTTCTTAAGGATCAAAAATTTTGCAAGCTTTTAAAGACTGTAAAAAGTTAATTTTTGATTATGAAAATGCATTGATTATTAAAGATTTCATAAATAACACAATTTTTAAATCAAATAATTTTATTTTATTTTTTTTTTCTTTCAAAAAAAGAACTAACTCACATTTAAAAACTCTTTTTTCCTAACCTCAAATGTCACAGAACTTAAGGAGAGTGTTTAAAAATAAGGAATAATTTTCTTCAATAATTTAAACTTAACATACATAGCATACAATTATCAATCAAATCAACATGCAATTAAATTATATAACATAAATTATTATACTAGTTTTAGAATTTAAATGAGGAAAATTAAAACACGATAACAATTGGATAAATACAAGAATGTACAAATTACTCTTGTCATAAAACAAAATTGCAAAGCCATGCAAAAATAAATGGAAAGATCAAATTTATAGAATTTTTTGTCTAAAAGTTAAAACTGTACAAGCAGGTAATGCTTATCAAACATATTTGAAATCATATAATATCTAAGCACATCAAAGATATTATAATTTAAAATTAAATTTCGAATAACATGCTTAAAAAAATTTGAAATGCTGTTTAATGAATTTTTCTACTAATTTTATCAATTATCGTTTCAATTATAGTACTTAAATTTAATTAAAAAAATCCCAAATTTATTATAATAAGAAATAAAATTATTTATTAATCTTACATAAAATAGAGTTTTATATTTTATTTAAAGCAAACTCAAAAAAAAACTTTTTCTTAGATTATTAAAAAAAACGTATATTAATGAATTGTAGTTAGATAAAATTTTATTTTTTTAATATGTAAACATTAAATGTCCTAATGATTATAATTTCGCATAAAAATACATACATCACACTTTAACTCAAGTAGTATGGTGTAAAATAAAATTCCAAAAAATTATACTTAATGAGTAGTTTTGCCTAAATATCATAAAGTATACTAATCGTAAACTGAAAAAAATAATCGTGATAGCAGATGATCAAGTCTTGTATAAATCATTGTATGCAAATATAATAAATTTTGAGAAAACAAGAAATAGATGGTATTGTACTTAAAGTCTAACTTAACACTTATTAAATTCAGAATATTTGCTTTCTAAACTAAAAAAAACAAATAAAAAATATAGAAAAAAACATATACAGACATGTGATTCCTGGAAGCAGAAATTAGCTGAATTTTTTTTTCTCAATATCAAGTTTTCCTTTCTTTCAGTATTTAATTTTTTTGCTTCTTGAACATAGATATTTAAAAAACTCATTTTTATGCATGAAATTGAAAGGAAGAAAGAAATTGCTTTTTTTTTGTCCAATAATAAAAATATACTTCAGAAAAATGGACCAAAAATGAAACATTTTTCTGACTGTTTAATTTTGTTCTTTATATTATTATAAAAGTTAGAAAATGGTTTTTTGTTACAAAAAAAAAATTTAAATTCAATAACTACTGTATTTATAATTTTCACAGACATAAAAAAGTAATGGATTACACACATCTTATTCAATTAGAACAAATTAAACAATATTTTGTGGTTAAATATAATATAACTAGTATAATATAAAAACACAACAATATGATTTTCAATAGATAAATTTTACAAATCTTTTACAGTAGGGTATATCCCAAAACCCTCAATCACATTTCCCCCCCTCGACTGAGTCGTAATCAGTGAAAAACTAGGACCACTAATGCCATCTATTAGGAAAATAGTGAATTAAGTATCCTAAGCTCGGATAGAACAAAATAGAAACGTTAATTTTTCTCCTGCCCTAAGTTAGTTCGGGCAACACAAATATTGCACATAGTAGTGGCCCTAACTGGATTCGGGCGACGCTGACAAGGGGTTAAAATACAAATTTATTGAGTGCTTTAACTGAAATAAGAGACTCTAGATTTTCATTTCGTAATAAATCAAAAAGTAATTAAATTTAATTTTAACCAAAAAAAAAAAGGAAGCAAATATATCGTTAAGCATTGAGTAACCAATTCTTTTACAAATCGTAATCTTTAACAAAATTGCTACTAATTAAAATAGAAAAATTAGAAAACGCCATTTTTCCTATCGAAATTTTTTTTAAATGTTTGTCATTTCGGAATTACTTTTAATTTTATCAATTTTACACTTTTGTGACTGCCTCAGTAGTTCCTTAATTCTGGCCAAAGTCATTATAAAATTTCTTTTTCCCAAGGTTTATCCAAAGTTGCGTTTTTCTCTAACAAATCTGCATGAAAAAAAGTTTTTATCGTGGGTGAATGAGAACTTAAAAAAAAAAAAAAAGGTGCTGGTAAGTGTGAAATAAAAGCCCCGTTAACGTGATTTTGCGTAAGCAACAAATTAAGTTTTAGATTAGTGGCACTCCGAGAAAATGTTGTCGGTATATAAGCTATTGATTCGCAGAAGGCTACGAATCAACAGTCTTGATGTTCAAAGAATTCCGTGAATTAACGAAAGAATCACATGCCTGTATATGCTTCAGAATTTCGTTTTTAAATTTAATTTTAATAAGAATAAATAAGCAAAAAACAGTAATAATTCCTGCTTCTTTTTGTTTCTTTCAATCAGTAACTCATTAACATCACTAACAAATTCATCTTCAGATTAAAATTGATGGATCAAAAATTGCTTCAGAAAATAACAGTAGAACAGAGCTTACAACAGTAACTAATACTTACTCTTCTAAAGGAACAGCTTCTCCACAGTCAACCCTGTAAGAAAACTTTTTTAGTGTTTATTTTGAATTGTAAGTTAAAACATTTAAATGGCTTAACTCTTGAAGTATAACGTAAGAATAAAAATAAAATCTTAAATTATCCAAAATACAAAAGGTATAAAGCAATTTTGAGCGTTTAGGGTAAATGACATCTGACAATTCCCGGTTAATTTGATACGAAAATTCAATGACTTTTCCAGGTATTTTAGGAAAATTTCAATGTGAATTCAGACCATATTTTATCTACAACATGCTATTTTACAAAGCTTTTGACTTTTTTTTTATTCGTAATGTCAAATATTAGATTTTTTCATATGTATATAGAAGAATATCATGAATGAAATATATCATGAATGAAGAGGGGAACGTGTAAAAGTTTCAATAAAATGTAGAATTTTTACAAGTACTTGTAATAGATGTCAGAATTAATTAAATCTAATCTCAATAATAGATTACTGTTATTGACAATTCTACGACAGGTTATTAGGGTTTTTCACCCTGTGACAGTACCAAAATTAATCTCCTGATACAAGTTGCAGAAAAATAAAATATTTATGCTTCATATTAAATGGAAAGCATACCTGTCAACATTGGAGAAATAAAATAACGGAGATTTCACTAGCAACAGTTTTTGGGCTACAAGTAAAGTTTTGATACATCATGCATAATCTTGTAAATCAAAAAGAGAAATTCAAAGTTGAAAGTAATATAAGCATTTACATTTAGCGAAGTAAAAAAAATGTATATGAAAAATTTAAAGTAAGAGAAGTTTCTGATGGGAACCCTCAAGTCAATAGAAAAAGATGAAGACCTAAAACTATTTGGTGCAGGGCGACTGTAAACAATAGGGAAGACATGAAGAGAGACAGAATATATGGCCACAAATAGAGTGAGATGGAAAGCTATGAAAGAAGAATATATATATATATATATATATATATATATATATATATATATATATATATATATATATATATAGCACAATAAAAACAAAACCAAACTAAAAACTTTTTTTTTTTTTAAGGTATTAAAAATTATGTTCTTTTAAATTCTTTTAAAAAATTATTGCTAATAATTTTTTTTTCTCTTGTTATTATTTTGTATTTTTTCCCATATTTTCTCAATTTTTTAGTTTATATATATATATATATATATATATATATATATATATATATATATATAATATGGCACAATAAAGACAAAAAGGATAAAAAGAAAAAAAAGATAAAGAAATTAAGAAAACTAATATGTTTTATTTACTGTGCATAAGCTGCAAGTGCATAAAACTCATGAAATAAGTTAAAAATATAGAGAAAACATGGAATATATATATATATATATATATATATATATATATATATAAAGCAGATTGCTTTAACCATTGTAAATGATATAGTTAAATGAAGATCTTATTAGAGCAGATAAGTAAGAATTTGGCATAATCATTTATAAAAGAAAAATACAAACCTGTTTGTAAAGTTAAGCAATTCAAACTGATATTAAAAACACCCTGAACCCAGAGACAGCAATTAGTGAAAACAAGAATTTTTAGAACATATTTTAACCACTTAAGTAAATGTTTCTATTTAACGAACATGTTTAATTTTTGAAAACTAGGAAGTAATTTAAGAATTTTTTTTTCTTGGACAAATTAATTAGAGGATAGCAAAAAATTAATAAAATTAAATATTGAATAAATACCACAGCTCATAAGTTATAAAAATGTAAAATTTTGTGTGATAAATTAAGATTTAATTGTTTTTTTTACAGATAAAAAAAATACAGTTAGAAAAATCAGAAACAGCAACTGTCTCAAAATAAATATATTTTTATTTTAAGGTTCAGATTCCAAACAATTCATAAAAGTTTATTAAATAAAAATAATTTTGATTAAAGGCAACAATAGGGTAACAGAAACAGAGCTATACTTACATGTATGTATCGTCATCATATTTCATGCGGATATAATGCCTTGACAACTTTACAGAAAAAAAGATTGTAGGAATGATAAAAACTAAAGCCCAGCCAAGTGCAAACCAGAATCCATTCTAAGAAGAATGATGATGAAAAATATATTAAATTTGTTCTTTTATCACATGAATATATTCAATTCATAATCATAACTTTAATTATATTTCACTTTTATGGTATTTTTGCTAAAAATGCATTCAAAGATTAAGTACTGCCAAGTACTTATATGAGTTTTAAAATATATGACTTACGTAGGCAAATGAACAAAAACTTCCCATTAGAAATGAATTTAAAATTTGGGATAAAAGTTTCAAAAAATTTATGAAATTTATACCATGATTACACATATGATTCAAACAAAAAGAAAAAAGATTTGTGAAATAATTTGTTTTAAAAAGTAACCAAAATAGCAATAGAAATTCAAGAAAATAATTTAAGAGATTTAAAAAAAAATAGACACTATTAATTAATAAATCATGTGTAACAATAAGATATTAATTTAGATACTATTTTATTATAATAACATTGAAAAGGAAATTATTTTTAAACTTAAAGATTGTGATCAAAGACAGAAAAGACTTGACATACCACTGGATATATCACAAAATCACAAGCTGCAACTCTGGAAATCTCAAAAGCAAACCATAGAGGATAACATTTACCAATATTTTTGACCTAACAATTGTAAATTCATAATTAATAAAAACATAATTACTATGGATTATCTATTTAATCAAAAATATATTTCTTTTTCTATTAATTACAATTACATACGATGAAGTAAAAACAATTTTCTTATAAAAGACTAAAGCTTAAAATTTAATAACTTAATAAAAGTCGTAATTTGTAACTTTGTTGTACACGTATCATAATAATATCATATTAAAAGTATCGTTATTTGAAAAACCATGTGAATAAGATCATAAAAATGAGAAATGACATAAATGAACAATTGATGCGAATTAAGCACATAAAAAAAGGATTAAAAAATTTCGAAATTTGGGTGTAGAAATTTTGCATTAAAAAGTCTTGAGAAATGACTGAAAAAATAATAAACAGCTCCCCAAAATGAGGTGGATTTATGACCTAATAGTCTTGAATTGAGTACATAAAAAAATTATCACTAAATTTCATATTCATGTGTTGTATTAACAATGTATTAAAAACATTGTAATTCTACTGACCATATAAAAATGCAATTGAAACGAAAAATAGTTTCAACAATTGTGGAGAAAATGATCTAAAAAGGACTTGGATCGATGTTAGATTGGCCATGATTTATGCCAATCAAAAAGGGATTACTCAAATTTGAACATCAGGTCTCAATATTATCATTAAAAATGCTGATGCTTGAAAAATCATGTGGAGATCATCGAAAAAACAATAAATAACTATCTAAAAAATTATCGATAAACAATGTGGATTAAAGATGGAATCATTTTTAATCTAGAGCAACAAGAAGTGGTAACTAATTCGAAATTCACTGGTCATAATAACATCCTATTAAAAATATCAGAATTTGAAAAATCATGTGGAAAAAACTAATAAGCAACCAAAAGTCTAGATCAGGGATGGGCAAACTACGGCCCGCGGGCCAACTGTGGCCCGCCGGAAGATTTTATCCGGCCTGCGGACAGAATTTTAACTTTTTACTTTCTCTATTTTTGTTCTACAAAACATAAATAAATTAAAATAGTTAGCATTAACAGCTTCAATTGATAAAATGTTGAAAGCAAAAGTCCCTTATAGAATAGCCGTAGATTAGCTCCAACTAGTATTTGTCTTTCTCGAGGAGCAGACATATGGAATCTAATATAGATGAATTGTACTTCACATGAGGCTTACTACGGATTTTAAGTTCCAACGAGCGGATTTTTCTTCCGGCGTGAGTTCTAACATAATTTACTGCGTATGGAAAGGCTGCACGCATACAACGTCAATGTAAATAATGGTGAAATTATTAAATGTATGAAATGGCTACTGCCTTTTTGAGTTATTTGTAAACATTTTTAATCCCAAAATGGCAACCAAAAAATGCAAAGTTGATGTAGAGTGCCATGCGTTCAATGATGAATTGACTTTATTTTATTTCAGAAGTTAGAATTTTTATTTTAGAAGTTTTTACTAGGCCCACCAAACTTTTTCCCCCAGATTTTTGGCCCACGACCAAAAAGGTTTGCCCATCCCTGGTCTAGATCATCAGAAGTTAAAAGAAACTTTTGCTACAGATTTTTTCTGTAATTAGCACTTCTTTTTTTAACTCTAGCACTTTTAACTTTAAAAAAAAAAAAACATGTCAAAGCTTTACAGATATTTTGAATCATCTTGTACTAAATATGTACTGAGTTCATAAAAGAAATTTTACCATTTCTTTGATTCCACCAGACTCTGCAGCTGCATGAAAGAGTTGCTAAAAAGAAAAATATACTTAAGTATCAACATAATAGGATAAGCATATAAGCATAATAAGAATTGCGTACAACATAAGTGTAATAAGAATTACAATTATTCTGCAATTATGTCTAATATCTTGCTTGCAATGGTTGAGCAGTTTCACATAAGTACATTCATCACCAAAGGCATTACAGGTGTTAAAATTTTTAGGGGCACTAAGTTAACCTATAAAATAGTTCTCAATATTTCACACCTAGAAAAAAATATTTCCTCGATCTGCAAAATATACATATATTTTTTTTTTTAATTTCTTAGATTGTTTTTAACTTGCTAAATATTTTATTTGTCGGAAATGTCAAAGAGTACTTTCAGAGATTTTTAATAACTGAGGGGGACACGCCAACAATGTCTATGCTTATCACAGTACTACAGCAAAACATGAGAATGATATTTTGCCGGTTAGTGCAATCGGGGAAAAAACTTTTTTTGCACAAACCAGTTTTATTAAAGAATAAAGAGAAGAATAAATTTTATTTAAATAATTCATGAAACAATAATATTTTCACTAAATAGAATTATAAAAATGTTTTACTATTTAGTTATCTGAACAAAAATAAACTTTTAATAAAGGAACAAAATAAATTACAAATAATTCAGGATATAAATTAAGGAATTAATTATGTTATATAAAGCGCAGTAAAATTTATAGAAATAATGATATAGAAATAAACTTTATTGCTAAAAGTAATACAATAAGAAAAAAGTTATTTCATCATATATTATCGTTATTAATTAAAATCTAATATGTTATCATAAATATTAAAATTGGATGAAAAGATTATTTAAAAAAAATTTAAGCAAGATAATATTTTGAAAAGTTTTCATTAAAATACATGAAAAATGTATTTAAATCACATTCTAAAAAGGCTTGTGACTATTAGTACAAAATAAAAAAAATGCTGTTAATAATAAAGCAATTAAGCAAAATCTATTATACAAAGTAAATAAGTTTTGAAGCTAAAAGACTAGTTTCAGTTTGACAGATTAACTACTTACTGCTTTAACAACATAAGGTAACTTCTCTTCAACTTGATCTAAACTGTCTTCAATTCCTTCAATTAGAGACTATAAAAATAAAATAATTTTATTACTCCTGTACATAACACAATCAATAAAATCAATTAAAAAGTAACAATACAAAATCAATTAAAAAGTAAGAATTTGGAGAAAAAAAAATTAAAATTATTCTAAACAATATATTTTAAGTTATTAAGAATCAGTAACATTATAATTAGCTGTTTTCCATGCAATAAATATACAAATTAGAAAAATCTGCATTTGATATTTGAAACACTAAATGTAATTAATGTCATTATGCACTTAACATAAAATATTTTTACTGAAAACTCTCACCTGGTAATGGTCAGCTTCATCATATATGTTTAACAAAGTAGAGGAAAAGTTGTTCTGTCAAAAATAAATAAAATACATAAATGATGTGTATAAAATAATAGAGAAGTTTATCTTAATATAAGCATAAGAATATAATGGATTCTTAAAAAGCTCAAATAGCATGAAATTTATTTAACACTTAGCATTAGATTTGTCTTTCTCCACATCATTCGGAAAAAAAACTAGTATATAGCAGGGAAACTTCGTATAAAGCAGTAACAGTTTCAAAATTAAGTTTATTATTTATATAAAACAATTTTATCAAACTTTATTACATCACTTTCAGAGTTTTAAAGCCCTGATACAGATTTCATATCCAGCATGCTTATCAGACAAGCTGTTTATATACCTGATAAATGAATGTTAGGTATTTCTTTAATTCAACAATCTATTTGAATTACAAAATATGCTAAACGTTTTTTGCAAAGATTTGCTCATACTAAATTCCCATATGGCTTTTAGCAAAATTTTTAGCTACATGCATGGTTTACTTAAAAATAAACGAATAAACTCAGAAACATAAGAGAATTTAGTAAAAATTTTGAAAATAATTAGAAATCTCAAGGATTTTTTGTTTCATGTTATTAGTAATAATTTTAAAAACAAAAGATACAAACAAAAAACAAAAGAAGATAGATTGGTAAATTACTAAATCCTATAATTTTTTCTGCTTAAAATTATATAATAGAAAAATTTATATATTTAAAATAACAACAACTATCTAAACAGAGCAATTTTGTTCAAAGAATGATCTTGTTTAAAGTATAGCTGGTTTCCTGCTTACTTTCTATCCCTGCATATATTACTTAAGATCATTTTAATAAGTTCCTTCAGAATAAAAAAGATTTTATCAATGACATTTATAAATTCATGTTAATTA
Source organism: Parasteatoda tepidariorum (assembly GCF_982258835.1). Taxonomy (NCBI): domain Eukaryota; kingdom Metazoa; phylum Arthropoda; class Arachnida; order Araneae; family Theridiidae; genus Parasteatoda; species Parasteatoda tepidariorum. Next base: position 66,058,667 of record NC_141764.1, read on the forward strand.
ATTTTAATGTAAAATACTTCATTCTCTGTAAACCAAAATAAATAATTTTCAATAAAGTTTGGCATGCTAATTTTTATATTAACATTAATATATTATATTTTTATGAAAGTTGCTACCAAATTCCTATTATTAAGATAAAATGAAATAACATAGTATATTACAATTTATAATTAAATAACAAATTAATAATGCAATTGAAATAAATCAACAATTTAGACTACTGAGCCTAACTGTTTTAGATAAAGAGATCAAAATATTTCATCCTGATTGTGTAAAAAGAATTGTCAAGCCCAGTGACAAAAACATTGTGATATTTAATTGTGCTTTATTCTGGTGTATGGGATTTTTTATGACTCGCACAGATTTATTTTATCTAAATTTAGGCGTGGGTTTAACTCGTTCATTGCCAGCCGAGTGCAGGTGGTTACACTATGTAATCTATAAAGACAAAATCATAGTTAAATTTTCTTATTTTAGCAACTATTTTAGTTTATAGATTTTATAATAAATTTATTTTAACAAGCAATATGTTATTGTCATGTGAAAACATATTTTCCGCAAAAATTGCAGGACAATAATATAGAAGTAGCAACCGGTTAATATGTTTTATTGACACAATTCGTAAGGAAGGGTTTCGTCACATGATATTGTGCTATCCGGCAACTACCACCTTTCATCTGTATTTTTTATGCTTATATAATGTCTTGTTGCTTGCATTATCTGAACTTAATATAATTCTAATCAGTTGTGCGACATATCTAATTGAAATTACTCTAAGCGAACAAAACTTTATTTGATCAGGAAAAATTCATATTGACGTAATTTTTAGGATTGAGGGGAATCTATGTTTTTCTTGGGGATAAAAAAAAATTGTTCGCCAATAGTTTCACTTAAATACAATTTGTTTCTCGCCGAATTTACGATTTTATGGCATTTGGAGAAATGGCGATGGCTTAGCACAGACCCTGTTTACTATATAATTGTTTAAAGGTAAATAATTATTTTAAAAAAATCATGAGAAATATAACAAACCAGTTTCTTTTCAAAATCATGAACTTCATCATAAAGCATCTCTGCTGAACTGTTGACTAGTAACAGATTTCTATCGAGATCTTCCCCACCTTCCTCTTCCAAAGCAGTTCTTACTTTATGCACAAAGTCATTTATTCTAAACTTAGATGTTCTCAAAAACTCTTGGAGCTAAACATAAAAAAAGGTAAAATATTCATATACTTATATATTTGTTGGAAAAGAAATTATAATAAATAATGCAAAGAAATATCCGCATATAGTTGAATGCATAGAAATACACTTTATATAAACACAACAGCCTGGAAAATCTTTTAAAGTGGAAACTAAATTGAGATATATAGATGTTTTAAGATAGCAACAAATATTTAATTTAAAGGAAATATATATAGATGTAAAAAATAACTCTGGAATAATTTTGTAATTTGCAAGTGAAAGATAAATTTAAACTTTCTTCAGTAGTTTTAAAGAACCTTGGCTACCACTCATTTATTTTTTCCAGATAATATGTTCAAAATATTCCTTAAAATATGCTCAATTACATTTATTGTGGGAAAAAAACATATTTAAGAAACAAACCTTTTCTGGTATCTCCTTCAATTCACCAAGACTTAAAGCAGTTGTAAATTGATGGAGTTTCTCTCGTATTCCTGAAGTTATTTCTAACAGAGCCGATTTCAATTTATCATTTATTGCTTCACTATCTGCTTCATTCATCAGATCAACTTGCGTCAGAAGTTTCTAAAGGAAAATTAAAAAAACATTATAAGTTAATAATGTTAATGTTAAGTCAATAAAGGTAATAAAGTTCGAAATAAACTGTGTGGAATACCAAAAGCTGCTTATCATATAATATTTTGTTGTCTAACTATATATGAAAAAAACTATTCTAAAAAAAATAACTTTATTTTCTACAAATTAGAAAGAGAAATATATTTATTAATGGAAAATATAGAAAAACATTAATTTGCAAAAAAGGGACATGAAATAAAAAAATAAAGAATATGTTTGAAAAAGAAAGATTTAGACTAATTTGTGATCAGGAAATTTATGATCAGTATTTTTATTTTTGTTTAAATGCTGCTTCATGAAATTAGAGTCATCTATATAATAAAAAATGCATCAAAACTTTTAATAAGTGAATCAATTTATTACTAATAGATAAATAGGTCAGAACATATTGCATTCGAAAAATTTTCAAATTAACATGAAATAATTGATTAATAAAAAAAAGCTTAATGAACTAAGATTAAATTACTAAAAAGAAACTAAAACTTTTAATATGAAAAACTTTTTTGGAAAAACTGGCCAGAGAAACCTCAATTTACACGACATATAACTGTACAAAAATTAATTAAAAAGTTACTCATAATAAGCCATATCGAATAATCCAATATGCCAGCATCTGACCTCAATCTTTATCAATTTATGGATTTAAAGTCAGGGGTCTGTCTAGGTTTTTCTGAGCGGTACCTATTTTGTGAAAATTTAGACATAATTTGTGAAAAATTAAAAATTATATTTAAAAATCCAACACAAAAATATGGCAAGAATATGGATTTATCATTTCTTAAGGAACGCAAAAATAAAATTTTAAGAAAAAGTACTTTGGGGCCGTTCAATAAGTACGTACATCCCGAAGGGGAGGGAGGGAATTTGCTATTTTGTACGGTTTTTGTACGATGGGGAGGGGGAGAGGTATTATACAAAGTACGTACATTATAAGCATACACCAAATTTAAATTTGACTTTGATGAATAAATTATTTTAAATAAATATTTAATTTTATTTAAAACATAATTATTTTAATTTTTATGAAACAGGGGGGTAGACTAATAAAATGTACGTACTCTAAGAGGAGGGGGAGTAAGACCTTATGTACGGTAATGTACGAAGAGGGGGAGGGTATTAAAATTTCTCCATTTTTGTGTACGTACTTTTAGAACAGCCCCTTTGTGAAACTACCGTTTTTGCTAAAATTAAATTTGTGAAACTACCGTTTTTCCTAAAGTTGAATTTGTGAAGGTACCGCTAAACGGTAGTAAATTCGGTCTGGACAGACCCCTGAAAGTTGATAAATTTTTATAGATTTTCAAAAGAGTAGGATCGAAATTTTTATCAATGGGGTTATTTCTTAAAGATATTTAGACCAGAAATTTTTTAACATTCTTTATTTTGCAAAATTTTTAGAAAATTTTTTATACTTATTAAAATAATTATTAACATATTCAGAAAAGTGATTTTAAAATATTTAGAAACAAGAAGGATATTAATAAAAAGAGGGGATAACATGATCCAAGGAAGAACCTTTTACTTGTACAATGGAAATTAAAATTAAATTGATAAAAATCTTAACTATAGGAAACACACGCAACAAGCTTCATCCATGTGAATAATATAAGCATGGCAATTTTTAAAATTAAGAATATATATTGCAAAATAATATGATGTTTATTTTTAATAAATTAAAAATGCCAATTACTTCTTGTTTTTCATAAAAATAATAAGGAAATAAAATTTTAAAAACTCCCTTTATGAACAAAATATTTAATAATATTTTTTCAGCATTTAGGACTTTAATCTCTTCATGATCATGCAAGTCAAAAATAAATCCATTCTTTCAGACTTCATTAAAACAAAAATTACTTTCTTTAAATATAATAGGGATAAATTAAGTAAAAAAAAGTGAAACTTAGTTTCATTGCTTTGTTTGCCCATTTTAAAATTTCAAATATATAACACTTGTGAAAAAGTCTTACATAGATGAAAATGTTAAATATAGTATAGTCACTCTGCAACGAAGTCTCCCTACAGAAATTTTTCTCAGTATAACAAAATATTTTCCATTTAACAAAGAAAACTTCTGCCTATAACAATTTCTCCAGACATTTTTCTTTTAATTATTATTCCCTTTTTTACCAATGTTGTAATTGGAAGTTCGAATTTTACTGCAACTATTTTACTCTTACACTTGTCAGTCTCTGGAACAATTTACTTTAGCTATAATGCATAACAATAGAATTGTATTTAAAGGAAAATTAAACATTTCAAAAGCTTCCACATGTACAGTGGGAAAAAAAATAGTCCACTTTGAATAACTTTTGATCTAATAATTGGATCTTCTAGCACTCAATCTTAATGGCTCGGAGGGGTGATCTCAAACATGCTATGTATCGGGTTGTTCGGAAAGTAATTTGGTTTTTCCGACAGAGGATTTAATTGTATTTTTTCGAAACCAACTTCACACTTAAGCCGCATTATCATGATATGTTTTGAAAGCTGATACAGCAAGGCTTATGCGTGAAAAGGTTCAATTAATTCTACGCAGTAGTTTTTGGTTGGTGCGCCCTTTTAAATATCGAGGGCAATGAACAGCATTTTCGTCATATTGTACTTTCTCACTATAGAAAAGGTAAAAATACTGTTCCTGCCAGAAAGAAATTTACCAATGTGTATGAATAAGATGTGTTGACGGTAGGCCAGTGACAGAATTGGTTTGCAAAATTTTGATCCGCCGATTTTGATGTCGAAGATGCACCAGGTTCTGGAAGGCCCGCTGAACCTCATAAAGACACTATAAAGGCATTAGTTGATGCAAATCGGCGAATAACAACAAGTGAGATCGAAGAGAGGTTAAATTTATCGAATTCAACTGTTTATGATCACTTGAAAGGCCTGTGTTTAACCTCGATGTATGGGTTCCCCATGTTCTCACGGAGAGAAATTTTTGTTGTCGCGTTGACGTCTGTGATTTGCTTCTCAAACGTCACGAAAATGATCCATTTTTGAAGCGCATCATTACTGGGGACGAAAAATGGGTTGTCTATAACAATGTCAAACGCAAGAGATTGTGAAGCAAAAAAGATTAAACTTCTCAAAGCATTTCGAAAGCCAATATCCATCAAAAAAGGTGATGCTGCCTGTTTGATGGGATACTAAGGGAATATTTTTTTGTGAACATTTACCGGATAACACAACACTTAATTCAGAAGTCTACTGTTGTCAGCTGGACAAACTGAATGATGCTCTTCAACAGAAAAGGCCTGAATTAATCAACAGAAAAGGTATAGTGTTCTACCAAGATAATGTGAGAGTTCATACAAGTTTAGTCACTGGCCAAAAGCTTTTACAGCTTGAATGGGATACACTGCCACACCCACCATATTCCCCAGATCTGGTGTTTTCGGATTATTATTTGTTCTGGTCACTACAAAATTTTTTGGACTGCAAAACCTTTACTTCAAATGAAGAGGTCAAAAATCATCTGGATCAGTTTTTTGGCAGCAGAGACCAAAAATTTCATGAGCGTGGAATCATGCTACTACCAGAAAGACAGCAAAAGGTGTTGGACCGGAATGGGCAATAAATAATTCAATAAAATATTTATTCATTATACCAAAATTGTCTTTCATTTCCCCCCCAAAAAACTAAATTACTTTCCGAACAACCCAATAATAAGAGCAGACAACATGCCTTTTTTTCAACAGATTTGGTTTTCCAACCCCCAAAATATAGGGGGTAGCTGCAATCTGGAAAATATGGTCCCCATAATTTGGTCAAGAAAGCAATTCAAAGTTTGGACCCCTTAATGTTAATTTTACTTTTTGCATATTTCGCCATATCTCGAGAACTTTTTAAGCAAACTGAAACAACATTTTTATACACAGTTATAAAATTCGCTTATCCAAAAATAATTCTATGCAAAAAATAAATTTTAGTAAATATTCATTATTTTATTAAATAATAGTCGAAAGTATTTTAGTTAGTGATTGATTTTTTTTGTGTGCACTGTACAATGAATATTAAAAGTTCATTCTTAAAATGCAAACATTTTGATGAAAATTTAAGCTCACAAAATACAATCAATGAATTTTTGTTATCATTACAGACCAAAAATCATGCAATAATTATCTAAATAAATATAACAAAATGTTCTTTAAAAGTAAATTGTTCAACTAGAACTATTTCATTATAGAAAAACTCCACTGTGCATTCATATAACTACACAAACCAAATCTAAACAAATTTAATTTTAACAGATATTTTTTTGCATAATAAAAATAGTAATTACCTCATAAGACATAGAGTCATTTTGATCAAGAAATCCAATAGCATAAATTATGCTTTGGTCATGATAGCAATCGCTAAAATAAAAAGATAACAGAAATGAATTAAATTCAAGTTTTTAGAACAAAACAAAAAAATTCAAGAAAATTTAACTTCACATTTAAACTAAATATTTGTGTCAACTAACAAAATATTTACCAAAAAAATTAAATTCTTAAAGTAAATAAAATATTTAAAATTGTAATTTAAAAGTAAATAAAAATACAAGTGCTTCACATTAGAAAGACAGAGTGTCTTCCTTTTCATTTTTTCAGCAATTCCAAAATTAATTATCTGAATGAGAGAAAATAATACATGAATACACTCAAATAGGATCATGATCCTATTTAAGTGTGTATTTAATCATGATTACCTCATATGAGCACAAATATTGAATCTTATAACTAGATAGATTGCCATAGTGGCCCATTAAGTATTTTGCGATATTCAATAAAACATGTTTTAATTATTGTTAAAATATGGTTTAAGAAATATCTCCAATGTCTCAATTTATATATATAAAGAGAAAAAGGAAAAAGGAGGCTAATTGCACAGCGTTTATGTTTTTTTAAATTTTATTCTGCAGTTATATGAAGAGCTTCGATTAATATCCTAAAATTTCAATTTCATCAATTGAAAAAGTACTTGAGTTTGTTTTTAAACGCCTGAAATTATTATTTTGTAAAAAGTGGAAACAGTTAACTAAACAACAATACTAGCATTTTTGACATCATGATGTTCCTATAAATCAAAAATTTTCATTATCCTGATAGGAACAAAAAATCGCAAAGAATTCTATTAATGAGCCTCTACAATATCTACATCAAATGATTATTTAGTATTTTAGACATATAATTGCTCTTAAACAGAAAAAAATCTAGGAAAGGCCACTTAAGCCAGAATGTCTAGTTACAAAGCATTTTCAGTCTTTCTACTGATAAAAAAAATAAGAGCAAGTTAATTACACACACTGAAATATTGTGGATTAAGATTTCCAAACTAATAATAGTTATTTGGACTTTCCTTCTTCTTTAACAGCACTACAGCCTAGTGCAGCTCAAGGCTTTCTACATATACCTCTTCCAGACAGTTTGACTTGTAGCTAGATTTCTCTATGGATTCACTCCCAATACTTTTAGGTCCTTCTCCACACAGTTCAACCGCCTTAATGCTGGTCGTCCTCTTTTCCTAGTACCCTCAATCTTTAAAAATGTTAGTTTTTCAGCTGGATCAGAATCATCTCGACAAAAACATGTCCCAGCCATCTGATCCTGTATGACTTAATAACTCTCAAAACGTTTGGTTGTCCATAATGTTTAGTAGGATTTTTCTTTCAAAAGTGAGTAAACTATTTTCTTCAGCTTTATTAAGTGCCAAAGTCTTGCTTACATACAAAATAATTGATCTAATGAATGTTTTATATAAACTTACTTTATTATTCATGGAGATAAATTTAGATTTCAATTGGTTCTTCAATCCAAAGTAACATCCATTAGCCATCAAAATTTGGTTTCCAATTTCGGCTTTTAACTTTATATTGTTAAGATAAAAGAATATATAAGATAAAAGAACTCTTGCTTCCAAATTACAAAAAAGAATAAAAGCCAAGCGGTGGAAAGATGACCTCCTAAATATCCCTAATGGTCCACGCCGTGAAGTTGTGGCACAGTTTCGACTCCTAACGGGCCACGACTGTCTGGCTGAACACTTGCACCGCATCGGTATTCTAAATTGACTGTCCGCTCTGCAACTTGGCAGAGCCCATGAATAGGACCCACCTCTGCCGCTGTGCTGCATTGCATTCCGGCTCTGAATCGTCGCTTTATTGGCAAGCCAGAGAACTTTTAGGGCAATGACTTCGGTCGTTCTGTTTAGTTTATTTATTCACCTGTTTTGTCTTTGCATTTGTTTTCTGTGTTATTTCTTGTTCATGCCCTGCCATTGGAAATTAAAAAAAAAAAAATTTAAAAAAACTTTATATTGTTATTAATGTGTCCAGGTACTTAAAATGAGTGACTCCACTAATGGTATAATTTTAAAGGTAAGAACTTTCAGGTATTTATATTTTTTTATTGTGCAATTTATTGCTGTTGTTTCCACATTTTTCCTCAAAAACTGTAGCTATCGATCAAAAAGAGTACTTTCCTCTTTCATCTTACTACTGTTTAGATAAATACTACTTTAGAATTGTTTTATTTCCTTAAAATTATTTCATTAAATTACACTAATCTTTCATTATACATAAAAAATAATGAAAGATATAATGATGGTACAATGTATTTATGTATTAATTTAAAAGTGGTTTTATTCTATCCTTTTCTTATTTTGTAATAAAAACAATCAGAACATTTTAACACCATACCTACAAAAAAAAATTTGTACTTAAGTTCCTCTTATTATTGAACACATAAATAAAATCAATACATTAAAGCAAATCACAAAAGTAAGACTTACTTTAAGAATTTACTTGGCTTCAGTCGCTGTAATATAGTGTTATTTTCGATAGTTGATATCTTTCGGGTTATCTAAGGAAAGATAGATATAAATAAATATTAATTGTCAAAAACACATATTAGTGAATAATATCTTATTTTTATAACTGTCATAATTTTGTCACAATTACTCATTAAGTTAGGAACTGTTCAATTTAGTCAGTATAAATGAAAGAAATTTAGTAAATATAAAAAGTATTTGTAGGGTTCAAGCCAGTAAGATGACATGTCAAAAATTTTTGCTAAATTTTCTACAAATTAATGTCTTGAAATTTGTTTGTTAATTTACAAAATAGTAACGAAAAATAGTTTTTTTTGCATCAAATTCCACACATTAAGAAAAAAAATTTTGTATAAATTTTTTTTTTTTTGATGTGTGGAATGAAATTCAAATATGTGGTATTCAAATGGAATAACAGAAAATGTCTGGAACAAAACTTTTTAAAATTAAACGTTTAGATTTCAAATTTACATGTTGTGCTGTGTTTTGCCTTCATGTACAGGCAGTAAATTGTTCATCAATAAAATAATATTTTTTCCCTTTTAGACTTTATTTAAAATTTTATAATTTTTAGTTAATCAATTTTTAGTACAATATTTTGTTAATTCTTACTTTCTCTGTTTTCTTCATTTATTTGGTCTCAGTGTTTTAATCTTTATGTTGAATCTATTTACTAATATCATTTTACTCTTAATTTTAATAACTAGGTACTAATTTTCAATCATTATGGGCGAATGAACCTATTAGTTTTAGGTTGTTATAGAAGGCAATTAATAATTTTTGATGAGCATCATAACATGTTATTGTAATTATGTAATTGTTAAGTTCAATTTTTCTCAAGTTTGTCTACCATAGCAATTTTTTGGACCACCAAATAAATACCAAGGTGGTCCCACTGGACCACTAAATTTTCATTGCTGGTGTGAACCCTAAGCATTTAACACCTATTTTTCAATGTTCAAAAAGTACTGCAATCCAATATTTATTGGACTTGTAAAATGATGCGAAAATTGAGAATTATTCATTGATTCTAACAATTTTTATCGAAGCGAAAGAACCTCATAAAATTGGCAATTTATATTTTTAATATTTTAGCCAGGCAATTCTTTTTGGTACAATAGTAAATACAGCTTAAAATTGAAGTGTGGCTTAAAGTTTAAGGCACGCTTTTCTGTTTTTTTCCTTTTGTGCGGAAAAAAAAGCATTGAAGAACCTTTAATATTTAATCAGAAAGTAAAAACATGCAACCCTTTTTTGGCTGAAAATTTCCATATTTATGGCACAAGAAATGTAACACATGGAATAACATCTAAGTATAAAAAATAAAAAGAATTCTAGCATATTTACTTTTAGTATATAATTTTTTAGGGACATTTCATTTCCAAACCACCAGAAGTCCTTACATGAATTTGAAAAATGAATCTTCCAAAAAAAATATTTAACAGTTTTTCAATATTTCCCCACACATCAATTTCCTAATAATAGTTTCAAAATTAAATAAATAAAACTTTTGAGTTTTAATTAACACTGTGTTTAACAATCTTTAGGTGTCAGACATTGCTCAAACATTCAATAGAAATTTAAACAGAAAACTAGTGATAAATCCCAAATAAAATTGGGATTATTTTCATACCAGGACGACCCCTGGATTATTTTCATAGCAACCTTTCGAGATATAACAAGAACAAAACCATGAAATACAATATTTTAATATATTGCATGCTCATGGGCTTTGTTTTGAAATGCTAAGTAATAACATAATTATGAAGTTGATAATTTCAATGAGATTTTGAAATTACAAATAAATTAACAATTAAAGAAGTTTATTTCATTTCTATCAAAGTATTAGGATTAGTAAAATTAAATCATTTTTAAATAATTTAACATCAGATACACAAAGCAGTTTTGTCTAAATCAGGATACATAGTAATTTTTGAAAATTGCTGTAATCTTTTGTTTATATTTATTGAAAAAGAACTGCAGAAAAAAATTTTAAATATTGAAAAGTATACTGAAAATTTTATAACAAGTATCCCTGCAAAGACACTTTAAATCAAGATTAAACTTAAGTATAAACTATAGAATACTTACATCGTCTAAAAGAGTAAACTTTTCTTCATACAGTGGAATGCAAACAAATGACTGCATATTTCCTCCAACAATAAAAAGAGCAACTGTAGCTAACATTAACACTGAAGATACCAAGAAAAAGTAATAAACAGCCCTGAAAATTATAAACAAAAAACAAAACATAAAACATAAGAATATAATATTTCAAAAAAATTCCTTTGATAAGTTTTAATGTAAAAATCTTGCATTGCTTATCTCTAAATTTTCATTTAACTCATGACAAACCATCAGATCAAGAAACAAAAGAAATTAACTTAAAGCAAACAAAAATTTACAAGTATATAAATTACATTATTTTAGTAAATAATACTGTGAAAAATGCAATTTATTTAAAACATCCTATATAAGTATTATGAATTCATTGAGTTAAGCGTGTAGTATACAACCACAGATATTTGGGAAATTTCAACAGTTCTTGGAATTAAAAATTTTTTATTCTAATCATGAAATAAAAAAAATTTTTTAAAAAGTATACAAGAATGACATTTTGTTTGTTTTATAACTGTCTTTGAACAGCTTACACAATATCTTGGGTTTACGTCTACGAATGTTCAACTCCGTAGCCTTGTAATTTTGAACACAATCCAGAAGACAAGGAACCCCTGGATCAAGCATTGGGAGAAATTTGCCTTCGTGAAGGACTTTTTGATATAACTAGTCCACATTTGCATTACATGATGAGGAAAACCATGAAACCTCCCACAGTTAGCCTAACTGCAAGGGGACTCTAACCCATGATCCATCTACCACTGAGGATATTGGTCAGTATCATATTATTTGATGACCATTAGTCTATCCCACTAACAATGAAATTATGTAACTAGTTATCATGCTGTGTTGTAATAATGAAAATTCTTTTACATCGCCATTGTAACTAAAACAGGGAAAACTGCAGAGATACGATCAAACAACGAAAATCATTCTTCTTTATTAGGCATTTTTAAATTACAAATTAAACATTAAGACATCTATTATACAGAGATAAAGTCTGATTAGTTGCAGCACTGAATTAATGAGTTGTACCCCTGTATTGAATTTAAAAGTTTGCCGTTACATTGATTATTAAGAAAACAAAAGTATTTATACAAAATTTAAGTGCAAAATCTGTGCATCGCGTATGAAATATAACAATTAGTGACATGACAGTTTCTGAGTAAAATTGCCTGTCAACGAAGTATTGCGCACATAAACTTAATTATGATTTTGTTCTTAAATTTTCTCTAAAATAACTATAATTTAGCCATACTGATGTTTTAATAATCATAGTAAATAAAAAAATAAAATTATTTTATCTTTTAATAAAACATAGGGTAACAAACATAAAGAACATACATGGGAATGATTTTACATAGAAAGAAATCATACATGGGAATGATATTTTTAAAAGAATCGAGTAAAAAGTGTAAATCGAGTATATCAAAATTCAAGTACAGAAGAAAGAAAATATAATAACGATTCTTAAGTACATTTCGAGAAAATTGCAAATTCAAATTATTTTTAAATTTTATTAGAATATTGAAAGAAAAATATTTTTTTAGTTTAAATTACATTGAATTTTAATTTAAGTGTATAAAAATTTAAGTGTATAAAAATTTAAGTGTATAAAAATTTAAGTGTATAAAAATTCAAAATGCATGAAAAAATGTTATAAAATTACTTTAAACAGTGAATATTGAAAAATTCCAGAAACTAAATCAGAAATCAAAATTCAATGTTTGCATATAAAAAGGAGTTTCAATTTATGTTTATTTCAATTTACATTTCTTTCAACATTTTCGTTACAAATATTTAAATTTTTTACAAACAAAGTGACGAAAAAACAAGTAAAGGTACTAAATTTAAAAAGTAATGAAGTACAAGTAAAAGTAAGTAGTTTTCATTTCAATTTTTGTTACAAGTAATGAGAGTAAAAATGCTGCCATGTATGAAATAATTTAACCAAATAAAAAATTACATATTTAATTTATGTTAATAATTTAATAAAGCTGACATGTACAGGGTATCTGCTACATTTTAGATTTTCAAATTCATGACTTTCCATGACTAATTCCAAGAATTTTTCACAACTTAACGAAGTTACTATTTTCTCCGACAAAAACACAACAATAAATTTAAAAAAGCATTATAATAACATTCATTGAAATGATAGGTATAACCAAAACTGCTATACTCTGCATCTTCATATTTATAGATTTGAAATTTAGAAAACGGAGTAAAGAAAGAGTTGAAGCAATAAAATAGCTGAAAAAAATACAAAAGCAAATTTTTTTCCTGCACAATTACATTCTAAAGATACTTTTCTCGTTCATCGGAAAGGAAAGAAATACTCAGGATTTTTCTATCCTCATTTCGGAATAAAAAAATTCGCCAATGACTGGCTTGCTTCAGCTAGAATTTTAAATTGATAAAATAAAAAATAATAACAAAAATTCTGAAATCACAGAAGTTTAAAAGATAATTCGCTCTAGAAATTATGTTTTTTCTTTCATTTTTTGAAAGAACACCATAATTTTTAAAGAATACGATAAAAACAATTTAATATATTAATCAAATATGACTGTGAGTTGAGATTTTGTTACGAATTCAGATATTCGGAACACCATGAAATGGGGGGAGGGGCGTAAATTCGATTTTAAAACTTAGACTTTTCGGCGACCTAAATCCATGACTTATCATGATTTTTTTTTAAAAATTTTTAAATCATGACGCAGATACCCTGCATGTATAAATGTTGGCAATAATTTGTATAAGGTGAAATTATGTTGTATAATGCACAAAAGAATCATAATAAAATTAGTCTTGAAAGATTATATATCATTCCATATAAATATTAAAAGGAAAATTTTATATAAATACTAACTCTGATATAAAATTATTGATTTTTAAAATATATCATATATTTTCAAAACTGTGTTTTTTTTTCCTCCTTAAAATGGCTCAAGGAAACAACACCCCAAAGTAACATACAAATTTAAAATGAACATTCCAATCTACAAAATAAATTTAAATTAAATAACAAAAGATTACTACAGAGGACTACATTAAAGACAAAAAATATTGCATCAGTTTGAATAAAAATACTAATGACTTAATTAAAAACACTTACAAAATAAAGCAATATCCAGCACAGTTAGATGCAGATGACCTCTTTGTTGGGTGGCGTTCTTTTTCATGCCCACAACACCCACACACAAGTCCAAGTGTGAGTAGTAATACAGGCAGCAATAAAACCAATGCTATCCCAAACATAACCCACCACCTAAAATAAGAGCATTCAGAGCTATAAATACCAACAACCCAGAATAGTAGCTAGGTTGTGTGAATATGAACATTTATTTATTTTAATTAAGTGAATATTCGTATGATTTTTAAATCGCACGAATATTAATTTCGATATTTGATTTTGAAATCATGCGACTTACTGCACAGGAAAAAGCTACAATAAAAAATAAAGTTTATAAGAGACACTCTGTTATAATGCAGCACTATAATTAGAACAGGAAAACAGCAGAAACAAAAACAGAAAAAAATTCCAATTCTTGAAGGTAAAAAATTTTGCAAAAAATTATGAAATAGACTTGCCTGAATATAATTTTTCTTAAAAATCAGCAGTGCATAACTAATGGTTCAGTATAAAATAATCTAGAGCATAAATTAACAAGTAAATTATTCTTTAGTAAATCTATTCTGATTCCCCCAAAAAAACTTTCTTTAAATGTACTTTTCAAAAAAATACTTTGCCGAATATTTGGTTGAATATTCAGCTGATTATCAGGCCAAATATTCTGATAAAAATACATAACTCTGTAAAAGTTTTCAATTTCTAAAAATTCTTTGAAGTCACAAAATTCGTGCTTCCAAAACAATAAAGTGATAATTAAAATAATTAATATAAAGCAACTTTAAAAAAAACTATTATTCATAACATCATCTATTATTCATAACATCATTTTTCTTGAAATTGAGAATTACTTTAGATTTTTCTTAAAAGTAAATTTGCTTTTCTTAAAATTTCATGTGACATTAACATGCTTTTAATTAACATTAAAAGAATAAGTGCCTATGTAGACTATCGTTATTATGTATACTATCATTATTTTATTATTAGCATTTATATTATTTTTTATTAACGCAAATAAATTATGATTATTTTATGCACAGTTAAAATTTTTAAATATTTTACCCTGTTTAATTATAAATCAGAATTTCATTTAAAAAAAAAACATTTAAACAAGTTGTAATATTTTTAATGGTATAAAACAGGGGTGGGCAATCTTTTTTAGTTGAAGGCAAAAGATCGAGAAAAAAAAGTTTGGTGGGTCAGATAAAAATTGCTAAAATAAATAAAATAAAAAAACAATATACAAGTTTTAATTTAAATATTCAATGAGATTAATGAAATTGTGACTTCATTTTTAAAAGTTCCTTATATTGAGGTTCCAAGTGAGATGCACTTATTTTAAGGAACTTGGCTAAATGTTTAGTTATTAGTCTACTTCTGAAATGATTTTTTCTAAGGTTCATCATTGCAAACACTTGTTCACATATATAAGATGAAGCATATATGGCACTGATTTTCTGGGTATGATTCATTAAATTTGGGAAACTAACTTTTGGTAATGATTTGTAAAACTCAAACATTGGCATACTTAGAAACAACTGCTTTAGATGGCGCCAATCTACGGCTATTCTGTAAAGAACTTCTTCTTTCAACATTTTACCAATTGAAGCTGTCTGTGTTAGCTATTTCCATCAATTTATGCTTTGTAGGACAAAAATAGAGAAAGTAAAAATGTCATCATCTGTAACTTTGTTAAAAAAGAAAGAACGAAAATAGCTTTAAACACAGACAAGAAAATGGATGTATATCGTTTATATTCTCCACGCATTGGCAAGTTCAAATTCTATCCACGGGCCGGATAAGACTTTCCGGTGGGCCACAGTTGGTTCGCGGGCCGTAGTTTGCCCATCCCTGGTATAAAACTATACTCAGTGGCCTGACAGCCCATAGAAAACAAGGTCTACTGTTCCCATCTCAGTTTTCTTGACCTTGGGCTCTGAAGTACAAGAGCAGATGTTTCAGCAGATTGGTCAGCCGAACGCGGAACCTCCAGTGTTTAGTTCCCAAGCATGCTTGGTACTCATTTTATCGACCCACTGAAGGAATGAAAGGCTGAGTCAACGTTGCATGGCACAAAGATTAAACCAAAGATTTTTATGATGTAAGAGAAAAATAAATGATAGCTCGATTTAAAACTAAGCTTTCTCTTTAATAAATACCTGTATGGTTCAATTCCATCAGTTTCTTTAAAACGACTTTCCAATTCTTCCTTTCCAATTTTAGAAAATTTTCTCATCTGTAATTTGATATGAATAAGTACGACCATTGAATTAATTTTAGTGATATAACAAACTAAAAAGAAAATAAATACTAACCTTATCAGTATAATATTTCGTTTCTTCTTTAATTTTCTTAGCAACAGTTTTATCATCTGTAGTAGCTTCTTCAACAAAACCTAAAATAACATTAAGAGAATAAAATTACTTACACTAATAAAAAAAAATTATTAGGTTGGTGTAAACCTTTTCCACAGATTGCATTTTATTAATTCAAATGACCCTGATAGCTGAGTTTACAAAGTGAATGTCTAACAATCTCATCAAGAATCAAAATTATTCTTCGACCTCAATGCAGTCAGATATTATTGTAAAAATACAGCTTCATCTAACATACATGTAGCAAAATTTGCAAAGGTAATGTTTTTAAAAAATATACATAAAAACTAGATAAAATTCAAGTTGATTTTTATACAATACTAAAGAAAAAAAATCCTCATTTAGTTAAGTCTACAGATAAAAGTTGTTTTTTTTAAAAAAATCTAAATTCAGCCTTTTAATTTATTTTCTAAACAAGTTTCGAGATGTTTTAAAAAGGCCTTAGCAGTTTCCCACATTTTTGTTGTTTGTCCCTTAAAAATAAAATTTCAATGAAAAATAATCTGCAGATGCTGTAATAATATGCAGTGTTCGCTGTCATGCTGGAATGTTTCTACTACTACCGAGCAAATGACTACTAAAAATAAAGATTATGCTTTTAATATGATGCAGTTTACAAGCTAAAATATAAAGATGCCCCAGTCTTTGAGGAATACAAGATTTATTTGAAAAGAATTAAGCAGGCTAAAATGACGCATGCAAGGCCAAAATGTTGCTACTACCTTGCAAGTCACATCGCTTATATTCAAAATATGGTATTAGAGGTAAACTAAGTCTGATGTTAAATAATAAGCGGAAAAAAGATAGAAACAAACAAATCAAACAGAAAGTATACTAAGGCACTTCCAGTTTGTGTAACCCATGTAACCTTATAAACTTTCTCCATCCAAATCTTTCTCCATATTTGATAAGAAACTAACATAATGCTATGTAATAAAAATTACAATTTAATAACGAAATTTTAACTGCTTAAAAAACTTTGCTTAGCAAGCTTTGTTAAAGGCAAGTAAGCTTTCAAAATAAATGTAAGGAAAAAAAATTTCTGTAATTATTTTTTTTTTTTTAAATTTTATGACATTGGCAAAAACACCTTTAACTAATATTTATAAAGATAATAATCTAATCAAATTAATGTTGCATGATAGCAATTAAAACTACTAATCTTTTAAACTGCTTCTTATTAAACACTATTTTAATACTAATCTTCAAAAAAGATGCAAACTTTGATACAATAATGTATAACAAATAAGCCTGTAAAATAGAAGTATTTTGTTGCGTGTGGTAATTTTTAAAGTGTCACAACATCAAGTGTGAATAAACGATTATTAATCAATAAATGGCAAAGCAGAGGACTTTGGAAATAAAGGTTAAAATTCATAATAAGTTAACTATAAAAAAAACAACTTAAAAACAGCATTTTTATGCATGATCACTAAAATTGAATCACATCTAATTAATCTCATTTTTAAACAACAAATTAAAAATATTTACGTTTCAAACTTTCACTCTCCTGTTCTATCTTATTTCTTAAAAAGGTGTTATTTTGTATCTGAAATAAAAAAAAAATCACAATTTTAATTAAATGCAGCTTACTATAATCTTATAAAAAATACATTAAGATAACATAGATTAACAAAACACAATAGAGTGCAGGTTTTTAACATGAAATTCACTGCATTCTTATTTCTGATTATTTTATAAAAAGGTAGAGTCAATAGAATTTATATCACTGTAGAGGATTTTCTTAAATATAATGCTAATATATTTGGTAGGTATATTAATAAAATTATGAAATCATATTTACCTGATCTATTACACTTCTTAATTGATCGAAGTTTGCTTTAATGAGTTTCTGAAATTCCTCATGAACATGAGTCTGGAATAAAATTATCAACAAAAATAAGTTCATTTAAATAATAATAAATGTTTACAAAATTACAATTTAAAAAAGGAAGTATGATCTTACATAAGCATCATCAATATTGATGCGTTCTATAGGCAAATCCTGCAAAGTCAATTGGCACAGTTTTTTGTTAGAATTTGTACAGTTATGAATACTCTTCATATGTTCCCTTATGCTTGAAATGCTAGACTTCAGATGTTTTACAGCGTCAGATAATATAGATGCATTGACTACAGCATCATATTGGTTTTCAACAGACAAGACCCCTAAAAATTAATTAAACAGTAATTAATGATATAATGCAGTAGATAATTTTTTATTCATGAAAATAACTTCTACTTAACTACTATGTCCTGAAAAATTATTCACTAAGAGTTTAAAAATTTTCAATGAAAATGCAGAAATATTAGCATGTTTTCTTTTTTTTTTTTTCAAAAGTATCAAAGATAAATTTCCAAAGTTCTTCTCATGACAGCAGAGCTGTGCCAAACATTAAAAAAAAAAAAAAAAAAAAAAAAACAGAATAGTGAATTTCTAAAATATACAAAATATTACACAACCCAATTCAACATACAATGTAAAACAACAGACACACAACCTGATATGTTATATATTCAAAATATCACCTGTTTTTTATTGTCATAAAATAAAGTTGAAAAAAAAATTTTAAAAAATAAAAAATTTAAAAATAAAAAAACGAGGAAATTTAGAAGTTGTTAGTTTAAATAAAAATAATGAAATATATTTTTCAGTAAATTTTAAAAAATTAACTTAGTTACTATTTACTTTAGAACTCTTTTCCTAAGAAAACTTAAAATTGTAAGCCAAAAAAGAAAAAGAAAACACAATTTTATTAAGGCATATTTTATTTGAAATCATTTATAATCAGCTATTTGCAAATCATTTCTTGTACCCCCAAATCAATTTTTCTTTTCTTATTCAAAAGAATTACACATAAATTTATTGAAATTTATAATTCATGGATTAATTCACAAAATTAAAGGTTAAAATATAGGTTAGTATATAAAAGGTTAGTATTTAAACAGGAATGTGTCTCAAAATTGTCTTGAAAAATAACAAATACTTACAAGTAACTATGTTTTTTATGTCTTCTAATTTCTCATGATCTATTGAGCTGGATATATTTTCATGTACTAGTTCCACAAAATTAGCCTTAAATGCTGGAAAAAAATATAACATAAGTTTAAAGATTTTTGACACTCAAGAGTATGTAATTTTTACTTTCAACTCTATTTTATAATTTTTTTTTTTTTTTTTAGAAAAAGAGCAGAAAATCACCTTCATAGTTTTTTATTGGACTACCCTGTGCTTCTTTAAGAGCATTATCAACATCCTAAAAAACAGAAAAATATAAATTTTTAAACTAGTCAAAATAAAAATAATTCTTAAATATAAAATTATTAATATTTGCAAGTAAATCATTAGAAACATAACAATAATTGCACCATATACATATTTGTAAAATAAAATTTAAATATTTTTTTTTTAAAAAATAAGTCTAGAATTTTATAAAGTTTTGCACTCTCATTTAAACTTGCAATAAAAATCATGATAACATGAGAAGAAAAAACATAAAGGGAAGAGACAACTTCAGCTTTTTATAAAAAATATATATAATGAAATTCTTTACAGCTCTAGCATTTTTTAAAAAAAGTTTAAAGTTGATTCCTTTTCTTTAAAGTTAATAGTAAAAAGTGGAAATGTAGCTATACAATTAAAGAACTCAATGGAAGAACATGTTAATAACATCTTCACCCCCTACCTTTAAATTTTTTTTAAAAAAAAGTCTGAATCAAGAAATGAAAATGCTGTTTTAGATCTGATCTCCTTAGATCTGATCCTGACATCTGATCTTCCTTGTTTACATTAACAGTCTAATTTCACTTAGCTTGAGAATAGTTACTCAATGCAAAATATTTGTAAAATTAATTCTGCAAATACTAAATCCCAAGTATAGAGCATATAAAATAAGTTTAAAAAAAACAGGTAGAAGTACTTTTGAATATAAAATGTTTGTTTTTACACATTCCAATGAAGCTAGTTTTTACATATTCCAATGATGATTTAATCAAATTAAATGAAAATATTTCTTCAACTAACAATTGCTAATTATTCAATCACTGTGTTTTGAAAAAAATATAGCAAGAAATTATAATTTGTAAATAATCATAAAGTTTATACACACCTTGTCAGTATCATTGGCAAAATTATGTACAATATTAAAAACTTCTGTAACATTTCCTTTAACATTTGGGAATGAGTGCATCATGTGTTGATTAATGATGCACATGCAGACAATAGGTACACTAAAAATGTAAATAGAATCAATAAATTAAAAATTATTCTCTACTATATAATATATATAAAACCAAATCCTAAATTTATTTATTTTAAATAATTTTGTTTTGATCCAAAATAACTATCTTAAACATTATTAAAGTATAAGTCATACAATATAGATACTGCAATATACAATACTTTGATATACATTTTATTTCGTAGATATATTAGAAACCTGATTAACTGACACTCACAGAATCAATGATAATCTGAAAATCAAACACATTAGACAATGGACAGGATTTAATTCATAAATATTTTTTTAATGAACAAACATTAAACTGTAACTGAACATTAAACTATGAAGACATTAAAGTAAAAAATATACCACCGTAACTACACACCACTCTGATTAAACATATCAGATGGAAACAAAAATGCATGACATCAGGAAGGTAATTATACAATAACTAAGGTGACAGTCTGTGAAATGTACACTTTTATTATGCTATGTCACAAAAATGGTTCACGAGCATTTTTATTATTAAAGGATTGTTTAACAATTTACAAATGCAGATTACTAATATTCACATATTTTATGAATTGTGATTTATGAAACCTAGACAGTCATTATCATTGCAATTATGAAAAAATTATGACATATCATATAAATCATATTATCCACATGCTAAAAAACAGAGGTAAACAAATAAAAAAACTCAATCATAATCTGGAAACAACAATTAAAATAAAAATAACAATAAAAAAATTTAACAGATACTTGTAGTAAATGGACATTTAAAAGTACTTTCAATTTTGCAATAAATGAAATGAAAAGTATAAAAAATTAAAAACAAAGTTTTCATTGCAATTTGACGTACAAGCAAAAAAAAAATTTACTTCTCAAAAATATTAAAAAGTTTATCTTTCACACCACTTTCCAATAAGTAATAAATTTATTAAGAAAAATTTTCAGCAGCAAAAATGTAGCGCTCCTTTTTCATAGAATGACCAAAAGTGAGAAATTGGATTTACAACTTCGAAAAGCTGAATTTTGTAATTTGTGGTTAGCGCAATTAATTAAAATAAAAAATGTCAAATCAAAAATTCAAATTTTTCAATTCTATTATTTTAGAATTCTAATTTGTAATTTGTATTAAGTAGAAATTGGAATATATTGAGGGCCCACTAAAATCAGGAACACCAGAACAAATAAGGACAAAATATTTTGAATCCGGAAGTGTTTGTGTGTATTATCTGAGAAACTAAATTGATAATTTGGACAACTGAATTTTGTGATTCGTGTTAGCACAATTAATTAAGATAAAAAATGTTATGTCAGAAATTCACATCTTTCTATTCTTTAAGTCGATTATTTTAAACTCTGGTTTGCAATTTGTATTAAGTAGAAATTGGAATATACTGAAAGCCTACAAAAATCAGGAACATCAGAGCAAATAAAGACAAAATATTTCAAATCAGTAGAAACTACAATCCCATCCTATATGACTATTCTATATGTGTATGTATTATCTGAATATAACTACTGGATTTAAATATTTAATCTTAAGAACATATTTTAAAACTTCATAGATTTACATTAGCAGTTTCAAGCAAATAACATAAGACTTTAAAATATTAACAATTTTTAAAGGGTAACTTATTAGATTCAGATAAATGAGGATAAAAGTTAAAAATAAATAAAAAAAGGTGAATTAAATTAACATATAAAAACATGGCTGAAGTTGTTAAAATTAAAGATATGTATAATTGTTTGTATATAGTTTAATATAATTGTCTGAAAATTGTAAGATATGCATAACTGTATAAAAAATAATAATAAAAAGGCAAATTTAACTTACACAAGAAAAGCTATCATGAATATTAGACAGAACTTATGGAAATTCCTCCAGCAGTTATCAGTGTGTCGTTGCTTTTGGCTATTTTTGGCACCACAACGTCCACAAAAACGACAACAAAAGAAGAAAAGTCCGGAAATTAACATAACAATGATATAGATGATACCAATGATAACCATACTCAGGAATGCATAGTTCATTTCTGCCAACTATTAAAATAGAAAATTTAATCAAAGATTTTAGATTTTATAAAAGTAATAATTTAATAATGCAAATTAAATAAAATGAAATATAGTAGGGTTCACAACTTAAAGGAAAAACATTTTTTTTAACTCTCAATATTTTCTCAGCTTCGGAATCAATATACAAATGATACTTACATAGCAACGGCCAAATACTTCTAAATGATTTTGGTAAGTGATATAATTATACCATTTTAAATTCATTTTTCTGTCATACTTCTGAAGAAAAATAAATCAAAAAAGTTGCCCAAAAAAAGGATTTCAGTTCTTAAGTTGAATTTGATTAAGAAAAAGTTGGGGGGGGGACTTCTTTATCACAGATTTTAAAGCTAAATCATTTTTAAACAAATGGAACATTTTCGGTCATCATTTTCAGTTTAGATCTTTGAATAATATTAATAAAGCAAAGGTAATTAATATTAATAAAGCAGGGTAAAATAAAATAAAAAATGTAACTATTGTATTATCAAATTTTTACAATTCTTTAACCCATTTCAAAAATTTAAATAAGGACTCAAAAACACATGTAATATATTTCCCTCCCCCATAACTTGATTATTAGTCTGTTACCCAGTACTGTAAAAGAAAAGAAAAAGAGAGTTAAAACAAATAATATAAAAACAATGGGTAGAATCAAAATTACCTTCAGAACAGTCTCTTGAGGAGATAATGTATGTTTTCCAGAAACAATATCTATGACATAATCTGAAGGGGGAAAATGAAGAAAAAAAACATTAAGATAGTTTCAAAAGGAACATATAAAGCTTAAATAACAAAATTTTATGATTTATATATCAAATGCACCATCATAACTACACAAAATGTTTTGATCACATTACAAAGTATAATCAGTAAACATGGCTTTTCATGTTTATAATTTAAATAATAACTACAAATCTATTGCTTGAAAGAACAATTTTCTTTAACAAATTATGTTAAAAATTTCTACTTTGTATAAACTTTACATAAAAATTATGAACATAAAAAAAAATTTTAGTTTATTATGAAAACAAAGAAATTTATAAAGCATCTAGAAAATTTATAACTATGTCCACTTTAAAATCCTGAGTATCAAAATATTCAACACATTATAAATGTGTGTTATTATTTTGATATAAATTAAGCAACTATTTCTTACACTATTACTTGATAAAAAATTAATTTCATTTGATTCAAAAATATGCAGATTTGAAATAGCAGTCAATTCATGCTTCGCAATAGTCATGTTTCAAGTGCTTAAAGACAGGCACCCATTTTCAAGACTTGCCAGGTGTGAAAGAGAAGAAACAAAAGTAATTTGAAATATAATATAAAATGTAACTTTGCCAATAAAATGTAAAAATCAAAGTGAAAAACAAAACTAGTAAAACTGCAGTGGCCAAAAGAGAAAAAAATGAAAAACAAAATATAAGAAAAAGCACAGTAGTGGAGAGGGTCAAATCAGGGTTTCTGATTTGTCTCTATGGACCCTGAAATCATTCCGGGATTTGCTTTTCCCTCCACTGTGGTTTTTCTTATTCTTTTTTTTTTCCCCCCTCTCTTGGCTACTGTGGTTCATTTAGTTTAGTTTTTCATCTTCATTTTTCTATTTTTTAATGACAACTTTATGCTTTATATATTTTAAATCACTAGCTTTTTCTCATTCACCTCTAATAAAGACTTGAAATTGGTGCCTGTTTTTAAGCACTTGAAACAGGTTGACTGTTAACAAGGAATGTATTCTTTACTAAGGAATGTATTCTTTACTAAGGAATGTATTCCTTACTAAGGAATGTATTCTTTACTAAGGAATGTATTCTTTACTAAGGAATGTATTCTTTACTAAAGAATGTATTCTTTACTTAAAATAGTATGCTTTACTAAAAATAGTATGCTTTACTAAGGAATGTTTTCTTTATTAAGGAATGTTTTCTTCAGTAAGAAATTATTTACAAAATGTCAAAAAGCCAATTTACCTAGTTTTTTCCTTGAGTTTTAAAATTAAGAGAAACTTGTTCACCAAGCATATAAGGTAATACAAGTTTCGAGCCTTACCTTAAACCATATATTTTTACCTATTTTATTAAATTAGAATAACATATTTGTCAAAATCAAATGTAAATTATGAATGAATACATTGTTCCCAGCAATGGAAAATGTTCTTTACTAAGGAATGTATTCTTTACTAAGGAATATATTCTTTACTAAGGAATATATTCTTTACTAAGGAATATATTCTTTACTAAGGAATGTATTCTTTACTAAGGAATGTATTCTTTACTAAGGCATGTATTTTTTATTAAGGAATGTATTCTAAGGAAAATATTCTTCAGTAAGAAATTCTTTATAAAATGTTAAAAAGACAATTTTTGTTCCTTACCTAATGTTTTTTCATTGGGTTTTATAATTAAGAGAAACTTGTTCACCATGTCATACCAGCCCTTCAATGAAGATTCTTCCATCATTTTAAATTGTTCTAATTTTCTATTGATAGGATGATCAGTGGTCGAAGGCACAGTTGACGCTTCATTTGTCACTGTGTATTTAGTGGAATGAAGGGATGATGAACAGTGAATAATACCAACAAAAAACACTAACAGGCACAATCTATCATACATTTTGACAACTTTTGATCACCCTAAAAAACAAAATATATATGTATGTTAAAATCATACCATTTAAACTAATTTAAATATGTGCATATATATATATATATATTATTCTTTTAAATAGATATTAGTGATTATCTCATTTAAGCACAGCGATGTAGGAGATAGAGATTAATTCTATCTCATTTTTAGAGACACAAGCCAAGCCTTAAAAAAAAAACTCTGTTTAAGTCAGAGTTATAAGGGAGGTTTTAGCCCAAATCTAAAATTATTTAATATGCATAAAACAAAAAATTAACAGTTGTAATACTGTCTTTAGAGATTGTATAAAAGAATATGCCATTAAAAATTTATAGTATCATTTAACAAAAAAAAAAAAGAGAAATTAATTGTGAGTCTTAAAACTGCAATAGTCTGTCTCATGTCTACTGTAAGGAAACTAAACCTTATTGCTCTTAAGTTTTAAAACATTATGTATTTTATTGCATTTCTTTCAATAATGCCTTTTGCATAGCTATCATGATTTCTAAAAAAAATTTACTGCATACTTATTTTCAATACGGAATATATTAAAATGAACTTCCAACTAATTTACAGCTTGCAATGAATTGTTTTTATTTCTTTTTTTAACCCGAAAATTATATTTTATAAAAACAACAAAATTTCTCATAAAGCACCATATACAAAAGAGCAATCATTATATTTATGATATTTTCCTCCTTTTACAGATAGTTCACTTCTTTATTATAGTTTCGAAAAAAATAACAATGTCTTAAAACAATTTTGAAACAACACAGTAGCTTATTATTAAAATATATAAAGCAAATAATCAAAATCAATTCATATGCAAAATCTTAATTCTCAACTGCAAATTAAAAATTACTATATACCTACCTAATGAATATATGTTAATTTGAAATGCTTATCTTTTACTCAAATCATAGAGGCAAGTAATCAAAATAATCTATGAAAAACTTAGTTATCAATAGTAAATAAACTTGTTTTTTAAAAAAAAGTAATCATTTGTTATGATGGAATAAATAAAATAAAAATATTGTACGAAATTACTGACAAATAAAATAGTTATTAATTATTAAAAAATTATTAATTTTTTTAATTAAGTAAATAAGGTAGGGGAAATTTAAATGCAATTACCATAAAAAAATATTAATATTTAAAGGTAGAAGGAATATTTTATAACATAGATAAATCTTTGTTTATCTATGTTATAAAATATTTGTAAGATAACTATATTTCATATATTATAAAAATAATAATAAAGAGTATTAACATTATAATAAATATCGAAATACATAAAAATGTTAATAATTGTTGTATATGCTATAGTTGACATACTATACATTTTATGATCATCATCGATATCTATCTATATAAGTTCTGCATTGATTAGCAAGATTCAAACCATAAGTTAATGGAACTAAGATACAGATATATACTATTTTAAAGAAAACTTAATTTAAAAATTCTAATTATTGTTAGTATATAAATTGTTGACATATAATATATATTTAGTGATTATTATCGAACTCCATCAATATATGACACGCATTAATTAGCAAGATGTAAAAATTAAGTTAATTTAACTTAGATTAAAAATTATTCTAGAAAAACTTTTATTTTAAAAATTCATACACAATAATACAATTTTCAACAAAGAAAAAAAATTAATAGGCTTAATTAAAATATTCTATTCGAATGTTTCTAAAGTAATTAAATTTATAGGTGCTTCCTGTGTATGGTTTCAATTATATCAAAATAATTATGAAAGATTTTCAAGAAGCTCACTTGATACAATATCACTTAAAGATTCCATTCAATAACACAAGCGCGAAACACCCAAACAAGCGAACTTGGCACATTCCTAAAGAACAACAGAGGTGTGCGTAGTTTCGAGCTCAAATGAAAAGTGATTTCATAAACACAAAAAGGATTTCGCGTGTTGGGGTGTCATTATTGAATTCCAAGTACCTATCAAGATTGAACGGTACTTAGTTTTGTTGAGAAAGTAAGAAATTATCTCTAAAAAACCCAGCTGATGCCAGGGACGCGTAACCATGACAGTCACGTGACTGACGTCATAACAAGACGGAGACGAAACAGAAAGGTGAGTGATTCTCTAGATGCGCCAATTCATATCCTTGATCGCCAAATGGTGGGATGCTTTAGAGCCAAACTAAAATGTTTGCTTTTCCTTCGGGCTATCAAGTGATAAGAAAAGGTCAGTTCGGATTTGATGAAAGATTAATAATGGTGGATGGTAAAAAATACTATTGAAAATTAGTTATCGAATAAATAATATTTTTATTTGGAAGTAAAAAATATTTATAACTTTAAAATCGATCTAAATATTTTAAAATAATTCTTCGTTTTTAATTATTATTATTTAAATAAAACTTCACTTTTTAAGCGTGTTTGTATAATTTAAAAAGTATAAGTTCATAAAATTTTCTTAAATAATTCAGCAACTTGGAATTCTTTTTTTTAAATTTTCAACGTTTAATTTAAAAGATAAAATTTTAAACTTTTTTACTAAATGAATAAAAAAAAAATCAGCAAAAATTTACTAAAATTACAAAAAACAAAAGAAAAAAATGATGGGATGAAAAATTAACTTCAAAAAATAAGCAAATAATAAAGTTATGAACGTGAAGTTATAAAAATAAACGGTGTTAAATACTATGTCGGACTAAAATTTAATAGAAATGTGGAACGGAGAAACAAATTAAATAAAAGTATTAAGAGCATTTCGGAATTATAGGACCCATGTTTATTAGCTGAAAAAAATATATAGATCCCGAAAGAAATGATACAAATTATTAGCAAGGAAACTGCAGATTAAAACTGATTTTTTTTTTTTTTTTTTGCATAAATTTTGTAAAATTTCTATCGATATTAAAAAAAATGGTAATAATCATAACATCTATGCATAACAAGTTGATGCATAGATGTCGTCGTTTTTCATTACCTTGTAAAGGTGAAATGTATAATACAAAGTTAGATTCCCTTATTGGAACTTTTCAAACAAATTTAATTAATCTGTTTCAAAGTTCAAACGATCAATTTAAATCAGCTTCATGTTTATTTAATTAGCTTTGTAACAAATTCATTTCCTTCCTAGCATTGAAAATAAGTTTAACTTTTCTTCGCTTACATTAAAAAAAATTTCATCATTTTTAACATAACTGAACTTTATTTGTATAAGCATAACAGTACTACTATTAGTAAAAGAGATTATCACAACAATAAGATGCATACATGGTCGATTTTAATAACCTTATATGAGGCTGAAACGTAAAATACGAACGTTCACCGGTTACAACTTTTCAAACGATTTTAATTAGACTTCTCAATTGTGTTTATTTCACCACGACACAACTAAACGGATTATATATTAAATTTTATGAAAGACCATTGTAAAGTTGAATGCCATAGATGATGCATTAGGTAGCTAACTATTTGGCGACCTTCAAAAATACTTTTAAGACTTTTATCTGATGATTTACTTCAAGGCTTTTCGAACAACCAAAAGCTTCCACCCACTGCTTCAAAGCGATTGAATGAGGAGTTGCCAGATCGTATAATAACACGATTTAAAAAAAAACGATTTTTTCTCCTATTCATCATCGCATCTTCTTATTAAACTAAAAAGCTGAACACAATAGCAAAGAATCAGTATATTAACTTTAAATCTCTTCATGAAATATAAATGAATGAAGCGAACAATGGATACCTGTTTTATAGTGATCATTTATTTAAAAAAAAAAAAAAAATATTGATGCATATGGAAGCAAAAAGTAGAGATTTATTTAATATTTCACAAGTTTTTATTTTCTTTTGTATTTCAATACATCTAAAAAGATAAAGTAACTTGGCGTTACTTCATTTATTTATTAGCCGTGAAAATACAATAATTTATTTTGAATAGTTAACATACAATCAGTATCTGGTTGTTATTCTAAATTTCAATTCAATGCATATGCCATTTACAATGCACAAAAAGAACGCCTAATTTTTTTTAATGATGGGATTTTAGATCTAATAATGATAGGTACCTGCAATCTTGAAATTACCATCCCAATGATTTAGCTAAGGGATCGGACAAAAGTTTTGACCGATTATGAATGAATAATAATTGAATGGTAAAAAATAATGAATGAATTTTTAAATTCATTATTTTTTTATTATACTATAAGGCTAAACCCTCTGTTCGCTCTGCTCACCAGCTTCGTAATTGCTTCTCATTCGTCATTTTTTTTATCATTATTATTATTATTATTGTCCTTTAAAGCTTAAAATTTGCATTTAAACTGGAAAAAGTTATAAACAGTTGGGACTGGGTCGAACCTACTCAAAAGCAGGGAAAACTGCTTTTCCGTGAAAACTAAACAAACATCAATCCCTTTCTCCAAAAAATTTTGTAGCCAATTATGTTGAAGTAAAATATTGACTTAAATCAATCACTATCTTTCAAAGAAAAAGAAAAAACGATACTATTCTAATGCAAGCTTAAGTTTTGTTACCATAACAATTACGCAGGTCACCAGTTACCGACAATACACATAGACGTATCAAATACGGAAATATCACGATCATTAGTGATAATTATTTACGAATACGATAATATCGTGATCATTATCGAAAACATGCCAAAAAGACGATGCTTGAGACAATTACACATAACGATTATTTAATGCGATATAACTATGAGTGTTGTGAAACTTTACTTGGGTATCAAAAATATTGACCAATATAAATTAGCCAAATGAGAAAGATATCGCGATGAATTAAGTGTCTATAATTTTTGGCAATATTAAAATTTTTACTTATCAGTCATGGGGACGTACGGGACACGACTCGAAAAAGCAGTGGTCAACGCATAGTCCCGATAACCCATAAGTATCGGTATTAATGATCTTGTTTACCATAGCAAATAAGCTTATCATCGAGAATATAGTAACCATGATATTGCAACTTTCTGCACGATGCTCTCCATTAAATTGAATTGTTTGATATTACAATATAAATTGTAAAAGAGGAAAAGAAAAACAAAATTCATAAAGAATATCTTTTCATGTTTTCAATAATTAGAAAATTACATTTTAGAGAAATATTATTCAATAGCAACATTCTATGCATTACGCCGATTAAATGTACACCAAACCACAAGAATGGAAAATTTTTCTAAAACCCACCCATGCAAAACCACTCGAACAAAAGTCGAGCAAACATAGAATGTTTTTGAGGTACAGCACAGAGCGGGAAACACTATTGTTAATACAGCAAGCACATATCACGCATTTATAATCAGTAACGGCTATAATAGCAAAAAAAAGTTGGATAATTGAAAGCAATTCATGATTACGCATAAAAAGGGGTTTGAAGGGCGGCAAAAACGGAAAGTATGGGTGCGAATTTTTTTTTTGTTCCATGTTTTTTTAAGTCACATTATAGTCACATCCGTGATTAAACTGGTTTACTGTCGGCCTCTCCCTTCTATGATGTGGATTTATAATAAACAGTAGTAGCAGGCTTGGTTGTATTGGATATTCATCAGATACCGAATACACCCTTTAAATAATGAGATGTCTGTCAACAATGACTTGATAGGAATACAAAGTATAATATAACAATAAATGTATTTCTTAAAATAAAATATTAATTGGAGCAGAAAAAAAAAAGTTCGGAAAAATAATAAAATACATAAAACATCAATCTCTCCATTAAGTATTCAGAATTTAAGAGACAAAAGGATACATATTTTTTAAAAAAATTGCAGTGAAATCGGACAAGAAAAACAAAAAACGGATTTTTTTTTAAATTTATTAATTTTATTGGTATATATATCTTTCAGCATTGTGATATCTTCAGCAAATGTACTAATTGGTTAATTATTTTTTTTCTCCCCACAAGTTACGGCGATTCAGATGGTATTCAAAAAGAAATGTTAATTTCCTAGTAGATATTTGAGTCTAAAAGCTGATCGTGCGCAATCATTGGTTTTGGGCAACGGCTTTAAGCTTGGAAAAAGCTGGACGCCTGAAAAGCTTGGGAAAACGTTATGGGCAAACTATATCATCGAAAAGTAAGTAAAAAAAAAAAGTGAGTAAAAAATAAATTATGAATAATTAAAAACATAATCAAGAAAAAACAAATGGAAACCTAAAACATACTTATTCTAACATATATGTGAAGTTCCACGGACATTGATAGAAGAAAGAAAGAAAAAGAAAGCTATGAAAAATTACTTTTGCATCAGTATATTTGGAGATAACTGAAGAGATAAGAGAATAATGATAACATACTGCTAAATGCAAAACAGGTACTAAAATTACCTGTTATCTTTTAGATTCTTCTCCGAATTACGTTTTTATTTCTATATTGATTACAGAATAAAGAGATCAAAAAATATTGTTGTTTAGTTGCCTAGGCAACTGGATTTTCCACACTCTGATTTAAAGAATAAATTATTTATTCCACACACGAAAAAGCTATCTTGAAACCATACCCAACTACATGGAAAGAAAAAATATGAAAAAGTACTAAAAATGCTGAATAGTTCCTGGCATTAAACGCCTGTTTAATTTAAAACTTAATGTCAGGATAAATTTTATCTCATCTAATATAATATTCTATTTAAAATAAGTTAAAAAAAATCACCATTTCTTTTTATTTAGCTAGCAAATTTATCGTTAATCAATTTCTTTGCCTTAATAAATAAATTAATGTCGATTTAATAAACCTATTAAGTGTAAAGTGCAAGCATTTTTAATACTTGCGCATTTATATAAAAAAAAAAGAATATAATTTCAATCAAAGTGGGGAAAAATATATAAAATTGAAATTTCTAATAAAAAAAAATACCGGGAAAACTTTTTATAATACGTAAAAAAAAATTTTTTAATTAATATTCTTTTTAAGATTCGTTGTATAAATAAATTCAAATAATGCACTTATTCCACTATCGGTTACATTCAAAATAATTATCACTCTAAAAATTGGGGTAAAAAGTAACTTGTATAGGTAAATTTAAACTTTCAAAGGTTTCCTTAATGCACAGAAAACATTTTTAATTATTATTTATTAAATTTATACATAGAAATTGTTCTTAAAAAGTAAAAAGCGGGGGGGGGGAATAATTAAATTATATTTTCATTACATTATGCATTTCAATGCAAAACATGTTCTAAATAATGAAAAATACTATTTATTCTGTCATTCTTATAAGAAAAATAATGACAATAATATATGAATTTTATTTTTATGTGTACATAACTTAATTTTTCTAATTTAATTTTGACCTTTAGAACTATAACCATTTATAAATTCAATGTTTTGTTTTAAATCTCCCCTCTTTACTCCATTTTTAAAAAAAATTGACATGCAATAAAATTATTGTTGTGAATTAATGAGCATTAGATTTGCACAAATAGATTGCTAACAATTATTAAAGAAAAAAATTATCATAGTTTTAATTCCCATTGACTTCAAAGAAAATTTTACTAAAGTAAAACTCAGTTTTCATAAATTTAAAAAAATAATAATAAATAAATAAATCATTAAAATATCGATACATAATGATAATATAAAGATATGGTATCACAGATTAAATGTAGGTAATTACATTTAAATTAGGAATTTTACTCCTTGACGTTAAGTTTCCTTAAAAATTCCTAATTTTTTTAAGTTGGCACTTAAAAAATACCGGTATTAAGTACTTTATTTCAAAAATCAAACTGTTTTTTTAAAAATTATAGCGAAAAATCTAGCCTCAGAGATAAATTTAAAAATAGGGGTGGATTTGAGTTTTATTATTGTAGGACTAACCCTGGGAGAATTTTGTATTTTTCCGCTCAATAATTTTTCCTCCCTTAGTTCAATTAAAAATTACAAGGAAACAAAAGTGAAAAATTACTACATTTAATTCAACACATAGACGGTGACAAAATGAAAAAAAAGTAATAAAATATCACAACAATTTGATTTTTGCAAGCTTATTATTATTATAAAACGAAGCAAAACGGTTTCGTAATTTTCTTTACAAAATTGACACATTTCTTTTTTAAATAAACCGTAAACAAACAGCAACAGACATTCTTTTTTTCAAAAAAACTGCTAAGAAATTGTTTTGCCTAATCTTTATGTAAGGAAATAATTTAGCTGAATTAAACAGAGAAAGAATAAATCATATACAAACAATAAATTAACTTTTTAATTTAGTTTTATTTCATAAGAAAGACAAAGCAATTTAGAAATTTGACTTATAAGAGCAGAAGAGTAGTTTTTATTCAAATGCAAATATTTCCCATTTTCATTCAAATGCGCTATTTTAAATTAGAAAAGAAATTTTCTCTCTCTTTTATCAAAACAAAAATCAGAGCAACTTATTCCCACACGATAACTTTCTTTAAAAATTCGCAAATGTCAAAAGAAGTTGGAAGTAGAAAATATATAAAAGGAAGAAAAAAGAGGGAGGAAAAAAGACGAATACTTTCACAAAACAGTAACGTGCCAAAATAACTTTGAAGCAAACATGCTTTTTTTAACAAATCGCTCACCTTGAAAACGGAAGCTTTAGAAAAAAATATAAATAAGGAAAAAATCGGCCTTGGAAACTCAGGTAAGCATGAAAAAGTCGCATCTTTTAAGTCGCCCAAGGCTTTCGATTTTTTTTCTTTCTCTAATAAAAAAAAAATCCTTACAAAGTATTGCTGCCAAGCATGCAAAAGATAGAAGGTAAGAAAAAAAAAAGATTATAAAAAGCGAAAAAAAAGAGCAGACACTCTTAATGACTTTTGAATTGAGACTAGTAACAACTACGCGCCTCTCTGAGCACGTAACGGGCAATAAGTACTTTACAAATGATAGTCATTTTATAGCATTAAAACTGGATTGTTAGATTACGGTATCGTCTGCTGATGACTCAGCTCA
Source organism: Parasteatoda tepidariorum (assembly GCF_982258835.1). Taxonomy (NCBI): domain Eukaryota; kingdom Metazoa; phylum Arthropoda; class Arachnida; order Araneae; family Theridiidae; genus Parasteatoda; species Parasteatoda tepidariorum. Next base: position 66,092,763 of record NC_141764.1, read on the forward strand.
CAGCCGCTTCCTATTTTAACCATTATATCATTTGTAAAGGATCACAATTATCCTTATCTCATTGTTCAAATGCAAATTTGCTGAAAAGTAATATAATCTACGACGAAAATAAATCAACATGTTTATAAAAAATAAGCTTGATAAAAAAATGAAACTCTTATTACCTGCATGAAAACTAAAGATAAAAAAGGAATAATTTAATTGCAAACGATCACATGGAAAACAGATCACTATATTTTCCAAACTATTTTTTTTTTTTTTTTTCAGTTTTCATATCAAACGTTTGTTCTTATCAGCATAAATCAATGAACAAAATGTGTTTAATTGTGCAACAAAGCGAATGCAAAAGTTGATTTTAATAAGTTTCATGTAAACACAAGGTAAAACGTTTTTTTTTTAATTAATTAATACACTTGAAATTAGGTTACCAGCACTGAATTATGTACTACTAATTAATCAAAATCGATTTCTGAATAATAAGGAAATAACTTTAAATTACCTTTCGTAAATACAAGCTATGAATACTCCTAAAAAATTTTAACTTAAAATAATGGTAATTAACAAGGCTGCTATTTTTAAAATTAACGTATTGGCAATTTATAAATTAACAATTTTTACAAATGTATTAATATTTGCATTCGAACCTTCACCATACAAACTTGTAAAATAACGGTTTATAACCCAGGAAATACCTTAGTATATATTTTATACAAACACAAAAGTTTAAATTGTAACTTTTTCAATTATATATCATAATGCAGAGAGTCCAAAAAGCATGGAAAGATAAAAATACCTCGAGAAACAAAATTTTGGAACAAAAGTCTAAAAATATAGGTAAGAAATATTTCCAAAAAGATAAATTCAATAACATCAAATCATTTTCAGAATCTATTTCTCAAAAAAATATATTCTTTTTTCACTCTTTAAAGTAAAAAATATACAAGAATTTATTTACCTATGTAATATTAATTAATTAGCAAATAAAATAAGATAAGACCCAGAAATATTTTAATGCCCAATTATTTTACAGTTATTAGCTGCGTGAATTTTGAAGCTCAATTTTAAAGAGTAGAAAATATAATATACATTTAAGATTACGGATGGAAAACTGCAGAAACTTGAAATATCAGCTGATTTTTATCGTATAAAGTAATAAAAACAAAAAATAAATTAACTCAAAATGATTTACGACCCAGATCACATAGTCTGGATTGATAGACTTATCCGATATTAAATCGACCAAGAACTCGACCAAAATCAATTTTGAAAACGCAGCGGTGTAGCGTAAAAATTCTAGAGGAACTGTTCGAACAAGAAAGTTCGATATAACAAGAACAAGTTGAAGATATAAGTTTATAAAAGAAAATGCTTGACTTTTTCGGATTTTTCCAGTTAAGAAAATAAAAATTGTGAAATAATTTTATTTAGACAAGAACTACTTCACTGTTACTTCGATCTTTTATTCTAAAAATGTACACTGCAATATTTTTATTTCTGAATAAATACTTGGAGACAAATTAGAGACAAATATTGATATCGAAAACCAATACTTAGATTGATAAGGTATGAAGAAAATGGTTTTTATTTCATTCTTAATTTCTTTTTGTCAGAAAGGTTTTCTATTTTAATATCTTATAACGAGCCTAATTTCTGATATTATGAAGAAATAAATATTAAAAAAAAAACATAAGTAGAATTATTTTTGGAAATTTCCATTACTCCTAAGAAAAATTTCGTAAACATGTTTCGAGCTTGGCCATGTTCGCCAAGGTTTCGAGCAAGCAAACACACATTTCCACAGAGAAAAAAAAACAAGATCAAAATATGGAAAATTAAGTAAAAATAAAAACTAGAAAAAATTTTGCCAAAAAAGAATTTAAAAACATAAAACAGAATAAGAATTTGAAGTTGGTGATATAGGCTATAATAATGAATAACATTTGGCTATACATAACAAAGATCAAATTTAAATACTTAGCGCGAAAGTGATTAAAACTAAACAGTCATTTTCGAGGGCATCGAGGGCATACGAACGTTGGGTGTGAAAATAATGTTATCTTCATCTGTATTACTGGGGTTTGGTGATTCGTTTTTTGTCCTACTATTGAATTTTATATAATAGATTAGTAAAATTTTATTGTAATAATTTTACTTTTATCTCCGTATACCCCCCTGGGGTGGGTCGGAGTTCAACCTTCTTATAATAGATTAGTAAAATTTGAGGATTAATTAGGAATTCAAGTACTTTTTAGGGATAATTGCGTTTTCGTGATTCGCTTTTTGACCTAGCATTTAAATTTCTATAATAGATTAGTAAAATTTGAGAATTATTTAGGGATTCAAGTACTTTAAAGATCAAGTGTCATTTATTTATGAATTTTTAAAAGTCCGAATCAAATTTTTAAATTATAAAAAATTTTTAAAAAAATAAATCTCCATTTGAAATTTTATTTAATTACGATTAATCTTTCTCATTAAATGAAATAATTTCAGCTACAATCATTTTAACAAGGACTAATTCACAGTCTCCAACATATGAGATTTTTTCGAAATAATTTCTCCAACGGAAGTGAACTAATAAAATGCACTTTTAAAACAAATAGAATTTTTCAAAAACGTTGATCAGGAACTAAAGAACATGGTCAATTGTTGGTCTGACCTTTTCTATATCTATTTAAATTATTTATAAGAAGCGGTGGACTAAATTCTTTTAATTTTAATTTATTAAAATATTAAAACATTACTTTTGTTAACATTGAGAAAATTATTTTCTGAAACTACGGAAACTCCGTAGGGGATTGAAGGTATGTTAATATAACTTGAAATATTCAGAGCAGACGAGGAAAAATATTTTTTAAGTAATACCTTGACTTGACTGTAAAATATTTGTTATAATTTGTCATTCTAATGTGATATTGCTCTTATTCAGTCCAAAACATTTTTGTTTGTATTGTTATTTCATTACTAATTCAGACTTGTAAACCTTCTATTGAACCAGCAGTTCCCAAATAGAGTTCAGCGGAACCCTAAGGTTCCGTTGAAGGGTGGCAGGGGTTCCAAGATTTAGGATTTTTATTTTTAATAGTTAGGAATTTTGAAACCTGTAATCAAATTTATATCTGATTAATTGTCCATTATTTATTTAATATTTTTGTTAATTTTATGAAATTATTTAATTAAAATGCTTGTGAAAAAAGAAAATCGAAATTTTAAAAAAAATTCTAATAACAATACATTGAATGAATAAGGAAAAGGACACTTGTATAAAAAAATTGTGTAAGTATTTCGCATAGAATAAAAAAATAACCAAATTCAACAATGAAGAAATATGACGTCATTCTAACGTTTCTCAACTTTTATTTCGGTCCTTTTTCGTTTTTATTTCAATGAAAACCAAGTTTTAGTTCCAGTATATTTAGTTTATACATACACTTAAAATCAAATTAGAAGACTCTGTTCAGATCTGTAACTGTCAAACATAATAGTATTGATAAAACGATACGATGGAGAAAAAAATTTCCTCTTTTATTCATTCAGTAATTATTTTCAAAATAATTAACAAAATTTCAATCGTTCAATAAATACTTTCAAAATAATTAACAAAATTTCAATCGTTCAATAAATATTTTCAAAATAATTAACAAAATTTCAATCGTTAAAGATTTTCATTTATTTATAAATTTATATATTAAGTCTCGGTATTTGAAAAGATTATCAATCATTTAGGGTTCAAAAACTGAAAAAATTGGGAACCACTGTATTAAACTATTAAATTAAACAGAGTTAACAATTATTATTCTGTTAAAATAACATTCAATCATTTAAATTTGAATTATTTAACTACTTTTCTAATCATCTGTTCTTTCATTGCTGTTGATGATTGTTGTTTTAGTAAAAAATTCAACACAGATGACATAAAAGGCGGAAATCGTGCAGACGATACTTGTAACGCATAACTTCCGTTAAAGGATTGATTGCTAGATTTTATTATTTGAATTAGATAGCTCTTGTCAGGTGAGTTTAAAACGATTATGGTACTCCACCAGTAAACATTTTAGAAGAATAACATCTAAAAGTTTTTATTTATCATTTCATAAGTTGATCGATTAGCGATTCGTCAAATTTTTTTTAAGTGATAGTTTTACACCAAACTGTTCTCTGGTACACTTTCAACACAAATACATTACAAGATTTAGGAGTTTCTATCTGATAAAATCACAGGAAAAATAAATAAATAAACAACTAAAAACAATAAATAAACACTAAATAATTTTTTTTCTTCTAATTATTGAATTTTTAGAAACTAAATATCAGTCGTAATGGCTTAAAAGAGTAAACTGAAATAAGCTTATTGGTTAGTGTTAACTATAGTTTAAATTACAGTATCGGACCCAAAAATGTATTATCCTTTCTAGCCAGCGTATTTTCTCTGAACGTATCTTCTTTTTTCGGCAGATTTGGATTTTCGTATGGGGTTAGCCACAATTTGAAAAAAATCATCCCAATAGTTTAGGATAGAGAGCGATTGAAAATTTGGGCCTTTTAAGGTTATTTTAATTTTTTTGCTTATTTCACCGTATCTCGAGACCTTTTTAAGTGAAGCAAACATTTTATGTGCACAAATATAATTCGTTTATCCAAAGATCATTCCTCGTAATATCTACTAATTATTAAATAATTTTCATTACTTTTCATTGTTTTATGTAACAAGAGTCGAAAAACTATTGAATTCTAAGGTATACAAATTTTTACACCCTATCTAAACTATACCATTTTATACTATACAAAAAATTTTTACAAAATTTGTTCAATAGTTTCTGAGAATCATTTAAATATACGTAATTTTTGATTTTTTTTCTTTTCCTCACATGCATCTTGGAAAACCTGGTATTTTTTCCATAAAAATTTACACCTGAAAAATGTGGCTTATCATTAGTATGTTCCAAGCCTTTCTATTGAATTAAAGCAATAATATTACGAAATACACAATGAAAATTCATTACACCGATTTCAAAGCACAAATAAGATTTTTTTCTGAATAAGATAACAGAATTACTAATAGACAAAATGTAAAATATATAACAAAATTTACCGTTGGGATCCTACACTGATTTTACACAGGTTGGATCGTACACAGGATCCTCCTACACAGTTCTTCACGCCTTAATTAGTTTATATTTCAAAATTTGAAAAAAATTCCATAAGTAACAGAAACACTTGTTTAAACCGTTACTTTTTCTAATTGAATGTCACCCAAGCGTGCTATCAGGCTTTTAGGCAAGATAAGATAAAATTGAGAGGATTTTAAGCAGATAAATAGTAATAATACGGATCTAAGGGATGTGAAAGTGAAGAAAAAAAATTTATTTTTAACCCTTATCTTCCTCGCATTCAAACGTCATTTATTGGTGTTATTACAGTAATTAACACAGTCACGAAGTTACTTATTAACTTGTCAGAGTTTTCGCAATTGAAATCAAAACATGACAGAATTGTTTAAATATAATTCGAAATTACATCGTAATCAAACAATTTGATCACAGTGGTTTCCCTATTCATCTTTCCCCAAAATTCTGGTTATTATTATCCTTATTATTATCATTATTATTCTTATCATTATTATATTTATTGTTATTATTTATTGAAGTATTCAAAAAGGAAAATAAAAAAAAATTATATATGTTCTAATATTGCGTTGTTTCAAACTAGATTTTAAAACCATTAAATAGTTTGACTATAATAAAAACATATTTTTGTTTTAGTAAAATGATTATTAATCTTATTATTATTGTTGTTATTATCCTAATTATCATTCTTGTTATTATCATTGCTATTCTTATTGTTATTATTTTTATTAATTGAAGTATTCCAAATTGCTTATTAACTTGTTAGAATTTTCACAATTGAAATCAAAACAGGACAAAATAGTTTGAATATATTTTAAAATTATAGTTCATCGTAGTCAAACAATTTTTTCTCTGATCAAAGGTTTCTCTGTTCACCTCTCCACAAAAACGCAGGTCATAATCATTATTATCTTTATTGTTGTTCTTATTGTTATCATTATTAAATTCTAATGTTTTATTTATTGCGTTGCTTAAAAACTAGATTTTAAAACCATTAAATGGTTCGACTCTAATAAAGAAAAATATATTTTTGTTTTATTCTTCCTATAATTATTGTAAATTTTCTTATCATTATTATATGGTAAAAAATGGTAAATTTTGCTAACATTGTGATTTTTTTTTCCGTAAAAGAGCGTTTTTAATTCGCAAGTTCTCTTTTGCTGGACTAACAGGTTTAATTTATTAACAGGTTAAGAGGTCATATATATCTCAGACAAAATAGTTGATGAATTAAAAAATGAGTTTAAGTCGTATTTAACGAATAGATGGAGGAGTAATGAATAGAAGGAATGGATAGAAGAAATAATGAATCGAGGAAATAATGAATGGATGAAAAGAAGGTCTCCGGAATTTAAACTGGATAATAGCACTATACAGAAAAAGAGCCGTGGTGGCTCAGGGGATAGAGCGCTCACCTTCCAGGGTCCGAATCCCAGCGATGACTGGTTGATTCAAATTCCGCACCCGGCTCGCACCGATCACAGTGCTGACTTAAAATAACCTCAATGGTAGACGAATCGTGGATTTAGAGTCCCCTTGCCGTCAGGGTAACCGAGGGAGGTTTTCATGGTTTTCCTCCCCATGTAACGCAAACGCGGGTTCTTCTTCTTCTTCTTCTTCTTGCTTGAGCTTGTCAGATATGTGGCACTTCTGCACATGTTGCATTTTGTACCATACTCCAAGCCCAATTTTTCCTAGTTCCATTGTCTGGGGTCGCCTACTTTATTAATATAGTCTGACAGTCCCTTAATGGAATTAAGGTGAAGCTCTTTAGGATATGGATTGCCTAAGGTGGTGAGGCGCGTAAGGGCGAGGGCATCACATTCGTATAGGATGTGATGTGCTGATTCTACCTCTTCACGGCATTTCCGACATATTGGTTCTTGTTCGAAAAGTCCCAATCTATGTAGATGTTTCCTGAAATGATAATGCCCAGTGATGAAGCCTACAATTGTTTGAATCTTCAATCTTGGGAGCCTAAGAATTTCAGAAGCAATTTTTGCAGAAGGGCTGCTGATCATGCTTTTAGCATGTTTTTGTCCAGGAGAATTGCGCCAAACTTTGTTCATCTCCTGTTTTTCCCATTTTAGGACAGCCTTCTTTGTAGTCTTCATATTGATTCCACAGAAGGGTTCTGTTCCTATTGGATTGAAAGAGGATCCCTGTTTTGCGAGTTCATCAGCTCTTTCATTACCATCAATTCCCATATGCCCTGGTACCCAAATAAGAATGATTTTATTCCTTTTTGCCAGTTCTATTAGGAGATTCTTGCATTCCAAAACAATTTTTGATTTTACTTGAAATGAGTAAAGAGCCATCAAGGCTGCTTGACTGTCGCTGAAAATAAGAATCCGCTTGCCATGGTAGCCTTTCTTAATATTTATCTGCAGACAGTTTACAATAGCAAGTACCTCCGCCTGAAAGACAGTAGCATACTCCCCAAGACCTTCAAAAAGGTTGAATCTTGGTGACAAGCCACAGACACCCAGTCCTGAGAGGTTACCTTTCTTTGATCCATCGGTATACCAGATTAGATCATCATTTTTTGTATCGATCGTGTTGTTATCCCATTCTTCTCTGGTAGGAAAAACTACTTCAAATGGTCTTTCAAACACGTACTTTCTCTCCATGCAGTCAGAAGGCATAAGGAGAGTTGGATGGTAAATTTTCTTAGTAATACTGGTATGACCTCTAGAAGAGGGCTTGTCATACCATTGATATTGCAATTTCATTCTATATGCAGTCATTCTGGCAGAGCTGCACATGAAGATATCTAAAGGAGTCAGGTCCAGAATTGCCTCAAGTACTCTGGTAGGGGCCGTGGACATTGCACCTGTGATACACAAGCAGGCCAGTCTTTGCAGACTTCCCAGCTTGTCCTTCACAGTTTTCTGTTCCACTTTACACCACCATATCACTGAAGCATATGTGAAAGCAGGCCTGACAATTGCTGTGTACATCCAAAACATCATTTTTGGTTGTAATCCCCAGTTTTTACCAAGCATGCGTCTGCACATCATTATGCATTTTTTTGCTTGATTAATTTTGTAATCAACATGTTTATTCCAGGTGAGTTTTTGGTCAAGAATTAAGCCTAAAAATTTCACCTCAGAGGCAATATTGATTTCAACGTTAAAAAGTTTTGGGATAAAAAAGCCTTCCCATTTTATTTTACGAGTGAATGGTACTAGATTGGTCTTCTGTGGATTTATGTCCAGATTCCTCTCCCTGCACCATTTGCTTACATAACTTAGAGCGTTTTGCATAAGTTGGCAAGTTATGTGAAAATCTTTGCCAAGGATGAGTATGACAATGTCATCCGCATATCCCTGGGTATAGTAGCCTGTATTATTTAGATGTTTGATTAGGCTATTTACAACCAGATTCCAAAGTAATGGTGATAGTACACCTCCTTGTGGACAGCCTCTGGTTGTTTCCTTTTCTAATGTCTCGTTGAAGATATTCATTTGAATGGCTCTATCCATAAGTAGGGACTTAAGTAGTCCCCTTGCCGTCAGGGTAACCGAGGGAGGTTTTCATGGTTTTCCTCCCCATGTAACGCAAACGCGGGTTAGTTCCATCAATAAGTCCTTCACGATGGTAAATTTCTCCCAAATACTTAATCCAAGAGTTCACTTGTCTTCTGGATTAGGTTCAAAATTACAAAGCAACGGAGTTGAACATAAGTAGTCGTAAATCAAAAAATTGGATCGGCTGTTCAACGACAGTCATAAAATATAAATAAAATAAAACTATACAGAAAAAAAAATCGTATTGCTTGCATAGCAAAAACACTTTCATGAACAATTTGAGAATGTGACTTATCATTATGTTGCCCTTTCAATTAATATGAGAGAGAGGACACATTATGGGCACAACAATACACTCTTAACGTCTTGGCCGTGTGAAAATCTTTACGAATAAAAAAGATTTCACTCTCTCAGGAATTTTCCTTTCAAAAAGGCCTTTGGCCTTCTTTGTGTAGGCTTTAGAACAATCCGAGTGCAAACTACTTGAGCAGAACATTTACCCACAGCAAATTAGAAGTGCAATCAACTGAAACGTCGACAATAGAGCACTTATGGGGGTGGGGGCACAAGAAGCCGTCATTTTATTCAACACTTTCTCTTTTTTTTCGATAATTTTATTTTAAGTATGAATAATGTACTAAGGGAAAAGAACAATTATAGTTGAGTATTGGATTTTAAGGTGATTACAGTATGAGTCATTGTATTCAATATATCTGATTGTTGGAGATGGGATTGTCTTTTATGCGGTGTCAACTTCTTTTAAATGTCCTTTAAGGGACATTCTTCACTTGATGTCATTAAATAAAGGAAGAACATAGCTGACAATAAAAATCTTATTAGTGCTATCACTTCGTGGTACACAATTTAATCTTTTTTAAAGGCACTGACTCCACTGGGATTGGTGAAAAAAACGGTCGAGTTCTTCAACAGATTTTCAGGGAGAACTTAAGCTGGCTCAATTAATACAAAGTAATGGGTTTTTTATAACTTGTCTTTATCAGGGTGCGTAGTCAAATTTTCAAAAAAAAAGTACCTTTTAAGTACTTTTTAAGCATTTAAAAATATTTTTTAAGCACTATATACATTAACAAAATCCAAAATAATTTTTTAAGACTTAACATGATCATGATAAAATAAGTAGTTTCTGACAAAAAAAACTATTGTCTTGATTATATTAGCCATTATAAAATGATTAAGAGATTTGATATCGGAAGGTGGAAAATGAAGTCGGAAATTGATATTATCTTGCAAAATGCAGCAGAGTTGCACACTAAAATACAATAATCTCCCAAAACCCAGCTCAGTATATCTGCACATACGGACTCGCAAGTATTTATCAAGCATGTAAAATGATTGGCGCTTTCATACGCTATGGACCGACTGTACGCCGAAATATATTGTGGTTGAATGAATTGTGAAAACATTGAATAGAACAATGCGAAAAGCATGCTTTTGCATAATACGTGACGAAAATCCACAGGATAAAGAAAAAAATCTCATTTTCGAAAAGGGAAAATTTAGCACCTTTTAAAAACACACAATGAAAAAAGCACCTTCAAGGTCTTTTAAATAACGAAAATCGAAAATAAGCACCTTTAAGCACTTTTTAAAAACGCTACGCACCATGTTTTTTTTTCATTGCAATAATACATACATTCTTCAATAAGTAATTAGGTGTTTTTTGCATTTTTTGTTCTGATGCAATAATGCATACAATCTTAATTCTGTCTTGAGAGCATCTTATCTTGCTTAGGATAGGTTTTTTTTTTACGGATAGATAGTTTATCTAGAGTTCTTTTTTATCACTTTGTTAATTTCCAATACGTAAAAATTTCTCATCAGGTTTGAGCAGACGCTAGATTTATCAATCTAGTGATGCCCATCGTTTTAAGATCATTTTCCAAGGAATCAATCCATCTGGTGTTTGGCTTACCCCTTTTTCGGTTGCCTGTAAAAACTTTCCAAAAGTCAGCTTCTTAACTAGATTTCCATAATCCTTTTCTATGGATGTGACTCAGTCATCTTATTCTATAGGATTTAATCAATGAAATTAAGTTTGATTGCTTAAAATTTCTGTATAATTCGTAATTGTGCTAAATCAACGCCATACATCGTTTTTTTTAGCAGCGCCGAAGAAGGCTCTGAATAATTTTTTTTCTTCAAGAATTAGTAGTTTATTTTCATTAATTTTATTTAAAGGCCATAACTAATGCAGATTTAATTAGAGTATTATATAAATTGATTTCAATTTTAATGGAAATAAGCTTTGCTTTCAGTTTTCGAGTTATTTATCACTGTTAAACAATTTTTTTTTAAAAAAAAAGGCTTGCGAATCACACAGTCATCAAAACATTTTAAAAACAGCATCAAACTGTAAACCATCAAATATTAACTAAAATAAGTCATTCATCACTCTTAAATTAAAAAAAAAAAAAGGCTTACTAGTCACACAGCCACCGAAGCATTTTAAAAGCAGCATTTGACTAATCTGACTACAATACAACAAATAACTCAAAATCATTCAAGCTTCATATAATAGTAAAGTTAGTTCATGCTTAACCCATTGACACAGATGGGTCACCGGTGTCCCTTATATATATTTTCTTTCTGAAGCTCAAGTTACAAGTAAAAATATATTTTGGAATTTTTTTAAATTATAAAAAAACAGTTTGATAGTTACTAAAAAAATCTGTTAGATTACCGAAATTATATATATTTGTACTAAAATTGTATTAAATTCAAAAAGTTCATTGGAAATTTTGTTTTCCTTTCATACTGAATTTATTAATAATTGATTTTGTATATTAAAGAAATTTCATTGATGAATAACTCTTTGTCTTACATTTGAATAAGTGAAAATTTAAAAAACTATTGTTTGGAAAGAGTTTACCTTCAAAGCAGAAAAAGACACCGGTGTTTTATACTGTATTTCATAACGATAAGTTAGTAAAATACTAAATATAATATTTTCCACTTATTTTGACTTAAATTAATACAAAATAATGAAAATTGAGTGAAAAATATGTTTCATGAAAATTCTGCGTCAAAAGATTAAGAAGTAATGATTTTGGAATGTTAAAGGAGTTGTAGAGAGTAAAAAGTAAAATTTTGCATAGATTATTTGCTATATATAGGTATTGCGAAAATTTAATTTGATCATCAATTTATTAATATTCATTATACAAAACTTTTTAAAATAATATAGCCTTGGAAGTTTCCACAAACATAAGCAAAAAGTGCAAAACGTATAAAATTGAAAAATTCTGATGACTTAGGTATAATTGCAAACTATCATGATAAAATTGAGGAAATTTTTTCAAATATTACTGAGCAATTTTTAGAATGAAGAGACAAAATCAAATAAAGTTTTTACACAATACTTACCAAATTACAACATGCATAGTCCTGACATAACTAAAAAAGATTTTCTACTCATGAAAAGTCATTTGGCAAACAGTTTTCCAGGCTAGAAACAATTTGAATAGGCAATGGAGAAAAGTTTTTACAACAAAAAAATCCAAATCTTATACGTTAGATTAGTTTCTAACGTTTTCAAACTTTTTGACTTCTTATCTTTATCAGTAAATAACGTATTCAAGGTTAATGATAATAATAACATTAAGAATATATGCATAGAAACAACTTATATCCTCCAATAACCCAGCATTTATTATTTCAGTTAATATTTTATAGAATTCTATCACTTATACAAAATGTTTTATGATTTTCACAAAGGGATTAATTATTATGATATTTTTAAATCACATAATTCTTTGTATTATAGTTTTTTAATGGATTGAGGATTGACTCTATCAACTATGTGGATTGTTGTGTATCAACTTGACTCTTTAAATATCAAAAAATAAATAAAAAAATTATTAAAAACTGTAATCGCCGAAAGACGATCACGGGAACCCTCATTGGCAAAATAGTTGTTGTCTAATTATGAGAGGAAAATTTAGGTCTTGGCATCGTTTTTTTCTTCTTTTTTTTTTTTTTTTTTTGCTTTAACTCTAACTTTTGGAACCGTGTCAATCAATTTGGGACCCTCTTTATTTCTGATATTCACCCGAATTAGTATTGAAAACGATCCAGTTTGAACTGGAGGTTAGAATTTCTGATTCTTCATTAAAACAATAAAAACAAAAACAACACCCATTTTGCCAATGGGTAAAAATATCGTTCAATTGATGAAATTATCTTTTACTCACAACTCGAGAAGTATTTATAGGATCTCACTGGTCCCATATCTCAAAAATAAACTCACGAACTTAATGCATAACTAAATTAAAAGTGAAATAAAAATTCTAGAAAAAAATATCAAACAGCAGCGGTCGCCATAGCAACGCATGCAATGACGACGCATGCGCACTGTTTACTATTACTCTTGAACACAGTTGAAAAGTGTGATGACGTCCAAATAAGGTGCGCACGCCATCAGACCCAAAACAACACCCATTTTGCCAATGGGAAATAATATTTTTATTTCAACGTACAAAAACGTTGCTGTTTTAGCAAAGATCTTACTGATAGCAACAATGCATAGTACCAGATAACTCATTTTAACGAGTAGGCAATGTGCAGACTACTTAGGTAATTTAAAAAATGAAACAATTTTCGGAACTTTTAACGGAGCACCTTGAACATTAACTATATAATAGGAATGTAAAATAAAAAAATTCCAGCACTTAAACAGTAACAAAAATTTTATAGTGCATTTCGATTTTTTCAAAGTACTTTTTTCTAACTACTATATGAATCTAGCAGCTTGACAATTGATTGAAAGATCATTACAGAGTACTCAGCACAAAATCATTCCTCTAAACATAATTCATTCACACGTCAATCCTTTATCATTATAATTAGTCAGTTGTGTACAATGGCAAGAAATAAAACTGTCCATCAAAACGAACCAAAACTTTAAATTCCAAGTCAATCAGAGTTACTTTACAAGAACTAACATCGTTACGCTTGATTGCACCAGAAAGAAAAAAATTGTTCATAAGTTTTTAAGTGAATAGGATATAATAAACTAAGATCGGGAGAGAAAATTATCAGCTGAGCAGGTGTCACATCCTCTCTAAACAAAGAATCCTTTTGAAGGTCGGAAAGTTTTTCTAAAAATTGCGGAAGCCAGACTGTAGTGAAACAATAAAACAATGTCATCCCGTATTTCATTCAAAAAAATGAGGATTGGCAGGAAGTACATAGGTAAGGTAAAAGAAGACACATAACCATAAATAGTTGGATGGCTCTTAATTGGAAAAAATAAAATAAAGACGCGCATCCTATGTAGGCAAAGGAAATAAGGTTTTTCTTTCCGATTAATTAAGGGCAGTTACGTAGAATTTTCTTGTGAAGTCGCAATAAAAGCGCCAGAAATCAATTCTTAGTAATTTGCGGAGTTAGGAAAAACTAAAGTTACACAACGCATCAAAGATTGAATAGATTTAATAATAGTTGAATGGCAGAATCAATTTGAGCTGATTCAACAAAAAATCAGGTGTGCAATTTAACCCTTATGTTATCGGTGTTAGTCTGTAATGGTAAGAATCGACCTTTGGGGCATTAAATATCTGCCCAAAGCAAAAAATAAAAAAGAACAAATCACTTTAATAAATTTTGATCTAATAATCGGATTGTCACGTACTAAAGTGGAGTCTGAAAATAATCTATAATATTTTTGAAAATAACTTTAATTATGTTAATTAGATTGTGCAGACGATACTTTGTAACTTATGCAGACGATGTTTTATGTTACAAATTATAAACTCGATAAGAAATGAAGGGATTAAGCCTAACCATATGATTTAAATCAAAATCAGATTTAATTGGATACTTTTAAGTGACGTCACACGTGTGCCAAACCTGATCGACTTATGAAGTGGCAAATACCACGATTTACCTACGAAGTCACTTGCAATTATCCAATTCAGAAACAAAAACGTACTTACTTTGATTAAATTTTTTGTAGTAAGTTCTGATTCTTGAACTCTCGAAATAAGAAGGACAAATGTAATCTGGAAAATATGGTCCTAATAGTTGAGCGGTCGAAAGTTTGACCACTTTAATGATAATTTTACTTTTTGTGTATTTCATCATATCTCTGGAACTTTTTAAGATACTCAAAAAACTTTTACGTTAACTTATGAAACACGCTTATCTAAAGATAGTTTCATAGTAAAAATATTTAATAATTATTGATTTTTTCTTCGCTATTTAATTTTGAAATAGTCGGACGGAATATAAACAATATAAGAAATACAAATTTGGACATCATTTTGAACTATGTAATTTTAAAGAAAAAATTCAAAATTTAAATGGAATCGGTCAAACTTACGACATCTCTCCTGTCTTAATTATTGTAAGCATATTTTCCAGATTGCGGCTAACCCTGTCCCACATTTTAAGGGCCAAAATTCATAATCCAAAGAAAAAAGAAAATGTTTTTTCGGAGAAAATGCATTTTTTGTGTCTGATTTCATAGCTTAAAACATCGTCTGCTCAAATTAATTGGCATTTTTAAAGTTAGTCCCACGAATCATAAAGATTCCATTTTCGTACGGGAAAATTCGATTATTGGATAAAAAGCTATTGAGTTGTTCAGTTTTCTTTTTTTTATTTTGTGTTAAGGATACATGATAAAAGCAACTTATATTTGGACTTAACTGTCTTTAAGCATATGAGTGTCATGTGATGTTTTGTTAATTTCTGTTTTTTTTTTTTTTTTTTTTTAAAAAAACTCTTTCAACAAATACTGTAAGCATCATTTGCAAGAATGGGTTATTGACCCCGTTCTTTCACAATCATTAGCTAGATGTAAATTAAAAATTTCCCAAAACAGCAGTTTAAAAAAAAAAAAATTGATCGTATTGATCTTTTAGTCAAATTTTTTCCGAAATAGATTAGTTCGCTATTTATTGCCTTACAGTTTCTTTTAACTCTGAACATTTATTAAGTTAGTTTTTGTGGATTCCAAACTAGGAAGGAGAAAAAAAGAAAGAAAGAAATAAAACCAAAAGAGAGGAGTAATTAGATGAAAAGAAAGACGTGGATTCTATACAAAAGGAAAGAACATTTTCTTCCTAATTTAATTAATTAGGATAGTTATGTGTAGTGCACATTTATTTTCTGGCGAAGAAGCGATAAAGCAGTGAAAATCTATTCATAATACGATGCAAGAGAAAGTGATGGAAAATTATGTTGCTCGAGTCGGTGAATGTTCGATTAATTTAGCTAAGGGTGATTGATTTAGTCAATATTCGATGTTTACAAAATTTTGTTGCTTTTACATATGACTAACAAATTTTAATCCATGGGGATCAGGCAGTCCAATGTCTCATAAAAGAACAAGGAACAGAAAAAAATTCAATAAACACACAATATAATCATGAGCAAACTAACAAGATGAATACTAGTAAATATAAACAAAAAAGGGATTAACAAAAGAACAGAGTTCTATCAATAAAATGTTTCATGCAGTTTAGAGAATCGAACTCCAGTCAGGAGGGGCTGAGGTTCGCGATATGCGAGCTCGTAAGGTATTGAAAGTATTGTGGTCGGTCGCTGATCAGAACCATGGGTACAGGAATCTGGTGAAAATTTCTTTCTCTTTTGGATATATGTCTGAATTGTGGAAGTGGCATCACGAATAAATGATGCTGCCATCTATCCGGGGGATTCTGAGCTAAAAGATACTTTCACCTTTACGGTGCTCTCTCATCACACAAAAGGCGCACCTTCTTGACTTAATTCGCTATGGGCTGATGGTTTGCGAGCTTGGCCAATAACTCATAGAAGAAAGATGGCCTCAGCAAGGGGTTACCATAAACAAGAAGTTTTATCCTTTAGTAGTCCAAACGTAATGACATATTTCGTATTTTCCCAACTGTGCAGTTTAGTAGCCCGAACGTAGTGACATCTTTCGTATTTTTTCTCTACTGCGCAGTTTATGTTCGTTACGTCGGACTATTAAATTGGCCCATGCTGAGGCCTTCTCTCTTCTAGAAGGAGTTGGCTTGTCTAAGTGTCATTAGAAACAACATGTAATTTATTTCGATTCAGAATTACAAATTATATAAGCTGTGCGTTAAATTTAAATCTGAAATATTAAACATGAAAAATACTTTAAAATTCAGCACATTTTAATGTAAAATTAGTTACATAAATGTGAATCAATTGTAAGTTTTCAATTCAGGGCATGAGTAGGTTAAGATAAAAACAAACATGGCTAGATTAAATTTTTAAATCTCTTTTTTTTTTTCTCCCGTTAAGTGAGTAATGTTTATATTTTTTTGTGTCAAGTTGTTTGTTACAAGAAGAGAATGTTTGTTCTACGAATATGGTTATAGCTGCAGAGTTAGGCCTAAAAAGATAAAACTCACAGACAGTGAAGCTTCATAGAGAAAATTATAGTAAATTAGGTTTCCTTATTCATTAAATTCTAAATTGACTCAAAAATGGCTGAAAATGGAGTTAGAAGGGAACTAGAACAACAATAATTTTAAATTAGCTAGAGGGTTCAAATTTACAGCTTTCGTCATTTTCTTTTTTTTACTTTTTTGAATTAAGCATCTGCACACCTACCTCTTCATGCAACAACACATTCTAAAGAATAAAATAAACTGAACCAATAAAAATTTTACAATGTATTTTATTGAGCTAAAAATATTATCTACAATTTAAAATATAAACTATTTCTATCCTCCATATTACGAATAGCTTAACACAGACGGAAAAAAAAGGTTTAGACGGGCAGTTAAATAACGGGATATTAAAGCAAAATTAGATAAAATACGAAACTAGAAGATTCAGAAAATTTATATTACTTTAACTTAACTCTAAACATATGTGACGATCAACCCATGACTCTATATAATTTTAGTTTATTTATTTATTTTTTTCATTTATTTATTTAACCAGTTATTATTTTTCAAATTCAATGTTTCACAAATTCATCATTTTTCAATTGTTCGAATTATTTTCTTTCATATAAACGCAACATTCAAGAATGTAGAACAATTTTAAATTTCAGAACAAGGCTTCTCGTTTTTTAATTTTTCATAAGGTAGCACTTCAATAGCAAATTTTTCTCTTAACAAGCAGAATTTACATTTAGATAAAAATTCAGTTCAAAAACGAACAAATATTTCCTTACATTTGTATAGTTCTATAAACCATGGAAATATATTACCATAGTAACCATTATAGACACATCAAATATATTTCTAAGTTGAAATAGATTCTATGGGGGGAAAACGATGTTGAATTTCAAAGTAATGTACTCATGAATAAAATCGTCGTTATTAGAACCCAAAGCGTAGGATGGAGAAATCGATATCTTGAAGAAAGGCTGAAGTTCGAATATTCGATTGGAAAAATCCTCAGACGAAAATGAGTACGACAATGAATCTATTATTAGAGGAAATGAGAAGGAGAATCAAGTAGATAAATTTCTGTTTTATGGATGTAATACCACAAAAAGCAACATAAGTTTCTTTTCTTTTTCTTTATTATTTGAAATTTTGGATTTTTATCATGTGTTTAGTTTGTAACAGTGTGGCACCACGGTGTTCTAGCAGCGGCAGGCAAACACTAATTGAAAAATAAAAAATCTGAAAAGAAAGAAAACAGTCACCGCTCTAGATCAGTGGTTTCCAAAAGGTGTTCCGAGGAACCTTAGGGTTCCGTGGAAAGGTCACTGGCGTGTTCCGTGAGTGATGATTTTTTTTAACCAGTTATGTTGTTTGAAACTTGAAGCTTTGTTTTTATCGAATAAAAAAAATCTATTATTTATTTACTATTTCGGATAATTTTACAGGGGTGATTGTGAGTCAAATTCAAAAATCCTGAAAATTTCTTGAGTAAAATTATTAATGACGCATTTCGAAAAATTAATGCCTTTATAAATTTAAATTATTGATATTTTCGAAACCTAAAATTCTAAATAAATCATATGCAGCATAATTTAAATGAATAATTATGTATAAGTTTACTTTTATCTCTAATCACATTTATTATTTTACCAGAAAAAATATTTACAAATGAAAAAGATGCAAATTATAAATTCTAGTTCTAATATTTTTAAATAAAATTAACAAGAATTTTTATTTAGAAATGTGATCGCGGATTTCTTGAAACTTCTGGATCTTGTATTTCCGGATCGCGGTTAGCGAAAAATTCGGAAATTCGGATTTTTTCTGAAGCACAATCATCTATGATTTTATTAAATTGTTTCAGTAAAGTATCAATGAAAAAATAAATAAAATTTGAATAAATATATGTACGTCTCAATAACCAATCGTTTTAGGAAAATACGAAAAAGAATTATGAAATTAATATGCGTTTACAAATAATTGCATCATTATTTAACCTCAAATTTTATAATTCAAAATAAAATAACCTAATTCAACAATAAAAAGATAACCATTCTCACAGTTAATAACAATTCTTTTCCAAAACCCATAATTCAGCTTATTTTATTCAACTTCAACTTACGCAGACGACAAAAACTACAAATTAAAAACTACTGCAGACCAGCCTATTCAGCTGTCTAGCATAAAAACAAAGACTGTTTTTGATAGAGCAATGAAAAAAATGTCTTCTAAATTAATTCACAATATTTTTTTTTGTTATTAGCATAATAAAAGTTGAGAATAAAATTTCTTTATTAAAGTCGCGTTCCCCTAAAAGAAATTCGACCATTTAGGGTTCCGTAACCGGAAAAAAATTGGGAACCACTGTTCCAGACAACGACATTCATCGTCCAAACGAAAACGAACGATAAAACATGCCGTTGGAATTTTTCGTTCAAAAAGAATTCAAGTTGTTTCGCATTCAATGCACGGCAACATCTAAAGAAATGCGATTTTACATCATTTATTTTATTTTGTATACCATAAAAAGTATCCAGACTTATTTTCAAATCGATATTCACGGATTAAAAAAAAGAGAATATTGAACTGAATTTTGGTAGTAATTTTAAGATAAATGGTACAGTGTGGACGCTTTAATCGGCTTTAAAATAACAGTGCCTCTATGGACGGCACTTATAATGGAAGGGTCGGGGTCGTGGAGGCTCAGGAGATAGAGCGCTCGCCTTCCAATAAGGTCAGCTGAGTTCAATCAGCGATGGCTGGTCGATATCAACTCGGGACACTTCTCGCACTGACCACAGTGTTGATATAAAATATCCTCAGTGATATACGGATCTCGGGTTAGAGTCTCCTAGCCGTGGTTACCTGCTTCGTGTAAAGCAAATGAGGATTAGTTCCATCACAAAGTCCTCCAGGAAAGCAAATTTCTCCCAATACTTTATTCCGAAGTTCCCTTGTCTTCTGGATTGGGTTCAAAATTACAAAGCAACGGAGTTGAACACTTGTAGTCGTAAACTCAAAATTGGGTCGGGTTCAACGACTGTTATAAAATAAAATGGAAGGGAAGTTGTAAAAGTGAGGTCTAAAGAAATGGCACTTCCATATTTTATTTTATTTTATAACCGTCGTTGAACAGCCGAGTCAATTTTATGGGTTTAACGTTACTAATGTTCAACTCCGTAGCCTGTAATTTTGAACCTAATCCAGAAGACAAAGGAACTCCTGGATCGAGTATTAGGAGAAATTTGCCTTCGTGGAGGACTTTGTGATGGAGCTAACCCACATTTGCGTCACATGAAGAAAAAAAACCACGAGAACCTCCCACGGTTAGCCTAACGGCAAAGGGACTCTAACCCATGATCCGTCTACCACTGAGGATATTTCACGTCAGCACTATGGTCGGTGCAAGCCGGATGCGGAATTCGTATCGACTGGGATTCGAACCCACTTGATTGGACCGGTTCACTTGACCGGTTCACTTGATTGGAAGGCGAACGCGCTATCCCCTGAGCCATCGCGGCTCTTTCCACTACTATATGTAAGGATTCATGTTCAGGAAATCATAGTCCTTACAAATCTCACCTCATAAGTACTGAAAAGTGCTTGCGCAAAAGAAAATTTTAAAAAATGAACGCTTCGGATAATTTTTGATCTAAGGATCAAATTTTCACGTACTAGAAATTCAATTTTAATGATTCGAAGACGTAATCTTAAATATGCTAATTATAGAGCAGACGATATTTTAAGTTTTGAAATCAGACAAAAGAAAGTTTACATTATCTGAACAAAGACACCATTCTTTCCGAAGAATTCGGATATTGAACACACTAACTCCAATCTAGAAAATATGGTCTTAGTTAATTTTACTTTTTTGCCTATCTCGTCATATCTCAGAAACGGTTTTAGCTAATTGAAAAAGTTTTGCGCTCAACTATAAAATTCGTTTATCCATAGATAATTATTACATTACATGCAAAAAATATTTGGCAATATTTAGTTATTTTTTAATTATTTTATTTAATAATATTGGCAAAAATTTTGAATTGTGAGGCATACAAATCGTTATATCATTTTAAAGAATATTATTTTAAAAATGGCAAAACACAAATATTTTTTCAAATCTGCTAAATATTTAACCCACAGTTCTTGAGAAAATAACTTAAGTAGCCGACTTTTTTAAAATTTAATAATTCAAATAACTTAATAGGAACCGTAATTAATTGCACACACACACAATAAATAAATTTTAAATAATTTTAAGCCTTAGAACAGGGGTTTCCAACTTAGATGAGGCCGGGGGCCACAATTAATAACACCAGTCAAATGGCGGGCCGCAACTTTATCAAAATTTTATATAGGACTCTTTTATGCTTGAAGGAACATCAAATATTACTTTCAGAGTTTTATCAAGTTGTTCAAAACAAAAGTATTGAATTACAAATTAAAATAAGAAGTAGATTTTTAAAAATATTTAATTGCATATTAAAAAATTCGGGCTACAATAACTTTAATTTGCACCTATGTATTAAGCAATTAATGTGCAACAGATATCTAATTGCTAAGATATAAAACTTCAAAAAGGTTGGTATTAAAACTTACATAGTAGCACACAAAATGTTCAATGAGAGAATTGAGGTTTGTCTGCTGCAACCACCAGAGAATAGATATTTACATTTTAAATTTACAGATGTAAATAATTTCGTCCAAAATGAGTGGTTTCAAAGAGTTAAATCGGAGAATTTCTTCGAGAAAATTTCTGATACGCACATGCTAAATTATATTCACAAAATACAAAAAAAAATAATAATAAATAAACGAAATAAAAAGAGCAACATACTCGATTATTTTTGTATTTGAATAAATATTTTCTTGGATGCAAAACCTAAAAAATAAATTTTTTTGCAACGTTGGTATGTTAAATTTCACAGAAACGAAAAAATTAGGCTTTTTTTAAAACGAAAAGTATTTTAAACCAATATAGATTTTTTACGAAAATTATCCACAAAAAAAGACAACTAATATATTTTAGTTCGAGGTCCACAAAAAAAGGCTTCGCGGGCCGCCAGTTGGTAACCACTGCTCTAGAATAATAATTTCATGCATTCAGTATCAATAAATCGATAATAGATATTAATAAAGGTTAAACACATACTTATAAAAGCAAAAGGCAGACGATTATAACCCCGAACATGAGAAGCAAACTGGAAACAAAAAATAATTGCAAACGAAGTTTTCAAACAAAGCATTTATTGGTTCTCAAACAACTGTTATGGTAAATGAGCATGGAAAATTGAAAATCGAAGAAAGTGCGGTAATGCGCTAGTTAGTTGAAACTAACTCTGATGGTGCATTAATTGAAAGATTTCGCTGAATTTCGAATCAGATATTCCAATTCCGGATTTAACGGAGCGAGTAATTAGAAATGCTAGCCAAGGGCACTTTACCTGATATAGAAATAAAGTACATGTGGAATAGTAGGGAAATAGTATAAAACAAATAGAATTTAGTATTGCGTTTGACTGAAAATAAAGATTTACGTGTTTGAAAACTTGTTTTTGAAAACCATGCTCTTTAACTCTGTTATTTATGTTCTATTTTTATAATTTTTTTCAAAATTTATTTCAATTCGTGTTTTTTAGACCTGAAATTTTAAACTTATGATAAAAAGGTAAAAAATATTAATAACATAATCAATGCATTGAACATAACAGATTAATCATAAATAAGAGAAATTGAGAAATAAGCATCTGACAATGTTAATTTAAAACCAGCAATTTTTACTCTATTTTTTGTTGTTAATGAAATTAGATTCTATACAAATTAAGTATTGAGACATTAAAAAATTATATTTAGTCAATACATATAACTTACACAATTGTTTTTAACATTGCTAACATTTTTTAAAAAAATTTTAACGTGAATAAAAAATTACGAAAACTAAACCTCAAATCACTTAAAGAAAATTACGAAATGTTTTAGAATTTTTATTGCAGCAAATATAATTTTTCGAAATTGAAGAAAAGACAGTAATTAATTCAAATTATAATTCCATTACATTCAATTTAGAAACCGAAATTTTGTTTTAATAATTGTATAATTACTATCAAGAGAAACTTAATTAGGGTGGAAACAATAAAGCCTGTTAAATAACAAATCAATGAAATAAAATTGTATCAAGCATTTAAATACCACAATAATCTTCATAAATCTCTTTCGAAAACAATGTTGAAGTCCTGTTTTAATGCAAGAAAAAAAAAGCAACTGTTAAATTTTGGAAGCGTTAGAATAAATTTCTAAAATTCCTGAAAAATTCTTTTAAAATATTTTGAGTTGACTACACAACATAGGGTCGACGTTTGGTCTTCAGTTTTTTTTTCTGACGTTAGTTAAGTAAAGAATAAGGTTAAAACGCAACTAATTTCTCGAATCGAGCCATGGTGAAGCCATGATGGCTCAATGGATAGAGCGTTCGCCTTCCAATCAAGTGAACCGGGTTCGAATCCCAGCAATGGTCAGTCGATACGAATTCCGCGTCTGGCTTGCACGACAACAGAGCTGGCGTAGAATATCCTCAGTAGAAGACAGATCATAGGTTACAGTGCCCTTGCCGTCAGGCTATCCATGGGAGGTTTTCGTGGTTTGCCTCTCCAAGTAACGCAAATGCGTCTTTGATAGTTCCATTGAAAAGTCCTCCACGAATGTCATTTTCTTCCTATACTTGATCCAGGATTTTTCTTGTCTTTTGGATTGGGATCAAAGTAACAAGGCTACGGCGTTGAGCGTTAGAAGTCGTAAACAGAAAGAATTGGGTCGACTGCTCAACGACGGTTATAAAATAAAATGAAATAAAATAGAGCCGTGCTAGCTCGGGGGATAGAGCGATTGATCCCTGTGAGGCGAACCGGGTTTGAATCCCAGCGATGGTTGGTCTATAGGAATTTCGCACCAGGCTTGCACCGATCACAGTGCTGACGAAAAATATCCACAGTGGTAGACGGATCACGGGTTAGAGTCCCCTTGCCGTCAGGATAACTAAGGGAGGTTGTCGTGGTTTTCCTCTCCATGTAACGCAAATGCAGGCTAGTTCCATCAAAAAGATTTCCACGAAAGTAAATTTCCCCAAACTTGTTTCAGAAGCTTCCTCGTCTTCTGGATTGGGTTCAAAATTACACGGCTACAGAATTGAACATTGGTAGTTATGAACTCAAACTCGAGTCGGCTGTTCAAGGACGGTTATAAAATAATTTTTCGAATGTGATTGATAAAAAATTTTCGCGGGTCCGTCGATAGAAGCAATGAGATTGCCCCTGTGGCCAAACGTTGATAAGAATTGTGTATTACTAATATTTAAACTAAAAAATTTATAACTTTGGCTACACTTTCAAAAGCAAATGTACATTCAGAAAGCAATGATGTTACTTCAATGGAAGGAAATATATTTTATTCGTTATTTTCGATGAGCTTTATTCCTTAAAACAAATAAAAGAACATCAAACATTTAACAAAATTGTACATATTATGTCCTAGCATTTTTTTAAAATTATCCCTTGGCATAAAAAATTGAAGATTAAAAGAGCAAATTCGTAAAAAATAACAAAATTGCTCGTCAAAACATGAATACATATTTCTAAATAATTTATCTTGGTTAAATTTACCAATTTTTTATTCAAAACAGTTTTGAATATGGGTGTAAATTAAATTCTTCAGCTAAGTTCGCGTCCTAAGAGCTTGTCTACAATTCTAAAGAGAGTTACTAAGTTCGTCTTTGAAGTAAAAGCTTATCTACTAAGTTCGTCTGCATTTCAGAAGTAGTTTTTAGTTATTATATTTTTTTAAAAAAGCATCTGAAGCTGTAGTTAACTAACTTTGTAATAAACTAGTTGTAGTTAACTACAAAAATAACGCAGTTTAACCGACCACTGTTTTTTATGAAATATTAACGTTGGTTATTCTTGCCATAAAACCATAGACATAAACAGATTTATTCAAGTTATTTTACAATATGCAAAAAACGCTGTCTGTTTCAATATAATGCCAACTGGAATAAAGATAATAAAAGTGTGATATAAGACATATTTACTAGAAAAACCCTTAACCATCGATCGTAAATCAGACTGGACAATCGATTTTTGAACAGAACATTTAAATTCACTCCGCTATTTTCCGCTTGTCTGCATTTCGAACAGACAAATAAAATATACGATATATGAATAAAGCATTCCCACGGAAGCCTACATCTCCATTTTTTTGTTAAAAGACTGACTACATTAGAAAAAAACGTGCCTTTTAGTTATAAATTAGGGTGGTTTCACTAACAAATCATCGCTGAAACAATGGTCCTTTAATTTACACTAAGTAGAACGCAGACGATTTGCAAGTCTAGCAAACGATTCACGTCAATTGGATCTGGCAATGCGTATTCGCGTGTTCGATAACAGAGAAACAATTTGTATGACTCAATATACGCTTTTTATATGAAATTCAACAGTGTTTTGCCTCAATGAATATGTAAGTCAAGCTTGAAAACGCCTATAAAGTTGTTGCTTAATTCGAATAAAAAAATAAGTGTGATTTCGTTTAATCCTCAAGGTCTGGCGATTGTTCGAAGGGATTGATTTTCAAGGTTTAGTGTTCTGTGATAAGTTGATTAAAGAGTTTCGAACATCAATGTAATACAAAAACCATATTGTTTTTGCATCTAAAAAAATGACTAAGAAAAAAAAGATCTATAATACGCAGGGATGAGAGTAGTCAGAAAGTAAAAAAGAGGAAATCCAATATATATATATATATATATATATATATATATATATATATATATATATATATATATATATATATATATATATATATATATATATATATATATATATATATATATATATAAACAAAAATGTGACAAAAAAGTGCGATTTTTAAACTTGTAAACCATGTGAATATAAATCCCGATATGAGACTTTTAAATCACGTAAACATGAAACTCTACATCGAATTTAAAAAATGCGAAAATACATATCATGATTTTTTAATTTTTTGATCACGATGCATAATTTTTAAATCGAGCGATATTACAACCACAAAAACGAATCACGATATTGGATTTCAAGCTCGCGTGAATACGAATTGCTACATAGGGCTTTAAAAGCTCGTAAATACAAATCGCGATATTGATTTTTTAAATCTCGTAAGTAAGAATCGCAACGTTCAACTTTTAAATCTGGTAAATACGAAAATCGAGATTTGATAATAAAATCGCGATTTTAAAAATGTATAAATACAAAACACGATATTGGATTTTTAAATGTCGTAAATAAGAATCATAATATACGATATTTAAATAGCGTAAATAAGAATAGCAATGTGCAACTTTTAAATCAGGTAAATACGAAAATCGATGGTTGATATTAAAATCGCGTGAATAAAAATCGAGATATTTGCAGAGTCTGGACTAGTGATTTCTAAAAGGCTTGTTTGTATTGTTTTTGTTTAGACATAATAAAAATTTACAAGATTAATTGAATGAGCAAATAAATATTTTCACCGCAAATCCACCTCTATTTTTTTCGAAGCAGCGACGTCTGAATTACGAAAATACGAGCTATCCAGCAGACGGATAAAAAATACGGAAAATCTTATTTTCTGTGCGTGAAATCGGAGAAAATAGCTAAAATAAGTAAAAATGCGGAAGGGTTAGCAGATAGGGCGTAGATTGAATTTTCTGTTTATCTTTGAAAATCGTAAGTAAATATAATTAATAAGAAAAAATAAGAAAATAAGTGCGTAAATAAATAAGAAAAGGGACTTCAATAATTTCCCTCCGCGAAAAATTAAATTCCTCATAAAATATTTTAACTTGTGCAAAAACAAAATTTCAGCGGAAATTAGCGGGAAAAAGGGAAAAATTTGAAAAAAAGCGGAAATCCGCGAATCCGCGGAAGAATCTCATCCCTGAATACGAAAAGCTAGTAATTATACTTCATTTTTTTTCATTAGAACTAAAATAATAAATAAAAACATATTTGATTTAATTATACGAAAATAATTATTATTATTCTTATCAGTGTCATTTCATTCTATATAAATAATGTTAAATTCGTATGAGCTTCAAGTTTCAAATTAGAGTAAGTGAAAAAAAAAAACAGACTGGATCTAAAATCAAATTTTGTTGATAGATGACGTCACATATTCGAGGGATAATTGTTTACTGAGAGCAAAAATAAGTAATTACATTAGTTTTTGGACATCAATATCATCTTTAAGACATACACTTTTGTGTTCATCAGTAATTTTGTCTGAAACTGGCTATTTTACACGAATCTGTGACTGAATTTTAACGTTACAAACACATTTTAGACAGTAATTCCCCGCAAAACTTATATTCTCTGGACATCAAACTGGCTGTGGAGATTTTCCTCCGCTCTAGTCATTCTCTTCACCTTCTTAATGATTTATTAGGTTGCAATAGCATGTTTTTTTTGTTTTTTAATCCGCTCTAGTCATTCTCTACACCTTTTTAATGATTTGTTAGGTTGCAATAGCATGTTTGTTTTTAATCCGCTCTAGTCATTCTCTACACCTTTTTAATGATTTGTTAGGTTGCAATAGCATGTATTTTTTGTTTTTTAATCCGCTTTAGTCATTCTCTACACCTTCGTAATGATTTGTTATGTTGCAATAGCATGTTTTTTTCCCCCAAACATTACCACTGATGTGTATATTTTTTTTATTTCCTTCTTAACAAAGATTATAAACATATATGTAAAGGGAGCTGATTACATAACATCCTGGATATCATATCTATTCATTATATAGTTTTTATTCAATATTCGAAAGCAACGATTGCTATTCTTATTTATTTATTAGAAAAAGAAGTAATATAAAACAGTCTTTGTATTAAATTTTGATAATGAAAAATATTACGTCAGTTTACAACCGCATTAAACAGCAGACCCGATTCTGAGTTTACGACTATCAACATTCAACTCAGCTTGAAATTCTAAACCCAACCAGAAGACAAGGGAACTCCCTAATCAATGATTGGTGCAAACTAGCCATCGTGGAGAACTCTTAGATGAAACTAACCCGCTATGCGTTACAAAGTGAGGAAAATCATGAAAAACAAAACTAATGGATCTAGTCAAAACAGTGAAAAACACCCCCACACTATGATACTTTAGGTGGATGCAAGGATGTGCTTTTGCACCAGTTTATATCGTTAGGCATAGTCTGCTTGTAGAGTTTCATCAGTTAATCAAGTTCTTAAAACAGTTTTTCAAAACTACTTCATCACTTTAAGACAGATAACAAATATTCAAGGATTTACGATAAAATTAAATTACCTGGCGTTACGATCAAAACATTCATCGTTACGCGCTAGAAAATAAGCAATTCATTAACGGTTAAACAAATATTACCCACGAAAAAGATTGAAAAAACAAACATTTTAGCAGATATTTAGCGATATTTGGAACTGATAAAGCTTTTCAAAAGATACAATTTCACTTTTCGTCAGATAAAACCGATCAACACGCACAATTTACGCACCAAAAACGAAAAAAATGAGCTGAACGTGATGAACCAAGTTTATAAAAAAAATTCCTTTTTATCATTTAAAGTAGGAAAAAAACGAATGAAAGAAAACAACACGAGTTGAACGTCTTTCTTTAATACTCATTGACACGGTAATACGGTTAACAAAAAACCAAAACGTTTATAAATGTATCATTTTATAAATAAATACTAAATGGAATTGAATACGTGATGCATCAATAGGTACTGATACAGACCGTTGCATGTGCGTATTAAAAGCACGTTTCTTTTTTTGTTTCATTCAATGTAAACGATATGGTCCAAGTTTCTCAATGTTTTGTTTCCTTATAAAAGTCAAGGTCTCTTAGAAAATGTTGCTAAAAAAGAATATTCTATTTTGATCAGATTTATCAACTTGAAAGCTGTTAAAAATACAATGAAAGAATCGTAATAATAAACGGAATAATTCAGACTTCACATTTAACACGGCAATAGCATAATTAAATCTCTAAAAATTAGGCGGAAATATTTTGACAATTAAAGCTGTTTTACGAAACTCTGTCACCAAGGAAAATAAAAAAGCAATAGTTTTAATGTCTTACACTTGAAACAATGCGATGATTCTAAACTATATATAAACTTGCCGTGAAAAAATACCTGGGCATTAGAACAGACAAATAACTTAAATATTTCAAAAGTTATTAATTTAAAAAAAAAAATCGTAAATTTTACGACATTTTTCACCTAGTGAAATATTATCAAAATCACTGCCGTATTCTCAGTTTTTGAAAATTTTTATGAGCCCACGTATTGCAGCATTGGAGTAAGTTTTTAAATATTAGATAGATCACAAACGCTTTGCATTTTCACAAAACTGTGGCTTTTTTTCCATATTGACGTTTTTCACCATTTTCAAAATAAGCGTAGACAGCGGTGGCTTTAGATAGGCTATACGACATAAGTAGCAGTTGCAAACTTACAGCAATCATAAAAACAGCACATTATTCGCAAAAAAAGTAACATTTCATATTGCGACAGAGCATACGAAAAACAGGCGGTGAGAACGCGACAATTTTCTAACATTAGGCGGACAAGTTGCACATGATCTTTAAAATTAAGAAAAGAGGGAGGGGCCTCAATTTAAGAAAAATATACATTTTTTCAGAAGTGAAAATTTAGTAACTAGCCTAAAGACCAATAACTATAAGATATTACAGTAATTCATACACATTTTCACTATTCCGTTCAGATGTCTCTATAAGTTTTCTTTTCTTTTCTTTTCTTTTTTTTTTTGAAAGATAGTTAATGACATTAATTTAAATGAAAAATTACGATATTTGAAAAGTGTTATGTTCGTAATTATAATATAGTAAAGCTATTTTGTGTCAAAATTATAGAACAAGACACGAAACAAAAAATCAAAACAGCATATCATTTCTTCACATCGAATAATGATTCAGGGGACCAGTGATAATTTATTTATTTTATGACAAGTCCGAGTCAAAGTTTAGTTCAACATAACTGCTGAATTCAGTGCAAACATAACTTCTGAATTCAGTGCAAACAGAATTGCATATTTCAGTGCTAACATAACTGTTGATTTCAGTACTAACATAACTGCTGATTTCAGTACTGACATAATTGCTGATTTCAGTAATGACATAATTGCTGATTTCAGTAATGACATAATTGCTGATTTCAGTACTGACATAATTGCTGATTTCAGTACTGACATAACTGCTGATTTCAGTACTGACATAACTGCTGATTTCAGTACTGACATAACTGCAGATTTCAGAACTAATATATTTGCTGATTTCAGTGCTAACATAACTGCTAATTTCAGTACTGACATAACTGCTGATTTCATCATTAAAAATGTTGATTTCAGAACTAACAAAACTTTTGATTTCAGTACTGACATAATTGCTGATTCCAGTACTGACATAATTGCTGATTGCAGTACTGACATAATTGCTGATTCCAGTACTGACATAACTGCAGATTTCAGTGCTAACACAATCGCTGATTTCAGAACTAATATATTTGCTGATTTCAGTGCTAACATAACTGCTGATTTCAGTGCAAACATAACTGCTCATTAACCATTTTTGTGCATCATTTTAAGGTATTAAAGCACATTTAAGCATAAAAAAATCAAAATCGTAGAGTTGCTTGATTGATATTTTAAAAAAAATGAAAAAGAAGTCTACAGAATAAAAATAAGAAGTCTACTTTTGCATGCACTCTTTTGTAATAGTTATAATTAAGGAATTATGACTTGTTATGACTTTAATTAGATTTAAAAACTAAAGGCGGTGTTTAACCTCGAGTTATAACCGTCACGGTCGCAAGGTTAATTAACCCAACAAAGTCTGGTCTCAATTTCCTGTTTTCTTCAACCTAGGTTACGTGACAAAGTTACGAAAATAAAAGATACTTAACTATACGAAACAATGTCGTCAAATAATTGTAACTTTCAAGTAGGAAATAAGCCTTTGACGATAATAAGAATGTATCCCATTGATATTAATGAGCTCTCACACATTTTTTTTTAATGAAAAAAGCATCGATATTAATGCTTTAATAATTTGGGCTAACCCCCATTAAAAAATTTCTCGGTATATACTTACACAAAAGCATTTTAAAAAAAGAAATAAAACAGAACAGGAATAAAAGAACTTGCCAAGAAATAATTACACAAAACACAAGAAACGAAATTCAAGCATAGTAATAAATTCTTACAAATTATAATAATAAAATAAAAATAAATATAATTTAAGAAAAGAACTTGTTAAAAAAAAAATTCAGACTAGAGCAAAGAAAAAGATAAAAGCATCATTATAAATTCTCACGTTTAACCATCCTCTTGCTTTTTAATTAATTATAATTTAACCTTTAAATAAAAGAGTTTTACGAGTTTATCATTTAATTTTCATTACGGTACGGATTTTGGAAAGTTTAATTTTTTTCTCTTTAGTTTTATTAATTAAAGTGAGTATTTTTTAATAATTCTTAATGGTAAATTAATAAGCCCGAAAATTTCTTCCGTCTTTTTGATATATGTTTTTTATGACCGAAATTAATTTGGACTTTTGTCTCTTTCGGCAGGGGATCGTTATATCTTCCTAGTTTTATATTTATCTTTTTTAAAGGTAGGGTGATTGTTTATAAGAGGGAAGATGGTCTTACAAATTAATCACATGTCAGTGTATAAAAAGTTAAATAGTTTGAAATGATTCGATAAACACAATAATTAGTAGTTAGAACTGAAATTAAAACTTAATTTATAAAAATTAAATGACAATGATAAAAATAATTTTTAAAAAAAATAATAGTTTCGATTTGATTTGTTAATGATATTAAAAGAATTAATGAAATCAGTTTTTAAAGTTAGAATGCATATAAATGAATGAAATTCATAAAATGAAATTATTTACTTCCTTTACACACTTAAGCAATGCACTCATTTTATTTCCAACTATATAAATTACCACCCTCCGAGTAAGAAACTATTTTTATAAAATCTTAGAATATTTCATTTTTGTCAAAAAAATAAATAAATAAATAAAGCATTCTCATAACAGCCCGTTGTGAGCCAGGAGGTCTTAAAGGTTGAGGCTTCACAATTTCGAGACCATTGGCATGACTGTGGGAATATAGTCAGTATTACGCACAGGCCGCCTTTACTTCCCAAATATCGATCTTTAAGCTGGGTAGGATTTAAGCCGTCCCTGAGAATCGAATCGTCATTGGTAATGACTACTCAGTGCCTTAGAGCCGTCGTGGCTCAGGTTATAGGGCGCTTGCATCCTATTAAGAGGCTCTAATGAGGCGAGTCCAGGTTTGAATCCCAGCGGCGGCTGGTTTGTATGAATTTTGCTCCCAGCTCGCAGCAACCACAGTGCTAGGGTAAAAAATCGTCAGTGATAGACGGAATATGATATAGAATCCCCTTGCCAACGAGCAAACTAAGGCAGGTTTTCGTTGTTTTCCTCTTCATGTATTTCAAATGCGGGTTAGTTCCATCTCAAAAGAAAGTCCTCTACGAAGCTAAATCTCTCCCAATACTTGGTCCAGGGGTTCGTTTGTCTTCTGGATTGAGTTCAAAATTACAAGGCTACGGAGTTGATCATTGGTAGTCGTAAACTCATATTTGAGTTGGCTGGCTGTTCAATGACGGTTAAAATAAAATAAAACTCAGTGCCATTAACCACTGAGTTAATAATTATTTTTAATAATTAAAATAAAATATTTAGATATCCATGATAAATGATAAAATAAATAATTATAATAATAAAAATCAAAATATAGTAAAATACTAAAGATATTTACTCAATCATAACAATAAATAATTCATATGAAAACAGTTTATGGTCATAACTATTAATTAAATAAGCTAGAAATACGACAAAAATTCTTAATAATTAAAAATAATTAAAAATAAAATATAATCTATAAATGTGTGTTTGCAGAACAGTGCTTCATCAGGGGACACACTGCCTGCAAACACACAAGAGCCTTTCTGTTGTTACTGGATTTAACCAAAACTAACAGTGCCCCGAGGCTCCTAATAATTAAATAATCATAATAATAAACAATTGAAGTTTGCTATTCATAGAAATTTTAAAACTGACAATATGTAAACAAGAATAAATGCATTTTTCCCTTTCTTTTTTGCATTTTTTTATACACTTAAGCATCGCAGTCGATTTAATTTACAATGGAACAATTTATGCCCTCAGCACAAGAATTTATTTTTCAAAAAATCGTTTTGTTATCAAAAACTGCTTAGCGTTCAAATAGAAAGTAAACGTTTGGGAGGCGAAATAAATGATTCACAAAAGCAGCTGGAGTGTTGAAATCAACGCACGGAAAGAATTTAAAAAAGAAAACACGAAAGGAATTTTTTTGCTTGGCTAGGAAATGAAATTTCTATGCTAATTTCTCGCCAAAAGTTTATCTTGGAATTTACAAACATGCGTGCTTGTATAAACCATTACTTAAATAGAGTTTAAAAAAAAATATTTTACCTGGAATAACAAATAAAAATGCAATTTCGACTTTTATCAAATGCTAATATTTTAAAATATTGCCTAAGGCTAGAAAAGTTTTTTATTTCAATTTGTAAACAAGGAATAAAACAAACAAAAAATAAATAATTCTACATAAAAAGTAGTTTTGTTAAGGTCAATGCTTTGCTCAAAAGTTGTCTAAAAAAATTTTACTACTTTTTAAACAAAATCAACGTTTCAGCTCACCACTTAAATAAATAATGCTTAAAATATATTTGTTTCCTTTAAAATGAGTTTTTTTTTTTAATTTAAGAGAATACGATAGTTTAAATTATTATCTAAGCTGGTACAATAGACCATGGCAAACTTAAAATTTAATATTAAAAACAAATAAACCCTTTTAGGAAAACGTCCAAAAATTATCTTTAATAAATGTAATAATATTAAAGTTATAGTACGCAAATTATTAGAAAATTTTTTGCATAGAGTTTGTCTTACGTTAACCATAACGCTAACCTTATTTTTTACCCCTAAGCAACACTGCGATTTGTAAAGAAATTCCCGTGTATAATTTTTTAATTTTATTTATTTTTTAATTTATTTTTTTAATTTATTTTCTATTTATTAATTTATTTATTTATTTGATGGAAAAAAAATCAGATATTTGAAATTACGCATTTAAGTTTTTGACGAGCCCTATCTTAATGTAGTTTTTTGATAGGTTCTTTTCAGTCTTTATCGGATATACGCATAGTTTTAAAGATCTAAATACTTTTAATACGGTATTATAACGATACGCAAATTTCCGTAATCCAACGTCTTTTCAATCAACGACTCAATAACAATCATCGTAAATCCAGTGGCTTTTCGAACATTTTTTTCCCATAGTTATTACTACGCTTTTCCACGTAGTAATTTTGAATTGTAAATTTAAATAAACGCGTTTTGACCAGCTTTAATTGCGCAAACTTCATCGCATATCCAAATGACTTTTAATCGTTTTTTTGGGAAGTTATGCTACGCATTTCGCTGTAAGGGTTTAATTTTAATCATTTTAAACCCTATAAACTTTCCCTACATTAAGGTATTTAACTTATATATATTTTACGCAATAGAATTAATTAATTTTTTTAAAAAATTTTATTCTATGAACATTTAAGTTTTTAACAGTTAGAATTTTTGTTGAATTGTATGATGCAATGTGATAAAAAAAAGTGATTTCAATGAATCTGCCTTTTTCCTCTGATAAGACATAAATATTGCTTTGTAAAAAAAAAGTAATCAGTTAAACATTCTTCAAATTGAAATGTTTAAAAGTATTTATTTTTTCCAAACATATTACTAAGTTAACAGATAAACTTTTACTATAATTGCTGTCAAAATGTCTGTTTAAATACTTGGGCAAGTGGCCCTTCCTAGGTCGATCTGCTGTGAAAGGTGTCCTTCACTTAAAAATATCTAGACGGATCATGGGTTAGAGTCACCTTGCCGTCAAGCTAACCCTGGGTGGTTCTTGTGGTTTTCCTCTCCATATAACGCAAATGCGGGTTAGTTCCATCAAAAAGTCTTCCACCAAGGCAAATCTCTCCCAATACTTGATTCAGGAGTTCCCTTGTCTTCAGGATTGGGTTCAAATTACAAGACTACGGAATCGAACATCAGTAGTCTTGACCCCAAAAAATTGGGTCGGCCGTTCAACGACTGTTATAAAAAAATAAATAATTTATTCATTTTTGTACGTTTAAACAAATATATAAAATTTGAGTAACCGTTTAAACTGTACCAAATCCAAAATTTTTAAATTGTCTATCATAAGCAAACTAATACACCCACTAAAGGAAAGGCAAAAGGAAATAAATTATCTCTTGGTGAAATAAAACCAGATTGAAAATACCGAAACCAGTTTGACTAAAAAGGCAAGATTCGATTGGAAAAGAACAAAACATTTAAGTGAACTCTTAGTTGACAAACAGGGAAGGTTCATCTTCCTCTCCCTATCTGAAGTTCATTATTTTTATCTCTTTTAATATTTCCTTCCTGGTGACACTGACTTCCTTCCGTAATGAACTATTTCACAAAGGTTAATTCATTGATATGACTCTCACTTATTAATCGGTCAATAATTTTTAATGAATCGTGATTTGATTCATAGATTGTATAAAGAGAAAAGAGTATTGTTCCTTTTTTTATTTATTTCTACATAAAAAAATTTCAACCGAAAACTTACTTTGAGATACATGATGGAGTTCTTTTATGTTAAATAGTTCAGAATAGAATTTTGTGAAGCGCATTTCAAATGACAAGTAAATTGAAAAAAGAAAAAATTGAAAGCATAGATTTTTTTTGTTGCTTTTTTATCATTGAAAGGTTGAGTTGGTGATTCGAATCACCGATTCAGTACCCAACTTAAACCTGATTCGAATTACTAGTTTTTTATTATTAATCTGAGCAGATTTTAGGAATAATGAATTACAGTTTCTTAAATTTCAGTTTCTTTTATTTCACAATGATGAAACACGCTAGACCACATGAAATAACAAACTTCTGGAAAAACTGAAAAATTTTTAATATTAAGGGGACCGGAAAGTAATGTCATTTCGGTACATTAAATATTCATT
Source organism: Parasteatoda tepidariorum (assembly GCF_982258835.1). Lineage (NCBI taxonomy): Eukaryota > Metazoa > Arthropoda > Arachnida > Araneae > Theridiidae > Parasteatoda > Parasteatoda tepidariorum. The sequence continues at coordinate 66,128,956 of NC_141764.1, forward strand.
AGTCTTAAAAAAACAATTTTTTCCGATCCATTTCGATTCATTTTCGAGCCGGAATTGAAAGGTTGTTGCTAACGAGGGTGAATACATTATTGATTAGAAGTAAAATTTTGATAACAAATATCAAATGCACCGAAACGACATTACTTTCTCGTCCCTCTAATACATTGATTATTAAGACATTAAGATTCTCCATTCTAAGAAAATTCGATAAATTAGTAAACAAAAAATAAACAAATAAAACAAAATAAATGTACTTTCTTTGGTGTTTAGCTGTTATTGAGTCGAATTAGTAAGTGATTCGATTCAGTTAAAGTGAGCTGATTCTGTTGATTCGAAACTCCTCGATGGTTCGCTTTGCTAAACTCAAAGTAAAGCACCCCCATAACCACCAATTGGTCATGGAAGTACCACAATTTCGACATCATCCGCCTATACTTAATAATTCAGCTGGTACCCATCTGGTACTTGAGGCCGTCACCGATAATAAATATTTTTTTTATAATATTTAAATAAAAGAAAACATTTATAATTAAACAATATTAATACCTTTGTGCGATTTAAATTGTAATAACAAACATGTAAAAATATCAACTTCTGAAAAAATTGGGCTCATTAAAATGGGGTGAGGTCATTGCCCTTTAATTAATACAAAGGATTCTGATGGAAGTAAATTCTTTTGAATTAACTCATATCCCATATCATTTATATTAATTTTTTCGATTAAAATTGAAAAACGAAATGTAAATAAATGAAAATTAAATATGCATTTAGTAGATAAGGGTACTTTCCCATTTTAGCTGGCGCAGAAGATTAACTCGCCAATGCTAAGTCAGCAGACGCAAGTATTTTTAAACGTTTTTTTTTTAATTATTATTATTCCTTTTAAACGTCTGTTTTTTGAGAAAAATAAAACAGCTGAATTTATTTGAGCCGATATATTGAACGAGATTAGATGACGAACCTAGATTAGTTGAAATAGAAGTGGGAATGTCTATTGTATTTTGAAAATATTTTACGTATAAAAACTTCATTTAAATTGATATAAATTTAATAACATAAAACTATTAATATAAAAAAAATTAATGAAATACTGATAGAGATATTTTTTACATAGAAACTTTCAAATGAGGAAATTGATTTTAGGCAGTCAATTTCTTTAAAAAAAAATTCAAATTACATTCCGAATAAAGTTTTCAACAATTTTTTCAACTTGACAACTTGTTGTGTGAACTCTAATACTTAATAAGGACAATTACATCAATCAAGAACATCCGATTATGACATAAAGCAAGAACATGACATAAAGCAAGAACATCACAACATGATATAAAGCCCGATAACATCCGATAATGTTAATTACATTCAAATCTCATTATTTGAGCTCATTCTGATATTCATTGAATTACGATTATTAAATACTTCATAATTTTCAATTAGTTCTTTGAACAAAACGATCGGTGACAAATGATTCTATTATCTTCAGAAAAAGTGACGAGTTTTTTTTATCCATTTCATTTTCAGCTTCTGATATTAAATCAAATGATTTAATAAATAACAACTTACATCCGCTTTTACACCACATGAAATAAAAAATATTAGAAGAAGAAAAAAGAACCATAACGGAGGACAAAATTTGATCACGTGAGAAAACTGTATGACGTCATTGACGTGAATTTCCGAAAGAAGAGGTCATAAGGGGACATTGTCTCAGCGATATTGTAACAGCTGCACACAATCATTATCAGCAATCAGAAATCCGGACACAAGGCTGTTCTTTCAATCCATGCTTCAATCAGATTCAGAACAGGTGGGGGGTTTTCTTTTTATAATGTTGATGATCTTCTGAATTTGCAAAGCTGGACCAATACCTCCTAGAAAGGAATCAAGCCTCACGACGGGTTACTATAGGCGATGATGACGTAGTAGAGTTAGGCCCAGAGGGAAACCAGTCAGGGTAGCTATTTTTACGAAAAACTCCGAATCTGATCAAACGAGCCATTGGCGATATTCTCAAGTATTATAACCTGCGTCGGCATTCAGCCAATTGGCGAATATTTTTGATTTGAATTTGTAAACAACCGTGTGTGTTCTGGTGTCAACGTTCTTCGTAAAATTTATATTTATTCAACAAATGTTGTAAATGTCAGCATTAATTTAATTCTTAGTGTTATGGTTAATTGCCAATGAGTGCTGTGTACCAAACTGCAGAGGATTTTACAAAGTTGATGGTACAAAAGCATTAAATTTTGGATTTCCCAATACGTAAGAAATGGCTTGCCGCCATGCCAAGAGATTTTGAAGTTGCAAAGAATTCTAAAGTGAGTAATATTTGTTCTTATTTTTAAAAATTTAATTATGCTTCTTTATTATATTTTTACTAAGAGTAAATTATTTTAAATTGTGGATAAATTATTTATAATAATTAAGTTGTTCTTATCAATCATATCGCAAACTATTGTAATATATAGTTATTTTTATAGAGTTTTATTTTATAAAAATATTAATAATTTTAGTATTTTATTAAATTTTTGCTCAAACTTTAAACATTTTTGTTTGACCATAATATATTGTAATTTATTTGATTATGAAATTTAAATCTATTAATTTTTCTACAAAAATCTATTAATTTTTCATACATGAATATAATATGTACTATTTATTTTAAATGCACACTTAAATATTGTATTCATTTTGTTATAGGTATGTGAGATGCATTTCAAGGAAAATGACATTAGAAAAGAGATATTAAATGACATTAGAATTATTTTTAAATGCTACTGAAAGTTAAACATATATCAGTAAAATTTATGTTTACATTTTATTTATCATTTTTTGAATTTGCTATTTAATAAAATATTTATTATCTAAGGTTGCTTACTTTATTTTAGTTTATCAGTGTGACGGGTAAAAATTATACTTTTTTAAATGTTACTGAAAGTTTAACATATTTCAGTAAAATTTGTGTTTACATTTTATTTATCGTTTTTTGAATTTGCTATTTAATAAAATATTTGTTATCTAAGGTTGCTTACTTTATTTTAGTTTATCAGTGTGATGGTAAAAATTATACTTTTTTAAATGTTACTGAAAGTTTTAACATATTTCAGTAAAATTTGTGTTTACATTTTATTTATCGTTTTTTGAATTTGCTATTTAATAAAATATTTGTTATCTAAGGTTGCTTACTTTATTTTAGTTTATCAGTGTGATGGTAAAAATTATACTTTTTTAAATGTTACTGAAAGTTTTAACATATTTCAGTAAAATTTGTGTTTACATTTTATTTATCGTTTTTTGAATTTGCTATTTAATAAAATATTTGTTATCTAAGGTTGCTTACTTTAATTTTAGTTTATCACTTCTAACAATCACACTTCCACAGGAAAAAAATACAAATTATAATCATGCTTTTGATATGTTTTTTTTTACTATCTAAACCTTGTTTGAAGACTGCATTTGATTTTCTAAATTTTTTTAAGCTCATTTTATGTCATTGTTTATAAACAATTTCTATTTTATTTCGTATGCTCTAGTTCTAATAACATGCAAAACATAATCATTAAGATCCAAAATAATCATCTACTAAAAATGTAAGTATCATATTATAAAAATTAGACCCCTTTCTTAGTTTTATGTCAAAACTATAATAATAATGAATGTGTAAAATCCCTTTAAAAATATATTTCTTTGTTTTTAATCCATACATTTTATAACAAAAAGTTAGATAAAATTTTCCAATTTATAAAATAAAACTGATATTTAATGCTTAAAAATATATTTTTTTTCATTCACACAACAGTTATTTTTGTTAGAATTGATTTATTGTTAATCATTTCTGAAAACAAATAAATATATTAAGCATTTTTACACAATTTAAGAACATTTAATCTAGACAAAAAAAATAATAATAATAATTTGTAGAAAGTAAAAAATTAGTAGAAGAGTAACGAAAAAGTGTCGAGAAACAGATGGGAAAAAGAGAAGCTTCGTCAGAAGTGATCAGCAAATCTGGGCCTAACTGTATGAGTCATCGTTTTCCGTCCTTCGGCTTTCTTCAATCTAGGAGGTATTGGCTGGACACGTTGGATTTAAAATTGGACCTTGTCGAATTATCGTCACGTAATTCTGAAAAGGGTCGTCTTCTAAAACGATTCTTTTTCACGCTCGAAATATTCACTAATTTTTGTTGTGACTCAACTAGGAAGTAGGGTTTTTAAGGATTTTTCGATGCGATGCCTTTTTGAGCTACTGGGTACCCTTTAGAATCGGTCAAGAGTGAGTAATTACGTAGCGTTAAGAAATGCACAATCTGAGGAATTTTCTAAAAATGTATATGAACCATAAGATTCAAATATTCACTTGACTTACTATTTAAATTGCTTTGCCGGAAAACAAAACTTAATTGAACGAATAAATTTTAAAAAGTAAATAGCTATATAAATTCATTGATTTTTAAACAGTATACTCTCGGAAACCTTTTTATGTCAAAAAAAAAAATATTTTTTTTCTCTTGGCTTTATATATTCACCTACTGTTAATTTGAATTCCTATGTCGAAGGGTTTCGTCTCAAAACCTTGTTATATCGAATTTTTTTTTCGAAAAAGAAAATGAATTTTTTGCGGAAAAATCACAATGTAAGTTTATTATAAACTCATTCTTTTCTTTTTAATGCATAATAATTTTTTTCTTGCTTTTAAAAATAAAATTATCATTGTTGTATTACAGCCAACTATCATTACGAACATATTTATTAGTACTTATTCATTATGTTTTATGACTCTTAATTTTTGAAGTAACTTTTTAGAATATTTTTTTCTACTTTTTAGAACATATTTTGTTCTGAACTTGCTATCTTGTAATTTTTTTTAGGGTCTCTTCAACTTTGATATATCTAGAGCAGTGGTTACCAACTGGCGGCCAATAGTTAGAGCAACCAACTACAAACCTGGAGTTCTTTGGTTCGATTCCCAACCGGTAGTCAACGACCATCACTCTCACACATCCATACACATCACTTATGAAACTATGCATTTTGCCCAAAAAGTATTATATGCCATTTCCATTTTGAGTACATTGCTTTTCAAACGAGATTATTATTTGTTTTGGAGCTTTTTTAACACATTTTTGCTCAATTTTGTGAAATTATTTTTCGGAGTTGAGCTGTGATGGCTCAGGAGATAGAGCGTTCGCCTTCTAATGAGGTCAACCGGGTTCGAATCCCTGCGATGGTTGGTTGATAAGAATTCCACGTTCAGCTCGCACCGACCACAGTGCAGGCGTAAAATATCCTCAGTGGTAGACGGATCACGGGTTAGAGCCCCTTGCCGTCTGGCTAACCGTGGGCGGTCTTCGTGGTTTTCCTCTCCATGTAACGCAAATGCGGGTTAGGGGTTAGCTCCATCAAAAAGCCCTCCACGAAGGCACATTTCTCACAAATACTTGATCCAGGAGTTCCCTTGTCTTCTGGATTGGGTTCAAAATTTCAAGGCTACGGAGTTGAACATTCGTAGTCGTAAACCCAAAAATTGGGTCGGCTGTTCAACGACGGTAATAAGAAAAAAATTTTAAAACTTTTTTTCACAATGTAGTAGGTAAAATTCACATTATCTAGGTAATTTGCAGAAAATACACCTTATCTAGGTAATTTGAAGAAAATGCACATTATCTATGTAATTTGCAAAAAATGCACATTATCTAGGTAATTTGCAGAAAATGCACATTATCTAGGAAATTTGCAGAAAATGCACATTATCTAGGAAATTTGCAGAAAATGCACATTATCTAGGAAATTTGCAGAAAATGCACATTATCTAGGAAATTTGCAGAAAATGCACATTATCTAGGAAATTTGCAGAAAATACACATTATCTAGGCAATTTGCAGAGTATTTCAGAAATGAAACTATTTAAGGCACTTCAACAGATTTCCCAAGTTGATTTGTAGAATAACTAACAATCTGAACTAACATACCTACAATACTCTGATAAACATACCTACTTTGTTTATAATTTCTTTCAAAGAATAAGTAAATAGTCTTGACATCAGGCTGTTCGTCTGGAAATAAAATCAGCCTTAAGGTAGATGGTTTATACGAGAATCAAAACACTCTGACCCGTTGAGTTCGCACAACTCTACTTTGGAGGGCATATACGAGAGATACTAATTAAGAGATATCAAAGAGACTTCATCAGAATTGATGAACGACCCGCTTCCTGTCTCTTTTCCAGCCTGGTTGGAAATGGGGCTGACCTCAACTATTGCCTAAAAACACATTGAACGATAGAGTTAAATGTTTATATTCTCTTCGAAATTATGATGTAATCGATAAGCATTTATATAGTGTGATGAATTAAAATTCGAAATCTTTATTTAACGCTGTTTTTTGAAGCTATGTCGCCAAGGAAAATAAAGTTACAGTTTAAATGCCTTACACTTGAAGCAGTGCGATGATTTTAAACTATACAAATAATCTTGCTGTGAAGAATTATCTGGGCTTTAGAACAGACAAATAACTTAAATATTTTAAAGTTACTAAACTTTTTTTAAAAATCGCCAATTTGGCGACATTTTTCCACCTAGATGAAAATCATTAAAATCACTGCATTTTTTTCAGTTTTTGCACATTTTGCTGAGCCAAGGTAATGCAGCATTGGAGTAAGTTTTTAAACATTAAAAAATTTGATCACAAACGCTTTTCATTTTCACAAAAATGTGGTTTTTCTCCATAGTGACGTTTTGCGCCATTTTCAAAATAAGCGTAGACAGCGCTGGCTTTTAGATAGGCTTAACTTGTCCTAACAGTCATGAGTAACAGTACCAAACTCACAGCAGTTATAAAAAGTAACATTTTATTGGCAAAAAAGCATTTCATATTACGACGGAGACTTCGAGAAACAGCCTTAAATGAGGATACATTTTACAAGAAAGTAAAGTTTTGTATGTATTTAGTACTTGGGGGAAAAACCAATTTTGTAATTTGAAGGAATTTCAGAATTGTTGAGTATTCTCCGTAAAATTCTCAGAAAAAAGGCAAACTTTAGTATTCAAACGGACAAGTTTCGAACGTAGCTAAAATTAGAGGAATAATGGTCAATGGGATGCCTGCAAGTCATGTAATGTGGGTATCTCGAGCCCGATTGGTTGTTAAAACGTGGCATTTGTTTCGTTTGCAACTATTCTTTCCATTCTATTTCGAGTAACTCAAGCCCGTCAAGTATCATTTGTCTTAAGTGAAACATTCCAAATTATTTCAAAGATTCTTTCTCAAAAATTTCTATTTTTTTACTATATATACACACAGACTTCACACAAAGACAGACATGAAGCCATGTGGAACATAAACTAATTATACATCGAAGTTGCCAGGTATACAAAACAAAAATATATCACTCTTACAATAAAATACATAAACAAATAATAAGTCTAAGTTAAGTAAAAGAAGTAGGCGAGAATGAATTATATTTCAACTAAGTCGATGTGAGATACGGCACTGTATTTAGTTAACTTATCGTTAACAGTCTAACTCGTGTAGATAAACTTAGGTCAACTTTAATACGTCATTTTGCTGATAAAGATTAGCTGGCGCTAACGTCATTGGTCACATGTGTGGGTATGGGAAGTCCTCTTGAAGTGCAAGTACCCAATTGAAATAATAATTAAGATAATCAGCGTTAGTTTTATGAGTCAGATACAACTGGAATACACTGTTTTCATGTACGGAGTTGTTACAATTAAAGTACTCATATAGAGTCGGTTCTTTTCTGGTTGGCAGGTATATACGTTATACGGACAATGGAGATAAGAAAATTTCAATATAATATTACATATAATATATTCACTATAAATCCAAACATTTTGTGAAAGGTCTGTTTTTGTAAAATTGTGAAAAAACTACTCGTAATTTGTGACTGTAAAATAAACGTTAAGTCACATTCTTTCAACCAGGGTCCTGCTTTTGTGAATGTGTGCAAATAGGATCCTGCTATTGCAAAAAACTTTTTCAATGAGTTTTTTAATTGTAAAGACATACAAGATTATGCTCAGCACTGTAAAATTACAATTAAAAAAATTAAATTTTAAAAAATAAACAGCAATTACTGCTACTAAATTAGAGATGCAACATATAAATATTTGGTATTTAGCCTATACTGCTGAACGCAGATTCATTTCGGACGAATAAAGGAAGAAGTGTCTGACGAAAACAAAATTTAGTTCGTTTACATCTGTCTCCCCCCCCCCCTCGTGGGAAGGGTTTATTCGATTAACAAAACAATAATAAAGATAAACAAATTTGTGAAGGGTCCGATTAAAAGATAAATTATTTTGTGAATGTCCGTTTTTAAGTTAAAATATTTTGTGAAGGGTCCGTTTTTATGAAAAGATATTTTGTGAAGGGTCCATTAACGGACCCAAATTTCTTCTAAACAGACCCCTGCTAGGTATATACGTTATACGGAAAATCGAGATAAATTTTATTTAATCATATCATATGTTCAATGTGCATTGCATTTTCGTCAAACACATGCTCAAAACGAATTATAACGTGTCAGTGGTCAGTCAGATTTCGTAAACCAAATCTTAATAATAATCCGGCTCTTAAAATAAAAACGTAATTATAAATTTTTTAAATTATATTGCGTTTCATAATAAATCCTCCATTAATTGGATAGATATTTTTGTGTCCCTCATATATTCTTTAACGGTATTATCTGTTTTCCAATTTCTAGAAGAACGATTTATTTCTTACTTAATCTCTAAAGGAAATAAGCGCTTCCGGGCAGATGGACAAAGTAATCTCACAACTGGATTATCGAAAGATGTTTTTCCGTTTGATTCATATCAACTGTCTTGGACATAGTATTAGCGATATTTACTTTTAAAGAGGGAAAATAAACGAACAAATAATATTTAAACGAGTTTCCGTTTCGAACCTTAATTTTGAATAGTTTATAAACAAGCGGAGAAATATCCGATTTACGAACAAACCAATAGTCCCCAACAGTTAAATTATATCCGAAAACTGATTCAGGTAGTCGCAAGTTTCAAATCTTTCAGCATTTCGAGAATGTTTTTTTTCTCTTTCTTCTGTTTAAAGAAAATCTTCCACCGAAACGTGTTTTAAGAAATAAATTTGGATTAAGATTTATTTAAAAATTAAAAATGCGCATGTAAGAAAATAAATCTCTCATGAATTACTGATTTTTACAATTGAAGTTCCTTATTTAAACCTACGTAAGAGTCAGTTCTGGCTTTCGAACAGTAGGTATACACGCTATACGATGGGGATAAGAAAATTTCAATAAAACATTCTCATTAAAAAATAAAAATTAAAAAATGTGTGGTCTTCTTCGAAAAAGGTTGCGTGTTTCCATTCTATACTATATCTTTCAATGTTTTTAAATTCTACAAAATTTACAATTTCTATTTGATTTGTAACAAGTTAAAATACTAAAAAAAAATGTAACTTAAAAATTTTCTTGACAGCTCTTATTCGTTATTCTACAACAATAGTTTGAAATTGCACAATTTATAAACTATTGTAAAATGCAGTTTAGAATTAAGAGACGATTTTAATTCTCAGTTAATAAAACTGAGTACATGTTTCACAAACTACGTTTAATCAAGAAAATCTCTTAAAGACGTAACGATCTCCACGGCAGAATTTATTACGCTTACATTCGAATGACGTTAAAATATTTTTAAAATAAGTGCTGTCGTTAAGACAAAGGACAATAAAACGAGCTGAATTTCGCAAACGATATGGTTGATGTTGCTCTTATTTATTACACGGCTTCGACTAATTACACACTTCTCATTATCGCTGCAAGCGTGAAGCTTATTGTTATTGCTCTCAAGGTCAAATGAGTCAAATCAGTTTCATCATCATATCAGATGGTAGTTAAATTAAAAGGCGAAGAACTTTTATACACTTTGACTAGCTTTGATTGAGAAATATTAATTTGATCATCCTCGACGACGATTGCACGAAACATGATTTGAGATCCAATTATTTAAAATTAGCACTTTTGTTGTCCACGTTTTGTAGTCGGCAATCACAAGATTTAATTATTCAACGTCGTTTATGTTATTAGATTAAACTGGGAAATTATTATTTAAATCAAACAGAATTAATGTCGGATAGTGTTTGTAACATACGGTAAGGTATAACAATAAAAAAATTTAAATAACACGTATTGATGAAGCATGATTATGATTTTAAATAAAAAGTAATTTAAAATAACACTGCCGCTTCTTAATTTCAATACACTATACAGTTCTCCTTTTTCTTATTTATACATGCAATAATCATGCCAATAAAACATGCATTATTACACATTTATTTTACATTAATACGGCATTGTATTTTAATGTAATATTCTCGTAGCTGTTGCTAGTACAGCTAATCCCATTTATCTCTGTACAAACATTTATTTCTGCGTCAAAAATTTAAGTACAATTGTTCGGGAAAAAAAGGCAAGAATATATCTGGGAAAAATACTAAACATTGCAATCCGAGATCAGCAGGAGGGGGGGGGGGGTGATTCAATGCAATTAAAATATCATTGAATTCAAAATTTTGGACTAAATACCCTGAATGAGGGGGTGGCTTAACGTTTTGCACTCTTTTAATTCAGGGTCATTTTGATTTATGAAAAATTTAAGACAAAATTCTGTTGTGCACGTTAAATTACACAATAAAATAGGTTTTTTTGCTTTAACAAAAGATATTTTTACGAAAGTTTACTATTTTGCTTATATTGAGATTAAAAAGCGATAACTTGAAATAAATTTTAAAAAAAAGAGAGAAAAAAGCGAATAATGTTAGCTAATATTTGTGACTATCTAACAAACAGTAAATATTTATGGTATAAATATTATTAAAAACAACCCGCTAAATGAGACGTCTGAATTTCGAAATATTGAAAATCATAGAATCCTAACAAAATAATAGTTAATAATAATTTATATCTAAAAAAATCGGTTCTAAATTACTATTTATTATTAATTAGTAACGATTAAGACAAACTTTATAGCTGGTGAGAAAAAAATTTACTGACAATCTATTTATCATAGAACAATAAGAAAAACAGGTCTTTCTTAATAAAAAGGAAGAAAAAACAATTATTATTAACAATATACAGTATTTATTAGTTTGGTATTGGAATTTTTTTTAAAAACAAAACGCCGTAATGTTAACCTGAAGTTCCTAACTTTTTATAAACATGCACTGAATACTTCGTTAGGCTGAATATTTGGTAAAAAAAAATCAAAAAGAAAAATCCTTTTTTTTCTTTTTCATTGCTTTGTTGCAAGCCTACTGTAATTAACAAATAAAATGTTAAGAATCATTTTCTCCCAGGAATATTAAAAAATAATTTAATCCCGAGCTTATTTTTACCCAAAAATATTCTTAAAGTTCATTACGTAATTTGAGATACTAAAAATATGCATTAACGTAAAGGATATTTCAAGAGTATTTTTTTTTTATTCATGGTACGCAGAACAAAATTCCAAACAAAAAATATCTTAACAAAAAATAAATTTGACTTAATGGTAATCAAATATGGCAATGCGACTCTAAATTCATAATTTGCATAACAGTAGTCCATAGTTTCATTAAAATGAAAGAAGAAAAACACAAAAGACGAAATTCTAGACAAAGTTTGAAATCTAAGATTGAAGAAATCGCTTTTGGAAATGCTTTAAATCTTTCTTGAGAAAACTCTTTGTAATTAAAAAAAATTGTTGAATGATTTATTAATAAATGCAATCAATACATTTATTAATACATTATTTTAAACATCATATGATAAAAAATTAACTTCCATTGTATTTATCATTTTAGAATATTTCAAACTAAAAAGTATTTGATACTTAGCTGTTTTTATATCTTATTAATAGTTTATGTATTTTTATATTTTATTAATAGTTTTAGCAGCTAACTGAAACATTAATTATGATCTATTGCGATAGCCGCTTAATTTATCATAAATTTATTGAAGCAAAATAAAAATAAAAATAGTGCACATTGGCTGAGCTAAAACTAAAAAAAAGTATATACAACAGATAGAATTTATCACAAAAGAACATACAGGTAGTTTCCTGAAATAAAAATATAAGGCAGTATTAAAGAGTTTGAAATCTGATGTTTTTAGTTTATAACCGGATTGATGCTTTTTAATGAAATAACATTTTTCAAAACAAATGCAATTTTAATACTTTGTGAAAAAAAACGGTTTGGCTAACTCTATAGAATGGAAAGAATAGTTGCTAACGTAAACAAATGCAACGTTTCAACAACCAATCAGGATCGAGATACCCGCAAAACGTCACCTGCAGGTATTCCATTGCAAATAGCAAACATAAATATTCTTCAAGTTTCAAACAAAATTATGTTTTTGAAAACTTCTTGGTTCCCTTAAGCATTAGAGGAACTTTTAAAAGGAAAGTTCACCGGATTAATAGGGCAACTGATAGTTTCAAGATAATGAACAAATAAAGCTCGAAATGTTTAATCCATGTTCTTATGAAATTAAATTTTATATTCTTCATTGGCTAGTACCTTTTACACTAAACAGTATTTGCGTTTGTCAATTTAGATTTTAAAAAAATATCCTATGAGGATAATATTTTTATTCTTAACCAGATTTCGAAAAAGATATAAATTAAGTTCGTCATTTTTACTTTTCACAAATTAAACGGACTATAAAACCACACTAAACTTACTGAAATCATTAAAATCAAGTTAATAATTAACATCATTAAAACACAATTAATTCAACAATTCCACTCCAATTCAAATCGGGTAATATTATTTGTTAATTATAAGCGAGGTGGTGTTTTAGTGTCAAACACATCTACACTATTCATGAAGTACCGTTATAATAGCCGAGTTGAGGAACCATGATAAATTGATCCATCCGTCTGACAACGAAGCACTCCAAAAGACGATTAGAGATGTCAAACATTGTTTCGTTAAAGGAAATTCGTCGTCTCATTCAACTAAGATCCAGAGATCAATGCTTCATTCATTGGTAATAAATCAAGCATTTTATAATATAGCCTATATTTTCCTAGTATAATAGTGTTAGGGAGTGCACAAAAGGTCAATGGTTCTCCAAAATTTAAAGAAAAGATTTATTTAACATCATTGCCACTGCCACACAATAACGTTCTTTAGATAAGTTTTTGTCCTCAGACTAAATTTCATTACCGATTTTCAAACGATTTTATTTTGCAATTTAACCAATGTTATCAAATATAAATTTCATTACAGATTTCAAAGGATTTTATTTTGCAATTTAACCAATGTTATCAAATATAAATTTCATTACAGATTTTCAAACGATTTTATTTTGCAATTTAACCAATGTTATCAAATAGAAATTTCATTACAGATTTTCAAACGATTTTATTTTGCAATTTAACCAATGTTATCAAATAGAAATTTCATTACAGATTTTCAAACGATTTTATTTTGCAATTTAACCAATGTTATCAAATAGAAATTTCATTACCGATTTTCAAACGATTTTATTTTGCAATTTAACCAATGTTATCAAATATAAATTTCATTACAGATTTCAAAGGATTTTATTTTGCAATTTAACCAATGTTATCAAATATAAATTTCATTACAGATTTTCAAACGATTTTATTTTGCAATTTAACCAATGTTATCAAATAGAAATTTCATTACAGATTTTCAAACGATTTTATTTTGCAATTTAACCAATGTTATCAAATAGAAATTTCATTACAGATTTTCAAACGATTTTATTTTGCAATTTAACCAATGCTAACAAATAGAAATTTCATTACAGATTTTCAAACGATTTTATTTTGCAATTTGACCACTGTTAACAAATAGAAATTTCATTACTGATTTTCAAACGATTTTATTTTGCAATTTAACCAAAGTTATCAAATAGAAAAAGAGCATTTTAGAAATCATTTTCTACCTTTCAACTTTAAACTTTTGTTGTTAAATTAAAGAAGTATTAGATAATATTTCATTAACAGTATTACCTAATATAATTAAGTATTAGATAATTATATTAGTATTGGATAATTATACAGTCGAACTCGTTTATAACGAGCACAAAGGGACCGTAACATGTACTCGTTAAATCCGAGTGCTCTTAATAAACTGGTGCTTAAGGCAGGTGTGCAACCAGAAGAGGGGGGGGGGCTTGGGAGGGGGACTTACTTACTCTAATTACATTAATTAATTTAATCGCGTTTTTTTTATTTCGCGCACATTTCTTATCATTTTGAAAAAAAGATAAGACAGAAAGACTAGAAAGATGAGAAAAAAGATTGCAAGACAGAAAAATATTGCTCGCTAAAACCAGGTCTTGATCGTTAAAAGCGACTTTTGTTCCATAGACTTAACATTGATCCAACCAAATATTCTCGTTTCCCTCGGTAAATCCGAGTTCTCGTTAAATCCGAGCTCGTTATAAACGAGTTCTACTGTATTAGATATAATTAAGTATCAGATAATACTTTTTAGCAGTATTAGATAATCGTAAGCAATAAGCAGTGGTCAGAAAAACATTTTTATAGTATACTACAACCACTTTGTTACAAATGTAGTTAACCACAACTGCTACATCATGACTACAAATTATTTTCGAAACATAATAACTACTTCCCCACTTTACGGAGACGAACGTAGCTGGAAAACTTACTTTACACCTGTACTCATAATTATTTTGAATAAAAAATTGGATTATATTAAACATGGTGAAATATTATTTATGCTAGGAAGTGTTAAGAAGTATTTATTCGTGTTTACATGAACCAATTTGTTATTCTAAAACATTCTTCTCGAATTAGTTTATTTAACCTTCAACTTTTTATGCCGACAGCGAATATTTAAGAAATGGTAGGAAATTATATAATGCTTGCAATTTTTTTAAAGTGTTTAATGTTTTTTAATTTTTTTTTAAGAAATTAAGTACATGGAAAATATGTTTCCTTCCTTTAAAATAACATCAATGTTTCGCAAGTGAACATTCGCATGTGAAAGTGTGATCAAAGTGATAAATTAACTATTATTCGTAATAGCTAGTTAAAATATATAGTTAATTTTTTGTTCAAAGTGATAAATTAACTATTATTCGTAATAGCTAGTTAAAATATTAGTCATACGTGATTCTAACTATGTAGTTCAGGTTAATGTTCAGCCACAGGGGCAATTTCGTTGCGTCCATTCACGACTCCCAAAGATTTGTACCCATCAAATTCGAAAAAAATTAGCTTCGTTAGAATCTTTTTTCTTCATTGAACTAACGTTAAAAGTAATTGCCAAAGAACACTACTAACTACTGTTTCTTTTGTTTTCTTTTTTTACCGCACTGCTCACTACACTACTTTTTTTTTAAAAAAAAGGTGAAAAAGAAACAATACAAAAAGCACTACGAAAAACAGAGACTACAGTAGTTTAACTAGGCTACTTCCTGCCACTGGCAATAAATAAAGCAATAATCTACGACTTTGATACGTTTCTTTATTTAAAATAATATTTCTAAAACGAAAAAAATGATTACGATTCAACAAACGATTATATAAATGGAGCGATTACGAAATCGTTTACTAATCTTAAATTTTAAACTTTTGTTGCTAAAAAGGAAGAAAACATGACACCTCAGTTAAACATTATAGCTGTTCCAAACTATTTTGTACCTAAAGAGCACATTCTAGAAAAGTGTTTCCCAAAGTGTGGTACGCGTACCCCCAGAGGTACGGAACAGTTTAGCGAGAGTACTCGTTCTTATGTGAAATATCTTGAAACAAACGAAAATTTCAAAATTTTTTATTTAAAAGCAAAGCTAGCCGTGAAAATTTACGATTACGTATTAGCTATTTTTTGCAAAGTTAACAGTTAATATTTAGTGGTGTCAACAGCCAGTTGTGATTTTTAACTTTTGTGCAATTTTCTTATAGTAAAAAATAATTCCTTTTTTTATTAGTGGTACACAGCGTTACGAAATTTTTTAAAAGGGTACTGTTCTAGAACATTAGTTGGAGAGCGGGTACTAATTTTACAAAGCATTTCATTAACATGCATTCACATAGTGAAAATATGAGAGAGAATATAGCATTGAAGAAGTAAATAATTGGAAAAATATAATTAAAAAATAATAACGTAACGAAGAATTAGTTATTTTATCTAAAATTAAATTTATGCAGTTTTCGAACATCGAATTGCGCTTCAATAAAAATAATTAACTAATTACTTTAAAAAATTAAAAAAATATATACTATTGGTAAAAGCATATCCTCAAAACTAGATTAGTTTATAATTAGTTAAAGACTTCTTGGAGTAAATAAATTAACTTTTAAAATTCCAGCTTTAATGATTAACATTCTCCTTCAAAGAAAATTTTCCGAAAACCAATCAACCTTTGAAATCGCGTCGTTAATAATCTCGAGTATTTCAGCTATATATCAAAGAAAATAGCTCATTTCACACTAAAATGCTTTTGAATATTTCAAGCTCAACTAAAGCAGCCATTTATTTCCACGCTTTTCCGAGCAAAGCGTCTCAAACCCCTTTGAGCACCTGCTTTGGTTGCTGCTGAGTCATATCAGATGAGATTATCTCTAAGTTTCTAAGGTCACCTCTATCAGAAATTAAAACAAACAATGAACGAGGCCCGGAGGCGCTGAGCTGCACAATTTTATTCCACACGTTTGGCAACAGAAGCATATATTTAGATATGCAATTAAAAAAAATAATAATAAAAACTTTTATTGCTTTTTTGTTTGGCACGAGGTATTTAGTTTATTAGGGTTAAGGTGACAACCTTGAAAAGAAAAATTAGTACCATATCCCACGAATAATTTCAATTATTTTAAAAGATTATTACGATTGTTATTAATTGTTAGTAAAATTAGAAAAATTAGTAAAATAAAGATTCAAAGCAGTCAAAAACTTCTTAACTTAATTAAACTGAGATCTAAAATCAATAAGCTATTCAAACCTAAAAAAATGCCATCTTAATCGATCCCACAAATTATAGGTTTATGAAAGTTTTTATTAATTCACATATTGATACAAAGGTCAGCAGTGTTGATATGATCTCATTGAAAAGAATAATTAATACTATATCCAACGAATAATTTCAATTATTTTAAAAGATTATTACAATTGTTACGACAAATTTAATAAAATAAAGGTTGAAAGCAGACTATACTACTAACTTAAATAGACTGATCGTAAAGACACGGTTCGCAGCGGAACATCGAAATCAAACATCATTGTTTGCTTTCAGTTAGAGGATGGGCTACCACTTTGATCAGTTTGCGTAGAGACCGAGAGTGTGCGGTACCGATCCTCGTTAAACTGTTCTACTGTAAAATGTAATCGCTTTCCAAAATTGTGATGGGCATGACTTCAGATCATCCTCAGGGATTCTTCCCTCACTGTCGCCAATAGCTCATTGTGCAGCTCTAGTGCGACGTAAATAAACAACTACCACCGAAAGTTTATGTTAATTTACAAATTTATGTGCTCATTTATAATAACACGAATTTTCACTGATTCACATCGCATTTTGCTACGTTATTTTCCGCTTTATTAACTTACTATATCAAGAATTGCTCATTCTTACAGATAACTACGCACTATTCTTTAACAATATTGAAAAGTGATTGCTATTAATTGATGATAACTCAAAGCTCGTATTTCCTTTCTCATGACTAAAATAGATTTATAAATTAATAAAATTCGTTATATATTGTTATATATTATTATATTATAACTGTTTTATATTATTAGATTAGAAATGTTATATAATAAGGAGTTCAATAAAAAAAAACTTATGGTAAACTTATTTTTAATTATGAAGCTTTTCTTGAACGAATAACTTGACAACCAACTAACGAACTTAATTTAATAATAACGAAGAGTACTACGAACTTAACTCCTGAATTCAATATTAGCCTGCATTGAGTAAAAAGCGAAAACAAGTTTAAAAAATTGCGAAAGATTACGTTGTTTATCGAATAAATTCACAAGTTTAATGCGACTTAAGTTTTGAGTTTAAAATTTTGGTACATAATTATTAGATTAATTTTGACTTAGAGATCGGATATAGATTGTAATATAACAATAATAACATATAATATAACATATAATAATAACATATAATAACAATAATAACATCTCTGATTTATAAAAATTATAAAACCTTTCACTTTATGTGATAAGAATGTTTCTTATTATTTATAGAGATTTATAAATTAAAATATTGATGTTTTTTCATTAAAAAATAATATTAGATTTATAATATTAGCTAAAAGATGAAATCTAATAAGCTAATAATAACATTAGCTTATTCGATTTCATTTTTTTTACGTTCCTTAAATATACGATCGAATTTCCTCATAAGTATCTGTATAAAGTGGTCTAAATCTCTAATTCACGCTTTTATAATTTATTTAAACAACTAGTCAAAACGAAATATAATATAATACGAAGTCTAGATCACCTGACATTTTTGTCTTCGGCAAACGCTTCTTCCTTTATTCGTTCGAAATGAATATTCTGCTTTCAGCAGTATAGGCTAAATATCAAATATTTGTATGTTGCATCACTAATTTAGTAACAGCAATTGCTGTTTATTTTTTAAAATGTCATTTTTTTAATTATAATTTTACACTGTTGAGCATGATCCTGTATGTCTTTACAATTTAAAAACTCCCTGAAAAAGTTTTTGGCAATAACAGGACCCTATTTGCACAAATTCACAAAAGCAGGACCCTGACTGAAAGAATGTGACTTAACGTTTATTTAATATTCACAAATTATGAGTCATTTTTTCACAATTTTACAAAAACCGACCTTTCACAAAATGTCTGGACAGACCCCTGCTATAATATTAGAATTAAAAAAAAATATTACATATTCAATTAAAACACATATTTTATTTGATCCCAAATGTTTCTTTTTTGAAGTTGGAGCTTCTGTTACTTTAATATTTGTTATTTTAAAATTATCTTTCAGAAAGATATTAGTATTAGAGAGGTATGTCGCAGAAAGCCCGAAAAAAATTCCGCCACAGGGTTTGTTCCACTAAACAGCTTTCACTCAATACTGTAAATTTCAACAAACACAAAATAAATATTTTTTCAAAAAATACCATTCCGCTAGACCTATTATTTTTATTTCGTAAGAGGAGATTAAACGTAGTTAATATAAATACGCCGAAACGCTGTTTTATAGCTTTATGAAAATATTGTTCTTCTGGAGAAAAATAAATCATAAAAAGGAATCATTTCGTGAAACAGGTTTTAAACTAAAATAAGAATTACAACTTACGTAATGAGTCATACGTTATGAGTCATTCAAACAATCTAAAATGGATTTTCTTAAGAGAATTTTATTAATAGTTAAAATATTTGAAATAGGTGGATGAGAGCTAAGAGAAACTATATTTTAGACGTTATCTTAAGGAATTTTATTTAAAATTTATAGAAAAGTTAGATTGATACCAAAGAGAAAGAAATGAAAAAAATATTTTTCATTTTGCATCAAAAAAGTGGAGTAAAAAAAACTTTTGGGACAAAAAAAAATTTATTCACACAAAATACTAAAACATAAAACAAAATTTAAAAAATAATAAAAATAAGCACATAAAAAGTAATTTAAAAAAAATTATTTATACTGATGAGATACTTCTATCACATATGTTAGACAAAATAAGATAAAATGTTATGTAAGAACACTATAAAAAAATTAACCTTCATAATAACATTAAAAACATACATAAATAGACTTATACATTGCAGTGTCAAAAAAATTTCATTTACACCGTAATAATAATAATAATTGTAGCGTAACGTAATAATTTGTCCCAGAAGTTTAGAAAGCATATTTCAAAGATATATTAGCGTTTTAAAGAACCATAATAATTATAATACATACCCCAGAAAAATGATTAAAATAAAAAAAAAAACACTTTTTCGTAGAAAATAAAAACTTTAGTTGGCAAAAAAATAATTTTTAATAAAATTACTTTTTTGCATAAAATGCTTTATTAAAATTAATATTAATTTTATGACAGTAAAAGAAATATTTTATCGGGAAAATAAATTTGTATTTTCTAATTTTTAATTTGAAAAAATGGACAACTCATCATATTGCGACAAAATATTTCATACACTAGACAATAAAATACAATATAACGTAAATAATAGCCTTCTTTGTAAATATACAATTTAGCTGAAAATGTTGCAAAAATTCGAACATGATTCAATAAGTAATGCTTCAAAACAAAAATGATTGCTACTAATTCAAACATGAATTTAAATATTAAAAAAAAAAACTCATATTAAAATTATTTTTAAATATATTTTAAACTATACATTGTTAAAATTTTTAAGGAGTAAAAAAGAAGAGAGTTGAAAAATTAGTGAAATTAGCAAATTTAAACTATATATTACAATTTTAAACTACCTGTTTAAAACAGAACAAAACATTTTGAACAATTTAACACAAAATCGACTTACCTCAAAAGTTAAGACTAAAACAATATCCGTGATATCGAATTAAATCCCATGCATGAGCTTCAAAAATCCAGGTAAACTGCAAACAGCTGTTTCACTAACATAAATCCGATAAGTAAAAATTTTGAAAGGATAAAAATGATAAGAACAAAATGTTCGCCAGTAACATTTAGTCAACCTGAATCATTAATTCAACAGGAAAACATGAATGACAAAAAAAGGAAGAACGGAGAAAGATGAGGAACTGTCAAATTCGAAGAGCGGTTAAAATGAATACCTCTGATGTCCTTGTCAAATAAGATCTGCTTCGGCGAGAACGACCATCATTGTAAACACAAGAAAAAAGGCTGCTGCATTTGGCTATATTTGGCGATCTATCGCCTTCAAGCCACTCTTCGATATTTTCAAAGCAACGGGAGTTAGAAAGCTTTGTACTTGAACAGAAAACACTTAATTTAAATTATTCAGTTAATTAACATAAATTTATAGTAAGAAATTAAATTTAAAAAAATAATTAAGTCATAATTTAAATTGAAAATTATTTTAATGTTTAGAATTTCAGATCGGCAAAACAACAACGAGATATCAAAATAAATGGATAATCATAAAGTAAAATGAATTGCACTATATTAAATAATTAATAGAATGGATGTTAATAAAATAATAAATAATTATATATTTTAAGAATATAATTAATTTTAACAAAAAATAGGATGAAATTATGTTTAACAATCTAATTATAATTGTAACTAAAATTAAATTATAGTAATAACATATTTTTACAATTAATTAACCATAATAAAATAATTTATTAATTGTAATACAGTAATAAATATAATAAATAATGAAAATAATAAATAAAATGAACGATTAAAACTAGAATAAATAAAAGTTGAAGAAACTAACAAGTAAAATAAACATTAATAAATATAAATAAAATAATAAAAATTTGAGTACCAGTTGTGGGAAAGAAGCTGCAAGAACTGTTGAAAAAATATGCATAAAAAGATTTTAAAAAATACCATCCATTTTGATTAAATAAATAATCCCAAGAAACTGAAGCGAGAATATATTACTTGAATAAAAACTTGAAAATATACGAAATGGAAGTTATCCTTTTTCTTTAGCAACTTTACGTTTTAAATTTCAAATCCTTTTGTTTCTTCTCATTCACGTCCGGCAAGTCTTGAAAATGGGTGCCGGTTTTTGCGCTCTTGTAACATGTTGATTGTTTCTATTTTTTTAAAAAATTTTTTTAATATTTTTGAAAAAAAAATAAAGTTTTTAATCAAGTAACACCCCTTTTGAATTGTCAGGTGCTATAACGATAACTAAGTATACCCTTCATGGAAATAAAATTAAACACAACAAATGATCATTTTTTTATTAAAATTAATATTAAAATTAGTCATCGATGAGCTACAGAAACAAATATTTGGATTTAAAATAAAGAATAATAAGCTCAGATTTTGTTACGTTTTAAACTTAGAATAAGAAATGTTACTAAATTTTGAAGCAACTGCATTGAAAGTCATTTAAAAGCTTTTGTTGGTTTAACAAACAAAAATATACTTTAAAAAAATATTGTATACTACTTGGTTAGTTATTTCTTAATATTATTTGCCATATATTTGAGAAAATTTTGAAAATTATTTTGAGGTCAATTTCATAATTCCTCTCAAAATTTGTCCTTAAAAGAGACAATTAAATTTAATTATCAAAACTTTCCTTTCCGATCAAATAATCTTAAGATAAAGGAATCCCACATAAATTAAAACGTTTAAAATAAAAGTAAATATTATGAAAAGAAAATTATTATTTTTACACAATGTCTGTAATGAAAAATTAAATGATGAATAGGATTATAAATATGAATATTAATATAAAACTTATGTATAAAATATAGTAATTTTTGTAAGATTTAAACGAAATATTTATCAATTTTGAACAATAATTTTGATGAAAAACCTTAAAATTTAAAAGCATTTTTAAATAAGGTTTTTAGTAACTTATTATAGAAATTTAGTCTGTAGTACGAGAAACAAAGTTAATCGAGGCATATCTAAGGCAAAAGCCGTAATATTTCAATTTATTTGTTTATTTTTTGTGACTCAATCTAAGAAAGAAAAATACAAATCACATGTTTTTAGCACAGTGCTATACGCAATTCGAAATCTGATCGATTATATGGCAGTTTAGGATGGAGAAAAAAAAGTTAATAGTTCATTAATTTTAATAAGATTTGAAAAGCGTAGTTAACTACAAAAATAATGTAGTTTTTCCGATCACTGATCTTAAGTATTTTCCTAAGTTATTATTAATGCATTGCACGATAAAGGCTTTGAGGTCTATCAAAAATAATTTTCTTGGAAAAAAGCTATCATATTTCATGTATTATGTATTTTTGTTATTTACTTTTATATTTTGCGTATGTTCATAAAGAATATGAATATCTTGCTGCACAAACACCGTTTTATTTCTAGAAATTGAGGTAAAATTAATTTTGCATGATGCCAGAAATAAGCACAATTATTTTA
This sequence comes from Parasteatoda tepidariorum, assembly GCF_982258835.1. Classification (NCBI taxonomy): domain Eukaryota; kingdom Metazoa; phylum Arthropoda; class Arachnida; order Araneae; family Theridiidae; genus Parasteatoda; species Parasteatoda tepidariorum. The sequence continues at coordinate 66,152,011 of NC_141764.1, forward strand.
AGTTTTTTTATATTATTAGATCTATGGTTGTTTGGGCTCTCAACTCGTAGGACCTATTGTATAACTTCTGAAAACAGATTTTGAAATCAAATTTATCATTTTTAAGTAGTAGTTTTATGATCATTTTTATCTCTCAACATGTTCTCGCACTTTTGATTTATGCTTTGTTAAGAAATGAGCTATATTTTTATCCAGCCTAAAATTCTTCTAGTTCTACCCACAAAAGTGTTCAAATAACGCATCAATCAGATAATTCGCCCACGTTAAGTTTAATTTACGTTATCCTAATAGATAAAAAACTCATCAAGGGGCCGTGCAAATATTACACAAGTTTATTTTTCAAGGTTTTAGAGCCCCATTGTTAGCAAAAATAAGCAAAAACATTTGTTTTTGTGTCACATTAGGGAATAAATATTTTTTTGCATTTATGCAAATACTTGATACTGCCCATTTCGGGTATTGGGAATCCCAAATCTGAAGTTAATTTTGCTCCTATAGCTACATAATTTTTTAGAAATGACATTTTTAGTCTATTTTTTTGTCGTAATTTGCAAGTTTAAAAATGTTATATACAACAGGGGGTTGTTATACACAAATGTTGCGACAAACTTCTAGGGCAGTTAGGATAGGAACCCATCACACCACAGTCATCATACGCCACCAGGGGCACATCCCTATTTCGAACTACTTCGTGTGATACTAAAAGGGTCATAGAGAGAAGCGCCTCCAGCTGTTTATGACGACCTTTTCGAGCATGGGTTCCTATGGAATTTAAATCCTGATGATGTGCCATAATTCCCCAAGAAGTGGGACGCAACATTTACGCGATCCCCTGTTATACGTAATGTTTTTAAATTTGTACATTTTAACACAAAAATAGACCAAAAATGTCATTTTAAATGAAAAATCTGTAGCTTTATGAGCAAAACTAATTTCAGATTTGAAATCCCTACTCTCACCAAGATCAAGTATTAGTTTAAATGCTACAAAAAATTGTTCCCCCATGTAATCCCAAAACATACATTCGTTACATTTGCAACAGGAGTGGTAACCGTTATATTATTCGTTACATTTGCAACACGAGTGGCTACCGTTATATTATTCGTTACATTTGCAACAGGAGTGGCTACCGTTATTATTATTCGGTACATTTGCAACACAAGTGGCTACCGTTATATTATTCGTTACATTTGCAACAGGAGTGGTAACCGTTATATTATTCGTTACATTTGCAACACGAGTGGCTACCGTTATATTATTCGTTACATTTGCAACAGGAGTGGCTACCGTTATTATTATTCGGTACATTTGCAACTGAAGTTTTTACCGCTTTATTATTCATTACATTTGCAACATGAGTGGCTACCGTTACATTTGCAACAGGAGTGGCTACCGTTATATTATTCGTTACATTTGCAACACGAGTGGTTACCGTTACATTTGGAACAGGAGTGGTTACCGTTATATTATTCGCAATATTGCTAAAAATACATCAGTGACCACTTTTGCTGTAAATTTAACAAAATCTTTACAAATAACACTTGGGAAAATTTTTTTGTTGTATTTATACAAATACTCGATCCTGCCTAATAAGGGTGCGGGGATTTCAAATTTGAAATTACCTTTGTTAATAAAACTACAGACTTTTTTTAAAATGTCATTTTTAGTCTTTTTTTTTTTCGTTGAAATGTACGAGTTCAAAAACATTATATAAACAAGGGTGACGTAAATGTTGCGACAAACTGCTTGGGTAGTTCGGGAACATCAAGGAGAAAAATTGTATGGGTATTGTATGTTCAAAAGCACACGAACAAACAGTTCGTCATTGGGGAGCACCTCTAGCATCGTATGACGACATTTTCGAGTTCGGTTCCTATGCAATTTTAATCCTGATAATGTGCCCTAACACCCCTAAAATTTTGACGCTAAATTTCTGTGATCTCTGTAATATATACCAATGTTTTTAAACTTGTGCATTTTGCCGAAAAACAGACTAAAATGTCATTTAAAAATAGAATTGGAGCTTGGAGAGGAAAACAAAAAAAATGTATATAATGAAGGAATATTTCTGATAATTCTACAAAAAAAAATATTTGTCAAATAAATTAAAAGAAAATCGCTTAATAAAATGCATCGTGAATTTTTGACGTAAATATATATTTATATTTGAACCTAAATAGCATTCGATTCTTTTTCTTTTCACAATCGATCAGTCATAAACTGAGATGGTTGTTTTATGATGAACATTCTAAGAATTGAAATCAGTTTGACCTGGCAATCGAGGCTACCAATTCGTTCGATATTTTTTCTTCGAATCGAAGAATGAATTAGACCACAATCATGTAAAATAACTCCATCACAAGTCCACGAGGTCACAATGCCGAACTAAGAAAGAAAAGGGAAAAAATGAGCCTAGCGATATTGATGTTTCGAATGGAAGAGCCATATTTTAGAAATAAGTGATCTTTTACGACACGAATAAGCTCAAGCTTTCTTTTGTTGGCTCATTTTTTTCATTATAAAACATCAATCATCTGAAAACAATACATATATATTTTGCTCAGTGGCCGGGATAACTACATTATTTTTGTAGTTTGCTACAACTACTTTGTTATAAATGTAGTTAACTACAACTACTTTGTTACAAATGTAGTTAACTACAACTACTTTGTTATAAATGTAGTTAACTACAACTACTTTGTTATAAATGTAGTTAACTACAACTACTTTGTTATAAATGTAGTTAACTACAACTACTTTGTTATAAATGTAGTTACCTACAACTACTTTGTTACAAATGTAGTTAACTACAACTACTTTTCTTAAAATGTAATGACTACAAACTACTTTTAAATTTAGTCACTACGTAAAGGAGACGAACTCTGCTGGAGAACTTAATTTACATCTGAGCTCAAAATGGTTATAAATACTACTACTGGATTTACATAAAATATAATGGAATAATTAAGAAATATTTATACATGTTTATATGAACCGGTTTGTTACTCTAAAACAGGGGTTTCCAACTTACATGAGGCCGGGGGCCGCAATTAAAAACACCAATCAAGTGGCGGGCCGCAACTTTATCAAAATTTTATATAGGACTCTTTTATGTTTGAAGGAACATTGAATATTACTGTCAGATTTTTATCAGGTTGTACAAAACAAAAGTATTGAATAACAAATTAAAATAAGAAGTATATTTTTAAAAATATTTAATTACATATAAAAAAAATTCTGGCTGCAAAATTTATAAATGTAAATAATTTCGTCCAAAATGAGTGGTTTCAAAAAGTTAAATCGGAGAATTTTTTCGAAATAATTTCTGATAAACACATGTTAAATTATACTCACAAAATACAAAAAAAACGAAGTAAAAAAGAGTAACATACACGATTATTTTTTTATTTGAATAAATATTTTCTTGGATGCAAAACTTGAGAAATAAATTTTTTTTTGCACCGTTGGTATGTTAAATTTCACAGAAACGAAGAAATTAGGCTTTTTTAACAAAGAAAAGTACTCTAAGCCCGCATAAATTTTTCACGAAAATTGTCCGCAAAAAAGAACAACTAATATATTTTAGTTCGCGGGCCACAGAAAAAGGCTTGTCGGGCCGGATGTGGCCCGCTGGCCGCCAGTTGGCAATCACTGCTCTAAAACATATTTTTCGAATTTGTTCATCTTTCAACTTTTTAATACTATTTTCGACAGCGAATATTAAATTTAAGAAATGCGAAATTATCAAATACTTGCAATTTTTTTAATTACTTGAAGTTTTTAGCTCTTAGAAATTAATTCCATCGAAAATACGTTTTTTTCCTTTGAAATACTAACATCAATATTTCACAAGTGTGCATTCGCATGTGAAAATGTGACCAAAGTGATTAGTTATCTTTATTTCGAACTGGCTAGTTTAAATATTAGTTACACGTGATTTTAAATACGCACTTTCTGTTAATGCTCAGTTTTTCTAAACTAACGTCAAAAGTAGTTGTTGGGAATCGCTACTTCTTTTTTTAAAAAAAGTAGTACACTATACTACAATTTACGAAAAAAAATAGCGACTACAGTAGTTTCCCCACGTGTATTGCGTTACCTCCGACCGCTGATTTTGCTACGTATAAATTTTAGAAATCACTTACTGCACGTGTATTTTGGAAATTGAAATAGATATTTCTTTAATGACAATAATATAAGAATTAAATCGGTATCTCATTCTATTTGTTTAATAGATACGAATTGCGATACAGATATTTCGAAATATTAGATAACTCGCCTGAAATTAACCATGATTCCGTCAGCATTTCTCATTAACAACAATGTTACAATTTATTATTTGATTAAAATCTTATTTACTTATTAAAAAAAATATACAAGTTGGAAATATCAGTCAGCATGTTTCAAGCCGTTTAATATATATTTTCAAAACTTTCCAGACGAGAATGAGAAGAAACTTAAGTGATTTGAAATATAAAAAAACGTAAAGTTTCCGACGAAAAATTAAAAAATAAAGGTGAGAAACAAAAACAGAGAAACCAACTCTAACGGCCTCTGTGGCTTTTCTATTTTTGTTTCATTTTGAAATTTGAAGCTTCAAGATAAAATTCAGTGTTTTAAGAAATTTACATCGAAAATATATGTAAGATATATTTTCACTAATTCTAAAGGGTATTACCGGTATTGAAGAACAAAAAAAAAAAAAAAAAAAAATTCTAATTTTCTTAATTTATTAAAAAAATTTATTTCATTTTAAATTTCTGGTGTATAAAAACAAAAAGTATTTCCTAAAATATTAGGAAAGTATTTCCTAAAATTTTCTTGTAAATATTCTGAAAACACAATTGTTGAGAATTGACCTGTAGTGTATCTACCACTACAAAAATACAATTCCAACTCACTAGTAAATAAGACATGTTAACTCGTTGGGGTACCTTTTCATAGATGAAGGTTGACATGGTCGATAACAACTCTCCGCACATTGGTGAGCTTCGAACGTGATGTGAACACGCCTACCTTGACAGAAACTCCCACTTCGATTTGAACACGCCTACTTCGCTGGATTGTCCACATTGAAAAGTTGACTTGCTACTTGTGACTGCGACATTATCCACCTCCTCTCGCTGTTGCTACTCAGTCTCGATCACGCGCAACGTCAGCCTGCATACACTCGACTGCTAATGGCAACACAGGAGCAGCTACGACAATGAACTTAATACAGCTCTCACGTGAGGTGACTTAAAGATATGGTGATCTTAATACAGCTCTCCCGGCCTCTCACAAAACAGCAATGAATCAACTAACGGCATCAGTCATTGAATTCTATCACAGCTATAATTCTGGTGGGGGAGTACTGTAGTGTATCCACTACTACAAAAATACAATTCCAATTCACTAGTAAATAAGACATGTTAACTCGATTCTATGTTGGGGTACCTTTTCATAGATGAAGGTTGACATTGTCGATATCTACTCTCCCCCACTGACCCCACCGAATATGAATGACCAGCAAACATCACGCATGTCACAGTATGGCACAAAGGAGTTTTAATGGAGGTAAGGGGAATCTTACTGGAATTTTTTTTAAATGTATAATAAAATGATAATGTCTCCCACCGGAGCTAAATCGTAATCCGTAACAAAACTACTATTTAAACTATTACATTGAATATTCGTATCAATAAGCAATTAGGTACTGGGAATTACAAAGTTAGTTTTGCTCCTAAAGCTACAGATTTTTCTTTAAAAATGACATTTTTAGTCAATTTACTGTAATAATTTGCAAGTTTAAAAATGCTATATATAACAGGGCATCACGTAAATGTAGCAATAAACTATTAAGGGAGTTTAAGGTTTAAAATTGCATAGATGCCGGAAGTATCGTCGTACGCTGCTAAGGACGCTTTCTCATTATTACTTGTTCAGAAGCACGTGAAGAAACATTTAATAATGGGATGCGCCTCTAACGGCGTATGACGACATATTCGAGCATCGGTTCCTATGCAATTTCAATCCGGATGATGTGCCCTATATCACCAAGAAATTTATCGCAATACTCACCCGACCTCCTGTTATATGTAACGTTTTTAAAGCTTTACATTTCCACAAAAAATAGACTGAAAATGTCATAATAAAAAATAAAAATAAAAACGTTGTAGCTTGAAGTGAGAAATCAACTTCAGCTTTGAAATCAGCGATTCGAATGGATCTGAAATCTGTTACAAAATCGAATGCAACCAAAAACAAAATAAGAAATTTCTTCCCCAGTGTTAATACCTCAGAGATCACTTTTGTAGTCAATTTATCAAATCTTCCCTTCGGGCTTTTAATAATAAATCAGTGATAGCTTTCTTTTTGTTTTGAAGTTACACAAAAATCAATAATCGAACAAAATTGTCAGTGACTCTTCCTTTAATTCCGCCATTAACGAATCTCATTGTTTATGTAAGAGGCACCCCCAAACTACCAGAAAAAAGAAGGCCAAATACAACCAGAACGTCCCTGACTCCGAGCAGGTATCTGTTTTCTTAAGATTACCCTTTTATCTCTGTTTCTTCAGTGACAAAGTTCGTGACCGGGAAATCTTTTTCTTTCTTCTTGCTCTTCTTTTTTTTTTTTATCATCCCAACTCGCCAACAATTCTTCCATCTCCCTCTTGAACTTATCAACAAGTTTCTCTGATGAGGGAGGAAGTTAGAATGTGTTGAAGATGCGATCTTTCGACGGCACTTCATAATCGGAGATGCTCGTTTTTTCTTTGAACTTATATTATTGGCGGGCTTAGGCTCGAAAATTGGCTGTCAATAAAGATTTGAGGCGATGAAAAATGGCTAATAACCTGTAAAAATATCGAACTCGTTACGGAAGATTTAACACGCGGCGACTTTCGACCCAAACAACTTTTAAATAATGATTATCGAAGTATTTTAATAATGTATTTTATCTTCTTGCATGAAACTGATAAGATATTTTGACAGTTATTTTATTTTAGCAAATTTTTAGGTCTAGCAAATAAATATCACTTGAGAACAAATATTTTGTTGTATTTATACGAATATATTTAATCTTTCTTAATTCGGATCTGGAGATTTCAACTCTAAAATTAGTTTTGCTCTTAAAGTTGCAGATTTTTTTAAAATGACATTTTTAGTTATTTTTTGTTAAGTTTGTAAGTTGTGTAAGTTTAAAAGCGTTATATGTAACAGAGCGTCGTATAAATAACGCGACAACCTTCTAAAGGAGTTAATGCACATCATCAGGATTAAAATTGCTTTGGAATCCATGCCCAAAAATGTTGTCACACGCCGTTAGGGGAGCTTCCCTATTATGAGTTGTCCAGACGCACACGAAGAAACTGTTCATAATAGCGACCTTCCTCTAGCGGAGTATGACGACATTTCCAGGCATGGGTTAAACGAATTTACAGTATTTTTTTCACTTAAATTTTACACCGCAAATTATTCTTAAATAGATAAAATAAATTAAACACCTCCATTCGAGAAGCGGTGGCTAAGGAGATAGAGTGCTCTCCTCCGATTGAGGTGACCCAGGTTCGAATCCCAGCAATGGATAGTCCTTACGAATTCTGCTCCCAGCTTGCATCGAATACAGTACTGACGAAAAATATCCTCTGTGATAGGCGAATCATGGTTCGCCGTTGAGATAATCATAGGGAGGGGGTTTCGTGGTTTTCCTCTCTATGTACCGCAAATGCGGGTTTGTTCCACCAATAAGTCTTCCATATGTCTAGCATTGTCATAATGCTTGATCCACAAGTTCCCTTGTCTTCTGGACTGGTTTTTTTATAGAATATATTATTTTATAACTGGCGTTGAACAGCCGACCCAATTCTCATTTTATGACTATCAGTGTTCAACTCCGTAACCTCGTAATTTTGAACCCAATCCAGAAGAATTCCCGGATCAAGCATTGGAGCAAGCTTGTCTACGTGAAGGACTTTTTGTTGGAAATTAACCAAATTTGAGTCACATGGAGTGAAAAACCATGAAAACTATCCACGGTTAGCCTGACAGCAAAAGGGATTTTAAACCCACGATCCGTCTACTACTGAGCATATTTTATGTCAGCACTGTGGTCGGTGTGAGACGATCACAAAATTAGCATCGACCAACCAACGCTGGGATTTGAACCAGGTTCACCTCATTAAGAGACGAACGTTTTATCGTCTGAGCCTATGGGCTAGGTTCAAAATTACGAGGCTACGAGTTGAAGATCAATGGAATGTTCAACTCCCAACATCGAACAACGAAAACCGAAAATGGGTCGACTACTCAACGTCGGTTATAAAATAAAATAAAAGTCTCCTCTCATTCTAATTTTCTATTTTGAACTTCATAATTTGAAAGTTTTCTGGTCTTAATAATATCAAAATTTTTGAGGAAGTGCCATGATTTATTAAGGAAATAATGCTCCAATGTAAATAGAATGGGTTATAAAAGCGTAGAAACATTACCATTATTTTAATGCCGGTAGCTGATAAAAAAAAAACTATTTCTATCTGAAATCGATTTGAAAATAAATTGAACTGTGATGAAAAACAACTTAATCAAACGCATTCGAATGACCTATAAAAAAAGCGATAAAAGTTTACAGGAAAGTGTGTAGTAAAGAATGAAGTAAGATGTAATTTAAAAAATGAAATGAAGAGATGTAAAGGGATAAAAAATTTGGAATCGATTTAAGCCGTGAGAATTTTAGAAGATGGTATATGACCATTGTTTTCGCACCTAACCAATACCTCCTAGAAAGGAATCAAGCCTCACGACGGGTTACTATAGGCGATGATGACGTAGTAGAGTTAGGCCCAGAGGGAAACCAGTCAGGGTAGCTATTTTTACGAAAAACTCCGAATCTGATCAAACGAGCCATTGGCGATATTCTCAAGTATTATAACCTGCGTCGGCATTCAGCCAATTGGCGAATATTTTTGATTTGAATTTGTAAACAACCGTGTGTGTTCTGGTGTCAACGTTCTTCGTAAAATTTATATTTATTCAACAAATGTTGTAAATGTCAGCATTAATTTAATTCTTAGTGTTATGGTTAATTGCCAATGAGTGCTGTGTACCAAACTGCAGAGGATTTTACAAAGTTGATGGTACAAAAGCATTAAATTTTGGATTTCCCAATACGTAAGAAATGGCTTGCCGCCATGCCAAGAGATTTTGAAGTTGCAAAGAATTCTAAAGTGAGTAATATTTGTTCTTATTTTTAAAAATTTAATTATGCTTCTTTATTATATTTTTACTAAGAGTAAATTATTTTAAATTGTGGATAAATTATTTATAATAATTAAGTTGTTCTTATCAATCATATCGCAAACTATTGTAATATATAGTTATTTTTATAGAGTTTTATTTTATAAAAATATTAATAATTTTAGTATTTTATTAAATTTTTGCTCAAACTTTAAACATTTTTGTTTGACCATAATATATTGTAATTTATTTGATTATGAAATTTAAATCTATTAATTTTTCTACAAAAATCTATTAATTTTTCATACATGAATATAATATGTACTATTTATTTTAAATGCACACTTAAATATTGTATTCATTTTGTTATAGGTATGTGAGATGCATTTCAAGGAAAATGACATTAGAAAAGAGATATTAAATGACATTAGAATTATTTTTAAATGCTACTGAAAGTTAAACATATATCAGTAAAATTTATGTTTACATTTTATTTATCATTTTTTGAATTTGCTATTTAATAAAATATTTATTATCTAAGGTTGCTTACTTTATTTTAGTTTATCAGTGTGACGGGTAAAAATTATACTTTTTTAAATGTTACTGAAAGTTTAACATATTTCAGTAAAATTTGTGTTTACATTTTATTTATCGTTTTTTGAATTTGCTATTTAATAAAATATTTGTTATCTAAGGTTGCTTACTTTATTTTAGTTTATCAGTGTGATGGTAAAAATTATACTTTTTTAAATGTTACTGAAAGTTTTAACATATTTCAGTAAAATTTGTGTTTACATTTTATTTATCGTTTTTTGAATTTGCTATTTAATAAAATATTTGTTATCTAAGGTTGCTTACTTTATTTTAGTTTATCAGTGTGATGGTAAAAATTATACTTTTTTAAATGTTACTGAAAGTTTTAACATATTTCAGTAAAATTTGTGTTTACATTTTATTTATCGTTTTTTGAATTTGCTATTTAATAAAATATTTGTTATCTAAGGTTGCTTACTTTAATTTTAGTTTATCACTTCTAACAATCACACTTCCACAGGAAAAAAATACAAATTATAATCATGCTTTTGATATGTTTTTTTTTACTATCTAAACCTTGTTTGAAGACTGCATTTGATTTTCTAAATTTTTTTAAGCTCATTTTATGTCATTGTTTATAAACAATTTCTATTTTATTTCGTATGCTCTAGTTCTAATAACATGCAAAACATAATCATTAAGATCCAAAATAATCATCTACTAAAAATGTAAGTATCATATTATAAAAATTAGACCCCTTTCTTAGTTTTATGTCAAAACTATAATAATAATGAATGTGTAAAATCCCTTTAAAAATATATTTCTTTGTTTTTAATCCATACATTTTATAACAAAAAGTTAGATAAAATTTTCCAATTTATAAAATAAAACTGATATTTAATGCTTAAAAATATATTTTTTTTCATTCACACAACAGTTATTTTTGTTAGAATTGATTTATTGTTAATCATTTCTGAAAACAAATAAATATATTAAGCATTTTTACACAATTTAAGAACATTTAATCTAGACAAAAAAAATAATAATAATAATTTGTAGAAAGTAAAAAATTAGTAGAAGAGTAACGAAAAAGTGTCGAGAAACAGATGGGAAAAAGAGAAGCTTCGTCAGAAGTGATCAGCAAATCTGGGCCTAACTGTATGAGTCATCGTTTTCCGTCCTTCGGCTTTCTTCAATCTAGGAGGTATTGACCTAACCCGTTTCGGCTTGGTTTAGGTTGACATATTCTTCATTAGTTAACTTCAGAAAGATCTCACGTTCTTCTTCACAACTTTATTTCGTTCGTAAACTCATCTTTTTACGCTTGAATGACAATTTTCGGTACAGAAAAATAACAAGTCCTGCGATGAAGAAGTGTCTCCTCGCTTCACCGGTTAAAACTCATTATAAAAGTTGAAAAAGAATAACTTCCGGAACACTTAAAAAGAAGAGGAAAAAAACTGAAAGAATGCCATTTTCCACGCACTTTTTTAAATTGTTAAGATATCGAAATGCTACTCTAGCGTGGACTGCGGTATTCGTTTGGTGCTGTTTTTAATGGATATTCGCAACTGTATGGTTTTATTAGGCGATTTTTGTTTGTTTATTTAGTTTTTCTGATGATGGGTAACGGTGCTTTGGAAAATTGTTCTCGCATTGCATAACGACTTTGTAACTTTTCAGAAAATGGTTTTTGTCATGGAAAGATGAAAAAGGAGTTTTGTTTATTTTGGTTAGATTAATTTTAACTTAGAGCTAAGGAATGTTTTGAGAGCAATTTTGGAAAAACGTATACTGCTAAAAAAAGTTTGAACCTTAATAACGTTTAAACCTTATGAGTTCATTCTATCAGAAAAAAAATGATTCCACTTCCACCATGTTAACCAACGGAGAAGTATATGAACGCATATTTCCTAAAAATTAATGAATGAATTAATATTTGTGACCATTTTTGTTTAATTTTACTCTTTGAAATGGAGTTCATTGGTACCTAGTTTCAAAATTTTGAAGTTGTAAGGATTTTAAAAGTTTTCGAAGTTCATGGTTTAAAAATACTTGCAGTCTCAAACTTTAAAACTTGATACCCCGTTTCGTCTAGCAGCTAATTTTGAACAAGAACACAATTCGATGTGTAAAATGAAATAAAAAATATTCTAAAATATTAATTACCTAAATGAGGATATTAAGGATAACTCGATCGGTACCAATAAACTATCAGAAAAATCGGCTTAACGTTCAACCATGATATTGGTACCTTGAACCATAATATGGGGCAAATGTGTTACCATAGTATCGTATAATCAAGTTTAAGAAGGATTATTTTGCACATTAATAGAGAGATTTTGCATAGCGTTTGACTTACGTTAATTGAAACGCTAACCTTACTTTCTGTCCCTTAGTGATTCCGCTATTAGTAAGGAATTTTCGATGTATGCAATGAAAAACGTATTACTTGTTAACTTTTCAGTGTACGATAATAAATAATTAAAATAAATTCTGTAACATTTATATTTGATGCAAAAAAAAAGTGAGTCAATCAAATGAGTTAATATAAACTTCGCACATACGCGGTGAAGCTTAATAATTATCATAATTATTTACTATACGTTAATAAATAAATAAGATAAATAAAAGAACAATTATTTGATACTTAGAAAAAAAGAGAAGCATTAGAGTTAGAATAAACTTCGCGTATGCACAGTGAAGCTTAATTATTATCTTAATTTTTTATTCGACGTAAACACATAATTAAGATAAATTTCAGAATATTTATATTTGATACTGCAAAAAGAGAATAAAACACACTAGTTAATATAAACTTGTATTAGATTTCGATAAAAACTGCACTTAGTTTCCATATTTCTACTGGAAAAGTTTTATAATTTAAAGTATTTTTCAAATTCGAGAAGGCCATATTCAAAATTTAAGTATGTTACTCAAAGGCTCTACCGTCATATTAAATGCTTTTTTGAGAATAGTATGCTATTTTTTTAGCTGCTGAGAGTTTATAACAATTTCACAATCAAGTTTAGACTGTCTAAAGTCATCGCTGTCTATACTTATTTTGAAAATAACACAAAACAATCCATATAGAGCAAAGCCACAGTTTAGTGAAAATGAAAAGCGTTTGTTGTATAATTTTTTAATATTTAAAAACTTACTCCAATGCTGCATTTCACCATGGTTCATAAAAATTTGCTAAAACTGAGAATAAGGTAGCGATTTTGATAACTTTCATCTACACATGGAAAAAAGTCGCCAAATTGGCGATTTTTAAAAAAGTTTAAAAACTTTTAAAATATTTAAGTTATTTGTCCGTTCTAAAAAATGATTTATTGAAGCACTGCAAAATGATTTATATAATTTGAAATCATTGCAATGATTCATGTGTAAGGTTCTTAAATTGTGGCTTTTTTATTTTCGTTGGCGACAGAGCTTCAAAAAACAACTTTCAATAATTTTTTTTTTTCTAATGCCCACTTATGTTAACATCCGTCAATTCAAGCATATACAGGGCGATTTTGTTGGCCTCTCTTTCAGGGGCACCATATTAGGTGGGCCAACGTCGCTCCGACAGTGAGGACAGATAGTACAGAGAAGGAAAGAGCATCCATGCCTTGCCCGGGATTCGAACCCAGAACCTTTCTGATGCAAGGACAGTTCCCTGCCCCCTACACAGGCCAGTCGGCACATTTAAGAAATTGTTCTATTCATTTTAATGCTAAATTGTTTATACTATAATTTCAAGAAGTTTAAAGTGCAATGTCTTTCTGAACAGCTGCTTTTATTAAAAATATTATGTTTGATAAAGATTCAGCTATTTATATGCGTTTTATTTTTAGTGCGATTTTATTTCCTGAGAAACATAAGTTTAACTCATGAGAAATATAGACATATTGCCTTTCAAAAATGAATATTAACTCGCAAAAGGTGTAATTTATAAGGTTTTTTTGTGATTCAAATAAGAACAAAAACTGCGTAATTATTTCCTCGTTTAAAGAATTACGCTACTTTTATAAATAGCATCATTTTTAAAACTTTTATTCTAGTATTTTGTTGAAAAGGTTGATAAAAGCAAGGATGATAACATTTCTTTGCTGAAATCATTCTATGAAATTTTAATGTGAATATAATGTAATATACATATTTTAATGTAAATATAATGTAATATACATATTTTAATGTGAATATAATGTAGTATACATATTTTAATGAGAATATAATGTAATATACATATTTTAATGTGAATATAATGTAATATACATATTTTAATGTGAATATAATGCAATATACATATTTTAATGTGAATATAATGTAATATACATATTTTAATGTGAATATAATGTTAATAGATATTTACTTTTCTAATTGACTGTTATAGTTTTATTTTCTCACGAACCAGTTTTAACTATTAAAATAATGTTTAATAGTACAAACTGGATTTTTAATTTATTTATTTCATCAATTTTCTGGCAAAAGTGTCTCGAAAACATTAACTTATATAGCCACGAAAAGCAGAGGACGGAAAGAAAAGGTTACTAAATGTCTAAAAAAATTATTTTTCTTAAGAAATTAAATTTTTTGAAAGCTAAATTTGACGAAAATAAAATATTAATATTTATGAAGAATCAATACCCTGCAAGAAAGTTTCTCAAAATTGAGCAAAAATGTGTCAAAAGAGCTCCGAAAGAAATAATAGTCGAATTCAAAATAACCATGTATTCATGATTGAAACAGCATATACTCATTTTTGAGCAAAAAACATAGTCTCAAATGTAGTGTGGAAGGAGAACGTGTAAGAGTGATGTCCGTTGGCTGTGGTAGGATTCGAACCAAGGACCTCCGAGTTCTATGTAGAATGCTCCAATCTCCATAGTTGTACATTGCTCGAAAAAGGGGTTTTAAATAACTTTTGATCTAAGAATTCGATCTTCATGGTCCAGGACTCAAGCTTAATTTTTCGATGGATTGACCACAAATATGCTAATTAATTAACGCAGTGGATATTTTAAATTACGAAATCAGACACAAAAACGCACTTTCTAAACATGCCTTTTTTCGACGGATTAAATTTTCGGACCCCCAAAATATTGAAGGTGAGAAATATGGCCCCAATAGTTTGGTCAGGAGAGCAGTGCAAAGTTTCTTTCTTCCTCTCATTGGCACGACAGCCCAGGATGGGCCATGGCCTTCTCAACAAGCCTATGCCAAGACATTCCTCCCTTAGCCAAGGCGCTCCACTCGAGAACTTTTTGAGCAAATTAAAAAATTTTTACACACAGTTATACAATTTGCTTTTCCAAAGATATATCCATGCAAAAAATAACTTTTAGTAAATGTTTAGTATTTTTTTTATTATTTTATTTATTAATAGTCGTAAAAAATTGAATTGTAATCTATACTATTTTCACACCATTTAAAAAAATTTAATTTTAACTGTCAAAATGCAAATTTTGAGACAATCGATCGAATAGCTCCTGAGAAATTGAATTTTAAATATCCGACTTCTTTGAAATCTTTGTAGTTTTTATAGTGTTGTTAGTGTTCACGCAATTTAATATTGCCACTATATTTTTTATTACATCGATTTGTATTCAAAAATATTTTATGGCTGAAAAATATATATAAATGTTAACAATAATCGCATTTTGTAAGGAAGCATTTAAAAAAAAAACGGTTTTCTGGGTCTTTCGTAATTAAAGATTAGAAGTTTTAAATTCTCGAAAGTGCTTAAATGTCTTTGAAAAGTATCAATAAATCCAACGCATTTATATGTAACTCAAGTGTTGCCAATTTAGATTGAGAAATACTCGAAATTTCGGTGTCTCATAAAACAAATATACAAATAGATACTTGTATGTTTCTCTTACATAAATATATGACTCAAATTGTTTTCTGAATGTTGATATTATCTTTAATAACCATGTGCCATTATCTTTTTTAGCCACCGAATATTTAGTTACAGCTGTTAATTTTGCTTCTTATCTGATAAAATTGAATGTTTTTGATTTTAAAAATCAAAAAAAAAATTGTGAATTTCTGCTCTTGATAAGAATACGTGGATTGTAGAAGGTTTAGAATTTCGAAATTATGCAATAATAGGTAATGCATCCAAGGTTTACAGCGCGAGGAGTAAAAAGAAATAAAAAAAAATTAATATTACATTTTATTTCAATTGAAAAGTTTGATGATACTAGGAATTACAAATCATTCTTATCAAGTCAAGATATCAATATATTACGACTTCCATCTGACATTTGAAATAACATGAAAACAATGATAACAAAAATAACTGAAATGAAACTGAATATTTGGTGATGAGAAAATGTATGACTAATATGACTATCATCGACTTCCAAGAAATCGTCTCGGTGTTTGCCTCTTCATCTGTTTAAATACTTCCGCTAAATTTTAACCGCAACTATTTCCATTACGTCGGCAATAGTAATAAAAATATTGCTCGGAAAATAATGATTTTTTTTCTCTCAAATAATCTGAAATGAGATAATCAATATACTACCTCAAATATTTTATGATTCAAGCTAATTGAATAATATATTATGAGAGTAGTTGTGGCTCAGGGGATAGAGCGTTCGTCTTCCAATGAGGTGAACCGGGTTCGAATTCCTGCGATGGCTGGTCGAAGCGAATTCCGCACCCGGCTCGCACCGACCACAGTGCTGACGTTAAAATTTCCTCAGTGGTAGACTGATCATGGGTTAGAGTCCATTCGCCATCAGATTAACCGTGGGAGGTTTTCGTTGTTTTCCACTCTATGTAACGCAAATTCGGGTTAGCTTCCTCAAAAAAGTCCTCCACGAAGGCAAAATTTCTCCCAATACTTGATCCAGCAGTTCCCTTGTCTTTTGGCTTGGGTTCAAAATTAAAAGGCTACGGAGTTGAACATTAGTAGTCGTAAACCCAGAATTAGGTCAGCTGTTCAAGAACGGTTGTGGAATAAAAGATTAAATAAAATGTATTTGTCGGTCAGTGGCAAAAATACGGAGTTGTTATAATTTTTCCCGACACGAAAAAATTTGGGTGGGTTTTGAAAAAAACCTTGAAAAAACCAATGTGGGATTTTTTATAATTACATTTTGATATAAACAAATCAGCTCTAGATAATGAGTTTATAATAGAATAAAATACCAACTGCATGCATTGAAATATTTATGTTTCTATATTCTGTACTTTAAAATGTTAATTAACCTTTATAAAAATGCAAATGACTAGAAATTGCAAACAATGTACTAAAGCTGTTCTCACAAAAATTTCAGATACTAATTCGCAATATAATTGAAATTACAGTTCTATTTTAAATGCTATTTAACCGACCCTTTTACGTACAGTTACAGATTATACTTTTAAAATAAAGCACCTTTCAACTTTTAAGTGGTAAAATACTTGTTCTAAATTTCCTGATGTATTCCTTGTTGTTGAAATACTAGAGCTCATGTTAGAAGCTTTCTTTCACTGTATATAACAGGGGTGGCCACGCTTTTCGATAGTCGAGTCATTTTTCCAAATTGGAAATTTTTCGCGAGACGCAATTAAATACGTATTTAAAAGGTATGTAAAAAAAATTTATTAATTTTTTTTGCAGAAATTATATTTATTGAAAACATATAAATAAAAGTACAAAATATTGGTATTGAATTTAAATATTAAAAATTAAACATATTTATTTTACTTGATAATTCTTTAAAATTTGGTGAATAATTGGTGACAGCACTTCTCAGTAGTTCATTGAGATGCTGGTTAGTTAATACTGATTGGTGTTTTGATTTCACGAATTTTAAAGTAGAATAAAATGATTCACATAAGTACGTTGTTTCGAATATTGAAATAATTTGACAAGTATCTTTTTTTAATTCAGGATACTTTAATTCTGGTACAAATTTCCAAAATTCAGTAATCGAGCTCGACTTATATTTTAATTGTAGAGCTTGATCGTCTTGCATCTCTATTAATTCTAATTCTTCGGATGCTTTTTGGGTCATAATTATATTGGAAATGGAAAACACTCACCTTGAATTATGTTAATTTCAAATGGGTTCAGAAAAATATTAAAATATAATAAAACAAAAATGAAAAGGGAACTCGGGTACATTTATCGAGAGCCACAAATAATCCTTCAAAGAGCCGCATGTGGCTCGCGAGCCGCAGGTTGGCCACCCTTGGTATATAATATCGGACACAATGACACAGATGGATAAGTAATGCAACGCACCTAGAATAAGTAGATTTTACACGTAAAAAATTTACTTTGAAAGTTGATGCTTTCATTTGAATTTACATAAATAGTTTATTTCTTCATTTAAGCAATTCGTAGTTTTTCATAATTTGAAAAGAGATTAGGTTAATTCTGCAAAGGACCCTATTACTGGTAATTAAAAATATTACCGCTAATTTATCAATGTAAATGACATTGATAATAAAATGTATTAAGAATTATAGTTATGAAAGGCTTAATTATTAACCCTCTGCTTACGGTGTACCATTTGTACCATTATTACATGTGGTCCACATGTACCAGCAGTAAGTAAAATATTAATTAAATTAATAATATGTATTAATGCATATAATGTCAATGATAATATTTAATTAATAATATTTATTAATGCATATAATTTTATAATTAATTTCAATGGCATTGTTAATAAAATGCATTAAGAATTTTGTTATGAAAAGCTCAATTATCAATATTATTTATTAATGCATATCAGTGTAAATGACATTGATAATAAAATGTATTAAGAATTATGGTTATGAAAGACTTAATTATTAATTAAATTAAAAATAGTTATTAATGCAGTAATACATATTCTAAAACTATGGAAAAAAATGAAACACTCAAGTACGAAAAAACCCAATTAAAATCTGAAAAAAAAAAAAAACAATAAATCCTAAAAAAGTTCTGTAAGTTTTTGTTTTTTTTAAGAAAAAAAAACGGGTTTTTTACTATTCTGCAACAATTTGATGACATGTAAAGGTAGTGAGGGGGTTTTCTGAATATTATCATAGAAAAAAGCTATAATTTTCTTTAAAGAAAAGAAATTCATGAACATCCTTCTTGTATAAAGAGAACACAAATTCCATTTCTTTGTGTTGCAATAAAAGCATTCTGAGGAAACTATCTTAGGAGTGTTTCTATAATGGAAGAAAGAAATTTTGTGTAGAAGAGCGGTTGGACCAAACCTCAGTTAATCCTCGTAAGAGGTCAAAGTCGACCGCTTCCCAAAGCACGATTTCCACATTACCGTTATAAAGGGGTTACATTATGGTAAGAATATTTAGGTCATTTTCTCATATACCATGATATCACGTTTATACTTTTGACTTCGTAGTGACGAAAAGTATGAGCTTGAAAAAGGCTCTTAGTTATTAACATCATAACGGAAACTATTTTTAGTACTTAATGTCCAAGGATAAAAGTGGAATCATTAGATTTAACTTTAGGCTGATTTATTATAGCACCCCTCTGTCCCCTTGGTGGATTCACTCTATTTAAGTAAGGAAAGGGTTGGATCAAATCGTTTGTTCTGGACTAGCTCATGATAAAATAGTCTTAAGTCAATTCATAGTTTCGAGTCCAAAAGCTATATTTATCTCAATTTTCACTTTATTACAAAGTGCAGAATCTCATAACTCTAAAACAATTTAAATTCTCTAAGAATTTTTTTTCAGAGACTCTGATAGTTGAGAATGTATTTCAATTCAGATTTCAATTTTTACTTCGTAACACAGTTCATATTCTAATAATAAACTATTTTCATTTTTATCATAGCAGTATTAAAAGTTTTTTTTCTTTATGATTCTTCAATTCAAACTATAATTGCTTTTTTAAAGGTTAAATGAATCCTCCTACAACTATAAGAGACCTCTAATCTCGCCGCTTGGATTTTAATTTTTTATTAGTTTTTTAAAAAAAAAAATTTATTTAACAAACTTTTAATGATATAGTATTATTTGACAACACAATACCATTAAAAAAAATGGGAAATTAATATAAGATTAGGAGAAATAAAACGCTTGATAATTTTTGTACTGCTATGAATATTTCCTCAAAATTTTAGAGCAATAAAATAATATGATTTATAGTTTTGGATAAGTAATTTAAAACTATACTTTGTCAATTTTTAAGTTTTTAAGAATTCAATCATATTTGGATGATGCCAAAAAATTATTAATGCATTAATTGCACAGAAAACAAAAATATTGATTAAAAATCTAAAAACAGACAAAAATAGGCAAATTGAATACTTTCCAAAACCTGTTGATTGCAGAATTGTATTGTCATAATTTTCTTAAAAAAAGTAAAAGGGAACCTAAAAACCACACGCTTCATATCTCAAATTTTAATTGAATGACAATATATATAAGTAAACAGAACTCATTAGATAAGTTCAAAATGAAGATAAAACAAAGAAAAATTATAGACATATGAAAAAAAAAGGGGGAGGGAAATAATAAGAACACTGATATTAATATATTTTGCTTTGGCTTTATTGATACAATATCAGAAAGCACTCTGTTTTGCGGATATAATCGTGTGGGCTCATGAAAAGATTAAATCTTTTTTTTTCCGGTTTTTTTTTTTTAAATAAAATTTCATCCTTTTTTTTCTTCTTTTTTTTAAAACTGTTGTTTGTTATTTTTTTACTTATTATTTCCCCCCTTTTCTCATATGTCTATAATTTTTCTTTGTTTTATCTTCATTTTGAACTTCAAAAATCTCCCACGGTTAGCCCGATGGAATAGTGGGCTTTATACCATGATTCATCTACCACTGAGGATCTTTTACATCAGCACTGTGGTCGGTGCTAGCCGGGAGCAGAATTCGTATCAACAAGCCACAGCTGGGATTCGAACTTAAATCTCCTTATTGGGAGGCGAACGGTCTATCCCATGAGCCACCACAACTAGTTAGTCGTGATTACCATTTAGTCTAGTCTGCGAATTGTTTTTTAACTTGATCACTTTAATCTCAGACTAAAAATTAGTACTTCAAACTATAATAGCCCCCAAGCCCGATAAACGAATGAAATTAACATAAATAACTTACAAAAATAAATATTATGTTACTGTGAATGACCGAAATCGGTGGTTGTTGACTTCCACCGGTGAATGTTGACAGTTACATAGTCGCTTTGGTAAATGTCCGAAATATATACTAGGTCTAGTTAAAAACCATTGCCCGGTATACATTTGCCCGGTATTCCCTACATTAATGTTTTTTAAAGTTCACTGATACTGCCCGGTATGTTGTACATCAGTGTTTTATAAGGTCAAGTGATACTACCCAGTATGCATTAAGCAGGTACTCTGAGCTGATGTTTCTCCTAATCTATATGGAATAAATATAATAATATCAACGAAGAAATTAATATCAAATCCGATATAACAAATATTTCGATCATTCACCGAAGCAACTATGTGATTCTCGGCATTCACTGGTGAAAGTCGACGTTCGCTTGATTTCGGCCATTTACGGCAACAACTATACATAGAATCAGAATTCATGAATACTGTGCTTTACACAAATGGATGAAGTCGAGTAGTTCATTAAGAGCATGGAATGATATTTTTGACAAGTGGAAGCTAACATTTATTTTAATTCATGTATTTACCCAGGAAAAATATTGACTTCAAATTGCCAATTAGTGGAGACACAAAGATGCATGCAGCGCTTCCTCGAACTAAATAAAAAATTCTCTTTTCCAAAATACTCTTTAATAACCAGGATTAACGAAGTTCTGGAAGACTGGTGCTTCTTTGCCGAAAGTTAGGTTGCGCTGAAGCTCTGCTATATAATGATGCTCTTTCAAAATCCCATTTACAACATCCCTATTTGCATATTTCAAATTAAAACATAATCAAAAATGGTTGAATTTTAACAGTGTTTTGCTAGTTATGGCTATAACAGGCTTCAATAATACTTTGATAATAGCCACTATGCTGAAAATTTTTAAATCAATTCTTGAGAAGCTTTTTTTTTTTATCTTATCGACACGATGTCTAATGAGTACCAATTTGTTTTAATTTTACACGAGTTGTTGTAAACATCTGACATTCGCTTCAAAATTTGGGGCAAGTTAATAACTAATAACTATGATAAAGTCTGATTTGGTTTTTAAAGAATGTTTTTTTCCTTGTAGGCATCTGCTTTTTTTAAATTTTTTTTTATCTCTACAGGATGTTTTTTCTTTCTCTTTCTTTATAGTTTACAGAATAACTACAAACTTACAAAATAAGATTTTTTTAATTAAATTCTAAGTTTCAAGCAGTATTCATTGATGCCTCTTACAGATAAGTTATAAATTACAAAAGGATCGTTCAATCATAATTAAGTTTCAAGCAGAATTCATTCACGCCTGTTACAGGTAAGTTATAAATTACAAAAGGATCGTTCAATCATAATTAAGTTTCAAGCAGTATTCATTGACGCCTCTTACAGATAAGTTATAAATTACAAAAGAATCGTTTAATCACAATTAAGTTTCAAGCAGCATTCATTGACGCCTCTTACAGATAAGTTATAAATTACAAAAGGATCGTTCAATCATAATTAAGTTTCAAGCAGTATTCATTGACGCCTCTTACAGGTAAGTTATAATTATAAATTACAAAAGGATCGTTCAATCATAATTAAGTTTCAAGCAGTATTCACTGACGCCTCTTACAGATAAGTTATAAATTACAAAAGGATCGTTCAATCATAATTTACGTAACATTTTTCAGATTCTTTTAACATGTTTATTTCTTAAAATATAAAGGAGTAAAAATAATTTTGCTCCATTCATGAGTATTTACGATGCAAAAATTTATTTTCTGTTACTAACACTTTCGTTCTTTATGACAACTATTTTAAGAACGTATTTTAAGGAAAAATCCAAGCATAATAAATACTTAAAGTGCCAAAATTCACGCAAATGGTAATTTCAATGAAAAACACAGGTTTTAAAATAATAAATGCAATTTTGTGATTTTTATCGATTTTCAATTAAAGTAAATAGCTACAGAGTTATGTAAGAAATAACATAATAGTGATGGTTTTTCTGAGAGATTTATATTCTTTCGTTGAAATTTTTGACGACCACTTTGCATTTCATCTACATAGTGCATACTTTCCTTCTTCAAGACATGTGTGCAGTGCCGGACACTTGGCCCTAGGCCATTCCAACTTTTGGGGCCCTTAGATTTTTTCGTGTATTTTTTATTTATTCAAATATAAGGGTATTAATATATCTTTTCATTTAAGAAAGCATTTTTAAGATAAAAATGAACAATAATAAATTAAATTTTATTTTATTTCGCTGAATTAGAGCTAAAAAATAATCATAAAATTTCGAAAAAAATTGAAATTTATTAACATTTAACAAAATCAACGCTACTATAAAGCACTGCATGTGTGGTTATGTTCTTGTTATCATAAACATTAAACTATGAAAAAAAAGATTTGTACGGCCATGAAGAGAAATTACACGACTAGGAAATGTCTGAATAATGTTTAAAAATCGCTGAAAGACGAAACGCCCTGAAATAGCTGTCTCATTCTCTTATTATACTTGTTGGCAACATTTTTTTTTGCATAATGGTACAAAATCAGAACTTGCCCGAATTTGTGAACACTATTTATAATGGTATAGTCACAAATTAAATGCTTATAGCCAGAACCTGATTTAAAAAAATTGAGGCTATTAGGGGCCCATTGGTCGTAATTTAAAACCAAATTTACCAGACGTTTATTTACAAAATGCTTTTAAATTATTTATAACATAAGTAAATTATAATATATTATTAAATTTGAGCTTATATTTTATTAAATTTTTGCAGCTCATACTAAGAATTGACATTTTTTCAGAAAAAACACAAAAAAGTTATTTGTATCATTTTGCGCCCTTTTCGAGAAGGACCCTAGGGCCGGACATCTCAAGTCTTTCGATAAATCAGGCCCTGCAAATAGGCGATGCCCAAGGGCGCCGGCAGCGGGGTGCAAGGGGGTGCACTTGCACCCCCCTGGCTTTTTTTAAAAAACAATTAAAGCGATACAGAAAAATAATTTTGTTATAAAAATTTTTAATTAAAATTATTTTTATTCAAAAACAAATAATTAAATAATTGATACATAACAATTAAAAAATTGTTTAATCGAACAAGAATTGTAATCGTCTTGTTTGCTATCCAAATCTGTTTATAACTTTTTCAATGAATTCTGAGTCATCTTTGATTCTTTTCTTATGCACACTGAGCATGCACTAACTTGGCAGATATCTAAGCTATATTTCTAAATTTCATTTAATAAAATATAAATACTCAACTCAGACTCAGTGGCACGACAGCCCAAAGAGGGCCAAGGCCTACTGTGCCCATCTCAGTTTTCTAGACCTTGGGCTCCAGGGTGCAGGAGCAGATGTTCCGGTTAGGTGATCAGCCGAACGCGAAACCCCCTGTGTTTAGTTCCCAAGCATGCTTGGTACTCAATTATCGACCCACTGAAGGGATGAAAGGCTAAATCAACCTTGCCCGGTCCGAGGATCGAACCCAGAACCTGTGGCGCGGGAGTGCGAAGCGCTTCTACTCAGCAACCGGGCGTTTAAAATATAAATAATATTATATTTTCTATTTGTTATTTAGTTTAACAAAGGTGTATAACACAAACTGATTTCTCACAACTGTAAAACTTCATCAACACAATAAATACCAATCTTAAGCTTGCACAAGCACGTTAGTATACGAAACTACTGTTTGTAGTTATTTGTGTTTCAAAGTCAGTAGCTATTCCAGCGCCATCAGTACAGTTTCTCGTGGCAAAATTTGCAAGTACAAGAAAGTCGTACTTTTTTTTAAATATCTTGTTAACGATGAAGAAATATATCTTGAAAAAAATTAACAGACGAAAGTATATGTAATAACAAAACAAAATGCAATAACAGAACATTTTGATTTTTTTTCGGTGGGGGGGGGGAGTAGTTTGTTAGAGGGTTGCACCTCCTTTTATATTATTCTGCCGGCGCCCTTGGCGATGCTCCATCCCGTCTAATGCCCCTCCTTTCTTTACTTTCCCCTAACGAAAAAATAGGAATAAAATGAAATAAAACTTTTTCATAATTTTCCTATGCCCCATATTGGGAGACATGGTTAAATTTTAAATAATTTGGAGTAAAATTTATTCATACAATAGTTTGTAAACTACATCCAAGTATTTTTTCAATAATAAAAATTGAATAAATATAGAACATGGGACGGTACAATGATAAGCCCCAGTTTTATAAACCAAATTTTCTAGCGGCGTTTCTGGTGAAAAAAACCGCGGTTTTCTGGTAGGCAATAAGATGTTTCCGTGTATTGTGCCGTTAACTAAAAGAAATTCCTGAATCTTGATAAGTACCTATCTGGAAACAATAAGGAACAATTTAACGTTAAAATGTCTCATTTGAAAGAAAATTTGCGTATCCATATTGTTAAAAAATCTTTATAAAAAAAATAATTTTTTAATCATTTCCTGAAAAATTGCCGCATGACGTCTCAATTTCACTTACAAGTAACAAAGATAATTTTATTTCTTTTCTGTATGTACTCTAACACTATGGGGACATCAACCTTCGATAATAAAAAAAATTTCATTGCTATAAATCTCATCAAAACAAATAATTTAAATCATTCTTTTCAAATAAGAACGCAGAAACGTATTTTTAAAATGTCCTGATTAAATAGAAAAGACTGTCATAAACAAATAATTTTATGCATGAATCATGGAATCTTGAATGATTCATCTGTTATGAAAATTTCCCAGTTGGCAAATAACTCCTTTGGGTTTTTTGACCGTTACCATGGTAACCAGATCTGTTTTACAAAACTTTGCTTCGTTCATATCACTTTCAGCATTGATTTGTTTGCAATTGGACGTCAAATACCAGGAAATGAATATGATTTTTTTAAAAATCTAATAGTACTATTTACTGGTGTTATAAAATTATAGGCATTCGTTTAGTTATAGTGTCTGAATTTCGCATATCTAAAGTGTTATTAGATAATCAGATTAAGTTTTATTCTATTAATTTAATTCTATAGAATATCAATCGATAATAAATCCGTATTATTTTATATTTTGTGAGAAAAAAAATGATTAAAACGTAGTTTTTGTTTAAAAAAATTATTTTTAAATATTTACTAAGGTGCAATATTGCATTGCATTAGCTGCAATGAACGTTACAAAGAAAAAATTAAAAGTAAAAATAAAAAAGTGAGGGTGAAAAAATACGCTCAACAGCAACGATGTAATTATAATTCAAAAATATAGATTTCAGATTCGAAATTTATTAAAAAATTTTTCGATAGCTTTACAATTAAAATACTATCAAATTTGAGACAATACTGTTACGTAGTTGTAACAATATGTATAATTTTGAAAATATTCTTTTGTTATGAGGCTAAATATCTCCAATGGACCCTAAAAAAAATAGTTTAATTAGAAAGTTTGCTGGAAAATAGCGTAATTCTAATACTATAATTTAGAGAAAAAAAATAACCCCTAATGCATTTCGTATGGACAGCTCAGTTTGGCGAGATTTTTCTCGACTTGGCAGAAACTGGCGACCATTTTTGCAACAAAATGTTAGTTTTAGAGAATTCTACTTTCGAAACGATAGGACTAATATTTACGAAATTATACGGGAATTGTCTAGAACAGAGGTCGCCAAAGTGGTCTATATAGACCCCCAGGGGTCTATTTAACATAAGCGGGGGTCGATCTGAGCCAGGGGGTCGAATGGGGGTCGATTCGAACAGGAAGGGTCGATTGGTCGAAGGATTATCAGTATTTTTCAGATATGTGACAATTAGAAATAAAAGAAGAAGACTTGGAAATATATACAGGTAATCTTCACAAATTGAGCGACGATTTTAAGCAGCGTTTTGCTGATTTGGAAAAGATTGACATCCCTGATTGAATTATTGTGCCATTTTCTGCTGAAATTGAAAACGTGGACATCAACCTGCAAGATGAGCTTTCTGAATTATTATGGGGATATGAAGCAAAGACGCTTTTTAAAAATTCAACAATAAGCAAATTTTGGACAAATATTAATGCAAAAATATGTAAGACTTTACGAAATAGCTCAGCCATTTATGCTAGCATTTCCAAGTTCCTATATGGTTGAAGTCGGTTTCAGTCACGTAAATTCAATCTTAACTAAGAACAGAAATAAATTAAATGTGGAGTTTCGAGGGGATTTAAGATTTAAATTGACCAATTTTGAACCCAATATAACGAACCTTGCAAACAAAAAACACCAGGCACACCCATGTCATTGATTAAGAAGCAATAAATCCGTAGCTACTTTACTTATTATTTGATCTTACTTATAATTACTTATTATTTCATAAATATTAAGGTATTTATATTTAAGCATTAATATATTTTTCATAAAACTATTGTTACACTATGTACTATTACTTTAATAAATGTTCAAAATCGTAAAATAAATGTACAAACACAGTATCTAATAGAGTTTTATTTTAATTAACAGAAAATTACTTTCATGCGGGTCGATGGAAATTTCGAAAAATTATGTAGGGGTCGATGATCAAAAAAGTTTGGCAACCCCTGGTCTAGAATCACGTCGAAATATCCGGGATTCCGTCGCCAAGCTTAACCACTGGTGTGCAAAAATTAAGGACGAAGAGACTTTTCGAATGTAAGTTTGAACATCAGTGTGCAAAATCGATAAAAATCATACCATAGGATCCTCAAAATATAAGAATATGGGTAACAACTTACAAACAAATTTAATCCACAGGAAGAAACTTTACTGAAACATAGGCTTAAAACACAATTGTACAATTGACCAAAACGTCGATGTTACGCGGGATTCGCAAAGAAATAAAATCGTAAATTTGGCGAATAAAATTGTGTTTGGCGAAAGAATTTTGCGAATGTGAATCTTTTAAACTGGTATTTAAATCAATCCTTAAAACTAAGTCAAAATGAATTTTTCTAAACAAATCAGTATTTTTCATTCGATTACAGTAATTTTCGGTAGACTCGCAGCTACACAATTAGAATCGGGTCCAAATAATATAAGCCTCAAATAAACTACCGTAAAGTAGTTTTCTATGGGGAAAAAATTAAAAAGTACCATAACGCGAACAAAAGTAATTAAATTGCGCTTCATTAAATGACAATTTTTCAAATTAATTCACAATGCGAAATCGATTAATTGTTTGCCACTTTTACTGAAATTAATTGCAAACTAGGTTATTTAATTAATAATTATTGAAGTAATTTCCGGGGCAAAGTATGTCTATTAAAAAATAATTATTATAAAAAGGGGAAAAGGGATCAATTTACTTCTATCCACTTCAAATTATGATAATATTTCCCTCTTAATTGCTTGAGAACGTAACGTTCATTTATATCGATTATTTAAACTCATTAATTACCATTTTTAAATCTGAAAATCCATTACGTTCCAAATATCAGCTTTCTTTTTCATCGTCGTTCCTAATCCGAGAATATTATTTGCAATTTAAATTATCTCCGAGTTAAAACTCAGGGGATTTTTCTGCGTTCATGAATACTAATCGAAATAAAATTATGAAGCATTTAATATTTGCAAAGTTATTGCCCATTTTGTAAAAAGTCTCATCCAAACTTTTATATATATATTTTTTTCCAGGATAGTAATGTGTAAATTGTTTTGGTATTTCGTACAGTTTCGTAAAACAAAAGAATAGTAAATTTAATTTACATAGACCAGAGATGAAGAACATTTTCCGCTGAGCATACAAGACTTTGCGAAAAGAAGCCTAATAATTACCTAGATTTAAGATTATTTTCACCTTGAGGACTAGCTTTATTAGAGGATTTTTTCTCGCTTGAAAATCCTAAGTCAACCTCGATTTAAGGTTTTTATTTAAAACAGTGGTTACCAACTGGCGGCCCACGGGCCGCATCCGGCCCACGAAGCTTTTTTTGTGGCCTGCGAACTAATATATATTAGTTTTCATTTCTTTACGAACAATTTTCGTATGGGTTTAAAATACTTTTCTTTCATTTAAAAAACCTAATTTCTTCGTTTCTGTGAAATTTAACACATCAACTGTGCAAAAAAAAAATTATTTCTCAGGTTTTGAATCCAAGAAAATATTTATGCAAGAAAATATTTATTATTATTTGTAATTTAATACTTTTTTTTTGTACAACTTGTTAAAAATCTGACAGTAATATTTAATGTTCCTTCGAACATTGAAAAGTCCTATATAAATTTTCGATAAAGTTGCGACCCTCCATTTGATTGGTGTTTTAAATTGCGGCCCCCGGCCTCATGTAAGTTGGAAACCCCTGGAAGGTTGTTTTCCAAGGTTTTGGATCAAGGTAATGCGAGTAGAATAGAGCAAATTGTCACAGATCTCGTTTTAAAGTTAGATGGTTTACACGTAAACCGCATAACAAACCTTTTTAGGTTTACATTAAAAAGAGTTTAATGAGGGAAAATAAACCTTATTTTGCTATTTGGGAGTTAACTAACAGTTTATTATTTTCAGGTGTCCAGTGTGCCACCTGTTTTATTTCCTTGAAAAATTATATTTAAACAGCTGGTTTGACCGAACTGCAGGATCACATGGCGCAACTAGTTTTTAACCAGCCTCTAATGGAAGTTTGAAAGATTTTTATAGTTGTTCACAAAACGTAAAAGATTGGAAAACTACTTAAGGAACAGGAAAACAATCAGGCATTTAACATCTGAACAATCACTTAATCCTCTTATATTGTTCAATAATTGCACTGTATGACTATATTAGTTTCTGCAATGACAACAGAAGTACCTTGCGAATAGAATTCAATATATTTTTACTAGATTTGTCAAAAAATATAAGATTTAGCTGCTGATCATATCAAATCAATACGTGATTATTTTGCTTACATAATTCAATAACTGATTGTAAAGACCTACATCGTCTTTACTTTATCTACAACGCGTTGAAGTGAAGATAGGATGCTCCTTGAATCGGGCCCTGTGCCTTGGCGTTTTTACTATACATGGAATCGTCCGCCATTTTCCTATTATTTCCATCGCGATCACTTATTTTTAGAAATATCAGTCAGAAACATCATTTTACCTGTTTTGTGTAGGAATATAAAAAATCTCCAAAGTAACTTTTATACCCGTTTATTTTATGGATCAGATGTTTTGCAAGATTTTAATGCTGGTTCACAGAATTTTAATGGCTGAAAAATCCTTTAAGAAACGAGAAAACAAGGATTTCTCATTCGGTTTTTCAATCAATCAAAGAAAATTCTCATCATAAATCAAACTAGGCATCGCATAGTCGAACAAAAACATGAAATGAAAGGAAAAGCACATCTTAAGAAATTTGGTGGAAGAAAAAAAAATCTATCTTCAACCATTTATCAATCTGCTTTTATACAAAATGGCACTTAAACTAATGTAGTTTACGTGACGTAAATTGGATCAGCCTACCGTAACCTATTATTCTTACCAATGATACGTTAAAAGGACTTCCGTTACGAGACCATGACTTCACTTCAGTTGCGACGCCCTCGTGTTTTGTCCCGAACTTACCTTCTTACTTCACTTCAATGTCTTCTCCGCATTCTTTCCCTTTCTTATTTAATGTCACCTTCCAACTCTCACTTCACGGCCTATTTACCAGCCATTATTGAAAGCTTTGTTTACCCTGGTGGCAACCCTATGAATAATAGCAGACGATTCGTGCGGATTGATTTGAAGGTGAGAGTTGGCCATCTTGTTTATTCTTTTGTTATTGTTTGTTGATGCTAACGACTTTCACTTTTCGGAACACGAAACAATTTTGAATTCACTTTCATAATTCCGGATACATTTTTTTTCCTGGTTATGTTAATGGTTTCTGTAATGTAACAATAAAAGGGAATTTTTAATATTTTCTCAAACTACTCATTTTTTTAAAAAACATTTTTTAAAAAAAAAGAAAATTCTAAACGTCTTCCTATCAACCGTGGTGTCTCAGGGGATAGACCGCTCTCCTCCCAAAGAGGAAAACCGGGTTCGATTCCCAGCGATGACTGGTCGAAACGAATTCCGCTCGCTCCAATCACAGTGCTGACGGTAAATATCCTCAGTGGTAGACGGATCATATCATGGGTCTGAATCCTCTTTTGTCGGGCAAACCTTGGGAGATTTTTGTGGTTTTCTTCTCTCTGTAAAGCAAATGCGGGTCAGTTCAATTCAAAAGTCCTCCAAAGGCAAATTTCTCCCAAAACTTGATCCAAGAGCTCCTTTGTCTTCTGGATTGGGTTCAAAGTGACAAGGCAACGGAATTGAACATTAGTAGTCGTAAATTCAAAGGTGGATTGGCTGTTCAACGATGGTTATAAACTTTTTCCTATTATTTCCCACGCAAGGAAACAATACTCTGAAGTCACTAACCTAACCTAAACCTAAGTATCCCTTTTATTATTCCGTTACAAGGTTAGGCGATTCCTTTTTATTAAGGGAAAATGTTCATGACTTCCAAATTATCCTTCTTTATCCTCAGTTTGAGAGCTATGGGGAATCATTTTTCAGGGACATATGTGGATAGAGTTTTTAATATAAATGTAAACAACAGCAATCTCAAGCTCTTGACCAGCTCAACTTCCAGTTAGAAAGTATATAGTAGCTTATTCTGCGAGGCGATAGTTTTGAGCAGATAATTTTGTTTTTAATAAGAGAAATAAATTATGTAATTTCTGAGCTCAAATCTGCTGTATTTCATAAGATATTAAGTAATTCTGGTAAGTTTGAAGTGAAAATTTGTTTCAGTTATTTATCGATGTATTGTTAGAAAAGGTAGCAGGGTTTCTAGTTTTGGCAGTTCCGATTTGGCCTCTTTTTACTTGTTAATTACTGTTTGTTCCTGTTGCAAGTCGTGCACCATCATACGTAAGTGTTACCTAGCATATTGAAGCTAAGTTCACTTTACAAATTATCATTTAGGTTTGTTGTTGTTTCTAATGCTACTTGCCACACGGGCAAGCCTGCTTGGTGAAACAGAGCAAATTTAAGGCGGAGTATGCGTTTCTTGTTTTTCAGTGGCGCCATCTATGGCCAAGAATTCGACTTCGTTTATAGGGCGAACCCATTTATACATCCATTCATTCATCCACAGATCGTAATTTTGACCTGAATCAGAGAACGATCGATCTCCAATCCAATACCCCCAGAGGTATTGATTTGTTATGGGAACATGGAGGACTTTTGCGACTCGACAGATTTAACGTGCATCAGTCACTTTACTACACAAGGAGTCTTCAGTCGGCGGGGTTCGAACCCACGAACTCTGGCCCTACCGACCCTCCCAGGGCCCTACCGACCAGGCCATCCTGGCACTCACTTAGGTTTACATTTCGGAGTTTATATATTGTTGACAATTTAAGTGTTTTATAACGATTCGTTTTTTTTTTTAATGCGTCTTCAAATGATTCTTTTTTCAAACAAAAATAATAAATCAGGTAACAAATACACGTATGCAAGAAATACTACTCAAAATAATCCCAAAACAAGAAGATCGTGTTGTGAGCTAAATGGCTTCAAAATACACTGGAAATGGTAACCCGGAAGTATAGGCAGAAAACAGCTTGAAGCGCTCCCTAGTGTAGAAAACACCACCCATTGTATATCCGTAATTTTATCAGACAAATAAGTCTAAAATTTATTAATTCACAACTCAAATTCCATGTGAAGGATATGTATTCCATATGAAGGACACCATCCATATGAAGGATATGTAGAACATAACTTGTTTGTTTGAATATGGTAATAAATGCTTCTTAGGGAAATTTTCTTAGAATTTTTGGGATAAGTTGTAACCAGTAGTTTGAAGATGTTCCTAGAGTGGTTATAACTTATAGTTAAGTTTAAAAAGGACTTTTCTAATAAAAAAAAAACAGATTCTGTAGTTAGAATTATTGATTAATTTGATTTATTGTTAACCCTAATAAATATGAGACATTTTTTTAGAATTCGCTATTTTAAATTTATTTTTCCTAAAAATGCTTTGCAGTCAAATTTTTTGGAATAAATTTGTAATGAAACTGGAAAGAAGTTCTTAAATTGCAGGTGCTTGCCCCGTCATATGAAAAGAATCATTATGCATATTGACGTTGTTGCAATATCCTAAATAATATTGTAAATAATCCTGATAATAATTTTAAAATATACCGGCATTAAAAAAATAAAATATTTGACTCTATCAAATTTATTAAACACTTAATATCGATATTTTTTATTGTATGATCGAAGCTAATCTTTATTTTTAAGGGATGAACTTCCAAAAGCATGTTTTGCTTGATCTAATAACATGAAGCCACAGGGAAGGGCAACAAATGGCAGTAAATAAAAAAAAAATGAAGAATAAAATAATAAAAATAGCAGCAAATTGGCGCCAATATGTGTGTCAGTTTATATGATAAAAGTCCGTGCAATGAATTTATATGATATTTAACGCGACAAAATTGTCAATATATTTGGCGAATTATAAATTTAAGTGAAAATTTAAACTCTAATTTTTGATCGAAAATGAAATCATTCTTAATCGCAAGAAAAGAAGGCAGGAAACGATCTAAAATAATCCTCTGTTAGAAAGCTCTGCGTTCTTTTCCCTCCCTTCAAATTCTCCGAATGCTCACAGTGAAATTCATATCATATTCAAGGTTATCGATATAACGCCCTCTAGTTGTAAACTTTTAGAACAGCACAACTCTCGTAATTTGATTATTAGAACATAGAATAACGGAAAATCTTATTTTAATTGCGGTCATAATTTTCGCCAGTCTGTTATTCCATTTCCTTTCGATGCAAAGTAAAAATGACCGATTCATTACGCTGTCGCCATATTGTTATTAATTTGGAAATCGAAAATGCA
Source organism: Parasteatoda tepidariorum (assembly GCF_982258835.1). Lineage (NCBI taxonomy): Eukaryota > Metazoa > Arthropoda > Arachnida > Araneae > Theridiidae > Parasteatoda > Parasteatoda tepidariorum. The sequence continues at coordinate 66,185,673 of NC_141764.1, forward strand.
ATGATATTGCACAAATTCTATGATGGCGCGATAATTTTTAAATGGCCGATGACTGAAATTGAATGGCTTTTACTATTTCACTTGTCTGATGGTAAGTCATTTATCAAACTAGGAAATTTGGATGGATCTAGTAATGTGTTCTTAAATGGAGAAATCTGTGTTCTAATCAATAACGAAAACAAACACTTATTGGAACGATTTGAGTTCTGTTTTCAGAAGCAAATTATGAAAATAGTTGACGTATCAGCCATGAAAAATATCCTTCTGCGGTTAGAAAATGAGAGGATAAATAATTCCTTGAAACTACGCATTCGTTTATGGTTCACTGGTTCATTGAAATCTTTGCCTGTGCATTTTAACTTCATAACCAAAAGCATTGAACAAATATGTGCTTTTAATTGGACTATCCAAAGTTGTACTGATAAAAATGGAAGGCTTTGTTTCACTGATTATTGCAAGGATGTACCAAGACAGTTTAAGAATTTTACGAACGCACAGACCTTTTGCCTGAGTATTAAATTGCATTTTATTGATTTGCAGGAACCGGGAGCAAGAATGAAATTGGTTGTGCATAAAAGGCAGGGCAATGCAGCAAATTTCTTCGTGAAGTGTAAATTTAATGCTGTTGATGGACAGAATTCGATACCTTTAGAATTTAATTGGACACTATGGAACGGTAAGGAAATTAGTCAATGGTTTGATACCGTGATAACTAAAAGAATTGAAAGCGTTTATTTACAGTCTGGAAAACTTTTTCTGCGTGGCGAATTATTTGTACTTTCACCTTGTCCTATAACCGTTGATAACGCTTCTAGCTTTACAGATCCAGCTCTTTTTTATGCCTCAAACTATATTTCTGACCGAACTCCCAGCGACGTAGTTTTGCGATCTGGTGGCGATACATATCCATGTCACAAAATGGTGCTTTGCGACAAATCTCCAGTATTTATGGCTATGTTCGACAATGAAACAATTGAGAAAGAAAGTGGTATAGTGGATATTTTGGACATCGATTCTCGTGTTTTGTCACTGTTTTTATCCACGCTTTACTCTGGCGAGCTTGGGGACGTTAATTGGGAATCTGCCGTTGAGTTGTATGCCGTCGCCGACAAGTATGCAGTACCCGAAGTCGTAAAAAAGTGTCAAGACTTTCTCAAGAAAATTATATCGTTGGAAAATGTGTGTAAAATTATGAAACTTGCTGATGATTATCAAGATAATGAATTGCTGGAACTAACTAAACTCTTTTTTATGGATAATCCGAAAGCGATTGTTCGTTCAACGCAATGGCTGGAATTAATGGACAGTAATGTTAATTTGGCCGCTAATTTTATGAGAGTTGCTATATTAAAAGCTGAAGTGGATTAAGAAATACTTAGGTAAATTTTATGAAAGATTATTTTTTAATGGAACTTTATAGTTTATTTATTATTGTATTTTTTCCATTATAGAGATATTATTTCATTCCTGGGTTGGCAAGGTTTAGGACAAAATGGATTAATCCACGGTTTAAACCGTTCTGTCCAAAACCCCTTTGTCCAAAACTGTCTTAAACTGTCCAAAACCCTTTCACTCAAATTATGTCACAATTTTATCTGAACAATATTTAAGAGGTAAAATAAGCATAGATCTAATAACATATTGATAATTAAATATACTAGAGTATAATGTTTTATTAATTTAAAAGTATTATATTTTATTAATATTGTTTGACTCTTCAATTTAAACAAAGGAAGATTAATCAGTAATTAAGTGCAATTGGTTCTCTCATTCAATAGTACATAACTGAAGTTTGGCCTAGCCATACAGGTTAAAATATTAGGGACTAAGTGCTTGGTTTGTCATAAACAGGTTTATTTGTCTATAGTACTATTCAAGAATACTTTTTTTTCATTCATGTTAAATTCTTTTAGCTTAGTGGTGAGACATCACCAGTGTCAGTAACTGAAACTGATGTTATGCCCTTCAAAACTGTTAATACATTTTTCAGTTATTTTGTATTTTCAATTTAAACTAATATTTCAATTTAATATATTTTTCAATTTACAAATATTTTCAAATTTCAAATTAATTTTTTTTAAAAAAAATCAAAAAAGTCCGATTTTTGATTTAAATCAGATTTTTTTAAAATTTTTATTCAAATACACTGTGAGAAATTTAATTTATGATGAAAAATACTTTATAAATGTTTAGTCAAAATTAAATTAACAATTAATTTTTCGTTATATGATACATAGCTTTGAATGCATGGCAACCATTTTGGAACAAATACATGATTGAAATTTAAGGACTGGATGAAATGGAGAATTTAAAGAGTAACTTCAGGGATCTGTTTAGGTTTTTCAGAGAGGCACCTATTTTGTGAAAATTTAGACATAATTTGTGGAAATAAAAAATTATATCAAAAAATCAACTCAAAAATATTTAAAAAATATGGATTTATCGTTTCTTACGAGACACAAAAATAAAATTTCAAGAAAAAGTATTTTGTGAAATTATTCTACAGTTTTTCCTAAAGTTGAATTTGTGAAGGTACCGCTAAACGGTAGTAAATTTAACTTGGACAGACCCCTGTTCAGCTATTAAAGCAAAGTTTCAATTAGCAAACCATAATTTTAATTTAAAATTGTGATTTCTTTTTTTTCCCTCTTGATTTTTAAAATGACTAAATAAATGTAACAGATTGTGTTTATAAATATAGTCATTCATCAAAAAATAAATAAATATTAAATCTATATATTTTTATATTAAAATATTCATTTTTAATCCTACATCAATAAAATATAATGTAGATTTTAATTCCATGCTTTTTTAATCAAAAGGTAGAATTTTAAATAACATTATTTGCATTTAAAAAAAAAATCATGTTTATTAATTACCTTCTACAGCTATGCAAGTCTTTATTAAGACAGCATTAAACGTATACTTTAATCTGTACTTTCAATCTCAAGAATCAATAAGATTTTTAAAAATGCAATTTCAAATGTGTTGCAATTTAACACACATCAAGAAAGAAAGTAATTTCGTTATCTAAAATTAATTAATGTAGCAGTTTATTTGAAATAAATTTTAAAACTAAGAAAAGAAAATAATAAAAGTATCAATAATTGAAACCCTGTTTTTTAACGTTTAAAATAAATATGTATAAAAAAAATCAGTTGATTTAAATCAATGATTTTTTAAAAAAAAAAATCATTTGATTTAAATCAGGATTAAAATCGTGATTTAAATCAAGCTGATTTAAATCAACAAACCCTGCAAAATAGTAGTAGTACAGATTAACAAAATCAATATCATCTGCTATTGTCGATTTTCTACGGTTTTCCTGAACGAATAAGTACTTTTTTTTTCTTCATTAACTTAGCTTTTAAGTACATTGCTTATTTCTTTTATTTCAATATGCATCTATTATTTAAATTAATTGAGCATCATAGGTGTCAATAATAGTATGGCGATTTTTTACGTTTCTCTAAAATGAATTGGTACAGTTTTTCCAGGTATAACTAATTATTTTTTTACATTCAATTACCTTTGATTATAATCTATTTACTTTTATTTATAAATACACGTTGCGCAAGATTTACTTTAAACAAAATAAACGCATGGTTTTAGATAACTTTAGGAATGCTAATATAGTGACGTAGTTCTCCCTCGCTAACATATGGTGGATTTTCTTATGCGATTTCCCAATTGATTTCAGGATATTCAAATTACAAAATGTATTATAATATTATTTAAAAAATTGAGACTTAAACTTTTAGTCCTTCATCATTCATAAATTCGAGTATCATACCTGAATATTAATTTATTTATTGTATCATTATTACTGTATCATTTCAATAGTATTACTTTGAAATTTTCTTGGTAAGACATTGTTAAAGCAAACTTTTTACTTTTATTTTTTAGCAAGGAAGCCTAACTCCAAACTACCACTTGGAACGATTTTTATATATTAATTTACATATTTGTATTCGGCTAATATTTTATTAATGCAGTTCTCAAATAATTTTAATAATGAATAATTTTTAGAAGAACAGTGAGAAAAAAAAAGAAAGAAAAAAAAAGCAGAATACCCCGAATAACTTTCGATCTAATGATCTCTCTAATGTAATGATTTTGGTCTAATGATAACGTCTCTAAACTTAACGACTTTTTCAACTCTTTTACTAATAAAACAAAAGTGACAATTCAAAAAAAAAAAAATGGTTTGAATTATAATTAAAGAGGAAGTTAACAATTTCGAAATTATTAAAAAGTATTTTTTAAAGTAATTTATTAGTTTTTTAATTGATTTTATAATATTTTGTGCAGCGTTTATGTGAAAATCTAAAATGTTATCATTTCCTCATAATTATTTTTTGAAATATCTCTTTAAAATTCTTATTTTCGATTAATGAAACTATTCTCATTGTTTCATGCAATTTAAGAGCTATTGTAGTACATTTATTTTAGTTAAAAATATTTCTTTAATATTTTCATTTTCGATTAATTGAACTATTCTCATTGTTTCAAGCAATTTAAAAGCTATTGTTGTGAATTCATTTTAATTAGAAAAATATTATATTATTTTTTGTTTGACTATTTCTTAACATGCTGGAAAAGTTTAAAAAAAATGTTTTAGTTTAATTTCAAACAAACCAAAAAGAATCTGTTATTCTCCCCGCTGTGTGAAAATTAATATTTAACACCATTTTCTTTGCCTGTGACTTTATATTATATATATATATTTTTTTTTTTGAAGTTTAAGGATCAAAAATGAAAATGAAGAAATTTGACATAATATTGAGTAGCAAGATTTAAAAAAAATTAGATATATACGAATCTATGCTTGTAATTCAATATACTAATAAGTACTTTGTTTGATAATAATTAAATTTAAATGAACTGTATATTATTTTTTTTATCCAAGGCGATTAAAACAGATGACGCTAATTTTTTTATGACAATTGTATGAAATATAAACTATGTACATAAAGATAAATATTTATTACATCATAAACACATTTATAGCATAAAACATTATTAACATATTTTCATAAATTGTGAACATATTAAAAAAACTTCGTTCAAATTATAAAACTGAGCAATATGATGCTTTTTTTTACATTTTTTTAATGAAAATTAAATAAAACAATGATTCTTTAATTTAAAGTTCATCATTCTGGGAAGATTTAAATTGGATTTTTAAAATCCAATTTAAATTGTTCATTCATTTTATGAAGAACTAAATAATTTAAAGGGGACGATAAACTGATAAAATAAAAAGAATAAATTAACGTTTAATTGTAACACTAATATATGTTTAGGTTATTACTATTATATGATAAATAAATCGGGAACGAAACTATAACTTTTAATATTGAAATATTTAATCAGTATTTGAAAAAAATTCTTATTTTAAAGTGATTTAAATGGTGATTTTCAATTAATGCTTTGTTTTAGTTTATTTTTAATTTGTATGAAGACAGTATATAAATTATTTATATTATGACAGCATATTTAATTTAAAACAATGGCCCGATTTAAAAATAATCTAGATTCATATTTCTCTTTTTAAATAAATAATAAGTTTTTTTTTTCTTTCGCTTTTCATCTATCTTTGATTAAAGCTCATTTATTTTAAACAACTATTTCTTAAACTACATTATTTCTGATAATATATACAATACCAATTTTTAAAATCACCTGTTAAACATTTTTAAAATTAACAATCGCAATTTTTATAATTATTGAAAATTAATTAATCACTAACTTATTACTAAGTTAGAAAGAAAAAAAATTAAAAATAATTTTTTAAATTGAAAAGAATTAGTTTGCGAAGGTTAAAATTGAGTTTTCAATGAATAAATTTTTACAAAAATTTTCTGAAAAGGTTACATAGGCATTATACTTTTTTTACGTTAATTAAAAAAAATCTTTTTCTACGTCCGCGACAGGACTCGAACCTGCAATCTTCTGATTCGAAGTCAGACGCCTTATCCATTAGGCCACGCGGACACGTTCTGTGAAGCTAAGTGATTCATAAAAACAAAACATTCAGAATATATATTTATTTGAATGACGAGAATTATACTGTTTTCTTTTTCAAATTTTAATACAGTTTTTAAATGTTTTTTTAAATAGTTCTTCAAATAAGGATTTAATAACTAAAAAGGCTAAAATTATTTTTATTTCCATGCATCTATTACCCATATTATTATTTACAGAGAAATAGTAGATGAAACCTTTACTTTTAATCGAAATACGAAAATAAATTACTATTATTAAGATTTTCTTTACTTTAAATTATTAAATTTTTCTGGCCTGATATTTAGCTACAATTAACACAAAATATATTTTTATTATCATCTATTTTAATAAACGTAAAATTACGAATTTTTCTCAGTTAATTTGATTTAAAATATTTTAAATTGAGTGAAATAAAAAAAAACATTGCCAGCATGCTTGTTTTTATTTATTTATTTTTTAAAAATTTTTCTGATCGTCGGTACTCTGAATTAATGAATGAATCAATGAATCTGAATCAGTAAATGAAAATTAAATACATGGCAAAATTCTGTTTGAAAGATGATAAATTAAGGACAGTGTAAAAAATATGACATGCTATTAAAATTTAAAAGTTATTATCAATTTTAATTAATGATAATATAAAAAAATTGTATTTTTTATTTTGAAAAAGAAAAAAACATGTCTGAAATCAACTAGCAAATAATAAATATTAATAAATATGTGAATTTATAAATAAGTAAATTATATATAAATAAGTAAATTATATATAAATAAGTAAATTATGTATATAAACATTAAATATCATTTTCAAAAAATAATTATTACGTTATGAATTAGGAAATTAGTTAAAAAACGATATTTGATTAAAAACGCTCGTTTAAATTTATGATTTAATTAATTAAATAATTATAATTAATTTGCCTATTTTGAATGTGCCAATGAGCTTAATGAATTAATTTTAATTCTGGTTGTAGATCTCTCTAAACCAGTCCGAGAAAAAAAAATACATATATTGAACCGAGTCGAAACGAAACTCATAAAAATAAATAAATAAACAGTTCGAAATAAGGAAAAAAAGAAGTAGATTCATTATAATCTGAATTCAAATTGGTAGGAACAAAACAAGTTCGAAATTTGAATAAACCAAAATTCAAAAATAAGGATTGATTAAAAAATAATAACAATAAATATATATTTGAATCAAATTAATTATAAAATTTAGCCAAAAAAGTAATCTTACCTTCATAATTACCTTCATGACCTATATCTCGCATAAATTTCAATTTATAATGCGTTTTATTATAAATTGGAAATTCATAAACACACAATTTACATGCACATTCATGTGAATAATAATATCTGTATGGATTCACTTAATTTACTTCCTGATAACTTTTTTTTTTTTTTAGTTGGTTCAATTTAACATCAATAACAAAATCTTTAATATGTCATCAGTGAGTTTTTTTAACTTGTTATCATCATATGTGAATCATAATTATGTTAATCATTGATCATATGTAGTGTTATATGTCAATCATTTTCAAGTCCTTAGAAGCGGCATACATTGAGTCATTTAGTAGTTTAAATTTTATACCGCAAAACGGATTTCATAAGTTAAAATTTCTAGCGACCCAATTAATTCTTAAAATAGGAACATTTAAGACGTCTTTTTTCAGGTAGATTATATTTAGTCCACTACTTGTAATTTCTGCAGAATTCAAACAACCATAAAAAGCAAACGATTATAGCTGTGAGAAATCTCGTGAATAAACTTAAACTTAACTCAAAAATAAAAGCTTAAAATTATGCTAAGAAATCGACTTCAAAAATAGTTTTTGTCTCATAATTGTCATCAATGTTACACAAAAAAGTTAAAGTATCTTTGAGGCAAATAATGTAAAGCCAGTAAGTTGTAATTTGTGTAAAATTCGAACGACTATAAAAAACAAACGATTATTACCTCAAGAAATCTAGTAAAGAACATGGAAATGGTTTTAGAAAGGAATTTCATTAGTGTTTTCAATCTTGTTTCGCTGTGGAATTTCATAAGCCACAAAATCATGCAGTTAAACCTCCTGTAGCTGTATGACGTCAAAAGCTGAGAATTTTTTTCACCATTCCATGCGGTGTCTTTATGGAGAACAGTAATTAGAAAGAGAAGACATAAAATTAAATATTGGTTACCTAATTTTTCAAGCTCTATTCTAGTTTCAGCAAAGAACTTGTAGCACTACTTTCTTGAGTATGAAATATGTGGTATTTTATTTATGATTGTTAATTTTTTTTCCATGTAGTCAATGACCTGATTCGTTAATAAATATATGTATTCTGTATTCGATTTAAAAAAAAAATTATAAATAATTTTTTTACAAACATAACTTAATGAAATGTGTTTTCTTTCTTTTAAAAAGGAATAATTTTAATTTGAAAATTTTGTTTCCACGTTCTACTAAAAAATATATGTTTATAATAGAATTTATTCTTTTTTTTTTCTTTTCTTTTCAGGTAAATACTGATAAAGAAAACTTTTCCTGCCATAACTTTATAGAAACATGTCTTTATTCCTTTAAAAAATATATAATTTTTATAAAACTTGAAATTGCAAATTCTGCTTCCATGTCTTACTTAAAAAGTGCATGTACTGCAGAAATCTTTAATTATTTCTTTTCAGGTAAATGCTTGACGGTTGTTGAACCTCAGATTCCAAGTACTACTATTTGAATTATTTGGAGATGTGTGTTTTTACTTTCTACCTACAAGGTCTGGAAAAAAATAAATTTTTTACGAGGAAGTTAAAAAAAAATCTTAGTTTGTTTACTGTATTGAATGTTATTCAAAACGTTTAAAAAATTTATAACCTAGCAACAATATTCAACCCGGAATTATAACAACAGAGAGAATCAGTAATTTAACCCTTTAACGCAGATTTCTTTATTTAATAAATTTTTCATGTTTTTTTTCATTATTTTAATAATTTATGGTTATGAAATACAGCATATATGAAACAACTATATCGAAACAATAATTTTTCAAATTAACACTTATTTTCAGTTACTTAGATCTAAGAGAAACAATTATTAATCATTAAAATTTCTTTAATTTACGAAATTAATTAATATTGCTAAATTTTTGAATATGATTGAAAAAAATTTTCTTCAAACTATGTACTTTTTTTGGATTTCATATTTTTGTATAAAAATAATTCGGAAAATTTAACAGATTTTTTTAGTAACTATAAGATTGTTTTTATAATTAAAAAATACCAAAATATATTTTTACTCGTTATTAGAATTTCAGAAAAAAAAAAAATTATAAAGAGGATACCGATGTCCCCCTCCATCTGCATCAGAGCGTTAACTTTGCTAACTTGACGTTCAAGTGATACTGAAAAAGAACTTAATTCTAAGTAATCTTTCATAATTAGGACTGGGTGATGTTAAGAATTTGGCATCGCGATATTCCGATACATCGCAATGTTTCGTTACATCAATGTATTTCATTTGTTACTGTGTAATTTTGAATTAAACAAATGAATTTGGAATGAAATAAGAAGTATCAAAAAATGCTATGAATTTGAATGGTTAAGTAGTATTTTTTTTCTGAAAAAATGAATAAATCACATCAGTGATATAACAAATAAAAAAATTAATTGAATAAAGTAGCACAACTTATGCAGGAAGGGGGGTGTGGACTGCCGCAGAATGTGTATTTAAGGTGCAAAATTGTAATTAGTGCAAAAACATGCTTTTGGGATACTTAGAATTACTTAGAATTTAATTTTGGGATTACTTAGAATGTTCGAAATTCAGTTTACTATAAATTTAGAATTCCTGTAATCTTAGCTTTCTAAAAATACTACACTTTTGTCTGCACTCGATTTATTTACAAATTTATTGCAGTTTTTGTGCAATGTGATAGCATTGTATAGACTAGGGGTTGCCAAACTTTTTTGATCATCGACCCATAAAAGTAATTTTCTGTTAATTAAAATAAAACTCTATTAGATACTGTGTTTGTACATTTATTTTATGATTTTGAACATTTATTAAAGTAATAGTACATAGTGTAACAATAGTTTTATGAAAAATATATTAATGTTAAAATATAAATACCTTAATATTTATGAAATAAGTAATTATAATTAAGTAGAAATAATAAGTAAAGTAACTACGGATTTATTGCTTCTTAATCAATGACATGGGTGTGCCTGGTGTTTTTTTTTTTTTTTTTTTTCTTTCGCTAGGTTCGTTATATTGGGTTCAAAATTGGTCAATTTTAATCTTAAACCTCCTCCAAACTCCACATTTAATTTATTTCTGTACTTAGTTAAGATTGAATTTAAGCGAATGAAACCGGCTTCAACCATATAGGAACTTGGAAATGCTATCATAAATGGCTGAGCTATTTCGTAAAGCCCTACATATTTTTGCGTTATATTTATATTTGTCCAAAATTTGCTTATTGTTAAATTTTTAAAAAGCGTCTTTGCTTCAAATCCCCATAATAATTCAGCAAGCTCATCTTGCAGGTTGATGTCCACGTTTTCAATTTGACCAGAAAATGGCACAAATAATACAATCAGGGATGTCAATGTTTTCCAAATCAACAAAACGCAGTTTAAAATCGTCGCTCAATTTTTGAAGATTACCTGTATATATTTCCAAGTCTTCTTCTTTTATTTCTAATTGTCACATTCTGAAAAATACTGATAATCCTTCGACCAATCGACCCTTCCGGTTCGGATCGACCCCCATTCGAGCCCCTGGCTCAGATCGACCCCCACTTATGTTAAATAGACCCCTGGGGGTCTATATAGACCACTTTGGCGACCTCTGGTATAGACTTATGATTTTAAGTCTTTAAATGCTTTACATAATATTTTTTCACATTTTACATCACCTTAAACACGATATCTCATGTTGTTTTTAAAATAATCGTCTACAATTTTTCATGGGTGTTTATGATTACAGTACACATGTTTCGAACTTCAGACTAAGATAAAAAAAAAAAAGTAGAATTTTCTTTTTTATGCATGTTTTTTCGCACAGACGAGTGCGAAATTTTAAAAATTCTGATTTTTTTTATAGTTACAATGATCCCTAACTCAGTAGTATATTAATATATGCACTTGCTTTTAAGATAATAGTTCAAAACATAATCTCTAAATAAAAACCTCAAGCGATATTTTTGTTTTGGGCGTTAGAAATTTTTTTACGGTGTTTATCGTAAGATGCAAAAAAATGCCTTAATTTTACCTAAATGTGGCCCTTTAAAAAAACAAAAATATAATAATAATTTTTTGTTGTTGCTAGTTTTATAAGTTTTTACATATTTGTTTTTTAAAAATTTATATTAATATTAAAAAAAAGTTTTTGAAACTAGTCGGATACCTTAATTAAATAATAATAAATATAAAATCTAAACTAAAATGCACATTTTTAAAATCTTCTTAAAGAGAAAGAATTTGGAGAGAATAGATCATCGCGTAAACTTGAAACCATCTATGCACTATCAAGAATTATCCTCTTCATCGTGCATGCAGGTATCAATGTCTATGATGCATCGGAAAACATCGTATACATCGCGGATAAATCGTTATTTCCGATGCTTCGAAAAATACGCTGCATTTGAAACTTCATGGTTTATTTTAGGTTTACTTTTACTTACTTTTTCTATACTTCAAATTACTTATAAAAATGAAAGAGAGTTTGTCGTATAGGGTTTCTCACGCTATACGTAAGGGAAATTCTATTATTCTGTGCGTCCCTAACATCTTCACACCTCTGGTCACTTCATAAGAAGCTTCATTTAAATAATATTTACATAATCATTAAAAAACACAGTCAATAGTACTTTAACACGGAAGAAAGAACAACAAAGATGAAATGCTTCAATGAACTGTGTTTATAAGTAAATAATAAATCAAGCGTGAAAAAAGCAATCAAGAGTTAAAAACATTTACACGTGTTTTTTAATTGCTTTTGTTTTTTTCACGGTCATATGATGTGGTTTACTGACCAATCAATGGATGATCGAACTCATAAGTACTTTCTTTCTACAAAATAGAGAGGATAACAAAGACAAGAAAAAAAAATTTAACAGGCTATTAAGAACGACCTATATTTTATTTTATAACCGTCGTTGAACAGCCGACCCAATTTCATGGGTTTACGACTACTAATGTTCAACTCCGTATCCTTGTCATTTTGAACCAATCCAGAAGACAAGGAAACTCCTGGATCAGTACCCCCAGAGGTATTGATTTGTTATGGGAACATTGTTTGGAAATGAATATAAATTATTAGAGGTTGAAGGTTATCATTAAAAAAGAAATGGTTTGTGTTAAGCCTCTTGTAGTCCAACGCCCGTCTCTATTGTAAAAATAGATGTATTTTAGATGTAAAAATCTCATTTCTGTTTTGTCTTTTATCTTGCAGCTGTTCGTAAATTAAATTTTTTAAATGATGCTATTCTTGTTCTTTAAGAAACATTAAATTGCATGGATGTATTTTATTTCACTTTGTATTGTCATAATTAAGGTCGCTGGAAAAAAAAACAAAAAAAAAATCAATATGATTACGATGTCATTAAAACTGAAATTTTTAACAATTTTAATTCGTACAAAAGTTCGTCCCATAATTTTTATTTTTTCGAATATATAATTATTTTTATAATTTCTACATTAAAATCAATTAATTTGCTTCTGCATTTTATACCTTAAATAGGTATTAAGGTTTGTTTGTATTTTTAACAATGATAATCTCGGAAAAAAGTTTAAAAAAATATTTATTTTTTGCATATAATTTATTTTTTGATATGATTTTTAATAGAAAACGATTGAAACATCGATTATGGCTTTAATCGATTTTTCATAATATTAGCTTTTTCTCGGAATCAAAAACATGGCAGAAATAAATCGGCTTCTACGGTTTGGTCTGGAATTCGATTTTTCGTGCTAACGTCCCATCGTATAACGCTTTATCTAATCGATGTTATTAACTTTTTCTAATCGATGTAACAGGGGATTTATGAATCGGAGAAGTCGGAGCGGGAGGTTGAGAAGCGTGGTATGGAGATCAGGGAAGTTGCTACCCCCTCAACTACGATTTAATTTGTGGTTATACTGCATGCACCAGCTGTCTTTGAATTATCGCGAAGATAAATTCCAAACTGTCACCAGTAGGTTTACAATAAATATGAAAGAAATACTGATAATTATAAATAATGGTTTTAATCGTGATCCATCTACATTAAATATTTTGTAGCAATACATAATCTGATGATTTATAATGAACATGACAGAACTTTTTCAAAATTAATTTTTTATTTTGTTCCGTTATAGAAAATAATAGAGAATTTCAGGCCTTATAAGTTTAATCGCTACCAATAATAAATGTTGGTATTCCTATTGCTTTATGATAAGAGATCTTTCTTTGTAAACCAATTGTTTTTTTTATTTCAATTCCTCATTACTTTTATGACTATTAACCTATTACATCTTTAAAATGCTATTTAAGCACTAAATCATTTAAAATGTATAATACAATTATAAAATAATGTGGTTATTAATATTGAGATAAAAAAAAATTCTAAATTTCTGAATTGTAACTTAGGATGTTCCAATCAGGGGGAGGGGCATCGAGGTTCAAAGATTTAAAATTCGAAATCTCTATTGCAAAGTTTTAATCTTTTATCTTATTTAAAAAAAAATAATCGTTTTTTATAGTGCTAATGTAGAGCTTTTAACTGATATCCGCTCTTTTAGAAAACTTCAATAAAAAAGTAAAAGCAAATAACTTTTATTTCGAAAATGCCATAAAACAAAAAGAAACGGAACTTGATGCGTTTATTTCCTATCTTCCGACATTTTCAAACGATTAAATTTTGTGATGAAAAAATGTTTCCAAGGGAACATTATCTTTATGTGGGAATTCCCGCGCTTGCAAAACATATAACGCAACGGATGAAATACCAACCGTGCAACTACGCACAGAATTTATGATGATCTTTTTTCTATTCTTTATTATGTCTATGAGAACTTTAAAGTTTCGAAAGATTAAATACATCTTCACACATGCATGGTTTTAAAACGGAATATAAATATTTCATTAAATTGGACATAAATTTAATAAAAGGACAGACTGGAAAAAATGCCAGCCATCTCATAAGCACAGTTCCTACGAAATGAAAAACTAATGAAATAAGATTTTAAAATTAATAAGTTTTAATAAATTAAAAAAAAAAAATAAGGGAGATTGTAAACAAATGTAAAAATAATTATTAAAAACGGAAATCGTTTTCTTCGTTATCATTTATTACTAAAACTATAAGGCATTGAAAACTATTTTTTTTCGTTGCGGATACCCATTATAATAAGTGCGGTAAAACAACACATGCTTGATACTTACGATAAAAATTAAGATAAAATAAATTAATTCTTAAAAATTAGATTTACAAGGTAACACAATTTCGATATATTTGGGAAATTCTTTCAAGAAAAATCAATTAATTAATAAGGTCTTCATAATTTAAGATTAAACTCATAACTCTTAAAAAATGAATGTCGATTTTCTTCATCTGAATATTAATTACTTAAAAAAATTTCCAATAATTGGTTGGGAATTCTATTAAAGGTATTTTAAATTTTTGCCCACTGTGTGGATGCGTTTTATTAAAAAAAAATTGATTTAGAAAATAAATCTTGTGGTTATGTGAATAAGTAGAAATATTTGTTTTAACTTTATTAAAAGTGTTTAAAAAAATGATAGGAAAAAGAATTTGTTCCTCTGCAACAGATATAGTTGGCGCGAACAGGTACCGTTACTGAAATATCCCTCAACATATAACATGGCTTGGCTTTATTTATCTGAAATTCTGTTTGTAGTCTAATTATTACTCGGTTGTAACAACTGCACAATATAATCTGATAGTTAAATAACCAGAGGGGAAGTATGAAACAACTATATTAAACAAGTAATAATTTGCCTGCTACAACTTCTGCTAGATGGCAGCACTTGCATCCCCCCATCATTCTATTAAAAAAGGTTCAATTCAGAATAAATTCAGCCTAGTGTGATGAAAAATATGTTTAAAGTATGAACTTTAAATGTGTGGGAAAACAAATCAATAAAAGAAATTCTATATCTTCTTCTTCTGTATAACTCTTCAAATATCGCTATAAAAGTATAAGTTTTTTTCACGTAATATTTTTATTAGATTATTCATTCAAACACAATATCCGCAACGATGTATATTAGATATTTTGAAAATTTTAATCTATCTGAGGATAGCTGAGATCACAAGTTAATATAGTACAACTGGTAAAATCAGTCAGATCATATCATAGATAAAAGCACTAATAAAATTTTTTAAACAAATGACTATTTTTCCGCGAATTTTTCATCTGCATTTTGAGTTTTACTAGTTTTTATTTTTTTTAAGCTTTTTGGAAATTTGTGCCATCTATTGGTTTCTTTTGGAATCTAAAACATGACCAGAAAAAGAAATTTATACTTTTGACTGCCTTTTAAAAATAATCTGTTTTAAAATAAATACTAGTGTTCAACATAGAAAGTAAAAGTTGCACTGAATTATTTGTAACAGAGTGTGTACAAATAAATACAGCTTACAAAGATCGTGAGCTCCTTGTAGATTAACACATAATACGGTTAACTCTTCTACCTTTTTTCGTGTTAACGTATTCCTTCCAATGGCACTTAAGCGCATCCACTGAATTATTAAAATACGTTTTTCTTTCTATGTGTCTTAAAGGGGGGTGAACTGTTTACATTTCACGAAATGTAAGATGTTAATGATATGATATAAGAAGAAGAAATTAATGAGTTAGACACTTGTGCTGCCATCTATAAAATTTTAATTATACTAAAAAACCAAACTCTTAAAAATAAAAAGGTCATTTTTTTCACTGACATATAATATCCTAAATGCGAAATCCTTACTTATTGTTAGAGTTGCATGTTTATGCATGCAAGAATATATATTTAAAAACATAAAATTTATAACGGTTCAAGCATTTTAGTAGAAATTAAAGAGACTTAAAGTGGAACGATTTTGACTATTCTTCGTTGCAATTCTTGTCATTTTATTTGAATATTAAATCACAGATTCCTGAAATGATGTCATGTAATCGTAATTGATGACGTGATTATGTTTCAAAACTAGTTGTAAAGACTTTTTATTTGTGCTAAATAGTCTATAATTATCTATCTATCATGTTCCATTGCTAAATAGCTAAATAATTATGAAATAATTATAAAAATAAAATGGTTTAGAGAAAGGTGGATTTCCATGAGAATCAAATATATCAAATTTAAATCAATAGGATAATTTCAAAAGGAAAAATTTTCTGACATATATTTTTTTAATAAGTGTTTAAGAAAAGATATTTATTGAGTGTTATTTTTCCTTTGAGTGCTAAATAATGTATAATTTTTCGTATCAGTAATGATTATAAGCTTAGTAAATGAATGAAGCGATTTATAAACAAATCAATAAATAAAGAAAATCACACATTTTTTTTTAACATTGAAATAAAGGTAACTTTAGTTCTCACTAAAGTTACTAACTATTTTGTTTTTAAGAAAATAGGAAATATAATCCATAAATTAAATTCTGCTTTCTGAAGATTATAATGGCGCCATCTGTTTTCATAGCTACCTTTTAACTTCTTTCTTATATTATATGTATTATTTTCTAGATCCCCTTTCCCAACATTTTGTGTTTACTTTAAGTAAATAAATCATGACTTATTTCTTAAATTTTAATCTTATTATACTTTTTATTCCTTCTCCATTTCATTTTTTTTTCACAAACAAAAAAAAATTATTTTCATTCAACACATTATTTTTAAAATTTTATTTATTTATTTTTTACAAAGATAAACGTGTTTTGTTTGTGTGACTCACACCTATATTTAAACAATATTTAAAAAAAAAAAATTTTTTTTTTTGTGTGGACATTGGTTTGTTTTGAATTCGAAATTGTATTTCAATGATTTTGAGATTATATCTTATCGAATTCGAAATTATATATGAATGAATTCGAAATTATGTATTAATGAATTCGAAATTATATATGAATGAATTCGAAATTATGTATTAATGAATTCGAAATTGTATCATTATGAAATCGAAATAATATCTTAATGAATTAGAAGTTATATCCTAATGAATTCGAAATTATATAATACAAAATAGTTCATAAATAAAAGTTAAGCTGTGCTGTTACTTTTTTTTTTTTTTTTGCTGATTAAATTTCTTATATGTAATTTTTATATCATTAAAATTACTTAAAAAGTAATCTAGAACTTAATTTGTTAGTCTACTGTTTTTTTGTGATTAAAAAACGATTTTTTAAAATTTAATTCATATTTTTACATTTTTACTATTTTATGCTGAAGAAAAAGTGTATGGATTCAACAATTCGGGGATCAGAAAATTAATTTCGATAAAATTAAATTTGAGTAAAGTTTGCTTTCGATAAAAAAAAAATTATAATCATAATAATTTTCAAATTAATTCTAGTTTTAGGTATTGGGTCTAAGCAAGCCGGCAAATTTATGAATTTTTCGTATTTTTTATGTAGGGATAATTAATAAGTTTTCTTAGAAAACAGTTCTTATTTGAATTTATCATAAAAGTGTTTCTCTTATGAAAATTAATAAAATTTAGTTAATTAATTAAATAAATAATTCTCTAAATAAAATCAATAGAAATTAATTTAAAATTAATTAATAAAATTAATAAATGAAAATTAATATTACTCAACACTTAATGCCATCGTGTTGCATATCTGTAACAAACACATGCATAAATATTTTCGCATGAGATTTTCGTAAGATGATTTCGGATTTCCGCAATTATTGCATTTCCGCAACATTATACTTAATGCATATTGTTAAAGTTTTTTCTACTACATGGCAATACTGAGATGATTTTTAAAATAGGGAGTTGCTTAATAAGTTAAACGTTTCAGGAATATTACTCAAATTGAATTTTTTTGAAATTGAAATAAATGAATTGAATTGATTGAATTGAAATTTTTGAATATATAAATTTTAATGCTATTTTTCACCATGTTGCAGGAGTGCAGCAATCAATGTTTTGTCATATTGCATTATGTTGTAGAAGAATCGTATTGCATCATGTTGCTGTAATAGTAGGTAAAAAAATCCCGGTAAAAAAAGTGCAGGGAAAAATATTTAAATTGCGAAGATGGGATTGAAGTGCTTTTTGCTGTTTTATTCAAGGTCGAGTTTCTGTTGTTGCACTGATTCAATATGTAATTTTTTTTTTATAATTTCATGTTTCCTAATTATGACATTTATTCATTAGAAAGTTAAATGTGAAGAAATATTAATTACAAAGTTTCAAAATTAAATTTTGTTATTAAAATCTATTTTTTATTAAGCAAAAAATAACATATCTTAAATAAAAAAAATTAAAATTATCCCCCCTTATAATAAATAAATTTAATAATAAAAAATACGTGCTATTCAAAAGTTTTCTTCCTTTACCTCAATTAGCTAGTCTAAATATCAACTCCTTCTACAAAAAAAATCATTGTATAAAGTTAAAAATAACATGCCTTCCATTAAAAAAAAAATTATTTTAAATACACCCACCTTTTAAAAAAGAAAGAAAAGAAATACTTCCTTTGAAAGTCCCTTTCCCTTCAGAATTTTCCTGTCGAGGGTACCTCCTTTTTATCGGGACCCTATTTACCGGTACTTTTTTTTTCCAAAGACTCTTTTTAACTTATCTTTTTCCGAATCCCTTTTTTTTAAGTTTTTTTTTAACCTTTTTTACCATCTATCGTTGTATAATGGTAAAAATGCAACAAGCCATTTTTTCAATAAATTTTTAATTTTATAATGTATTTTTAAAAATTGTTTTTATAAATTGATGTACCAAGTAATTTTACAGAAGGGTAAGATATGGCTATGCTATTTTTGACACCAATGATGCTTAATTAATTTTCATAATAGATACTAATTGAAATAAAAAAAAAGCTATGTACTCAAAAGTAAAATTAATGGAGAATTGGTACTAATTCGCTTAAGAGAAGCGTGGAAAGCAGAAAATTATTATTGACGCCAAAATTAATATTGTCAGTAGGTACTAATTAAAAAAAAAAGTAGAGAAATATCACAAAGTAATTTTAAAGAAGTGAAAAATAGCGCTGTGCTATTTTTGACGCCAATGCTGATTAGTTAATTTTGGTAATAGGCTCTACTGATATTATGATAAGTGGTGTAGTTTTAAAAGGTACCAAATATATTAATGTGGGTACAATTAACATATTTGTTTATTTTGATCGGATAAACTACTAAAAATGTTTTTATTTAATTTAATAACGTAAAGTCAACGAGAAAGAAAAAAAATATTATTGAATTAAAAAAAGGAATTTTTTCAGTTTTATTGATTGTGTTGGTTCATGCCTTTCAGTTTTGTGCAAGATTTCGTAGTGTTTTTCTGCTCTGATTTATTGATTTTTACTTCTTCTTTCACCCCATACGAAAAAAGGGTATTTAGCACAGGGTATACACCCGTATATTATGAGTACATTAGTACTAATTGTATATACTATAATGCCCCCCAAAACCAGGGTTAAAGAGTGAATATATTATGGGCTAGGTCACTCCTTTGAAGAGACTCGTGCCGCTTCGAGCAACTGATTACAATCAGTGGCAACTGATTACAATCAGTTACACTGTGACGCAGCATCAACTTCTCGATTTAAAAATAAATTATTTCGCATGCAACTAGAATTTTCTTTCGTATTTTTTTAAACTTGAAACATCGTAATTGTTATCATTGTAATCGATAATCGAAACTTCAAATAGAAAATAAAAATAAAAAATGTACAAGGTCGAAGAAAATAAAATCTTAAACTTCAAAAATGAAAGTTAATGGTTAGAAGTTTTTCCAATTTCATTATATATTTTTTAATGTCATTATTCAAAATATTTATGTGTTTTAATCATAACACCTTAATTTTAAATATTTATGAGTAAGTGTAATATTTCCATTATTATATGCTCAAAGAGGATTTTTTTAGTCATCAGCATTTAAGGTTTTTGTTTCCTAATGAGATAGTCTATGAAAAATCTACTATTATAATTATATATAAGAAAATATATTTAAATTAAGCATCCCAATTACAAGGAATTTTTTATAGTTACATATTGTTATCGGACAATATGTTACTATAAAAGTGTTCTTATATGCTTTCTTCTATTTAACAGTAAAAGTTGAAAACTAAAATTATAAAACTATACTGAAATGATGACGACACTCACTGAGATATTTTTTTAATTTTAAAAAGTTATTTTTTAATACTATAAGGAATACCAAGAAAATGTATGAATACTATATTTTTGAGCAGAAATAATTTGTTAGCAGTGTAAAGTTTGACAGCTATTATCAGAAAAGTATCTAACATTCAACTCATTTCTTACTAAAAATTAATAATGTGCCCGACAGTTAATAAGTAGTGATTTTCGAGATCTGTGTGCGGCGTGACGTCAGGAGGTGGGGAATCGTAACTTCAGCTTTGAGTAAGGAATGAACCAGCCCGTCTATTTCTTCTCTTTAGTTCTGCCCGAAACGGAGTAGTATCTCGCTAGTAAAGGTAAGACAATAAAGAAAACAAAGAAAAAAAAAACTTAAAACAAATTTACATGAAATTTTTTTTAAAATTAAAATTGAAATAATAGCGATACGTTATATAACGTGGAATAAAAGTGAGCTACAGTACACTCTCGATTATCCGTGCGGGGATTATCCGGTTTGCGGATTATCCGTGCTCATTCCGGAGTCACGCAAAAATTATATAAAGAGAAACGTTTTCAAGATGAAATTTTTTTTATTCATTAAGTTTATAACGCTACCAAATTTTTGGAAAATAATATCCGTTATTGGATTGCTGTATATGAAATATCAGCTGCATGGTCAAAGTTAAAATCGTCTGCGTTATCACGATCGTGGAGAAAGATCATCGATGAACAATTTTCTTCAGATGTTCAAGAAGAACATGTTGTGGCTTCTCCTCCAAATGCCAGACAAAGTCAGACAAGGTCCATCAGACCGCCGACCCTAGAAATCGAGGACGAGAACAGTATATTCGTTACTTGCTAAATCAAATAGTGATGATAGTAACTGATGTAGAAGATGTAGTAAATGAGAGAAATACAATTTTTCATTCTGCTGCTCTACAATCTTTGGAAACGATAGATTATATGAGAGGATTTGATTACGGTAACATTACTGCTGTTCGTAAAATATGTGCATATATGGCACATTGCACATTTTTTAAGCATCAAATGTTTAAAGGAAAATTCCTAGTTTGATGTTATACAGCATGCAAATGTCAGTAATTTTATATTTTTTGTACAGAAGTGGATTTTTTCTTTAATAAAAGGGAGATTTCGGATTATCCGTGTTTTTCGATTGTCCGTGCGACCTGTCCCGGTGATTAACCCGGATAATCGGGAGTGCACTGTATTTTGAAAATTTACTTACGCGGCGAAATAACTGCTTCAAATACAGTATTCGAAAGGTTTCTTTATGAACCTGAGATCGGAGTTTAGAATACCTACAATAAAAATTTAGAATTTTAAAGAAGAAAAATATTGGAAAAAATTAATGTTATATTTAAGTACAACATCTGCTTTCTTTTTTTCCGACCTACTTTCTTCCCCTGTAAAACAAAGTTTAAGAAAGAAGAGGAAATATGTAATAAACTTTACTTATATTACTAAGATATTGAAATAGTTATTTCATTTGGCAGCTTAAATGCATATTCACCGGTATAGCTATTGAGGGGGTGGAGGCGATGAGGCAAAACTTATAGTTATGCTTTTAATCCCTTTTTACTCAATTTTCACAAATAAAACTTATGATGGATATTTACACGATTTGGCAGTATTTTTTAATGCGCGTAAAATACAAGACCGCCATCCAATCCCAATTTGAGTAAGAAAGCCTTTCGTTACTAACGATTCTCTGTTTTTTCAAAAAAAAAAATTATGCGAATAAAATTCTATAATCAACGGTTTTTGATTGGTAGTTAAATTCTATGCAGTTGCCTGTTTTTAGGTTTTTTACAAGCATCTTTGTTTCTATGCAATTAACATTAAAAGAATTTTTTAGCGCCATCCAAATCTGCTTAAATAGTTATAAAATAAAATTTTAAATAATGAGAGAGGTATTAAAAATTAATAATTCATAGAGGTATTAAAAATTATCAAGTTCTATTTCTCTTAATAACTCCTTTATTTCCTACCTTTTTTTGAAAGGTCTAATAATACTATGTTGTCTAATAATAATATGTCAGTAAAAATTTGTTAAGGCTGCTTTTCAAAGGATTTTTCGTTGTATGAAATGATGCTTTTTTACGATTAATATGCTATTTTCATAACTGCTGTGAGTTTACAACTGTTACTCATGACTGTTAGGTCAAGTTTAGCCTATCTAAAGCCTGCGCTGTGTACGCTTATTTTAAAAATGGCGCGAAAAGTCAAAATGGAGAAAAGTCACAGTTGTGAAAAAGAAAAACGTTTGTGATCTTATTTTTAGAATTATTTGCAAAAACTGAGAATAAATCAGTGATTTTGATCTAGGTGAAAAAATGTCGCCAAATTGGTGATTTTTAAAAAAAGTTTAATAACTTTAAAATAGTTAAGTTATTTGTCTGTTCTAAAGCCCAGATAATTCTTCACGGCAAAGTAGTTTAAAATCATCGCATCGCTTCAAACGTAAGGCACTTGAATTATGACTTTTTTTTATTTTGCTTGGCGTTTTTGAGTTCGAAAAACAGCGTAAGTACGAAAAAAAAAATTTAGAAAACACAAATTAAAAATTTAAAAAAACAAATGGAGAATGGAAAAAAACAAACAATGGAAAAAAACAAATGGAAATGGCATGGAAAAACAAATAGATTATATTTGCTGTTAAAGAAAAATTGCGCTAGATTTTATAATTTTTTTTTTATTCATTAAGATCTCTCTTAAGCATTTATGTTTAGGAAATTTATAAAAATATTTTTTAAGCTATTAAAGTTTTTTCGATGATCTGGAAGATTGCAAAAGATGAAAGTTTATCATTATTTTATCGTTTGTTCATTATTTCAAGTATTTATTTATTCAGTACAAATTTACTAAATATTCTATTTCTTCAGTACAATTATTCTATTTCTTCAGTATTCTTTACTAAATAATTTATTTATTCAGTGCAAGCATACTACATAGGAATCTCTAGTGATTTACTAGCTTTCCTAAGCAATGAATGAGAAAGCAGCCAAGTAAGACCTGATACAATTTATCTCCGTTTAGAGAAGAAATATTTAGCGTACATCCCTTACACCTCAGTGTGATTTGCAAGAGAATTTCAACAATGGGTGCAAAGGCAAATATTTTTTTCCACCACACCTGCAACATAAATGCTATTCTAGAGGTAGCAATTGCTCTATAGGGTGATGTCAACCCCCACTTAGGCCCTGAGGATAGTAATTGAGAACTGTTGAAAAGTGTTGGAGATCTTTAACAGTTTAAAAAATGGGCTGTCTTCTTCGCAACAGGTTATTTTGGCACTCAGATTATGCCAGTTAAACTGTAATGACACGCTTCTTTTCTTGAGATATAATGTAACCAGAATTTTGGCGACATCCCTTTAGGTTAAATGTGTGTTCTGACAAAAGAAGTCAGCCTCACCCTGTCCTGACAAAATATGAAAATTGTCAGTTTCGTAAATGGCTATTTCATGGTTGTCAAACCTGCAATGTTCTGAGATCTGTCAAACGTTGACGTTTGATATAAATTTCAAGTAAAACTAATTCCTGAGATTATAAAATTTTGGTAAAATCATTTACGCTTTTGGGGTGAAAATGTAACAAAAAATCAAAAGTAAATATCGGAAGGAAGGGGAAAAAAACACGAACATAACTAACGAACAGTTCGGGGGGAAAAAAGTATCAGCAAAAAATGACGATGAAAAAAAATTACATAAGGAATAACAAAATTACATTACATTACAAAAAGGACAAAAAGAAAAAAAAAATCGAAGAAAATTAAGAAAAACAGTAAGTTTTATTTACTGCGTTTAAAGTAAAAAGAACTCATAAAATAAGTTCGAAATGTAGAGAAAACATGGAAAAATTGCAGAACAATGAAAGAAAAGAAAAAAGAAAAATAATAAAATTAATTAAAAAATCCGGAAAAAAAATTCTGAGAGAAGGAAGAAAAAAAAATAAAAATTAGGAAAATAAGAGATATCATTTTTTCATCAGCTCACACGATTATATCCGCAAAAAGGAGTGCTTTCTAATATTGCATTAATATAACCAAAGCAAAATATATCAATACAATAGTGTGAGGAGCACTCAAAAAAATTTTACAAAACATTTACAGCAAATAAAATAGAACACATTAAGTAAAAATATTACATGAACGGTAAATTTTTCAAGAATAATTAAAAAAATTTTCGTAACAAGATTGCCAGATTACAAAACATAAGCTCAAATTGAGGTAAAAGAGTAAATTGAGGGGTTCGTACTGCAGTACTGAAGTACGTTTGATTTGTTAGTTACCAAGGATGGGCCCAAAAATGGATGTGCGTAAGGTAATATTATACTGGATAATCTAAAGAAGTTGACAATTAATAATTTCAGAAAATAAACTTTTATTGAAGAAAAGAATAAAATAAAATAGAAAAGAGAAAGAAACATGAATTGCCTGTTTTGCACATAATTTTAGCCATGGATTTGCCGAAATGGACTTGAACATGGTAAAAATGATTTAAATTAACAAAGAAGTTTTTTAGTAAATTTATTTACAATAATATACAATTAACTCAATGACTTAATGTGGAACTTAATTACTTTACACTTCAAAATTCTTTGTTTCGATCTTGTAAAAGTTAAAATGAGTAAAATTTCCCCAAATAAAAAGAAAAAGTCAGATAATTTATATTTCGTTATTAACTTTCAAAACCCTATTTTCGATAAGATCAAATTTCATAATATTTTTGAAAATCTTAAAAATTTATTTCTGTTAAAAGATTTTAACATAATTAAAAGCTTTAAATATAATAAATCTCTTGGTAGAACTGTATTTAATTATAATGATATAAGCAAAAATATAGAGAGGATTAATGTATCCGATTATGAATGTCACTGTGAGGAAGAGAAATATTTTGATTTTGCTAATAAACATCATAAACATATTATTACTGGTAATTTAAAGATTATAGAAAACTTAGAACTTAGGAATTTAGTGATAAAAGGCACAAAATTTAGACCCATTTACAATATATGAATTAATAAAATTCTAAAATACTTTCTTAATGATTTCAATAGTTTTTGTTTAAAGATATCAAATAGATTCTCTTTACCTTTAGGTATACTAACAGAATGGAAATGGGGTGTTTATTATAACTTTAAAAACTTTGTTTTTAATAATAAGGATAATTTAAATAACAGTAACAATTCAACAAATTCTTCTAAAATTGTTCAACTAATTAAGCAACTACAAAATAATTTTGCAATTACCACCATAGACAAAGCTAACAATAATAAAGCAATCTTTCTGTAAAAAATTCTATGTTGAACTTTTAAATACGGAGTTAAAAAATAGTAAAAATTTTGAACTTAGTAATTTAAATAATAATATTGTCATTAAGAAAATTTTAGCTTTATATAAGAGGTTAAAAATTAAAATTAGCAATATACAATTTCCTTACTTAATTTTATCAGTCTTAAATTTCATAAAATTCCGATAAAATTTAGAACAATCACGTGTACCTAACTAAACCTGTTACCATTTTCTCTAAATACTTAAATAAAATTGTTAACAATATTGTTAAAGAAGGTTTTTCTTGGATCATCACTAATAATCAACCGATTTAAGAATTTATTAAACATAATAAAATTAATTCTATTGCTACTTTTGATTTCCAGAATCTTTTCAATAGCATTCCCCTTTCTAAACTAAAATATGCCCCTGTGAATTATTACTATGATTTTAAAAATATCCTTAATTGCGACTTTGATTATTGGGAAGTCTAATTAATTTCTGTCTTTTTAATAATTATCTTTACAATGGAAAAGATATTTCTCTTCAGATTGATGGAATACCACAAGGATCTAATTTTTCATTTCTTAGCTAACTTATTTTTGCATTATTATGAAAATTTTACTCTTAATATTAAATTTGTTTTTAGATTTATTGATGTTTTAATTATCTTTAATTTTCAAGATTATACTATTTTATTAAATAATATTTACCCCGAGGAATTGATCTTGCTTCGTAATCATGATGATAATATTAATTAAAATTTTTCGGATTTGGATATTATAAAAGAAGATATCTGCTTACTAATTACTGCTAAAAACTAATTACTTGGAATTCTAATGCTTCTAACATCTATTTAAATATTATTTTTAATCAAATGAATAGGATTAAAGGAATATATAGTAATGCTTATTTATCCAAAAAACAAATAGACAAACTCTTTCAAAATTTGATAAAAAAAAACAATGGATACCAAACTAAAGTAATTAAATTATAAATTAAATCACTGAGTTAATTGCATATTAGGTATTGTAAATAAATTTATAAAAATTTTCTTTGTTAATTTATATAATTTTTACCATGTGCAAATCCGATTCGGGAAAATTCATGTCTAAAATTATGTGCAAACAGGCAATTTATGTTTCTTTCTCTTTTCTATTTTATTTTATTTTTTCTTAAATAAAAAATAGTTTTCCAAAATTATTAACTGTCAACTTCTTTAAATTATTCAGTATAATGCTGCCTTGCGCATATCCATTTTCGGGCCCATCCTTGGTAACTAACAAATAAAATGCACATCAGTACTGCAGTAAGAATTTACGCTTTTGCTTTAATTTGCGCTTATGTTTTCATATTTTTCAATCTGACAATTTTGTTACGAAAATATTTTAAATCAATCTTGAAAAATTTCCCGTTTATGTAACTTCCTTTGAATTCGCTCCTCGCTTTATAGATTTCGTTTCAGGTTTTATTCTGTTTTTTTTTTCTTCATATTTTATTTTCTGCTTTTACGCGATATTTTTACTTAATGTGTGCTATTTTATTTGTTGCAAATTTTTTGTAAAATTTTCTTGAGTGCTCCTCACACTATTGTATTGATATATTTTACTTCGGTACATTGATACAATATTAGAAAGCACTCCTTTTTGCAGATATAATCGTGTGAGCTGATGAAAAGATTAAATCTTTTATTTTCCTGATTTTTATTAATTTTTTTCCTTTTCCGTAATTTTTTAATTTTCACCAAATTTTCATATAAAAATAATTTTTTAATTTTCTTAATTTTTTACAGAAAATTTGAAAAAAAAATCTTATATATCGAAACTTTACAAAATATTATATGTATAGCAAATTTTTTTTCTTCATATTTTTACACAAAATCTTCAAGCAATTCCAAGGATTAGGCAAAGGATTTTCTTGTGGTAGCGTGGCAAAAAGCTGTCTTGATAACGTATGTCCGTAAAATTCCTTTTTATTACTGTTTCCTAAAACTATTATGGAGTACAAAAGACGGAATTCACCCTTTTGGCACCCATACCTATGTTCCCATGGTTGACTTTGAAAGACATTCTTTACCCCTATGCTTTGTCAGCAACTTCAACCTCCTGATATCACATGAACCCCTAGACAGCTTTAATTCGTTCAGCACACCCCTTGTATTCAGAGACAAACAGCTAAAAATCGATTTTGCTAATTTGAGGTGAGATTGTAATAAATTACAAGAAAAGAAGTTTTAAATTTGTGGGAAACTATTCCAAACTGTTATCATTGGCAAGTGTCAAAACAGCTCACTCCGCGTGAATAATTGTTCAAGTTTCTAGAAAAAGGTTATTCTTCATTTGAGTCTAAAGAATACCTGTTGGGTACTGTCAAGCTAGTTAACAAATAGTTAGCGGTTCCTTTACTTGTAACTGTTATTTTATGGCAGGATAACTGTTCCGTTGTCATTTGGAAGTGTTGAAACTACTTATTCAACGCGCATAATTTTTCAAGAATTTTTAGTGAATGTTATTCGAGGTTTGACCATGTCAGCCTCCCACTGGATGCTGTCTATGTAGATTGACGAAGTTACAATAACAAATAGTTATCGGCTTCTTTATGCATGAAACTCATCATTTTTTGACGGAATGCGTGTGACGTTAACTCGCGCGGGTATGCTATTAAATCTATTTTTATCTCAGATTAAATTGTAATCGGAAAATAAAAACTCCGAATAAGCTACTAAAGAAAAATTAGAGACGCATGAAATAGTTACCCAGAAAAAGAAAAGGAACAGGAACAAAATCATTATTTTAATAGTTATTGAAATATTTATTTATTATTATCAACATCATAATTGAAATTTTTATTTTTATATTTTCATCCGAATTTTTTTAAAAATTTGAAGTTTATATAATCTAGAAAAAATTATATCCGATGATAGATACTTTGAGATAATTAATATTGGACTCAATAAGATATGCGGCGATTTTTCGCATTTTTTCAATAATAATAATTAATATTAAATCCAATAAGATATACGGGAATGACTCACAATTTTTCAATAATAATAATTAATATTGAACCCAATTAGATATGCGGGGATGACTTGCAGTTTTTTAATAATGATAATTAATTTAAAACCCAATAAGATATGGGGTAAATCAGAATTTTCAATGATAATATGCCTATTAGCAATGAATACCAAGAAAACAATTGAAAAATTGCTTAAAAAGAACAACTAAAAAATTACTAAAATTACTGTGAATTTTTTTCTAATATTAAAAAAATAATAATATTGAAATTAAAATGTAGATGTATAAAGAGGGTCTAAAAATATTGACTTTGCATTTGTTAAAATATTATCTGAATGCCAATAGTTAAAAAAAAAAAAAAAAAAAAAAAAAAAAAAAAAAAAAAAAAAAAAAAACTACGTACTTTAATTTAGTGGCTTTTAAAAGATAATGACTAGCCGCAGTTGGTGACCAGCTTGTTTGGGCTCAAGAACTCGCATATTAGCAGCTCGTTACGGCATATTAAAGCAATTGTGGTAATATAAAATTTCAATAATTATCAAAATAACGTAAGTGTTACTGTGTTTGATTTCACTTAAGTTCGTAATACAGTTTTTCGAAGCTCTGTCGGGAAAAAAAAACCCACAGTTTAAGTACCTTACAGTTAAAGCAAGGCAAAGATTTTAAACTATATATATAATCTTGCTGTGAAGGCTTTCTCGCTTTAGAATAGACAAATAATTTAAATACTTTAGAAGTTATTGAACTTTCTTAAAAATCGCCAATTTGGCGACATTTTCCCACCATGATGAAAATTATCAAAATCAGTGCCTTCTTCTCAGATTTTGCAATTTTTCATGAGCCCTGGTAATGCAGTATTGGAGTAAGTTTTTGAATATTAAAAATTTAGATCATAAACGCTTTTTATTTTCACGAAACTGTGGCTTTTCTCCAAATTGATGTTTTGCGCCATTTTCAAAATAAGCGTAGACAGCACTGGCTTTAGATAGGCTATATTTGACCTAACAGTTTCGAATAATAGTTATAAACTTACGGCAGTTATAAAAATAGCACATTATTCGAAAAAAAGCACCAATTCACTTTATGACGAAGCCTTAAAAAAAGCCTTAACTTCTAAACATCACTTCTCTTTCACTTAACTTCAGAACATTTTAGGACATAGAATTCCGCTTCCGAAACACGTGGTCTGAATTCATACAAAGTTAAAAACAATAAAATTACAGAAAATTGGAAAATTAAGTGATAATAAAAATTTATGTGAAAATTTTAATACACATATTTGGTGTGTTTATATATTTTTAAAATGCAAAACTGAACCAATCACATTTCTACGTATGACTCAAGTGTTGCCAACTTAATTTGAAAAATCCCTCTTATTTTGGTAACCCGTATGTAGCATGTACTTTGTAGGCTATTTCGAAACTTCAGCTCCTCACAAATAAGACCAGCGTTTGCAAAGCTCCTGGCTCATTGAAAAAGGTATCTTCTACTCAATCTAAACATGTTTTAAGGCTAATTGGAAACTGTACGAAAGACTACCTAGTTGAATTTTGCTTAGGTTTACTACAATGCACCTTATGGGATAAACGGCTTTAAATAAATTAGACTAATTGGACAATAAGTTATATTTTTTATTCTAATAAGATTTAAGGTATGTGGGCTTATTATAATGAGTCTAAATACTGTCAGGCTGATTTGAAAAATACTGCTAACTTTTTTAATTAGTCAGGCTGAAGTCGAAGGTTTGCAAAGAGCTGAATTTTTCCAACTTGCCTATTTCTATTAAAGCTATATCGATAATTATTAAATGTGCTATATAAGCCGTGGTGCCGCAGGAATTAGAGAGCTTTCATCTCAATGACGTGAGGTGGGTTCGAATCCCAGCGATGGCTGGTTGATACTAGTTTGCACTCAACTCGTATAGACCACAGTGCTGACGTAAAATATCCTCAGTGGTGGCTGGATTATGAGTTAAAGTCCCCTTGCATTGGGGCTAACCGTGGGAGGTTTCCGTGGTTTTCCTCTCCATGTAAAGCAAATGCAGGCTTGTTTCATTAAAGAAGTTCCTCCCCGAAGGCTAATTTCTCCCAATACTTGATCCA
This sequence comes from Parasteatoda tepidariorum, assembly GCF_982258835.1. Taxonomy (NCBI): domain Eukaryota; kingdom Metazoa; phylum Arthropoda; class Arachnida; order Araneae; family Theridiidae; genus Parasteatoda; species Parasteatoda tepidariorum. Next base: position 66,216,386 of record NC_141764.1, read on the forward strand.
GGAGTTCCCTTGTCTTCTAGATTGAGTTCAAAATTACAAGGCTTTGGAGATGAACATAAATACTCGTAAGGCTCAAAATTAGGTCGGCTGTTCAACGATGGTTATAATATAAAATGTACCATAAGTTTAGAATATGAAGAGTTAATGGAATAGATCAAGTACAGAAATATTATCTGGAGAATAACAAGCAATTTCGAGAATGGAAATACGCTAGGTCACAAATAATGCAATACATGTAAAATTAAATCTTTTGTTTGTACCATAAACGCAATATTAAAATCACAAAAGGAATTTTCAGAAGTCACGAATGTGTCAATGAAATTGACATTCAATTAACAGAAAAGTCACGCTTGCACTATTTCTGCCAAGCTATGAAACATAAAGAATAAGAATTACGGAATTAATATAACATCAATAAATAAGAAATGATTAATCCATTTTATTTGCTAAAAATCCATTTAGGAAGTCTTTGTGGACCGCTGGTCAATGATCCATTACTTTTGTTCTACAATACTTTCATTTTTGGTCCATTTCATTTTGCAAGTAGTTGGAAGTCATTTCCTTTATAAATATCCAAAGTGTAAGAAACTGTCAATAGATGGCGCAGCTATTTTTCGACGGGGGATTTTCAAACATTCTTTCATGTCAATTTTCATAAAATAAAGTGAATGGAATCTGATTAATAAGTAGTTCATGAAAACGATTTAAAAATAATGGTAGAAGGCGAATACAAAATAGAGTTTTTATCTAAATCATAATACACCGATAAATTAAAAAATATTCTCGTTATGCTGATATTTCCAGCAATCCGAAATTCCGAAGTAGCAGTTCCAAAATTTGCACAAGTTTTTTTTTTTTTTTTTTTTTTTTTTTTTTGTACTTTTCCCTCTTAACCTTGTAAGAAAAATTAGCAAATTGTTTATTTCCTTTGCTAATGTAAGATTTTCGGAGAGAAATTTTTTTTTTAATTTTTTTTTTTTTTTTAGATACGTATTTTTTAAATTATTAGCTACCACGTCGGCTAAGCAAGAAATAATACAGTTATGAAAGTAACTTTCTTAATTAACTTGATCAGAAAAAAAAACTTTGAATTAAATTCTCTTGAAGTTTGTGACAAACTTATTCTTTTGGCGTTATATACGTGGTTTTGCTTTCCTCATAAGAAAGAAAAATAAAAGCCAAGCAAAAATAAAAAAGCATTTTTTCCAAAAAAAATTATTTTAGGAATAATTTATTTATTTGATGATTAGAATAGCTCAAACATTTCTTTGTATTAGTCAATAAATAAATAAACAAAAAATCCGCAATAATAAAATAAAAAGTTTGTTTGCCTCTATTACAAATTTAGAACCATTCATACCAGCTTTCTGAAATTTGGACAGTTTGTGAAAGTGCAAATTTAGCCACCATCGTACAAATCGTTTAAAAATTTCAATAATATGCTTTGGGGAGATATTTTTGAAAAATGGGATTTTTTTTATTGGTTGCCATTGTTTCCATGCTAACAAGCCATTGTTTTAAACTTAAATTAAACTTTATGAACTAAACCATGAAATTCAATACTTATTGCATAATTGTATAATAGTGGCAAGAATTTCTCTGTGAATTAGAGTTCCTGATATCTAACTTCGTTAGAGACTTGCTACTTACGGGTAAATTTTCTGATTGGTTGAGAGCCGAAATTTTCCGGGAAAAAAAAAATGAAATAAACATTTTTTGTAGATTTTAACATGGAGTGACGGACTAAGCCTTATTTTTTAGCTGAATCTAAAAATTACAGGTATGTCGAGTTTTTTTTTGGCTTTAAAATTACTCTTAACTATTCAAAGTATTTATTATATTCAAAAATAATATTTAAAAATCCTTGATTTTGTGAAATAATTTGATTTTAAAAAATTGGTCAGCTCTACTTGTCACTTTTTTTAAAAATTATTTACGTTATAATGCATCGAATAAAATGTCAGATTCTTTTTATAAAAAGTTAATTTCCTTGCGAAGAAATTATTTCTAGTGGACAATTTTGCAAATGAACTAAAAATTAATTTATATTTTTATATTCAAGGAACTTAATCAGTACGTAAAATGATAGAAAAATAAATAAATAATTAAATGAAATAAATTAAAAAAATGAAAAAGAACGAATCACCCTGAATAACTTTTAACTTAATGATAGGATTTCCATGCCCTAGAACTCAATCTTAAAGCATATTTAAGTTTGACTTCAAATATGCTAACTAATTAGTGCTGACATTAATTTAAGCTATGGAATCAATCACAAAAACTTATTTTTCCTGTATAAACATACCTTTTTTTTTTCTTTTGAATTATGATTTCTCACCCCCAAAATATAGGGAGTAACCGCAATTTGGAAGATATGTTCCCATTAGTTTGACCAGGAGAACCGTCGAAAGTTTGGACCCTTTAATGTTAATTTTACGTTTTGCGTAATTCACTACATCTCGAGAAGTTCTTCAGCGATTTGAAATTTTTTGCATACTGTTATAAAATTCGCTTATCCCAAGATACTTTTTTTTGTCAAAAATAATTTTTAATAATTATTTTTTATTGTTTTATTCAATAATAATCTAAAAAAGGTTGAATTATAAGGTTAAAAAAAAAATTATATCATTTTAATAACTGAAATTTTATGTTACAAAATGCAAAATTTGAACGCAATCGGTCTAATGTACTTGTGAATCCAAAACAGGTGTATGATGCAGCTTACAATCTCCATCAAGAACCATTGTATCAATCCGAAAATGTTAATATTGATCTCGATTAGCTGTTCAATGTCTATTCAGTCATCAAGAGAATTTACACAGAATGTGTCTGAGCTGCATTCAAATATGTCTGCGAAACTGTGTGCCGATCAGTTAAGGATTAACAGTTAAATATGTCCAAGATGAAAACACAATAAAGTTACTTTTCAAAAAAAAATTAGACAGCAACCATTTTGCCAACGGGTAACCTGTGATATCACAATTTTTTTTAATTATTTTTATTGATATTGTTTAAGTTATTTTTTCTTCTTCTTTTTCTTTACAAAATCCATTTGTTTCAATAGTTCTGCTTTATTTTTTTTCTAATTTCACTTTCAACTCTAAAAATAAATCATTGATAACATCGTCTGCAGTGCGCTTTGGCTGTAAGGTTGTAGATCTCTTTCAGAGATTGACAAAAAGAGCTCTCTAAATAAGAGCCTCACACAAATAAATAATCTACTTATTTGTTTTATTAATACTTTTTTGTTTTGATATTTTTTGTGTTTCCTTATTTGATCTTTTCCGCATGTGATGCAGAGGTTTGTCCGGTTGTACAGTGGGCCAGCATCCAAGGTTTCGTGGTCAAAATTAGTATTTCGATAAAATTTGTTTCAAAATTTGTTTTTTCTTTTATTTAGAGGTTTTTATGTGCAGGTAAATTGAATTCACAGTTGAAATTTTGAAATACACTAAAAATAACCCCCCCAAAAAAAACAAAAAACAAAATGGAGGCTGAAATATGGCGAGCAAAAATAAAAAAAATAATGTAGTACATTTAAATAATTAAATATAGCAATGAAAATATAATAATTTTCCTAATTTTATGTTAAAAATGAAAAATAAATTATATTTGAGAAGTAATATTACAAAATAACGCGAAAACACGAAAAAAAAATACATAATTTTTGTTTTTCGGTATATTTAATCCACCTTTGCAATACGAGCAAAATGGAGCATGTTTTTTCGAAAGAAGAAACAAAGAAGACAACTAAAAAAGTTTAACTAATTACCTCGTAGAACTTTTTGGAACTAAGTTTCGAAAGTCATTCAAATATTGTAAAATGTCAAATGATGAGATATAAACTATAAGTTTGTCAAGAGTATTAACTAATCCAACAAATTGAAAAATTGTACTACAATTTCAGACTAATTACTCTGATAAAAATGTAACAGTAAGGTGAAATTCCTTTATTAATATATTTCTGAAATAAAAATTTAAAAGTTACACTTAAAAAAAATTTTTTTAACATATTTTTCATTACATTGTACGCTCGTCGGTCCAAAAAGTGAATTATAATGTTTGGAATAAATATGAATACTTAATTTGGGCTACATTAAAACTGCCTACACATATTTTAGTTGAAAATTTAATTTTCGAATTTTAGCCAAAGATCATGGTCTTTTGGCCCACAGTGGGTCGCTGGGAGAGGTTCTGATGGTCTCTCTCTCCTGAAGGTTTTATTCAACACTAAGTCTATAGAAAAAATTCCGTGTCTCTCAAAAATGGTCGTTAATAAAGGAGGTCGCTAGCTACATACAGTTGGTTTTTCCTGGAGGTTTCACTATAATTATAAAAAGAGCTGCAAAAAGTACATGTGAATCTTACACCTTTTATTTATCTATTTGGATTGCAGAAAATTTCAGCTCAGTTCCCTTGTTATATTTATATATTTCGATTTAATATTTTCTTTCTTTATCATTTCTTGAAGAAAAATAGCAAATGACAATTCATGACTTAAATGAACGTGTAATTTGTTAAATATATGGGACATACATAATAATAATATAGGAGGAATAGAAAAACGAACTTTGATTATTTTTTTTAAAAATGTAATATATTCGATGTGATAGAGATTATAAAACGTCAACTATTCATTTAATTTCAATAAATACAAAACTGTAAGATTTATAATTCATAAGAAATTACCTTAAATCTTTCAATTCCTAAAGGTATTTCCTAATGTATTGGCAGTATCCTATTTTTATCATGCTTCAATAGGATAATACCCCGTATGTTAATACTATAAATTATTATTCTGTTGAAAAAATGAAAAAGGAAAAAGAAAGAAAGAAAAGAAAAAGAAACGAACTTCAAAAACTTCCGCTACATAGAATCTCTCCCTTCCTTAAAGAATATATAAATTTGGTAATGCAAAGCTAATTTAATTATTTCTTATCGATTTTTTTTCTTTTTTATTCCATCGTTCAATTCACTGACACTCCGAACATAAAGAAACTTTTTACACTTTTAACTGGATTATCCATGACGTATCTATTACGTGAAACCCTATTTATTGGTAAATAAAATTTAATTTTTCTTAACCCCAGCATTTGCTTTTCAATCTTCTAATTGCATTAACGTAAGGTAATTAATTCTGTTAGTTTGTGTAGTAGTACCTCAATTTAGTGTAGTTGGATTGGGTTAGTCTCATGGATCAATTTTTAGATTTTATATAACTAAAATTATTTTTGTATTCATATAAACGGGTTATTATAAGAGAAGTGCACTAGTGAAACTTTAATGTTATGTTTGTACGAAATTTTAATTTGAAATGATGTATAATGCAAAGTATTATATTTTGAGGGAATAAACTCATTTTAATGATCAATAAATATTAATTAGTAGTTATTAATATCTCTAACGTAAAATATAATTGATAGTTAAATTTACTAAAAATTAGCTGCCTTTGGCGACCAGCTGGATCACCATAATTTCAGTTTTCAAAATTAATAACAGAGCTTGCTAGTGCTAAAATATACTACCACCGAAATCAGGGTTCGCACAAGCTTTTTTTAAAAGTGGAATTGAAATGCATTTTGTGAAGCAAGAAACTCAGCACAATCATTGCTGTGCGACTTATTACAATAAAACGATCACTGTCAAAATCATGGTTCATACAAGCTTTTTTTCTTCTTTCTTTTTCTTTTTTTGAAGCGGAATTGAAATGCATTTTGTGATGCAAAAAATTCAATATGATCATTACTGTGCAACTTATTACAATAAAACGATCACTAAGTGGCAACTATTAAATATTTATACTCGTATGGTCCCGCAGTGGACTGGTAATGACACGGTTCCCCACTGTTCCACATCACAGGCTACGGTCACTTCGATCTGCCTACGTAGGGACCGAGGGTGCGCGCTATAGGTTCCCGTTAAACTGTTCTACCGTAAAGTGCTCGACTTCGTGTCGAGCTATCAAAGAGGAGGAGCTATCCCCTCTGTAGAGGATCAAAATTGTGATGGCATGTCTTCGGATCATCCACGAGGATGTTTTCCAGATTGTCGCCAATCGCGCCGTAAATAAAATACCTATCTAACTATACTCGTATGAAGGTTTAAATGCTTAAATGCTCCATTCCGAATACGCCGGTCGAAACAATATTGTATTTAAAATATCGAGATTTTATAAACAATGTAGAAATTGTCGAGCCGGAAGTAAGACAATTGAGTAAGAAATGTCTAGGAAACGATTCGAAAATGGCGATAATTTATGACGCCATAGTCGCGAATTGGGTATAATATAGCTTACGTCACAGGTTGTGTTGTTCCTACTAAATTTAACCCATGAACGGCATTTTCTGCGAGCCTAACTTCAAGCCACAAATAAACAAACGAAGTGTTCGATCGTTTAAAAAGCTGCTCGCCAGATTTTATTGCATTATAAAGAAAAGTTATTGAAACTAAATAAACAACAACAACTAAAACAAATAACAACAACTACTAAAAACAATAACTAAATAAACAACAACTAAATTCCATTCGTTTAGCATTGCGTCATATGTTGTTCCTACTAAATCGAAGTAGTTGTGTTTTTTTCATATTATACCCAATTGAGTGCGTCAAAAAGTGATTAATCAAATTTGAAATTCACGAGTCGTAATAACATATTAAAAATATCATTATTTGAAACAGCATGTGAAAAAGACCGTAAAAACGGAAAATAACAGCCGAGAATGATGTAGCTGGACGATGGAATAGCTTCGAACAAAGCACATGGAAAGGAGATTATTCAAATTTGAAATTCGGGTATCGAAATATCGTATTAAAAAAAATTGGAATTAAAAAAAAAAAAAAAAAAAAAAAAAAAAAAAAAAAAAAACATGTTAGAACGACCTAAAAATCGATCAAAAACTCCCATAGAACGAAGTGGATTTACGACTGAATCGTCTCGAACTGAGTCCGCCAGAAAATTTACGCAAATTTAAAACTTACGAGTCGTAAGAAAATTTTATTAAAAATATCGGTATTTCGATAACTATGATAAAAATGCCGTAAAAACGGAAAACTACTTAAATGACTGTCTAGAAAACCATCAAAAAACGGTGTGGATTAACTATGGAATAGTCTAAAATTCAATAAACAATACTGTTCTTTATCCGAAGACATTCCACGCATTTGTGCATGCGCTAGATCTGCTTCAATTTAATCAGAATCGGAATGAGAAGCCGATGAGTGCGTGATTTGTAAACACGATTGTTGCGTATGCGGTTTAGAATTTCAGAAAGAGCATATCTCAGCCAATTGCCAATGGAGTGTTAGTCTTTGCTTTTGAAAACAAACAATATAATTGACAATTCTAATTTTTTCTTTTTTAAATTTCTGTTGCGTTATTAGCTTAAAAAAAGTACTCTAGTTTCCGTCATATAGCAAAATTAAACAAATAAGCAAAATTCAATTCTCATGTCGCAGGGTGTGTGTATATTGCTGTATTTAAAACAAACAAATAAATAAATAAAATGCTGTTAATGATGAAGAAACTTTTGTACTCGATCCAGTTTTCGAAATACACTGTGTTATACTGACCGTAGCTAGCGTGTCGACAAAGAACTTCTATTAATTTTCTAAAGTACCTGCTATACATTTATTGAGCAATATTTCTATGTCCTCACTTAGCAATATTACATCGACTAATATTTCACAAGGACATAAAAAAAATATAATAAAAACAGGCGAATCACGGTCAATAAACGAAGCTCAAATAATAGAAGAACGCGTCACATTAGTTACGCGCATGATCACAGATCGAAAAGAGCGATTATTAAAGTGCAATGCCAAACTCTATGAATAAAAACACCCCCGCGGAAATATAATTGAACGAAACGTTTATATCCAAAGTCAACTATCAGAAAGAGTCGATCATATTTCACATCCAACACCCTATAATGGGATTGAGGTAATTCCAAATAGCATATTCTATTTTTACCCCTGGACCCTCCCCTCAATTCGACCCCTGATGCCTTAAGTGAATAATCATATAATCCCCACAGATCACCCCAACTACAAGCTCATGGGCCTCTAGATATGAATCTAGCCTGCAGGAGGCTTCATATTATTCCACCGCAGTGTTTCCAGAACGGATTTTTTATTGTTTTTTTTTTCGGGATAGGGTGGTAGGAGGGGTTTTCCCAAATAGGCTCTTGTGACGAAACGGGAAAGGGAGGAGGAAGGGGTTGGTCCGATAAGCTTCTAGATCCAAAGCACCAACAGAAATAGCAGACGTGATTTCGTGGCGATAACAGGACGTAGGAAAAGCGATGCTTCTAATTTCCTGTCCAAACGATTGCCTTCATTAGGGTGTTGGTTTTGCTCCCCTGCCCAACCATGCGGACCCCCCTCCCGAAACTCCGGAACCTGTACCTCATTCTTTCTCTGGCATTTCCCATTTTTTTCCTGCTCTAATCTTTCTTTTCCCCTTTTAATGTCCCGTTTCAAATCATTACTACCGTGGAGCGCTTTTAATGGTGCTAGGTCTGGTGATACTGCGAGGTGATGCTCATTTGGGATGTTTTGTGCTTTTACCCCTCCCATTGAGGACAATGGGTAAGAGCGGAGTGAGAAATAGCCTTTAATGCCTTTTTAGGGAATTCTTTGCAATGGTGGTCTTAATTAAGATCTGTTTAATCGCTACCTCACTCTCACTCCTGACTCTTTTTCCGGTAAACGTTTTTGGATTGCTCGCATTGAATTCGATCTAAATGATCGCTAAAGTAAGCGATTTTTCCTCCTTAATTGCTCGTAGAATGTTTTTGGGAGGCTTTTATATTTGCTCGCTTCCGCTCAAATGAGGAGTCAATTCGTTTTGTTGCAGTATCTTTATTTATACCCGGCCACTTAAATGTTTATAAATTACAAATATTGTTGTTAATAAGCTGGAGATAATTAGTTGATTAAAAAAAAAAGAAAGATGACTGCCGTTTTGGAGGTTTAATTTTTGACGATGCAATTTATTCTTATAGAAATGGAGTAATTATCATTAGCAGTTTTTTTTCTTCCCATTGCCGTTTGCTTGTTTTGTTCTTAATAATTACGTTCATTTATTGCTTAAATTACTTTATCTTAGGTTCGTTGGACTTCATACAGAAAATAATATTTTCAATAATTAAACAGTTTGAAATAATTTCCAATAATGCGATTGAGAGCACCGCTGCAGCAGCATTCGAATCAATAGAATTTTCTTGACGTCATGTTAGAATGTATGATGATACATATTTGCAATCTTGCTCCAAAAAAATTGCTTTCATTACATCGTTACGCTCATCTTCAGGGCTGTAATCTGTCCTCCCCTAATAAAGTTTTCAATTTAAAGGCTGAATGTAATTAGATTACATTACAAATACCCATGTAATTTATATAAGAATAGGTTAAATTCAATTATCTGTGTAAAGATTCAGCTCCTCGAATCTTCCACTAATAAATGTTTGTTTCGCAGCTTTTTATGTGTTTCTCTTTGTCGTTTGAATTTGGAGGTGCTTCGTGATACAAATGAAAGCAGCAGTGGATAGTATAATTAAAACAAGTGATTTTTATTTTATATAAGAAACAGACGACAAAGAGTTCTTGGCGGATAAGAGCGGACAGTGGTCAGAAGTAGCCCACTTCAAGTGGTGAAATTACTGTAGTCGCTACTTCTTTTCGTAGTTTGCAGTGTAGCGTAGTGTGCTACTTTTTTAAAAAAGTAGTGTAGCCAGTAATGCGATACAACAAACAGCAGTTTGTAGTGATTCCTGGCAACTACTTTTCACATAAGGTTTAGTAAAAAAACAGGGTTCTAATACAACTAATTTTTTGAATTTGATGAGTACAAATCTTCGAGTACAAATCTCTGAATAAACATATCTTTTTTTCCAAGGATTAGTATTTCTGACCCCCAAAATATACGGGATAGCCGCAATCTGAGAAATGAGGTTTCCATAGGTTGGTCAGGAGAGCGATGCAAAGTTCCGACCCCCTAATGTTAATTTAATTTTTTTTGCGTATTTCGCACTATCTCAATAAACTTTTAAGCGATTTGAAAAATTTTTGCACCGATTATAAAATTTATTTATTCAAAGATAATTCCAGGCAAAAAATAAATTATAGTAAATATTTATTTTTTATTTTTGTTATCTATTAATAATCGAAAAAATTCTGAAGTGTTAGGTGGACAATTTGTTACACCGTTTTAAAATATCTAATTTTACATGGCAAAATACAAAATGTGAGTGAAATTGGTTGAATATTTCCTGAGAAATTGAATTTTAAAAAAAGTCGTACATTTAAAATTAGATTTCTCAGAAACTATTCAGCCGATTTCGCTCAGATTTTGTATTTTACCATGTAAAATTAAATCCTTTAAACTGATGCGAAAAATCTGCTTACCTAGCAATTAAAATTTTTTCGATTATTATTAAGTAAAATAATAAAAAAATAATAAATATTTACTAAAATTTATTTTTTGCATGGAATTATCTTATAAACGAATTTTATAATTGTGTGCAAATTTTTTTAATTCACTTTAAAAGTTCTCGAGATATGGTGAAATACACAAAAAACATTAACATTAGGTGGACAAATTTTTTGATCGCTCTCTTGACCGTACTCTGGGGACCATATTTCCCAGATTGGGACTACCCCCTATACTTTAAGGGGTCAAAAATCCGAATCAGCTAAAAAAAAAACGGTATGTTCATTAGAAGAAAGTACATTCTGTCTGATTTCGTAACTTGAAATATTGTCATATAATTAGCATTTTTGATGTCATCCTCTCGAACCATTAAGATTGAGTCCTAAAACGTGAAGATCCGGTCATTAGATCAAAAGTTAATCATAGAGGTCTGTTTTCCTAAATTATTATTATAATAATTATTTTTTGGCGCATTATACATTTCAGTTCATTAGGAAATGTTGAAATGTCAATTTCAATGTCTTTAAAATTTTCGCTATTAAATAGCCAATCAGAAAATTCCGTGAAATACCTATTCTCAATGTTTGAGACTTTTAGCTATGGGCATGCGCAATTATTTCAGACAAATAATTTACATATTTTAAAAGTTATTAAATTTTCCAATCGCCAATTTGGCGACATTTTTTCACCTGGATAAAAATGATCAAAATCACCTCCTTAATCTCAGTTTGTTCAATTTTCATGAGCTTAGGTAATGCAGCATTGGAGTAAGTTATTAAACATTAAAAAACTAGACCAAAAACGCTTTTTATTTTCACAAAACTGTGGTTTTTCTCCATACTGACGTTGTTCGCGCCATTTCTAAAATTAGCGTAGACAGCGCTGACTTCAGATAGGCAAAAATTGGCCTAACAGTCATGAGTAATAGTTGTTAACTCACAGCAGTTATAAAAATAGCATATTATTCGCAAAAAAAAGCATCATTTCATATTCCGACGACACCTTTGAAAAACTGCCTTTTAATCTACGGGTAGCAGAGGTTCTACCAAATATTAAAATGCTCGTATTAATAAAACAGGTTGAAAAAAATATTGAATCATTGTTTTCACCTTAACATCATCAAATTATTGAGAATGGCAAAATTAGCCTGGTAATGTATGTTGTACATATAAAATCAGCAGCAACGTCCCAAACCATCCTTTTTTGCAACCAATAATAAATTGCGACCACCATTGTCGCTTTCTTTCTTCCACCCAATTAGTGAGATAAAGTGAATGTTGAAAAGCGTCAAGTTTGCATTAACATACCTCAGTCCATATCAGCGTCCATGTCACTTTTGTTTTTCCTAAAAAAAAACTTATTTCTTTAGACTTTATTATTGGATAAACTTTCCAAAACGAATAGTTAACTAGTGACCAAAGATAATTTCGGACCGTGAGAAATTGAGTAAAAAGACCCCCAAAATGAAACTATTGCAGCCCCTTCATAAAAAAAAAAAAAACAGACCTCCCGCCGTCAAGTACACCAGAAGCAGACCAAGATATGAATAAACCTACTGACCTTAAAAGACCACCGACAAAGTGCGGTAAATATGGTAACCACCGCCGATTTTAACGAGGACAGGGACAGATGAATGTGTGACTTTCTGCCGCCACCTGAAGCAAAAGGCTTGGCCCTTTTATATTTCCCTAACTTTAACAACAAAACCCTTTGTTGATGATTTTGAGATTATTACTTGGCGTCATTGGCGGGGATAGAAGATTCTGGGGCCGTAATTATAAGGAAATTCTTTTTCCAGTGGCTTTTATAAGCACGTGGTTATGGCTTGTCCCTTCAATCTGATGTCAAATAAAGTGGTAAGCGCCAGGTATAATAAAAAGAAGAACGTTTTGTTTGCGGGGAGGAGTTAACTGTTGTCGGTGTTGTTAGTGCTAAGGATCATAAAGGACCCGGGGAAAAGAAGATGTAAGAAACTAAAAATGTTTTGGCATGGAGGGGCGTTGATGATTTTGAGATATATCTTCTTGACTTCATACACTTCAATGATCTCTTGATGGAGAAGTGCCAGGAAGAAGAGTATTAAAAGTGAGAGGTCGGTGGCAACTTAAAATTATATTGCAAATGGTTTTTCAGCTTGGTTGCAGTTTGATTCGGTGGCAAAGTGAGGACGCACAGTAGGGAAGAAGATTAAAAAAGAATCATTTTAAGCTCAATAGAAAAAAAAAGAAGCCATATACTTTAATGCCTAAGTCGTATAAAATTACGATCCCATAATTTATCTGTCACTCATTTTAAATAAAAGAGGAATAAATTCTTTGTACAAAAATAAAAGGTAGATTTAAAGGTGAGTTTTATAGTTTTTTTGGTTGAAGTAAAACTTTATTACAGTTGGATAAGGAGTCTTAACACGTAACATTTCATCTCCAATTTAAAATTGGTTCTGATAAATTGCAAAGGGAATAAGAACAAATTTCAATGCCAGTTTTAAGCTTAAGATTATTTATAAATTATCGTTATCGAATGTTATAGTGGTGATGATGTTCATCCAGACACCTATTAGATGAAAGTAAATATTCCAAACATATGAAACTATCGTTATCGACTATCGCTATAGTATTTTGACAAGGATTCATAGGAATTGATGTGATTGGTATAATTGTGTTTTGCTTTAAACGTCTGTTTTTAATTATAAAAGTTTTATCAATTATCGTTATTGAATATTATGGTGGTGATGATATTCATCTAGACACCCAATAAATGAAATTAATTATTCCACACATATGAAACTCTAATTTTGAGGAGGATTTATACGAGTTGCTGTGTTTATCACTAATTTTATATTGTGTTACAAGCATCAGTTTTAAATATTTATTAATTATCGTTATTAAATGTTATAGTGGTGATGATATTCATCCACACATTCATGGAATGAAAGTAAATTTTACACACTTATGAAACTATTGTTATCGCTATAGTATTTCGATACGGATTTATACGAATTATGGAGTTTGGCACAATTGTATTGTTGCAAACTCAGTTTTAAATTAAATTTATTAATTATCGTTATTGAATGTTACGGTGTGGATGATATTCATCCAGACATCCCATTGAGTGAAAGTAAATATTCCACTCATATGAAACTATCATTATCGACTATCGTATTTTGACATGGATTTATACGAATTGTTGTGTTTGGTACAATTGTTGTTTTGCATCGTTATTGAATGTTATGGTGGTGGTTGTTAATTATCGTTATTGAATGTTATGGCGGTGATGATATTTATCCATACACTCATTGAGTGGAATTAAGCATTGCACACACCTGAAACTACAGGTATCGATTATCGCTATAGTATTTAGACGAGGATTCATGCGAATTGTTGTGTTTGATACAATTGTTGTGTTGCAACCCCTGTTTTTAATTATAAAAGCTTTATCAATTGTCCTTATTGAATGTTATGGTGGTGATGATATCCATTTAGACCTCCTATTGAGTGAAAGTTAATATTCCACACTTATGAAACTCGAAATTTTGAGAAGGATTTATACTAATTGCAGTGCTTGTCACTAATGTTGCATTGCGTTGCAAACGTCAGTTTTAAATTAGATTTAATAAATATCGTTATTAAATGTTATAGTGGTGATGATATTCATCCTGAGATGCATTAAATGGAAGCATATATTCCAAAATTTCAAAACTCTGCTTTCGACAAGGATTCATGCGGATTGCTGTATTTGTCATAATTATTGAGTTGTGTTGTAAACGTCAGTTATAAATTTTATCAGTTATCTTTAACGAATGATAATCATTCAGATACCCACTGAATAAAAGTAAATTTTCAGAATTTATAAAACTCAGATTTAGATAAGGATTCATACGAACAGTTGTATTTTTATAGAAATACAAGTTTAAAGTATCAAAGATTTATCGAGTATCGCTATCGAATGATAATCATCGGGCTAAATTAAATTTTCAATGTTTATGAAACACCGATTATGAATAGAATTTATACGAATTATTGTTTTTCTAAAGGTTTTCCATTGTCATGTGTACTTATTAATTATCTACAATAACTCCCTCTCTCTATATTTTTTATTAATTTAAGTAGTTATTTAATTTCACGAACGGATTTTTAAGTCGATGCTGAAGTTCTTTTGCGAAATTAAAAACACCAAAAATTCAAGGCTTGATGCTCTTGTATTGGAATACACAATCAATTAGTGACACATAAAATAGGAATACCCATATAATCAGTGACTTTTCTGATTTATGTGTAAAGATTTCAATTCAAGATCAATTTCGTGGCACACGGGATTAATTTTTTTAAAAATAAAATAGTGGCATATAAAACAAACAGTACCCTATTAAGCAGAATTTAATATATTTAAGCAAAACTTATAAAATTCAAAAATAAAATATTTCTATGCTTGCTATTGCATTTTTAAAGTAGATCTAAGAAGTACTAAAAAATTATGGTTATTGAACAGATGCACCGTTGACGAGATTATCAATATGCTTTCCTCTTTTTATTTTTATTAATTTATTGTTTTTTTAAAATTTTTTTTATTTATTATTTTCATTTTTTCTTGGTGTACCATTTTCTACCTTTTATATTACGTCAGAATTCCAATATACTTCTCTAAAACTGAAAAAATTTATCACACTTATTACGATTATATTTAAAAACAGAATAGTGATATATAGAATTATACTATATATAGAATTATGCAATTAAACGATTATGAATCGGTAATTGTTGAATCATATGCATATAAATTTATAAATTAGTAGAAAAATTAACTTTGAATTACTTAGAATTTAGTAACTTCATTTCATAACCTAACTTCATTTCATAAGGTCTAAAATAAAGTAAAAATATTCTAAAATAAGGGGAAAAATTAACTTTTAATGTTTTAAGTACTTTTAAAAATTTTTCGAAATTGTCTTTTGTAAGTGAGATTAAGTTTGACAACACTTAAAAATACTTAAAATTTAGTAACTTTATTTCATAATGCGTATTTTAAGGTCTAAAATAAAGTAAAAATATTCTAAACTAAGAAGGAATAAAAAGTAACTTTGAATGTTTCAAGTACCCTTACAAATTTTTCGAAATTGACTATAGTAAGTGATATCAAGTTTGACAACATTTAAATTACTTAGAATTTAGTAACTTTAATTAAAAAGTGCATTTTAGGGATAAAAATAAAGTAAAAATATTCGAAACTGAGGAAGAATAA
Source organism: Parasteatoda tepidariorum (assembly GCF_982258835.1). Classification (NCBI taxonomy): domain Eukaryota; kingdom Metazoa; phylum Arthropoda; class Arachnida; order Araneae; family Theridiidae; genus Parasteatoda; species Parasteatoda tepidariorum. The sequence goes on from NC_141764.1 coordinate 66,232,053, forward strand.
AAAGTAACTTTGAATGTTTCAAGTACCCTTACAAATTTTTCGAAACTAACTATTGTAAGTGAGATCAAGTTTGCCAACATATAAAATTATTTAGAATTTAGTAACTTTAGTTCATAAAATGCATTTTAAGGACTGAAATAAAGTAAAAATATTCTAAAATAAGAATTAGTGACTTAATAATTTGGGAATTGTTATTCGTATAATTCGTGATTTGAAATGAATTATTACAACTTAATAACATTTCTACTATAATTCCAATTATTTTTTTCAGCTGTTTTTCTTCCATTCTTTACTGGCAAAGTGCTTAACAAAGCCTAGTAGTCTTGAATTTTTCTGAAAAAGACTATAATTGGATTACCCCCTTCCCCCTCTGCATCTTTCTTGACCTTGTGTCAGGCGTCGTGCCCAAGATTACACTGTCAGTGTGTGTCTATTCATGAATACACTGTCCTGTCCTGCCTTACATGGGCGTTGACTGTTCAGAAAACCGTTCTGACTCCAAAATTCTTAAATAAATTCATGCGATGGGGGAAAATGGTTGAAAAAGATGACACCTGGTTGCTTGGAATTACACGGAGAATAACTTTCGTGTATAAGATAAAATTGACTTTTTTCAAACTCAGTTGCCATATAACGTGATTGTATATAAGATGTTTGTAGCAAATAAGCAAAGCGTGAAGTTTAAAGAGCTTATAACACATCTGCCAATCATCCAGATAGTGTATTTTGACAGCAAACGTTTTGTAAAATATCAGAGAGTCTTTGATATTGTGTTTATGTTTAGCCTGATGGGCTTAAGGTTATTTATTTTTTTTATTTTTTTACAAAACAGCTATCTGATATTTCTTTTGTGTTGAAATTCCCTAAAGTTACATGCTTTTTTTAACGTTCATACCTTTTGAGCAATAAGTATCTCTTAATTAGTTTTTAATATCTTTGAAACGGAGTGCAATATGCTCTCGATATCTCGAACTTCGATATCACAAAAACCTTGTTATGTCAAAAAAATATTTTTTCCTTGGCATAATAAGGTTTCGTCAGAATATGAAATGATGCTTTTTTTGCGAATAATATGCTATTTTCATAACTGCTGTAATGTTGCAACTGTTACTCATGACTGTTAGATCGAGTTTAGACTATCTAAAGTCAGCGCTGTCTACGCTTATTCTGAAAATGGAGCAAAACGTCAATATGGAGAAAATTTTCAGTTTTGTGAAAATGAAAAGCGCTTGCTAGCTAATTATATATTATTTTAAAAATTTACTCCAATGCTGCATTACCTGGGCTCATAAAAATTTGCAAAAATTCAAAATACAGCAGTGATTTTGATAATTTTCATCTAAATGGAAAAAAGTCACCAAATTGGCGATTTTTAAAAAAGTTTAATAACTTTTAAAATATTTAAATTATTTGATTTCATCTAAAGCTGTTTTTATCAGAGTTACTTATCTAAAGCCCAGAGAATTTTTTACGGCAAGAATATATACACAGTTTGAAATCATCGCATTGCTTAAAGTGTAAGGCACTTGAACTATGGCTTTTTTTTTATTTTCGTTGGTAACAGAGCTTCGAGAAACAACGTTAAGGGTGTGAAATACCATTAATTAACACGTTCACTGAATTATTACCTGATATCGCGTGACGAAATTCTTCCCCATTGTTTGTATCTATAAAACAGATCAAGTAGTTGCGAGATGCATATTAATATCAAACTATTTTGCAGAAAGTACTATGTTTTCACCAGACATTAACTATCTGTTTATTAAAATAAAATATTTAACTTTGGTTAATAATGTTTTAAAATTGTAATGTTTTTACAATTTTCATTTTCACAAATTTTATGTCCTTTTGGACAGGGTTGTACTAATGTGTACTTTTACCTTGTGAGATAATTCTGAACTATTTACTTTACCCAGCAACTAGCTCTAGCTCTCCATTTGATCCTATTGATACCTTACTTCAAGTGTAGTATCTAGTAAGTAAAAATGGGTTTGTGATGTTAGATATATTACGTTACTATAAGGGTCTGTTGGCCTGAACGTAACAACACCAAACACGACCAATATTGTTTTAGTTTATTTTTATGTTCAATTTTTGAACGATATGTTAAATTATAAGGGTTCGTTGACCTTTTTTCTGATGTATATGTTTTCGAGGCTTGTTGCCATCGTTGTTACTGCAAAATGTTTAACATCTTATTTCTATGTACTTGCTGTCAAATTAAAAATTGTTGTTCCATTGTATTCGGTGTATCGGCCTAGGTCGCTGTAAAATTTTCAATTAACTTTGGTTTTATCGATATAAATTACACCTCATCAATGATAAATATGGTATTACACCCTATATTCGGTTGGCGATGAACGTGATAAATAACAGATCGGATAGAACTATAATTAATTTCCCAATTTTTCATTTTTGGGGGGGGGGCTGGGATAGCCTGGTTGGTAGAGCACTGGGCCCATGTCAAAAGAGTTCGTGGGTTCGATCCCCGCCGTTCGAAGACTCCCTCGTATAGTAAATGGTGACTGATGCACGTTAAACCTGTCGAATCACAAAGTCCTCCTTGTTCCCATAACATAAATAATACCTCTGGGGATACTGGTCCAGGAGTTTCCTTGTCTTCTGGATTGGTTCAAAATTGCAAGGCTACGGAATTGAACATTAGTAGTCGTAAACCCAAAATTGGGTCGGTTGTTCAATGACAGTTATAAAATAAAATTAGGGAACCGTGTTGGTTCAGGGGATAGAGCGAACGCTTTCAAATGAGGTGAACCAGGTTCGAATCCAAGCGATGGCTGGTTGATACGAATTCCACAGCCGGCTCGCACAGACCACAGTGCTCGCGTAAAATATCCTCAGTGGTAGCAGGATCATGGGTTGAAGTCCCCTTGCCGTCAGGTTAACCATGGTAGGTTTTCGTGGTTTTCCTCTCCATGAAAAGCAAATGCGGGTTAGATCCATCAAAAAGTCCTCCACGAAGGCAAATTTCTCCTAGTACTTGATCCAGGAGTTCTTTTGTCTTTTGGATTGGGCTCAAAATTGCAAGGCAACGGAATTAAACATTAGTAGTCCTAAACTCAAAACTGGGTCGGCTGTTCAACGACGTTTCTTTCTTTTTTTTTTTAATAACAATTAATGCTAATGCACTCTAAGCTATAATTGAAAATAGAATTTTTTTTATTTTAACCTTCCCAAAAAGGGCAGCCGAAATTTATTATATGGAAATTACGAACGTTACTATATTTTACAGAATGCTTCATTCATGCGTCAAATATTGTTTAAAATTCACTAATGGTTATCCACTAAAATTAGCATCCTGTATTTTTTTAATGACATTTAAATTCAATTAACTTACAAACAACTGAACCGAAACTTAATTTTGTAGGGAATATTCGTCGGTCTCGGGCCCGCTCTTCCTTTTCTTCCGAAATGTTAACATATGAGACAAAAGAATGTATATGGAAACGCTTGTTGTTAAGAAATCAATACACATCCTCTTTTAGTATCAAAGAGACTCGAATTTCCTTTGCGAATTCGATAGTAAGTGGAGCTTATCCGTTGCCCATAGCAACTACTTAAAAACTGTGAGGAACAGATCTAACAATTGAATTCGAATATGTAAAAAAATGCTTGGAAATACGAAAAAATCACTGAGTGGAAAAAAAAAGGGAAGGGGAAATAATCTGGCGTGCTTTATTCTTGATAAGCTAATGAAAACATTACGAATGATTAATTTTTTTTATTGAATTGCTTCAGACATTTTGGGAATGTCTATGAAGTTGAAATACCTTTTGCTATTTTTAACTCTAAGTTCTCTTCAATACGATGTGTTTTCTAAAATCATTTGATAGTTTATACAATATGTAATTGCATCGAGGAATAGACACACCACAAGAAAAAAAGGGATTAAAATTAAAACCTTACCTTAAGTTGTTGTGTTGCTTTATTTTTACTGCTTTGATGCAATAAAAAAAACTTTTATATAAAAAAAGAAAAAGAATTGCCAATTTGGCGAGATTTTTGCATTTAGAGGAAAATATATCGTTATGTATTTTTTTTTTATTCAATCCAACTAATATTGCAGTGAAGTAAGCTGACAAAGTAAGTATCGAAAATAAGGGCTACGGGAAGAAAAGAGCAAAGACAAAAAATGCACCAAAAAGAGTCACACAATTGAAAGTTAAATTTAACGTACATTTTTATTCGATTCGTTGAACCCGAATTTAATGCAATTAGATAATTATACGAACATAATTAAATACTTTTTTAAAAATGTATTAGTGAATATATAAGTTTAATTTGAAATTGACTGAAATGAAATTTTAATATTATATGTTTTTAATTATAAATACAAATTGTGTAATATATATAATATTATCGTCACAAACAATGCATCATTTAACAATGGTCTCTCATGTGGTTATTTAATAAATTAAAAATGTTAACAAAAATGATAAACACTTTTTAAAAAAAATATAAGTTGAGAAACAATTATTTGTATAGTATTACATTACAATACAATGTGAGCAAATATGGAAATTTAGAATGATTTTAGAGTCGCTTAAAGTCCTTTTAATAATTTTGCTAAAAAGTATGTAAACCAGGGATGAGATTAGCCAAAAGGCAAAAAGCTGAATTTCCACGATAGTAAATTTTACGCAAGCGCAAACCTTTAATAATAAATTCCAGACAGTATTTAAGGTAATAAATAATGTGTTGACATACAATTGTGTACTAATCTATTATTATATAAATGATTACATTGATACTTAACATTTAGTGAAAATTAAAATTACCAATTGAAAAAATAAAGCTGGAAATTATATTTTTCCTCAGTTCGCATAAGAGACAATTATTACTTGAAAAACTACCTGGTTTAGCAAATTAAAACTACTGAGAATATACATTAATATTTCATTTCTTTTAATAAATACTGTTATGTGATTTATAGCAAATATATCTGTAATATTACTTTTTAAATTATATAGGAAAAAAAAAACTTTAACAATGGACCGAATCATTATATTCATATTATAGTCTAATCTAACTAGAGCCCTCTGAAACATATCAATAACAGTGAAGTAGAAATCTATCTATCTATATTATATAAAACGCTAATACGTATGTATCAATAAAACCGATGATATTTCTTTTCTCGCGTTGGCAACAGTTTTCATTTTAAATTGATAGGCTTCGGTGCGCAAGAGCACGTAGTGAGCATCATATGTCTAATCGGGAGAATTCTCACCGAATTATCAAAAAAATTCTCTCAAAATTATCTTCATCGAAGCCGATGCTTTACATTCGGCGTTCAGTACTATTTCATATTGTTTTACAACACATGGTTTTAGCCCTCTGGTGGGAAAGACTTTAAAACAAAACTTAAAACAGTTACTTTTCTCAACAACTGAAATTTAGAATAGTGTGATTAAGAAAAATATGTGAACTGTTTGCAATTTCAAATTAATATTGAAATGCACAGGTTTAGAATTTTCTACAGTGAAAAGTTTTCGGAACTTCAGTGTTCAAAAAAGTATACAAAAGCTAGACGTTAAGAACGTATCCAATGAGCGAGCAAAGCGAGCATCGGATTGCGAAGCAATCCTAAATGAACTGCGAAAGTAGTTTCGGGGGTTGTCGAGGGCCAGCGAGCAGGGGGCGAAGCCTCCTAGTATATAGTAACTCCTTAACACACAAAAATTGCTATTTTAGTTTGAAAAATTACATGACAATCAGCAACTGTTTAGATAATTGTTTTTTTATTTGATAAGAATTAGTGAATAAGAATCGCAACACGCAAATATGAAAAGCTATGTTTGATATTAAAATCGTGTGAATAAGAATCGAGATATTAGCAGATTCCAGGCTTGGGACCTTGAAAAGGCTTGTCAGAAGCAGCGTCGTTTGAACTACGAAAATCGGATCTATCTAGAGGGCGGGTAAAAAATTCGTAAAATCTTATCTGCTGCGTGTAAAAGGGGAGAAAATAGGTAAAATAAGTAAAAATGAGAAGGGATTGGTAGCTATGTAGTTTGAATTTTCTGTTTCTCTTTGAAAATCGGTGAATTTTCTGAAAAAGCGGAATACTTATAAAAAAAAGTGAAATTTTTAGAAAATCTGAGTTTTTGATAAAAAAGCTGAAATTTAAGAGATAAAAGTGAAAAAAGCAGAAATCCGTTAAAAAGCGGAAAAATCTCATCCCTGGTAAACAATATATTTCCTTTTGTTTGGTGCTTATTTTACAAGTGTTTTTTTTTTTGGAATTGTTTATTTTACGGGGCTTTTTTCTGGCCTGTTTTTTTTTCCTGTGCTTTTTTCCGTTCACCTAAAAATTTCTATCACTTAAAAGCTTTTCATGTATGAAAACTGTAGCTTTTTAATCCTGACATTTTCCCCGTTTTCATGATCAGCTTAAAAGCAGGAATGGATAAAAACGCAACCTAACAGTGATCAATAACTGTTATATATACATAGCAGTTATAAAAATAACATGTGATTGGCTATTGCGCTCTATTTTTGAGAGGAAAGAGATTTTAAACAACCGTAAAATAGCCATGAATGCGTTCCGTTCCTGACCTCCACATGCATATTTTAAAGTTTGTTGAAATTCTCTCAATATAAGAATAAAATACTTTTCCTGGAATGAATTATGGAAAAAAAAGCACAGGAAATAACGCACCGGAATAAAAACCGGGAAAAAAGTGCTAGAAAAATAGCGCCTGTAAAACAACATAATATTGCATAAATTTAACAGTCGTTGTATTCGGTCAGTTGGAACCGAATTTAACGTAATTAAATAATTATTCGAAGCTAATTAGATATTCTTTAAATCATCAATCAATAAAAAAGTTTAATTTGAAATTGAATGAAAAGAATTTTTAATACTTTTTTAACGCAATTATATATTATATATAACAATATATTAATATTAGTATTTAAATTAATTCTTATAAATTAATTAATTAGAAAAATATTTAATTTCATTCGAATAAATACCTAATTACATTAATTTTTGATTCTACAGACAAAATTGAATTGGTTATTAAATTTATATAACTACTAATGAGGTGCTTTTATCCGGTACTTTTTTCCGGAGCTTTCTTATTCCCATTGCTTTTTATCCAGTTCTGCTTTTCCTGGATTTTTCTTCCGATGCTTTTTTTTCTCCTACCTCATGCAACCATCTTCATTCGTTTTAAAAGGATTTTAGCACTTTTAAGGTTGCACTCTGATGTTTAGCATGATTCACATGCTATCTATCAAGATAATTTAAAATAAGTATTGAAAATTTAATACAACAAATTAACTACCAATTTAAAACAAGTGGACTGGAAGAATCTCCTAAAGAAAACCAAGGCTCATCATGGACTGTCGTGCAACCATTGGTGATGAAAAAATTATTTAAGCTGCAAAATTTTAGACTTTTGCAAAAGCTTATCATATTTGAATAAAAACACTTTCTTCTTCTTCGATACCTTGTTAGTCACCATTGTCTTCCCTCTTCCAGCACCGATCACTTGGAGGTTTTTTCAACCCTATCTAGTCACCTAAGGGGTGGTCGGCCTCTCTTGCGAGCGTCATCTAGTTTTAAGAAAGTCAATTTCTTGATTGGTTCGTTATCATCCAATATGTAGAGATGTCCTAACCATCTATTAAAACATAATAAATAGGTATCCTCTTTTTTAGGAAAGAAAATTAGATATAGAATTAATCGTTAGAATTATAGAATTAATAATTAGATATAGAATTATAGAAATAATCCAGGTGGGATTTGAATCCAGAACCTCTCTGGTGGAATCAAAAGCATTTTGCGTAAAATTATAAAAACTTGTTTACGCGAAGATAATTTCATTAAAAAAATAGTTCTCATTAAAAGTTTAGGATTTTAATTTTAAAATGAAATACATTAAATAAGAAATATCTTGATTAAAATTAATTATTTATTAATATTTAGATTTTAATTAATCGATAAGAAAGCTGTTTTATAATTGGGTCTGGACAAAAGGACTTCTGGTTCTTGAGAACAGATCTTCTGGGGTGGTTTAAATATTAAGTAAGCACCTGACGTTGAGAATGGGTTTGTGATTAACTTTTGCTCACAAGGAGGAAAAAAGGTCATGGGAATGCTTATGTGCAACATTAAAATCTTCAAAATTTTGTGAATTAAATATAAATTTTGCTTTATACAAAATTACAGTTACATCTCCTATTTAAATTTAATCTTAAAACTAAAGAAAAAAAGAAGTGCTCGTAGAAAAATTACAAATTTAAAGTACAAGTTGATAGTTGATTTTGGGGAAAGAAATAGATTAAAAAGCAATTCTTGGAAGAGTTTCAGGAAGTTTTTAGCACAGAAGTAAAACTATAAGATTCCTAAAGGAAATTCTGCTTAAAAATTTTATAAACTGAATTAAATATAAATTTTGCTTCATTCTAAGTTACACTTAAATCGTTTATTTGAATTTAATCTTAACACTAAAAAAAAAAACTATAAAATTCCGATAGGAAATTCTGCTCAAAATTTTATAAACTGTATTAAATATAAATTCTGCTTTATGCAAAGTTGCTGTTGCATGTTTAATTTGAATTTAATTTTAACACTCATAAAAAAGTTTACTTTTTATTAAAAAAAAAAAAAAAAACATGGAGTAGGATTGTTTCTGTGATTTCCATCGATAAGCATAGGAGGGGGTTTGGGATTTGCTTATTTTTGTTGACAAAGGGATGCCCAAAATTCCGGAAAGCATGCTTATGTAATATTTGAACGTCCCTTTAATTTTTAAATCGAAAAACGGGCAAGCATCCCTATTTTCATACTATTCATTATAATTTGAAAGTACAAAATATTCATGTTAATTATTATAAATATTTATTAATTTTTAAATAACTCTTAAACATTACATCATTATTTACCTTTTTTTAAAAAAATCTGTAATAAGCAATAAAATTAAGTTCATCATTGTATGATGAGATCACTCAATATAAATTTTAATTCTATTCTTTATTTTATTGATGGATGCCTTTGTTACAGTTGAGTCTTTGTAGATCATCAACAATGAGTATTGCAGCGTAAGTGTTCAACACCCGCAGTTGTTTCTCACAACTTACAAAAATCCTCTTCGTAACACAGGAAGCGATTCCATCCTATAATGGGTCTATTCTTAAATTGTTTACGGTGTAATTTTCTAATAGCTGAGGGACTAAAGGTTAGTTGACGTAAGAATTTATGGTGTTTCAAGAGGAGGTGCTCTCAGGTGCGTGAGAAATTATGTTTGGAGAATTTTAGCTATTGCACCACAAAATAGAAGTAATGCTTAGCGAATTGGGTGGAGTAGAAGAAAATTGCGTATCACCGGTGTTTGCGGGCAGAAAAGGCTTACAGAAAAATATTTTAAATTTTCCCATGGTCCTGAAATGTAATGATATCATGGCATGGTGGTAAGGTATTCGTGCCACGTCTACAACAGAATATTTTGTTAATATTTTGCTGGAAAATTATAGTTAACTAGGAGGCTCCGCCCCCTGCTCGCTGACGCTCGCCAACCCCCGAGAATTGCTACGCTTTCCTATGTGGTTCACGCCGTGAACCATGGCTCGCTGCGCTTGCTCGCCAATGAACACAATGTTCTAGCACAAAGACATAGTATATTATCATCAAAGACATATTATTGGTTGTTAATTCTTTTAAAACACAATTATAGATTTGGCATCTTGGAGCAATAACTGAAAGGCTGTCAAATGACTTAACTCTTGACAGGCCAACATAAAATTCTCCATGACTAAAAACTTGTTTAGTCAATACTAAACTGATTTTCTCAAAAGTCTGACCTTGTGACTTATTTATAGTCATGGAGAAGGCCAGCCTAATTAATTCCTAATTGAGTTTAAATGAAATATTATCATGTTTTTAGGGCATGAATCTGAATTGAACATCCTGATAATGCTCACTCTGGTTATTGTTTCCGTTTTTAAAAGCGCTATATGTTGAGCCACCTCATGTGACATTTGCCATGTGACATTTTTAGCAGCAATCATTGGTCTATTTTCTAACGTTGCCATTCGGGGAGTTGTAATGAGGCTTTTTTTTGGTGCCGTGTAAGAGAAATATATATATAGATTCCATTTGGATATTCTGTGTTGTCAATTAATAAACCTTGCATATTCAGAGTCCTACTACTTTAAAAAAATTTTTCTTTCTTTTTTTTTCTTTACAAAAATCTAGAATTTACCTTTATTGTATATACATTAGGGGCTTAGCCAACACCTCCTAGAAGTCTGAAGGCCTCAGCACGGATCAAGTTAGTAGTCCGATGTGACGAAGTTAACTGCGCAGTTGATGAAAAATAAGAAAGATGTCATCACGTTCGGGGTACTAAGCTGCGCAGTGGTTGAAAATACGAAATATGTCATTACGTTTGGACTACTAAAGGATATTTATGGTAACCCGTGCAGAGGCCTACTCTTTTCTAGGAGGTATTGGCTTAGCCCCATCTCCGCTAACGCTCGCCAACTCCGTTATTTCTTCGCAATAATTGTCGTTTCTTGGCATGAAACAGCTAAAATTATTTAACTAAAAATATATGTACTAAAGAAAGCACTTTTGCCAATATTTCCCTTGTGATACTATTAAAATCTATTAGTGAACATAAATCCATTTTCTAAGCAATCATTTTTTGAAGTAACATTTAAAATTAAAAGTATTTTGTAATACATAATTTGGTGAGTTTCCACCTGTAATTTGATCGTTTACTAAAGCCTTTTTTTAAGTTAATTTCAAATCTGATCTTTACATTCACGTGATAATAATAAATAATAAATAAGAGCTGACAAATCTTATTTATTATTTAATTTTTAAGGGTAATATCTCAAAAATTCTAAATTAAACATGCAGTTTTAGAGTTGACGGCAGGAGGGGGAATTATATAAAGGAAAAAAAAAGGCTTTTATTTGTTTAAAATAACACTTTTTTATTTTAATTTCAGAGGAAATATTCTACTTATTTCGTTCAAATTTTGCATTTAAAATAACATCTTCGTGCTTACATATATGACTTCGTGCTTAATATTTAAAATTATATCGTTCTTCTTACATACATAAATTTTGTTAATTAAAATTGCACATCTTTCCACTTACGAAGATGAATTTTATCATTTAAAATTACATGCTAAAAATTTATATGCCTTACAATTCGAAATGTTTTCGACTATTATTAAATAATAATGAAAAGAAAATATTAAGAAGTAATTTTTTTTTTTATACATCTTGAGATAATTCTTTTTTAATTGTATGCAAAAGTCTTTTGATGGTCAAAAATCTGAATCCTTCGAATAAAGGTATGTTTATTCAGGGAAAGTTGGTTTTGAGTGGAATATATTAACTTGAAACATCTTCTGCCCAAGCAAATTAGCGTATTTTAATGTTAGGCGCCCAAACCATTCAAATTGAGTACGTAAAAATCCGATCATTTGATCCTAAAATATTCAGGATGTTCACTTTTTGGGGCCACTGTATTTTGGAATCATTTAAAAGAACATAAAATTACCCACACACTGTAAGAAAGTCTGGATCAAATTACAGTAAAAAGTACCGCCACTCAGGATACCGGTACTTTTCACAGTAAATCCATTTTTACTGGAGCATGTTACGGAACAAAAAAATCTGATATACCGCACTTTTTAAGATAATAATTATCGTAAAATCATTGAATCACTCAAATTAAATAAATATTACTCTAAAAATTACGGTATATTTCATGTAAAAAATAGATTCTACCGTGAAATGGATTTTATGGGTGATGCCCCCAAAGTGCAAGTACCGTAATTTTATCAGGATTTTATCGTAATTTTATCGTTTGGAAACATGACGGTGAGAGACATTTTAAGGTGACGATTTCAAAGAAAACTGAGCTTCAGTCGCAATTTCATTAATCAAAATTAAAATTCAAAAAAAGTTGAAATTACGATATTCAAAAATTCAGCCCATTATTGGATACACATTGACCAATTTATAACGATACCATTAAACAGTTTTTTTTTCTTTCAACATTTTTCTTTTTAATCTTTTTCTTTTTTTTTTTTTTTTAACGTGGAAAGAGTTGGGAATACGAACTTTTAAGACAAAAATCGCTCCTGAGAGAAAATCCTTCTACTATTCGAGAAAAATTAGACACGCTCTTCTTATACTTAAGAATCAATCTGATGTGACTAAAGAGTTCTTTTTACGAAAAAGGGTTCCTTTTTACATCGCCATTCTCACGCCGTTTTGAAGAAAAGAAAGTATTTGGCATTCCTATTCATCTACAAGGTAGTCAAACGTTTACAAACAAATGACAAAATTTGAAGCTAAACTTTCAGAAATGAATGCAAAACGTTGATTAATAAAGGTCTTTTTTTCTTCTTCTTTTTTTTTTTTTTTTTTTTTTTACCCATTGAAAAATGGGTCTTGGTAAGCATTTCATGGCGTCCGCACTTTTCAACTACAATAAAAAAGAGTAATAGTAAACAGTGTGCATTCGTTGCTATGGCGGACGGCTGCTGTTTGATAATTTTTTAAAATTCTTTTTTCGTAACTTTTAATTTTGTTATGCAGTAAGTTGGTGAGTTTATTTTTCAGATATAGAACCAGAGAGATCCCATAAGTACTTCTTGAGTTATGAATAAAAGAGAATTTCATCATTTGAACGATATTTTGGTTTTTATTGTTTTAATTAAGAATCAGAAATTCCAACCTACAGTTCAAACTGGATTGTTTTGCTATACTGATTCAGATGAATAACAAGTATAAAGAGGGTCCAAACGATACGGTCCCAAAAGTTAGAGTTGAAGCAAGAAGAAAAAAATGATGCCAAGGTCTAAACTAACCTAGGCTGGGAAAGCCAAAGCCAAAGAACGCAGACTGGAATACTTTAAGCACTCTACTTTAAGCGTTACACACAAACGGAAAAACGATAGGATTCCGTTCGCAAACGCAAGCATGAAACCCGTCCCTCACAAAAGTACCAAAGTGGTTGAGAGAATTAGAATTGAACCTTACCGAAGAGCGTATGGTGACTCTCCGAACCCCATCCATGCAAATACGAGAACTGGGTGTTGATCACCAGTTAGGGATAAAAGGATTCATTGTCAACGTACCCAATAACTTGCACAAGACCACAGACTGTCTTCCTCGCAATATAAATGATTCATTCGCTATTCATGTAAAATTGAAAAAAAAAAAGCCTAGCTTTCAAATCATATTTCATGTATGAACTTGTGGATCCGAAACGGGTGTATGATGCAGTTTACAATCTCTATCAAACAAAATTGTACCAATCCGAAAATGTTAATATTGATCTCGATTGGCTGTTTAATGTCTACTCAGTCATCAAAAGAATTTACATAGAATGTGTCTGAGCTGCATTGAAATGTGTCTGCGAAATTGTGTACCGAGCAGTGCAGGATTAACAGCTAAAGATGTCCAAGATGAAAACACAATAAAGCTTCTTTTCCAAAAAAAAAAAAAAAAAAAATTAGACAACAGCCATTTTGCCAATGGGTAACCAGTAATAGCCTTGCAGCGATCACAATTTTCTTCATTTTGCAGTGAATTGTATTTTAAATTTTTTTTTTAATTTTTTTAAAAAATTGCTTTGGTTATATTTTAAATCTTTATATAATTGCAGAAATATTCAGAAAAATTTAGCTTAGAAGAAACTATATTCATAAATGCAATGAAATATGAAAAAAATTCAATTAATTAACATTAATTTTTTTTAGTTATTTTTCATTATTGCATAAAAAAAGGATGAACTTTAATTTTTAGCTTCCTTAGCATATTATAGGATATTTTTATAGTGAATTTCTTCACACTTTGGTGTTAAACTTTAATTTTTAGTTTTCTTAGCTTATCATTAGATACATATTTTCATTGTAAATTTCTTCGTATTTTGGACATAAAATAACATCCCATCGACTAATAAAACAAGATATTTGCATGCCATAAAACTACCCAATACTTGAATAATGTTTTTCTTTTTTTTTCTACCCCCCTTTTTTTCTTCTCTTTTTATTTTTCTTTTAATTATTTTAATTTAGACAGAATTTTAATTTCAATCATTTTAATTAATTAAAAATTCAGACCAACGAAGGCAAAACAAATTATATTTTTACATAGACTATCGTTTTTTAAAGTCACAAACAAATGAAAAAAAATTACATATTATTCTTAACGTGGTAATGTTATACCAAATTTTGAAAAATATTTTGAACGCTAGGTCAAAGACGGTTAATCTTCGAAAGATTGATTGTGCCTGAAAAATAATTTAAAATTCTAAATTCACGCAAGAATCAAATGGAATTATTCGAAACATTTTATGCATATTTTCTTGAAATGCATTAAAAATACGTATATTATTATAATAGTTAAGGGTATATTTTATTTAAGGATAGTAATGTTGGTTAATGCCAGCTTAATAATTAATTCCCATTTGTTTACAGCAGCAGTTTTTTATTTAATTCATACGTTTTTGTTAATTCATGGAGGAAAAATACTGGTAAAATTACCATTCTATATAGTAATAACATTTCTGGTAAATAAAATAAATAAGTAAAAAACGTAATTTTTTTTAATTAAATTAAAATGTACGGTAATTAAACCATTCATTTGGTAATTAATCTGATGATGTGGTAACGGTTTTCCGGAAATTGAGCTTTTCAAAATTATAATACATAACCACGTATTTAGTAAAAAATGCACAATTGAAAATAAATTTTACCTAAATAAATGTTTTTGTGCTTTGCTCTAAGGTAATTACCAAATTTACAAAATTTTATCAAACATAATGAATCTTTATTTTAACCAAAACGCTTCGGCAAAAATTATCAAGCTTTTCGGCATTCCCATAAATCCAAAAACACAGAAAATTTTACCATGTTCTGAAGCTCTGATGATACTTTTTTCTTAGCGTATACACTGGTTACCATACAGTATAAATAAAGCGATTGGTAAGTGTGGTAAAACGTATATAATTGCATTATTTTAGTTTATTATTTTATATTAGGGTAAACGGGAAAAAAAGGACCCGAAAAAAGCATTAAAAAAACCAACACCCCCTGGAAGAAAGAAGACCTCAGCACGGATCAATTTAGTAGTCCCACAAACGAACATAAACTGCGCAGTGTGTGAAAAATAAGAAAGATGTCAGTACGTTCGGGCTACTAAGCTGCGCAGTGGTGGTTAATACGAAAGATGTCATTACGTTTGGACTAGAATCAAATTTCATGCTTATGGTAACCCGTGCTGAGGCCTTCTCTTTTCTAGGAGGTATTGAAAAAACTCACTAACTGTTATATAAATTTAACTTTTGATTTAAACTGTCGAAACAAATTTAAGTGCAATTAAATAAGTATTTGATTGTAATGAAATATTTTTTAAATATTTAATTAACCATTTATAAGCCTGTGGTAAGTATACTCACTAACAATTTAATTAATTTTTAAACGTTGATAAGAAGCCCCCTATAATTAAAGCCCCTATTTCCCGTTGATAATTTGTGCTCTTGATTTCTCATAACTTCAATAAACATAAAAGAAAAAAACTACCAATGAAAGGCTTTGTGAATTCTAATGGGAATTCTAACCCATAATCCATCTACTGCTGAGGATATTTTACATCAGCTCTATAGTCGGTGCAACCAGTCATTGCTGGTCGCCCCGACATTAGTATGACCAGCCACTGCTATAGTACGACCAGCCACTGCTGCGACTTGTTCTTGGGGCACCTCATTGTGAGGCGAACTCTCTATCCCGTCAGCCACCGCTGCTAAGTCAACATGTGTAGGAAGAAGCTAAATCTACGTTTAAAATCTGTCGTAACTGAAAATTCTTTCTTCTGTGCGGTGAAATTTAGAGAAAGGGATCAGAGACGGGCAATTCAACCATCTAAGTTAAAACAGATGGAGCCAACTCCTTCTCAAAGTTGAGTTTTTCCCATTTCATGAACCATTATTACCTCAGTCAAGAGCAATGTATTAATCGAGATTAAATGAAATTATTTTCGTATAAAGGCGATTTCTTTCCACTTTTGGATGATAATATCGCCAATGATAAATGCCACATTCATAAAAAAAATATATATACATACATTAACAATAATAAAAACGACTTCCTTTTCCAATTTAGTTTCCGAGCCAGAGCACAATTTCCTTCCCCGTATTTCTCCGTATTCGACTCCCATTTTAAATTCCCAACAAAAAGTCACTTGATTTCAACAATGGTCACCTAACCATGGAATATCAACTGATCCATGTCGTATTAAAAGAGAGCAATCGGATTGGAGGCTTTGTGCTGTGCTTACCGACCGATGTTATTCTTCTTTGTTGCCACTGTATTCAACTTGATGGTCTTCAGCTGCGAGAGAAGTATGATTGAAAATACTAAACTATGACAACCACTCAAAAGCGTTTAGGATATCAGGAAAAAAAAGGTGGGTCTCTCTCTCTCAATATATCCGTGGAAGAAGAAGGGGGTTGCGATTTCTTCCGACAAGAAGTCCTCGTCTTCAGCACATTGTGCAAGCCCCCAACCGATAGACTTCCGATTTCACTTAATTCTTGTTCGAATATACTGGAGAAAAACCGATTCTGTACTTGAAGTCGTCGCCAGTTTTTTTTCTTTCTTCCTCCGCACTTTTATTGTTACCGAGGAATATATAAGGTAAAAAGTCACTTCAATGTAGTATGTGTAGATGGTTCGCGAAGAAAAGGAGATCTTAACCCTCTTCAAGAAGCAAAAAAGGAGTCTAATAAATGGATAATCTTTTTTAAAAGTTTTTTTTGGGGGTAAAATGTGAATGGGTCCTCCAAGTTCTACCTTGCACTGTGTTGCTGCTGGTTGTTTATATTTGCAAAAGTTTTTTTTTTCTTTCTATGATACTAGAGTGAGAAAAGCTAAGATTTGTGATTTTCTTCTTTTGTTCTTTTAAATTAATCGAAAAATATTAACATTAATTAATCCTCGCTCGTCAAGTTTAAATTCATATCGATCAAATTTTATGTAGTCAAATGGTTTTTAAGAACTGGAAAATTTTTCTTTTCTGATACTGTTTTCTTTCTTTCTTTTTTTCTCCTACTTTCTCGTTTAAAATTCACGTCAGACATTGTAAATCATTTTTATTACTAAATGCTGAATATTTTTTTCAAAGTACCAGACTTTTTTTTATGGTAGTTGCGAATGGATTGGAGTCCCCCCCCCCCACCTTTTTATTTTATTCTGCTAAATATATTGACAAATTTCTACACTGGCTCTTTCTTTTTTTCTTTTTATTCCTTTAAATAAATTAAAAAAATAGACAAATATTAACGTTAATTAATCCTCCGTCGACTATGTCGGGCCAGTACGTTTCGCTCTTTATTTCATTTTTTTTTCACTGAAGATTATTTTTGCTTACGCACATTAATTTTTTTAACGCAAGTAAGATTTGTGCTGTGTAGTTGAAAAAGCTTCGTTTTCTACATGTGTAGGCATGAGATTTTTTTTTTTTAAGTCATGATTGTTTTCTATTTTTATAAATTTATTTATTTTTTTATATTTTCTGTGCATTTTTTTAAATACTACAAGTTCAAAAACAACAACACTGCTGCAAAGTTTCTATCAAATACTTTCTTTAATTGTATAAAAGCTAATAAAATAAAATTTTAAGTCGTCAGATAGAAAAAGATTGAGTTCAGGTGCTCTCAGTATGAATTTTTTTAAAATTTAGCTTATTAACAAACCATTTAATTATCAATTTTTTAAAGTTGAGAGTTTTGACATTTAAACTGAGGTTTCGGAGATAAGTCTTTCATTTATCTCGATAGTTTTATTTTTTATGTGCAGTGCTCAAAATCAAGAACGGACCACCAAGAATAACTTTAAATCCTAATGATCTGATTTTCATGTTTTAGGACTCAGTCTTAATGGTTTTAGAAAGTGAGCTCAAATATGCTAATTAATTAGTGCATACTATAATTCAAGTTACGAAATCAGACACAAAAACGTATTTCTTCTTACAAACATAACTTTTTTGTGTGACGGCTTTGGATTTCTGACCCCCAAAAATATCAGGGGTTGCAGCAACCTGGGAAATATGGTCCCAATAGTTTAGTCAGGAGAGCTGTCCTTAGTTTGGAACCCTTAATGTTTATTCTATTCTTTTCTTATTTCACCATATTCGAGAAATTTTAAAAAATTTTGCACAAATTCGTTTATGCAAAGATATTTCTATACAAAAAATAACTTTGTAAATATTTGTAATTTTTTCTTATTTTATTTAATATCAGTCTAAAAATTTTTGAATTGTAAGGTATGCCATTATCAACATTATTTCAAAGAGTATAATTTTACATGGCAAAATACAAAATATGAGTTAAATCGGTAAAATAATTCCTGAAAAATCAAATTTTAAATAAGACGTATTTTAGAAATTCGATTTCTCACGAACTGTTCACTCAAATTTTGTATTTTGCCAAGTGAAATTATATTCTTTAAGATGATGTAAAAAAATTTTATGCCTCATAATTCTAAATTATTTTGACTAACATTAAATAAAATAATAAAAATGTTAATACTTATTGAAAGTTATTTCTTGCATTGAATTATCTTTGGATAAATGAACTTTATAGTTGTGTGCAAGAAATTTTTCAATTCGCTTAAAAATTTCTGGAGCTATGACGAAATGTACAAAAAGAAAATTTAATAATAAGTCCAAACTCTGGACCATTCTCTCGACCAAACTATCTGGACCAGATTTTATAGAATGCGTCTACCCCCTATATTTTGGGGGCCAGAGACACGAATCCATCGGAAAAAAAAAATAGTTTGGTTATTCAGAAAAAACACGTTTTTGTGTCCGATTTCATTACTTAAAGTATTGTCTGCATTAACTAATTAGCATATTTGAGATCACCCCTTCGAATCAGTAAGATTGAATCCCAGAACTTGAAAATCCGATCTTCAGATCAAAAGTTATTAAGGGTGTTTCATTTTTATTTTGCGCACTGTACATAGAAGTATAATCTTATTTAATTAATTTGTGTTACCAATATAAAAGTGTTTGAGCTGAAATTAAGTGCCGAACCTCACGAGATAGTACGTGAAAGCACAAAATCTCTCTAATTTAAATGTAAAGATAGTTCCTTTATACAGCTTATGCTCTTTAGTGCCACTCCTCCCTCATTATTGCGACTCTTCCATTACAGCGATTGATACATAAAGCCCCATTTGCTATCCCATAGACGCAATAGTTGAAAACCAATTAGAACGTACTAACTGTTCAATCCAATATAACGAGCGAAATTTTGCTTAATTATTTTTTCAATTAACTTCCTAAATAAATTTTTTTTTATATTGTCAATGAATATCAAAAGTCTTCAGGAAATGCGATTGTAAACACTATTTCGTTTGATGTTACCGCTCAATACCGGTGAAACATCTTGTATTTTCTATGAATGAAGAAAGCGTGACAGGACCACCAACTCTTATCCTAGGCGGTCCTTGGCATAATCTATTTTAAAAAAAGATAAGGAAATATCGATTTCTTTCTTTATTGAGAATTAGAAAGGTGTATTGAGTAAATGGCGGGGAATTGGAGTGACTCGTATATGGCATTCATAACCTTTGTAAATTTCTTTCTTAAGGTTACAATAGATTCATTACTCATATTTTTCTTGTCGGTAAACTATCTTTACTCTTTCTCTGAAGTGTTGTAATAGGTGGTTTACTTTAGCGATAAAACATGTGTTATTCACTATTTTTGGTTAAACTTTTCAATTGTCTGGACATATGTTATTTAGCTTTAGTGGCTGCTCGCAGCATCATATGCTTAGAACAGAATACCAGTATTTATGAGTTGTTGTTGTTGTTGTAGGCCATTAAGGCAAGAGGTGCGATTGTTCTTGTTTTCCAGTGGCGCCATCTATGGCGCAAGAATTTGACTTCTGTCACACCCGTTTATAGGGCAAACCCATTCATACATTCATTCATCCTCTGATCGTAATTTTGACCTGAGCCCAGAGAACGATCACTCTCCAATTCAGTGCCCTCAGATGTATAATTTGTTATGGGAATATGGAGGACTTTGTTACCCGACAGATTTAACTTGCACCAGTCACTCACTCCACTCCAGTCCACAGAGCTGTTAAACCATGCTAAATATAGCATATTTTATTGCTACTTCATACGACTGAAGAGCTGAGTTTAAGAAGTAAAATATTAGGTTGAGTTGGTAAAGTGGAGATTGAACTTTAACCGTGTTCTGTGTAATTATATCGTATTTCACTACCTGCTTCTTACGGCTGAAGAGCTTAGCTTGAGAAATAAAGTATTTGGCAAAGCGGCGATTGAATTGCAATCGTGCTCAGAGTAATTATATCGTATTTCACTACTTGCTTCTTATGGCTGAGGAGCTGAGCTTCAGAAATGAAATAATTAGGTAGAGTAGGTAAAGCGGCGATTGAATTTTAACCATGATCTGAGTAATTATATCGTATTTCACTACTTTCTTCTTACGGCTGAAGAGCTGAGCTTGAGAAATAAAATATTAGGTGAAGTAGGTAAAGCGGTGATTGAATCTTAATCATGCTCAGAGTAATTATATCGTATTTCACTACCTGCTTTTTACGGCTGAAAATCTGAGCTAGAGAAGTAAACTATTACTTAGAGTAGGTTAAGCGGTGATTGAATTTTAATCGTGCTCAGAGTAATTATATCGTATTTCACTACTTGCGTCCTACGGCTGAGGAGCTGAGCTTGAGAAATAAAATATTAGGTGAAGTAGGTAAGGCAGTGATTGAATTTTAATCGTGCTCAGTGTACCTACTCTGTCCTCATAACAAAGGGAATTACTAGTACGAATCATGCATGATATCTATAGCCAAAAGGTAAAGGGTGAATATTACCTATGTTTGAAAAACGTCATTTCTTCCATGTCCTCAAAATTACCCAAATTTAAAAAAAGAAGAAAAAAAAGAAAGGCATATTCAATATTGCAATAATAAAATTCGAAAGTCGAACATAATAGAAGTGGCTAGGGAAACCAAGGGGGATGAATCCCCTGTTTGGTGCCGACACGGACCATGCCTTTTGTGAGGTAGTGTGAACATCATCAAAAACGATGCCGAACGTTCTCAAATGCCTTGTCAAACCATCCACTAAATCAGGAGTATTGAGAGGGGTGCTCCATTGACTAAGATTTCCGGGGACCGTCCAACCGTATCCTAAATTATGAAGTCGATATAAATGAGGGTCCTTCTCATCATAATTGGGGGGGAAGTAAAGTAATAGTTTGCTTTGCAGCTGCTACACTGTTATTCTCAATGGCCATAGTTATAGCGTGTAACATCGATTTCTGAAAGTTTACGGATGCGTTTCATTCGCTCCCGTCCATCGCCCCTCTATTAAATAGAGCCCCATTCAATAGGACAAACTTTTACACAAATCGATAGACTCCTTGATGGGAAGAAGAGGATGGATATTTCATATTTTATTTGAATTATAAAAAAAAATAGTAGGGAGAATCGTTGAGTTATGATATTTATAAGCAGGCTTGAATCGCAAAAAAATAATGTAATTGCGAGATCTGTAATAATGATATTGGGGTTAGGGTCGTTTTGGTCTGCAAATGATACCCTTCTGGTAAACTATAGTTCTTAATCTCTTATGATGTGTAAAATAGAATAAATGGTTCGGATTAGACTGGTTCGAATTAATGTTTCTAATCACAAATTCGTTCTAATTTGATGATACCTTAATAGTTGAATCATATTTATAGTAGTACTTCTGAAACTTGATTACATGATACTAAAATTCAGTTTGAATGGAAATACGGTTGAATTTAAGATCTTGATGAGGCTGACCATATTATGATTCAAAATTGCGTCGTGTTGTGGTTTATCGTCGAACTGATTTTTCTGAGAGTATTAGTATAATAAATGTTTTTATTAGGCCTAAAATGTACATATTGAAACAAAACTGAGTATTCCAAATCTATCACGGAAGAAATTTATGTGACTTTCTTTTAAAAAAGCTTTCATTGAAATTTTAATTAGTGTTTAATGGTTAGGAAAATATTACATTTGTAAATTTTTGTATCATTATCATCAAAATTATAATTAGAATGAATAACAGTTTTTTTTTTTTGCTTTAACATGTAAAATTGTAAAAAAGAAAAAAAAAAAACTTCTTATTATTTTGTTTTTTAAATTAAATAAGTGTGCATTTTTGAAAAAATGTTTAACTTGAACTGCAGTTCTTAAAATTAAACAGAAATCTGAAGGCTTGTGGAGTTAGTACTCGTTACAAACAGCTTAAAGTATTCAAGCAACAGCGCTTTCTTGAAATTTAGGTTTAGGCATTACAATTTCCAATTTTGAGTTCTACGGAGTAATTGTTGCAAAAGTGTCAGGACTACAGACAATCATCCTTTATTTCTCAAGTAAGCTGGTACCTTTCAATTTGAAGCCAGATGCCAAGCCACCACGAAAGATCGAACCCCAGTCAGGCTTTCAAAATAACTGCCTTAAAAACAAATGACACTAAATTATGATCCAAAATATTTATTCCCATTTGTTAATTTTCAAAATTCCAACAGGAAAAAATATTATTTTTTATAAGTCAACAAATGGCTCATGAAAATCAATTATGATCCCAAAAATTAAATTTCTCATTCGTTATTATTCAAAAAGTGGATTAAATATAATCGTAGTCAACAAATAGCTTATAGCACTCAATTTCGATCTCAAAAATTTAATGTCTCATTTGTTACATTTTAAAAAGTTAACTAGACAAAATATTAATGCTCAAAGTCATTAAATTGCTTAAGACACTCAATTATGATCTAAGAAATTAATGTCTCATTTGTTACTTTTCAGAAAGCTGATTGAACAAAATATTAGTACTCTTAGTCTACAAATAACTTATGACAATCAATTATGAACCCTAAAATTCAAATTCTCATTCGGTATTATTTAAAAAACTGACTAAACAAAATAATAGTACTCGTAGTCATTAAATAGCTAATAACACATAGTTTTGATCCCGAAAGTTTTATGCCTCATTTTTGTTACTTTTCAAAAAGCTTACTAAGCAAAATATTAGTACTCGTATGTCTCATTTGTTACTTCTAAAAAAAACTGACTTGAAAACATTAATATTCATAGTTATTAAGTAGCTTATGGCACTTAATATATTGATTTCAAGAGTTTAATGTCTCATTTGTTACGTTTCAAAACGTTGACTAAACAAAATATTATAACTCGTAATTAATAAATAGCTTATAACATTCAACTATGTATTCAAAAATCTTATTTATTATTTCTTACTTTATTTTCAAAAAGCTGACAAGACAAAATACTAGTATTCGCTGCCAAGAAATTGCTTGGAACACTTCATTTTGTTTCTAAATATTTAATTTCTCTTTTTGCTGTTGTTTCCACTCTTTTTTTTTCTTTAAATTTTTCTAATGAGTTTTAAATAAAAATAAACTTAATAAAAGTAAACTAAATAAAAATAGTGCTCTTAAACGAAACTTTAAATGTGTGTTACTTTAAAGCAGATATTTGTAGCAAGGAATATACTTTTCACTCTGACTAACAGAATATGTTGTTCGTAAAAACAATGTCAAGAAGATTTACAAGCAGTAACGCTTAGTTCTTAAATAGTAAAAAAAAATCTTACAATTTTATAAAAACTTCACTTCAAAAAAAAAAAAATTGTGATTGTTACCATTTTTTTATTGTATAGCAAATAAAGTCTTAGAAATATTCGCAATCAATTAGTTTAATTTTAAAAATAAGTTTTTCTAATTTACTATAACATGATTTAAATTACTTGAAATAAGTTTAAATTTTCTTCAGAAACCAAGCAATCTATCTATAATTGCTCTACATCTATATTGAATAAATATATTCCTTAAAAAAATGTAACCAAGCTGCCTCTTGACAGATTTTGATCAAATTTTACAAAACTGCTATCAGCAAACCATTTCCAAATATGATTTAGCCGTACTTTCGGAACGTCAAATATTCCTAATGACCGATGTGGAAAAAGTTTGTCATAGTTACTATCTAAAATCGTTTAAAATCTATAATCTGCCAAAGAAAATGGGTCCTAAGCACTTTTCTGTCATTTTTCTCGGCCTAAACGACGAATATTTTCAACCCTTTAATGTTTGCATCGATTTGTTGCATGATTAAGATCTAGTTTGGAAATAACTCAACTTTTCTCTCAACAATAAAGGAGCAATTTTTTCCCATTGATGAATGACACTGAGAAAGAAAGCATAGCTTTACTTTTAAAGTGCTAATTACTATCGATTAGCTTCAGAAACCATAAGCGCAATCTTCAGGGAGAGCTTGGTTTAAACCACAAGAATTAAGCATCAATTTTCCGTTTCCTTATTAGCATAATTTTATGTCGTTTTTTTCCTGCGAGTCCTTATAACAATATCTTTATTGTATCTAATCATTTGGCTAAATAGTATGAAGTGATAGAGAATAACTTTCGTAAATTTTAAATTAATCCTCAATAAAAATGAATTTTATTGAAAAAAAATATTTAGTTTCCGTTTTAAATTACACTAAATTTTGGCTCAACTGCCCGGATTGAATCCATTTTATATTTTATATCCGTCGTCGAACAGCTGTAATTTTGAACCAATCCAGAGGACAAGGAAACTTTTGGACCAGTACCCCCAGAGGTTTTAATTTGTTATGGGAACATGGAGGACATTGCGACTCGACAGATTCAATGTGCATCAGTCACCATTTACTATACGGGGGAGTCTTCGGCCGGCGGGGATAGAACCTACGAATTCTTGGACATGGGCCCAGCACCCTATCGACCAGGCTATCCCGGCCTATGGATTGAATTCATTGAAAATTCGTATGATTACTAAACGAGGTTCTTTTTTTCCGAGCTTTTTCCTTCGATGCTTCTTTTCATTTCCAGTGTTGTTATTTCCGCCTACCGAAAATTTAAGCTCTCACAAAAACAAAACGATTTCAAATACATGCGCTACTCTTTGGGGACATCATGTCCAAAGAACGGCTAGTAACAAGATATTATTTTGAACGATTATAGCAAAAAGTAGTTCTTCGACGAAAAAAGATAAAAATAAAATAAAAATGAAAATTATTTTTTTAAATCTCAGAACCGTTTTTAAAGGAGCTGATACACCTTTGATACGCTATACTGACGAGAGAGGGTTGACGTCTATGAACAACATCCATAACAATAAAAATGCTGAGGTATCACCTGGCCTCTTGACAATAATGGTCATAAAGTGGAACCGATCGACTCCTTGTGAATGTTATTGTGGTGACGAAGGCATTTTCAGTCTGCGACATAAAAGAGCGTATCACCCGCACAAAGACTACATGTAGTCCCGATAGACTACTATGAATGAGGAATTATAGAGTTCCCCAATTACTTTTGGTTGTGATTTTGTATGAAAAGTTGTTCCGCTGACTCGAAGGTGAACTTTTTCTCGACTTTTCTGACAATAAAAACACGGCGTGACTTTTTTTTTTTTTTTTACTTGTAAAATTATTGGTTGGTACGCAAAAGTATTTTTCATCGCTGAAAAGGATATGCATTCTCATGCATAAGAAAAAAAATAAATAAAAAAAGAATGGTGATAGAAGCAGATGGCACTTTGTGGAACTACTTCCAATAACGATAAACTTAAGCAAAATATCTGCGATAATTCATTAGCTAATTCTTATTGAGAAACGTTTAATGACAATGACAGACCGCGTGAAAAAGTATAATCAAACTTGAACAAGTAATCATTCAGTATCCTAAAAAAGCAAACAAATCAAACCGGAAGTCTTGCAGTCCTTCGATGTCGTCATAGCAGCTCAGATTAGTGAAACAATGCATTCGTATCATCAAGAGGAAGTCGTAAGCGCCTCTTACTGAACTGCCATCTGTTGATAATCGAGAGAATCTACGATAAGATGAACCGGGTAACCAATACATAACTAAAAAAAAGAAGAAGAAGGAATGCAAACTCTGAGAAATTGTAGCAATAAAAATTTTACTTAATCCCCAAAAATAATCTATTTACTTAAATTTCTTTCATGTGGCATCATAAACTCCAGTATTTCTCTATTTATTGGCAACTCTATAGTTATTTATTATTCATTTTGTTTTGACTGTAAGTGGTGTTGAACATTTAGTTACACGTTAAGTATTTATTTAGAATAATTTTGCATTTTTATAGAGTGAAAAACTTAGCTACGAATTTATAAATTTATATAGAAGTTTGATAGATTTTTTAAAAATTCTTTTAGCAATGGCTATAGAAATTTTGAACATAAACAGTGCTGTGAACATAAACAATGCATTTTATTGACTGCGCATAAGGTGCAAGCATATGGAACTCATAAAATAAGCTAAAAATTAGGAAACACGTGTAAAAAATAATATTTGCATTTTTCAAAACAAAACATTGATAAAAAAAACTTTAAACTTAGAAAAACTTCAAAATTTAAAAGTTAACAGAAATTAAATAAATATGAACAGTACATACCGGGAAACGAAATAAGCAAAAGATGTAATTTCGGCATTAGTTCTCAGGATCATGGTGGCACTCTTTTTTTCCGGATATAATCGTGTGAGCTGATGACACGATTTTCCTTATTTTGTTTTCCGGCTTTTATTTATTCTAAAGTATTTTATTAATTTTTAAAATACTTTCAAATTTAAAATGTTTGAAATTTTTTTTAGAAAAAAATTTGATATATATATATATATATTTTTTTTTCTATTTAAAAATCTTTGCATATTTTTTCATGTTTTCTCAATATTTTAAACTTTATGAAAACTTATGAAATTTTTTTTAGAAAAAAATTTGATATATATTTTTTTGTCTATTTAAAAATCTTTGCATATTTTTTCATGTTTTTTCAATATTTCAAACTTTATATATCTTTATATATATTTATGCGATACTCGAGTTATGGTTCGAATCGTGTATGAGGAAAGTATAGTAGAAAGCAGAGTTGTCACCTTATCTCACGACAGATGGAAATAATTTTAATATTTTTGCTGTATACAACGTTAAATGTCCCGATCACACATTTGTGGTGGTTTATGTGATTTAATGGCTGCCAATCTAAGTACTTCCGCGCGGGTAACAGTTAGACTGTGAAAAAATTTGGTAAATATATTGTTTAAAACTAATTAAGGTATTAAGCTTGGAAGAGGGATTGAAGAATTAGAATATATTGTGTAAGATAATTTTCAAAGGTGACCAAGCTGGTCGTCGAAAGCGTCTGTTATTAGAATAATTCATCCAAATGGGATACCTGTAATTGATCTCGATACCTGTAAGTGTCTCGATCCTGATTGGTTGATAAAATTTGGAATTTGTTTACGTTAGCAACTGTTCTTTCCATTCTATTTCTAGTAAGACAAACCAGTCAGTTCTCTTGAGTGTCACATTTTATATTCTTTCACAAAGATTTCAATGCCTTCATTTTATGTTTCTTACTTAACACAAAGAAACGTACGAAGTCATGCAGAACATAAACAAACCAATTATGCATCGAAGTTGCCAGGTACACAAAACAAAAATATATAACGGTTACAATAATAATACACACGGACACATAAATAATACATAAACAAATAAAAACAAGTAATACGTCTGAGTTAAGTAAAAGACGTAAGCGAGAAATAATTCCATTTCAACATATTTGAGATACGGCACCGTAAATAGCAAATGTGATACACGGCACTGTATTTAATTAAATTTACGTCAGTTAACATTCTAACTTGTGAGGAGAAACTTAGCTCAACTTTATAACGTCCTTTTGCTAGCTCTGACGTGATAGATCACATGTGTAGGTATCAGAGATCTTCTTCTTGAAGTGTAAGGTGCAAGTATCCAATTGTGAAGCAGTTTTGCTACAAATTAATTTAAACTAACTCAGGATAATTTGTTCTATGGATATGTTTAAGTTTCTTTTGTCATATTTATTCCACCAGGATTACTTCGAATTAGAAAATAGTAGGTTAAAAGCGCGATTCGATGCTGTTGGTGATATTTCTAAGTTATATTGGTATGACTGTTGCTTTTAATGCTGCGGACAATAATCCTTGTCCGCGAATCTCACAGGAAAACGTTTATATTTCAAAGTGCAAGTATAATTGAACTTGAATAAAAAACTTTTACGAAATTATTACGAATTAATTAATACGAAACTGAAAATAAAAAAATGTGTTAAGAAAGCAGATAAATCAAAACAACACCTTATCTCCAAAAATAATACTAAAGAAATACACTAAAATAATAAAACAATTTTACTGAAAATTAATTTAAACTTACATTGGATAATTTATTTTATGTGTGTGTAAGTCTGTTTTGGCTTATTTTTACCTCACGAAGCACGTCCGCGTGGCCCAATGGATAAGGCGTCTGGCTACGAACCAGAAGACTGCAGGTTCGAGTCCTGTCGTGGACGGTGAAGAAATACGTTTCTTATTCAGAAATAAGTATTTCTTTTGATTTTTTTAAAATTGATATTGTATGATCTAGGATGGATAGTTTTCAATTAGTATGATTTTTTTGAAAAAATATCATGTACCTTAAAACTCTAATGGTATTAAATTCCTTTTAATTAATTTAAAATCTTTTCAAAATTTTGCCAAAAAGTTTTAAACTTTACAAAATAAAAAAAAAGTGTGTGTGTTTAATAATTACGCTCCAGAAGGTGAAATTTCTTCTAAATTGTTTTTGGTTTCGTATTATTCTTTTGTTATGGTACAATTCCATTAATTTTCATTAAGAAAATGAAAGGTTAGGATAATACGGTTAATAACATTAAATGGGTGGCCAAAGTTTTAATTTAGGCGCTGAATTACAAGGATACAACTATATTTACTTCAACAACGTAGCCATAAAAATGATTAGAGCTTGAAGTGCTTTACATTTAATAGCTAGCGTAACTTTTCCATCAAGTACCAGTTAGGATAATAACCCGAGTAAATACAGTTGGTAAAATAATATTTCAAACAAAGCATCTTTTTCGCACATGCATTAGAATTCTAAGGCCGGGATAGCCTGGTTGGTAGGGCACTGGGCTCATGTCCAAGTAGTCATGGGTTCGATCTCTGCCGGCCGAAGACTACCCGTGTAGTAAATGGTGACTGATGCACGTTAAATCTGTCGAGTCTCAAAGTCCTCCATGTTCCCATAACAATTCAACACCTCTGAGGGTAGTAAATTGGAGATTGATCGCTCTCTGATTCAGGTCAACATTACGATCTGTGGATGAATGAATGGATGTATGAATGGGTCCAACTATAAACAGGTGTGACGTATGGGCGTGGTAGAAGTCGAATTCTTGGCCATAGATGGCGCCACTGAAAAACAAGAACAATCGCACCCCCTCTGCCTTAATGGCATACGTCCTCAACATCATTAGAATTCAAATATGACACTATAGGAATCAGTCTAGCAACCATATTTACTTAAACAATATTAAAAATAATAATATTTAATTGGTTTCAAAGTGTTTTAAAATGCAAAAGAGCATAATTGCGTTCAAATCAAAGTGAGATTTTTGAAGAAAAAAAATTGTACGGCAACTAAATTATTGTTTATTTTTAATTAATGCAAGTATTTAATTTTAACAATTTAAATAAGCATTTAAATTTACGAGAACAAATCAATGCAAATAAGGAGTTTAATTAACGTACTATACTACTGATTTCCATCAGAAGAAATTGCAATTGAGGGCTGGTTTGACACACAATTACACGATTAACTGGACGTTAACCTTTAAACATTCTAAATTGTGTGCGAGTGTCAAAGGACCGTTAACTCCCCTACGTTTACTATAAAATTGATAACAAGATTTGATTAATTCTTAAACTTATATTTGGAGCGGGAAAGGGACAGGAAGTCTCGATCAAAGTGATCACGGATTGCAATCTTAATTGAAAACCGGAAATTCCATCCTAGTTAATGTAATGTTTCTTTAAAATAATGTATTTCATTTCATTTTTTTTTCTTCTCTTCTATATGTAATTAAGCGAGGACCATCATCAATAAATAATCGTTTAAACGAGGAAATATAACGTTAATTTCATACATAATAGTTTAATTCCATGAATTTTATTCGTATAAAAGGGTTATTCGATTATCTGATATGCAGTGGGGATAGCTGAATAAAAAGTTCATTTCCTTCCACGTTAAACTATATAAAATTAAAAAGAAATCTAATTACGTTTGAATGATTATTCAATGACATTAAATTCTGATTCAACGGCCCAAAGTA
This sequence comes from Parasteatoda tepidariorum, assembly GCF_982258835.1. Lineage (NCBI taxonomy): Eukaryota > Metazoa > Arthropoda > Arachnida > Araneae > Theridiidae > Parasteatoda > Parasteatoda tepidariorum. Next base: position 66,262,351 of record NC_141764.1, read on the forward strand.
TGTCGGTAGTAAAATTTAAATAATTAGGGATTTTTTTTCCCCAATGTTCTTTTCTGGCAACTTTTTTTCCGGGTTTTTTTTTCGGTGTTTTTTGTTCTGGTATTTTTTTTTAACACAGTATTCAAACGCATAAATTTTAAAAAAGTTTAATTACGTTTGAATAATTATTCAATGACATTAAATTTTGATTTAACGGTCCAAAACAAATCGGTAGCAAAATTTAAATAATTAGAGACTTTTTTTGTCCCCGATGTTCTTTTCCTGGTGTTCTTTTCTAGCAACTTTTTTTTTTCTGTGTTTTTTGTTCTGGTATTTTTTTTAGCATAGTATTCAAACGCATAGATTTTTAAAAAAGTCTAATTACGTTTGAATAATTATTCAATGACATTAAATTTTGCTTCAACAGTCCAAAACAAGTCGGTAGTAAAATTTAAATAATTAGGAAATTTTTTTCCTGATATTTTTTTTGGTGTTCTTTTCTGGCGGCTTCTTCCCGGTTTTTTTTTTTTTTTTGTTCCCGTAATTTATTCCCATGATCCTGCGAACACATATACAAATAACCGGAAACGAAATAGTGTACGTCACTTTCGTGTAGTCCAAATTAACTGTTTTACCCTTATATTAAAAGCTTTACTTTAAAAATACTTCAAGCACTAAAGTTGTTCCTATCACCTATTTCTTAGCATTTTCGAAGCTTTCTCTATAGCAATTGTCGTAGACTTCTCACACATGTCATAAAAATATTCGTATAAACATTTTTATATCATAAAAATAGTTTCAAATATTTTTACCCAGACGGACATAAAAAACGGAAAAGAAAAAAATTATTGAACTTTAAAAAAAAAAAAAAAAAAAAAAAGAAATATTGAATAGGTAAGATTTCTTCTTTCTTTTCTTTTTTACGTAATTTTATGAAACCCAACAATGCAGCCTTAAAATTAAATTTCATATAATACATAATTGGATCAAATTCACTTTAATTTTCACAAATCTATGGCTTTTTTCAAATGACCATTTTGTGCCTTTTTTATGACAAGCTTAGAGGACAAAAATTAACAGCCCTGAATAACGATTTCTTGCTCACAACAATTATAAAAAAATCACTAAATATTCGCTGAAAAGTTGTATTTCATTTGACAACAGAGCCTTTGCTTGCGGTTTACTAGTTCCAAATTTTTGCAATTGTTGAAGTGAAACTCCAATCTAAGTATTTAAACTTAATCCACTCAAATCTTAATTTTATATCATGCTTTTACCATGCTTTCTGATTAAAATAAATAATCGTAATTAATTTTCAATTCTTTTCTTTAATTGTGATAATCATGTTTTTAAATAACCTTTTTTTCTAAAAAAAAAAAATAAGATAAATGAAATCTACCATTGTACAAGATGGCCAGATAAAAGCAAAATTATTGTCGTTTAAACAAACATTCAAGCAATTCATTTTGTATATTGATCTTTCTAAGTTGTGCTCTCACTATAAAAACCAAATTAATTGTAATTGTTTTTTTTTTTAATGACCACGAATAAATCTTTAAACAACTCCTTTCTTAATGAAGGTAAATAAATAAACAACACCATTCAGCCGTAGAAAATGGCTATCTAAAAGGGTCAATTATTTACCACCTGTGATAGCCACTCCTATTACATTTTTCCCAATTAAATCTGTGTGAGAATACTGCTCTACTGACAGCTCTTTTTTTCTCTCCATCCAATAGCCAAGTACCATACAGTAGCCTCTAATAAAAGAATTCGACAGAGATATATGTATATTCCTTTTGCTAAGATCTTATTTCGGAGAAAAAGAAATGGCAGGGGGGCTTGACTTTCTTTACCCTTTGTTAAAAGCGGGGTTTGATAGATTGTACACTGTTGTCAGCGCTTCTAGCTATCGCCCCGAAAAATCTCTACAATTGCCCTCTTTTTTTGATTCAGGGTTGATAGAGGAACGATGAATTCGATGTTTTATTGCTTTTGGCGCGGAATGGCACGGACTCCAGAATCAAACCTATTGCTCTGCTTGTTTTTGTTTTTCTTCTCTGCGGGATGGTAGTTAAGTCACGGACATTTAAACGAGTCCATCATAAAAAGGAGGTTTATCTGGATGTTTAGCGTAAAAAAAAGGGGGCAGTGGACACCCTGTGGAGTTTTACCGGGTATCCTCGGGGTAATTGGGTGGCTTTACGCAGCGTGAAAACCCCGTAACGACAATGAAGTTGTTCAGCTTCTGGAGATTGTCTCCAAGGAAATGGGTCCTGTTTCAAGGAGTGCCAAATTGCTGGAAAAGACGTGATTTTTTGACTTCATTTATCTTTGATGGACGTTGTAATGTGAAGCTGACACATCTGGCTTCTGAATTATGTTGAAAAGTTATCTTTTGCCCAATTACCAAAGAAGATGTAACGGAAATGACCAGTCCTTCACTAAAATGGCGTAACAGATTTCAAAGAATGTTGGTTCAGCCTTTTTGAACCTGAGCAGTTGCCAAATGAGCGTAGCAAAAGTTGCACTTTTCAGCATTTTAAATAAGATTTCAAACAACTTTGGAAGGCTTAAAATACTTAAATCACATACTTTAAGGCAAATTACTTTTAAATTACGAAATAGACTACTTTTAAAATTTGTTCGAATATAATATGACATTAAACGTCCTACAGGGGATAGACAAAACAATGGAAACACTTCTATACTAATGCATTCTTTCTCATTTCTTCGGAAATGCTTAACGAATTATTTCATAACTTCATAATTGTTTAAATCATGCGGATTTTCATACATATCAATAAAGTTTAAAACTTTTAGAGGTTTGAGAGACTGACAATGAATTATAAACGGAAAATAATGTTATTGAACACCCTATGCCAAAAGATTTAGCAATAGATTTGCAACTTGTGACAGTTATTTTATTTATCATATGCAATAATTACGCAAAATTTCGTAAACCTAACTCAAATATTTATGAACATTTTTTTAAAAAACTAATTTTGTTGTCTTTTTTCCCCATCTACAACTGTTACATATTTTTAGATGACCCAAATGATAAATAAAATGCCTAAATATTTTTAGATGGCTCATGTTTGTACTGCATAATATGATGTTTCAGACAAAATTGCAAAAAAAAAAAAAAAAAAAAAAAAATTAGAATGAAAAAGAGGAAAAACTAACTCTAGTTGTAATGAAGAATAATTATTAATGAGCCAAAAATACTTATTAATGAGCTTTTCTGAGATATGGGATTATTAAAATAGGTGGACGGGGAAAAAAAGCACCGGAAGCAAAACACCTCGGTAGTAATTATTAAAAATAACAACTGATGTATTTCGGGTGGTTGAGTTAGAACTTAATGTATTTATTCGAATGAAATCAGATATTTTTAAGGTTATTAATATATAAGGATTTGTTTAAAGTATACAAAGAAACTTTCCTGTCTTCATACTATTTATCAAAATGATGATAAAATCCTTCTAAATTTCAATAATTACACTCTTTGTGTTGTGTTGTAATAATATACAAATTAATCCTTTCTAAGCTAGTTATTTGTTTAAAAAATTTTAACAAATTGAAATACTTTAACATTTATTTTAATACCCTAAGGTATTTTTGTTAATCGATACATTAGTATCGATACATACAATAGTTTTATTCAGAGAGCGATTTCATCGACTAGCAAGTAGCAAATTGCTTGTTTAAAAAAAAATCTAATAATGTTAATAGTTGCAGATAAACACAGCGCAAAAATTGCTCGTACCCACATCTGGTTTGGTTTTTCTATCGTTTCCTATTGGCTCAATGAATTCTCAAAGATTCCATCATAAATTCGGGTCGTTTTTCTATCGTTTTATCAGTAGTTATTTATCGCCATCTCGTCATGAACTCTAAAATTCCAATCTCTAATTACGATGTTGTTAGAAAACATGAATTTCGCATTTGAGTACGAATCACTCATTGATTCAATCTTTTCGTGTCAATTTCGTTTTATATTCACATCATTTTCCGATCACTTTTTCAACAGTTAATTAAAATTTTTTCAGCAATCTCTGCACGGTTTTTCAAACTCCGATATCTTTAATACGATGTTATTACGACGCATGAAGTTCGAATATGAATAATTGCTTTCTAACGTACTTGATTTTCGACTATTCCGTTTGTTAATCATTTCGTTTTCCGATCAATTTTCGGTCATTTTTCCAAATTCAGATTTTTTCAATATGATGTAATTATGACACCCGAGTTCGAATTGGAGTAATCAATCTTTGACTAGCTTGATTTTTTTTACTATTCCATCGACTATCATGGACAGCAGTTGTTAATCATTTGTACGGTGCTTTTTCCACATAGATTTTCAAATAGCGATATTTTTAATACGGTGTTATTACGGCAAATGAAGTTCGAATATGAATAATTGCTTTCTTACATACTTGATTTTCGACTATTCCGTTTGTTAATCATTTCGTTTTCCGATCATTTTTCAGTCATTTCTACATATTTTTTCCAAATTAAGTTTTTTTTAAATTTGATGTAATTATAACACATGAGTTCGAATTGGAGTAATCAAGCTTTGACTAGCTTAATTTTTTACTATTTCATCGACTGTCATGGACAGCAGTTGTTAATCATTTGTACGGTGCTTTTTCCACATAGATTTTCAAATAACGATATTTTTAATACGGTGTTATTACGGCACATGAAGTTCGAATATGAATAATTGCTTTCTTACATACTTGATTTTCGACTATTCCGTTTGTTAATCATTTCGTTTTCCGATCATTTTTCAGTCATTTCTACATATTTTTTCCAAATTCAGACTTTTTTTAATATGATGTAATTATGACACCCGAGTTCGAATTGGAGTAATCAAGCTTTAACTAGCTTGATTTTTTACTATTTCATCGACAGTCATGGACAACAGTTGTTAATCATTTGTACGGTGCTTTTTTAACATAGATTTTCAAATAACGATATTTTTAATACGGTGTTATTACGGCGCATGAAGTTCGAATATGAATAATTGCTTTCTGACATACTTGATTTTCGACGATTCCGTTTTCTAATCATTTCGTTTTCCGATCATTTTTCAGTCATTTCTACATATTTTTTCCAAATTCAGATTTTTTGTAATATGTAATTATGATACCCGAGTTGGAATTGGAGTAATCAATCTTTGACTATCTTGATTTTTTACTATTCCATCGACTGTCATGGACAACAGTTGTTAATCATTTGTACGGTGCTTTTTCAACATAACGATATTTTTAATACGATATTGTTACGACACGCGAATTACAAATATGAGTAATCACTTTTTAATGTACTATATTCGTGACTATGCCGTTTTAAATTAACGCCATTTTCCAATCGTTTTTTACATCACTAATTACAGTTATATTTTGCCGCCACGTTTATAAAATCTCGATTTTTTACTACGAATATGAGTGTTAAACTGTTAAATCGCCCTATTTCTGATGATATAAATTTGGGGGGGGGGGGCTTAGGTAATTTTTTCGGCTTCTGTTTTAAACACAGCTCTAAAAATATTGACGATTTTGACGAATATTGACGATGGACTGATCGTTAAGACACGGTTCCCAGCAGATCACCGAAGTCAAGCATCACTGGCTGCGGTCAGTGTGCGGGTGGGCGACCCACTTGGATCAGTCTGCGTAGGGACCGAGGGTGTGCGGTATTGGTCCTCGTTAAACTGTGCTACCGTAAAGTGCTCGACTTCGCGTGCAGGTCGTTGGGCTACCGAAGCGGGGGTGCCATCCCCTCCGCAGAGGATCAAAATTGTGATGGCATGTCTTCGGATCATCCTCCGGGATGTTTCCCAGACCGTCGCCAATAGCCCATTGTGCTGCTCTAGTGCGACGTAAATTAATAACAACAACGATTTTATTACATTATTAGTTTTATTTATAATAATAAAATGAAGAGTTTCTTTCTGTGTGTTTCTCCTATAATGGCAGAACCGGTTCTGATGGTGTTTTAAAATTTGGGCAATGGGTGAGAGGGGAAATTCTAGCCCCCCCCATCCTAAATATCATTCAAAAATTTCATTTACATCATTGGGGAGATAAGAACTAGGCATTGTTTTTCTAAAATTATAAATTATTCTGTGTTTTCAAATATTTTTTAGGTAAATCATTAACGTTTGCTACTTGCTTACGGCTTTAATAAAAAAAGGAGTTTTTAACACGTTATTTAATATTAAATATATTTATTCGTTATAACAGAGAAACTCATTGATCAATAGCATAGGTGTCTATAGCGCATCGAGTATCAAATAGCATTGATCAATTGCACATCGAGTACCAAATAGCACTTCGTAGCATACGCGGAATACGTAAATTCAGTATTTCTGAAGTTACCTGAAATCACGCTCTTATTTTAATTAGGCTTTTAAAAGGAGTTTCTAAAGATCAAAATAATTTGAATTAAGAAAAAAAATTATACCGGCGAAGGCAAAATCAATGGAGAATTAGTACCTTGTTATTGACGCCAATGATGCTTGGTTAATTTCTGAAATACCCACTAACCAAAAAAAAAGAAAAGAAAAGTATGCTGTGTACGAAGAAGCAAGTATAATGGATAAATAGTGCTAATTCGCTTAAGAGAAACGTAAATTGCCCTGCTATTCTTGATGTCAGAGACGCTTGATTAATTTCGAAAATACGTACGAAGCGAAATAAAAAAAAAAAAAAATATGCTGTGTACTAAGAAACAAATATAATGGAGAATTAATAACAATTCGTTTACGGGAATAACGTAAAAAAAGCCATGCTGTTCCTGACACCAATGATCCTTGATTAATTTCGGAAATAAGTACTGAACAAAGTAAAAAAAAAAATATGTTGTGTACCAATAATGCTTGATTAATTTTGGAAAAAAGTACTGAACAGAAAAAAAGAAAATGCGTTGTGTGCTAAGAAGCAAATATAATTCACTTAGGAGAAACGTAAACAATCGCCATACTGTTCTTGACGCCAATGATGCTTGATTAATTTCGGAAATACGCAATAAGCTAAATCAAAAAAATGTATGATGTGTACTAAGAAGCAAATATAATGGAAAATTAGAAATAATTCGTTTAGGAGAAACGTAAAAAAACACCATGCTGTTTTTGACAATGATGCTTGATTAATTTTGGAAATACGTTCTGAGCAAGAAAAAAAGAAAAAAAAAAAAACATTGTGTAGATACTAAGAAGCAAGTATAATGGATAAATAGTGCTAATTCGCTTAAGAGAAACGTAAATTGCCCTGCTATTCTTGATGTCAGCGACACTTGATTAATTTCGAAAATACGTACGAAGCGAAATAAAAAAAAAAAAAAATATACTGTGTACTAAGAAACAAATATAATGGAGAATTAATAACAATTCGTTTACGGGAATAACGTAAAAAATAGCCATGCTGTTCCTGACACCAATGATCCTTGATTAATTTCGGAAATAAGTACTGAACAAAGTAAAAAAAAAATATGTTGCGTACCAATAATGCTTGATTAATTTTGGAAAAAAGTACTGAACAAAAAAAAGAAAATGCGTTGTGTGCTAAGAAGCAAATATAATTCACTTAGGAGAAACGTAAACAATCGCCATACTGTTCTTGACACCAATGATGCTTGATTAATTTCGGAAATACGTAATAAGCTAAATCAAAAAAATGTATGCTGTGTACTAAGAAGCAAATATAATGGAGAATTAGAAATAATTCGTTTAGGAGAAACGTAAAAAAACGCCATGATGTTCTTAACACCAATGATGCTTGGTTAATTTCGGAAATACCCACTAAGAAAAATAAAAAAAAATATATGCTGTGTACTTAAAAGCAAAATTAATGGAGAGATAATACCAAGTTATTTAGGATAAACGTAGAAAATCAACTTATTATCATTATACTCACCATTTTGATGTCAATGATGCGTAAATAATTTCGCTTATGTGCACTATTGGTATTATTTAATTGGTACTGTTTAAATAGGTACCAAATATCAGAAGGCAAGGACTTTTTTTTTCGTGAACCATAGCTCATTCGTAAATTTTTTCTCTTTTTATATTTTAAAGTTTTTAAATTCTCAACTTTCCATCATCGTAACTTTGCAAACTTCTATTGGAAGTAAGAAAAAACTGAAAACGTGAGTTTTTCGAAAATATTTAAGCAACAAATCTTTGCAGAACACAGAACTATAAAAAATTATCAAAAATTTCTTTAAAAGTATTATGTAAATAATAATAAAAAAACTAATCAAGACCTTTCAATTAGATTTTTTTTCAAAAAAATAAAAATAAAATGAAAGTAAAAAACAGAAATGTTTTATTTTCCTCTAAATAAAAATGTTTTTATGCGTACAACTCATAATAACAATTTATGTGAACACATAAAAAAAGGATCGTAATTTAGCCCCTTCAGGATCTCAAACTGCGAATTTATATGTACTAAAGAGTACATATAAATGCTAATACGAGGTGTAATACATATATTGAACCGTATTGAGACCACGTGATCTTGCTGAATTGGTTTCATATATGATATTGTGAACCGTGAAGGGAGAATCGCATGATCATGTATATGTGATTATGGTTCTAAAGGGGTTTAAAAACGTATTCAGCAATTTAATATAGGTACTGTATTTAAAGAATGTTTTAAATATTTTCGGCTCGTCCTGACTGAGAGCTTAAAAAATGAGGGGGAAAAATTTATGAGTATCATGATTCCAATTGCATAACTGAAACTTGTCTGAATTGTTAGAGGATAACTTTGGATAACTAAGGAGTTGTCTGAATTTATGTAATCTAAGAGGATAACTTCGACTAACTAAGGAGTTGTCTGAACTTATATTATCTAAGAGGTAAACTTATCGTAGTTATTTTGATACACTAAGACTTCTGAAACAAAACTTTCCTCTAAACAAAGTTCTCATTCTCTGAAGCAAAAATTTAATTTTTTCTCAGACAAATATCTTGAGAAATGCTTTTTTCCATGTTAGTTAAGCAATGTCGAATAATTTTAAAATTTTTTTTTCGCTCAGAAAATTTTAAAGTCATAAATCTTGCTGATAGTTATCCTCCTTATTTTGGAAAAATTTATTAATAGGGTTCATAAACTTATTTTTCTCAATAATTGAGAACAGTATTTCTCAACCTTCTTGGTCTTATAACCCCTATTAAGTAAAGACGAGAACAGGTACAGGTGCAATTTTATTAATTTAAAAAAAGATATTTTGTGAATATTTTTTTTCCACCTTCAACTTAACTAATAAATTTGTAATGAACATATGTCATAAATAGGAAATATAAAATTCGATATAAATTATACATTGAGTCAGTGAAACAACAGAAACTCGATTTTCAATAAAACAGAAAAAAGGCGCTTTAATTTAACCTTCTCTTTCCAAACATTTTTATGACAAACACAAAACCCTACAATGTTGTGTACCTTTTTTATAGGGACAGTTTTCTTCGCAGACTTCTTTTTTACCGATAGTCTGCAAATTCACTTCGTAAATTCTGTTACACGGCCAGTGTGTTAAAATATCAATTCCTTTTGCGACGTATTATCTTTGTGAAAAATTTTTTTTTCATTTATGGGGGTTTTAAAATCTAAACACAGGGAATCATCTGTTTTTGCTTGAAAACAATTTGCTTCTAACGCGGATCTATAGATGGATAACTTTTAAAAGGTAAAACAAATTCAACCATATCACTTATTATATCTACTTGCCTTATATAGATAATAATGGCTATAGTAAACGATAACTCGTAAAGTAATTTTTTTTTCTTTTTTTTTTTAAATTTCCGTTTTTGTTTTGAGTTTGATAAAATGTGTAAGTTATTTTTACTGTCGCGACTTGTTACCGGTACCCTCTTTGGGGTCGGGATCACGGACTGAAGAGCACAAAAACGGATTGCAGAGCACCGGAAGAAAAAGCAAGTAAAAAAGTACTAAAGTCGCAAAGAAAATGATCTGATTAAGTTTTATATAAATGAAAAGTTTGATTCGATTCGGACCGCTGAACCAAAATTAAATAAAATAATAATTATAATAATTATTCAAATATTATTAGATGTTTTTCAAAAAATTAATTGTAGTACCAAGTTTGATTTGAATTTGATTAAACGGACTTTTTAATACTTCATAAATTTTTAAATTTAAATACAGTTATATAACGCATAATAACATTGTTATAAAGAATTTATCAATTAACATTAGTCTCTTAGGGGATTAATGCTTGGATAAGTTGAAAAGATTAATAAAAATGATAAAGAATTTCAATTTAATGAGAGATTTTTAAACTATGACTAATTGAAAAAGTACTAATTGTATATCATTACATCACAATAATACATCACATCACATCATTACATCACACATCTAAACAAAATAATGGAAACACTTCTATACTGATACATTTTTCCATATTTCTTCAGAAATAATGAGAGAATCATTTTGAACTTCAGAAATTTTTAGATCATGCATTTTCTCATGTATATCAATGAAGTTAAAAGCTTTTAGAGGTCTGAGCGACCAATAATAAAATACAAGCGGAAAATAATGTTTTTGAACACCATATACCAAAAACTGCAGTGATACATCTGTAACTTTTGACATTTTTTTTTCATTTTTTGATTATTATATGCAATAATTAAAAAAAAATTTTGTGAGCCTAGTTTTAATATTGATGGAGATACGGACATTTTCATGAAAAACAAAATTTTTTGTCTTACGTTTTTTTATTATAACTTTAAAAATATTAAAAAAAAGTAAACAAAACTTTTGGAACACTTTAAAATTAATTTCAAAATTATTAGCTTAAAATTTGAAAAAATTTCGTTTAAAACTGCGCAAGACATGAGTATTTAAATTAGTTCTTTTAAACTGCGCATGTGTAATTTTTTTTCCTTAATTTTGTAGTGAATCGTATTTGGCAACTAATTAAAAAGTTTTACTTGCATATCTTAAAAATTTAAAATGTTTTAGCTATTGTCTATCTAGTTTTCATATTTTTTAAGAGAAAACTAAAAATAATAATTTCGACACATTTCATTTTGTACTACACTGGTTATCATAAATTAAGGAAAAATCACAAAAATAGCGATAACTCTTTCAAAAGTAAGCCAAACCGTGCAAAATTTGCATATGTTGTCCACTAAGAGTAGCTGAGTAAAATTGCAATATGCAAATTAGTGGCGCTGCACTCGGCTTACGTCATCTGCCTGGAGCATAAAAGTCCAAGTTTGAGAGAAAGCACACAAATTTTACTGTGATTGCGACATTGAAAATCTGAGATAGCCAATTCGTAATAATGACCTCTAGGCATCATTTGCCTGAAGAACTACGATGGAGAGCCATCGGGAGACTAGAGGCAGGGCAGAGTCAATCAGAAGTGGCCAGATGGCTAAATGTGAGTCCATCTGTGGTTCATAGACTTTGGAGGCAATTTCAAACCACAGATTCGGCATCTAGGAGGTTCAGTCAAGGACGGCCAACTGTTACGACCAGTGCCGATGACCGATATTTGACATTAAGTGCACGCAGGAATAGAACCGCTACTCCGACACATCTTAGATCCTCTCTTGCTGCAGCCACCGGAAGGTTGGTGTCAACGTCAACTGTGCGCAGAAGGCTCCACGAAGGTGGTCTGTATGCGAGACGACCAGCCATTTGCGTGCCGCTCACATCACGCCATAGGAGAGACCGTTTGCAGTGGGCCCGACAACATGTCCACTGGACGTCAGATCAATGGAGGCCTGTTCTCTTTACGGATGAGTCCAGGTTTAGTCTAGAAAGTGACAGTAGACGTTATTTGATATGGAGAGAACCTGGCACCCGTTATCATCCATCAAACATCCGTGAAAGAGATGCATACGGAAGAGGCAGTGTCTGTGTTTGGGGAGGCATATCCTTAGGAGGGCGCACATACCTCCATGTCTTTCCAAGGGGAACCGTGAATGCTCAGGTTTATCGAGACAACATCCTTGATGCTTATGTGCGCCCATATGCCGGGGCAATTGGTGATTGCTTCCTGTTACAGGACGATAATGCAAGACCACACAGAGCTCGCATTGTTGATGATTATCTTCAACAGGAAACAATTACTCGCATGGAGTGGCCAGCTCGATCCCCGGACTTGAATCCTATCGAGCACGTTTGGGATGCTCTAGGGAGGCGTGTATCTGCCATCAATCCGCCCCCTCAGACCCTTGCCACGCTTGCAACTGCTTTACAAGAGCAATGGCTCTCACTTCCTATTGAACTGATAGACCGCATAATTGAAAGCATCACACATCGCTGTTTGTGCTGTATTGCTTCTAGAGGCAATCATATTCCATATTAAAGGTACTTTTTCTATTGCAAACCGATACTTCCAATTTGTTTATTTTATACATGTGCTAATTTCTATACTACTATTAATGTCTGATAATTTCTTTTTATGTTGTTTAATACCTTACTATGTGTTGTATATTGTGGGTAAGTTTCATAAAATTCCATGTGTAATTTCTTGAGTTATCGCGATTTTTGTGAATTTTCCTTAATTTATGATAACCAGTGTATTAAACAAGATATATTAAAAATGACCCCGGCATTGTCGGGGATCATCTCCAGTTAAAGTATCTTTTCCTTCGCCTGTAATTTTTCCTTATTAAATCACATTTTGGTGTATGAACCTTTATTGTACGCTGTTATTATTTGATGTTAAATTCTGTCTTTTGATACAAAATAATATTTGTAGAAAACCCCTTTTCATTTTGAGCTTTCTGTTAAAAAGTAAGAAAACTACTGAGAAAATTGCTTGAAATTTTTTTAATTTTAAAGATATTCAATCGTTTACTACATTCTACGATTCACTACAAAATTATGGAATTTTCTTTTTCTGTGCATTCTCAGTATAAAAGAACTACTTTAAATTCTTGCATGGTTTTAATTTTTAAATTTTTTTTCTCCAAATTCTAAAGCAAACATTTTGTAACTAATTTTAAATTGCTCTGAAAATTTTGCTTAATTTTATTGAATCTTCTTAAAGTTATAGCAAAAAAAAAAAAAAGAAAAAAGTGAAACAAAAAATTAGCTTTTCTCTTCTTCTTTTTTTTTTAAATAAAAAAAAATCGAATAATATTATAATTTTTTAATGTAAAAAATTTTTTTATTTTTTTATTTTTATGAAAATGTCTATATTAAAAAAATATTAAAGATAGGCTTACGAAAATTTGCGCATGCATTAACTAAAATAACTGTCAGGAGTTACAAATTTATTGCTGCATTTTTTTTGGCACAGGGTGGTCAAAAACATTATTTTCCATTTGGAATTTATTGTCGGACCCTCAAACCTCTAAAAGCTTTAAACTTCATTGATATATATATATGAGAAATCGCATGATTTTAAAAAATTCTAATAGTCATAAAATGATTATCAAATTATTTCTTTTGAAATATGAAAAGATGTATTAGTATAGAAGTGCATCCATTATTTTGTCCACCCCCTGTAAGCGCAATTAGTGAAATTTAGAACAATTTTAGAATTGCTGAAAGAGCTTATACAATTTCCTTTCATATTGTGAAGTGGGGAAGGTTCCTTTCGTTAGTTTTAAATTAATCCTTATATTTAATAAATGTATAATAATAAAGTTATAATAATTTTATAAATATTAATTATGTTCGAAAAAATATTTAATTTGATCAAATTCAGGTTCAGCGGCCAAATCGGTCGTTACATTTATTTAATTATCAATTTTAACCCTTTAATTGATTTTTTTATTTATATAGATTACGTTTAAATAATTATTTAAATTCATTAAATTTGAGTTAAATGGCCCAATTCAAAACGGACGTTTAGTAAACTAATAATTAAACATAATATTTTATTTAATTTTTTAATTAATATAAATTATGTTCGAATAATTATTTAACTTTATTAAATTCGGGTTCAACACTTCCCGAATCAAATCGGACGTTACATTTATTGGATATAATCAATTTTATTATTTTAATTATTTTTTTTAATAAATTTCTATTACGATCGAATAATTATTTAATTTTATTAAATTCCGGTTAAGTGCCCGACATTATTTTCCCGCCCACCTGGGGCTCCTGACCCCCCCCCCCCAAATACTGCTCTATAGTATATTATTGCAGTTAAAAAACATTCCTTAAACTCCAGTTTAAAAATAAAACTATTTAATTAATTATTAATTTGAAGTTCACGATCCATGAAATGTTAAAAATAAATGACTAATTTGATCTTAATTAACTCAGTCTCCTTTCACGCAATCAGTACAGGGTCAACTAACTATATTTCCTTCACAATTTACACAAACAATGCGATTGTTCTCAATGCAAATGAGAACAGGAAAGGCTGTGCATTGTATAGAATAAACCCCATTCCCGCTAAACATTCCACGGAACCGAGAAGAGCAAATGGACCCTACCCCCACCCCCCTGTAATAGAGACTATAAGGAATATCAATGAAGAGAGAATAGGGGCGATCAGGAGAAAATTCTGGCAGTCCTACGCTATTAAAACGATGCCGCGAGGTCCAGAAGTGATTACGATTATCCCACCAGTCAGGCTGACAAATCGCCATCGATAAAAGGAGATGCACAGACAGCTGTTGGATGCTGCGGAAAAGAACACTTCATTCTGAATTCCCCCTTTACTTGATCTTCTTCCGTCGTCATGACGACATAGGTGGAGCCTATTACGAGGGAGGCATCTCATTGGAGGAAAGAGGAACAGCCCACTTTGACATTCAACGTGCCTCCGAGAGGACTTGGAAAGGCATTTAGTGACTAGGAATAAACGAGATCTGACTAAGAAGTGGTTGATCTTTTCTCAGTTGTACTTGTAGAAGGATAGGATATACAACCTACTAGCACGTTGTCCTTGAGTAATAATACGTTGACCACAAGTTAGCTTCTTGTAAATTGTGCCTGGTCCGTTTTTCTAACACAATCATGAAATGATTGATGTAAGCCAATTTGTTATTTAATAGATATCTACAGAATTCTTTAAATCTGGAATTTAGGGAATTTAGAACTTTACCAATAATGCAACTAAGCTCACCAAACATTACAGACTCCAGTATCAATCACGAATCATCACCAAACAAATCCATTGAATACCAACGGACTTCTCCAGGACTTTTAACTTCACATTTGACTATGCCCGCCAGGTATCAACACAGTTCGAGATCCCCCTCCAAAAGTCCGGAAATCGTCGAGGCCAAGATATCCTCCAAGACCCCCAAAGGGATATCCTTTTCAGTCGAATCCTTGCTTTCTGAAGATTGCAGTAAAAGATCTTCCTCCAGTCCTGATTTCAAGGTTCCAAGTCCTGAAGAAATTAAAGAAATCAATGGTTCCTCTAGTCGGCAAGATGTATCTGAGCTGCTTTCAAGGAGGTTCTGTGTAGATCGGTTATTAGATCATCATGGACTTAAATTAACCGGACTTCCACCCACCTACTTACCACCAACGTCAGCAGTTAAAACTTTGGTACATCATCCGGATACGAACTTAAGTTCTCCTACAATGTCCTGGAATTCACCTCTTAGTGTGGGTGTACCTTGGTTCCAAGTGTCCAGGTCAATATCTCCCGTTCACAGTAAGTTCAATACTCATTTCTGTTTTAATACTATGACTAATTGAATTCTATTGTGTTAAAGAATATAAATTGAGATAAAGGTAAATGCTTTAACAAAATTAAAAATCTTGTGACATCAAATATGTGATGTCAAACCATCCTAATCCATTTTTATAATTTTTAAATCTTTTACTCGAAATAAATTTACTGAAGTGAATCAGATTATTCCTGTAGTAGAATTTCATTCGAAAGATTTTTTTTTTCTAATCATTTCCTTCAATAATTTGTGTACAAAACACAGCCATGCAACTTTTTGGCATTGTCAATAAAAACTATCGATCTGTAATTGTTTTTAACTACCTTAATCAATAAACGTAGATAGGTTTATTGCTTGGTGTAATTGATAGGCATTAAATTGAAAACAATACTCATACTGTTTATTTTAACAGTCAAGAATGGTTAGATATTCGTTTAATTCCTAAGTTTAGATTATCTTCTGAAATTTGTATTAACAATCAGTCAAGCATAAATCTATATTATATTTTTGTTGAATGTAAAATGTCAACAAACATAAAAACGCGATAACGAATCTTTGATTCATTAGTATTGAATATTTATTATCACGTGAACAGAAATTAATATGGTATAATGACACTCGATAAAATTCAAATTATGATAATGTTTCTATTTAATGATAAATCATGTCAATAAAATATGTACGTATACATATAAAAAAATATTGACAATCATAGTAAGTTAATCTTTATAGCTAAAGACAGATGTTAACTAAACAAAGTATCTATTATTTACCTCATTACAGAATGTTTCATATTTATTCCATGATTTAATAGAATTATTTTTCTATTAAAACAAAGAAAGAAAGCAAGAACAAATTCTTTTATACTTGTTTTATGCGCTTAGTAGTTATGTGTTTATAGTTGTAAAACTGAAACCTGATTTTGTGTTCCAAATTTCACACATGTGTTTATAGTTAATGATTCAGGTTAATTTGGTGCTATGACTTACTGTTAATGCATTACTTTGGTGCTTCTTTATATAATTATAATTCATTTTCAATGTTTCGAGGTAAATGAAATTTCGTTTGAATACTTGCTCATCTTTATATCTATATACCTATATTTATAAGCTAATATTTATGATAAGCGTTCTAATTCAAAAATATTATAATGTTAAAAGGAATAGTATCATGATAAATGAGGTTATGACGATTTATTTTATCCTGTAATTATTTTCTTTGATTTGATCACACAGGTTAAAGGAAATTCAGTAACTTTGAGTATAATATCAATGCATATTTCTTTTTCCAACATTTCTCGCATTTTTAATGAACTGAAATAATTGTTTCTTTATGAGGTTTTCAGTAAGCATACCGAAATGTACAGGTAATATAATAAATAATGATATAGAGTGGGTAAACTCTTGAACTTAAAAATTTACTTGAAATTGAATAAATTGTAATAATAACGATTAATAAGGTTTAATTTTAACGCATGGAATTTATTTGCTTTGTTTTTTTCTACTTATATTATATCAGTCGAGGGTAATAATCAATTTTACAGTTCAGTAGTTGATACTGAATTTAGATAATATTATTTTAAGTAAATTCGGTCATAATTATATGACCTTTCACTAATAAGAGTGCAAGCCGTTTTATGTCACAACTATGCCATTGTCGATAAGCCTTCAGAATAAGAGAAAATAGTTTTGCGATTACCTGAACTATCTTTTAGATCTTCTCATTTATAAAAATATAGTTCTTTGTAAATCAGAATACAGTACTAAATGGCCTATACGCAGTTGCCATATTTTTAGAGAAACTGAATTATTTAAATATAAAAGAATCAAGCTAGAGATTTAAATAGGATTGACATTGAACAGTAAGTTCATGTATCAATTTTTTCTATCCCCTATTTTTTGTCCAATCCTTTTTATCTTTGATCTTTGAATAAATAATATTGTACAGATTTTTTGAAATTTTTTTAAAAAAAATTCAATCGTAATTTTTTTGCTGCTAAAATCAATCAATTTTCTTTTACAGCAATCAGATAGTATCAAAATCTGTTTGATTCTGAATACTTTAATTTACATAATTGCACAGACATGAAAAATTTTTTGCGATAAAAATTAATAAGTCTTAGTTCGGTGTTTCTGAAAATGAATTGAGTAGTTTTTGTTTCCAAGTTAGTCCTCAAATATTGGATGTAATTTTTTTTTATAGAAAAAAAGTAAATTCGGTTTAGGCTTACAATCAAAAGCGTTTGTATCGTATAGCATCTACTTTTTCAATTTTTTCGTAGTATTAGCCAACGGCAGTTTATAGCTGCTCTTGTATTCTACAGATTACTCTCTTCGAATATTCTAATTAATTCGGTATCTAATAAAAACCGATCTTTCGGCATCTAATAAAAACCGAAAAATTCTTTACCACTGTTCGAATTCAGGTTGCCTTGCATTTAAGAACCACAATTTCTTTTCTCTTTATTCTAAGTTTTTATTCTCAAATGATGCATATTCTTTCCTATCAGCACCACATAATTAATTACTGAACTATTTCAAGCCTGATTTAAATAAAGTGTAATCGATAAGCTATGACAAAAATTAGAGAATCGCTTCCAATAATTTCCTTTGTGACATTACGCGATGAAATTATCAATTTTAATAAATTCCAATTCCTTTTTCTCTTTTTTTTCTTCCCCTTCTCCATTCCGATAAAATTCATTCGCATAAAGCCCCTCTGCTAATTCCTTGCGCCCCAATCGTAAGCCAGTTACTCCGCTCTCAGATCGATGGATCAACATCCGTTACCGCCCCTGCCCCGTTCCGCCGCCCTCTTATCCTGAAAACCGTTTCTTGGCTGGGGCGCGGAGGAGGCAATGAAGAACCTCTCATTTAGTGCGCCCCATTCTATTAAAAGCTGACCGGCTCTCATGGAAATGTGTGTGCAGTGCCGCCCCATGACTCATTTGCTGCAAATGTAATTTGTCACGGAAATCGGAAGCGCAAGGCGTTAGGCGGGGGTCACGAGAAAAGGCGACAAGAGACCCCCACTAATAGCCTTGATTAGGGACAATCACGCGAGCCTTTGATGTCTTTATTTAGGGCTTTATTACCAACACGGTTTATTATTATTCTTGAAAGATGTCCACGGGCAACAGTGTGGGTTTATAAACATTTGGGTATTTCGGATCAATTGGTGGGAAAGTAATTATTTAATTTAATAATTTTTTAATCAAATTTTGGAGCAATCAGTTGCTCTATGGAAGTATTTCTCGATCATACTTCCCAATTTATATGGTGTGACTAAAATAAAATTATTTTCCATTTAATTAAACTTTCGAATCACAGGAAACTTTGCACCAAATACTGGTTTAAATTTAGTATTTTCAATTTAGCAATTGATTTTATTTTATTTTATAACCGTCGTTAAACAGCCTAGGCAATTTTTTTTGGTTTAAGACTACTAATGTTCAACTCCATAAACTTGTAATTTTGAGCCCCAATCCAAAAGACAAGGGAACTCCTGGATCAATATATTGGGAGAAATTTGCCTTCGTGGAGGACTTTTTGATGGAACTAACCCGTATTTGCGTTACATGGAGAGGGAAGCCACGAAGACCTCCCACGGTTAGCCTAACAGCCAAAGAACTCTAACCCATGATCCGTGTCCCACTGAGGGCATTTTAAGTCAGCACTGTGGTCGGCGCAAGCCAGATGCGGAATTCGTATCTACCAACCATTGTTGGGTTTCGAACCCAGTTCACCTCATTGGTAGGCTAACATTCTATTCCCTGAGCCATCACGGCTTATTAGCAATTGATTGTGCTAAATTGAATTAAATTAATTTCTTCTCAATTTAGCATTTTATTAAGGTTACAACAACAAGCAGGGACAGCATTATATTTCGAGACGCCAATAAAATGGTTCAACGATTGACATATTTTTAGATAGTATATTTAAAGTTAAATTTCGCTATACAATCTTGCATACTTTCTGATAATAATCTTAATTAAATATTTTTTTAATGATATCATTATAATGTTGACATTTCTGATTTTTTTATGATTATCCTTACAGTACAATTTTGCTCTTAGATAAGTTAGTTTTTTAACATGAATAAACCACAAATAAAAGTACACAAAATTGACAAACTATAATTTTAGTTTTAAAAGCAAGAGGAAGGTACTTGTTCATAGGACTGAAATATTGTGCGTCAATTTATGTAATTTCATTTGTACTTTATTTACTTCTTCTTCTTCTTTTTGTTGCTTTAGTACACTTTTAATTTAATGAGCAATCCCAAGAAACTGAAACAGGAAAATATACTTGACAATATAAAAACTAGATTTGCATCAAAAAATATAATGGTATAAATTTTTACGATACAGTTTCCTTTCTGAATTATTTTATATTAAATGAAACAAAATATTGATTGTAACGCGTTCTTTTTCAACATTTTCTGTCGCTGAAATATTAAAAAAAGTTCCTCGCAACGAAATGATTAAAGTTATTTAAATTAAATTACTTAATTTTTTTAAAAGAAATAATTGCATTAGCCCTTTCCATTTATTACTTTAAAATTCTAAGTGCTAAAAAAAATAATTTTTAAGATTTTCCTTTATTATATCTTAGTTTCCATCAGTAACTACAAAACAGTATTTCAAGTTTAAATGTAGTATCGCTTTGAACAGAAATATTCTGAGCGTGTCGTTCTCATATGCTTAATAAAGCTGCCACCTTCTATAGAATTGTTCTAAGAACTCTTATTTTATTTTTACAGAAGAGTAACATTTCCTTGTACCCAGAAATTTGAGAGCTCTCAGAATGTTATTTAATGTGTTTTTTTTCTTCATTAAGTCCTTCAATTATGCTTTAAAAATTCAGTAAATTATGCCGTTATACATACATAAAGACATAGCTTTAAATGAATTTAAAATAACGATTTTTTCATTAAATTAAGTCGTTTAGTTATGCTTTAAAATTTCATTCAATTATGCCATTATACATATATAAAAGCATGGTTTCAATTAAATTCACTATAACGCTTAACGTTTTTTCATTAAGTCTTTCAATTGTGCTTAAAAAATTCATTAAATTATGCCATTATACATGTATGAAAGCATGGCTTAAACTGAATTCTCTACAATGGATTTCCATTAAATTAGGTCCTTCGATTATGCCTTAAAAATTCGTTAAGTTATGCATCATGCATATTTATACATATATGAAAACGTGTCTTGGATTAAATTTGTAATAACAATTTTTCATTTAATTAAATGCAGCCATTTTATCATTGCTTTATAACAAAATGAAAAGAATTTACTCGTATGAGACATAATTTAATTTACGATCTATATAACAGCATTTTTTTTAATATGTATATCAAGGTATTCTAATTTTTATAGGAAGATGATGAAATTTTTTTTGTTTTGGTTTATTACATAATTTTTATAGCTTTCAATATTGATATCGTTAATTATGGCAAAAACGAGCTTACTTCTTCCAATAAAATTAAGAGCTCTCCATTAACGGAAATGGCTAAAAAAAATTTTTTTTTAAGGGTAATAGCTCTTCAGATCGTCTTCGAAGTTCCTCAGTAGTTGAAGGGGAACTTCCTTTTTCGAATTAACTTTTTAATGATCAATTAATTTGTTCATTTTCTCATTAAGTGGATATTTGTTAAAATTTTCAACGCTTCATATGCTATTTACTCGCTTCTAGCTATTTTCGCTGTACGTTGCTATTACCATAATCGCTTAGTTATTAAATTTGATATTTACCAATTACGTCAGTAACTGTCATTTACGTATTTTAATAATATTTAATACAATTCTTCTTACAATGAGGTTTCTAACTTCAGCTTCAAATAGCTTATTATGTAATATGTTACACTTATAAACTTTTTAGCTGCGTGATTTTAGTTGTAGCGCGCATAGTTTACTCGAATTTTTATTCTTAGGAACAATGTGCTTTTAGAACATGAATCAATTATTATTAAATACAGGTGTAAAAATTTAATTCAAATTAGCATTCGAGAAGTTGCTTAGTGAATATAATGGCAATAAGTTGTAATTTAGTATGGTAGTCAAGTAATTTAATACGGTTTTAATTGTTAATTGAGTAACTTTATTTGTTTGCACAGCTTACAATTTTGTTTTGTTTATGTTCATCTTAAAGATGTAACCATTTTTGTTAGGTTTAAAAATTATGAATTAGCGTTATGAAGATGCATGTTTCAAATTTTATCTTTTAAGTACCCAGTATTTTTTTATTATTATTTTATTTATTTATTAATACTTTTTTGTTGCAATAGGATAATTTATAAGTTTCCTATATACTATAAGTCGTATTCTTAAAATTCGATTTCTCAGGTACTATTCGTTCTATTTCGCTCAAAATTCGTATTTTGTGATGTAAAATTACATTCTCTAAAATAATGCAAAAAAATTGTATACTTTACAACTCAAAGTTCTTTCGACCATTACTTAATAATAAAATGTAATAAATATTTACTAAAAATTATTTTTTGCACATAATTATCTTTGGATAAACGAATTTTATAATTGTGAGCAAAAATATTTGAGCTTGAAAGTTCTCGAGATATAGCAAATTACGTAAAATTAACATTAAAGGATTCAAACTTCACCCCGCTGTCCCGACCAAACTATCGGGATCATTTTTCCTGAATTGCGGCTATTCCCTATATTTTGAGGCTCAAAAATCCGAATTCGTCGGAAAAAAGTATGTTTATTTGGAGAAATGTCGTTTTTGTGTCCCATTTCGTAACTTAAAATGTCGTCTTCACTAATTATTTAGCATATTTGAGGTCACCCTCCTTGAACCATTTAGAATGAGTCCTAGAACGTGACGATCGTATCAATAAATCGAGTTATTCAGGGTGGTCCGTTTTTTTTCTCCACCGCACTGTACTATATTTATTAATGCTTTCACATTGGAGGACGTCAACCTTAAAAAGCACAAGTAAGCGAAGTTACTTAGTAGACTAACTTGTTTAGTTCTACTTTAATGAATAAATGAAAAACAGCTTTAAAAAAAACTCCTCAAAAAGCTGTTTGCAGAAAAAAAAATCAATGTTCTTTTAAAGTGTCTTTTTATTCTTGTTATTTTTATTTCGATCGTTGTGTTTTGCATGTCATTAAGCATGCTTTTCAACCTCATTAAATACTGGTTAACTTAATGCGTTAAACTTATCATGAATTCTAAAAAGAAGTGAAAAAAATATGGAATTTACTCACAAAAAATTCCTCGTTTTGAGCTTGAATGTTGGGTTGGTGTAAAGTTCTTTCAAGCGTCCCATCTACCAACAGGTGTATTAAACGACTCAATTTATCCATTGAACCTTTGGTAAATTTTAAAACCAAACTGTTAATTTTATAGTCGGCCCAATCACATTTCTGGTTTCCTGGAATAAAACGGAAAAAAAGTCATCTTATTCCCTGAAGGCTTTCAAGACCACCTTTGTGCTCAGGAAATTCTTTGTACCCACCTTCAACCCCTGGCGTAGTTGGCGTACTTTGCATGCTCCCCCAGGGAACTTCAGCATTTATCACCGTCATAAATCAACTGCTCAACTATTTGTCAAAGTGATTACCTCTCCACTGGAATACTAAACTTTCACCAAAAATGAAGCATTTTAAGAATGGATTGTTAAAGAGCGGTTTCTTTTAGTACACTAGAAGAACGAAATGACTTGACTTTGGCTGAATCTTTTCCTGGAAGGTAATGACTTTCACTCACTGGTGAAAGATACAAAATATTATTTTAAAGAATGACGGCAATAAAATTGGAGAATGCAATGAATATAGTTTTTACAGCTTTTATTTAAAGTTTATTTTCTGGTATGTCTTTTACTCCAGCTATTCAAAATTACTTCCCCTCTTTTCCCCCCTCCCTTTTCCCTGTAAGAAATTTTAAAGCGTGATAAATCATAACTTCATAATATGCATCTGCTACCTTTATATGCGGTTAGTAGAACTACATTATCGTACTTTTAAAAGATACATCACAAGATACTTTAACAAAATATTTCACAATCTTACTTCTACAAGGTAGCGTTATTATATTCAACAATGAATCAATTTTTGGAAAGTTTATTAATATTCATAACCTGTATAAAAATATCGTTTAACACCTTATTAAGGTATTAAAATGATTCAATCCGCAAATGTGCCTTTATTATATTCAGCAATGAGTCAGTTTTTAGAAAGTGTATTAGGATTTAAGATTTATAACCTGTACAGAAATATCGTTTAACACCTTATTAAGGTGACAGCAAATGTGCAATTATCTTTAAAAGTACTATTATTTTATTTAAAAATTACTCAATTTTTAGGAAGCTTTAATTAATTTTCATTTAGATTAATTTTCAGAAGTGTATTAAGATTCATAGGTGCTTAGTCTCGGCAACTTTTTATAAAACTTATCGAATTCATAATAGCATTGAACCATATTATAATGGCTAAAATTGATTACACGATGCTTAGATAAATTTCACGGAATCATCATCCAATTTAACCCTTTATTAAGGATGCAGCAAACAGGGACAGAACTATATTTCGAGACGCGAATAATGTTGTTCAACGATCAACCAATTTTTAGAGAGTGTTTTAAGATTAATTTTGCGTTACGATCTTTCTTACTTTCAGATAAAAACATTCGAACTTAAAATTGTTTTCGTTTTAAATCATCAATTTTAATTTTATTAAGCAGGGGTGATTGTATCCTGGGGTATATCATTCTTTCGTATCATTTGCCCTGGTCTAAAAACTAGAAAGCTATTTTTCAACGAATATCGCAGAATTCCACGTATCTCAAGACTATTGGTTTGCAGACTTCCGCAAATCAAAAGCTTTTTAGATAAATCCTATTAACAAGACGTTTAGATACATTCTTCCGTAGAATTGCGTCTTAATCTGATTCTTCCTTCAATTAGATTTTATTTCTTTGGCTGATTTTCGCCAAATTGAATGTTTGGAACTGCTCCATAATTTGTTAATATCCCATTTCTTATTCACTCGATTTTAATAGAAAACATCGATTTTCATATTTACCAGATTTAAAAGCTACTCTTTCGTATTCACGTGTTTTAAAAATCGAACATCGCAATATCTCCGAATCCTATAATAATCTACTAATATCACAATTCTTATTCAGGCGATTTTAATATTATTGAATTAATGATTTTCGTATTAAACAGTGGTCTATTATAGTTTTACTTATTCACCTTTTCGGTGTTTGTTTACTGTCAACACATATTTTCAGAAGCATTCGAATCACTTTATGGCTTCATTGAAAAAGCATTTCGTTTAAAATCAAGAACATTTTTAATGATATATTTGCATTGATTCTTTCAAACAATTGCAATTTTGTCAGTATTATATATATTTTCACGCAATCACTACGGTTTTATACTGAAAAATGCAACCCTCAAAACAACGAAAAGGATGACAAACTACAAGCCAAAATTTTTTACGGCATTGATTCTAAAATTACTTTAAGTGCAAAAAATATTTTTCGCAATATTTCTTGCAATAATGTTTTTTCAAATTACAGTTGGAATAAATTAAAATTTTCATATTCATATTTGTAGCTAATTTTTAAAACGGTTTTGCATTAAAAAAAGTTTGTTATTTTTTATTTAATTTATTATTGATTTTATTTTAAATTTGCATTTTTAAAATGTAAATTTAAAATTTGCTTAAGATAGTATCAATAATAAATTATTGATTTTATTGCCTCTTTATCCCTATAAACGCGTCCTCTTTGCCCTTTTTGTTAAATTTTATATTTATTTAACTTTAATTTTTAATTTCATTTTTTCATTTTAATAGGACATTTCTTATATTGTTTAGTTATGTAGATAAAATTAAAAAATTGTTTAGTGGCGCATGATATTTATCCCCTGATATATCTTTTATTTAGAGGAAGGGTATACTTATGATTTTTTCCGAGGTTTTACTATTATTTCTTTAAATAAGTATCCTTCATTAAAATAATAATAATAATAAAACATTTGAATGTTTATTTTCTCGTAATTTTCAGTTTAAAATATAGCAAAATCTTTCAAGTTGTTTATCAACTAATTCTTATTTTTATGTGAAGTTAATTTATGCACAGAGATCTTTTAGTTTGCCTTTAATTATTTTTAAAAGGCTTCAAATTTTTCTGTTATTTTGATAACGAGTGAATTTCTGTGGGATATACACATTATATATTATATGAGGGTAATTTAAAAATTAAGGATAAAATTCAGTTATTACTTTATATTACACGTTTTGAAAAATTTTAACTTTGATAAGTGAGTGCTCTTTCAAATCTAAGTGGCAAGGAAGCACACAGCCCTTTTTTATTCCGAAAGAAAACAATTAGCTTTTAAATTTGGGCTTATTTTCCAAACCTTTTATTCACCTTTAAATAAAAAATTAGCTGTCTGATTTTGAGCCATACGTTGCCATATATCTCCCCTTTTTAGTTAGATTTCATGTTAATATTTTAAAAATAATTCAATCTTGCTTTTTAGATTTCAAGAGCGTCATTTTTGTTTTTACTTACGATCATTACAGCTCTTAAGCACTTCTTTTTTTACTTAATGAACTTTATTATAATATTTTAATAGACATAATCTCTTCTTTAAGCCAATATCCTTGTAAGAAAACTATTCTTTCATGGTAAAAATTTATACTGGACAGAATAATATTTTGCCTAAACTGTTTTTGTTTTTACGTAGTTCATAAGTTTTTTTTGGGGGGGGGAGGGGGGAAACAACCCTTCTTGGTATAGGGGGTGAGAAATACCTTATCTTGTTCGACTCTGCTGGAAGTCGTATTCGGGAGCAAGCGAATTCGTTTCGGTAAAGCCTAGAAAAAACTTGCGGAGTCAAATGGCTCAATTTCGGAAAGTTTATCTTTACAAAGCAATGGTCGAACGAACCGGGGGAGTGCTCGTATTTCTTTTTTAATTGCTGGGGGTCTACCCTCTTGACAGTTCTAAGAACCCCAACATGGGGTTGCAACATTTGATTGAAATAAAAGAAGAAAAAAAAGTGCTTGCTAGAGTTTTGTATGTCTTGTTTAGAAAAACTAATTTAGAGAAGGAAGTCAATAAGCTCTAATTTTATTATTCCTGGAAAATATTCATGGGGAGTTTTGAAGTTTTTTTTAGAAAATCATTTTTATTCTTATTTTTCACTCTTGTTATAAATTTGGCTAATGGTTTTTTGGACGTAGTTGAAGCATTCGCTTGGTTGTTATGTAGCTTTGAAGAATTCGAAGTAATAACGTCCTTTTCTTGAGTAATTGGGATTTTACATTATTTATTTTCAGTACTTTTTATGTATTTATTTATAGTATATAATATATTTCCTAAATCCCTCAATTTCCTAAATCCCTCAATCCTATGGCTATTTGCTGTAATTTGAATCTTTCACATTTTATGCGCATAGTGATAGACCTGAAATTAGTAAAATTATGTCATTGGCACGTAATTAGAATGACTAAGGGCTATTGAAAATTGTTTTTGGATGACATAAGGCCCGTTATGTGACGTTTATTTTTACTGACAGGAAAAGGTGTATGAAAAATTCTTGCATGTGTTATTTAATTCTGTTTATCATGAAAATTCCCTTGTCACAAAAACTTTAATCTTGTTTTTTTTTCTTTTAAAAAGTGACGTTAAATAAAATCAACAAGCAAATATGAGAAGTTTTATAATTTATAAATATATTTCATACAAACATTCTCTTTACATATGATTCTTTACTAGATATGATTCTTTACTACATATGATTCTTTACTAAATATGATTCTTTACTAAATATGATTCTTTACTAAATATGATTCTCTACTAAATATGATTCTCTACTAAATATGATTCTTTACTAAATATGATTCTTTACTAAATATGATTCTTTACTAAATATGATACTTTACTAAGTATGATTCTTTTCTAAATATGACCCTTAGCTAAATATGATCCTTAACAAAATATGATTCTTTACTAAATATGATCCTTAACTAAATATGATTCTTTACTAAATATGTTCCTTCATATTTATTTCAGAACCAGGAGAAATGCCTAAACTACCCATGAAATGCCAACTGAGGAAGCACAAAAGCAACCGCAAGCCTCGAACTCCTTTTACAACCCAACAGTTACTATCTCTGGAAAGAAAGTTCCGATCCAAGCAGTACCTGTCTATAGCAGAAAGAGCCGAGTTTTCCTCATCACTGAACCTAACCGAAACTCAGGTTAAAATTTGGTTTCAGAACAGGCGTGCCAAAGAAAAACGACTAAAAGAGGCCGAATTGGAAAAGTTGAGGATAGCCACGTCTAGGCCTATGCTATCTACTTTTGCATTTGGTGGACCTGGTTTCCTGGCTGGCTTACCGCCACCAGCACATATAGGACCCAATGCCAGTCCCAGACCCTTCCTAGGTAGCTATCCTTATCCATTCTATACGTCGTCGCCTACAGTAAACGTTTCTTCGCCAATTGTAACTGCATGCCCTCAGTGATATCCTGCCAAATTGAGGTATGACAGAGACTTAAATTCCATCGAATGGACAGCATAAAATTTGGAAGTACATAGTCAAACTCAGATTTATTTTACGTGGTTTTGCTCCATAACGAAACCAGTTTGTAGCTGAAACTCAAAGCGTTTTGGCAACTGGGTTTTATATTTTCACATACTGGAGCTTGTAATCAAAGACATTGTTTGGAGTAGAACGCAAAAACCAAACAAGAACATACTAATATTCTTGATGGTACTTATTAAAGTGCTTATTTTGTGAAGAACGTCCATTTGCTGTAACTGTTTGTTTGAGAATGCCGTAAATAACGATTAAAATTAATTTCGAATTCTATTTGAATTATTTACCAATCCTGTTTTAGGCGCGTTTTAAATTTTAAAAAAAAATATTTCCTTACATATTTATCTCTAAAGCTTTCTGATGCCGAATGCGGGTTTTTCAATTACATTTGAACAGGAAATTAACTTGTTTTTCTTAAAAGATTTTCTTATTCCAATGAAAGGAGATTTATTTAAACATACCATTTCATTTTTCTCGAAGAGGAAATGAATTCCTGTTTATTTTCATAGATGGTGCCAAACGGTTATTTCCTTGTTCTATTTTGCAATACGATACCGTTAACTTTCTTTGCTTTTCCGATAACTTAAAAGCTGTTTTAAGACTTGTAAATTTATTATATTTCTTGAGATTCTTTTTTATTGAAATCCTTATCTTTATTCAATTTTTATTTTTAAACGAAACTTCCGTTACACTTGAAATAAAAATTCTATGAATCAAACCTAATAGATAGCTTAATAACTTGTTTCAGCATATCGAAAACATTATGAAAATTTATGACTTATTTCTTAGAGCTTTTGTGTTCGCCAAACTTGCCAATTTGTTGTTGAATTCTAGTTTCAGTTACTCGAAAGAATTTTTCCTTGTTACTCGCATTATGCGTGTTTTAAATTTTTATTCCTTGTTATAAATTTTTTTTTTTTTTGCACAAGTCAAATTTCATTTAGTATGAAATGTTTGTAAATATTTGTTTTAATTTAATTTGTGCCAAATATATTTTGTGATCATTTTTTGGCGAAGATTCGTGCGATCTTTTAAATTAAGTGATATTATTTGTGTTCATAGCTACTTTCATAAAAATAAACAGTTCTCGTACGTTTTGAATACGGGTTTGAAAATGCCAATGATTTCTGGAAATATATTTAAAACCATATTTTTCTTTCTTATTTAAGTTCAAAGTATAGATGAGAATTGATAAAACTATTGGAGATAAGATGGCATGGTTCCTTAACATAATCGAACTTAAACTAATAATGCTTACATATTAAATAATGTGCTTAGATATTTCTTTTTTCAACAGTTCATATTTTGTGCTAGAGTTCAATTTGAAGCTAAATATTTTTAAAATAGTTTAATTTGGAATTTATTAACTATGAAAATTATTAAGAATATTATTTATTAATAATAATTTTTATGTATAATATTTTAAGAATAATATTTTAAGAATAATTTTTATTCATAATAAATTTTGTTTATAATTTTTTCTGTTTTGTACTTCTTTTATTTTTATTTTACCAGCCATAATAACTATTTATATTGCTCAGTCAAAATTTAACACCTATGCATATATCTTATCTATTAAGCCTAATTTATACAGAGTCTTTTATTTTAAGAGTTTAGACAGGTATTAATAAACCAAGCTAAATGGTGGAATTTAAAATGAAATTAAGAAATGTAATTATGATAAATTATAGCCATTTTATTTTTTATTTTTTGCTACACTGTTAAAAGCCACAATGCTTTCTATAAATAAATTGTATGTAAAGTTATGTAATTTATACCATTAATGTACAGATTTACTTAAATTATGAACTGTATTCATCTTAGTAGTTCCTTGTTTTCGACTGTTCTTTCGTGTTGTAATAAAAAAAATGTGTAAATAAAATATTGAATTTTATTAAATTGGTTTTTGTATATTTTTTTACTACACTGTATAAACACAATGCATTATGAGGAATTAATTTTTTTTTTTTTTTTTTTTTTAAATTTTAAGAGCCCTTTAATCCTCTCCCGTTAAAATTTATTTGTCGAAGAAGTGGAGATAGGAAGGGAACATTTTAAATATGCTTTTCATGCTTTTCGTAAAATTTTCCGAAATTAACAGACGATATTATCTTTCTATAATTATTTCTTGATACATGTGGAATACAAGGTTGCCTCCCAAACAATTCCCTCATTTGAAGACCTGTCATTTCAAAATTTAAGAGTTGTCATTTGAAAAAAGAATCGTTATAAAACATTTCTTACCTTGTTAAAATACACGAAGTACGAAATTTAAACCTAATTGATAATTTATAAAATGAACTTAATCTTGCTGCTCGAACAATATGCTAACACTAACGTATGATGGTGCACCGCTTGCACCAAAAGCAAACAATAATAAGCAAGTAAAAAGAGGCGAAATCAGAACTGCCAAAAAAAGAAAATGAGTTCTTACTGAATCTAGTAATCATGTCACCTTTTTAAATAATACATCTCTAAATAACTAAAACAAATTTTCGCTTAAAACTCACCAGAATTACTTGATATTATTAATACCTTATGAAGTACAGCTGATTTGAGATCAGAAATTATATAAGTTATTTCATTAAAAACAAAATTATCTGTTTGAAAATATCGTCTCGCAGAATAAGCTGTAGTAAACAGCTTCATACTTTCTTAACGGAAAAAGAGTTGGAGATTGTTGTATATTGAAAGCACCATCCATACAAGTAAAAGAACATACAGTTACCTGTTTTTAAATTTTTGATAAGTACCTCTGTTTTTATGAAATTACTCTAAAAAAAAAATATATCTATATATTTTTTTGCGTTTATCAAACTGATTTTCCTCTGTTAAAACTGTAATAAAATGAGATTTAAAAGAATTCAAAAACAGAGAAGCGTGTCGTTTTAAAATATTTATTCGAAACCACAAATCGCATCATTTTATTGTTCAAAGTCTTGAGGAAAAATTCATAAGTTCGAAAAATTATCAAGCACTTTTTCAAATAATCTAATCAAGCCACCGACCTTTTTTGAGAGAATAGTAATACATTTCTTTTTTTATTTTATAACCGTTGTTGAACAGCCGACCTAATTTTTTGGGTTTACAATTATTAATGTTCAGCTCTGCAGTCTAGTAATTTTGAACCCAATCCAGAAGGCAAGAGAATTCCGGGATTAAGTATTTTATCCATCGTTGAACAGCCGACCCAATTTTCGGGTTTACGTTTACGACTACTATTGTTCAACTCCTTAGCCTTGTAATTTTGAACCAATCCAGAAGACAAGGAAACTCCTGGATCAGTACCCCCAGAGGTATTGATTTGTTGTGGGAACATGGAGGACTTTGAGACTCGACAGATTTAACGTGCATCAGTCACCATTTACTACACGGGGAGTCTTCGGCCGGCGAGGATCGAACCCACGACCTCTTGGATATGGGCCCAGCGCCCTACCGACCAGGCTATCCCGGCCGGGGGATTAAGTATTAGGAAAAATTTGACTTCGATTTTTTTGATGGAACTAACCTGCATTTACGTTATATGGCGAGGAAAACCCCCCGTGGGTAGACTGACGCATATGAGTCTCTAAACCATGATCCGTCTAACACACTTTACGTCAGCACTGTGGCTGGTGCGGAATTCGTATCGTCCAGTCATCGCTGGGATTCGAACCCGGTTACACTAATGAAAAGTTCCTGGTAAACGCTCTTTCCCCTAAGCTACTCTAATATTAAATGAACAAACTTTTGTTGTCATAGTATTATTAGGCAGCATAATACCTTTCAAAAAAAGGTAGTAAATAAAGGTGTCGGTTTATTATAGATTATTTGAAATTGCACTTGATAATTATTTGAACTTCTGCGAATTTTTCCACAAAACTTAAAAGCAATAAAATGATGCGATTTGTGGTTTTGAGTAAGTTATTTACAACTACACTTTTCTCAGTTCTTAGATTTTTACTTTATTTTTTATATCTAATTTTGCTCTGGTTTAAACTGAGGAAAACCGATTTGAATGACGCTACAAAATTCTTTTAACGTTAATTGAATAAATAAAAAAAAAAAGATTCCAAAAACCTAAAAGCAAATAACTGTATATTCTTTTACTACCTATCAAAAATTGGTGATTGCAGAATTGTATTTGCATAATATTGTCACAGCAAAACGAATAGAGAATTTAAAATACCGCACGCTTATTATTTCAAATTCTGATTGGGCGTCTACCTTATACTTCACGTGTATCGGTAGATAGTGCCAAAAGGAGTAATTATCCATCATTAGTTCATTTGTGAAAATTTAAGGGATTAAAAGCATATTTAGAATTTTTCCTCCTCATCTCCACCCCTTCGATAGTTGAGTTTGTCGAAAAACGAAGGGCCTCTTAAAATTCATCATGCTGAATTTACATTCAGTATGATGAATTTTAAGAGGCCCTTCGTTTTAATTCACCATTTTAAATTTATTTACAATATAATTATTTATGGGCATTTAGAATTTGATCACATAGGCTCATTCTTATTTTTAACTCAATATTCAAATGCATTCAGAGAGTGTAATGAATCTTCAAAGAACTTTCTTGTTTTTATTAAGGTCTTAATCAAGGATATGCATAAAGTATGCAAAAAACATGCACGAAATGTACTAAAGAATGCTCAAAATGCGCTTAAAACATGAAAAAAAAAACATGCACAAATTATCCTCAAAGTATGCGCATGTTTATTACACCAAGTTATTTTATTTTATTTTATAACCATCGTTGAACAGCGGACCTAACTTTAGGTTTACGACTACCATTATTCAACTCCATAGTTTTTTAATTTGGAACCCAATCCAGAAAACAAGGAAACTCCTGGATCAGGCGGAATTTGCCTTCGTGGAGGACTTTTTGATGGAACTAACCAGTATTTGCTTTACATGGAGAGGAAAACTACGAAAATCTCCCATGATTATTCTGATTACAAGGGAACTATAACCCATGATCCATCTACCACTGAGAATATTTCACTTTAACAAGCAACCGATATACAGCTGTGCGAGTCGGTTGCGGAATTCGTATCTACCAGTTATCACTGGGATTCGAACCCGGTCCACCTCATTGGGAGGCGAACGCTCTATCCCTTGAGCCGACACGGCTCTCACTTACATTTACATATTTACCAGTCCGAAACCAATACCTTTTTTTTTACCAGTACCAATGTAGGTAAAGAAAAGTCCTGGTAAAAAAAAAAGGTATCGGTGTAGGGAAAATATTTGAAATGAGAAGAGGAGGTTGAAGTTCCTTTTTGCTGTTAATTCAATGCCAAGTTTCAACTATTGCACTGAAACAATGTGTAATTTTTTTTCTAATTTTTTGTTTCCTATTTATGACATTTATTCATTAAAAATTTATTAAAGTTTAATTGCGAAAAAAATATTTAAATAATCCATTTTTAAATTAATTAAATTTAAAAATTAAATTTCAATAAAAAGAACATATCTTTTAAGAGAAATTAAAATAATTCTTCATCTTCATAAAAATTACAGAAAAGTTTTTTTAAAAAAAAAATATTATAAAAACATTTTTTCCACTCAGAAAAAGAAAAATTAATAATTCTTCCCTTTTTAAGAAAAAAAAAAGTTATTTGAAGCTATAATTATCATATCTTCCTTTCAAAAAATAAACTATTTCTCCTAGATTGAAAAAAAGAAAAAAGAACGAATAATACGTCGGACAACCAACCATGACCAAGTATTTTATTTCGACCAACCAAGTAGTTCTCGTTAAATTCATCGTTCTCACTACAAATTCCATAGCTATAGAATAATGCATTGTAGTCATAATTCGGCATATTTTAAAAACGAAGTAAATGGTTAGTTGACAAGTGACTACTAGACATGAACAATGAACTTCCTCTCAGCTTGCAATTCTTGTGAATGAAATAGTAAAACCTCTGTTTACTAGCATTTCATTCTTAGAAATCAGCTTTGTTATAGTAGTTGCAACCAGCTGATCTATTCAAAGAAAAGTAAATAGGTGTTGGCTGTAAGATCTCAAGATAGATGACATAGCAGTTACAAAGTGAAGAAAATTGACGATGGGGTACTCTCATGAACTGATAAGTATGGCTTGCAGACAGCTTTGAAGTTGCCGAAACGAAATTTTTCATTTCAGCAATTTTTTTATGTATTTCATCTATTTTATTTTAAAAATTTTAAAACTCAACAAAATATATGCCATTTTAGAGTTTTTATTTGATGAAGTAGAGGTCACAGGCAGTTGATCCCATAGAGTTGAAATACTACTATTTCAACTCTATGGTTGATCCATTTATTCAAGAAAAAGTAAATAGGTGCTGGTTGTTGGAACTCAAGATAGATGACATAGCAGTCACAAGTGAAGAAAATTAACGATGGGGGTAATTTCAGGAACTGATAAGTATGGTAATTTGCAGTTAACTTTGAAGTTGCCGAAAGTTAAATTTTTTAAACATTTAAAAAAAAAAAAAAAAAAAAAAAACTGATTATAAAATTTTTTTTCTAACTTATATAACACTATTGAGTTGATATAAATAATAAAGTGACAAAAGGTTGAAAAATAACGGGAAAAATTGAATTGCAAAAAAATAAAAAAATTGCAAAAAAGGTTTTCAAATTGATAAATTAGCCACAAAAAGTATGAGAAGGTAAAAAGGGCAAATGACATCAAAAACCAATCTATCTACGTGTCAAAAGCTGCCTAAATATATAGATGGTATGAACATAAATTATTTTTTTTTCCATACACCTAACGATTAAAATAAATTATACTATTCAAAATTGTCTCATTTCACATTACAAATAACTTGATTAGTAAAGTGATATGTTTTAAAATGATTAAACTATTTCATTATTTAATAAAAAGATGAATTTCCTTAATAAAATTAACATTCAATTTTTAATATTTTACACATGAACTCTTAAGAAATTCGTTAAAATCTAAGTATTTCATTTTAATTTGAACTTATGAAAGTACTGCATAAGGCAATAATTCAAAAGGAAAAAAAAAAGAGGGAAATTTAATGCGAGTATTGTGTCTAGAAAAAAATATTGCAATAATTTTATCCACTTTTGTAATTCTTCTTACTCTATAATTAAAAATAATTGGTGTATAAAATTTTGTACGCTTTACATTTATAATCAAATTTTAATTTAGTGTGTTAAAGAGGGCATTAATTAAAAATAAAGTATGTTAAAAAATTAATAATTATATTCTAAAGTGTTGATTAGATTATTTTGTTTTTTTCTATAAATAAAATATATTGTACAAAAAAATTATTATCTTTTTCAAAATTACTTTGCTCTTTATCAAAATCAACAGTCTCCTTCACCATCTCATACGTCCGCGACAGGATTCGAACCTGCAATCTTCTGATTCGAAGTCAGACGCCTTATCCGTTAGGCCACGCGGACACAGTTCATAGTGATTCTGGTACATTTAGGATTCAAGGCATGTATCGGTTACTTTTTTTTTTAATGCAAATTAAGAAGGGGTAACAAGTTTTGGAGCTTAAAATAAGACAGTATATTAGTAATGTCAACTTAGGATCCGATCAGCTTTTATGAATTATTGTATAATATAGATTTACTCTTGTATATTTTAATTTTGTATTTTTTTTCTACCTGACTTAAAAATGTAACAAAGTAAGATAATTTTATTGTGTATGTATTATACACAATTTTTTTTTAAAATTTTAAATAAAAATATACGTTTTGAAGGTTTTTCAGAAATGATATCAGACACGATTATTATGTAATAACGACAAAGAATTTTGCTTGTTTCATTACTAGTAAACTAATGTATGAAAATACCATGAAATTATAATCAAATGACCCAGACTATTGAAAAAAAAAATACTGCAGTCTGGTGTAATTAAGAGACTAAAGACCTGGAATGTGATAGTACGGTAGCAGGTTCATAACCCTCTCAAAATCACTAAAGAGCTCTCTTATTTACTGGAGTCCCAAGTTCTGAGCAAATTTTAGTTATCAACGACTAGCAAATTCAAATATGTCTAAATTAAGTTGAAGAAAGAGAATGATAGCGTAATCAGTTGCCAAAATTGGCTTCTTATTTATTAAGCCAACCTTTATACCTCAAATTTTTTATCAACGTTAAAATCATGTTAGCTGTATCGAGCTATGCTTCCTTTCCCTTTTCATTAGCCAAGAAGCACTTAATAATATTAAATAGGTCCAAAGTATTTATTGACTTAATCAGCTTTCGGTATTTTGCCAAGGAAAATAAATAAAACATCCACAGTTCAAGTGGCTTACACTTGAAGCATAGCTATAATCTCAATCTATAGATGCCATCTTGCAGTGAAGAACGGACAAATAATTTAAATATTTGAGAAGTTCTAAAACTTTTTTAGAAATCGCCATATTGGCAACATTTTACCACCAAGATGAAAACTATCAAAATCAATGCCTTTTTCTCATTTTTTGGAAATTTTTATGAGTAGAGATAACGCAGCATTGGATCAAGTTATTAAAAACTAAATTACTGATTAAATACTAAATACTGATGCTTTTGTTTTTCACAAAACTGCGACTTTCCTCCCTTTTGACGTTTTGCGCCATTTTCAAACTAAGCATAGAGGGCGCTGGGCTGGCTTTAGATAGGCTTAACTTGTCCTAACAGTCATGAGTAACTGTTACAAACTCACAGCAGTTATGAAAATAGCATATTATTTGTAAAAAAGCATAATGTTATATTACGACGAGGCCATCAAAAAACAGCCTTAAATATAAAAATCTAGCTTTATTTGAAGTTCAATTACAAAATTTACTACAATACCTACTGTGGGGATGGTAGTTATCGACAATGTCAACCTTCATTTATGAAAAGGTACCTCACCATAGAATCGAATTAACATGTCTTATATACTAGTGAATTGGAATTATATTTTTTGTAGTGGTAGCTACTCTGGAGTACTCCCCCACCAGAATTATATCTGTGACAGAATTCGATGAATAGGATACCACTAGATGATTCATTGCTGTTTTGTGAGAAGACGGGAGAGCTGTATTAAAATCACCGTACTTTTTTAGTGCTGATTGTGAGAGCTGTATTAAGCTCACGGTCGTGGTCCCTCCTGTGTTGCCTTTAACAGTCGAGTGTATAGGTTGTACGTTATGTGTGATCGAGACTGAGAAGCAACAGCTTGAGGAGGTCAATATCGCATAATTCCCGAGCAATCAAATTTCAAATTCACAACTTCCTTAAAATTCGGTTTTTAAGGAACTATTCGATCGATTTCGTTCAAATTTTGTGTTTTGCCTCAAAAAATTACATCGTTTAAAATAATTTAAAAATTAGTATACCTTAAACTGTAAAATTCCATGATTATAATTAAATAATAATAATAATTATTATTATTTTGTATGGATAAATGAATTATATAATTGTGTGCAAATTTTTTTCGACGAGCTTGAACAATTCTCGAGATACGGAGAATTACGCAAAAAAGTACTATCAACATTAAGACCAAATGTTGGACCATACTTGTGACCAAACTGTTGAAACCGTATTTTCATGATTGTGGCTAACCCTACCCCTATATTTTGATTGTCAGAAATCGAAATCCGTCGAAGTAAAGGTATGTTTATCCATAGAAAATACGTTTTGTGTTTTTTTCTTTTCTTTGCGCACTATGAAACTTACGTTTCAATGTATGTAATATGAAACTCATACGAGTTGAAAGGAAATCAAAATTACCAGTAAAACAAGCAGATAGCAATTTTAAATCGAAAAGAATTTCCGATATATACGTCCTTCCCCCCTTTTTTTCTAAAAAAAAAATTATTTTTTTTTTAAATGTGAAAGTTATATTTGAAACTGATACCAACTATTTAAAATGACTTACAAATGCTAGAGAGAAAAGTGGAATAGCGATAATAAAATTTATGAGATCATTTTTTACCCTTTTTTCAATGCAAAATATTCATTTCCTTGAATTTTGAGGATTTTTTTGCCGTTTGCCATTTATAAAGATACATCGAGTGATTTTTGCATCGCGTGAGCTCGGCTAGCTGTGACCGCAAAAGTTTACCGTCACACGACACTTCCTACCCTCGGATCTTATTTTGCAATAATATCGTTTTGCTCTCTCCTTGTTTACTTTGTAAACAATGTGATTAATGGTTAAGTTTTGTTTATTTTCAGTAATGAGTGGAAGGAAGATCATTATGAAGCCTAATTCGTAACTTAAGGTCGGGAAACTATTTTGAAGTTGAATATTCTATTTATGAACCAAGAATATAGAATATCAATAATGTTCTTTTTACTTCTTTACAAAATCGTCGTGTTTTTGTTAAAGTATGTATATTTAACTTAGTAACATTAGGGTCATTAAATGCCGATGGAAATGTGAAATATTTATAGTTCTTAAAAAAGAACGTTTGCTTTCAAAATCTGTTTTTATCAAAGATAAATAAATGTTATAAAAATGAACTCTAATTCTAAGAAAATATTTTTAAGATTAATAATAGTTTTTATGTACTTTGAATTTTTTAAAGAGATTTTTAAGAACATTAAATAATGATGCCTTTAATTTTCTAGTTAAAGTTTTACTGTAGAATTTGTTTCATAAGAAATTTCTAATGTATGCATTTTTGATCGAATTACAATAAAAAAGTAAACAACTATTTCTCAGTTGTTTAGTAAATTCAAAATAATCCTTATAAAAAATTTTTAAAACTACCATTTTCTAGAAATCTTTTTTTAAAAAACATTTTTTTTTAATCATTTAAATTATTGTTTGATAATTTATGGGGCTGATGGTACTGCAAGTGATAAATAGTTTAATTATTATTTACTTATTTATTTAATTTTATTTATTTATTTACTTATTATTTATTTATTTAATTTTATTTATTTATATTATATATCATTTTTTTTATTTATTTGTTTATATTATATATTATATATAATTTTTTTTCAAGTTTTCGCTAATTGATATATTATATGTATAGCGATGTATAGCAAATGTCTAACAAATGTATATATAACGACCAAATTACTATATTTCCTGTAAGAAATAAAGGAATATATGTGATTGATGGATGGCACCTTTTGATCCACATTCCATTATTTTGTTTTTAAAATAACATTTTACCTAAATCATTATTTTTAATGTCGCTTTTAACATTTTAATTTCAGTGTGTAATTTATTGGATTTATTTTTATTCCATATAGTGTAGCAATACAACGAAATGCTGTAAGAACAATAAGATATCAGTTAAAATGGCTCGGTTAAAATATATATATATATATATGATGTAATCAAGTTTAAGAGGTCCGATAATATGGTTTAACTTTGAACAATATTAATACAGTAGATTATGGTTAACCTGTTTCAATATTTTTAACAGCGTATTTAGCGCCGTTTAGCACTGCATACTAGCATTTGTAGAAAGGAAAAAATCTTGCCTGTCATCAATCAATCATTGTATTATTGAAACCATTTAATCTTTTCAAACATTTTTTCCAATTTGGCACCAAATTTAAGAACATGAGAAAAGAGCCACCCAGAAAGTTCCAAAAGAATATTCTATTCATCTTTTTACAATTTAATCCTTCGCTTTCACGTAAATTTTCTATTTGTTCAAATAGGAAAGCGCCATTTAACTTTGAATATTTTTCCCATGGATTCAACAGTTTTCCTATTTTGTGTTTATCATGGCTCATTACCGAAATTTCTTAAATAGTTTGCTAAGATGCTAAAATGCCGGATTTAGCAACATGAATTCCATTGAAATTGTGGAGATCAAGAGTGTTCCAATTCCTCATTAGGTCATTAAGACATCATCGATCACGTGTGTACTGACAGCCAATCCTATTCATGGTCAAATCACGATGACAGTTTTAATCCTCTTTAAGGCTTTGCTTTAGACATGGGCAGTAATAAGAAGGGTTTTAGTAGGGGTTTTTGTTCCTAAAGTCAGTATTTTTTTTTTTTTAATCTTTTCAATCTTCTTCTATTTTTTACTGTCAGTTATCTTCGAAATTAGTCTAGAAAAATTTTCAATTTTAAAAATCAATATTAAAAAAATCATTGTTTCTTGGCGGATCAAGGTGCTAATACATAAATCAACAAAATTTTAAATCAGTTTCATTATTCTACATCAATATATATAATTCTGACGAAATGGAAACAAATTGCATAATTAATTCCTTAAATCCTATCGTCTCTTTGCCTGGTCGGCTTTAAGTATACAACAGAATCTCATTGGAATAAATTTTGGAAATAAATTTGATAAAAATCATTTTTAAGGATAACATTTAAAAATAAATTTAATAGTACTTTCAGTTCAATGCAAACCTCAAATGCCAGAAAAGGGCTCTTACTTTTGCGTCAAGGTATTCTCATCAGGGGTGTTCAAATCCTTTTAGTGTTGCCAATTTCAGTCAATATTTTGGGAAAAATATTTCAAGTTCAATTAGATATTTAATAAATAAATAAATTCACGGTGTCTAAATTTTGTATATTAGATTCTTATTTTTTCAGTCCAAGTTGTTTTAAGTTACACATAGAAATCAATTTAATAGTAATTTCAGTTTAATGTAAACTTCAAAGGCCACAAAAAGGCTCTTGCTTTTTCATCAAGCTTTCGTCAAGGTATTAGTTAGTTAGATATTCAATAAATAAATTATTGTATGATTATTAAATATCTAATTTACTATGTGTATTTTAAATTATGTGTTATGTGTATTCTAATTTATGTGCCTTTTATGTGTATTCTAAATTTTGTAAATCAGATTCTCATTGTTTCAGTCTAAGTTTACTATTTAAATATGCAATAAATAAATAAAACTAGAAATCAATTGAGAAATAATATGCTCTTGACATTTTTCGAAATGCTACATAAAATGTGTTTTTCGAATTTCAGTTCAATTTTTTTTTTCGAAACGAGTCGAAATATTTCCTATCGGCTCAAAAGATATGAAACAGATATGAAACCATTAATATTTCCGCCGAAAAGTTAGACTACTAAGTTAGTTAGAAACAAAGTGCCCCGTAGCAAACAAGTCAACTTATTGCATGTGAGCTTGTTTTTGAAATCAAATATTTTTCAATTTCACCTCAAACTAATTTAGGCGATTTGGATCAACTATTATCTATAGTGACACTAAGGAAATAAATAAATTGTTGACAAACTGCAAACTCCCATGAAATATTTTGTTAAAAATATTTAGAATCTATTCCACATAGATAGATATACCTATTTTGCAAAAATCGAAAAAAAAAATGAATAAAAAGCTTTGTAAATCAGGCTATTGCTGTTTCATTCTAAATTTACAAAATAAAATGCATGAAATAAGAAGAAAAAAAATTATTTTTCCACTTTTAGAAATGCTAAGCAAAATTTCTTATGTAATCAATCAACTTCAGTTCCTTTCTAAAAGCGTTAAAAAATTTTCATTCGCGCTCAACAAACATGAAATCTAAAATATTTCTGTCTTGAAGTTTGACAACAATGTCATTTATCGAAAATATATTAGTCTGAAACAAAATGTTCCGTAGCAACTGGTCTGCTTATTGCGTGAGAGCTTGTATTTGAATTCAAACAATGTCCAATTTCACCTCAAGCTAATTTAGCCTGTTTGTACCAACGATTATCCATTGTGGCACTTAGGGAATAGAAAATTGTTGACAAACGGCGAACGGTCCAACAGACAGGAGAAACAACTTGATCATAATTTCACGTGACTAGATGTAATCAAAAAGTTACACGAGCCATACGTTTTCTTCTATTAGGGTTATAAATTCTGGTAATACACGTTACAACTTTATTATGGCAAATTAGTATGCGAACCCTCTCATGTTAATACCGGTTGTTATCTAATGACAAATATTTATTTTGTGTGTTAAATTTTCTAAGGGAACAGCTTTTAAAATTGACGTAGGCAAACAAATTTTACTTTTTATTCGGGGCGAGTTTAAGGTCGTTTCGTTGTTATTTTTAAAAGAACGGTCTTTTTGAAACAATTTGATGAGTAAATTGAACCTTTCATGATTGATTTACTTGTATAAAGTTGAAAGCAAATTACATTTTTAGAGTACTATTTGAAACTTATTTCCCTAATGGCTTAAAGCAAAATTATGTTTATGATAATGTCATTAAATGTTTAACAAAAATATTCCTTTATTTGTAACACTTAAACACTTACATATTTTTTCTTTCTCTGTCTGTTAATAATAAGCTAAAATTTTTCTGGTTTAGTTGCTGTTACCTTTCGCTTAAAGGTTGCTTTTCGCTTATGAAGTTGAGTATATATATATATATATATATATATATATATATATATATATATATATATATATATATATATATATATATATATATATATATATATATATATAACATTATAATACATATAGCTTCATAACATCATTTATGTTTGTTTAAATACTTAAAAAGTCATTTTCGAAAAGATTAAAAAAATAAATCTAAATGATTACTCTAAGTTTTTTATTTCTATAAAAATACAAAATCATTCTAAATAATTAACGTATAGATTAAACACTACCTAAATTCTTTACCAAAAAAGCCTAATAACCTAATAAAACCTAACTGACCTAATAAAACCTAACCTAATAACCTAATGCAACCTAATAAAAGGTATCTAAATAGATACTTAACGTACATCTACTTTTTAAACACTATTTG
This sequence comes from Parasteatoda tepidariorum, assembly GCF_982258835.1. NCBI lineage: Eukaryota > Metazoa > Arthropoda > Arachnida > Araneae > Theridiidae > Parasteatoda > Parasteatoda tepidariorum. The sequence goes on from NC_141764.1 coordinate 66,305,226, forward strand.
AATTATCCCTTGAGCAAATCTAATAAAATTAATAATAACTATAGTTTTGCCAATAGATAGAGGAATACCCGAATTTATAGTGCCTTAATATGAGAAATACATATAGGTAGATAAGCAAATTTTAACAATAAAAATATTTCGATACAAAACAATCCATGCGTAACAATTCCTTACATCCAATACCGCGAATATTGAAGAAAAAAAAAATTGTATAAAGCACTGCATTCGTTTTACAATACGTAATTCCATTAACCGCACGTGGACAAACATGGCTGATACTCTATACGACTCAGCATTTAGTCACCCCGTTAACCAATCGGCCGCCAATTAGATACTCGGCTTCCAATCTTATCCCTCACTAACTAATAAAAGAGACTTTGCCCGAAGACGAAGAGGGAGTAAAAAAAAAGAGAAAAAAAAAGAGATTACTGGTATCTCTTAATTCTCTCCCCACTTCTCTATTGGTCGACCCCTATAGAACCCAAACCCGATAAAAAGTACTGGTCTTATCATTTTGCCTGACGGTCAACTCACTGTGATTCATATGTCCGGGTACGCTTGACCGGCGTAAGGCAGAGGAGAGAGGGGAACACCAAGAGCATGCCCGGACGTTAGGGTGCCCGGATAGGGGGATGCTGGACGATAAGGCTTTCTGAGTTTCCGGAATCAGAAGAAAAGACGCCATCTCTTATCAAGCTTTGAAGGTAGCATTAATTCATGAGTTGACTATGACTTTGTCAATAGCAAGCGATAACGGGAATCAATGGGGGGAGTTAACTTGTCTTTTCATCTGGGTACTGCGTCACCCCTTCATGCGTGTGTCACCCTTACTTTTTTTTTTTCAATTTTACCAGTTATTTTTTTTTTTTTTTTAACTGTGATTGAAGGGTATTTGTAATAGCTGATACGCTTCCAGAAAAAGTAATTTAGAATGCTTAGATGATATTTTTTCTCTCTCCTTCTTTTTATTGATTGATATTGAGTTTCTTTATTGATCATGTCTAAAAGAATTTGTGAGGATTTAATTGTTTTACGCTTTTATTGGAAAAATCATGAATTGTGTGAGAATCTGATATTTTGTTTTAAATCATTGGAGTTAGAGAGAAGGATCTAAAGAAGAATCAATGCGTTAAATTGCGTTCTTTCTTTCTTATCATTATTCTTTTGTAAGTTGAGTTAATTTTCACTATTGTTCGGATACAGTAAATTTATTGGACTTAATTTTTTCATTAAAAGAACACCACTGTAGTTTTTTTTTTCAAAAAATTGTTTTTCCTTATTTTGGCACAAAACAAGTTTGAAAACCTTTTTCAACTAACAAAAAAAAAAAAAAAAAAAAAAAAAAAAAAAAAAAAAAAAAATAGAAAAAAGAAAACACTTATGCGTATAAATATTAAAATTTTTTTTTCTCCTTTAGATCATATGCTTGAAGTCAACTACAAGGAAATAGGGTTTTTCTTAAAAAAAAACACACGAAAGCACATTTTAAATTACAGTGAAACATTATTATTTAAACAAGTTTTGAACAATACAATTTCGAACAATGCCAATTTTGAGTTTACGATTGTTAATGTTCAACTCCGTAGACTTGCACTTTTGTACAAAACCCAAAAGGCAAGGGATCAAGCATTAGGACAAACTAGACTTCATGGAAGAACCTTTTGATGGAACTAATCCGCATTGGCGTAACAAGGAGGTGAAAACCACGAAAACCTTCCACGGATTGCCCAATGGTTAGGGTATTCTAACCAATGATCCGTCTACCACTGAGTATATTTTACTTCAGCGTCGTGGTTAGTTGCGAAGCTGAATTCGTATCAACCAGCCACCGCTGAGAATTGAACCTGGTGTTCAGTACAATGATAAAATCCTCACATCTATAATTGTTTTAAAATTTTAAATAAATAAAAAAATATTCGCCATCATTATCAACACTTTTGCGTTACCATTTTATATTTAAACTTCCTATTTTAGCATAAATGCTAAGGAGACAATTGCTTTTCTTATTTTGTTATGAGCTGTTTTAAAACGGCAAAGAGTAATAAGCGATCAAGTATGAAAAAGATCCTGAGTGAAAATATTTAAGTTTAAAAGGCCTGACATGCAGCAGGAAATATTGCTTTATAGTTTTTATCAGTTAACAATGTCTTCGGAGCATGAAATCTGTAACTATTTCTGAAAATTGTTGAGGATAAATATCTCGCTCACTAAGCAGTACGCATCTAGCCGCGCATTTCGATATCCTTCCGTTTTACTTAAATTGTATTTTCAAACCTTCTGCTATTTTCGGAATGACCGGTAGTAATATAAAACGGCCTAACTATGGTTAACAAAGTAATTGCTAAATAGTGAACAAACAGTGCTTAATAGGGACCCTTAAAGAGTGCTTAACAAAGAGTTAAACAGTGATCAAACAGTAGAACGGTGACCTGTTAACAGGTCTTAACAAAGAACCATTTTTAGAATCCTACGAAAGATAGCGTAAGTTGTATGAACTGAAACTAAATCATATTGCTTTTTTAGATAAAGAATTCCAAGAATCTGAAGTGGAAATATTAGTTGATTGAAAAATTATATTCGCTTCAAAAATATGCAGATTAGAAATGACATTTGACATCTTTTAGGTTCTCAAAAATGGCAACTTTAAGCTTTATGTTTCAAATCAATTCTTTTGTTTTTTCTTATTCACGTTTGGTAAGTCTTGAAAACTGGTGCCTATTTATGAGTGCTTGAAACACCTCGATTGTTATTTCCAATCTGTTTATTTTTGACGCGAATAAAGTTTTTCTATCAAGTAATATTGCGTTATTATTAATTTCTTGAGAGTCATTGCAAATCCGCAATAATTCCAAACTGTGCCACACACGCAATTCACAATAATTCCAAACAAAACCCTTTTAGCAAAATACGTATTTTTAAAATTTTTTTTAAGGAAAATGGTTAATGTTTTCTTAGGTTAAAATTTTTGTTATGAAGTATATTCTAATAAGTTTTCACATCGATATTAAAATAGAGAATAAACTAAAATAACAAAAACAAATAAATAATAAAAAAATTTATGAATGTTATGAGGGTACGTAAGGAACAAATTTCCATCATTTTGTGCTTATAAGATACATTTCATGTCGCTTAAATTTAGTTAAGAGAAACTATGAAAATATCATTAAGTTAGAATTCAGAGGAGAAGCTCTTCACTTAGCTTATAAACACCATCTCGAACATTAAGTCCAGTTAATGTTCTTGTTAATATGTTTACTTTACGTACACGAATTTAAATAATTGCTTTCGGTTGTCAGGTTTTCAGGTTTACTACTTATGTAGTTAAAATATATATACTTACGTATAATACAGGGTGTTTATAAAGTCCCGGACCTATTGTGATGTTTAATAACTTATAAAATAATAAAAATAGATTAAAATTAATAACATAAATGGTTAGATAGACTCAAAAAGTTTCATGACCCTTGTTAATGAACTTCCACTTGTGCCCCCTTCGTCGCAGGGAGAATATCAAGTCGATAGTCAATTTCACGCCAGGTAGCGGCAAGCATGTCGGCATCCACAGAGGCTATTGCGGTTGTAATTCTGGCTATCAGGTCATCAGTGTTCGACACGATCCTCCTGTAAACATTGTTCTTTATAAATCCCCAAAGAAAAAAGTCCAGCAGCGTTATATCAGGTAATCTTGGTGGCCAAGGAATTGGACCACCTCGCCCTATCCATCTTCCTGGAAAATGGTCATTCAATAAACTACGACCGATGATACCCCAATGAGATGCTGCACAATCTTGTTGCAAAAAGACATGCGGCTGAAGCTCTTCTAGTTGTGGAAATACGAAGTTTTCCAACATGTCTAAGTATACGACTGATGAGACCGACGACTGATGAGACAGGAAGATGAATTGGGCTAGGAGGTCCAATTCCTTGGCCACCCAGATCACCTGATATAACGCTGCTGGACTTTTTTCCTTGGGGATTTATAAAGAACAATGTTTACAGGAGGATCGTGTCGAACACTGATGACCTGATAGCCAGAATTACAACCGCAATAGCCTCTGTGGATGCTGACATGCTTGCCGCTACCTGGCGTGAAATTGACTATCGACTTGATATTCTCCCTGCGACGAAGGGGGCACAAGTGGAAGTTCATTGACAAGGGTCATGAAACTTTTTGAGTCTATCTAACCATTTATGTTATTAATTTTAATCTATTTTTATTATTTTATAAGTTATTAAACATCACAATAGGTCCGGGACTTTATAAACACCCTGTATATTACGAAAGTAAATGTATGCCAGAATCGTTAAAAATATGTGGCTATTTATGTTGCTGTCTAATGCCACTTGTCAATACTGAGAAGCTTATTTTAAGACAGAGGGATGCGCTTCTTCTTGTTTTTCCAGTGGTTCGATCTATGACCAAGAATTCGACTTCTGCAATACGTATACGTTGCATCTCGTTTTACAAGGACACATTCACACACCATCTATCCGCAGATCGTAATTTTGACAATTCAGTGTCTCCAGAGGTATTGATTTGTTATGGAAACCTGGAGGAATTTGTGACCCCGACAGATTTAGCGTGAACCAGTCTCCATTTTGTACACGAGGAGTCTTCGGCCGATGGGAAACGAACTCTTGAGCATTAGCTCAACGTCTTACCTATCAGGCTACCCCGGTCCTGCTATTTCTGTTAGTTTGCTTCCTTATTAAATAAGATTTTAATTATGTTCATCAGAAATTTAGAAGCACGTTTTTATTATGTTATGCTTGTTTGGCAAGCGAGGATACTGACATTAGTGTGCGTTATTAAACATTAGGCATTTATTTAGGGCCGGGATAGCCTGGTCGGTAGGGCACTGGGCCCATGTCCGAGAGTTCGTCGGTTCAAACCCCGCCGGCCGAAGACTCCTCGTGTAGTAAAGTGACTGAAGCACGTTAAATCTGTTGAGTCGCAAAAGTCCTCCATGTTCCCATAACAAATCAACTCATGTGGGGGTACTGGATTGGAGCTCGATCGTTCTCTGATTCAGGTCAAAATTACGATTTGTGGATGAATGAATGGATGTATGAATGGATGTATGAATGGGTTCGCCCTATAAACGGGTGCGACGTATGGTGTGGCAGAAGTCGAATTCTTGGCCACAGATGGCACCACTGAAAAACAAGAAACGCACACTCTGCCTTAAATTTGCTCAGTTTCACCAAGCAGGCTTGCCCGTGCGGCAAATGGCATTAGAACCAACCAACCGTTAAACATTCGGCATTTAGTTAACCCAAACGATTAAACAGTTTCTGTTACTATGAAGACTATTCTTTTCTCTATTTCGTGCACAAAATTATGTCTTGGGCCGGGATGCACTCCAGGAAAGACTCATGCTTTAGGCACCGCTTGGCGCGGTCGAGAAGAAACGTTTTGAAAACCATAAATATGGTAATCCCACTTATTGATGAGTCACATCTCATCTTACAGCAGCGTGCAACCCTGTTTAGTTGGTCTAGGAGTAGAATAATTGATGTTGATTGAGAAGCTATTTTATTTGTGCAAATTTTTTTTTCCTGTTCGAAAAACAGTTAAAACATTAATCGAATTTGAATTTTTTTAGATTTTCTAGAAATACAACAACATAGGTCGCTGAATTTTCTGGAATACGTGAAATGTTTTTAGGATCGTAATGGCTTTTTTATTTTGAAAGAAACAGAGCTGTTTATTGTGAAAGATGTATTAAAGACTTATATATTTTTCTTCAATATCTGTATACGACTTCATAATAATACTAAAATAGCTTTAAGGATTACTTAATTGCTATCTAGTTTAATTAAGTAATTAAATTTCCAACGCATTTATTACAATACCTCATTTTTAAATAAGAGAACATGAGAGAGCAACGACTTGAAAGAAAAAAATTAACGAAAAAGAAGATTAAAATTAATTAAAAAAGTTTATTAGCTTCTTAGGAAATTAAAAATATCGTTTCCTTCAATGTTTTATGTAAAATAGCATAATAGAACTCATTTTTTATTAATATTTATGCAAAGAATTGTTAAAATATTTCTATCATATCTTTTAGATGCAATTAGTAAATGGGCAAATTACGTATTAATCATAATAAAAACTACTAAGGTCATATTGTATTCACAATGCATGTTAGTTTTCAATTAATTACTAAATACTTTTAAGTATGAATGTTCTAAATAACTTTCAGATAAAATGGTGAAGAGATTTCAAAATAAATATATATATAGATTTTATTATTGCATACTAGAAATGAATTAACTTTATGAAGTAGACCTAAGAACTCACTAACTGCTGCCTTTTTTTTCACTAATTACTGAATTTTCATTTAAAATTACAGAATAATTATGAGCAATTTTATGAATTGGTAAACTTGGTTGGTTTATTGCTAAGCAATTGCGCGACTTATTTTTAGTTTCTACCATTGAAATAGATACCAAGTAATTTTCAACTATTTTATTAGTTGGTTTAAATTTGGTATTAATTTTAGTGGGTTTTATTATGAAAATACCTTTAAAACGAAAAATTAAACCAAAAAAGGATTCAATTTTCATTTACATTGAGATTAAGAAAACAGGAAGGCGTGTCTTCCGTTTTCAGGCAAAGGCGTCTTTCGTTTCGCACTGCCAGCATGTCTTATTTCAGAGCCCTACGGACAGGTGGCAGCACCACTCCTTCGTGTAGTCTCTTTCTCAATTTAGATATAGATTTGAAGGGGAGGAAAATTTTCTCCAGATCCCGGAACCTGTGGTATAGCTCAACGATCGAGAACTTTCACCTCTTCAGATTTTACAAGCACGTATATCGCACGTACAGTCCGAAAAAAAAAAGATATCACCCTGAAAAACTTTCGTTCTAATGATCGGATTTTAACGAACTAAGTCTTAATCTTAATGGTTCTTGAGGGTGACCTCAAATATGCTAATTAATTAGTGCTAACTATTAATTAAGTAATGAAATCATTCACAAAAACGTACTTTCTCTGAATAAACATATATTTATTTTCACACCTTTGGAATCCTGACCCTTGAAGTAGGAGGGGGGGGGGGGGTAGCCGAAATTTTGAAAAAATTGGGTCGAAAATTGTGTCACAATAAAAGGCTTATATATTTGGCGATAGTCCAGAAAACAGCCAACTAAAGTCGCCACCAAATGAATATTTTAAGATAACCCATAGACTAATTCGAAAGAGGAATACTTAATTCGATTCGGTTGCTAAGTAACTAAACTCTGACTGTATAAAAAAAATTGAAATAACGTTCTGTGATTGCTCGGAGAGGTTTAATTAATAGTTAATGGAAAATATCTCGAAGTTTCTAGGCAATAGACAATTTTCAAGCTGATTTCTGTCCCCAAAACAAGAAATTTTTGTTCCTTTAATCTACCTTGAAAAGAAAATATGAATCGATTTAAAAATTATTTATGATTTTCTTAGCCTTTGGAATTTAAATACATGAACTTTTTATCTGACATTATTTTGATTTTTATGTTATTTTTACAATATTTATACGAGTATTTCATACTAAAATCAAATTTACATAACTTATTAAAGCTATAAACAAAATTTCAGAGGTAATCATTTTTACAGCTTTAATAGAGTCTTCTAAGCAAGAAAGTTTGAAGAAACAGAAAAAGTGCTTCAAAATAAAATGTAGATTGAATATTAATTCTAATGCACATTCACAAGGTTTTCTATAACTTACGATAAATAACTGAATGTTAATTCAAATATATATATATATATATATATATATATATATATATATATATATATATATATATATATATATATATATATATATATATATATATATATATATATATATATATATATATATATATATATAGCACTCTCTGTTGGTGAGGCGGCAGAAATTCGTAACAGTATCTCAGCGATAAAGATCAAAAAGTTATAATTTTATTTTCAAGCGTTCTAAAACGAAAACAAGAGCAGCTGAAGGCTCATTACGAGATTGATACTGCTAATTTATTACAAATTTATGTCAAACTGTCAGAGGTGTAACACGCGTACCATCGTAAAAATAACGTGGTCATTAAAATGAACTGACGAGCGTTAATCAATTGATGATAGACTTGATTATTTAATGACTGATTTGAATATTCGAAACGACTATTAAAGAAGCGATCACCGAGAAAATGTTTTAAATAAAAAAATAAAAAACGATTTAATAACGCAACAGCAAAATTGCCCTTTTTTGTTACAATTATTGAAATTTTATTTGCAATATAAATAATTTAATGTAAGATGCTAAAAATCAGATTAAAGTACTTAGAAAAGTCAGCCGTGTTCACGACAACTTCTATAATTTTGAATTTGCATGCTATTAAAGATAACAATCAATTTAGAATTACTTATTGGGAGTTACGGTTCAATAAAAATTTAAAATAAGAAAAGAGTTGTAACGTAATTCAACACCTTGATAAAAAAATGCATCTGTTTTCCCTTGTTTTATTTTTTGGTTTATTCCTTGTTTTATTTTTTGTTACTAGAATAGTTTTATTTTCCCACAGAATCTAAACATTCAGAATAATTATTACATGTTAATAATTAATAAAGATTGAAGTTTAAAAATTTCCATTTTTTTTCAATTATATTTCGTAAAAATACCAATCAATTAAAAAAAAAAAATAGTGCATGGAGTCCCTCCGCGTGAAAGAAGTTAAACTTCGCAACCTGCGACGCTAATTGTAGAAGAATCAGCAGTCGTGGAAGGATCACTAATTCTATTCAACGACTCTTTTTCCTTCTTCGCTCGCTTCCGTGCTCTGTAATCACGGTAATATTGTGCATTTTTCCCTCTTGAACCAGTGGAAGTGCTTGTGGTTGCCTCATCGTCTCGCCCTGGAAGATGTATTTGCATTAATAATGTATGTGAATGCATCATAATGTCATTTCAGAAGAGAAAACCTAACAATCAATTGATATTCACAAGAGACGTACCTTGACTTAACCTTAAATCCGTCGCATTGTCCGTGGGATTGTTTTCACTCATTTTTTACAATTGTTATCCACTAAATTTGAAAATAAAAAATACTACCCTATTAAGTTATATGTGAATCAAAACGAACTAAGAAAATATTTATAGAAAAACAATACTTTTATTATTTTTATGCTAGTGAGAACCAAAACAATATGGAAATGAATGAGAGACAACTGAATCATACCTCGTGATTTCCCGGCCAATAAAAATTTAGCGTTAAACGTTTAACGCAACCTTGTTGGAAGTCGCATAAGAAGTATAACTTCAAAAAAAAAAGAAAAAAAAAAAAGAAAAAAAGAAACACGTGTTGAATGTTAAACGCCTGTAAGATATTATTCGAAATTATAATAGACTTCAACGACAATTCACTATCATATAAAAAAATTTAATAAAACGTTGCAAATTGAAATCACGTGTGATCATGGGCTGTTGTAGTCGAAAATGCTCGTCTCATACATGAATGTATCGTCTCATACATGAGCATATCACTGTCTTCAAGGGGGTCACTGAAATACCTTTTGCAATTTTTTTTTGCAATATTGTAGTTTTTCATTTGACAAAAATGTTGTTTAATAAATAAAATTTTCACTAATTAAACCTGTCTATTAAATTTTCAATTATCGACAAAATAATTGTTAAATTCTACTAACTAATAGTAATCTTTCAACCATTTTCCATCAATCGTAATTTTAATTTATTGACTACTAATACTAATGGTTAATTTAATGATTATAAGTTGTTTTTTAATAATTTTCTAATTTAATTATCTTATTCACTCTATGCACTTTCAATTAATTTATTTTTTATCCGTATTCCTTCACATACTTATTATTTTTATGGCAGAAGGGGTTTGTATTAAACAATTTAAACAATTAAAAAGATGGAATCAGAGTCGTGGTGATTCAGAAGATAGGGCGTTCGTCTTCCAATGAGATGATCCAGGTTCGAATCCTAGCGGTGACAGGTTGATAGGAATCGTGCTCACGGTGACCACAGTGTTGACGTAAAAAACTCCTTAGTGGAATACGAATCATGGGTTAGACTCCCATTTTCCGTCCGTGGAAGGCTTTCGTGGATATCCTCTCCCTGTAACGGAAATGCGGGTGTGTTCCCCCACAAAGACTATTTTGCTTTGATCGTTGATTTTCGCGTTCCCTTGTCTCCTGGATTGGGTTCAAAATTACAAAGCTACGGAGCTGAACATTGATAGTCGTAAACTCAGAATTAGGTTGACAGTTCAACGTTGGTTAAAAAATAAAATGTAAAATGGAACAAATCAGATAAAAAAATAATCCGTGATTCCGTGATTCAATTCCATGATTCATCTGTAATAATCTATGATTCACTTTAAAAACTAAATGCGAAAATGATAAAAAGTGTATTAACAGAACGCATTAAAATACATTCTGATTAAATAAAATAATTTTCTGAAAATTGAAAAAAGGATATACTAGGATTGAAGTTAAAAATAAATGATACAATGGTGAATTTAATTAAATATTTTTGTTAAAAGAATTATTACATTTTCTTCAGGCACCTACATTTACTGCATACTTAAGTATATGCACTTGCTGAAATTTCTTAATGTTTCTGATGAAATTTAAAACAAATAACAACTAGGTGAAACTCAATTATCATCTTTTATATTCGAATAAACCTAAAAATTTTAAAATATTTTAAGTAATTTGGCATTTCTTGTCTCTTTATTTTTAATATAAAAATAGTTTAAGTACAATAATAAATAATAAAGTGTAATAAACAGTAAAGTGTTAAACCATGGTAAAATATAGAAAACTCTGTTATAAATATATACAAAATTTATGCAAAAATAAGATAAAATGGTGAGTTTACTTAAATATTTTTGTTAAAAGATTTATAATATTTTCTTTTGTCACATACATTTTATGTATATTAAAGTGCATGCACTTGCTGATATTTCTTAATGCTTCTGGTAAAATTTTAACAAAATAACAACTGGGGGAAACTCAACTATCATCTTTTCAAATAAACCTAAAAATTTTAAAATATTTTATAGCAATTTTAAGTAATTCGGTTGAACTTCTTGTCACTTAATTTTTAATAGGAAAAGTAAATTAAGTACAATAATAAAGTGTAATAAATAGTAAAGTGTTGAACCTTGGTGAAATATGGAAAAGTCTGTTATAAATAAATAAAACATTTATACAAAAATATGATAAAATGTTGAGTTTAATTAAATATTTTTGTTAAAAGATTTATTATATTTTCTTCTGAAACATGCATTTTATGTATATTAAAGTACATGCACTTACTGATATTTCTTAACGCTTCTGGTTAAATTTAAAGCAAATAAAAACTGGGGGAAACTCAACTATCATCTTTTCAAATAAACCTAAAAATTTCAAAATTTTTTATAACAATTTTAAGTAATTCGGTTGAACTATCTTGTCACTTAATTTTTAATATGAAAAATAAATTAAGAACAATAATAAATAATAAAGTCTAATAAATAGTAAAGTGTTGAACCATGGTAAAATATAGGAAAGTCTGTTATAAACAAATACAAAATTTACTCTAAAGTATGAGACAAACGGAAAATTTAGAAAAGTTATTAATCTTCCAATTACGGCAAAGTGGTTCCAGACTCTGCAGTGCGGAGAGTTAGTCATTGTTCTCAAATTAAGTAGCAATTTTCCAAAGTAAAAATAAAATAATATCCAATAAAAAATTTTGATTAAAACTCGAAAAAAAAAATATTAAATTCAAAATATTTTACGACAATTTTAAGTAATTCGGTTGAACTTCTTGTCACTTAATTTCTAATAGGAAAAATAAATTGAGTACAATAATAAAGTCTAATAAATAGTAAAGTGTTGAACCATGGTAAAATATAGAAAAGTCTGTTATAAACAAATACAAAATTTACTCAAAAGTATGAGACAAACAGAAAATTTAGAAAAGTTATTAATCTTCCAATTACGGCAAAGTGGTTCCAGACTCTGCAGTGCGGAGAGTTAGTCATTGTTCTCAAATTAAGTAGCAATTTTCCAAAGTAAAAATAAAATAATATCCAATAAAAAATTTTGATTAAAACTCGAAAAAAAATGTATTAAATTCAAAATATTTTACGACAATTTTAAGTAATTCGGTTGAACTTCTTGTCACTTAATTTTTAATAGGAAAAATAAATTGAGTACAATAATAAAGTCTAATAAATAGTAAAGTGTTGAACCATGGTAAAATATAGAAAAGTCTGTTATAAACAAATACAAAATTTACTCAAAAGTATGAGACAAACGAAAAATTTAGAAAAGTTATTAATCCTCCAATTACGGCAAAGTGGTTCTAGACTCTGCAGTGCGGAGAGTTAGTCATTGTTCTCAAATTAAGTAGCAATTTTCCAAAATAAAAATAAAATATCATCCAATAAAGAATTTTGATTAAAACTCCAAAAAATAAAAAAATAAAAACACGCCTGCGTAAAGCGAAACTCAATGAAGCAGAAGGTTAGTACCAAACGGCTGCAACCATTTACGGCAACGACACTAAACTGTAATTTAATACTCCGTAAACGATGCTCCGATCGTATCAATATTTTATAGCCCCTGGAACCCCAGAAGAAAAAGTGATGATAAGGTTAAATTCAATAACATTTAAGCAGGAAATGTTAACGCCGTTAAGAGCACAACACATAAATTGGAGAGGAGGCGCCGTTCTTAAAAATACCAATAAACAAGTAATACGCTATCCAGTCATTTAATTTCTTATCATAATATAAGAAGGATACTCACAAATAATTATCTTCCGAAAACGAAATAATTTCAAAATTTTTATATCAGTTTTTTTTATTAGAGTTCGTTTTCACTAAAGGCTCCCTTTAAATTACTTGATAATTTTGGAGGATGTACATTTTGTTATAAAAATATTTTTTTTTATTGTTTATTTGGTGTAAAAGCATCATAAGAAAACGGATAAATGAGATTTTTTTATCTAAACATTGAAAAATATTGTGATTTTTATTACTGATTTTAAAATTGATGCTAAACGGCTTTAGAAAGTGGAGGAATGTTGTTCAAATAATTGCTTTTAGTTGTTTTTATAATTAGCCTCCAAAGTAATTATTTATATATTATTGAATATGTCATAGCTCTTAAGAAAACATGACTTCGAAAAAATCTGTAATATAATGAATGCACTTTTTTAATTCTCATAAACACCAATTTATCAAAAAATGAAGAAATATCCCAAAACCTCCGAAAAAGCATTATTTTTAAATTGTTGTATAATTAATTAGATTAAAAGTTTCGTGTTATTTCGTTAAAACTTTTTTCGTTTGTAATTAAGACCAAACTAATAATTCTATTAAAAAATGTTTTAATTTCTAATATTAAAAAAATCGTAAATCTTCCGCTGTTTTGGGCAAGACCGTTAAGAGAAAGAGCCTTAAAGGGTGCTTGACTATGGTTGGCTGATAGTTTAAAATTTGGTTTCACATTCGACAGTTAAATTTTGTAAGCCTAGAGTGGCATCTAGTCTAGTTTTTAGTTAGTTTTAGTGATATGCATGAGTATACTAAGGGGCTTAGCCCCTTAGTATAATATAAAAAAGGAAAATATCATAAAAGGTATTTAAATTGAGGAACAAGTCTACATTTAATAATGCTCTTTCAGAAACAGTACATAAAAATCAGTTCATTGTTATTTGTTGTGAAACGAAACACATTTATCCGAACTATAAAACTCTCTTTTCAAACTGGAGAATTTATTTTCCAATTCTTTTGAGGTGAGGATAAAAGTAAAGCTGTAAAAATATTTCAGATCAGGAATCATGTAAATCCTACATTTTCTTACAAAAGACACCAAAAGCCGAGAAATATATTTCTCGCTTTTTCGAACAAAATCTCTCGCTTCCCAGTTTAGGGAAGAAACAATGACCATCGTAAAAAACAAATATTTTCGGCTATTTCGTGACTATTATTTCTCACTGTACTAAAAAACTGTAAAAATGGTTTAAGTCGATTCTCTTTTTTAGGTCTAAAGTTTTATTCCTCTTTTTGGAATCAATATAAATTGTTCAGTTTTGTAATTGTAATATTTGTATACTATATTTAATTTGATGAAAAAATATTTACAGTATTATTGTAAAGAAATTATGCGCATATTACACACAGTAGAGTATATTTATAGAAATTTAGGGAAAGCCTCAACACTAGCTGGAACTATAACTTATTGGTAAATGCATTGATGACTATTTGTAAAAGAAGATTACTGTGTGGAAAGGTTTTGAATATGATTTTCTTAACGATCGAAAGGACCTATTGCTCAGGTATTTTTTAACCCCTCAACCTTCTTATTCGTTAAGTTATTAAGTTATAAAAACCACAAATTAGGCAAGCATGCTAAAAAAACAACAACTTAAATTGAAGTAAATTTTAAAAAATTAGCTTGTTTGAAATTCTTTTTCTCAGGAAGAATCAATTTCGCTCAAATTTCGTATTTTGTCTTGTGAAATGACGTTCTTTGAAATGACATAAAAAGTTGTAAACCTTACAATTCAAGCAAAACATTTTATTATGAAATAAAATAATAAAAAATAATGTGAAAGTAATATAATGTAAATGTATAATGTAAATGTATAACGTAAATGTATAATGTAAATGTATAATGTATAACGTAAATGTATAATGTAAATGTATAATGTAAATGTATAATGTAAATGTATAATGTAAATGTATAATGTAAATGTATAATGTAAATGTATAATGTAAATGTATAATGTAATGTATAATGTAATGTATAATGTAAATGTATAATGTAAATGTATAATGTAAATGCATAATGTAAATGTATAATGTAAATGTATAATGTAAATGTAAAAGTGAATAATGTATAATGTAAATGTATAATGTAAATGTATAATGTAAATGTATAATGTAAATGTATAATGTAAATGTATAATGTAAATGTATAATGTAAATGTATAATGTAAATGTATAATGTAAATGTATAATGTAAATGTATAATGTAAATGTATAATGTAAATGTAAAAGTGAATAATGTAAAATAAAAGTTATTTTTCGTAAATAATCATCTTTGAATAAATGAATTTTATAATTGTGTTCAAAAATCATTCAATTCGCTTAAAATTTCTCGAGATACCACGAAATACGCACGAAAAGTAAGCATAACTTTAAGGGGTCCAAATTTAAAGCACTCTTCTGACGAAACCCTATATTTTTGGAGTCAAAAATCTGACTCTGCCGAAAAGAGGTATGTTTATTCAGAGAAAGTACATTTTAGTGTCTGATTTTATTACCTAAATATCATCTGCACTAACTAATAAGCATATTTGAAGTCACCAACTCAAACCCATAAGATTGACACCTAGCACGTGAAACTTCGATGATTAGATCTAAAGATACCATGATATTTTTCAAAGGTTTGAAACAATGGAGGCGAAGGAACGTCCTTGAAACCTTTTTGTCTACACCAAGAGAAAAAATTAGTTCACAGTTGAACCATAATATCATGCGAATTTGCTGCGGGTTTAATCAAATGAAGTGCTAAAATAAATCGTATTCCCATTTTAACCACAGTTTGCTGTTGTGGCAACGTGACGCTTCATACAGTAAGCTGGTGTATCACCTTTAGCCAAGAGAGAAAACGTACCGCTGAGAAGTCCACAAAGTTCGAGGTTCTAACAAGTATAATTTTCTCTATCGTTATTTAATTTTATAGTATACTATATTTCATAACCGTCTTTGAACAGCTGACCCAATATTTGGGTTTACAACTACGAAAGTTCAACTACGTAGCCTTGTAATGTTGAACCCTATTCAAAAGACAAGGGAACTCCTGGATCAAGCATTGGGAGAAATTTGCCCTCGTGGAGGACTTTTTGATGGAACTAACCCGCATTTGCGCTACATGGAGGCGAAGACCACGAGACCTCCCACGGTTAGCTTGGCGGCAAGGGAACTCTAACCCATGATCCGTCCACCACTGAGGATATTTCACGTCAGCAATGTGGTCGGTGCAAGCCGGATGAGGAATTCGTATCGACCAGTCATGCTGGGATTCGAACCCGGTTCACCTCATTGGAAGGCGAACGCTCTATCCCATGAGTCTTCGTGACTGTCTCCATCGACATTTTATTTTATTTTATAACCGTCGTTGAACAGCAGACCCAATATTGGGTTTACGACAACTAATGTTCAACTCCGTAGCCCTGTATTTTTGAACCAATCATGAAGACAAGGAAACTCCTGGATCAGTACCCCCAGAGGAATTGATTTGTTATGGGAACATGGAGGTCTTTGAGGCTCGACAGATTTAACGTGCATCAGTCACCATTTACTACACGGGGAGTCTTCGGCCGGCTAGAATCGAACCCACGACTTCTTGGATATGGGCTTAGCGCCCTACCAACCAGGCTATCCCGGCCCTTCTCCATCGTCATTGCAGACACTTATCTTAGGATTATATAGTTCAGTTTGGTATGTCTTCGCAAAGCAAATGTGTTCGGTATTATTGTTCAACGCCCACAAAATCTTCTAACTGCTAAATTAGAAGCTGATGAAGTTATTGTCATACTTGCTGAAATAGTGAGAAATTGTTTCAGCGCGTCATAAAGTAGTCAGTTGTTTCAGAAAATAATAGGATTCGTTTTGCAAAGGATTTTCATTTTTTTATCTCCTATAGAAATCAAGATTTCATATTATATAGGTCAGGTCAAATACGTGTATAAATTTCGATTGTCATATAACTAAGCATACTGTCTTTTCAATCATATATTTCCATCTAAAGGTATATAAATATCCTAGTTTTAACACAAAATTCTCTACGCACATTTATTTCTTAATCGTTTTGGATACTGGAAAACATACTCAGTTTTCACGATGGAAAAAGTCTGCAACCTACCAGATTTTGAGGGAAGGAGACAATATCGATGTTGTTTATGTTTTTTTCCTAACTTTCAAGAATATTTGCCAGTATATTTCTACTCTAAGAACATAATAAGGAACAAAAAAAGAGGAATAACAGGGTTTTAATACGTTTTTTTTCTATCACGTATTTCGAAAGAATGTACTGATAATATCTATCTGTCTATCAGTCTATGTATCTTTCTGAAATTGCAACGTTTTACTGTTTTTGACGTGAATTTATGTACACTTTTTGCATAGCTATCTCTAGGGTTTATCTGAATATACAAGGTACAATATGACAAAAAATAGAAGAAAAAAAAGGACCACCCTGAATATATTTTGATTTAATGATCTAATCTTCACGTTCTAGGATTCTTTCTTAATGGTTCGAAGGGGTGACCCCGAATACTCTAATTAATTAGTGCAGATGATATTTTAAGTTATGAAATCAGACAGAAAGACGTACTTTCTCTTAATAAACCTACCCTTTTTCCGACGGATTCGGATTTCTGACCCCCAAAATATAGTAGGTAGCCGTGATCTGGGAAATATAGCCCCAATAGTTTGGTCAGGAGAGCGTTATTTTTACTTTTTGTGTATTTCGCTATATATTGAAGCGAATCGAAAGATTGTTGGAAAGAATTATAAAATTCGTTTAACTAAAGATAATTCCATGCAAAAAATAACTTTTAGTAAATATTTATTATTTCTTATTATTTTATTTAATAATGGCCATAAAAATTTTAAATAGTAAAGTATGCAATTTCTCGTATTATTAAGAAAATAATTTTGTAAGGCAAAATATAAAATTTGAGCAAAACCGGTTGAATAGTTGCTGAGAAATCAAATTTTAAATGTATGACTTTTTTAAAGTTCGATTTTTCAGGTACCATTCAACCAATTACGCACGAATTTTGTATTTTGCCATATAAAATTAGATACTTTAAAGTGATGAAAGCATTATATACCTTATAATTCAAAATTTTATTCGATTATTATTATATAGAATAATAAATATTAATTCAAATTTATTTCTTGTACGAAATTATCTTCAGCTAAACTTATTTTATATTTGTGTGCTAGAAATTTTCAATTCGCTTAAAAAGTTCTCGAGTTATGGTGAAATAAGTAAAAAGTAAAATCAACATTAATAGGTGCAAACTTAAAACCGCTCTCCAGACCTTAAGGACCATATTTCCCAGATTTCGGCTACCCCCTATATTTTGGGGATCACGAATACGAATCTATCGAAAAAAAAGGTATGTTTATTCAGAGAAAGTACGTTTTTTGTGTCTGATTTCGTAACTTAAAATATCTTCTGCACTAATTAATTAGTATATTTGAGCTCACCCTTTCGAATCATTAAGAATGAATACTAGAACGGGAAGAACCTACCAAAAGTTATTCAGGGTGGTCCGTTTTTTTTGGCACACTGTATATTTTCCGATGAAATCTGTATTATTCTGTCTATTCTTCATAGTACGAGCAATTTTATATATATATATATATATATATATATATATATATATATATATATATATATATATATATATATATATATATATATATATATATATATATATATATATATATATATATATATATATATATATATATATATATATATATATATATATATATATATATATATATGAAACGTAATTTTCCTCAATAGTCGCATTTTTTTAAAAAATACAAATTATTTATGTATACAGTATAAAGAAGAAATCCTTCCATTAACTCTTGAACTCTTGCTGTTAATATTTAGAACAAACCCACAACTAAACCTTAACCTAACTCCCGGGTTTAAAACACATTAAAAATAATTTCACACCCAGTATCCAAGCTAATAGCTCACTTTACCCCGCACCTAATATCTAAAAAATTCAAGGAAGCATCTCCTTCCAATAGCAAATGCCCGAAACTTTACGAGGAATATACAACACCCTATCCGTATAAAATAAAATTTGCCCGCCCGTATAAAAACTCTCCCGAAAAAAGGGCATTCTCGCCATTTTGAACCGTCACTCAATTTTTATTTCCTCCTTTCGCGGGCTATAAAATAAAAATATATTCTCATAGGAGACGTTTTCGACCCCTACCCCCCTTGATAAATGTGCCCGATTTCTTACCCCCCGACACACTTTCGACAAGTAAATATAACTTATTTATCCGTACATTCCGCAGTTGGGGATTGCTTGAGACAACTCCTGTAGCAATGCGGGGTTGTGTCGTAATATATTCTTATAGCAGCGTATAAATATAGAGAGCGAGATAGCGAAATATATATAAAGATGGGTATATATATATATATTTATTTATATAGGTATGGGCAAAATGTCACGATTCGGTTGGATGGCTGGTATGGGAAGTGGAAGCAGCCAAGTCGATTTTTAGCGCATTGTGGAAATTTCAATTTTCAATGAAGTCGCTCTGGCGCCGTTAGGGTGTCGCGTTTCCTATTTTATTCCAGAATTTTTTTTTTTCGTTTTGCAATTTTTTTTTCCTTTTTCAATCTTCAATTCGATTCGCCCACCTCCACTGAGTTTTTATGAGTTTTATTTATTCCCCGCCCCCCTCCGCGTAGAGAGAATTTAGACCACTTGCCAGTGATTAAACTGTTACGGGGGCGTTGTTAAATTCGCGAACTACGGTGGAGATCTTTTCAGAAGGGTTGAAATCTACGATGTTATTTTAGTTAAGGAAGCTAAATTAAGTAATTAAAGTGTTTAATGCTTTATTTTCACAAGTTAGATTAAAACGTCTGCTTGATAAAACCCATAGTACATATCAATTAATATAAATTGCACTGTAAAAAGAAAATAAAAAAATGCATCGGATTATTCGAGAAGCAATTTCCTTATATTTATTAAATACACACAATTGCATGATTTCACACGCATAAAATATTTGTTCTTTGCTGGCTGAAATCTGAATGGCTATTTTGACCTCCATATTTGAAGTAAAGGTTGTTACTGCTGTTACTTATGCCAATTGCCAAGCCTGCTATGGAAACCCAAGCGAATATTTAAGGTAGAGGGAACCTATCTCGTTTTTCAATGGTGCCATTTATAACCAAGGGTACGACTTCAGTCCCACACACGTTACAGCCCGTTTTGCAAGGAGGACCCATTCATACTCCCAGTTCTCCACTTAGTAATTCTTAGGATTTTGAAATCCTCTTCCATACAGTCAATTCATCTGATCTTACGCCTACCTTTAATTGTAGTTTACATTGGTTTGTAATATAATATATTAACTAAATATCAAGGAAGAAGGGTCCATTCGATAGATGTGATCAGCAAGCTTCAAGCGACTTATTTTAATGTATTTGCTGATATAAGCTTACTTGAATAGCCTAGATATCTCAAAATTATGTTGTTGTCTCCTTAGGTCATCCACATTTAGAGCACCGAAGATTTTTCTCACGGCTAGTCTCTCAAAAACAGCAAGCAGCTCTGCTTGTGCGTTTGCTTGTTACTCACATGAATTTTTTAAATTTTTATTTTATTTTTATTTATTTATTTATTTTTTTAAGTTGGAAGACTCGTATATAGGCTTATTGTGGCTGCATGTTATTAAAACTGAAAAGAAAAACCTAAGTACTCGCGTCAAAAATAAATAAATAAATATAAAATAAAATACACTTCAAAATCGATATCGATTAACAGAGGTATTCGAAGTTCGGATACAGAAGGTTTTTCTTGTCTTTACTTTTGCAATAGTTGAACTAAAGAAGACTACTTTTAAAAAAAGTCACAGAATATTTTTCCCAAAGCATAGAAATGCCTGCATTCCCGTTGTCACTTTAAAAAATTTTATCTTAGTTTCTGGAAAGAACTCATAAATACTGCGAATGCGTTTGAATTTTTCAGTATTCATGAGATGCTCCGCGTGTTTTTAATGACTCAATATCAACTCATTTTTCAATCTATTAAGGAAAAATGTGATTTGATACATGATTTAGAAACTTGATAGCAGCAAAATTATTAGTTCTGTCTGAAAATACAGCCAACCCTTCGTTGGACCAAGAAGGCATCAGACGCTCATGAGAACTGCTCTATTCAAATAAGAGATGGAAAGAGGACCGATCGCAGGCACGGAAGAATCTGAAGAAAATATCTATTTTTGTCTTAACGTGTTAAAAGGTCTTAAACGACCTTAACTTTGTATAGAGTGTTTTAATGTCAAGTACTCCAAACAGTTTTTCTGTTCCTTAAAAAAAAAAAAAAAAAAAAAAAAAAAAAAACAGAAAAGAACAAAAATAAATCCAATTTTATAACAATTCAATAGTTTTATGAGATTTATCAGATCCTATGAAATAAATAACAATGTACAGTGAGAAAAAAAGAAGGATCACTCTGAATAACTTTTGATCTAATGATCGGGTCTTCATGTTCTATGTCTCAATCTTAATGGTTTGAAGGGTTAACCTCAAATATGCTAATTAATTAGTGCTGACGATATTTTACGTTATTAAATCAGACGTAAAAACGTACTTTCTTTTCAACGAATACTGATCGAGCGCTCTCCTGACCAAATTATTGGGACCATATTTCGCAGATTTTGGCAACCCTCTATATTTAGGGGGTCTTACGAAATTTGCGTTTAGTTTCGTAAATTGAAGTATCTTTTGCATTAATTAATTAGCATATTCGAGGTCACCCCTTCGAACCATTAAGAATGGGTTTTAGAATGTGATTATTAGATAACAAGTTAGTCAAGGTAGTCCATTTCCTTTTTTTTCCTCTTTTGTAAATTGTACATATCCTGCGTTTTTAATATTTTCTAAATTTTTTGTAGTTAGTCTGAAAAATTCCACCAGAGTAGGGATATCATTGCCTGTTGAAAACTTTTGCAGTAACCAAAAGCAAAACAGACAATGTGCTAAGAGATACATCATAGAAAGGAATATACTGCAACCTTCTCCTTAAACGGAATTAAAATCAAATAGAGACCAAAAACTAAGACACATAAAAAAAAATCACAATTCTTCCATCAGATATCTCCCATTTTACGCGACATGGTCTTCCAATGGGATTTGAGCCCCGAACATCGGAACATATTCATCTATCATCTTGCAACCTGTTACTAGCACAAGGTGTCGATCCAAGTCTTATAAACCTTACTTATAATGGCCATTCATGAACTAACGTAGCTTCAGTTCTTTTTCGCTTACATATAGATGGTCTCCACCCCGCCACTAAGTCTGAGGACGTGTGCTGCTAAAGAAATAAGAGCAGCACATTTCAGGAAGAGTAGCTTCTCTTCACTCTAGGGCTAACACAATGGACCAAAGAAAAATATTCCCTTTCTCTCACCGACCAGACCAAAACTTGCCCCAAACAATGACCACACCCCCCCACTTAAAATAGTTAAACCTCGTTTGCATAATCACCGCTACGGATTCAGATGGGTTGATTTGCTGTCATGTGCAAACAATCTGTAACTTAGCTAAGTAGCTTAATCTGTTGCTTAGCTTTAGCTTAGTTACTGGCATTTATATAGACTGTAAGTTAAATGCTGCTCAAAGAAATATTGCAGTACTTCACATGCCGATCAGATATCTTAGGATAGAGATCGAACCTCTAAAATATTGGAATCATCTGAAATTCACATCAACGTAAAAATGATTCTATTTATTTATTTTTTAATGCAAGTTGAAAATATATCATGAAATATCTCATATTCTTAAGCTTTGTCAGTTACCTTTTTCTCATGATTATCTTCCTCCAAGAAAATTCGACTTATTTACCCGGGAGATACTACGTTCTGTTCTCTATTATAGGCTTCTAGTTTCAATATTGTGACAATACAGATTTAAACATTTGTCTTTTTTGACAACAATTCTAGAGACTTTTGAGATAAATATTTTTATGAATTGTTACTATATATATATGTTTCTTTTTAACGGCAGGCACTGAACTTCTCGATCTTCGCCACGGAAGATGCCATAGACTTATAGATAAAATATACATAGATAGACTTTTCACGATAGACTTTTTTTACATTCGGAAACCAGCAACCCCATCATGTTGCTCATTCTCCGATTCGCGATTATTCAATCAAAGCGCTTTTTTATCAAAGCGTTTCAAGACCTGCTCTCCTGTTCGGAGATTTTTTTCTAAGAGCGGGCGTGGTTCTTGACTTCGTCGCCGCGTGAAGGAGTTGTTGTTGTTTCTAATCCCCAAGAGGTCCATCCCAATTAGACCAATTCCATAAGTCCAAAAATGTCCAGGAAGTCTAAAAACAGATGAGGTTTTGAAAAAACCTCGTCGACTGGATTGAACTAGACTCATGGTACAGGGAAAAGTGTTACAGCTTCTGTTGGCCGAAAGTGACCTGGAGCACCAAAGGTAGAAGACTGATTTAGCTCCATAGTTTCACCTGCTAGCATTAGCTGGGCATAATGGAATGGCCCTCACGCCTAGGGTGGCCCGTAACCTCCGAGAAGATAGAAGGCCATGACGGCTACCGCCGAATCTTTGATGACTCATAGCTAGTCGTCCGCCTTCCATCAAGTGAAATCTCGACCGCAGCAACTTTGCAATGCGCGTTGTTTACTTATGTATACAGTGCGATAAATACGATCATTTTCGAGCGAATTATCTAATTTCTTGTTATAATTTTTGAGTTTCTTTTGTAAAACTTTCTTATTGTTTTGTTTACATTTTTATATTGTTGAAATTTCACAATTATTACTGTTTTTAAACATCGTTAAAAGATTTTAGTGTTAGCAATGCCGGACCGTTGTTGTGTGCCTGCTTGCAAGTCTAATTATACATCAAAAGCTGCTAGTGTCGAGTATGTCAGTGTTTTTAAATTTCCTAGAAATGAGGAAAGGAAGAAATTGTGGCTACGTAAAATCCCTCGGCAAAACTTTACACCATCTAAACATTCAGTGGTGTGCGAAAAGCATTTCCAAAATCATATGATCATCAGGGAAGAAGATTTTACAGACTCCAAAGGAATCACTCATAAAATAAAACGAGAACGCCCTATTTTAACTGAAGATGCATATTTGATGGATGTCCCCCTTATTTGAGTGAAATAAAAACTACTCAGAGATCCAGTAGAGATGAAAAAAGACTCAAAATGGACAGGGAGATGATTTCATCATTTGTGAAAGATGATCAGATTTCTAATTTTAAGGAATTTGTGAATGAATTTTCTGCAAAGATGGAAAACTTCTTGCGTAGAGAAAATCTGCTTGTTTACCAAGCTGAGTCAAAATTTTTTGTTCTTTATATGAGTTATGATCCTTCTCCAGTTGTGCTAAAAAGTATTATAGTTGATGATAATATGAATATAAATATATACATAATGCAAGATCATTTGGATCTTAAAAAGCACCTGCACCATATTTTAAACAGCTCGACTAAAGTAAGTTTATGGAGTGAACTAGAAAATGTATGCAGTTTTATTTATAATTTTTCTGTGGAAAATAATGTCGAATCCTCCAAGGATATGTATTCTGCCGCTGTTGAAGTATGGGATCAGTTTGTGCAAGCAGAAGCATGTGAGGAATTTTCTTTTGAGGTGTTCGTTTCGGAGCAGTTAAAGCTTCACAAAAAATCACCAAATAGTCGAAGGTATAGTCCTCACTTGACAACGCTAGCCTATTCTTTGTACATTAAATCGGCTGCCTGCTACGAAGAGCTTCGTCAAAGCCAGATAATTTATTTGCCATCTATTAGACATCTAAAACGATTAACTTCCTTCCTCAGCTTATCACCATCTACAAACAATGTTAATAATGTTAGTTACTTAACAAAAAAATGCCAAAGCCTTTTAGCTCATGAGAAAACTGTAAGCTTATTAATTGATGAAGTACATGTAAAACCTGCAATTTCTTACAAGGGCAAAGCTTTGTATGGTTTTGCTGAAAATGCTGTTAATACTGAGGCAACATCAGTTCAAGCTTTCATGGTTTCTTCAATATTCAGTACATATAAAGATATAATTGGACTAGTTCCGGTGAAAAACATGAGTGCTTCAGATTTGACCAATTTTACCAAAACTGCTCTCTCGGTGTTGCATGGTTCATCATTCAATGTGCTTACTGTCATATCAGATAATAATAGAATTAATCGAAATATGTTTCAACATTTAAAACTTCAAGCTGAGGATTCAGTTTGTATTAAAAATCCTGTGGATAATTCTCGTCCCCTATTTCTCTTATTTGATTCTGTGCACATCGTAAAATCCATACGAAATAATTTACTAAATCAGATAGATTCAGAAAAGACATTTGTGTGCCCAGATTTTGAAGATTTTACCAAAATCGTGAATGTGAAATTTTCGTTTTTACGAAAAGTTTTTAACATTGAACGAAACTCGATTGTTAAGTATGCCCACAAGTTGTCTTTTAAGACAACTTATCCAACTAATATTGAGAGACAAAATGTCAACCTGGCATTGAATATTTTTGATGAAAGTACTCAAGCTGCAATTCAGATATATGGGGAACAAAACTGTTTTTCAAACTGGCAACCTACTGTTCAATTTTTGAAAACAGTAAAAAAGTGGTGGGATATTATGAACATAAAGAACACTAAGAAAGGTTTCCTTAAACGAAATGCTGCTTCTTTTCCATTTCGCTCTTTAAGTGATGAAAGGTTTCAATTTCTTGGAAATTTTCTTGCGTGGTTAGATGCATGGAAAAAGTTGAAACTGAAGCCTCGCTGTGGATGTTTGTCAGAAGAAACCTTTTATGCCCTCACCCAAACAACTCGATGCATGATATCCTTAATTGAACATCTCTTGAACCAAGGAAACTCTTATGTCCTCACAGGCAAGTTTCAGACAGACTGTTTAGAGTCTAGATTTGGCATTTACCGGCAAATGTCTGGTAGCAATTACCATGTTTCGGTAATTGATGTAATTGAAAG
This sequence comes from Parasteatoda tepidariorum, assembly GCF_982258835.1. Lineage (NCBI taxonomy): Eukaryota > Metazoa > Arthropoda > Arachnida > Araneae > Theridiidae > Parasteatoda > Parasteatoda tepidariorum. The sequence continues at coordinate 66,331,038 of NC_141764.1, forward strand.
TGAGAGAAAACTTCGAATCAAAAGTATCCTCACTCTGAATTCAAGCAGTTTGGGGAACATTTTCTTTCGCAGTTTATGTGGTGATGATACTTCAGGTGACGTTGAAGAAGTGGACATTTGTGATTTCAGTGATGTCTTGTGCGACTTCAACGTCGATGTTAGTTGTGATGAAGTAGAGATTCTTACATATATTTCTGGTTATTGTGTCTTCAAATTAAATCTAACATGCAGTATGTGTTTAAAACATTATGTAGTTAATCATAATATTCTGATTGAACCTAGTGAGATTCACTTGGCACCTATTTCAGAAAACAAACCCGACTCTTTTATAAACATCGTAAATAGAGGAGGATTAAAGAAACCCTCAAGACTAATTTTAAACATAATCATTCATGCATATAGTATTTTTAAAAAGCTTTTAACTTCTGAATTTGAAGAAAACTTTCAAAAGTGTAACATGCCACAACATAAAGTTCTTGTAAACTTAATTAAATTTTATCTTGAGAACAGTGATTTGTTTTCACTACAAGAGAAATGTGACATTTGTGGAACTGAATTGTTTAATTCTGTTTGTAAAATTATCACCACCTTTAGTAACATTTGCTTAAAAAATTATACTAAAGTGCTATCTGACAAAAATCTTGTAAATTTACAAGAACGAAAATTGAAAAAATTCAAACCTCGTTAATTTTTTTGTTGTGCTTTTTATATATTACCTTTAAATTTGGTAAGTTATACTATCGCTGTACTTTATGTTATCTACTTTTTATAATTGTGTTGATTTTTGTCAATAATTTCTTTGTAGTCTGACTTTTATTAGTATAGTACCATTTCAAATTGTACCATTTCGAATTCTATTTCTTATCAGATATAAATGCTGAAATTTTATATTTATTTTTAACTATATATTTTGTGGAATGGCAGAAATTTCCTTCCCAGAGTATGAGTTAGTTCAATTTTATAATTAATTATCACAAATTTACCCTTACTATGTTTATATCATTATAAAATTTATTGAAAGAGTATTTATAGCATTATTTAAAAAATGTTACTTTTTTATTGATTAACGTTGACGGGCAGTATAATTCTTGTTGGTAATATATTTAAGGCTTGATGAAATCTATCATTAATGAAAGCTCGGGTGCTATTATTTTAAAATAGTAATATTGTTTTTTACATTATAATTTTTCTTAAACTCAAAGCCTGACCTTGATAAATCTATTTTCATTCTTCTCTTCGACATCAAAAATCTATAGAACAAATTCTCTTGGCTGTACATTTGATGAATCAACTATTCTTCTTGCTAGTACATTAAAATCAACAATATGTGTTTGATTGTGAAGTAATAAACAAACTTTGCTTTCATTATTGTAAAATTATAGTAATGGATTTTATGTTAATAAGAAAATTGAAATCTATAGTTTTCCATAATGCACTTTCTATTTATAAAATTCTATAGAATGAGCAAAAGAACTGTTTCAGTAAGTAAAGATAAGAATGTTAATGCTTCTATAATTCAAATATGTCTGAAATAAAAGAGGACTATGAAGAGATAAAAATTGATACTAACCATTTTAAAAACTGCATGTTTTATAACAGGCATAAATAAGTTTGGAAAAAACAATAAATAATTTCATTCATTCTGTTTATCACGATATATGCTTGTAAAATCTATTAAAGTTTCTGGTCTGTAAGGTTATGATGTTGAAAAGGTACCTCAATTTTTATATTGTATTGTAAATTAATTACAATACAATACAAAAATTGCTATCGCCTCGCCCTATTTCCAAATACAATTTCAATTATGTTGAGTTAGGAAACATGGCTACACCATTGCCATGTTTCATGAAATTAACCTGTGTTGCTGGTGAAATAAAATTTTAGTTTTCTGAACTTAAAAGTAAAGGATTAAATATAATCATATAATGTATGTAATATTTAGTATTGAAATGAATACATTAATAAATTTGTTATACCATGAAACATTTCTGTTTATTTTATTTTAATAAATTTCCGTTAATGAACTGTCACCAAGTAAAAAAGTTTTCTGATACTAATGATTTATTAAGTGTATTTTAATGAATGAAATTAAATGATTTATTAATTTGGAGCAAATGAGAGAAACAATAAATAATTTATCAAAATATATGTTTGTAAAATACATTAAAGTTTCTTGTCTGTGAGGTTATGATGTGGAAAAAGTACCTCAATTTTTATATTGTATTGTAAATTAATAAAGCCTCACATTATTTCCAAATACTATTTCAGTAATGTTGAGTTAGGAAACATGGCTACACCATTGCTGTGTTTCATGAAATTAACCTGTCTTGCCGGTAAAATAAAATTATAGTTTTCTAAACTTAAAAGTAAAGGATTAAATATAATCATATAATGTATGTAATATTTAGTATTGAAATGAATACATTAATAAATTTGTTACACCATGAAACATTTCTGTTTATTTTGTTTTAATAAATTTCCCTTCATAAACTGTCACCGAGTAATAAAGTTACCTGATATTAATGATTTATTAAACCATATTTAACGCAAAATTTTAATATGATTGTGATAACGCATTAGAGCAAATAAAAATTTTGAAATAAAATTGAACACAAAATTAATATAAATAACACTAACTTAGAAATCAAATTTCTTTCTATGTGAATCTAATTTATTTGAATTTTAACTCTGAATATTAATCTTTAGTAGCTTTCTTCCTGTACAGTAATAGTAGCGTCATAGATGTGAACTGTACTGGATTTTGCAAATTTCTCTTGATTTTCTGGCTTTCTAAAAATTATATTGGTTTCTTCTATGTTTTAGAAAGTTTTTTAAAATTTGGACATTTTCCAATGCAAGATATATGTTTTATTAAGTTTTTTGCTTGCTTGAGTATGTAAACAAGTTATTTCTATATGAAGTATTATATAGTGCTTTATTTTTCAAATTAAATAATATCTTACAGTCTAAAATTAATTCAATATCTCTTGCTAAAACAAATTCTAAACTCAAAAATAGAATAAACATTAAAAAACATTTATGAATTATTAAGTATTGCAGTCAATTTAAATCTACAGTTTTTTTTTCTTCTTATTTTATTCACATAATAGAAATCCCTAAAATCTCATACATTTTAGATAGTTTGAAATAATATAAATTCAAATTTTATAAAAATCTATTGGATTATTTCCTTTTAGGTTGATAGTATTCCTTGACTTTTTATTTTAATTAATACAATAATTAACATATGTATATGATACATTCTTTTTTTCAAATCGATATTTAACTTTATATTACAGCAATTTGTAATTATTTTTAAAATTTAGTTTCCAATGATAAAGCATTTTAAAATAATCATGTTTTTAATTTAATTCAAGTAATAAATTCTTTCAATCTTATTGAAAAATATTTTATTGCATATTTAATTATCTGTTAAAAATCCGCAGTGTTTCTTTCTTTTTTCCCAATGTATGATATTATACAGGTCAATTCATAATCTTTGAAAAGAATTTCTAAAAAAAATTCGATTTCCGAATGTTTTTAAAAACTGAATTTAGTTTTTTTTTAAATAAGTGATGTTTAATTTAATATAATTGTCAGAATTATGGCTTAACGAAGCGATCCTTATTTTTCCCTTTTACATTCCTCCGCTATCACCGTCTTCTAGCTATGCTTCCCGTCGGACGGCTAGGTATGAGTCACTCGCAGCTGTCATGGCCTTCTTCCTTTCTCGGAGGTTACGGGTGGCCCTACCAGGAGCTAAGCTCCCGACGTACTTCGCCCATTCTGCCCAGTGGCACCCCCCGCCACGGTGAGGCAGCTAGCAGGATTTGAGGGGGGCGTGAAGGAGTAGAGGCACGAGGTTCTGTCTTTTCAGAAGAGAAACATTTTGCTTTGTCTTTCTCTTTTAAATAAATCTTTACCTGAATTTATATTATTAAATAATTTAACATATTCCGTGTGTGCATATTTGTAAATAACAAATTTTTTGAACTATGATATGCAAAACAATTTCTTAATGAGAAAATAGTGGCAGAATTAAAAGATGCTTTGGAGGCGGTGATCGCTATATAGTGGTTGTTGAAATATTTGTCACCAGGAAAATGAATAAAATCGTTTTAGTAAAAAATTGATTTATTAAAGAAAGAACCAGTAATTTTAAAATGGCCGTATTTAAAATACACAAATAATACAGAAACGAAAATTCCCAAAGGGATCAATACTAAACACTCTCCCACATCGAGAGTTTTTGATAGCATGAGAGGTATTAAACGGTTGAGACTGAGAGGCCCGCAAGGGCACTCCCAGTCGCCAGAAATTTGAAATTGAAAGTGAATGAATTTATTCCTAATGGACACAGAAGCGTGGAGAGGAGATCTCAAATTAGCGAATTATCGAAACATAACATAGCCCAAATAAAGCCAATCCCGCATAATCAATATTAGGTTTGTAAATACCTTGGCAATCGCGAATCGCCAACAAGACTGTGAGAATTATTATAACCATGTAACTGAAACATATTTGTGATAAGAAGTTAATAATAAAGAGTTATAAATAGAATTTTGTTTCTGATTAGGCGCGGCAGTGAATTAACGAGTCTACATTAGTATTGAAGTAAAAAGTTAGCCGTTACATTGATCGATGAAAAAAGAATAAAATATTTGATTCTCGAATTTCTCGAATTATCTTTATTCGAATTTAAAATATTCCACTGCTAAAATATTTAAAAGTTTGAGAGGAGAAGAATATCTTTGTAGTTTTGCATCAGAATTTGCACTCAATGAAGTGTAATGTTATTTCAAGTAAATTTGAAAAATATTTCCTTCAAAATAAGATGTAAATTATTATTTAATATATTTTTTTTAAAAAATTTAGATGTAATACAATTATTCTTATTTTATAATTTTGTAACAGGCATAAGTGTAATTTTAAACCCAACCTTGAAGACAAGGGAGCTCCAGGATCAAGCAGTTGGGCAAACTAGGAGCGGAGGACATTGTGGACTTCGTGGAGGACATTTTTGATGGAGCTAACCCGCATTTGCGTTACATGGAGAGGAAAACTAGGAAAACCTTCCATGGTTGGCTAGATGGCAAGAGGACTTTAACTCATAATCCGTCTACCACTGAGGATATTTTTAGTCCCCTTGGTTAGAGTCCCCTTGCCATCAGGCTAACAGTGGGAGATTTTTATAGTTTTCCTTTCCATGTTAAGCAAATGCGAGTTAGTTCCATCAAAAAGTCCTCCACGACGACAAATTTCTCTCAAAACTTGATCCAGGAGTTCCTTTGTCTTCTGGATTGGGTTCAACGTCACAAGGCTACGGAGTTGAACATTAGCTGTCGTAAATCCAAAAATTTGGTCGGTTGTTTAGCGTCGGTTATTAAGTTTTGAAAAACATTCTTCTTGTAGCAAGCATTTTATACACGTGAGATGGATGTATTAGAAGTTCGGAAATTATGGAACGTTCCCGTTCTCACCAACCAAAAATTATGACGATATAATAAAGAGAGGGGTAATTCCCTCCCCCCTCTTTTCATCGAAATCCCAGTACGCGCCAAATCCTGACAAGGAAGATGATATTTGACATATGTAACGTCGCCAGTCATTACAAATGGAATTCCAATGGAGTCTCTAAATTTTTAGAAACAGTAATACCCTAGCTCACTAAAAATGAAGCCCCGAAAAAGGGATTATAGGGAATTTTCCTTCACTCTATAAATTCCCTTTTTTTGAAGGCCGGAAGTAAACAAATGGCTAGGCAGAAAATCCCTCTCTCGCAGCAAGTGTCCGATTGAGGGATTTTGTTCCCTTTAGTTTTTGTAATGTGGAACAGAAAAGTATGGCAGTTTTATTTAGTTATTTATTTTATGTATCTCCTTTTTTTAGCAGAACATATTTTAGAAATAGGCTCAACGTATTACCTTATTAAAATGCAGTTGCCAGATTCTTTAGAAATCACTATCTTAGAACTAATAGCATCTTACTTCTCATGATTTTCCCTTTCATCTTTTTTTTCTTCTTTTGAATTTTATTTTTACAAATAGAAATTTATCGAACAGTGGTTTTTAGTTTATTTATTTATTTTGGTTTATCGGGAAATTATACTTATGCTGCGTAAAAAAGAAAGAGTAATAATTCTTTTTCAAATCCTTCACATTTTTAATAAATAATGCTTGTTAGAAATTTCAAATGTTTTGCAGAGGAAATTTTTTTTATTATACTATTCATACCTTTTTTTTATGAATTTCATCTGAAGTTTTGTCGAATAGAAATTTATTAAGTAGTACATTTCTTACTCTTAATCGAAACTAAGTTACTCATGATTGAAATAATGAAAATAAAGATAATACATATTTTAATAACTATTATGAATCTGAATTGCAAACGTTGCGCCATAATAATATGGAGAAGAAGACAGAGTGAAGCAATAGAACAGAAAAAAGAATAAGAAGAAGAGGAAGTTGAAGAAGAAGAAAAGAAAAAGAGAAAGATTAAAAAAAAAAAGGTGAAGGAATAGAAGGAACAGAAAAAGAATGAAGAAAAAGAAAGGAAAAAAAAAGGAAGTAAAAAAAAGAAAGACAAAGAGAGGAGGAAGAAGAAGAAGAAAAAGTTGAATGAGAAAAAGAAAGCGAAAAAGGTAGAAAAGAAAGAAAACGAGAGAAGAGAAAAAAGTAAAATCAGAGAATCTTGAGAATTTTTTTCAATCAAATAATTGAACTATGATATTTTAGATACAATTTATATGTTCCATGAATATATAGGCTAATTAAGTAATTATGACTATAATTAATATTCTAAATTAAATACACATTTTAATTTTTCCTCATCATGTATTTTTAAGCTGCACAAGATACAAAATATTATTGCAGGACCGAAATTTGTGAGGGTGCTTGGATGTATTAATAAGGAAATCAAAACTTTGATCCCTGTCAAAGAAACTGTCATTATGTTCTCATTTTAAATTATATAGATTATATTCAATCATGTATCGATTATATTTTTTCTAGTAAAATCTGGAAAAATGCTTGAATTGATGTGTGGCTTTATATTATTATAAGGATAAGAGACACCGAAGCCGAAGAGATGAAATAATCACAATGCATTTCTTTCCAACAATATTAAAGCTTGACAATTTGATCTTGTCATGTTATTATTTATATATATATTTCTCTTACACGGCACCAAAAAAAAGCCTCATTACAACTCCCCGAATGGCAACGTTAGAAAATCGACCAATGATTGCTGCTAAAAATGTCACATGCCAAATGTCACATGAGGTGGCTCAACATATAGCGCTTTTAAAAACGGAAACAATAACCAGAGTGAGCATTATCAGGTTGTTCAATTCAGATTCATGCCCTAAAAAATGATAATATTTATTTTATACTCAATTAGGAATTAATTAGGATGGCCTTCTCCATGTCTATAAATAAGTCACAAGATCAGACTTTTGAAAAAATCAGTTTAGTATTGACTAAACAAGTTTTTAGTCATGGACAACTTTTTGTTGGCCTGTCAAGAGTTAGGTCATTTGACAGCCTTTCAGTAATTGCTCCAAGATGCCAAATCTATAATTGTGTTTTCAAAGAAATTCTAAATGCTTAGTGTTAATTTCTTAGAGCTTTGCAGAAAAAATTTTTTTTGGAAAAAATTTAATTGAAACTTCTATTGGCAGTAGGCAAGGGGAACTGCCAAAATCAAAACTCCCCGATTAGAAATGCAGCATGGCGACCTCCACGTGGTATTTCTCGGGTAATGCTAACAGCCATGCATTTTAATTTATTGTAATTAAATCATCCTTATTTTGTTCTGAAATGTTATGTACTTTATCACAAATGTTAATTAATATAGAAATTGATTTCAATAATGCTGATCACCAAAAAATATTTCATTTGGCGATAAAACAAATTTTTGTGTTCTTGAAAATGAAAGACTTTTGAGGGTTATTATCTCACAAGGAAAAGTTAGGGTTTAATGTTTATATTTTTAAATAATAAAATTTTTTTCTAAAATTTTCAGAATTTCTAGCATTAACTAATTTATTATACACAATTAGTTGAATTTAGGTGAGTAACTGCAATATTTGATAATTTATTTTGCTAATACGTTTCTCATTTAGCTAATGTTTTGATTTTTTCACCATGTACAATGTAAATAGCTAATATACTTTTTTAAAAGCTAGTAAGAACATTGATAGAATTCTTCTACATAAGTACAATACTGTGTCTTTGATGATAAAATATTATGTCTTTGATGATAATATACTATGTCTTTGTGCTAGAACATTGTTGCATTGGCAAGCGAGCGCAGCGAGCCATGGTTCATGGCGTGAACCACATAGGATTGCGTAGCAATTCTCGGGGGTTGGCGAGCGTTATCGAGCAGGGGGCAGAGCCTTCTAGTTTTATTTATTCTTACAACTTTAACTGGATGGTCAACAATTGAATTTTCAGAAAATATAGTTAAATTTATTTTCCTATGTAAGACAATGATATAAATTACTTTCATGAAGATTTTAATATTAAGTGATTAAAATAATAAAGAATTCATTATTTTATTATCTTATTAGTCAGCATTTATTTCAAAACATGTTAAAAATACTAGAATCAACAATCGTCTACAGAGTCATTTATTTATAGAAATATGTTAACTTTGATCAGATCAGGCAGTGATATTTTCATAGTAGGAAGATGTGTTTTCAATTTCTGCGTGAAATCATAATCTATAAATATCAACATTTATCCTGCATAAAATTTATATATATCATTAAATACCACTGTCCCGTTATGTGCGTTCATTATGAGTAGAATTTAGTTTCTGGTTCGTAAATATGTTTCGATTTCAAGCGTAACTAATTTGTTTCGATAACTACTAGCAAATAAAAAGTATTACTTCAAGTTGTAATTAAATATTATAATCAGAAGTCCAGAAATCAGTCCTCTTGTTTTCACTCAGATGTGTTTTCTGAAGAGGTCAGTTTTCTCGGAATGGGAATTGTAATTTTGCTATCAGAATTAAAACTGCTTGGTGATAGGCATTTTCTCTTCCTTTAAACTTAAGAAATAATCACAATAATGGTTTCAGAAAAGGATTCGTGCTTGTTCTCTTAAATTAACTCCTGTACTCTCAGCAGGCCATAGTTTTGGTTGATGCAGTTTTCTTCAAAACTGAGCGAATTTCACACTTTAGATAATGTTTCGTGGTGTCTCATTTCATTCCTGATGGAATGGAATGAGTCTTGAATGGTACATACATTAAAACGTTAAGAGGTAATATGCAACTAGACAAGCAAAATTTCTCATTCAACGAGACACGTTGAATTCACGCAAGTCGTAATGCGCTAGAGGGCGCGGAATTTTTTCTGGGTTTGGACATTTAATTTTATGTTTGGACTTTTTCTTCTGGGGTCATATGAAGAGCCTCATCTACAACGATGGTCCCATAAAAGCTGTGGTGGCTCTGGGGATGAAGCGTTCATCTTCCAATGAGATGAACCGGGTTCGAATCCCAGCGATGTACGATAGATACGAATTCCGCATCAAGCTCCCACTGACCATAGTGCTGACGTAAAACATCCTCAGTGGTAGACGGATCATGAGTTACAGTCCCCTTGCTGTCAGGCTAACAGTGTAAGGTTTTCGTGGTTTGCTTCACCAATGGGTTTGTTTCGCCAAAAAGTTCTCCAAGAAGGCAAATTTCTCCCAATACTTGATCCAGGAGTTCCCTTGTCTTCTTGATTGAGTTCAGAATTACAAGGCTACGGAATTGAACATTAGCAGTCGTAAACCCAAAAGAGTTCGGTCTGCTGTTCAATGACGGTTATAAGATGGTCCCATAGATTCTGATAAAAACCTTGTTGCCCGGATATCCGTAGCTGCTGATACCATAATAGAGATGCCTGAAGTTTATGCACGGCAGTCACTCCTTCGACGGTGTAAAGCCCGCGTTAATGTAGGTGGCAGCAATTTTTGAGTAGATCTTGTGATAGGGGACTTAGTTTTGTTTAATTTCATATTGTTGAATGAACTGTTTTTTTTTAATTTTTTTTTTTAATTTTATATTATCGTTTTTGTTTTCATTTCATCTCTGTCTGTCTTTCGTGACACAGTAAGTTTCGTGCTCTAGCGCTTTACGACTTGAGGTTCCGACCATGGATTTTATGGTGATTTAGGCTTATCTAGTTGTCTTCCATCACACTCTAAAGTATGTACCACGAGTTTTGGGACACCCTGCATGTGATGCAAACTTGCTCCGGATAGCTAATAAATATTTTCCAGTGGTAGTTTATTAATTGTGATTCTTTGTTTAATAAATTCAATTTATTAGGTTTTAATCCACCACTATTTCTAAACAATCCGAAGGCTTACATAATTCGCCGCTTTGTTACAGTTAAGTCATGTTAAACCTTTTAAAATTGAGCAATATTAGTAAAATATTTGCAAATTTTGGATTGTAGTTATTTACCGTTTTTTAAAATTATTTCGGCGTGTCCGGAGCAGTTGGCATCTCTGATGATGTTTCGGGAAAAAAACAACATTACATTTTAAGTAAAATTGTTCGTTTTAATCCTGAATCAATGCGTAAAATTTTTTATATAATATAAAATCTTTAGAATTGAATATGAAAAGTCAATTGGTCTAATTGTAATTAAATTTTTTATTAAAGAATAAAAAGAAGAGCGTTAAAAGGGCAATATTACCACAAAAAACGTACTCAAAATTCCCATGTTTAAGAAATTTCTTCGCAAAATATGAAATTTGTTCTCTGTTTAAAATCGTTTTTTTTCTCTTCAAGCTCTTACAACACTATCTATGACCCAATTCGTTACTAAAAGGTTGGGTTGTCAAAACAATTATTTCCTGAAAGCTCAACAGTCTTCCACAAAGTCGACAGTTTTAAGGTACCACTTTTGCTACTGGAATGCGTCATATTGTCCAAAGCATTGCATTTTCCTGTTGTATACGTGATAGCTCATTAAAAGCGAAGCATGGAAACAGCTAATAGATTTCAAAATATTTATAAAAATTTAATTCATCCATAATTAATTATTTTAATTATTTTTATCAAAAAAGACTTGAATGAATGTGAATACTTGAGAACATTTAAATTGAGGAATTGGAAATGAATTAAGTGAAACGATTAAAATATTTTATTTTTTATTTAAAATTCCGACCAGGGTTATTATTTCGCTAATTCTGGCGTATTAGGGCTTATTTGATTGCCATTCCTTCAGGGGCACCATGTTACGTGGCCCAACGGTGTTCCCCCAGTATGGACAGATATAACAGAGAAAGAAAGAACATCCACGACTTGTCCGGGATTCGAACCCAGAACCTTTCTGATGCAAGGCCAGTTCCCCGACCCCTACACAGTCCGGTCTGCTACGGTTGAAATATCATAATGGAAAGTACTATACAAAAATTGTTAAACAGATATAATTGATTTGGATTAATGGATAAAGTAAACAGACTAGTAAATCGAAAAAAGAAAGGTAATATTAAATAGAAATGTTGCATGAAATGGTAATCAGAAATGTTAAACGCAATCTTAAATCGAAAATAAGAATAAAGTTACTCGACAGACGGATATATACAAAAAAGCAGACGATTAAACATATTTTAATATTTTTTTGGTCGAATAAGAAAGTTAAAATTTTAAGTTTGACTTATTTAATATCCTAAATAAAGCAGATTTGAAACAGTTAACTGGCACCTATGACACTCATTCGTGACAAAAAGTGTGCACAGTCGAAACAATTTGTTCGTGAAAGTTCAACCTACATCGCCCTTCAGCAAAGTTGACAGTTTCAGGTACCACCTTTGCGACTCAATCGTGTCGCGCTATCCCTAAGCATTCCGTTGTACTTTCCTGTCGGATACGTGATACAGTAGCCCATTAAAAACGAAGCATGGAAACAGCTAATGGACTTCAATGTGTCTCAAATTGTCCCTCACGTGACTTATGTGTCGTGACATTCAATAATTACCATAATTTTATTTTTCACTATTTCATATAAGGCTTCGTATATATCGCCATTTTATTTTTTCGCAGAAATAAAAACACAAAAGAACAGTAAGCTTTTTTTTTTAGTGTGGTTTATATGAATGGAACTTTTTCAGATGGTAATTCAGTTTTATAAAAATATAACTGTTTGTTGTTGCCCAAATGATCGCCAAGGCGGAAATGGCGTAAATGCAGCCAATTTTTCTTTTCCATTAACAAAGGCGATAAGTTTTGCGTCTTATTTTCAGAAAAGAACGGGTTCTCATCAAAAATAAATTAAGATTATGAAGTGGGGGTATTGAATCCTGCCAAACGGAAGTGTGGATCGCCAAGGTGGTGTTTTGCGCCTTGCAAGGAGGTTGGGAAAAGTTTGATAAATCGTAATTTAGTTGACATCTGAAGGAAGGAATTCAAAAGAATTTAGCACTTTCCATTTCTTTTTCTTCTGTACGCAAATACATTTGCACTTTTTGAGACAATTATTTTAAAAAACCCATTTATCATTCCATTTGTTTGTGATTTTTGAAATTTTTTCGGAGTGTAGTCAGTATTCTAAATATTATTTATTTATTTGTAATTTTTCACATAATATTCAATTGAAACTCAATGAACACTTTCTAATGATATGACGAAACAGTATTAAATTTTTTATACCGTTCTTGATTTCGGGTTCGAATTCTGTGTTTGATTTATATATGAGAAAGATATTATTGCTGCGATAATCGATTGATTCATGAGCGGTTTTACTTAGAATTTATTATAGGTTACGAATTTTGCTTCCTCCATTTCTTTCTCTTCAGTGCGCAAACGCATTTGCACTTTTTGAGACATATAGTTTTAAAAACTCATTTATCATTCTATTTGTTCGTGATTTTTGAAATTTTTTTCAAGGTGCTGTTAATCTTCTGAATATTATTTGTTTTTTAAAATTATCACAGGATGTAGAATTTAAGCTCATTGAAATATTTCGAATGGTATGATGAAGCAATATTGAATTTTTTGAAGAGTTCCAGATTTCGGGTGCTAACTATATATTTAATTTATGTCTGATAAAGATTTTAGGGCCGAAATCAGTGAATAATTCACCTGCGATTTTTCAAAGATATGGGATGATTTGCATAAAAATATTAAATACAATTTCAAAAGATGATTTAAATTAAATTTATGTTCTCAGCGTTGCTGAAAAAATTGGATTGGATGCAATTAATTTTCGCTGCAGTATAATTTTGAGAAGAAAAAAAAAAAAGAAAAAAAAAGATGTATTGAATTAGGTATCAGAGATCCATTACGAATTTCTTCAAATAACGAAATTTCGAATCGAAACGTTAAGTAACATCCAAAATATTTTCCTTAAAACGAAAAGATTCTCTCTCTATAGCGAAGTTTTCATATTTTTTATTTCGGTTTTCATTATTTTTGAAGAAAATAGCAACTATGAAAATTGAAATTATGAAATTACTTTAGAACATTAGTAGAGAATGGAAGAAAAACAAATGATGTAACTCTCTCCGATTTTATTAAAACGAAGAAAAAGCTGTTAATTTTTTAATATGTAGAGTTGAGGAGATATTGAAAGTGTAATCACTGTGGATGCAAATAATTTTTATCAAAGTCATAATGGCTCAAGGGATAGAGGGGATAGAGCATTCGCTGACCAATGAGGTAACCCGGTTTCGAATTCCAGCGATGGCTGATTGATGTTAATTCTGCACCTGTCTCGCACCGACCATAGTGCTGATGTAAAATATCCTCTGTGGTAGATGAATCATGGGTTAGAGTTACCTTGCCGTTCCCATGAGGTTTAGGATAACCATGAGAGGTTTTCGTGGTTTTTCTCACCATGTGACACAAATGCGGGTTAGTTTCTTCAAAAAGTCATCCACGAAGGTAAATTTCTCTCATTTTTTGATCCCGGAGTTTCCTTTTCTTCTGGATTGGGTTCAAAATTACAAGGCTATTTAGTTGAACACTGGTAGTTGTAAACTCAAAATTGGATCGGTTGTTCAACGAAGCTCATAAAATAAATTTTATCACAATTAAACATCACAAAATGCAAAGCAATGTAAAATCATATTAAGCACATATTAATCTTTAAATACATGAATTGTTTTCACTTTTGAACATTTAATATATACAATAAAAATTAGTAGTTTTTTTATATATTTGAAATTATTAACTCCATTGTTAAATAAAATTCATACTCATATACTTTTGAACATATAGCACATTATGAATTGGTGCTCTTAAAGGGGAAATAAAAGCTAACTAAACGGAAAAAGAGAGAATCTTTTTCCCTAGAAGACCTTTATTGATGCGCTCCAAAATGGCAACAGTGTGGCCCAAACCATTTTAGCGCCACGCTTCGGCATAAAGCTTAACTATCAGTTAGATTCGATAAACTGCTGAGTTCATTTCATCATTTTTTTCTTTCTAGTTTTCTTTTTTATTATTATTATTTTTAATTGAATTTATAATGCTTTTTATAATCGTTTGGTATCACGTTCGCTTTACACGCGAAAGGTCCTCAGTTCGATCCTGGGCGGAGTCACCACCACGCAAATTGCAGGCACTGCCCAGATGCTCAGCTGGATCCGAGGCATGTCTTCAGCTGCGTCTCGACCCTCTTCAACATCGACCTCAACTGCTGTCATGACACCCTTTATTCCGAAAAAGTCGGAGATGTGGCCAGGGCTGTGCTCCATGCCTTTGGTCCCATTTCACTTGTACTTTTCTGCACTTGTCAAACGACAACAGCAACAACAATCGTTTGGTCATTTGCTTTTAGTTCTGAGAAGTGCTTAGACGTTGATTCGTTAAGAATATCGTTTTTTACAAACGGCAAAAATGCATTTTGTCAGGTAAATTATGGTTCATTTAAAATATATTTTAATTTTGCACCATTTTTCTGGTTTTTAAATTTATTTCAATGTTGAAAAAATATTATATGAATGAGATGAACCATTGCACCATTTAAACTAAAGAATTAATTGTGAAAAGAGTTTATATTTAATGCCGATATAGACGATATAAATATTCACATTTGGTTCGAGTACAGATTTTCTCTGTGACTTTCACGGAGAAAACATGCCCCCATATAATAAGTAGTTGCTAACCCCGACCCACCTCGTTTGGGGCAGGCGGAAAATATTACTCGCCGCCACAATAGACCCTTTAGGAAAGGTGACGGTAAGTTACCGCGAGGCCCATGGACTACCGAAGCGCCTCCCGTGGCGTTTATTTAAACCAAATAATGGTTACACATTACGGTTTAACGGTTTAAAAAAAGATGTTAACATGATTCATATAAGGTTTACATCTATTTGCGTGGATTGTGGTTCAAGTATGACTTTTCATTATAAATATCAATATGCAATTGTGGTTCTAAGTTTACATCATTATGATTTTTTTCAACTGGGTGAAATCAATCAATAAATAACAGAGTTATGAAATCAAAATATATACACAAAAAGTTTTTTTTTCCTTCATATATATATGTAAATGGAATAATAACAAATAAATCAATTAAGAACAAGACAATTACAAATCAATTTGAATAAAATCACAGAAAGCACCGGCAAGACAAGTCAAAGGTGACTAAATCATTAAGAAACTAAAAGCTGAGGATGACCAAAATTTATAAAATCAATGAAACAGTTAAATTAGTAATCAAAGTATAGTCAAATCTAAAAACACCATAATAGGTTGAAAACTAAGCAATACAAGAGATAAAAATTTATCAAAGAATTTGAAATATGAATTATAGCAACATATAAAATACACTTAAAGGATGAAAGTAATATTTAAATAACTGAAAGGTGATTATGAGTACAATTAAAATGCTAAATTTATAAAGATAATTAAAAGCATTAAAATGCATCAAAAGTATAAATTACCATAAAATAGTTAAAAGTTAATCAAACAGATTAGTTAAAAATTATTCATTCAAAAGTTCTTGGAATGGCGTGCTGTTAACATGAAAGAGGTAATCTATTATCGTCATTAATCCAGAGCAAGAATGTCTTGCAAGGCATGTTTAATAATATTGTAAAATTATCTGTCCCCATGTAGTAAAAATCTGCTGAGAAAACAGATTAATGTTTGTAAAAACTTGCTTTGTTACGGTAAAAAATCATTCTAATTACTGGTTTTCTTCGTAAATTGTTGCTATAAAAACATGCTCTTGTATGGTAAAAAACCTTCGAGACTACTTATTTACTTCGTATATTTTACGGTTTTTTACAATCAACCTAGCTGACTGTTTAAAACCGTAAATGTTATGTTTTTTTTACACTGTACAAATTATTAATAATGATCTATTTTTAATGACATTTCATCTATGATTATAATAAAAGCCATTTGATTATGTAAATTTAACATAAAGGTTATATGTTGTAAATTTGGTATTCTTAAATAAAAAGCATTTATACAATGTTATTAAACAACAAAATTATATTTCCGATAAAACGTAAGAGGGGGAAAAAATCAATAAATTCACTTACACATTCTATTTATCAAAATAAAAAGAAGGTATAGCTCCGTTTAAATGAAAGATAAATTCTCTAATTAAGGAAATAGCACTAATTTCATTAATCAAAATAAAGAAAATGACTTAAGAAAACCATTTCCGTTCGAAAATTCTTTGAATCAATTTTAAGAACCGAGACTCATAAAAATTAACTTAATTTTCGGAATTAAGTGATTAAGAACTTCATAGTCAAACTAGATTAGAGACCATTTTTCTTTCCCAGCATCTTCTAACCTTAATGGTTTTTAATAAAATCTGCATTTACTTATCCATTCAGAAACGATTTTTTTCCCCGCAAATGACGGTGGGAGTGAAATAAATTTCCTTTGTTTCTCTTCCCCTAATGATCTTAGAAGGAGTTTTCGAAGTCGGGAATGGCAATTGATGAGACCTTCAGAACTGAAATGAAGTGGAAGAGAGAAAAAAGTAATAAAAGAACAGGCGGAAGAAGTGTTGCCAAAAGCAACGAAATAAAACTTCTTTTTCGGAATATAAATAAGCCTTGAAGGGGTCTTTTAGGCGGGAAAACTAAATTCCCCTGCTGGAAAATTTACTTAAGTATCTTTTCGGAGGCTGTCTCTTCGCCAAGCGTCCATAAATTTTAATGATTCCTTACACCCTAGAAGAATTTTACTTCATTCCAGAAGCCATCGCAGTTCGAAAATCAGTCAATGCAACCTGACACTCCTAAATGGTTTATATATTTATTTATTCAAATGCGGGATTACTTCTCTTCAAGTTCCTACAGCAGGGGAGGTGCAGGAAGTGGCAGAACTATCCTTTTTTCCCTACTCTTTTGCAGTTCGAATTTTGCGGACGAGGGTAGAACTGCTTGGAAAAAGGGAATATTTAAATACATTAGGATAGTTTGAAAATGTATAAGAGCCCACTCAGTTCTTTGGCAAGGGGCTGGAAAAAAGATCCTCCTTCGTTAAAATCCTGTTTGCATAGACGGGAAAACTCAGGGAAACGGGAAAAGAGTAGGGGTTGAGTATGTAAAAAAGGGTTAAAGGCTGTCTTTGAAAAAGGGATGGTGTAGTCTGGGATTTTCGAACGAAATGAGTAATGGTTGCTTCTCTGCTTATCGTGCTTCAACAATGTCATACTTTGACGTCTAGGAAACCTAAAACAATGGACGGTATTCAAAATCGGGTGCAAGTTATTTTTTTACGCTTCAAAGTATGTCATATTCTTGCGAAGTTATTCTCAACGATGCCATCAAGAATATATATTCAAACATAGATTGATTCAGAAGTTCTCTGACCTGTTTTTAAAAAATACTAGAAGAAAAAACAGTTTAAATATCTAAATATGTTGGTCATTATTAAAAAGAAAGTTATAATTTTTTCAGATGAAATCTTAGTAAATTTCGTTAGTTAATTTCACATAAAACACCTTTTTAAATAAAAATGCGTAGCAGATGATAGCGTATATAAACATTTTAATTTCATAAAACGTTGTTTTATTGTTGCCCAATGAACAATAATATTTGTTTCACATTATTTTACAATTTAACTTTTTACCTGAATTGATATAATAACTCACTAATAAAAAGTTATGGTAAAGTTTCATGAACAAATGAGTCGCTGAGTAAAACTAATGACAACGTGAAACTGAGCGACTCCATACGATTGGCCTAAAACGGCCCGTCAACATCATCAATCTGAATTGTAATAGTAGGCTTAGGCTTAACATAGATACTGATTCACAGTTTATTTTGGATATATTTTAATTTTACGACGTGAATCTATGATATTAAAAGGAAGAGTTTGTGTGTCTATCTTATAATTCCAGGTTGTCCTATCGTCTTGAAATTCGAACAGTGGGTGCAACGGCAGATTTCAGCCCTCGATCTTAAAATTCGTTCGAAATTTTCAATTAGATGATTCGGGAGAAATATACGAAAAGGGAATTTTCTGATTAGTTTAGCATAATAGCCATTATTATAGATTAAAATATGGACGGTTCTAATTTATTTTTCAAATATTTTAAAGGTAACATCGTTGATGTTTGTACGCTTATAGTAAAGAATATAAAAAGGAGAAGAAGTCCAGCTTTTCGAATACGTAACTATCGCGGGGAACAGCTCGGTGCGGTGTGCTGTACATTAAAAAAAAGGAAAAAAAAAATTCAGGGTGAGCGACGCGCTCAAATTTAGCAGCACATAATATGTACTAAGATCCAGCGCATGCGTGCAACAAGAAAAGTGACAGTCGAGGAGGTACGTAACCTGTAAACCGATTGTTGGACAACTCTACATGTATGGTTGGGTACGCTACCTCCCAATATTTTATTCTTTTTGTGTCAAAAGGCGTCAGCAGATTTATTTAACATGGGTGGCATGATTATATTATCGGGATTGGTTCAAAATTACAAGGCTACGAAGTTGAACATTAGTAGTCGTAAACCCAAAATTGGATCGGCTGTTCAACGACGGTTATAATATAAAATAAAAATAAAGAAATATGAGCAGGGGATATAGTACACGCCTCCCAATAAGGGGACTCGGGTTCAAATCACAGCTTTGGTTTGTCGATATGAATTCCGCACCCGGCTCGCACCGACCACAGTGCTGACGTAAAATATCCTCAGTGGTAAACGGATCGTGGGTTATAGTCCCTTTGCCATCGGCTAGCCGCGGAAGGTTTTCGGGGTTTTCCTCTTCATGTAACGCAGATGTGGGTTGGTTCCATTAAAAAATCTCTACGAAGACCTGATCCAGGAGTTCTCTTGTCCGCTGGAATGGGTTCAAGATTACGGAGTTGAAAATTGGTAGTCGTAAACTCAATATTGCTCGAGGACAGTTATAAAATAAAATAGAATGAAGTAATATTTATTCAATTTAAATTCATTCAAGTGTTTTTTCTTCTTAAGTTTCAGATTAAGAAAAGAATTAATGCACTCATCTGAAATAGCATCGGAGAATGACGTGCTTCAACGGTCTTACTAAGTTTTCCAGTTTTCCTGCCAACAGAGAACGCAACTATTTCCGCCAATTACGCCAAGTTCCAGGATTCGAAGGAAATGAAGTGCCAGAGAGTAGAAGCAATTTGTTTCCCACCTCTGGGCCAGCGGACGTTTCCAGATTAAGTGATTACCCCCTTTCTTCCGATATTACCCCTTCAAAAGAGTTCGAAAGCTATAAAATCGTTTGGATTCTGGAAATGAACCACCCTCTTCCGGTAGAGAGGGTAGTGCGTGCCCGGAGAAAATGATCATTTGAAATGTTAGCGATTGAGTAGAAATACTTCAAGCATAAATTAGATTAGAATTGTGATTGTTTTATAGAAATATGCTACGAATTGAATAAGAGTCTTTTGTGATCAATTTACTCGTGTAATAAATTTTAAGATATCGGCGAAATTAAAATAAATCCAGGATATAGGCAAATGTAATTATTGTAATAAAGCATTGCTTCGTAACAGTATAAGTAGAATTAAAACGACATAATTTCATTGATAATTTTTTTGTTCCACATATATTAAGGTTACATATTGACAGAAAACGTGAGTTTTTCTTCCATAGTATCATTAGATTTTACTGAGAGAAAAGTGTAGATTTGAATAGGCAATGTTTAAAAGTCTGTCTGCGCAGCGTTAAGGGTTAAAATGCATAACTTTAAAAGACCTATCTGCGTAATGGGAAGCTAATTTACAATCCTACGATTTTTAACGACTCGCTATCTTTTCTTGGAGATTTTCCTCTAGGCTGTAGTTGATTGCAATTATAATGAAACTGTTTAATTCTTTTAAAGTTTGTTACCTGAACTGAAAGAAAATTATGTTTTAAAAAAAATGCCAAACAGGAGAACGGGTCGTTAACCTTAACGGTCAGTTAATTTTCAAGAAAACGGTCATAAAAGTGCCTATTTTTTTGGCTTTTGTATTTGTATTACGTATTTGATTAGTGCTGCAACAAGTTTAAAATAAACTATGTACAATTACCTAAAAAATATCCTGGTACTGCCATCTGGTGTGTAAAATGAGAAATAAAATGTTTCCCGGACAAAAGAAATGAATTAGTTTTATTCTTATTGGCGCTTTACTACTGAACACTCCAGCCCGTCAATATCACGGGAGCGAGAAATAGAGGGCGAAACCTCTCCCCGGCATTTTCACGGGAGCGAGAATTGCAGGATGGGAAAATCGCTAAGGGGAAGCGCTTGTATTTTTTCGCTCTTAATATTCTAAACGTAAGCGGTGGTTGTCACAGTTTTTCCATAAGAATTGTTTTCTTATAATTTAAATTATTTTTTTTCAAAATTTTTTTTAGGGTTTCCTTTACCCATTAGGTGCCAAAGCTCCCTGTTTGCGCCGAACTTAGTTTTGGCTACTCTTCTCCACTTTGCTTTGGCGTAATGAACGAAGTTTCTCGTTTCGTATTCGAACGTCTTGGTTGAATTGCATTACAAATTTGCTTAAAATAAAATTTTTTACAGTTGTTGCTTGTTATATTTTTCGCACAGTCCACTTAATCAACGAACATAGCACTTTCGCTATGGGAACAAGTACTCTTTATTTGTTTCTTGCTTCCCTTTCATTGATAAATTTAAATTTTAATAATGTATCATGAATTATGAATGAAAGCACCTAAAAGAAAGAAAAATATTTGATAAGTTTTCAATTTTTATAATGTAACTTGGCATAAAGAGAAAAATTAGTTTTATTTTTTTCCCTTTCTGGAACACAGTTACGGTATATTACATAAGACACACATTGGTTTATTACATAGGACCCATTGAAGTGGCTATAAAATAAATGGCATATTCGAATTCAGAGCTTCGATTTCTACGTAAAAAGTTCTGTTTGGCATCAACATTTTAAGTTACAATTGGCGGGTGTCATTTGTTGAAAGATTCTTTTCATTGTTTGGAAGAAGTACAAAACTTTTATGATTGCTTTATCTTAAGCAAAACACTAAAAAATCAGTGTAACTGTACTTCTAAATTAGCATATCTATATACAGGGGAACCTCTCGGGAGCGAGCACTCTTTGTTCGATAGATGGTTGTCCAAAATCATCGTTAATAGAAGTTGGTTGCTCTTATGAGTTACCTCCATTGACTTCAAAACTGTGGCACACTGTGGTGATAAAAACATTGCTGTTTTCTCACTGCAAGTCGTGTAGTCAAATTTTACTTGGTTATCATTACATAAAAATTATTTCAATACATTTTTTTAAAATTTTATCCGTACTAAAAAAGGAACATTTTAAACATGCGCAAGCTCTGAAAAAGTTATTTACAGAACAATAATTAAATATTGATACCACTTCACTTTTAACTTAGCTTACACTGCGTTATTTAGTACAGCTCCCTGGTTCGAATCCTGGTTTTACAAAATTGGGATAAGAGCTATTCTCGCGATTTTGTCATGCATTGGAAAATAAACGTAAGTGACAAAAAATTCGAAATTGAGATTTTTTTTATATTTGGCATCTTTTTTATAAGCTACTTAGTGCAATTTTCTTCCTTCGAAAATAAATGTTTTATCAGTTTTTTTTTTTATTTTCTATCTAGGCGTTCTTAGCAATCGAAAGAAAATAGTTGTGAAACCACTTTTTCGAAAACTGCATTATTAGTTACTAAACATTATTAGTTAGAGAAAAACTACATTATTAGTTAGAAAACTACATTATTAGTATTTTGTTTCTTTAATCGCTTAGCATTAGTCATATTCGAAAATTTTAATCAGGTTATTGATGATTCCGACCATCTGAATTGAATTCTAGAGTTTTTTTTTATAGATTTAATCATGAAGAAGAGTGTATATAATAATAATAATAATAATAATAATAATAAAATATTTACGTTGATAGCGTTTAAAAGTATCTTGGTTTGCCGTTGAGCTCAACTTGAACCTCAGGTTCGAATCCCGATTTTGACAGGATTGCATACTGTAGTGATGAGAGCATTACTGTTCTTTCTCCACAAATTAACTAGACTAATTTTACTTTGGTTATTAGTAATTTTCATTATTTAAAAATGCCATGATTCATATGATATAAGTGTAAGTGATATTTTATGTATCTTAAGATCGATTAAAACGTTAATTACCTGTTGGAAAACCTTTTGCGAAACCTGTAAATTAAAAATTAAATTTTTAATTCTCCAACGAACAAAAAAATTAACTTATTATAAATATCCTAATTTCATAAGCTGATTTTTAATACAAATGTATACTTTCATGCATACATTTGTATAAAAATCAGTTAATGAAATTAAGGAGCTTATAAATAAGCAAATAGAAATTAATTTTTGACTTCAAATATCGCTTAAAAACACAATTAGTTAAGCAAGTGATGTTCAGAACATAAATTAATTAGTTTGCTCCTTCTGCTGCATTTAATAAAACTTTGATTCAAATCCAGATTTAGGTAGGATTACAAACTAGGATTAGAGTAAAATAGAGCCTTTATCGCTTTCTCCTTTTATTCAGGAAGTTTGTAATTGATTATTGTTTAATACCGGTAATGACCAGTTGCTATGGCTAGAGTTTTCTACACCAGGGTGCACTGCAAGCTTTTGATTGCCTATACTTCCAGGTTATTGCTCTTGGTGTGATTTGAAATCATTTGGCTCACAACGTGATCATTGTGTTTTGAGACCCTCTTGAGTAGTATTTCTTGTATGCGTGTATTTGTTACTTGATTCATTATTTGTATTTAAAGAAAGAATAGTCAATTGAAGATTTATCATTTCAAGACATATTTGAAAAAAGAATAGTTAAAAAACACGTCTTATCTTGCCAGCAATATACCAGCTTCAAAATTTAAACCTAAATAATAAATTTGTAAAATGAACTTAATCTCGCTGCTCGAACAATATGCTAACACTAGCATATGATGGTGCACGGTTTGCAGCAAGAACAAACAGCAATAAACAAGTAAAAAGAGGCCTAATTAGTATTACCAAGAAAGAGAGTGCTTTCTAAATCTATCCATTTCACCTTTTTTAACCGTCTATAAATAACAAAAACAAATTTTCACTTTAAACTCATCGGAACTACGTAATATAATTAATATCTTATGAAATAAGGCAGATTTGTGCTCGGGAATTATATAATTTACTTCTTTTATTAAAAACAAAATTTTCTACTTGAAAACATCGCTTCGCAGAATAAACAATAGTAAGCAACTGTATACTTTCTAACCGGAAGCGGAGCAGGTCAAGATTGTTGTTGTTACATTAATATTGAAAACACCATCCATTCTGCTACTAGTTGCGACGAACCACAATGTTGATGTAAAATGCATAAAAATGCCTACATAATATTGGAGCCCTTTGCCACCGAGTTCCCTCAACACCTCCTAGAAAAGAAGAAGGCCTCAGCATGGATCAATTTAGTAGTCCGACGTAACGAACATAAACTGCGCAGTGGAGGAAAAATACGAAAGATGTCACTACATTCGGGCTACTAGGCTTCGCAGTGGTGGTGAAAACGAATGATGTCCTTACGCTTGAATTACTAAAGGATCAAATTTCTTGTTTATGGTTAACCGTGCAGAGGCCTTCTCTTTTTTAGGAGATATTGGTTCATTTCGGAAACATTTCAGAGTTTTTGACTTTCTTGATGTGAAAGCGCGATTATTATTATTATTTTTTTTAAAGAACTTCCATAAGCAATTCAATGATTGATATGGTGGTTATCTTAGAAAATTATGGATGTATAGACTTAAATCTTGATAGTCGTAAACACATTTTGCATTGGCTTGATTTGTGGCTCAGGTTAAAAGAAAGAAAAATTTACAAATATGATTTTCTTAAAAAAATATTTTTTTATATCTTTCTACGAAAAATATTGCAAAAAGTGAAAGCTATCAGCTATGTTTCACACAATAAACAATAAGTATCTCATTCACATTCGCTTCCGCTGTACTGCTCTAAGCTAAAGTATAAGATAATAATAGTTATACTCACAAAAGATCCTGTATATGGGATACTTTTATTATTTTTCTTTATTTCTGGTTACTTGTTTATTTTTTATTCGAAATAACTTCTTTTTTTGGTATAAAGAATGATACACTATTCGATAGAGGATTATACTTGTGTTTTTGGGTTAAGAGGAGGAGTATATATCAGAGTACATAACAAAAAAGGTCGCTATCCAGTTTAGGGCTTAATATTATTCTTTTTTTCCTTTGGAGAACTTATGAATGAACTCTTTAGCAGGAAATAAGATACGAGAAAAAGACGAAGTTAATTCAAAGAAGTACCGTAATCTGTCTTACATTTTTTTCCTTAGATACTAAATTGAAAGGAAAACAATTTTTCGGGGTTTTATTGCATGGAATAAGTAAAGAGAAAGATACAGCTTCCATGTAAACTGTATAGTTTTTATATTTTCTCAGATAGAAATTAAAAAGGCCTCCACCCTCACCAAACTTGGATTTTAGGTTGAATATTTAATTTGCGTTCTCTTGATATTTTTAGTACTCAACAAATTTTTGACGATGTAGTATTAACCAACAGCGCGACACCTTTTAAAAAAAAGTGGAAAATAAAAGGGTCGGTGTATTGGATTAGAAGAAATAGCGCTTGAAAGTTTCTAAAATTTCTATAGATTTTTTCTCAAAACTTTAAAGGAATAAAATTATGAGATTTCTAGTTTTGAGTAGGTAATTTAAAATTACACATTTGTGAGTTTTTAGATTTTCTAAAATTTAATTTCATTACAGTTTAAACTGCTGAAAACTGATTGGAATAATGCAAAACATGATAATAAATAAATAAATAAATATTTTGAACGAAACTTCACAAAAACAAAGATATTTACCAAAAAAGCAAACAACTCTATATTCAACAAAGGATGGGTTATACTTTCTGCTGCGAAAACTCCAGCAAAAGCAACGCGTATAAAGCACAGATGAAAGTACAAAAATTGACGCTCTGTAGTTTCTGTTCCATCACAATTTCGTGTCTAAACACCAAATGAAGTAATAATTTCATCACTTGGTATTTAAACTTTGAAGGTTTTTGTTTATAGAAATGAAACTAATCCACTTATGTGCTTTCATTTGTGTTTTATTCACGTCATTTTTCGTTTTTTTTGCAACTTCATACTATTTAAGAACTTTTCAAAAACTACTGCTTTCAGAATTTTATTGGTATAATTTTTCAAAAATAAATAAATAAATAAATAAATAAATAAATAAATAAAGATCTGAAATTCTGCACGCATTATACCTCAATGACGGAATGACGGTTTTGTATTTTACGTGCATCGAAAGATACTTCAGAATAAAGAAAATGCTCGCTTCCCAATGAGATGAATGAGTTCGAATCCCAGCGATTGCTGAGTCATTCGAATTCCGCACACGGCTCGCATCGATCATAGTACGGGCGTAAAATATTCCCAACTGTTTTATTTCATTTTTCTGGATGACTTTATTTTTTCGAAAAAAAAAGAAATCAGTACAAAAATAAATAAATGAAATAGGGCCATGGTGGCCCAGGGAATAGAGCACATTCGTCCCAATGACTTGACCCGGATTCGAATCCTTTGATGGTTGATCAATACAAATTCTGCACTAGGCTCTTATCGATCACAGTACTGGCGTAAAATATCCAAAGTGGTAGAAGCGTCATGGGTTAGAGTCCCCTTCACGCCGGGCTAACTGTGGGAGGTTTTCATGGTTTTCCTTTCCGTGTAACACAAATGTGGGTGAGTTTCATCAAAAAGTCCTCCAGGAAGGCAAATTTCTCCCAATACTTGAGAGAGGAGTTCTTCTGAATCGGATTTGAAGTAAAAGGCTACGGAGTTGACTATTGGAAGTCGTAAACTGAAAATTCGGTCGGCTGTTTAATGGCGGTTATAATATTAATATTATAATATCAGTTCATTTGGCAAAAATAAATAAAGATAATCAAAAGTAGATTTAGAGTTTTCCTCTTGCGCCTTCATCCCTCCAAAAGTTGAACTTTATCGAGAGGGGAGAGGCCTATTAATTAAAATTTAAAATTAATAAGGAAAAAAATTGAGGCAATTTAAAATTAATAAAGAAATTATTGTTTTAAAATTTGAGAAAAATTTGTTTAAAATTATGAAGGATATGAGTAATTAAAGTAGTTCTTTCATATTGCGCCTACGCGGGAAATTAATTCAAAAAAAATTATTTTGTAGTGAATCATATTTAGTAACTAATAAAAAAAGCCCTATAAGAATATCCTGAAAATTTAAAAGTTTCAAGCAATTTTCTAAGTAATTTTCGTACTCTATAAAGGGAAGCTCAAAATGATAAGGAAGTTTTCTGCAAATATTATTATGTGCTAAAGACAAAATTAATAGCAAATGATAATACTTTATCAATAAGACGTTCATACCCTGAATATGATTGTGGAATCTTTTCTTCCACAATCATATTTCAGGGTATGAACGTTTATTGTAAAGTATTATCATTTGCTATTCAATTTTGTCTTATGATACATAATAATATTTGCAGAAAACTCCTTATCATTTTGAGTTTTTTTCAAACAGTACAAAAACTATTTAGAACATTTCTTGAAACTTTTTAACTTAAGATATTCTAATTGAATTTTTTTCATTACATGCCAAATACGATTCTCTACAAATTACGAAAAAAAAATTGCTAAATTTTTTCGCGATGCACAATATAAAAAAATTACTTTAAATACTAATATATTGCACAGTTTTCAACGAATTTTTTTCAAATTTTAAAGAAATAATTTTGTAGTTAATTTTAAATTGCTCTAAAAGTGTTGTTTAATTTTATTAAATATTTTGTTATAGCAAAAAAAAAAAAAAAAAAAAAAAAAAAAAACGCAAGTCAATTTTTTTTTCTTTTTCAAATAAAATTGTTTATATCTGCATAAATATTTAAGCTAGGCTTACGAATTTTCATGCAATTATTGCATACAATATACAATAACTAAAATAATTTTTACAAGTTACACATTTATTGCTATATTTTATGGCATGAGGAGTTTAAAAACACTAGTTTACTTTTGTAATTTATTGTGAGTCCATGAAACCTCTAAAAGCTTTAATTTAAACTTCATTGATAAGTTTGAGAAATTGCATGATTTAAACACTTCTGAAGTTTTAAAATCATTCGTTAAGTGTTTGAGTATAATGAAAAAATATGTTAGCATGGAAGTGTTTCCATTGTCTTGTCCATCTCTTGCATATGTTGTAAGTGAAAGGCACGCACTCGTTTTTTTTAAACGTATATTTAAATAATCGGCTACCTGTATATTTGTACATGAAATTTCTTTAGTTTTTGCTTTCTAAAATTAAATTGGATGTAAAAATGAACTGTAATTTTCCATTTTACTGAAGTATCGTTAAAATTAACCAAAAGAAAAATCGAAAAAAGAAAAAAAAAAAAAAGAAAGAAAGAAAGAAAGAAAGAAAGAAAGAAAGAAAGAAAGAAAGAAAGAAAGAAAGAAAGAAAGAAAGAAAGAAAGAAAGAAAGAAAGAAAGAAAGAAAGAAAAGAATTAAGATTGAAGAACTTTAAGACGGACGAACTTTAATTAAAGGATGAAAGCTCGGTACGGCACGGAATTGGATGGAACTACAGTCCTTACATAATGGAATCGTCAGTCAGTACAGGGCACACGCTAAGGATTTCAAATTATTAGCCAGTAAATTAGGCAAATATCAAAAGTATTCGCCAATTTTCGAAAGTCTTCGCCAAATGCAAATGTTAACATTATGATTAATTTTTTTCATAGAAAACTATTTTACGGTAGTTTATTTCAGGCTTATATTATTTGGACCCAATTCTAATTGGCAATGCGGTGCATCTACCGAAAATTACTGTAATCGAATAAAAAGTACTGATTTTTTTAGAAAAATTCATTTTGACGTATTTTAAAGGATCGAGATAAATATATTTTTTTCCCCAGTCTTTCTTTCAGAAGAAATCCTCGGCCAATACTTTTGCCTAAACACAATTTTATTCGTCAAATTTGCGATTTTATCACTTTTTGGGGAGGTGGCTTGAGTATGTGATTTCTTCTCTAGTTTTCCTGTTTTTTTTTAAACTTGCAAGGGGACTTACAGCGTTTTGCTGCATTTCCAAATTTAAAATGATACCAACACTGATCATACTTTTTGGGTGTTTGTGAGCGATTACGCTGGCGAAAAGAATTGTTGCGTTCGCGATTTCGGGAAAGGCGTTCAACTTGTTTAGTAAGTTCCGCTATTTGTGTTCGCAATTCACTCATTTCAGAAGATGGATTTGAGCAACGTACTGCGTCGACATTACCGCCTGTGGTTTCATGAATTTTGTCCGCCATTACTGCGAGCTTTTCTGTATTATCGTCAGAGACTGAAAGTATCGCCTGCACTTGATTGGGCAAACGTTGTAGCCAAAGTGTTTTTAGCACATCGTCGCCAAGAATTTTGTCCGCTAATTGTTTCATCTTCCTCAATAAATGTGAAGGTTTGTCCTCTCCTAAGGTTAATTCCGAAAGTACTGCTTTTATTCTTCTTTGTTCAGAATCCGAAAATTCGCTTATCAATCGCGATTTAAGAGCTGCATATTTGTCCGTGGCTGGCGGCGAGAGCACGATATCGCTAACATGGCTCAAGATGTCGGAGGCAAGGGCTGACACCACGCAATAAAACTTAGTATCATCTTGAGTTATACCGGATACCACGAACTGTGCTTCAATATTGGCGAACCAAAGTACGGCGTGTTTATCCCAAAAGGGAGCTAATTTCAACCCTACTCTGTTAACCTGCATTTGTTGAGTATCGTTGTTCGGCATGGTAAAGCTCCAATAACTGATAAGAAAATGGACAAATATAAGATCTTGCCTTGTACTGAAGAGGCTTTTGGCGATGGAGTTTAATCAATCATCAGACGGAGAATAACTGGCATGCGAAATTATCCATTCTTGTACGAAATGAAGATTTCTTTGGTAGCGTTTAGTACCGTCTCAGTTCCTTGAAAGTTTATAGGCGTGAAAGATTTCCATTAAAGCAAGGATGTAACGAGATCCTCTGTCGCTACTGCATGCTTAAAATAATTTTTACAAGGGTCACCACTACAGGTTTAGACCAGAATACGAAGTCCAATCCTGTCTTTTATGCAGTAGACATGAAATAATAATTCATCTCCAATATTACATTTTAATGTAATTAAAATTAAATAATAAAAGGTTACATGAAATAAAAATATATCTCGCTGACGATCGCGAGAGAGAATAATATCAGATGAGCAACATCTCGTGAACGAACTTGTTTATATCTAAAAAGAAACTACTGTTCACTTCAGTTCAAAGTTCGGACTGGTTCGGATGTAGAAGTTGAAGTAGCAGTCTCAATCTCACAACTGCGCCAGGGGGCAGTTGTCGTTTTTGAGTTTGACTCAGCAGTGAGGATACTGCATATATATTGAATGTTATGTACGTAAGTGATGAGTTTGGACTCCTTTTGGAGAATATCAACCGAATGCTTGCTATCCAAGCCCAAGATTATTTAAATATACAAGGTGTGCCGTAATGACTCACCTGAAATGATATTTTTCGAATATTTATCAAAAATTAAATGCATTGAAAAAGAAGTTCTTAAAATTGCAATAACAATCAAACAAATCAAAATTTCAGAAAAAAATTAACTAGCTTTTAGTTCATGTATAAAAACTCACCTTTTAGCGAGTCAAATTTTAATTCTGTAGTTGTTTTTTCTGTTGTTTTGCTGAGCGGCTCGCATGCTATTTTTTTACAATAAGTTTAAAAGTTAATAAAGTTTATTTTTTTTTCATGCCATTGTACTTTCTATACATTTTTCCATACACTATCTTGATTTCAAGTTTTTAAGCTAAATGTATCTATACACAAATGAGCATGCAAACAAAATAAAGCTTAAAGTTGAATACGAAATCAAAAGCAGTGTCGCTTACGATTTTTTTAAAATAGAGATATTAAATTGAACAAAATTATCGTACTAAAAGAAATTTGCTAAAATTTTAATTTTAAAACAAATGGTTTTTACCACAAATTTAATTATTTTAAGGAAATATTTAAATTTGAGTATTAAAATAGACGAAAGAATATTTATTTATATATTTGATTTAAAATTTACTATTTTAATTAACAGTATTAAAGATGATTAACTGCTCTTTTAACATTCAACTTAAAGATTTAATGAGATTTTCTGATATATGTTTACCTCTTTATGTTTACAATTTATTGCTAGCGATGCCAATAAAATAGATTTGATCGGAAAAATTTAACAGACTTAATTGCCCCGGTAGCACCGAAATTACAACAACGGAGCTCGATAGAAAAATTAAAGCTACCAAAATATCACTGCATGAAATTAAAGTACTAAAAAAATGGCGTAAAAATCGTCTGTCAAATAAGCTTCGTCATCAAATTTACAAGCTCCGGGGAAAAAAAGAGCTAAAAGCGGAAAACAGCGGCTTTTAAAATGTCGGAGAATTGCGCAACCTATTAGAAAAGGATGCAAAGAAGTTGGAGGAAATGACTATTAGTGTACAATAATAAAGGTGATTTAGATTAATTGAGTTTGAAGCGAGCTTATCGTGTCATAAATTACAGACGCCCGCTTTTCGGGGTTTCTGTTATCGAAAAGTGCAGAAGGGGGTAGGGGCTAAAAACCCCCGCCTACACTTTGGATGGTTTACCCCTTATCACAGGCAATTATGATAACGAAAACGAGGCAGTTTGTTCATTAAAAGAGACTAAAAATGCTATACTTTGCTGACATGAGTTTCAACACAAGACAATGAAGGAACAATAGAAGGTGGTGATTAATTTGGCGCGATAAACAGAAAATTATCCCCGTGGACGCCAACCCTTCCCTCTTTTAGTTGGCTGCTACTAAAGAGCATCATTAAAATTTCATGTGGTAAAAGGCGACGAAGTTGTAGTTCAGTACTTGACATATTATTTTAATTACTTTCGGCCTTTTCTGTGTTTGGCGTTCCTAATCTAGCTCCGAATCGCTTTGGCGAGAAAATGGACTGAAGTGGGGGAGGGCTGTTTGAAATATTTCTAAATCTGGACGAGTGCTATGCGGCGCGTAAAGTGATTCAAGATGGGTTTCCTTGGCGAATAGAAAGGGGGTTAATATTTTCGTATTGTTGCTAAGATTGGATTGTTTCGACTTATGGCGGCGGAAACTATTTTCGTTGAGAATTGCGCTGTTAAAATTGCCGTTGTTTAAATAGATCGTTTTGATTCTTCAATAGAAAATTTTCTTAAAAGGGGTGATTGCTGTTTCTGGAAGAGATTTCATGGCAGAAACGTTCCATTTTAAAATCGTTTCTCTGACATTTTAGAAAGGGAAATGTGATCATCCTTTTATTTCATTCCCTTGAGCTTGAGCTATAATAAAAACAATAAAAGAATTTGATAACAAAGCTTAAGACAATTCAAGAATGAACAGAATATAATTAATATATTTTCCCTCTGAACTTAATTATTATAAGAATTTATTTTTGGCTATTTATTTTTGTCTGTATACATAGGGTATTATCGAAACAACATACTTTACATCCATAGTTTTATCCTTTTTTCTTAATTAAAATAATTAATATAACGAATATTTAATACCAAATTCCAGCGAATAATAAAACGAATATTTAATATCAAATTCCAGAAATAAGAAATACGAAACCTGAACTATTTTGAAAAGGAATTAAAACTGGCCAACAAATTTTAAGTCTATAGAGGTAATAATTTCCATACCAATTTTAATTATTACACTATAGATAAATGACCAGTCCTGTTTTTCGATTTCATTTGGCTAATAAAATAGTTTTTACTTTATAAATTTACTTCACAATAAGTGAATTTAGGAATGATTAGACCGATTTAAATGTTTGTATAATATAATTGTATATAATAATTATTATAATTATTAGCTGAAGTCACTCATCTCAAAAATAGGACACTTTGACTTTATTAGCCACTGTAGACTTTTTTATTTGATTTTTAAATAAAAATCACCACCAAATTTACAGTAATCATACTATTCGAAATTTTTGGGAAACTTTTTTTTAACTAAGATTTTATTTAACTGTTATTTCACCATATTCAAGCAAAACACTGAAATAACCATTAAAAAGATGATATTAAAACTGCTAAGTGTGAGAAAAATCGTTCATTGATTGTTTTTACCTAATACGGTTAAATAACCGGAATTTTATCTGCGTCAACTAGACCCACCTTATGAAATCATTTAGTTCCTTATAAATAAACACATATTACAGCCGAGAAGGCAAATTTGTCAATCTCATGACCGGCTGAACGATGGTTCGTATCCCAGCGTATACATCGCAATGTTTCTTCCCTTCCTTCAACACATAAAGCTGTGTAATACAAAAATATCTTTTCATCTCTACGACCGATGATACCACTAAACGAACTAATTAAATAACATTTCACAGTTCTTTTGACAAAACACAACTCAGCCACAACATAACTCAGCTTTCATTACCTAACGAAAAGAGTAACTCCAATGTACATTACCAAACTGAAAGGAATTGGAGAAACCTAAGCCTAACTCCAATGCTCAGTTAAATTACATTTTTATGGTTTTGAAACCATTCTAGTTGTAAATGGTCTTAAAACCGTAAAGGTAAAAAATGTTCCTAACCGTAATATTTACGGTTATAAGTGAGTGGACAGACTGCTGTTGATTATTTTACTGCAATTCTAGAATAAAAATTCTAACAATTGAGTATTATTTTTAAAGTATGTCAAATTTAATAAATCATTATATAAGAATTTGGAATTTCAATAAAATACAATTATTCACATATTGTTTCACTATTTAGGTGTTTCAGAAAATGACTATAAAAATACACTTTGATTTCTCAAACTTCTAATCATATTAAATTACAATTGATTTTCTAAACATTTAAATGCTACTTTTAAACAATTTTTACAGAAAATAAATTGAATTTAAATCTATTTCGTACAATCAAGTGATTAAAAAAGATCTTCATCACTTAAATAAAAGTATTTCGAGAGATTTTCCTGAAAAATTCTAAATGCTGCATCCTTTTAGCTTAAAACGAATTCTCTCTACCCGTTTAAGCCAATCAATTAAGTCCACGAGTCGATAAAAGTGAAGCAGTGAAAGCAAAACGGGTGAAAAAAAATCAATTTAAAAAACATCAAAAGTCATTTCCAGCTTATTCCCCCCTTCTTTTACTCAACGAAAAAACTAAAAAAACTAGCTTGGTATATTTTAGAAGCTTCCGAACCCCTCCCCCTTTTCAACGCGTTTTCAATTTAATGGTTTGAGTGAGATAAAAATAATGCAATTAGGGGGAAAAAGAAGATTATTTTTCTCTCCGTAATTTTTTCTTCGTCCATTTTTTTTTAAACCATCGACTTTTCAGGGGATTTTTTCTTTGTTTTTTCGCTTTTCTTTTCTCCATTATTTTCCTCCTCTTCGACTATTTTTATTATTATTGTCATTATTAAGCGCACATTTTTTTTTTTAAATAAAAGAATAGCAAAACGTTCTGGAAAAACTCCCAACGTCGTCATTACCAGAAAATTGTGCGTTCGACAATTAAGCCTTTTAACACTTAGGGGCCTAAATGAAGTTATTTTTATACACCCTGTGCATAAATAAAACATAAAAAAAAACGGCTCCTCTATCATCGAAAAACGTGGTTAATGATAATAGTAATACTCATTAAAATAAAAAGACTCAATGATAAATCAGAGGCAATTATGCTAGAATTGAATGTGCCAAAGTACTTACAAAATGGTCCCCCCTTTTTTTCTCCTTTTTTAAGCCACCCCCTTTCTTTTATAATGAGTTGTACGTACCGAAAGCGTAAAACATTACCTTTTTTTAGGCCATTCTTTCTTCCATTTTTTTTTTCTTTTTGAGAATGGAGCGCGAGTAATTTGCTGGCGACGATAAAAACGTTATTTTCTTCATTATTATTATTTTTTTTTGTAAACACTTTTTTTCATTTTGGTGCCTATAGAAAGTGATAATGAGAACTTTTATTTTATGCGATAAATACCGTTTAACGGTAGCCATTAAACTTTTAAGCACCCGTTATACCTATAATGGGTTATTATTACGGGACAGCTTTCTGTTTGTTAACCTTAGCGTAAAGTAACCTGATAATAATTCGCTCATTAATGGGGGTGGGGGAAAAGGAAATGATGCGATGAAACCGATAAAAGATAGGACTAGGCCATCCCCAAGATAAGTTTTTAATGCTTCGTCATAAATGCACATAGTGTACGGCGTATAAGCATTCTGAAATTGACCTTTTTACGCTGCATAAATTATGATAATTTTTAAAAAATTATTTTCCTATTTAGTTATTTTTATCTTCAGAAAAGTGATTAAGCATTTAAAAATCAGCGTCGAAAATTTCCTTTATGAATTTATTACCAAGCAGGAAAACACTAATTGGAATTTTATCGATTATCGGGCTTTGTTTAAGCTACGCAAAAGGTATAATTCATCAGGTGTATCGTTTTTTTTTCTTCCTTTCGTGGAACAAATTAGTAAATGAAATTTATCTCGTTAGCAGTAATTACCTCAACAAATATATTGACAAAGTAAAAGCGACATTAGCTGTAGATATCAAATAACACATAAATATGAAATTACATGCTAGTTGTAATGAAATAAAATTTAAATTATGTATCAGACTTTTTATTTTATGAAACCTTAGCCTTGTTTTTCGTTATTTCAGGAAATAAGTTAAAGAATAAAATTTATCTCGTTCATTGTAATCAATAGAACAAACGAGTCGATTAAATAAAAAGGATAGTGACGTGAAGCATCAAATATTAGAAGAACTGAGGAAAGAACGATAGTATAAATATCAGACATCATTTAGATATAATGAAATTAAATACATGCCACAAATCGGTACAGGATTGTACATGCGTAACTCAAGACTATAAAAGAATAATAGTATAAATGTCAGATATCGTTTAGATCGAATGAAATAAAATGCATACTACGAATTGGTAGTGCATAATCGTGCACGTGTAACTAAATACATTCTTTCACTTCATTTCTTTCCCTTAATCATTAATACAAATTAATCTCGTTAATAGTATTAAGCTCATTAAAAATATTGCATTGTAATGAGAGAACAATCTAATATACTTAATAAAGATTCTAGATAATGTTCTAGACATAATAAATATTTAAAAAGAAGTATATATTTTAAATCTTTTTAAATGTATTTTTTAAAAGTTTTTCTAAAAGCTAATATTTGAACATTATTTCACAAAATTTTCCTTTTAAAAAGTTAAAAATGTAACAATGGAGTAATGAGACTACACAATTAGTGTAATTACCGGAATTCAGAAATATTACGCAGTTGCTTGAGAGAATTAAAAAATTTTGTTAAATATCATTAAGAGCGTAAAGCTACTTCCATAAACTTTAAATTAATCCATGCACTTCAGTTTTTTTTTAAATATCTAATTCCGGTGGAGTAAATATTTAATTTCTTAAAACTGGGGCTAAATATCGTTCAACGGATCAAACCAATTTGAACATAAATTCATATTATTGTTAAAGCAACATTTTTTAAAGAGCTTTTTTTTCGAAAGCCTTCTTCTTTTTTTCTGGTTCTTTCCGGTGCTGTTTCTCCAGAACTTTCTTTCCGGTTCCTTTCGGTGTTTTTCTGATACTCTTTTTTCCGTTTACCATTCGCAATAATATCAAAATATATGCGGGGGTTCAAAATGTATACAGCACTGAAGTATACTTTAGCTTAAGGATGCATTTTCAGAGTATATGGATTTTATGTATTTTGAAATAGAGTATTCTAAATACATCACGCATGAATCCATACACTTTGAAAATGCATTCTTATATGCGATGTACTTTGTAATGTATATATGCATACGTATTTTTAGGAGTGAAGCATTTTGAAATCTATATTTTTGAGCCGTGGTGGTTCAGGGGATAGAGCATTTGCCTTCCTATGAAGTTAACCGGGTTCGAATCTCAGCAATGGCTGGTCGATTCAAATCCCGCACTCGGCTCACACCGACTACAATGCTGACGTAAAATATAGTCAGTGGTAGACGGATCATGAGTTGGAGTCTCCTTGCTGTCAAGCTAACACTGGGAGGTTTTAGTGGTTTTCCTCTCCGTGTA
This sequence comes from Parasteatoda tepidariorum, assembly GCF_982258835.1. NCBI lineage: Eukaryota > Metazoa > Arthropoda > Arachnida > Araneae > Theridiidae > Parasteatoda > Parasteatoda tepidariorum. The sequence goes on from NC_141764.1 coordinate 66,367,668, forward strand.
ACGCAAATGTGGGTTATTTAATCAAAAAGTCCTCCAGGAAGGCGAATTTTTCGTAATACTTGATTTAGGAGTTCCTTTGTTTTTTTGGATAGGGTTCAAAATTCCAAGGCTACAGTGCTGAACCCAAAATTGGGTCCGCTGTTTAACGACTGATATAAAATGAAATATAAAATAGATATCTCTCTAGAGTATTTATGTGATGTGACTAATCTGACTGTTTTCTTAGATAATGATGTGTTCATGAGCACTCAATGTAACAGTATATGGTTCTAGTGAAATATAAACGGTTAAAGAAGTACATCTAAGCAACGCTGGCTAATTGAGATGAATGGCTTGCGTATTTAGAATCAACATATTTTAATTGTCTTAGAATATGTATTGGATACTAAGATATCCGCAACTTTTTAAAGTTTGTTAATCAGTGTAATCAGAACATCATAACACTTTGTTTTTTTCTTCTCCTAAAGCGCTTCTCTGAACAATTTAAAAATCACACCTTGCCATTACTATATGTATACGTTTTGTAGTAAAACATCACCCATTATGAAGGACATTTGGTTTGAGGTAAATTTTTTCCAACTCGTTAAAATACTATTAATCTTTGGATGAAAAAAAGGTCATTCACTTTACTTAATTATAAATTTTTTGTCATTATTTTTTAAAAATATCTATTAAATATAATAAATTTTGTAAATTAGTTTAAGTAATAAAAATTTTAATAATTATGAAAATTGTTGAACCTGAGAAAGACTCTATTCATTAATATGATTATTTCGTTAAGATGTAATCCAAACAGAATTTTCATAAATAAGATGGCTAAGTAATTTAAAAAAAATAACAGAAGAAAATATAGATTCCCCTACTATTATAGGAAATGAATACTCATTTTTAGATAGATAATAGATAGATAGATAAAGAAAAAGTGTGAAATAGAGAAAAATATGTGGGAGTGATAAAGAAAGAAGGAGAACAACAAAAAATTTTTGAACTTGAGAAATATTCTATTTATTCATATGATTATTTTTTTATGATGTAATCCAAACAGAAGTTTTTTAAATAAGAAAGATAAGCAATTTTAAAAAATTGCAGAAGAAAAAATAGATTCCCATACTTTTATAGAAAATGAAGACAGAGTTCTTCCTAGGAATAAAAAAGAGCAAAGTACTTCCTCACAGAAAAGGACACTTTGAGTTTTGAAAGGGCACTCGCTTAACACCGTAAAAGTTTATCAAAATGTGTAATATCAAAGAATAACTGAATTTTATCCTCAATAATTTTTAAATTACTGTCTTATGCTGTTTTATGTGCATATTTCAAAAAGTAATTTTTACTCCTTATCTAAAAAAAAGAAAAATTTGTAGTTTATAAATAATAATTAAACATTCCAAGAAACAATCTCTGTGTATATATTTAGAAGAAAACAATAAATAAAAAAAATTTTTTTTTGATAAGCAGCTTAAAAGATTTTATTTATAATTTATACTAAAAATTAGTAGAAAACAAACTTTTAAAGAAGCATTTTTTAAAAAAAATGCATTTATATAAAAGAATAATTCTAAATTTAAAATCACTTAAGAAGTTTATTAATAGATCCCCTTAAAAAAAGATAAACTTATAAAAATTTTACCATTTGAGTATAATCCTAACATATTAGTAAATATTTGTAATAGTAATCAGAATTACACCAATAAACGATGATAATTTTTGTGTGTAATTATTATTTTAACATTTAATTAATTTGTCTTAAAAATGGAATATGATTAAATAAGCAGTGTTTTTAAGGGATGGCAGCTTATTTTTACAAAAAGTGCACATTTAAAGGTATCATAGGGCGCTCTTTTGAAAACGTTTAAGGGAGAACACTAATGAAGGGTTATTTTAGATACATAGATGTATAAATAAATTGATAAATAGATGCATAAATAAATAGATAGATAGATATATGAGTGAATAAATACATATATGATAGATTAAGAAAGAAAGTGAGACAGATAATAATATGTGAGAGTGATAGAGAAGTAGAAAAAATAACAAAAAATTTAAATCTCAAATGTAAAATAAACAAAATAACTAAATAAATAATGCATAATTTGATAGTAACAAAGTTGTCATAGTAAGTGCAAATAAATACTTTTGTCTCTATGTTTCCTTTAAATTAAAATAAGGAAAATCCAACGGTAGTTAGTTTTTAACGTTTTCTCTTGTTATGAATAATTATGCTGAGCATAAGGTACATAAAAAGAAATGCTAATTGGATAATTGTTTTATAATATAATTTTTGAAAAGTAAATAATTATTGTATTGAATGAAAAAAGTTACAATTATATATATATTTTTTTATTTTAATTTTTATCACAATTTCATATTAAAACAATTTATTATACATACAAATAATATATATTAAAACAGAATTAAATTTCGCACATTACTATAGACCTGTCCAGATGAGAATAAACCCGCTGTCCACTTCAAAAGCTTTAAACAATCAAAGGATCTTAAATCTAAAGACCGAAACCATAGCACGACTCAGCATAAGTACAACATACGTCCCTTTTCATAATGTTATGAATGAAAAGTCTGCTACCGGAAGGCACGTGACACGGGACTGAGAAATGATGAATGAACGTAATCTCCTTCAGGGAAGACCCATGATAAAGGCGGATAACAATTAGATAATACCCTGTGATTAATGGCAGGTTGATTTAGGGGTCAAACGTAGGCATTTTAAACCCCGCGAAATATGAAATTTATAAATATACACCGCACGAGAGATGAGTGGTTGAACCTTGTTGGATTATAATTTCGGACAAACCAGCCATTAGTTATAGTCAAAAGCTGTGAAGGGGCCCTCAAGCAGCCTTTTGTGTCCATGGAAGATTTAGACAAATATTAAAGCGCGGTTTTGATGATATCGCAGTTTGTGGGTGCTATGTTCTTCACCAAAGCTGTGGTAATTTTTGGCTTGGCGATAAATGGCAAATTTGACAAATCTCGCCCGGAAGCTGAATGTTAAACTGAAACGTAAACTTCGAAAAGCGTTTATTTTTATCGCATTTGACAAATTGCTGAATTATTTTGAATGATTAAATGCTTTTCGTTGCAATGAAATGAATGTTATAAAATCTTTTCTAAGTATTTTGTACATAATCTTATATTTACTAGTTCTTATTCTTATTACGATATTAAGCGAGAAAAGATCCCAGTCTTTGTCTTTATACGAATCTCAAATGTTTAATAATTTAAATACAAATTTTAGTTGTGGTGTTGAAAAAGGCTATTAAATAAAGGGCTCACTGACATTCGTATCCACCATTTAAATTTTCAAATTACTTTATAGGTATAAAGTAGTATAAATGTGTAGTATAGTGGTTATGCACTTCTAAATAAGACCTTTTACAGAGAAATCTTGTACTTACGTTTTATCAGTTCTATTTTATTTTATATCCGTTGCTGAACAGTCTCCAATTCTGGGTATACGACTACCAATGTTCTACTCCGTAACCTTGTAATTTTAAACTCAATCCAGAAGACAAGGGAATTCGTGGATCAAGTATTGGGAGAAATTCGCCCTTGTGTAGGACTTTTTCATGGAACTAACCCGCATTGGCGTTACATGAAGAGGGAAACCACGGAAACCTTCTACGATTAGCCTTTCGGTAAGGGGACTCCAACCCATGATCTGTAGCCTTGCGGTAAGGGGACTCCAACCCATGATCTATAGCCTTGCGGTAAGGGGACTCCAACCCATGATCTGTAGCCTTGCGGTAAGGGGACTCCAACCCATGATCTGTAGCCTTGCGGTAAGGGGACTCCAACTCATGATCTGAGGATATTTTAAAACAGTACTGTGGTCGGTGAGAGCTGGGTGTGGAAATCATATCAACCAGCCCTCACTGGGATTCGAATCCCTCATTGGGAGGCGAACTTTGTGTCCCCTGAGCCATCACGACTCTATCAGTTTTATTTATAGCAAAAAAAGCAAAAAAAAAAAAAAAAAAAAAAAAAAAACATGTCCGTTGAAAGCAAAACAAAAAACAAGAACACCTTGAAAAATTTTAATTCAGTAAATTACATTTCGCTGAGTTCAAAATAGTTTGAAAATTTAAAACCTGCAGTAAGATTTTGATTTATTTCGATTTGTTTGATTTGTCTTTATTTAGTAAATTTAAATTTAAAGCAACCATATAACTATATCATGTGCCGGAGTATAAAATATTTTTATTCAAAATTAATCAAGCAAATTACATTAAATTGCTCGAAAAATAAGAAAATTAATTATTCAGATGCATGACTGAATGCATTCAAAATTTATGTCAAGTAAAAATTTTTCGAATGAAAACGATACAGTACAATAAAAATTTAAGGATTCCTTCAATAAAATAACATTTACATCTGAATATAAACTTAACGAACATGGTAATTGAATTTTTCTCTATTTGATAAATAAGTTGGATTTAAATTTAAATTATTATTTTTTCTTTAACAAAATGCTCGTCTATAGTTCATTGGGCAATTACTCTTAGTTAAGAAATTATTGTAAATTCGGTATAATAAACTCATTTTAGACTTTAGGTACGAATATCTCTAAAAAATATGAAGTTCATTTGCATTCGCAATTTATGCAGCTCGTATTTTGGTGAAGAAATAAATCTCTTGCCTTTTATCTTCATAAATTCAGCTTTATAAATTATTATTTTATACCCTGAATAAACTTTGAATTAGATTTTTTTCCTTTATAGCTAAATTTAAATTGCTGAACGGAGGATAATTATGAGGTTAGGATTTTTTTCTCCTTTTATTTTCTAGAAGTTTCGCACATGCACAATTTACAAATTAGTAGTAATTCAAATAAATTGACTTAACACTTTAAAAAAAATGATGTGTATCAAGTTTCTATGAAATAATCTAAATATTTCTGTTAAATTGTTGAAGCATTTTGAGTTAAATTGTCATTTATAAATCTTTTATTGTAAATATGGGTCATTAGTTTCCATTAAAAGTTAATTTGATTTTAAATAAGATTTGAAAATTAATTGAAGAATGTAAATATCTAGCGTGTTTTTTTATAATTCTTTCGAAAATCGCTCATAAAGTCAAATAACTTAATTTCATGCATAATTTAATATTTATTTATGTCTGCTTGTTTTTAAAAACATGTTCTAAATTTATGTTTGCTTGTTTTTAAAAACATGTTTTAAATTTATGTTTCAAGAAATATTTAATAATTAATTTTTGGATTGGTTAATTTGAATAATTATTTTTTTTCATTTTAATGTGCTAATCTGAAAACAAAAATATTGTAGGAAATTTTTCATTTTCATTTGAAAATTTTAAATTACAGATCAATATTGCTCTATCGAAAAACAATTTATCAATGAACCAGACAGACTCATTTATTGTTATTCTCTTATTTTTTATTTAATTAAAGTTAAAAACAAATTTAATTGCTTTATCAAATTACCATATGCCTTGGAAAAAATCGTGCTTTAGGCAACACTGTGCCAGCATACAGTTTAAGGAGTAAGCCATTTTTCCTTCCAATTTATATTCTAAGTCAGTTGCCTTAATTTGTTTTAGTATTTTTTTTTTCTTCAAACCCTACCGTTTGGCTTGTGCTTTCTTTAGCAATCAATCACAGCATGCGAATTTCAAGTTATATAATTTTTTAACAAAGCAAATAATCAAAAAAGAAAAAATCAGGAGATCTCAACAAAATTACTATAATCTTAAACAAGAGAGAAGTACAGCAATATGACGAGTACCTTATATGCCTCTTATTTATCATGAGTACTTAATTGCTATTTTTAAATAAATTAATTGTTTGTGAACTTACATGTCTATATTCAATTAATATTTTTACATTGGAAAATCCATTCCAGTAAGGCCAAAATGCATAAAAATATGGGCTCAACTTTCCGCTTGTTTTTATTTCTTATAAACTGTTATTATTGAAAGTGGAATAAATCCAGTAGATGCTAAAAATTAGCTATTTTTTTTACGGTATTAATATTTATTATTTTATTTTATTTATAACCGTCATTTAACAGCCAACCCAATTTTTGGGTTTATGACTACTAATGTTCAACTCCGTAGCCTTGTAATTTTGAACCCAATCCAGATGTGATTAATGAATTTAAATAATGTGTTATAAAAAAATTATCAACTAATTATTCAAAAAATTATCACTATCATAATTCGCTTAATATCATTTCTCCCTTGAAGAACTTGGGGGGGGGGTGGACATGTTAAATGATACTTTTAGGAAAATTTGTATTGAAACACCTCTCCCTTTTCAATAAAGCTAAACTGTTGGAGGGGTGGAAAGGCAGGAGGAACAATTTAAATCTGATTTGATCATCTTTTTTTAATTTTCACAAATGAACTGATATTATAATATTAATATTATAACCGACATTGAACAGCCGACCGAATTTTCAGTTAACGATTACCAATTTTCAACTCCGCATAATTGTAATTTTTAATCCAATCCAGAAGACAAGGGAACTCCTAGATTAAGTATTGGGAGAAAATTTGCCTTCGTGGAAGATTTTTTGGTAGAACTGATCCGCATTTGCGTTAAATTGAGAGGAAAAAAACTAAGACCTCCGATGGTTAGCCTGACGGTAAGAGGATTGTATTTTAAAGTTTGATCATATTACAGTTTTAAAAACACCAACCAAACAGATTTACCTTGCCAATATTTTAATTCATTCAAACAATAACACTTAAATCTCTCGGTATAGGAAGAAATTGACTTATTCCACTTTCAAAAATAATGAATCAAATGTGTTTTTCTAACCAAAGTCTAATTTACTTGGAAATTTTTTTTTCGGGAATTTGACCAATATTTCACTTATTTTTAATTAAATTGTTTTCATTTGAAGATGCTCTTTTCGAATCAAAATATAATCGAGCAATTTTTTTTAAATTGAAAAATACAAAATAAATGAAAGTAGTTTGTAGAAAATTTGTACCAGTACATTCAACTAACTTTTCTGCCTAATGATTTTTTCATCTTCTTTTAATTGAAAATCTTCAAACTTTTATGGAACCACACTATTTTTGCCAGAACGTAAATCAGGTCCTGTTTCCAATATTCAACTTACTCACTATTAATTCCCTTATTTTTTTTCATAACAACAATTCCTCCCAAGAAACTGACATTTACAACTCATAACCTCGAAAACACATTGAGCATTACAAGCGAATACCACCCTAAATCAATCAAGCACCTTTTCATTAAGCAACTGAAAAAAACATTTACAACCCAAAACGTAAGAATTCTTTCACTAAAGAAAGCAAGAAGCATGCACTGAATCAAACATTACGATCGAATCAAATTTTTACTGTTTCCAAAGAGTTCCACAAACACACATAACCACTGACCATTTTTATTCCGAGCCACGTTGTTTTCAGTAAAAGAACTCCCCGAAAAACATCCAGCAATAACCCTGCGCATTATATATAAATCAATCAATCCACAAACAACCCACAATATGAGCAATTAAGCCCTTACGAACAAAACGACATAACACGACCAAGTTTTAGTGGTAAGAAAGGAAAAAGAGGCTCTATTCTCGCCGGTTATTAAAACGTCACTTGGATATAAATGTGGATAAATATTATATATCCCCCACCCACCTTTTCTTATGTGTAAACTGTTTGCTGGAGCTATGATTCACTTTTTTCCATATCATAAGTAATACGACTGCGGGACCCTTTCGCGAGGGGCCCCCCACCGACTTTCTTATTATTAGTGGCTTCCTGGGGCCGTTCGTTCTCAACGTGATACTACTGCCGAATGTGGAAAAGGAGGGATAGGAGATTTGCGATTGGTTGCCGGGGCTTTTGGGGTTGCTGCGCCCTGATTTGAAGGGATACAGGGGCGGAATGGTCGAGGATTGGCGAGAATTTAATTTTGAAACGGAATTTAATGTGATGCTGATGATAAGGATTGGAGGTAACGAAACTGATCTAAATGATAAGTAATTGCGAGTCGAATTTTATGGTGGGAGATCTGTGCATTTGCGTATTTTATGGATCTGTTTAATTAAATATAATTTTATTTGTAGTCAAAGAAGTTAGATATGACTTTTTTTACTGCGCTTAAAAGTTTTTATTGTGGGAAAATGTGTAATGATATTTAGAGTTTTAAGAACATGAAATGATTTTAATAGATCATTTTCACTTCGTCATTTATTAATTTGAAACTGATTATTATTTTCAGTTAGCAGTTAATTTTTAGATAAATATGTAAAATATGGGGATTTTAATAAGTAAATTACTAAGTGTTTAGAAACTTAAATATCAATAAATTTGCTAGTGAGTGCAATTACCTTAAAAAATAAAAAATTAGCAGAGCACAAAAAAAAAAATCGTAAAAAGTACTCTTATTCATAATTTATTTAAAAAATGATAATTTAAAACTGTATCATAGTTATTAATAATTTCTTTAGTTGTCAATATTTATTATTTTCATAGTTATTAAGAATTCTTTATTTAATCAAATCACTTATCATTTTTGTAACATCTCGAATTATCTTGAATGTAATAAATAGAAATTATAAAAATTGCATTGTTTTGTACAGAAACGCTCACACAAAATAATTAAATAAATAAGTAAAAAAATGGAGAGTAACAAAATAAAATAAATAAATAAAATAAATGAATAAGTAAAATAAATAAATAAATGTAAATAAAATAAAACTAGCCGCTCATATTTGCACCAAAAGAATTAAAAATCAAAATATAAAATGATTCAGCATGCGCTTGACTCGAGAATTTCATTTGTGTTTGTAAATGTTGTACAAATAACCTAGTGAGAAGGAACACTGGTCGGAATCACGAAAACATCTGACCAAAAGTTATAATTAAAAAAAGTTTCATCTTTTGTCATATTTGTTTTAATAGCCTAAAATCACTAAACACAAGCCTAATAACCCTAAGATCACAAAAAAAAAAAAAAAATATTAAGTTGACTTACTTTTCGACTTAAATAATGGGCAAAACTTATATTTTTTTCTTATTATCGGAAAGGAAGAAACAGATGGGAATAGTTATAAAGGAAAGAAACCCAAACATTAAGAACTTCAAGAATTTTAGCCAAATGTAGAACTTTTGGCAATATTTATTACTATCATTTTTTTCTTACTGAGCTGAAATATTGTATACGAACATTGAATACGGATGCAAATATGAAAGAAGAATAAATAAAAAAATGCATTTAACTTGCTCATATATATTTTATGAAATATTTGACTTTTTTTTAAAGAAAGTTCATTAAATTTAAAAATTTTGGTCATCTTTAACTGCTATAAAACTACATTGTTATAATAAAAAATGTAAATATAGTAAAAAAGAGAATAATTAGCTGCGCATATTTTCGCCAAAAAATTTAAAAAAATTCTCCGTGCTTTGGCAATTATACTTACCAGCAAGCTTTGAAATAATTCGAAAACGTTGTAAAGTAAAATTAAAAAGTTTTTAATCAATTATTAAAAAATTGATATTTGATTTTTACCTTAACTGAAAGATAAATTGATCTCTAAGTTAATATAAAACAATCGTTTGAAAATTAATCTGAAAAAAAAAAAATCTATTGTAAATTGCAAGTATGCAACCTTTTCCAGAAAAATGTGAAAAAGTCTTTAACAGTTTTGTAAATGAGCAATGTAATTAATTATTTAATAAAATATTTGAGAAACGAATTCCAGATAGAAAATTTCGAAAGTCTATGACCAACAATCAGAACAAATCTTAGTAGTAAACTTGTTTTTTGTTCCTTTAATAGAAAATAGCAAAAATCTTATCATGATAAAATTCTGATTCAGAAAAACATTTTTAAGTGACTGAAATTAAGGTATATTCATAGTTGCTTATGCTAAATAAATAAGAAGAAGAACAAGGGAAAACAGAATTAATTTTTAAAAATATACTACTGAAAATACATTGTTTGATATATTTTGCTCCATAAGAATTTTTTTTAATTTATAGACACGATATTTTGAATGATATGCAGTATCTTAACTCTAAAATAATGCATGAGTTATCTCTAAAACAATGCATCATTTCCACTCTCAATAGTTTTCACAGTTCAAACTTTTGAAACTAGCATTTATATAATTTCCAATTAATTTTCAATTGCAATAAAAACTCTAATATCTGTATTAAAATGCTTATAAATTTACATTATATTAGCAGCTATAAATCCTGAAAATAAATAAATACTTGTCTATTAATGAATACGATAATTGCTTGCATGATATCGTCAATAAATTCTTTTTTCACTGATATATTTATTGCCTTAACCAAACTGAATTTCGCAGTTCAATTTGAATCACTGAACTTCAAATACCCTAAAAATTACAAAATATACAGTTTATCAGAGCGCTTGGACTTCTGGTCAGCTTTTTTTTCGATTCAAACCACTGTCCATAGGGTTAATTAACTATTTTAAGCTGTAAAAGCTAAGTGATGAAAGAAGAAAAAAAAGCCCATCAATATTCCCAATAAAAAAATTTCATAGATTTTTTTTGTAGAATATTTATTTTTTTAATTTTTTTTAAACAAAAATTATAGAGATTAATTCTTTCATCGCGACGGACGAAATTACTCGTTGTGTTGTATTTGTGATTATGGTTATTGAATGCAATTGATTACTAATTTTTAAAGGGAAATAAACAAGTTTTAAAGGATTTAGTGTTTGATTTCAATTTTAGTGCTGCGGGGGAATTCTAAATGCAGATGGTGGGACAAAGGTGCGTCATTGCACTCGATGAAAGTGTTAAAAATGTCAAATATACAGTTAGTTTTGTGTCAAATAAATCGCAAGAGGCTTTGTTTTTTTTTATTCGTTCTTACAATCTAAAAAATAATATCTGTCGAAATTTTTATTTAAATATAGCGTAACGTTTGTTGTTAATGTAATTTCATACTCTTATAGCGAATACCTGTTAAATTATTAGTTCATTCATAGTGAACTTAAATTGCTTTCTTATGTAAAGTCTTGAATTGTTATGTGAAGTCTATGTGATAAGTATATATTTACGACTTTTAATTCAAAATAAAGCACATTATGAAGGAGCGTTTAAGATGAGTAAATTTATTAGAATGAATAAATCGAGCGGTACAAAAAACAGGTACATGGATGTGCAAATTGGTTGTACAAAAATTCCAACTTTTAAATTCAACTTTTTCAAAAAGTACAGAATTAAACTTAAAAAGAGATAAAAATCTGAAAAAATTCGTTATAAAGGACAACCACTTCGTTCTATCTGGAATATTTAAAATGTTATTTAACATTCCGATAAAAATTTTGTATTTAAGGAAAACATTCACTGTACGGAACTTTTACTATTGCGGGGAACACAGCAAGCAGAAAAAGAAAGAAAACGAACCATCCTGAATAACTTTTGATCTAATGATTGGATCTTCATGTCCTAGGACTCAATCTTAATGGTCCAAGGGGTGACTACAAATATACTAATTAATTTGCACAGACTATATATTAAATTACAAAATATGACGCAAAAACGTACTTTCTCAGATCAAACATACCTCTTTACGATGGTTTCCGACTTTTGTCCCCCAAAATATAGGGGGTAGCCGCAATCTGAAAAATACAGTGTTTATAGTTTGATCAGGAGAGCGATCCAAATTTTCGACACTTTAATGTCAGTTTTAATTTTTGCGTACTTCGCCATAATCTCGAGAACTTTTAAAGTAAGTTGAAAACTCCTTACCCGCAATTAAAAAATTCGTTTATCTAAAAATACTTCCATTCAAAAAATAACGTTTAGTAAATATTTACTATTCATTATTATTTTTTTTAATAACAGTTATTTCTATTCTTTATTATTTTACTTAATAATTCATATAATTTTATTTAATTTACGTGGAAAAAAACAAAATTTGAGCGAATTGGAATAGTTTCTGAGAAATCAAATTTTAAATATACGACTTTTTTAAAATTCGATTTCTCAGAAACTATTCAAGCAATTTCGCTCAAATTTTGTATTTTGCCATGTAAAATTAGATACTTTAACATGATGTGAAAAATTGTGCACCTAACATTTCAAAAGTTTTTAGACTATTGCTAAATAGAATTATATAATAAATATTTACTAAAAATATTTACTAAAAATATGCAGCAAATATTTACAAAAATTTATTTTTTGCATGGATTTATCTTTGGATAAGCGAATTTTTGTAATTGCGTGAAAATAATTTTCAATTCTTGTAAAAAATTCTTGAGATATAGCGAAATACGCAAAAAGTAAATTTAACATTAGGGTTCCAAACTTTGGATCGCTCTCCTGGGACCATATTGCCCAGTTTGTCGCTACCCCCCACTTCTTGGGGGTCAAAAATCTAAATCCGTCAAAAAAGAAGTAAACGTATTCAGAGAAAGTACGTTTTTGTGTCTGATATCGTAACTTGAAATATCATCTGCGCCAATTAATTATCATAATGGAGGTCCCCCCTACTCAAGCCTTTAAGATGGAGTCCAGAATTTGAAGATCCGATCCTTAGATCAAAAGTTATTCAGGGTGATCTGCTTTTTAATTTGTGCACTGTTCATGTTTAGTTAGTAAATAATTCATAAAGCAAATGATGTCCTATAGCAATCATTATTTACCACAATACTTCCATAATATATTAAAAATGTGTAAAATTTTTTTCTCCAGATATATTGAACCATCGTTTATAGAGGACTTATTACTGGATCTTCAGATTATTCACAACAGCAGAGAGCGACAGAACTATGCAAGGGCATCCAAATATACCATTTTTAAGACATAAAAAGAAGGATACTTTATGCGATAACGTGCCAAACTATGGCAACCTTGCAATTGAAAGGAATCCGAAGCGAGCTAATGTCAATTTGTTGCATTTACACCGCAACCGTACCGGCAGCCATCATAATCCGACAACGATTATGAGTCCGAGTATATTAAAAACTTGCCATTCTGTTCGCAAAACTGCGTCCAATAAACACAATGGGTTAGCAGCGGGGTTGAAGCGACCCCTGCAGCTACAAAATGCGCAAATAATAATAAAAAATATACCTTCTTTTTATTGCTCGTTTTCGGTCATGTTTTTGATTTGCGGTTATTGTATTATTGAAAGTCTTTACTCTCTGTAAGTGGGAAATTATGTAAATTTTTCATATTCGTATGGTAATGTATCAAATGCTGAATATGAGACAAATTTGAAAAATAGAAATTGGTTGTTAGGAGAAGATAAGGATAATGTATTCAAAGCAAGCGTATAGTTTAATTTTAAAAAGCAATACGTTTTATTTTTAATAAATTCATTGCGGCGCGATTTGATCATTGATTTATTGCATTTTTTATTAAATAAAAGTTAAAAAACTTGAGATAAAATGCATATTGAAAAGAAATAAATCACTTCTTTTCAATATAGCTGCTTTTTTTCAGAAAATAAAAAGTAAGTTATGATTTTTTAATTGTTGTCTGCTTCTTATTTAGTTATTTCACAAAAATACATGATTTACAGGAAACAAAATTAAATATTAATTGCAAGTATAAGCGTACTTATAACTTGATACATTCACGTGCACGCGTTTTACAATTACACATCAATTCGACACAACGGCTGTTGCCATTCCTTGCTCATAAATATAAGAGCTAACATTTCATTTGACTTCAATTGAACTAAACTTAAAATACATTACAATAAAATTAACTAGATAAATAATATGAAATATGGAAAGGTTCTATCAGTTTATAAAATCAGTATAACGCAGTGGTCTACATACTGTTCGTTTGGATTTTTGATCTTTAGATTCTTCATCAGAATCTTCTCTGAAATTATAATCATCATCTTCATTCAAGCTTCTCCAAGCTTGAATGAAGACAGACATGTTATTTTTCAAAATATTCTTTGATTCAGTCATATTCCCTCCTCCTATAGTATAGAACATTTTCAATTAGTATGCAAAGGGAAGTCTAAAAAAGGTCAGAAAAATCTTCTATGGGAGGTAGTTAGCATTGTAAGAATTAGAATTACATAGGAACCAATTACTGCAAATCCCATCCTACGCCTCTGGGGGCGCTTCTGTTATTATGAGCGCTCTCTTCAGCTTGTCTGTGAATATGTACTTTTATTTATCTAAATTATCTTAATTTCATGTTTTCTGATGATTAATGACGAAAATGGCATTTAAATTAGTTCGGTATTAGATTTTTAAATCCAGTTTTAAAATGTGGGGAGATTGTCAAAATTATTTGAAAGAAACACAGTTACAAGAACTGAAAAATAACTCAAGGCATTGAATAATATATCATTAGGAATGATTTTAAAAAATCTTTAAAAATATGTTTTGGTATGAAAGACACGAAATATCGAAGAAAAAATCTGTAAAACTGTTTCCCTGCAGTAGAAGTATATGTGTTAAAAAGCAAACGGTAACACACATTGTTATAAAAATGGTAGCATCTCAAGTCATCAAATTAATTGATGTCAGTAACAATTTTAATTGAATTTAAAAGAATTGATACTGAAAACTAAGAATTGATACAGAAATATCCAAGAAAACTTTTTGAAACTGTTTCCCAGCTCTCGAGGTGTTTGAAGCAAACGGTAAGAAGTATATTTAATAGAAGTATAATGTTTCTGAATATTGAATAAAATGTCATTAGGAATAATTTTAAATAAATTTTAAAATATTGCGACTAAAAATTATAACTGAACATTTTTTTGTAAGAGTTTTTAGTGTACAGGAACATGTAAGACTAAACATCAATAAAAAATACAGTGACACTGTGTCTCAAGAATATAAGTAATCCTATAAATATTCTATAAATGAGTGTGCATGTTTTATAGTACTTTTGCTATAAAGGACATTTTCATTCTTCATTTTGTTGCGTAAAATGACACTTTCAAAACTACTTTATGATTAAACTTTTAATAATATATCCTTTAAATCTGTGCGCATTCAAGGTAAAATTCAGGTTCAAAAAATGCTTTTATGTCGTCTCAAAACGAAAAGTAATTTAAAGTTTTCAAAACTATTTGATTAACAATGAGTGTCGTTTCCATTTTTTAATATTAGTTAATAAATATAAAATTATTAGTGAAAATTTTTTTTCCATAAAAAAAAATAGCGTTTTTACAGTACAAACACATGTAATACTAAATGCGTCGAAAAAAACTGTTACACTGTGTTCCAAAAATTTAAGTAACCATTATAAATTTTCAATAAATCTGTGTGTTTTAAATTACTTTTGCACTAAATGTCATTTTCAAAATTATTTTATGATTAAGATTTTAAAATACAGCCTTTAAATCTTCAGGCATTTAGAATAAAATTCTAGTACAAAATTTTTTTATGCCGTTCCAAAGCTAAAAGTAATTCTAAGTTTTCAAAACTATTTGACTAGTAATGAGTGCCATTTCAATTTTGTAATTTTGGTTAATAAATGCATTTTTTCATACTAGAAATAGGATTTTTTAAAATTCTTGTTGAGGATATTTGTGACCAAGATGCAGTAATTGGTTTTTTTAGAACAGTTTCAGTTTTTGAAACAGTGAAATTTCATATTGAATTTTTAAGTCCATTGAAGCAAATTTTAATTTTTTTGCCAAATTGGCTATTTCTTAGCGCAATCAAACTTTTCTCTCTTCGGAAAAAGAACTTCAATGTTTTAAAAACTTTTTCTAAAAATTTTATCGAAATATTTTTTGACTATACTATAAAAATTTAACTTTAAATTTTAATTTAATTTAACTTTAACCTTAATGTTTTAGAAATTGGTGCTTACTCAGAAACAATATAATTTTTAATAAATGTATAGTAAATAAGCGAAAGGAAAAGAATTGAAACTTCTTAAGTCATTTCAATAAATTTACAATCCAAGTTTTTACGAAACTTAAAAATCTATTTTTCTGACAGCTAAACTGCATTAATGCTTCTGAATTTTTAAATGTATCCCATGAATTTTTAATGTTTGGTACTGAAACTTTTTTTTACCATTTTTTAATAATCTATTTATTTTTTACCTATTTATTATTATCTATCTAATTTATCAATTTATTGTTATCCAGTTAATACTTTCTTTTTCCATTAATTAAGGAAAATACTTTTTACGTATAAATACTAAACCAGTACCTAAATTTGAATACGGATATAATTTAGGGAAAGCTGTAAATTGGGTTCAAAAATCAAAAATCATAGTTTATACCTAATATGAATACATGTCCTTTTCTCCGAGGTAAGCTTAAGTCACCATCTAGAGGGATGCTTACGTTTTACAATCCAGACCAATAAAATATTTTTCCCTATGTTTTTTTTCTTTTATTTAAATTCTGAATCGAATGAAACCAACTCGAAGTATATTGTAATCTAGTCTAATATTTGATGAATGTATCAATGAATTGTTAACTTATATTTTTTAATAAGAAATAAGTTCATAATTCTAATTTTATTTAAATAATATTGTTAATTTATGTTTTTTTGAAATTTAATTTAAAGGATCAATTGATAAGAAGTTCCAAGCTTGAATATGTCTTAGTTAAAAATTATACTTCTGATACAAAAAACCTTTTTAGCTTCTAAACAATTAATTTATTCATTTTTTTTATTTAACTCAATTCAGCAAAAAAAAAATTTATAAAATAATAGTTTATTTGCTAAACAATGCTTTACTTTAATTGTTTAGATAGGAATATCAGACCAGTAGTTAGTTAAATTAAAATTTTTTATTATTTATACATTATGTATACTAAAATCCTTATGATACTTAAACTAATGATCTTACGGTATATGGTGGAGAAAGAAAATGATGTATGGAAGTTAGGGTACCAATTTATGTTGAACATGGAATATCAGGGTGTTGGAGTTTGTATTGTATAGTGGATTAGTTGAAGAATACTGACAAATTGAAGATAATGAAGAGAATACTTGAACCGGATCAGAATTAATAAAAAGCTTTTATTTAATATATTTGCAGAGCTCGAGGTACCAAATATATTATCCGTAAGAATTTCAGTTGAATCAATTTTGCATAATAATATTAATAAGGACAGGCCATGGGAGACAAATCCCCCACGACCTTCCTAAACAAAAGCCAAATGAAAAAGTACATGTAATTTGTTCCCAACGGACACAGAATCATGGGTAGGAGATCCAAAATTGGCGATTTATTAAATTATAACATAGCCAATCAGCATATCAATATTGGGTTTAAAATAATACCTTGGCGATCACGAGTCGCCAACAAATTTATGAGAATTATTATAACCTTGCAACTGAAACATTTTTGCTGTTAGAAATTAGAATAAAAAGTTATAAATAAGTCTGCATTAGTAATAAAATAAAAAGTATCCACTACATTGATCTATACGAGAAGAAATAAATATTTTATGTTCGTTTTGAAAGATTAAGTCTTTGATTTATTTATTAATAAAATATTCTATTAATAAAAATAAGCTTAAGTAATGAAAGATATTTTAAAAGATAGAAAATAAATATGTAATGCCAATTGTGGCATCACACGGTAAATTTCGGATTAGGAATAGACGGACAGAAAAGTGAGTTTTTTTGACGGTATAGTGCCTAAATTCTAACTTTTAAAACAATTTCTAGTTTTTCTAATTATTTCCTCTTAAAGCTTTTTTTTCTTTTTTCTTTTTTCATACAAAAAGTAGCCACTAAGCAAACACGCGTAAAACTTTCCAGTCAGAAGTAATGGGAATAAAAATCAACTTGGGAAAAGGTTCCTTTTTATAACTCAAAACATTACTTAAAGTATGCAGTTGTTATTGTAAGTTTTATGACAAAATTATCAAAAAGTTCATATATTGTCACATAGAATGAATCTGGAGCAGTCCATGAAGCAAAAGAGTTTTGCTAAGAATCTTCAAACGTACAGTGCGTAAAAAAAAAGAACGGATCACCCTGAATAACTTTCGATCTAACGATCGGATCTTCACGTTTTAGGACTTAATCTTAATGGCTCAAGAGGGTGACCTCAAATATGGTAATTAAAAAGTATGATATTTTAAGCTCCGAAATCTGACACAAAAATACTCTTTCTCTGAATAAATATACCATTTTCCAGACGGATTCGGGTTTCTGACCCCCAAAATATAGAGAGGAGGCACAATCTGGGAAGTAGTTCCCAATTTCTGACTCCCAATAGTTAGGTCAGAAGAGCTCTCCAAAGGTTGGACCCCTTAATGATAATTTTACTTTTTTGCATATTTCGTTATATCTCCAGAACGTTTTGAGCGAATTAAAAAAATTTTGCACACAATTATAAAATTTTCTTTTCCAAAGAAAGTTCCATGTAAAATAACTTTTTGTAAATATTTATTATTTTTTATTATTTTATTTAAAAATGGTTGAAAAAATTTTGAATCGTAAGGTATACAAATTTTTTGCATCTTTTTAAAGAATATAATTTTAAATGGCGAAATACTAAATTTAAACAAAATCGGTTGAATAGTTTATCGGTTAAAGTAAAAAAAGTCAAATATTATAAATTTGATTTGTCAGGAACTATTTAACCAATTCGCTCCAATTTTGTATTTTGTCATGTAAATTTACATAATTTAAAATCATTTGAAAAATTGTATATCTTTCAATTTTAAATTATTTTGACTATTATTTAATAAAATAATAAATATTTAATAAAAGTATTTTTAATGTTAAATTTTCTCTATATTATAATTTTTATAAACGAATTTTATAATTGTGTGCAAAAATTTTTAAATTTGCTCAAAAAGTTCCCGAGATATGGCGAAATATGTAAAAAGTAAAGTTAACATTAAGAATAAAAATTTTAATCGCTCTCTTGATAAAACTATGGGAACCATATTTCACAGATTGCGGCTACCCCTTTATATTTTGGGGATCAAAAATACAAATCCGTTAAAAAAAAGCATGTTTATTCAGATAAATTACGTTTTAGTGTCTGATTTCGTTACTTAAATCATCGTCTGCACTTATTAATTAGGATATCCCCTACGAGCTCATTAAGTTTGAGCTCTAAAGATCTGATCATTAGATCGAAAGTTATTCAGGGTGGTCATTTATTTTCACATTGTGCAAGGAACAAAGCAACTGGCATTTCCACTTCAAACACCTGAGCTTTCATGGAATTAAATAATAGAACAGGAAGTGACTAATTGGAACATTCTAGAAAACTCTAGAAGACACTGAAATAATAAATAAAAGCTTAGATTATATTTATATATTTCCGTCGAGCAGAGAGAATTGAACTCGGTATATCTGTCTTGCCCGGACGGTGACTCAAGTCACATGGCTACGTTGCACACGGCAATATTATATATTTAGTTTATAGTTTCCAAATTTTTCTTATTTTCAGGCATTATTTTATAAATGGATTATAGGCTCATGGTATTTAATTTTACATCATAAAATTGACAGAAATTATTTTTAATTTTGCAATTCCTTGAAATGAATTGAAATTCTTAAATTGAAGTATTTAATAAATTAAAGTATTTAATAAATTAAAGTATTTAATAAAGTATTTAAATGAATTAAAGTATTTAATAAAGTATTTAATTGAATTAAAGTATTCAATTAACTTATTATTTAAATTACTAAAAATATTAGATACTACGCATTTATTAGCTAATGGCTTTAAATTCCTTTTTTGCGATGTTAAAAAAAAATGCAATTTTTAGCTCTCATAAATTTGACGCATTTTATTTTAAGTAATTATTCTTTGAAATTAATTAATTAATCATTTAAATAATTTATAAAATAAATTATTTATAAAAGAAATTATTTATAAAATAAATTCTTAATTAATCATTAAATTATTAAATTTATTAAATGAATATGAATTAAATTATGAATTATATTGCCAATTAATTATTTAAATTATTAATGAAATAATTATATCGTATATTTAACTAATAATATCTCAGCGATCTCTTTTGGGGATATTTGTAAAAACGCACTTTAAGTTCAAACATAATCTATTTAGGATATAGATTGGACTAAATTAATACAAAAGTATTTAATTCTTTGAAGTTTCCTCTATACCAGCCCGTATCAAGCTTTTTTGGACGCTGTTAATTAGAAAACTGTTTACCTAATTACTCATCAATTAAATTGTTTACATTCAGCAGTCTCAGTAAATACAAATATCAAAGATACTTTATTTGTTTTTTTATTTAAAAAAAATTTGGGTTGTGAACAAACGTCAGCATTAAGCATATCATCCTTAAACTTTACACATTTCCCCCTACTTTTTAAATAACACAAAAAAATTGAAGTCCAACATATTTTTAAGACCTTTTGAGAAAAGAAAAAAATTAAAAAAAAAAAAAAAACCCACACTACCAACAATGGCTAACCACCTAGCTCCGTTTTTAGGGTTCTATCTTTAGACAGCCATGGCGGGAATGCCTAGCAATTTTGATACCAGTTAAATAACGTGGACAGCCTTTTCTCTAAATTTCTTCGCTACAACCGATTTAACATGTACAAGCGGTTTTAACATGTACCTTGCTACGTGTACTCCCCGATTGCTCAGTTGTCTGCCAGAATCGAATTCAAAACCCACAGTTCCTTACCACCACGCATTTACCGACGGTGGTACCGGAGAGGTTTAATAAAAAATGCCACGACTTAAATGTCTTAAAAAGCTTTGAGTGCTTAGAAAATGTTCTAAAAACTTTTCTTTGCCTTTTCATGTCATGACTTTATGTATCAATTCTTTTAAATTCAATAACAATTGTTACGGACATCATTTAGTTTTATAACTTGAGATGCTACAGTTCTTAAAACAATGTACAACTTGCAATTCCTACAATTTGCTTTTCTACACGTATGCTGCTAATGCAGGGAAACAGTTTTACAGATTTTTTTTCGATATTTCGTGTCGTTAGTTCGTACCAAAATATATTTCTTTTTATTTCTTTACAAAAAAAAAGAAAAGAAAAAGATTTATATATATATATATATATATATATATATATATATATATATATATATATATATATATATATATATATATATATATATATATATATATATATATATATATATATATATATATATATATATATATATATATATATATATACATATATATATATATACATATATATATATATACATATATATATATATACATATATATATATACATATATATATATATACATATGTATATATACATATGTATATATACATATGTATATATACATATGTATATATACATATGTATATATACATATGTATGTATATATATGTATGTATATATATATATGTATATATATATATATATATATATATATATATATATATATATATATATATATATATATATATATATATATATATATATATATATATATATATATATATATATATATATATATAAAACCCTTCTTATTACTGCCCATGTCTAAAGCAAAGCCTTAAAGAGGATTAAAACTGTCATCGTGATTTGACCATGAATAGGATTGGCTGTCAGTACGCACGTGATCGATGATGTCTTAATGACCTAATGAGTAATTGGAACACTCTTGATCTCCACAATTTCAATGGAATTCCTGCTGCTAAATCCGGCGTTTTAGCAACTTAGCAAACTATTTAAGAAATTTCGGTAATGAGCCATGATAAACACAAAATAGGAAAACTGTTGAATCCATGGGAAAAATATTCAAAGTTAAATGGCGCTTTCCAATTTGAACAAATAAAAAATTTACGTGAAAGCGAAGGATTAAATTGTAAAAAGATGAATAGAATATTCTTTTGGAACTTTCTGGGTGGCTCTTTTCTCGTGTTCTTAAATTTGGTGCCGAATTGGAAAAATGTTCAAAAAGATTAAATGACTTCACTAATACAATGATTGATTGATGGCAGGCTAGATTTTTTTCCTTTCTACAAATGCTATTATGCAGTGTTAAATGGCGCTAAATACACTGTTCGAAATATTGAAAAGCGTTGAACCATAATTTGCTGTATTAATAATGTTCAAAGTTAAACCATGTTATCGGACTTCTTAAACTTGATTACACCATATCTTTATATAATATAAGAAGAGAGCGAAATGATAAGAAATAGCCAATCACAGAACACTTGCGGTTAATAATGCACAGAACAGCCAATTAAAATTGAGAACGCATGTGTGTGTAAAGGTAATAATTTTTGATAATCCAGTTTAGCCTTATTCACTTCAATATTGTTTTGGTTGTCATCAGCATAAAATTAACAAAAGTCGCAAAGGTGTTGTTTTCCTTTAAATATTTTTGTATTCGTGATCGCAACGCTCGAGTACGACCTCTACCGGGAGCCTGTAAATATCAGACATTAATTTATCACGCTTTCATTTAGTTCGATCAGAGTCACTGGCAGAGTCGGTCGCCATTTTCTTTGCTCGAAATAAGAAGCAAAATTTCCCTAATGAAAATGCCGAGAAGCTTGAAAAAACTCTCCAGAACATTGTTAAATCTTTCAGAAACAGAACACGCCAAACACTTGAAGAAAATTCCTCAATAATTTTAAACTTCTATTATCAACAAACTTGCAACTGATAACTTCCGATTTCGCTATCGTATACTGTTACAGATGTGTGTTTTAAGGTAAAATGCATTTCTTCTGTCTTCAATTCATTATAAATTAAACTGAAGTCAACATTGCTTTCGTCATTCCAATAAATAAATATTAATTCAGACCGTCAAGAACAGCAATTGTTATAGAATATTCTTCTTTGTTATAGAACGGTATATATTTCTGTATGTATATAATTCGGAAAACAACAATAAAGAATCATCCAAATTACTTGAAATAGTGTCATTTGTGCTGATGATTAATAAATTTTTCATCGTTTTCTTGGTAAGTATTTTTTAGGTTTGAAAGAATAGATAATTTCAACTAGAATTCAGCTGTTCTGTTTTTAAGTTACATATTCAAATTCATATCGAGATCCTACAATTATAAAATTTTGATGTGTGGTATGTTATCTAAAAGTAATAAAGGGATAATCTATGTACATATTATTTGAAAATAAAACTTTCAAACGAGGAACATTTCATTTGGAATTCTGCGGATTTATAAAGAAGGTAAGTGTCATGATCTTAATAATAAAAAATTAGCTTGTAAATTTTTTTTCTTAGTTGATAATAGTTCTCTACAGAATGCTTTTTTACGTCTGATTAAGAACTATAAGAATGAAAAGAGAAACAATATGGAAGTCTTTTATTTCAATATGAGGAATTTTTAAAATCGTTTTTTTTTTATCCTAAGAATTCTTTATTTTACGTTTTTCAGTTTATAATTTTTTGATAAAAATTGTTGTTAAAATAATTGTTTTGAAAAATTAAATGGTATAAAATTATGTGCTAATGTATAATTCTTGCATATTCTAATGTGTGAAGTAATATGATTCGGTACTTACGTAATAACGCCACCGCAACTACAGATTTGGTGGTTTTTAAGTGCCACCAATCTACACCAACATTTTTGCAATAAATCATAAAATAAAACACTTTATTTAAATTCAAAGTAGTTTATCGGATTTCGGTAGACAATGGGTAAAATATTTAGCTCCTGAAAAAATAAAATTGTATCTTGTTCTATTTTTAGCAAATCCCAAAGACGCATTTTCATAGTACTAAAAAATGGTAACAAAAATCGAAGAGCAAATCATTTTGGAATTCTTCTGATTTATAAAGCAGGTAAGTTTCAATTTTTTAAAATAAAATTTTTTACTTTTAAGTAATTTTTTTCTTATTTGATTATTTAAATGATAGTTTTCTATAGAATGGTTTTCTGCGTCCGATTATGAATCAAAAAAGAAAAAACATGAAAGTTGTTTATTTTAATGTAAGGAATTTTTAGAATTGGGTTTTTCATCTTTGCTTTGTATCGTAAGCATTCTTTATTTTACGTTTTTTAGTTTCCAAATAATGATTTTTATTGAAACTTGAAATTTTTTAATAAAAATTGTTGTCAAAAAACCTTTTTTACTAAATTAAATTTCATAAAATTATGAGGCTTATGTATACTTTTTGTTCATTTTAATTTTTGATGGAATGTAAAGTTTAAATAGGCCTTTCATGTTATATTATTAAATTTAGTAAAACTATTTTTCGGGCATTAGGTTTTAACTCTTATAAGAATATAAATATTTTTCCGATGTGTTTTGGATGTTCCTTCTCTAAAAAAAAAGCGATACCATTTTGTTTTCGTTTGCATAAGAAAGGATATTAAACATTTTTCTTTTTTAAATTTAATTAGCCACGATAAAAAAGGAACGTTGCAATGCTACACGCTACATTAAAGACGTCTCTAGAGTAAATGAATGACTGTTCATATAGAAATCGCAGGTATTAGTCTCATACAACAACGCCCCCTATAGTTCGTTGCGATCGCGAATCCCTAATTTAAAGTTATCTTCCAGTACTGCTATTATTAGTGAAAATATTAAATTATGGTTATGAACTCATCAAATTTGTTTGAACAATATAACGTTATAAGAATATAAACGTTCTTTTAAAAAATGATTACCTCGAAAAATCACTTCTGTGATTTTTCGAGGTAATCATTTGATGATTAATGTGATTTTAAGAGATATAAATGTTTATAATACTAATAGATAGTAATATTTGGACAAGCGTAAGAAGTAGAGGCACAAGCGTAAGCAAACAGAATTCCTTTTAGTACATATATGTTCAGCGAATAATTTTAACTTTACTAGAAAAGCTGTTTTCTGCCTAGAAAAGACAATTATTGCGAAGCAATCATTGGGGTTGGTAAACCAGGCACCGAACAGGGGACCTAGGTATATATATATATATATATATATATATATATATATATATATATATATATATATATATATATATATATATATATATATATATATATATATATATATATATATATATATACACAAATTAACATGAAAAACATGAATAAAATAAAAATAAAAAACTAAATGGTAGAGAAACAAGAATGGTATAAGCAAATAGTCGTTGTCAAGACACATCTAATTGCCATAAATAATGCGATATTTCTGAATAAAGAATAATTATCCTAAGATAAAAATTATTCTTTATATGTGTCGATATCGCAAAAAACCTTATTTTGAAAAAAATCATGAAATAAAAGAAAAATGTAAAAGGAAATCAAACTTACCGGCGTGAATTAATATATATATATATATATATATATATATATATATATATATTTCATATTACTTAAGTATTAAGTTTCTCAAGTATTATTCTTAAAATTACTTAAGTTATACTAATAAAATTTTATTTGATGACGTGTGTTCATACAGTTCTTTTAACTGCGCTCTTTCCATTAGCTTCCTAACAACTATTGTGCTAATACAGATTTTAGTTATTTTCGTTGATATTTTGTATCGCTTAAGTTTTTCAAGAATTTTAAAAAAAATTTACTTGAAGTTTTAACTAATATAATTTCATTTGATGTTTATTTTATGACGTGTGTTGATACAGTTCTTTTAACTACTCTGCTTACTATTAGCTTCTTAACACTATTATGTTAATGCAGAAAGACAGTTTTTTTTAATATTTTGCATTGCTTAAGTTTATCAAGCATTTGCATCGAAACACTTATTAGGCTATTTTCAGGGAACAGTTTTCAATTTTTTTGATATTTTGCATCGCATAAGTTTCTTCAGCATTTTCTTAAAAAAACATTTATTGGAAGTTATTACTAATTTTATTTTAGTGGACGACTTGAGTTGCTATACCGTTTGATTTCCGTTTACCGTTTCATTTAGTCGTTTGTCTTCTAACTCTTTGCTCTACTTCGTATTCAAACAAATATATTTTTAAAAAAGTCTAAAGAATTACTTTGAATATTATTTCATTTGATAACTTGTGGTTTTGCAATTTTGCAGTGTTTTTACAAATTGTATCTTTTCAATTACAGAACAAATACAGAGAAACAATTTTATAGAATTTTCTTTGGTATTTTGTATCACATAAAAGTCAGTTATAAAACTATTTTCCAAAAATTACTTCAAATTATTACTCATAACCTTTAATTCGATGATTGGAGATGGTATATACCTTTTAACTTTTCTTTTCACCGTTGTCTTCCTAGTAATTGTAATAGTAATGCTGAAAACAGTTTTATGGATATTTCTCGCGTTGCTTAAAAGTCTGTTTCCGAGCGTTTTTTTTTATAAAAACATTGATTTAGAAATATTACTTATATAATTTTATTCAAAGATTTAAGATTTTACAATTCTTATAACTATTTTTCTTATCTTTTGATTTTTAGTTCTTTTAGTACCGACAGTGCAGAAATAACATTTTTACAGATTTCTCTTCTATTTTTCGTCGGTAAGTGCCCGTACCATTTTTTGATAAATGTCTCTTAACATTTGCTTCCTAGCAATTATAGTGCTAATCCAGTGAAACAGTCTTAAAATTTTTTTACAGTCTTGCGTATAGCATAAATATCTATTGAAACAATTGAAAAATTATTTAGAATACTAATATCTAGCAACATTTTGTTCGAAAGTTTTAGATTGTACATGTGTAGTTCTTATGACTATGTTTCTTAACATTTGCTTCCCAGCAATTATAGTGCTAATGCAGGGAAACGGTTTTAAAGATTTTTTTCTACAGTCTGGCGTATGGCATAAAAATCCATTAAAACAATTGAAGAAGTATTTAGAATACTAATATCTAGTGACGTTTTGTTCGAAAGTTTTAGATTGTACATGTGTAGTTCTTATGACTATGTTTCTTAACATTTGCTTCCTAGCAATTATAGTGCTAATGCAGGGAAATGGTTTTAAAGATTTTTCTGCAGTCTGGCGTATGGCATAAATATCTATTGAAACAATTGAAGAAGTATTTAGAATACTAATATCTAGTGACGTTTTGTTCGAAAGTTTTAGATTGTACATGTGTAGTTCTTATGACTATGTTTCTTAAAATTTGCTTCCCAGCAGTTATAGTGTTAATGCAGGGAAATCGTTTTAAAGATTTTTCTATAGTGTTACGTGCGGCGTATATGTCTATCAAAACAATTAAAAAGATTACTTAGAACTATTGCTAGTAACGTTTAATTCTACAGGTTTGGACTGTACATATGTTTCTTACCTTTAATGTTTCTTACCTTTTGTTTCTAGCTAATGCAGAGAAGCTGTTTTAAAGATATTTATTTATTTATTTTGTATTTTTGTATCGCATAAAAGTCTATATCAAAAAATTTTTTAAGTTTAATTTGAAATCCTTACATTCGATGATTTGTGGTGCAACCTATTCAATAACAATATTTCTTACAGTTTGCTTTATAAAATGAATAACACAAATGCAGGGAAACTGTTTTACAGATATTACTTAAATGTTTCGTGCCGTTCTTTCTAGCCAAAATATTTTATTCTGAGAACTATTCTATTCTAAAAACTATTTTTAATAACATTTTATTCGATGACTTGAGATGATAAGATTCTTAAAATTGTGTTTTTGTTTCTATTTGATTTCAAGCAATTGCTGCGTTAATGTAGGAAACAGATTTATAGATTATTGTTCTTTATTATTTTATTTAACATTAGTTTCTTTATCAAATCACAAAATAAAAGTAACGGATAAGATTGGTGCATTTGAAAAGGTATTGTTCTATTCAACAATGCATGTTCTCCTGTTATGAAACTGTAAAGCTTACTGGCTAATTTAAAAATTTCGAATAAATCGTCAATATGAATATAAAATTCGTGATTTGGCTAGTAATACCTATGATTGTTATCAATGTCTCATTCAAGGTCACTCCCTTCTTTTTAGTTTTAAGATATAAAATATATTGACAGGGATAATTTAAAAAGAATATTTATAATGAAATCAATATATTTCTGTAGACGTTTAATAATAGTTTTCAGTAATTGGATTTCTTCGTATGATTTATTTCAATTATTGAAAAAGTAATCTGAAAATTGAATTGATTTAAATTACGGAGGAAAATTAATAATTAAATTTATGGAAAAGATAATTAAATGAAACATCAATATAATTTTTAAATTAGAAGAAATATGTTCGACCTATTTTGGCATGTCCTCTTTATGGCCTAAGTCAGCGGTTCCCAATTTTTTTCTTCTATGAAACCCTAAATGAGTCAGCATTCTTTCGACGGAACCCTGACTTTATAACTAAAGAATATAGAGACAATTATAAACGTATTGATCTAT
Organism: Parasteatoda tepidariorum; assembly: GCF_982258835.1. NCBI lineage: Eukaryota > Metazoa > Arthropoda > Arachnida > Araneae > Theridiidae > Parasteatoda > Parasteatoda tepidariorum. The sequence goes on from NC_141764.1 coordinate 66,395,845, forward strand.
AAAAGACTGCTTTGTTTCAAAAATATTTAGTAAGATGGCATTTTTTTTTATCATTTTATCACTAATAATCTTAAATTAGGTTTGAAATCCGACAGTAAAATTCACAGTCCTGAAATTGAATCTAGCTTTGTTATGAATTTCTTTTGGTGTATAAACATCTGCTGAAAATGAATAACATTTGCAGAATTATGGCTTTTTTTTGAATTAAACCTAAAAAGAACTGCTTGCTATAAACGTTGAAAATGCTAGTAGGGAAGCATATTTATTTGTTAGAAATCTAGTTATTAATGTTTTTTTAGTCCAAAATGCGTGGTTGGAAGTACTAAGGGAATATTTTATAAATACATATATTTCTGTAGTTTATTAAATACATTGTTATTTGAGAAATTGTGTACTTTTTATTTAAAAAAGATTGCGCCATTAATTTTTTATTGGCAATTTACATTAAATCATATTGTAAATGCAACTAAAATATTAAGTAAATAATGGAATATTGATTGAATCTAAATATAATTACTGGTTTCAAAAATTAAAAAAAAAATACTTTAAAAAAAATGTCTTCATTTACGGAACTTTCTACGAAACATCATTTGGGCACAACTGGCCTAAGTTAATAACATAGTTTTACAACAGTACTTTCAATAATACAATTTCTACAATCTACGTAGTTTATTAAATATATTGTTATTTGAAAAATTGTGTAGTTTTTTTTAAAAAAGAATGTACCATTTCTTTTGTAATGTTAGTTTACTTTAAATAATATTGTAAATGCAATTAAAATATTAAGTAAATAATGGAATATTGATTGGATCTAAATAAAAGAAACTATAATTACTGGTTTCAAAAATTAAAAAAAAAACTTTAATAAAAATGCACTCCTTTACGGAACCTGTTTACTCCCTAGGCTTCTACGAAACATCATTTGGGCACCACTGACCAAAGTTAATAACATAGTTTCACAACAGTAGTTCAATAATATAATTTATACAATCTTTCTTTTCACTTCAAGCAAAAAATTAAGAGATATTGCAATAATTATTTTTTAATATATAACTAATTATCAATATTAATTAATAATTTCCTTTACTATTTGTATAGAAATTTGCATAGAAAACTGAATTGAATTGGAATTCGAGAAATAAAGAAACTATTCTATATATTATATAATAATGTAGAAATCTTAAAACAGCCTGAGATGTCTCGTAATTGCGAGCAACAATAAATTCAAATGTTTAAAATTCCAGCGCATTTAATCTTATAAATTTTTATGAACATCTTTTATTTTCAGAAAAGATAACTGTGTCATATAATTTAGGATATCTACCACAGTTTCATTCGTTATTTTTGCGGTTTGAAATGCAAATGTGTTATACTGCGATCTATGTTTTATTTAAAATGCAACCGAATTCCCCAAAAAATGATATGAAATCATCAAAAGTAAAATTAAACAGGGAAATGGTAACTTAAAAAAAGTAAGTTATGTTCTTAAGTGAGGAAGTTGATGTTAATGATGCCCATATCAGAGAAAGATAAAGATTCAATGTCCTAATGGACTTTTTAACTTGCCATTCAAAATCTGAAATGGGTGATTTAGATGAAACTATGCTTTTTTATCACTTTTATCCTGATAAAACTTTAGCAGTTAAAATGAGATAATTCAAATGAAAAGAGTATTCTGAATTAAATCATAAATGAGCTTTATAAAAATTTAATTAGGAATAGGGTAATGACTGTATTAGATGTTAAGTTTTTTTAGTTAAAAAAAAATTAGGAAATAAAGTTCAATTATGCATTTAAAAACTGCTAAATTTTAAATACTAATTCTGTAATTTTTGAATGGTAATATAAAAAGCTGTAACTGCTTTATTCTTGTTCTTTTCTTACTTTTTTTAATTTTGTTCTATTTAAATTTAAACGAGTTTCAATAGTGCATTATTTTTCGTCACAGTTTATTTTTTATGCATTCTAAATTTTTAAAAACTGTCTCAACACGAAGAAAATCTATCCAGATATTGAATTTCTTAAAAAACTCGCATTAAGTCTGTATTTTTCAAAATTTTCGTTTTACAAAGTTAACTTAAATTTTAACTTAATTTCGCTTTTGTAGCTGAAAATAACGTTTAGAAATTAATTAGATATTACTGTCATTAGAAATCGTAGCTCTTTGCTTTCTTAAATTTTTTTTCTTTTTGTTTAAATTTATATGTATTTAATTGGTATTTGTTATAGTTTATTATATTTCATTTTTACGTATTTAGGATTTGCTGCTACACTAACCCAAAAAATCGATTCAGAATTTGGCAGAACTTGCATCTTTTTCAGAATTTAATGGAAATTCATTTTAATTCCAACGCAATTTTGCTATTATGATTGAAAATGACGCTTAAAAATTAATTAAATGTTACCGTTTTTATAATTTAAAATTTTTATATTTTGCTCCTTTTTTAGACGGCAACTGTTGCGACGGAAATTCTTCTTAGAGTTAAAGATTTAAATTCTAATTTATGTTAACTATAATAAACTAGTTTAAATTTTTTTTTGGATGTTGTCTTTAAATGATCACTTTAGCTAATTATAGTAACTTGAATAAATATAAAAACTGTCACTCTATATGCGTATTCGTTGGCCATTAAGAAGCAAATATCACTGGCCATTAACTCTATCAAGATCAGTGTTTTCTTTTCCAATAAAAAGACAAAATACGACTTTAATATATCAAAAAAGGTTAAAATAACAATATTCTGTCAAAATAAAATAAAAAATTAACTATTTGGGCAATTATGGGGGGTGGGGTGGTTGGGACATATGTGTGCAACTATGTTTTTCGACGGGACACATATGTCCCAGTGGTGTCTTCGTCTGCGGGATATGCATAAACGAAACTGTTCAGAATCAAATACTCATAAATAGTTTTATTTCAATATCGCTAAGCAAAATAATGTTTATTTGGTAAAATCTTTATAACTGAATACTTAAATATATTTTTTTTTCCAGAACAAAGTTTGTAATTCCCCAAATTGTATTCCTTTTTAATTTTCTTGGTAAAAGCAGTTGCCATTTTTTTAAAAAAATGAAGTGTTTTTTTCCGGGTTTTTAGACGCATTTTCTTTATAATCTTATAAAATACGGATTCATCTTTTTTTTTTTTTAATTACGCACTTAAAATGTATTTATGATTTTGATTGAAGTGACAACTACTCTAAAAAGGTTTAGAACTTTCATTTATTAACTACTTATTTTTCTTTACATAATGTATTCGTATTTGATAAGTGTGGTAACTGATAATTTAAGCCATCTTTTCAAGTATTTTATTTTAGATATTCTACCAATAAAAGTTTAAAAAAAATTTTCATCAGTGACAAGCAACGAACTTTTAAAAATTCAATTCTTTGGTTAAACTTTTCTTTTTCAAACTTGTTTATTAAACGATAGTCATTTCCAATTTCAATACATTTGTGCTTCATTTAAACTATGTTCGCTATCTATCATTATATTAATTTATAACTAAAAATATCCAGTAACTAGGATGTAAAATTACCTAACAAGGAAAGGGAGGATAGCAGAGGAATGAATTTATTGCTCAACACAAAAAACTTTATGATCACTAGGTCTCTAATAATTTTTCGTTGCATGTAAAGCCGCGATAAAATTGCGAGCAGTAATTTCATTCATAACCTAATTCCGCTTTTATTCAATAATCGCTTAAGAACCCCCGCTTGCATAAGACGCGCATTAGGTAATTGTTCGTCCAAAGCTCCCCCAAGCTGTTTGTGGCAATATTAAAACGCAGCTCTCTATATTAGAAGCCTTTATCATCGAAGCGGCTTGAAATGTCACCACAAATTTCCCTAAACACGCTCATTTAAGTTCTGAGGACAACATTCCCTTTAGAGGTTAAATAGCTTCACCAAAAGGCACTGCACGCGAGCATATAATTAGATGCAACCATCGCTAGCGCCCTCTCATGGGACCTCGACTCATCGGGTGTTAATTAAATTCAAATCACTTTGGCATCCGAACGGCACATTAAGTACTTCAACATTGCCTTCAGATAAAGCCATTATTAAAACGAGCCTTTGACAGTGCTAAATCGATCGATAACGCCGGCTGGGTTCTTTTGCTCTTTTCCGCCGCCAGGGGGCGGGGATGGCGTTTCTTTTGTCTTCGCCTGTCTAGTGGGATATATATCGGAGAGGCCGATGCATTATTCAAAAAGCATTATAGCTTTTCTTTACAGAAAGTGAAAGTGCGACAGATTTTCTTCGCCTTCTTTTCATCGATGGTAGAGGACGATGATTTTATTATTATCTCCAGATCGTAATCTTAATCGATTATGATGTTCTTCAATTCCACGGCGACTTAAATTTTTAACGGGCTTTGATGCCACTGACTGAAATGAAATCTTGTCCGACAACTTCACAAATGCAAATGCAGGGAGGAGAGGGGTGGAGTTGGGCTTTCCGAATTTCTATTTACAAATTCTGATAAGGGGAGATATTATTTTTATACCCGTTTTCTTCTGCGCCTGACATTCAAATATTCTTCACACATATGCTAATAGGAATCTTAAGTATTTTATTACGGAATATATGATAAGCATCTCTAACATCATTCTCACATAACGAGTATAATTAATATTTATAGACTTGCCAAATATTTACACTTCTTTTATTGACAACAATACCAAAATGGTTTTGAGTGAAACGTTGCTACTTTTACGTATCAGTTTGTTTCATTTTAATACTTATAGAAAAACAAAATTAGAAAAGCATTTATCGCTGATCTCATTTGAAACTTTCGTATAATAATTAGTTTGTGAAATAGAATATAATTTCATATTTCTTAAGATATAAGAGCTTGTCTCTATAACCCGCAGCAAAAGTTTTTTTTTCTCACGTATTTGTACAAATTTTCAAGATTTGGTTACCTAATTTACATCATTTCGATTTCAATTCTTTTTTCCTTAATGAAACATGTAATTTTGTTACGTTTTAGATAAGATTCTAAATTAAGATATTCTAACATAAATAAATGAATGAATGATTTTAGGAAATATTTTTGTTTTTGCGTGTTAAATAAACTTGCACTAAAAGAATTGTGGTAGTATTTTTCGGCAGTGGTGAAAGATAAAAACTTTTGAATAATAATAAGAATCGAATGAATATGAAAATATTAATGAAAAGGAAAATGTATTTATGAACTATAAGCAAAACTGTTTACATTTTATGGTAATCTTAAAGAAACTCAAAGAAACAATAAATGAAATAACATAATAAGATGGCTCTTTTAATCAATCTGATTTCCAAATATGTAGAAATTTATAACGCACGTAAAAATTTAATTACTTAAATAAATATTATATTTAGAGTTATGAAAGTAATTTTTCATTATCGAAATATGAAAACTTAACTAAGATTTAAGTAAAGCATTCAGATTCTTTGAAAAATGAATTTTTCTGATATCTGCGTAAAATAATGAAAAAGAATCGTTAAATAAATGAGAGATATTTATCAGCATTCTTTGAGATTCAGCGTCTGGAAATAAGACAATTGATAAGATAAAAATAAGTTAAATTCCGAAGGAATATTTTAAATTTTTTTGCCTTCACAAATAAATGCCACTTATTATGTCAAAAAGAGAGAGAAAATAAATGTATGATTGAAACTACCAGAATAAGGTAAAATTTACCGTGTTTCTGGCTCTATAGGAACACCAAAAAAGCACAAATTTTCACTGAAGCGCTTTGGTAGTGAATTTGGTAAAATAAACAATGAAATATTGTTTTATAGTGCGTGTTAAAATTTGGTAAATGGGGCGAAATTTGGTAATTTTAATATGATACCTTAAAGCATGGTGTAAAAACAATTTATTTCGTTAAATTTGGTTTTCAGTTTTTTACTAAATGTGTTTTAATAAGAAATAAAGTTTTGAAAACTAGAATTTTCGGTATACTGCTGCCATTTGAATGGAAAAATTACTAAAGGAATGGTTTAAATACCGTATATTTTGGTATTATTAACCAGTATTATGTTTTTCTCCCTTTTTTCTCCGCGTCTAAATCAGTAAATAATTTATGTAAAATACCGTTAACTAAGGTGATTTTATCTCACTTTGCAGAGAAAAATAGAACTGTTCTCTTTTGTTGGATTAATTTTTGGGGATTTTGATAAGTAGATGTTGTGGCTCCAATATTAAAAGTATAAATGAAGAAAGCTCCAAAAGAACCGCTCTGTATCTGCATTTTTAGAGCCCTTGTCAAATAAGAAATAAAAAAGCATTCACATTAGGATATGCAAATCCATGTTCCAGGATGTGCAAAAACACCATGGTGGCTCGTTTTTTTTTTTTTTTTTTTTTTTTTTTTTTTTTTTTTTTTTTTCACCGTACATTTCTAGCTTATTTTTGCGCTAAATCAGAAAAATATAAGAAAATCAAATTTCTATTCAACTTTAAGTTTTCTATCTCACAAAATGAATAGAAGTGAAGTTGGACTACTATTTAAATAAAACTTTTATATTTTAAACTAAGAGACAGTAGTACAAATTTTACTTTTTAATAATATTTGCGAGCATATATATTAGATATACAAGTTGACCTTAACCTTCATGCTTAAGCCACACAAAAATAATGTTATTTCAAGTCATATGTTTTTCTGATCATCACTGATCTCATATTTGTAATATTTTTTCTATGAAACTCATCGGACAATTATATAAATATGAGATTCTCTATCAATATTATGGTCCTGCAGTGAATTGATCGTAAAGACATGGTTCTCAGTAGAACACCGAACTCAAGCATCACTGACTGTGGACAGTAAGTGGGTGCGTGACAGCTTTGATCAACCTGCGTAGGGACCGAGGATGTGCGGTATTGGTACTCGTTAAACTGTTCTATCGTAAAGTGCTTGACTTCGTGTGCATGTTGTCGGGCTACCAAAGCAGGGGAGCCATCCCCTCTGCAGAAGATCAAAGTTGCGATGGCATGTCTTCGGGTCATCCTTAGCGACGTTTCCTAAACCGTCACCAATTGTGCAGCTTTAGTGTGACGTAAATAAAGTACATACCAAGCATCTACCTATCAATATTATGAAATTAAATAAGAAGGATAATTAATTTCATGTGAAATCATAAGTATCAATGTAATCAGAGAAAATTTAAAAGGTCTTTCTGTATGTATTATTCACAAACTCACGAAATTAACTCCGGTATATTTGGCAAATTATTCCATCAAACTTCAGAGGCGAGAACATTGAACAACATGAAGAATTAGTGTTTGTCACGCAATGCCAGAAAAAAAGGAAAAAAAAAAGTTCTTTTCCACGAAACAGCACCAACTTGCGACTAACTTTCAAAGGCTCAACGTGCTAAATAATCATTGGGAGGAAAAAAGAACGCCAAACTTATAAAAGACATATTCTTCAACAAACTACATTTCTCGCCTACAGAGAGCAACCAATTTGCAAACCTCACGCCTCAGTATTCAAGAAAAGTCAAGCTCACGAGTGAATAAAAAAATGGGAAAATTATGGTAAAAATACAGCGAGAAATAATTGCTTTGCTGGAAAAGTAGGAAATGGCTATTCGGTGGTGACTAATTTTCTGGCACTAAAGCGTGAGTAGTATGAAAGCTGTCGTTCCAGTTTGCGTGACATTTTATGATATACATTGCAAGAATATGTCTTAATATTCCAAAAGAATTGCCGGACATTCTAAACACGTAGATTTTCATGAAATTGAGTTGTCACTTTTAGTGAATACACTGGTTTGATATTCAGATCTTGATTATGGAAATTCTGTGATCCGGTTGTATTCGGTGTTACATGCTTAATTGTTACGAACAGCAATGCACATTCCTACTTATAACAGTAATTGCATGCTTTTAGTAATTAGCAATGATTATATTTCATGCAAAGCAGTTTGAGTAAATTTATAGCACATTTAAAATGTTTAATTTCCTGAAGGAATAGTAAATTTAGTTAAAATAGAGGACTACATAATAAATAATCTGTTCATTTAAATAGAGCATATTTTGGTACCTTTCCACTTTGTCGGCGTAGGTAATAAATTCATCACTGCAAAACCACTAAGCTTAAGTAAATTCAACTGTTTTATTTTATTTTTTTAGATGACTGTGTTTTTTATTAAAATAAATCAAAACAAAAATAAATAATTGATATAGAGTCGTGGTGGCTCAGAGAATAGAGCTCTCGTCTCTCAATGAGTTGATCCGGGTTCGAATCCATTGATGGTAAGTCGATACGAATTCCGCATCCGGCTTGTATCAATCACAGCAGTGGCGTGAAATATTCTCAGTGTTAGAAGCATCGTGTGTTAGAGTTTCTTTACTAGTAGGTTAATTGTGAGCGGTTTTCGTGGTTTTCCTTTCCATGTAACGCAAACGTAGTTTAGTTCCTTCAGAAAATCCTCCACAAAGACAAATGTCTATCAATATTTGATCCAGGAGTTGCTAGGTCTCCTGGTCAAAATTACAAGCAAAATTGAGTGCTCAACGTTACAAGGCTACGGAGTTGAACATGGTAAGTTGAATGGTTATAAAATGAAATAAAATAAATTAGTTTACTTACGCTCGCGAAAGAGAAAAGTACTAGCGTTTTTTCATAGAATTAATTAAAAAAAATTTCACTACTCCGTGTTAGATAAATTACTCGGGTAAATTACGATTACCGTTAGGGTCTTGTTTAACTAAAATTTGAAGATAATTCAAATAATTTAAATTCTGATTAATTTAGTGTCTTTTTACAGCCAGTTTCACTGGAAAATCTTTAAATACCCGTTTGTAAGCAGTCATAAAATAGAATCGTCATTTTTAGGGAATACACTGATTTGATATTTAGATTTTGATTATTGAAATTATGAGATTTGGTTATTTGACGTTACATTGCTGTGAAGACCACTACGTTTATATTTCTGTTCATAAAAATTAATTACACACTTATACTGCCGTGCTACAGAAAAACCAGCGTACCGACAAAAAAAAAAAAAAAATTAAAATTGATATTTTTAAACAATAGACATTTTTGTATGCTAAGCAACTTAGTACAATTTCTTTTAAAAAATTCATTTTGTTTCATCAGTTTTTTGAAATTCTATTTTAGTATTTATAGCATTAGCACTAGAAAGAAAATAGTTCTTAAGCTATTTTTTCTCAAAATCTACTTCGCTGTTTTTTTTCAATTGCACCGCATTATAGTGGTTAACAATTACGACTGCCAATGTTCTACTCTGTAACCATGAAGTTTTGAGCCTAATCAAAAGAGAAAAGGAAATTCTTGAATCAAGTATTGGGAGAAATTGGCGTTCATGGAGGTATTTTCAATGGAACTATCCCGCATATGTGTTACATGGAGAGGTAAACCATGAAAACCTCCCACAGTAAGTCTGACGGCAAGGGGACTCTAACCCATAATCCGTCTACCACTGAGGTCACTACGCCAGCACTTTTTTTAAAATTTATTTTACTACCATCGTTGAACAGCAGACCCAATTTTTGGGTTTACGACTACTAATGTTCAGCTCCGTAGCCTTATAATTTTGAACCTAATCCAGAAGACAAGGGAACCCTTGGATCAAGTATTGGGAGAAGTTTGCCTTCTTGGAGGACTTTTTGATGGAACTAACCTGCATTTGCGTTACATGGAGAGGAAGACCACAAGAACCCTCCACGATTAGCCTGATGGTTTGCTCATGATCCGTCTACCTCTGAGAATATTTCACGTCCTCACTGCGATCATGCAAGTAGGATGTGAAATTCGAATCGACAAGCTATTGCTGGGTCGTGACTCTTTGTCACCTCAATGGAGAGTGAGCTCCCCTTTCCCTGAGCCACCACGGCTGAAGCAAAGCATTTAAGTAGATTTGTAGTACATTTAAAATTTTTAATTTTTTGAAAGATTAGATAAGTTTCTTTATAGATAAGTTTCTTTAGAAGAGAGATGCTCAGTAACTATTAGCTGATTAATTTAAATGAATTGCTAAAGTTCATTGAAAAATTAAAATCGATTTAAATTGTAATCCCATCTGTATATTATGGTAGATAGATTGACTTAGTAAAACTTAAGTCACTTTTAAAGAATTTATTGGTTTAGTATTCAGATCTGGATAATAGAAATTTTGTGATTCGTTGAAAGGCGATGTTATATTGATGAATAACTTATTAAATACACACTTTTATTTACAAACAGATGGTGTTATGCTTACAAAAATTGGAAAGTATACTTTCTTTGAAAAGAATAAAAAAATTTATAGCACATTAAAATATTTGGTTTTGTAAAAGACTTTTAAGTTCTGTTAGAAAAAAAAGTTTTGTAACTAAAAGCGTACTCATTAAGAAAATGTTAAAAAATAAAAATAATAAAAAATAATAATCATAAAAATTTTCTACAGCACTCTGTGTGAATATAGAGTATCGTGATAAGTAGAATATTCATCAATAAAAGATCACAAAAAATTTATTAAACCTTTTGAATTGCATTTCATTTTTGGTTATTTGCCTTTTCCCATATTAATTATTATTATTTAATTTATTACTAATTTATTTATTATAAATTTAATTTATAAAACTTTTAATTTTTCAATGCTGAGTTTTTTTAAAAGAAAATCTCTCAATTAAAAAAATTATCTTAAGAATTTTTTTTTCTTGCATCATTGGCAAAATGCGTTAAAATATAACAATTGCAGTAAACTTTAGTGATGTTAAAGAAATTGTTGATAGATGTATTTCTTTTCACATTCTACACTCATGTCCAGAAATTTAGAATAATGCCAGCTCCCGCAAATAAACGTGACTTATTCACAAAGCTCATTTATTAAACAGAAGTTAAAGAACAGAAAGGAAATGGTGTATGTATATCCATTCATAAAAAGTACGATTTTTGCTCCCTGGACAATTATACATAATATCTCTGTTAGAAAAACTTAATATCATTCGGTTAGTATGATGGTTTATACACTGTACAGTATATTTCCCAAGTGATGAAATACAATCCGTACAACGCCTAGGCATGTTGAGTAATCCCAAGAAAAAATATACTACATGTGTAAGTAACATATAGAAAACTATTGACAAGTGACTGAGTTGGGATTTTTCAGATGCTAGTTAGCTTGTTATGAGGTATTCCAGGAAAAAATATACTAATTTATCAGCAATATCTAGAAAACTATTGACAAGTGACTGAGTTAGGATTTTTCAAATACCAGTTAACCTATTATGAGGTATCCCAGGAAAAAAATATACTATATGTGTAAGCCACATACAGAAAACTATTGACAAGTGACTAAGTTGGGAATTTTCAAATGCCTGCTAACTTGTTGTGAGGTATTCTAGGAGAAAATATGCTATGTATATAAGCAACATCTACAAAACTATTGACAAGTGACTGAGCTGTGAGTTTTCAAATGCTGTTAACCTGCTACTGGTTATAGGATACACAGTTAGAAAATACACATTAGGAAACTTAGAGTGTATTTTTGCTTTTTAATGTATTCTTGAACTCCATGAACTTTGCTGCTTAAATTCTTAGAGCCATAAAATAAACTGCCATGCACAGTTTTTTACATATGCTGTTAGTTGAATGCTGAGGATGGTATACAGTCTATGAAATAATTACTGCATAGAAAAATACAATAAATTTTTTGTGCATAATATTTATTTAAATTTTTTAGTGAACTCAAAGAAATAAGAGGATAGGTGGTTTTTTGGGGAGTGTGTCTTGCTTTCAGGGAAGATCGGGTAGTATTAAATGGTGTCTAGTAAGGGACAAGCGTTGTTTCGAATAGTATTTTATGCAAGAGGCTGTTGTTGTTGTTGTTGAGGCAGAGAGGGTGAGATTGATCTTGTTTTCCAGTGGAGCCATCTATGGCCAAGAATTCAACTTCTGCCACATCCATACGTCACACCCGTTAATAAGACTGACCCATTCATACATTCATTCATTTGTCCACAGATCGTAATTTTGACCTGAACCAGAGAAAGATCAATCTCCAATTCAGTACCCCCAGAGTTATTGAGCTATTATCGGAACATGGAGGACTTCATGGCCCGACAGATTTTACGTGCACCAGTCATCATGGTGCAAGTGGTAACACCTGTTTGGCGTATGAAGACTATTAAGATCCCACCTTATTTAGTCTTCGAGCAGTGATGTTTATGAGTTTCAGAAATTTGTTTTACTACTATGACTGAATAGAGACAACGCCCGGTAGTCATAACGTGCTTTGAATTGAATATTAAGTTCCTTTTTCATTTGTTGCTGTAAACTATATTTATTATTTATTAAGTCAATTTTATTAAGTTCAGTTATGTGAACTATGGTGACTTAGGGGATAGAGCATTCGCCTTCCAATGAGGTGACCGGGTTCGAATCCCAGCGATGGCTGGTCGATATGAATTCCGCACCTGGCTCGCATTGACCACGGTACTGACGTGAAATATCCTCAGTGGTAGACAGATCATGGGTTATAGTCCCTTTACTGTTAAGCAAACCGTTGGATGTTTTCGTGGTTTTCCTCTCAATATAACGGAAAATGCCGGTCAGTTTCATCAAAAAGTCCTCAACGAAGGAAACATTTCTCCCAATCCAATACTTGATCCAGGAGTTCCCTTTTCTTCCTGATTGGGTTCAGAATTGCAAGGCTATGGAGTTCAACATAAGTAGTCGTAAACCCAAGATTGAGTCGCCTGTTCAACGACGGTAATAAAAAAAGTTTATTTATGCGTAGCAGTAACCGAAGAGTTTGTTCCTTGATGGTTCTGGTTGCATCAGATAGAGATGTTACAAGTTTTTTAAGGTAGATAAACATTATATTCGTACGAAATATATTTTTTTCTGTTAGAAACATGGCTGAACTGCATCGGAAGTAACCCAATAAAAGCATTATAAAGCATATGAAATAGACAGAAAAAAATTACAATTGGTAAACCAAGTAGAAGAGATTCAGTGTCATAAATATTCTGGAAGTGAAAGTAAAAAGCATATCAGATATTAACGAGGTAGTTAGAAAGCCATAATTGGGAAATATTATAATTTTTAAGTAACCCTTTCATACAAAAATTTTTACTAAACATCATATTTTTCATCCTTTTTCATTATTTTTTATTAATTTAGGCTAAAATAAGTGAAAAAATATTATATTTAGCATTTTAATAATTTGTGGTTATAAAAGACAGCATGAAACACCAATGCCTTTATCGGCGTTGAGGGTGAAATCTTCCCAACACACCTCCCTTCCAAACGATGATTTTTTAAATTTGCACTTATTTGCAGTTATTTAGATCTGAGAGAAACAATTATTCATCATTGAAATTTCTTTTACTTACAAAAATCAACTAATGATAAATTTTTGAATATGAATGGGAAAATTGTTTTTAAATAGATTTTTATTGGATTTTATATTTTAGTATACTGATATAACCCCAATAGTCAAACAGTAGTTTTGAGTAACTATTAGACTGATTTTTTTTAATTAACCCACTGATGGTTCTGCCCTTGAAAAGCCGTATTTTAACCTGAGATATTCTCCACATAGCAAAACCGGTTTTTCCATGTTATTAAATAGGGAAATAATGTATTGTTGAGAAACATTCTCCCAATTTTTCCCATTTACTAAACTGCCAGTGGGTTAAAAATACTAAAATATATTTTTGCTTGCAATTAGAGAGCCAGAAATATGTAAAAGGAACATCGGTATGCCATCTGCTTCTAAGGGCTATTGGTGAACAGAAGATATGTTATGCAAACATATTAAGAGCTTGATAATATGATATTAGAGCATCTCATGCTCTTAAATTGTGATGAGTTTTTATAACTATTCCATCAATATATAGAAAAAATGAAATCTGGAAATTGGAATTTTGTATTAAATTAAATACCTTTAGCTCCAACTGTTAAAAAAAATTGTAATATAAGAAAAGTTTAAGTGTTCAACGCTATCCAATTTTCCCCTCGGTGCCTGTAAGAAAGAAGTGAGCACGTTTGTTCAGTTCTATTCGTTGTAGGAAAACAAAGTATAATTTTGAAACGACTAAGCATAACTTGCCAAAATATATAATACTTAATTATATACTCAAATATAAAAGTATTCGATACAAGAGAGAGAGAGAGTTGTTAATTTAAAAAAATATCTTCTTCATTTATGAAATTCTCTAAATAAAAAAAAAATATTTCGGTGTAAACCAATCGATTGGAACATATTCACTCGAGAGCTCTTTAGAGATAAAAAATTACCCATCGACAGAGAACATGGGTTTTTTTTATCCCGTGAAATTCACATTGTAATATAACACCAACTATAATAACCATTTTTCATATTTCTTCTTCTCTATGGTTTAACAAAGACTCATCAACTCTAATTCATAGGCGGTCGTCGAAAAGTATATTCTCCCTATCATACCAACCATACACAAATTCACACCGCACTTTTTCCCATAGAGGATGTAACCAACAACGTTTCTACACCCATGACCCCCTAACAAGAACGTTAATCCCCCAATATTCGACCACCCCTCTTTAACTTTTATTCATTCACATCTATCAAAAGTCATTACTACCTATCAAAGCATGACGGTTCGGGGGACTGTTGATCCCTTTTCATACCCAACTGCACCCTCTTAGAACCCCCCTTGTTGTGGGTGACTGATTTTTAGCATAATCCATACCCCCATATCTCTGATAACCGCCAAAGCTTGTTGTAAATCCCATCAAAAAGGCAAAAATGGTGAGAACAGTAAACCGATATAGTTGATGTTCATACTACCATTTCACACTATAGCATCCCCCCTATTTCGAGATTCATGGGGGTGGGGGGTTTAGATTCGGAAGGACCCCCTCTGTAGTCTTTTGCGGATTGTGGGGAGGATCATAGGGTGTATTAAATGGGTGCTAGTATTATCTTTCAATTATCTTGATACTGTATTTTGCGCCCTTTCATTGATTAGAAAGAGCAGCCGGTCTTTATTTCCGGGAAGATGATGGTTACTTTGATTTTATTCTTTCCCCAATAGGGGTTGATTTTATGATAGGTCAGTTTGTTCTAGATTGGGTGGAATAGAATTAGCGCATTTTATTTGGGATTGTTTCAGAATAGGCTTCTTTTTTTTTAAAGATAAATTATGTCTTTTGCGGTATTATTTTTATTGCTAGTAGTTACACATGGGCTAGTGTAACTGTTTTAAAAATCAGTGTGGTATGGCTACTTTGAATTTATTTGTTCCCCAAAAGAGGCTAATTTTATGACAGGCCAGTTTGTTCGAGTGGGAAGAATAGAATTATTAGCTCGTTTTATTTGTGATTATTTCAGAAAAGATTTTTTTAATAAATATGATATCTTTTGAGGTATTTTCATTGCTGGTAGGTGTATGGCCTAGTTTAATTGTCTTAACGTTAAAAGTCAGTGTGCTATTGCTAGTTTTATTTTGTTTCACAAAAAAGTTATTTTTTTCATAGACCAGTTAGTTTTAGTCTGGAAATAATAGAATTAAATCATTTTATTTGTGATTTATTTCAGAGTAGAATTTTCCCTCCATAAATTGAGGTGTTTATATATATATATATATATATATATATATATATATATATATATATATATATATATATATATATATATATATATATATATATATATATATATATATATATATATATATATATATATATATATATATATATATATATATATATATATATATATATATATATATATATATATATATATATAAATAATTAAACTGCTGTTTGTAGAAAATGCAACACCATGAAAGAATCATCAGAATCAAATGAAATTTAATGCAGAAACGACTTGTACTGATACAAATAAATGATGAAATTTTCAAAACAAAAGAAACAAATTAAGCGTCCGAAATCAGTATTTGGTGCAGCCACCAAGCGCTGCAATAAGTGCTGCTATACGACGTGGCATGGAGTCAAACAGATGTTGAATATCTGCTTGAGGAAGAGAATTCCATATCGCTTGTATGCGCAACCAAAGTTCGTCTTTGGAAACTGCAGGACGCGGATCACGAGTGAGACGCCGACCAACCATATCCCACACGTGCTCAATAGGCGACATATCCGGCGAATAAGCAGGCCAAGGAAGAAGTTGCATGCGTTGTGCTGAACAGAAGTCTCTAACAGTCCGCGCAACATGTGGGCGTGCATTATCCTGCTGAAAGATAGCTCCAGGGATGCCTTGAAGGAAAGGAACGACTTCGGGCTGTAGCACTTCACGGACGTATCTGTTGCTATTGAGATTACCCTCAATTCGTATCAAATTGGATCGTCCATGATACGAAATCGCACCCCAGACCATAACTCCGGGTGTTCGACCACTATGTCGTTCAATAATACACTCAGGAAGGCAGCGTTGACCGGCATAACGTCTAACACGAACACGGCCATCATGGGTCCACAAATTGAAGCGTGATTCATCTGTAAAGACAACTTGGTGCCAATCAGCTCGCCAGTCTCTGTGCTCAAGAGCCCACTGCCGACGCAGCCATCGATGATCCGCCGTGAGGGGAATCCTGTATAATGGCACCCTTGCACGCAATCCACGGCGCAGCAGACGACGACGAATTGACGAAGCCGACAATTGTACACCTGTAGCAGTAGACCAATGTGCTGCCAGCTGCCTGGAGGAAGCTGTGCGATCATTCACCGCCATGCGGAGCAGGTGTCGATCATCGCGCTCTGACGTCACCTTCTGTCGTCCAGTGCCTGTTTTTCGAGTTGTTCGGTGCTCGTCGGTCCACTGCTTCCAAACTCGCATCACTGTGGAACTGTTCCGCTGCATACGAGCTGCTATTGCGCGATAGGAAAATCCTCCTTCTCGAAGGCCGATTATCCTCCCTCGTTCAAACTCCGTAAGTTGCTTGAATTTCTTATTCTTCCGTCGTGGAGGCATACTCAGGTCTCACTAAACGTTTGCCACTAACAAATAATCATAGACTATTTTCAACGTCCCGCTACAGCACTTTATTTATACGCTTTCAGCATCAATTCAGAGGGCGCTGCGCGCGCCACGCACGCGCGATGGCTCTGAAACTTTATTAATTTGCATAATATTCTATAATTGACATTTGCTGCGAATTTCATTTGATTCTGATGATTCCTTCATGGTGTTGCATTTTCTACAAACAGCAGTTTATCTTTGTTTTGAGGAAATTAACGTTATTCAAATTGGTTTTCATCTGCTAAAACAGTAATAAAATTAGATTTAAAAAAATCTAGGAATTTAGAAACGTGCAGTTCTAAAATACTTACAAAAATTACCTCATTTTATTGCTTTAAAGTTTTGAGGAAAAAATTATTAGAGGTTTTAAAAATTATCTAGCGCTGTTTCTAATAATCTAGTCGAAAGACCCTTGTATTTTTTAAAATCTTTTTAGAGAGGTATTGCGCTGTCTAATAATACTATATCATCAAAAGCTTTTTAAGTATCAAAAAATGTCAAGAAAACAGAAATTAAAAATTTCTTCTCTCATAAAAAAAGTATTTTTGGTTCAGTTGTCTCTATTTAAGATGTCATATTGCAGTTATTCTTTTTAAAGGAAGAACAAAAAACTGAATTGGTAATGTCTCCTCTGCTGTTAAAATACGTATAAAAGGCTTGGCGCCAAATTGCGAATGCACATTTTTCGCAAAATGACATTTTTATATTAAGCAGTTTTTATTATTGTTTCCCAATAAGTACTTTGTAAGTTTCCAAAATTTCTACTCAAGAACAGCACAGCAAAAAGAAAATTTTTACTGTCTATTTAAAAATCTCTCTTCCAATTTTTTCTCTCAATTAATTTGAAAATGTGGCTTATCATTATACTGCCACGAAGCCTTTCAATTGATAAAACTATTCTTCTTGTGACTAATTAGAGCTCCCTTAATTGCAATGTCTTCTAAAACTAATTACGTCTAATTCCTGATGAAAATAAGATTGCAGATTCTTTTGGAGTGGAATGTGAAGTAACGTTTTAAGAAAAATCATCGAACTGCTCAAAGTATCTCTTAATGGTGATGAGATTTTAATTAATATCATCGAGCAAAAATCAATATTCCCGTTATCAAACTTAAGAAAAATTGAGATAATTTCCACCGAATATTAAATGTCATTATTGATTTCCTATTTCTATTAGAAATGATCGGAAAAGACGAGCATACGTCAAAGCACTTTCTTTTAAAAGTAATTTTTGAAACTTCTTAAAAAAGTTTTCAAACGGAAATGAAGTAAAAAAAGGGAAGTGATAACCTTATATTTTACTTATTTCCTTCGTTTATTAATCCAGTTACGACGTTTAAAATGTTGTCGAAACTTCCCTATCATTAAGTAACATTTATACCTGTAATAATTAGGAAGCTCTGTGCTCAAATATCAGTTCAGATTCACAAATTCTTGGTGATAATTAGATGAAATTTAAATAAAAAAGTCAGTTCAGGGCAGAATTTATGTAGTTTTTTACATTGTACTTACCACATTGTTATACTTGTACCGGTAATGACACATTTGTACCTGGTTTCAGAATCAATCGAAACAGCTATATCATCAATACATAATGTAGTTAAAAATGTTATCTAGCTTATGTAAAATTAAAGATGATTTTTCACTCTAATCATCACATTGTTATATATTTGTGCAGCTAATGACATATTTGCACCAGGTTTCAAAATTAAACTAAACTGCTATATTATCAATAGATATTGCAGCCAAATATGTTATGTAGTTTCTGCAAGATTTTTGTAGTTTTCTCACACTATTTATATATTTATGTCACTAATGATATATTTGTGCCTAGTTTCATAATAAAACATACTATGCTAGTTATATAAGATTTACGTTATTTTTCTTACACTATTTATCACATTGTTATACTTGTACCGCTAATGATACATTTGCACGTGGTTTCAGAATTATTTTAAGCAGCTATATTATTAATAGATATTGTAGTCAAAAATGTCGTGTAGTAGTTTTACTCACGCTATTTATCACATTGTTATACTTTTATCGCTAATGATACATTTGTACGCGGTTTCAGAATTAATAAAAAATTTGTAGTTTATGTAAGATTCTTTCGCTATTTATCACATAACTATACTAGTGCCACAAACGATATTTCTGTGATTGGTTTCAGAAGTAATTGAAACAGCTATATCATCAATTGATATTTAATTAAAATTTTTTATGTAATTTAAGTAAGTTTTATGTAGTTTCTCTTAAACTGTTTACAGCATTGTTATACTTTTGCCGATAAGGATACATTTGTGCCTTGTTTCGGAATTAATCTAAGCAGCTACAATATCAATAGATGATATAATCACAAATTTTATGTAGTTTATGTAAGATTTATTATTTCTTACACTATTTATCACATAGCTATACTTGTACCACTAATGATATTTTTGTAAGCTTCAGAATTAATCGAAGCAGCTTTATTATCAATAGGTATTTTAGTTTAAAATGCATCCATCCGTAAAAAAAGTTGTACTTGGTTTTTCATTCTTCCTTAATTATTTTTGCAAGTTTGATAAATGAATTATTAAATGTGTTGTTAAGAAAATGTATGAGTTCAGTGACTTCAGTTTGAAATTTTTCATTTATGAAAAAAATAGACTTCTGTAGTCTAGAAAAATAATTAGTTACCTGAAAGTGACGTCATCGGTGGTAAATCAATGCATTTGTCGATTCAAAAGCCAACCAGGGGCGACCTACACGAGTGACATTGCTGACAGGTATCCAATGGAATCTGATTTTAATCACACGGTTAAGCATAATCACTTTTGGTCGAGTTGCAAGTACTTAATTCCAGTTCCAAAATATTTTTTTTAAGGCAGCGCCCTAAAAATATGTATTGATGAGCTTTCGTATACTGCAGAATTTTTCACTTGTTTGCCGAAAAAACAAGAACCAAACTTTCTGATTTAATTGTAAGTCTTATATGAATTATATAGATTAAAAAAAAAAAGGTTTGTTTATTAATAGGTTGAATAAAAGAATGCACAGAATAATTTTTTTACAGTTTTTAAATTCAATTTACTTTTAGTTAAATATGAAAAATAAAAGTTTGATTTGTCAAAATTATTATTCACGTATACAAGGTGTAGATTTGAGAAATTTCTTCCTTAGAAACTCTTGAAAGTTTTTGGGGTAGCAATTAATATTTTTTAAAGTTAACTACATCTGTCTTCAGAAATAATTATAAAAACAATTTTAGATGTTAATAACATCAGACAATGATCCACTTGAACTATAAGTGGCACTATCCTTAACAGTGTTGTATTAAAGCTCTTTCGCCAAGTAAAATAAAAAAGTCAGTACACGTATCTTACACATGAAGCAAAGCTATATTAAACTATGCATGTATAAAATCTAGCTGTAAAACAATTATTCTTGCTTTGAAATGGAGAATAATTGTGGAGAATTGAAATAACTGAATTATTTTTAAAGTTATTAAACGCTTTTAAAAATCACCCAGATTCGGTGAGATTTTTCCCCTAAGAAGAAAATTATCAAAATCAATTACTTAATTTTCAGTTTTTGTAAATTCTTTTTAAGTTCAGATAATGCAGAGATGAAAAAACTTTTTGAATATTAAAAAGTTAGAGCAAAAACGCTTTCCGTTTTCACAAAACTGCAGCCTAATTTCATATTGAGGTTTTGCTCCATTTTCATAATTTACATAGAGGGTGCTGGTAAAAGTTATACATGTAAAAGCTGGTAAGAGGCTATACTTGTTCTAACAGTCATGGGTAACTGTTGCAAACTCACAGCAGTTATGAAAAATTCATTCGTCTATATGTTACTGTGAAAGTCCAAAGTCTGGTAAAACTCAGGATTTACCAAAGTGGCTCCTAGGAGTTACCAATACAAAAGACAGAAACGAGGGATTCAAATGAACCTTGAATAAGTATGCATACGTAAATTCTTTCACAACTAACGAGGCAAGTATATAATTGTAAGACAATTCCATTCAAATAATCTTAAATGATTCCTTATTTTGATAACTTTAACAATTTATATTTGAATTAAAAAAGGAAAGTGTGTTTTAACATGACACACTATACAATGTATATGCTACTGGAAAATCCAATCATAAATAATCAATCGTTTCCGTCTTTTACCTAAATGCTTGGTAACTCCTAGGTTTTACCAAAAAGGTTTAGTTAAAGTCTGAAATGGAATCATTATAAAATTAAATTTCGGAGTTATCAGATTTCATGCATTTACAGAAACATATGATATATACATGAAAGGCTACTGGAACAATAGAAAGGCAACAATTGTTTTTCTTTTCGTTGGCAACAAGAATATCTCCATTGAAAAAAAAATGAAGTAACTTTCAAATTATGCGTGGAATATTGCTTGTGCTATATATTGCTAGCAAACACACACTTTTCTACCATGGCGAAGCATCTAGTTCCAATTTGACACTCTGTCATTTAACGCCATGGTAAGAATGTCCCCTAATTCTGATCTTAGTCAAATGACGTGGACAGCGCCTGAGCTGGTGTTCCTCGCACCAAAGTTCCACACCACACCCAACGAGAGGACTTTTAGCCATGACATATTTACGTGTACTTTGCTGTGTGTTTTGTCGGCCGCAAGGATCAAACTATAACTACCCTCAGCTCTCAAACTGTGTGTGAGAGACGCCTTAACCCCTTCCTTCTCGCACCCGTAAAAATGACGGGGTAAGCTTTCGCCCTCTATTTCTCGCTCCTGTGAAATTTCCGGGCTGGAGTGTTCAGTAGTAACGCGCCATTTAAAATAAAACTAATTCATTTCTCTTGCCCGGAAAACATTTTATTTCTCATTTTACACACCAGATGGCAGTACCAGGATATTTTTAAGGTAATTGTAGATAGTTAGTTTATTTTAAACTAGATATCAGCACTAATCAAATACGTGTATTTGGAAAAATAGGCACTTTTATGACCGTTTTCCTGAAAATTAACCGATCAATAAGGGGTTAACCGGCTGTGCCACCAGAGCATTTATCATATCTACAGGTTCGGCTGAGTCAAAAATACACGGAGGATTGGATACAGTGCTTCAATTGTAAGAAGGTGAGAACATTAAGACTGTATAAAAGCAGGGATAAAATCAAACAAAAATGATTAAAGTTTTATTTGTAATATCTATTCTTAAATCTGTTAAACTAACTTAATTTATTTTCATTAAATTTAAAATGTATTTTTTTTTCTTAATTTTGAAACCTTTTTTTATTGGATAAAGCTTGGCACTAGCATACTTCAAAAAAATAATAAATTTTTCCTCCCAAACAATTTTTTTTGTTGCATTAAATAATACTTATTTTTAAACTGGGATGGAAACCATAGGCCTTGACTCTCCACGGGCTGACACACAACTGAATTTTATTACTTATTTTTAAACTTATTTTTAAGACTAAAGGAATAATGTATCATGCAAATAAAAACTTAAGCAATTAACCCTTGGAAAAAAATCTTAAAGGACTCGGTGTTACCTAACTCTTCCCTATAGTAAAGTAAATGCACTAAAATATATAATTATGTTGAATTCTAAATCTAATTTCTGTTTCAAAATTGTACAGACGGCACCTATTTTCAGAAAAACATAATTAATTTTAACTGTAAAATGTGAATTTCAAATTATTCTTCATGAGATAAATAAATAAAAAATATAATAAAATAATTAAAATAAGTTATGATCTTATTTATTACTGTAAATGTAGGACTGTATAGTTTATAAATTACTCTTTAAATCTCGTAGTGAGCTGTGAAAATTTGTGAAAGTTGCTTTCAACTCAACCTTAAATTATCTTTATGTGATCTTTACCATGTGGTTTCATTATTACACACTGAAACAGCTTTGCTAGTAAATCATATGTTGTTTTCGTTTTTTTAATAACGTCGAGTAAAAAGTGAAATTTATCTTTATAATGAAAAATCGTAAGCGACGTTGCTACTGTTTTGGGCTTTCAACTTTATGTTGGATTTTGTTTTGCTGTACAAAATCTTGGAAACTTGAAGTTACGAATGTATGTAGAAAAATGTTTAAACAGAACGATAAAAATTAAAAAACTCATCATTGGAAAATTAGTTCACGAATCATTAATAACAGTTAAGTTTGAAGTCAGCCAGCAGAAATGCACTGAAAAAGTACTCTTATTTATTAATGCAAACAAGTTTTTTTTTTTCAAAATTCCAAATTTTGAAAGTCAGCACAATTTTAATTGCCTTTTTACGTACATTGTTTCTCACTCACTTTGCTGTACATAACAGTAGGTTACATTTTGTTTTGCTGCGCAAAAGCTATAATATTATGAAGGGATGTAGAAAATGTGCCGGGAGTACGATAGAATGAAAAAATTAGCACTTTATTTTTAGTTCGAGAATAATTCCTGTTAAGCGTGTAGCAAAAAATATCACGAGAGCCTCCCCGCATAATGTTTTTTAAAACACATTTATTGCGTTGAAAGAGCCAATTTTATTTTTGAACTGGAAGAGTGGTTTTTCTTTCGAGATTTTAATTTTTGTTCGAGCGTTAATTTTTAAATAAATGAAAGTTAATGTTTCCAAATTTGCTTTTATCGTGATTCTATTTTCTCCCTTTTTTGTTTTAAAAAGAACGACAAGTTATCACTTGTCGTAGAAAAATATATCTATTTTAAACGAAATTTAATTTTAGGCATTTTTTCTTAGGCGATTTTTCTAGATTATTTTGATCGATTTCGTTTAAATTTTGTATTTTGTCATATCAAATAATATTCTTTAAAATTATGAAAATATTTGTATTCGATGGTTTTCCGACTTTTAATTAAATGAAATTTGAAGAAAAATTATAATAATTATTAAAAATTATTCTTTGCATAAAATTATCTTTGGATGAATGGATTTTGTAAGTTTTTGAAAAAAGTTTGCAATTCGCATAAAAAAGTTCTCAAGATATGGGGAAATACGTAAAAAGTAAAATTAAGATTAAGGAGTATAAACTTTGGACTGCTCTTTTAAACAAATTACTGGATATTTTCTAATTGATTGCATATAACCACTATATTTTGGGGGTCAGAAATCCAATTCCGTAAAACAAAAAAATGTACATTTATTCAGAGAAATGACGCTTTTGCGTCTGATTTCACAACTTATAGTATCGTCTACACTAACTAATTAACATATTTGAGGTCATTCCTTCGAACCATAAAGATTGTGGTACTAATGAATGCGTGAAGTACCGATCATAACATCCAGAGCGTTTTAGAGTGATTCATTTTTTATCTTTTCACATTGTACAATCTAATAATATCATACAAAGTGTTACGCCTGTATACAGAAGGTTTAGAATAGGAAATGTTAAGTTTTTTCATATGTTAAGCTCTTCTCAAACAATTTTATTTATAGCTTTCCATGTATTTTTAAGCAATTAAAAAACTTAAACTTAAAAGCAATAGAAAAATAATAAAATAAAATACATATCTGAAAATTTACGCTTTTCAATAGTTCAAGAAGGAAAAAATAATTTTACTTTTTAAAAAAGCTAAAAGGAAAACCGAAGGACGTGTTACTTTCGAGTGACGTAAACTGATTTTGTAAACTGATTTGTTTAGGTCAAAATTCCAATTAGTGGTAGAATTCTGATGTATTTTACCACTGATATATTCTGTACTATTGTTACATTTACTATGTCATTAAAATTTTAAAGACGTATAGAAACATCAAGTAGAAAACAATAGTAACTTGTATTGGTTTAAGAAACAGGGTTCCAGTTTAAGCCATCTAGCCAGAAAAGTGTTGAAATTTCAATTTATGATACATTAAGTTTGGTGATAAATGAAGAGGAATTCCGCATATAGCGTCCACTGAACGAATGAAACTTGTATTGCAGTTCAACCCGGAGATACTATTCAGTTTTGAACATTCTTACTAGCTGGAGAATGGTTAAAATTCAGAGTGAATGCAAATTTTTGATGGCTTTTAAATGACGAGGAATTCTGCTAATAATAGAGGTTAGAAAAAGATTGAAACTTGCATTGTCTTCAGACACAGAAGAAGTAAGCACTCTAGCTAATCAAAAAAAGATCGAAATTTCGACTGCAATATTTGATACTCACAGACATGAAAGTATAAAACATAGCAAATAAACATGGGTTACGTAAGGAAATATTTTTTCCCTTTTTTTTTTAGGTTTAAGAGGTTTAAATCTTAAGGTTTGAAGAGAGGAAAGAGGGAAAGGTTTTTATAAAAAGCTTTTTTTTTTTTTTTTAAAAATTAGTTTTATTCAGGGCTTAAAAAAAACCGCCCGTCCTCGGCGGTCAAAAATTCCCCGCGGACAACGAATTTCTCGAATCCGACGTCCGTGCGCGGGCGGCCATTTTCCCGTTAATATTCGTGATACATTTTCAATTTTTGTAATCTTGCAAGAGTCTAGCACCTCACTTCTAAAATGACCCTCTAATCTAGAAATACAGCAACATACTGCGTATGGTGGAATTGATGTTTTCTCTGTCTGGGAGTACTGCAGCGGTTGAAAGGGACTTTTCAGCAATGAACTTACAAAAAAACACATTACGTACTGGTCTTAAACAAGAAGTGTTAAACGCAATTATGAATATCTACCTAAATGGAAAACCCCTTTCAGATTTCTGTGCCGAAGCCTTTGTAAATCATTGACTTGATTGTGGAACTGGCAAACGTCATATTTGATTCATTTAAATAACGAAGTGCCCTCGGATAAATTGATATTCCAGATAACTTGATCTTTGTCATTTAAATTATTTCATAAAGGAAATAAATTATTTCATAAAAGAAATACTATGTTACTATTAGTAACCTAGTATTTCTCTTCTTACTGTATAATGTAATCCAAGTATTTGAAATCCTAGTAACTACTAATTCATTGTGCAATTTATATAAATGTTTGTAATAAATAAGAGAAAATTATATTTTTATTTATTTAGAAGCTACGGGTTAGTTTCAAAGGAGGGCGAGTACATTGTTGGAAAAGCCGTCCTTGGGGACGGATAAAATTTCTGAGTTTTTTCGAGCCCTGGTTTTATTTAAAAAAAAATCAAACCACTAAATGATTAAACTAAATTTTAGTTGTAGGTTGTAGGATTTACAAAGTGATATTAGATGACTAACAATAACTATTTAAAGTTTTAAATTTCTATATACATCAAATCAGATCTTCCATTTAAACAGAATTCAGCTGAGGAAAAAAAAGTGACATTTATTTACTTAATCACTAACCATCAGACAAACTCAATCCATCAGTCTAAATTAAAACCACACTTTTTTCTTCTACAAGCATCTCTTTTCCACAACATCAACTCCCAATATATCACTTTCATGACGCCTGGACACGTCATTTTTCACTCTTCATTTACATTTATCTCAATCATAACCGAAAGAAGAAAAAAAAGCATCCAGAAAGAAAAAAGTTCAGGTATCATATTGCCAAGTTTCTCTTCTTCCTTAACCACCCACGGCAGAGCTAACCATTAATGCCAAATCTGTCATCTGGTTGATTTGTTAGAAGTCAGGGGTTGACTCCCAGTTAACACGGCAATTTGACCAATCTCCTAGTGCCAGAGAAGCATGGAGCAGAAAAAAATATCAGGGATTAATTCCTTCGTGGAAAATAATTTTTCCGTACTTTTTTTTTTCTTCTCCTTGGCGAGATATTTTTGTTGTTATTGCTGATTACTCTAATCAGTCACTTAGCACTTCGTCGAGGAGGATCATATGATTGGGGTGGATTTGCTGACTGCGGCGAAGAGGTTAAAAAATGACACCGAGGACCAATTGGGAGATGCCTTCGGAATCGGTAACCAGAATCAAGGCCTCGGAAATGGGTGATGATTATTTTTATGAACCTAAATGTCATAGATAAGTGAGACGAATTTTATCCTCTAGGAGCTTATTATTTTTGTATGTAGAGAGTATCGTATTTATTTAAGTAATTTTTTATCTCTCACTGCTTCACTTTTAATAAATATTGCATGGAATTTGAAAATAATATTAAATTTACATTCAAATCATATATATGTAAAAAGCATAATTAACTAATTAATGAAATAAAAATTTCGTTTTATTGACTTTATTAAGAAAATGTCCGTAGCATTTCTTCAAAAAGCTTTTATTAAAAATAATTTTTATACAAGAAATAGCTTTTTTAAAATACAAATTAGTGAAATAAAACTTTCGTTTTATGGACTTTATTAAAATATGTGCCCAGTATTTTTTCAAAAGTCTTTTATTAAAAATAATTTTTTTTTTTGAAAATTAAAATTAGTGAAATGAAAATTTCGTTCCAGGGACTTTATCAAAAAATGTCCCCAGTATTTCCTCAAAAATCTCTGATTAAAAATTGTTTTTATGTCAGAAATTGCTTTTCTAAAATGAAAATTAATGAAATAAAAATTTCGTTTTAGGAAGTTTATTAAAAAAATTGTCCCCAGTATTTCCTCAAAAAGCTTTCATTAAAATAATTTTCATACGAGAAATTGCTTTTTTTAAAATGAAAATTAGTGAAAATAAAACTTTGTTTTCGGACTTTTTTAAAAAAATGTCCCCAGTATTTCTTCAAAAATCTTTTATTAAAAATAATATTTTCAAAATTAAAATTAGTAAAATGAAAATTTCGTTTTAGAGATTTTATTAAAAAGTGTCCCCAGTATTTCCTCAAAAAGCTTTTACTAAACATAATTTTCAGGGGAGAAATTGCTTTTCTACCATGAAAATTAGTGAAATAAAAATTTTATTTTAGGAACTTTATTAAAAAAACTGTCCCCAGAATTTCCTTAAAAATCTTTTAATTAATAGTAATTTCGATACGAAAAATTGCTTTTTTGAAATGAAAATTAGTGAAATAAAAATTAGTGAAATAAAAGTTTCGTTATAGGGACCTTATTGAAAAATGTCCCCAGTATTTCTTCAAAAATCTTTTATTAAAAATAATTTTTATGCAAGAAATTTGCTTTTAAATTAGTAAAATAAAAATTTCGTTTCAGGGACTTTATTAAAAAATGTCCCCAGTGTTTCCTCAAAAATCCTTTATGAAAAATAATTTTCATACGAGAAATTGCTTTTTCGAAGTGAAAATCTCAAGGGAGATATAGTTTCCTACAATAATGTATAAATAATCATTAATTAAAAAAAAAAAAAAAAATAAATAAAAAAAATAAATTGTGAAATAAGCACTTAAAATTGTAATAGCTTTCGAACTAATTTGAATTTCGTTAAACAGCGACGGCAGCACTTAGTAGTCTTATGTACAGAGATTTTTACCTGATATTGCTTTAATTTTATTGCGTCATGCATTTCAATGAAAAATGAAAGTAAAATAACTTTTTTTTTTATTTATTTAAAAATGAATAGATAACTCATGATAAAATAACTTATTAAATTGTAGTTTTTTTCCAGATAATTTACAAAACTAGATTTCGTAGTTTTATTTTAGTTCAGAAGTTGTTATGCTCTCATGAATGAATTCATAAACTTTCATAAATATCAAGAATTATTTCATACAGATCATGGAATATAAGTATTTTACTATCATTACCATTAATTGTCATTAAAAATTATTTGATTAATTTAAATAAAAATTACATAAAGAAGAAAAAAGAAGATGAGAGAAAAAAATAATACACAATTTTTTCTTATCATTAAAAATTATCATTAAAAATTATTTGATTAATTTAAATAAAAATTGGATAAAGAAGAAAAAAGAAGATGAGAGAAGAAAAAAATAATACGCAATTTTTTCTGCACTAGATTCAAACCAGTGTTTTCTTGGACCGTACTCAAACAAATTTTCCTTGCACAGCTGGCTTTTCAGTGTTTTGTAAGCATTTTGTAAAAATGAAAAAAAAAAAAAAACTGTTTTCAGATTTATAAAATTTCCCTACTGTGAGGCAACTGATGAGATGGATGAGATCTTATTTAAAAATGTGTTGTTTTTCTCCATTAATACCAGTTTTTTTCCCATGGTTTATAAGTATGGTTATATTTATCTGGAAAAAAGTTTTCTTTAAACACCGTAATGTGTTCTCTTGTGAAGCGCTAGGTTCTCTAGTCACTTCCTATCTTTTTATCGATAAAAAGATTTTTCCCAAAACATTAGAAATCATTTAGATGGTTCAATAAACAATATATCAATATTCAGCTCTTTAAGTACTCAAGATGTACTTTCGTTTGATATTAAAACTGTATGTTAAAATTGATAATCCTACCTCGTAAACTCTTCAAGATAGATAGAAAGTAAGCTTCCACATATGTTGAAGGATGATTTGCTCTCAATCTGATAAAAATGGTACACGCATCAACAGCTTTCATCAAGTGGTCTCCTAACTGCTCAATAATGTCTAGTAAGCAAAATAGTCCAGGACATGCAGGACTAGCCATTTGGGAGCCATCTGACAGGCTTGATGAAAAGAGTTGTAACACTCAACAATGGTAAATGGGGTTCGGGAACTTGGGGAACGATACGACTGGATGAAGACGATCAGCTAAAAGGTGCATATAAGTGGAACTTTTATTGAAAATCAGCAGAGCTATCAAGCGTCGCGGTGCAACTTAAGAGAAAGCTGTGCGACTCCATTGCGTCGCATTATACAGACTTTGGCACGCTTTATTAGTTGATTCACACCACACCTGCTGCCGTCAGTAGACGCGACAGAGTACAAAACTGAACTTATCGGACCGTGCGATAATTTTCCAGTCATCCAGTATCCGATAGACCTTTTGATATTGTATTCACTCTCTTTCAGTACTGTACTTATAACAGAAGAACACAACTTCACTCATGACTGCCGAATTCTAAATATGTCCACACAATAGTGAATAGTCCTTGAGTATACAATTATGTTTGCTCTCACGTGGTATTGAGACGTTAGTTGCTGTAAAATGGTCCTATAGAATCCTGTAATGAGGTGAGTTTCCGAATTTGACCTGGATGCATAGTACGTTTGTGTCTACTTGAATAGTTGGTAAACGCTCATACTCTGGCTGAACCAATTTATTTTTAATTAAAAAAAAAAAAAAAATAGCTTCTTAGTATATTTAGTTTGATCTGATTAAAGTTACACTTTGAATAGTCATCGAATAGTCATTTTTATTTTTTTTTTCATTAAATTTAATTTAAAAAATTTCATCATTTCCTCTTTTCATAAATTTAATGAAGATTGTATATTATAATTTGAAAAAAAAATGTATAATTGTTTTTGAGATTGGATAGAAGCTGTTAAAAAACATTTTCTGGTGTCTCGATATCTATAACATGGATTTAGAATGTTGTTCTAGACTGGAATATTTCTTCAATTTTTTTAATTATTTTTCATTTTCATTTTTCTCAAAGGAAAATAATTTATTAAAATGTAATAATTGCAAAAAATTAATAAAATACAAAAGTTAGGCTGCTTTTTCCTTTGCATTTACGGTAGACTTAATAAATAGCTTCCTGGGATATTTAATTTTCATCTTATTAAATTTGCACTTTCGAATAATCACTTTTATTTTTGATTAAATTTAATTACAGATTTCATCGTTTCTTCTTTTCATAAATTTAATGAAGATTGATTTATATTATTGCATATAATTAAAAAAATTAGAATTGTTTTTGAAAATGGATAGGAGTTGTTAAAAAAATTTCTCAACCATTTCGAACTCTATAACATGCACTTAGAATGTTGTTCTAGACTGCAATATTTCCAAAATTGCTTTAAATTAATTTTTACTTTAGTTCAGCTCAAAGAAATATAATTTGTTAGAACGTAATGATTGCAAAAACCTTATAAAATACAAAAATTAGGCTGTTTTTTTTCCCTTTTTCCATTTACGTTGACTTAATAATAAATGGCTTCCTGGAATATTTAATTTAATCGTGCTAAATTTATACTTTTGAATAGTCATTTTTAATTTTTATTAAATATAATTAAAAAATTTCACCGTTTTCTCTTTTCATACATTTTACAAAGAATGATTTATATTATTGCATATAATTAAATTAGGATTATAATTGTAGTTGGACAGAAGCTGTTAAAAAATATATCAGCTGTTTCGAACTTTATAACATAGATTTAGAATGTTGTTTTAGATTGCAATATTTCCCGAATTTTTTTAAAATAATTTTCATTTTTGTTTAACTCAAAGAAAAATAACTTGTTAAAATGTAGTGATTACAAAAATTTTATAAAATACAAAAATTAGGCTGTTTTTTTTTCCCTTTCCATTTATAGCAGACTTAATTTCATTCTTGTGAAAAGATAACACCCAAAAAATAAGATAAAAATATTTTTTTTAAAATAAACATTAAAAATATTTCCAGTTTATTTTAATGAGTTGCTAAGAGAGTAATTTTTTAAGTAAGAAATGAATACTTTCAAAAATATATTGCTTAAGTAAAAAATGCATATTTTTAAAAATTAAAAAAATTTAAACAGTTAAAAAAAAATTAACCAAAACTGTCGTTGCCTTGATTGATTATGAATTGACTTAATTTTGTTAAATATTGTATGTTTGAAAATATAGAGTTTTCCTTTGTAGCTCTTTTGTAAAACATGCGATTTAAGGCTTAATTTAATTTTTCTGAAATTTTTACCCGCTTTTATATTTTTCGTGGCTGATTGTATCCAAAAATGTTTGACTGTTTAAAACTAAAGTTATACATACACTCAATCAAGGTTGTAGAGTGGGGGATAAATTTTTTTGCAGATTTGACATTTGGAGCCGGAGAAGCTCAATTTCAGCTTTAAAGAAAGTCTCATTCAGTTCAAAGTTTGATCCTCTATAACATAAAAAAAAAAAAAAAGATTTTGATCTTGAGAAAATTATTTAGATAAATAGTTATAGCTATGATTGTACAGTGCACGAAAAAAAAAAAAAAAAAAAACGGACCACCCTAAATAACTTTTGATCAAATGATTAGATCTTCACTTTCTAGGACTCCATCTTAATGATTTGAGGGTTTCACTTTGAATCTGTTAACTAGTACAGATGATATTTCAAATTACGAAATCAGACTCGAAAACGTACTTTCTCTAAATAAGCAGGTCTTTTTTTCGATTGATTCGCATTTTGACCCCCAAAATATAAGAGGTAGCTGGAAACTGGGATGTATGGCCCCCACAGTTTGGTCAGGAGAACGCCCCAAATTTTGGACTTCTTAATGTTAATTTTATTTTTTGCGTAAATCGCCATATATCGAGAACTTTTTAAGCGAAGTGAAAAAGTTTTGCACACAATTATAAAATTTGTTTACACTAAGATAATTCCATGGCAAAATATAACTTCTAGTTAATATTTATTGTTTTTTATTATTTCATTTAATAATGGTTGAAAAAAAATCGGAATTGTAAGGTATAAAATTTTTTTATACCACTTTAAAGAATGTAAGTTTAATGGGCAAAAGACAAATTTTGAACGAAATTAGACGATTAATTCATGAGGAATTGAATTTTAAAGAAGCCGTATTTTTAAAATTTGATTTCTCAGGAACTATTCAATCAATTTTGTTCAAATTTTATATTTTGCCATTTAAAATTATGTTCTTTAAAATGTAAAAATTTGTATACCTTTCAATTCAAAATTGTTTCGACAGTTATTAAATTAAACAATAAAAATAAAGTTATATTTTGCATGGCATTTTCTTCAGATAAACTAATTTTACAATTGAGTGTACGAAAATTTTTCAATTCAATTCAATTACTTGAGAAGTTCCCGCGAAGGGCAAAATACTCAATTGAAATTAACATTAAGAGGTCCAAGCTTTGGACTGCTGTCCTAACCAAACTGCGGGGACCATGGTTTCTAGATTTCAGGTACTCTCTATATTTTGGTGGTCAGAATCCCAATCTGTTGTAAAAAAAGTTGTGTTCATTCAGAGAAAGTACGTTTATGCGTCTGATTTCGTAATTTAAATTATTGTCAATACTAATTAATTAATGAATTAGCATATTTGAAGTCACTCCCTCAAACCTTTAAGATAGAGTTCTAGAACGCATGAAAGTTCGATCATTAAATCAAAAGTTATTCAGGGTGGTCCGTTTTTATTTTACGCATTTTACGCTTAGGATATTGATAATAGTTCTTTTCTTATAATAGTTTCTCACAGTATCAATATTTTTAAAAATTTAAGCTCTGATACATAATGTAATTTTAAATTAAGTGCGTTTTACTTTAGTCATACATAAAAAATAGATGAAAAATCGAAAATATAACTTAAATTTGAGATTTGAATTTCCTAAGATTTGGAGGAAATCTTAACGGATGTTAAGACGAAGTCAAACTCTCAGAAATCTGGAGTTGTAGTCTACCTTTTGAACAACCGACTGCAGCTCTGCTCTCAATGTATGATAGTTTGGAATTTAAGGTATCCGACTGGGTTTTGCCCAATTTTGTTTTTTCAATTCAGCCTTAAATGAAATTTTAATTTTATTTTTTGGTAAGTAGAAGTCCTAACATTATAAGTCTGGAAGAAACTTTAAAAAATTTTAAAGTATTCTTTTCAAAATAAGACAAATTTGTGCATAAAAACTACAAATTTTTCATATCACGCTAACAGCTCTACAGCAAATTGTAATGTCAAATATATCAAATAAATACCAAATTTTTTTTTTCTAGATGATTAATATGATTACCTATATATTGAACTAAAAATCTTTCAAGAAAATTACAAATATGTAAGGAAATACAACTGAATTTATTGTTCAGTATTAATTTTTTAATTAAAAATTCTAAACATACTTACTTAAAGTATGAAAAAAAGTAATATATTCACATTTAGTCCTTAGTTTTCGGTGCAAAATAAAACTAACATTATGTAAAATTTACATACAAAGAATTTTGCAATAATTTGTTTGTGTAATATGTGTTAGCGTAAAGAGATTTTCACAAAAAAATTATTTTTCTGATAATGCATTTAAGGTATGTAATTGGTATGCTGTTTCGTCTGTTATAGCCAGCGAAAAACAACTATAACTTTGATTCTAAAGATCGAAGAGCAAATATTTGAGGATATTTAGAAAGCTAAAGAAAAAAAATTCAACTATAAATAATAATAATAATCGAAATATTCTTTGAATTCAAAAAACGATCAAATTAATTTTTTTAGAAACTTGGGAAAGATATATGACAAATTATATATAACTAGGAGGCTTCGCCCCCTGCTCGCTGGAGCTACTCACATTGTACTCGCATTGAGCTTCGCCCCCTACTCGCTTTTTGTTTAAGTCATTGCTGACAATTCAAATTTCTCCGAGGCAATTCTAAAGTATAAATTAAGGTAGTATTGTTAAGTTGAAACACAATATTTTTAGTTTTGATGTCAACAATACAATTCAATTTTTCACAAAAACGATTGTTTCCATTGTTAGCAATGTCAACAATTCAAATTTTTTTGAGGCAACTCTTAACCTCAAAATATTATTTCTTTTATGTACACATTTCTAAATGTCATTATTCAACCACAAAACAACTTAAAGTCCTCAAATTTAGCATGAAGTTGTAGAATGTAATGAAAGAGGGTCATAGCAATAATGAAAGTAAAAGTAAAGTTAGTACTGTAAAATTAAAACAATATTTTTAATCAATGAGTCAAGTTCTTCAAGAAGCAGTTGTAGAAGAAGGTTGTTTATTTAAAACTTTTTATAGAATTTCTTTAAGAACACAATTGTTAATTTGGGTATTTGGCGATACAACAATTTTAGAATTGAAGGATTTGTTACGTCAAGCGCTCAGGTATCAAAATTTTGATCTAGTTGCGCTTCTATGTCATTTTGATTTATATGTTGCTAAGTTAACTTTCAAAAAATTCTATGGCTGGCAACAGCATTTTTATTTTTTAAGTTGTTTATTTTTATTTCTTTTAGAATTCGTTCTTTTTTTAGCAAAATGTTTTTTTAACCTAACAGAATTCTCTGCCGACTGTTTTCTCTATTAATGAAGAAAATAAAGTAAATATTTAAGTGTTGTGAAAAGAATCTTATTTAGTTGTACAAAGTACTTCATTAAAAATGAAAACTGTAGCCACCGGCAGAAAAGAAATACAGCCAAAATTTGGGAGCCACGTGAGAGAATTATATTATATTAGATTAGATAATAATATTGGTAAGTTATCTTTTGTCTCCATATTAGAATTTATCTGCAAAATGTAACATAATATGCAATAAAGACTGTTCACATTTCCCTACATTAAGAAAATGAACCTCCTCCATAACTCTTTGATAAGAGTATGTAATGACATGAATGAAATATGACATCTTCGAAAATACCATTATTTTAAGCAATACATCAAAAACGAATAATTGTTAAATTACATACGATTGAACATATTTATAATGAAAAATATTTAAAATATAAGAATATTTATAGTAAAAATTATTTTTGATAAAAAATATTTATAATGAAAAATATTTATTGTAAAAAATATTTATAATAATTCATTTTATTAAGGTGGCTGTATACATAATTTTAAAACAATAAGCATTTAAAGAACCTTAAATGCTTATTGTTTTAAAATGCTTATTGTGCACATTTTTCATTGTGTTTATTACTCATTGTACTTAATACTTATTTTTTAAACCTTCGAAAATGATGCTTTTTTATAGGATTTTTTAAATTACAAAGCAAAAATTTGTTTGATCTAACATATATTAATAAAGTTATCCTGAGTAGAAAAGTGTTTCAATAAACTAAATAATTTTTCCAAAAAACTACAAAAATATTCATGAGAAAAGGGACTCAATAATCTTAAGCACTTAGAAAGTTATTAAAAATAAATGTTTGATAATTTTGAATGTTTTAAAAATCAATAATTTTTTTAAGACAAATTTCAAATTTCTTATAAATATTGAACAGAATTTTTTCTTATAAATTTTACTTTTAGAAAAGATTGTTACGAGTTTGAAGTTCGAATCGAATGTGGATTATGACGGGTTATAAGTCAAGTACTATTTTCTCTGAATACACCAGCATGTTTACTTTAACACGAGATAAGTGATATCTTGGCGTTGCAAATTAGTCTTCTTCATCTTCGAAACGACGCTATGCCTGAAGCAAGCTGCAAGGCATAAAATATCTCAGATCAAATATCAGGCACGTCATAGGCTCACGAAGGTCATAGTCACTAATTGCAAATGACAAGATGTTCCGGAGAAGTTTTATTCTTAATAATCCACCTCCACCCCGCAATCACTCATTGAATGAGTTGCTGAGGCTTATTACAGATGTTGCTTTTGAACATAGAGAACAGTCTGTAAAGCATGATTAACTCCTCTATAAGTCTTTCATCATTTCTTATGAAACAAAGCAAAAAATGCAATTTTTCTTTTGTCCCCTTCTCACTTAACTCACTTTTGACAGTAAATAAATGTTTTTCTAGCCAATATGTGTTATATGAATTTCATGAAGTGTCAGATAGTGTAGACATAGACTATTTTCTGCGAATTAATTACCTCATAATTAGAACTGCTAAATTAGATCGTGGCCCGCATTTTCTGCATTTTATTATTTTTTATGCTTTTGTAGATTCCAAATTCACACGTTGAAGTTAAAATTATTTTTAAAAAGGTAACCGGGTTCGAATCCCGGTGATGGCTGGTCGATACGAATTCCGCATCCAGCTTGCGCCGACCACAGTGCTGACGTAAAATATTCTCAGTGGTTGACGGATCATGGGCTAGAGTTCTCTTGCCGTCAGCACTACCGTGGGAGGTTCTCATGGTCTTCCTCTCCATGTAACGCAAATGTGGGTTAGTTCCATCAAAAAGACCTCCACGAAGGCAAATTTCTCCCAATTCTTGATCCAGGAGTCTCCTTGTCTTTTGGATTGGGTTCAAAATTGCAAGGCTACAGAGTTGAACATTAGTAGTTGTAAACTCAAAATTTTGGGTCGGCTGTTCAACGACGGATATAAAATAAAATATAAAAAAACTTAATGATGGGGCAAAATTATTATTGCTTATTTGTCTCTATACTCGCTAAAAGTTATTAAATTCTGTAAAAAAGTATAAATATAAGAAGTTAACTATAAAAAGTAAACTATAAAAAAGTTATATAGTTATAAACTAAGCGGAATACATACTAGGACTCGAATTTAATGTTTCAAGCGTGTGTCTAATATGCTAATTAGTTAATGCGGACGGTATTTTAAGTTATGAAATCAGACACAAATATGTACCTTCTCTGAATAAGCATACCTTTCTTTTTATTCCTGAATCCCAAAATATTGGGCATAGCCGCAAATCTAGAAAATATGGTCCCAATAGTTTGATCGGGAGAGCGGCTGAAAGTTTGGACCTCTTTTCGTAAATTTTGTTTATTAGTATTAACTGCTGTTTATTAAGTAATGACTAGAGACTTGGAGCCATTTGGTACAAGCAATTATCCCTTTTGTGATCGTTGTTTCTATATTTTAATTCCGAGGAATCAAAGTCTGCCTTCTGAATCTGATTATTAAAATCCTCATATAGTTTAGCAATAGTTCGTACGGTTCTAAAAAATAATTTTTATTTTTAAAATTCTTATATTTTACGCAGCAAAGCATCTATTAATCAAAGAACCAAGCAGAAAAAAAATTGCAAAACATTATGCAAATTTTCCCGTTTGATAATCAGTATGAAGAAAATCAACATGATTTTACATTTAAACACAATGTCGACTGTACTTCACAAAACTCAAATTAGTGATTAATTGCAAGATTACTTTTTCAACATCTTACACATGGTTACAATAATTTACAGGAGAAATGAAAACATGGAATAATAGAAACACTTACTGCATCTGAAATTCTGAAATTAATAATTTTTTTCTTCACATAATTATTAATCATGTTTCAAAATAGATAAAAATTATCATCTGATCTTGTCTCAAACTTTTAGGTTCCATTTTCATAATTATAATTACATTTCATAACTCCATCTTCCACTTTATAATTCCACTTTTATAATAAAGGAAGTAAAATGAAAGTCATAACAAAGTAAAGCACACTTAATATAATCTAAACAAAGATACCACTGGTTCGATACTATTTTAAGTTGGGTTTTTGGATGCGATTGTTAGTACCGAAGCGATTGTATGTCTGTTTACATCACATTATCTGTGTCCCCCCCACGTTATTTTGACTTTTACAGCGCAAATAATTAAAATAGCCAATAAACTTCCCAGCACAAATCAATAAAAATTAAGTCAATTTTTACTTAGGAAGAAGAAGTGTTTCAATATTTGTTTCCTTTCAATTTTCTAACATTTTAAGTCAAATATATAATAAAATCCGGACAGTAAAAAATTCCAGATTAAATTACAGTAAAAAGTACTGGCATAACTTCAAAAACTACGGTATAACATCTTACGGTAAAATGGAATTTACAGTAAAATAGATTTTACCGATGATGCACCCAAGTACCAGTATTTAATAGCGTAATTTGATCTGAAATTTTTTGCAGTGCAAATTTCTTAGTATTTAATTTAAAGAATCTGTAACTTTAACAGTCTGTAACTTGCCGTATAAACTAGCACATGAAACAAAATCTACTTATTGGTATTTTTTGCACTTATCTTAGCATGAGAATGAATAAAACAATCCATGTTATTTTTCAAGTACACTCTTTCTTTTTTTGAGTTTTCATAAAGTCATTTATATTTAAGAAAGGAGCATTACTATAATCTTCATTTATACAATACAATAAATAAAATGAAATTCATTTTATAAACATAAATGCTTAATTATCACTTAATAATCATTAAAAAATGGATAGGAATTTTAAGAATACACTGAAAAATTAAGAGAGTCGTGGGGGAGATTTCTGGGAAACTTCTTCATCACTCTTCACTGTGCACCTTGCTTTAAATCATCCATGGGGGTGGATAATTAGGAGGCATATTTTGTTTACTTAGGTCTATGAGACATTGCATATCTTCCCATGACACATGAGACTTTCGACTGTCATCATACCCATCAAGTGTTCAAGATAATTGGTGTACTACATACAAACATTCCGGGATGTACATCAAAGATGCATATGATAAAGAAATATGATATGAATCATTTTGTATATCTTTGCAGAACTGAAATTTAATATTGTCGTTAAAAGCTACCAGATTGGTCGAGGGGGGAGGCATAGTTTCTTTTATGGAAAACTCATTAAACTACATTTTAAGAATTTTTTTCTTTTATTGAGCTGTCACTATTCCTGCTGATTCTTATATAAAATGACTGAATGAATAAGTACTTAAGTATTACATAAATGAATAAAATTGAATATGATCTGTGTTTCTTTTCATCACTCAACGTTTCTTAACACTAGGTTGCCTAAAGGAAGTCATTTTGACTGTTTTTTAGCAGCTTTTTCATTTGCAACAAATGTAAAAATAATAATGCATAAATTAATATTTTCTTTTCAAGTGAAGTAAATTTTTTTATTGTTAATATTTACTAATAACTTGTTATATAACTGTAAATAATATTAAAAATTAATTAAACAGATTTCTTTACACTTTAGTTATTCTTTCACAAAGTAGTCATTTTGACTGCTTTTAGGCAATATACGAAGTTTCAGTCTTTCTAGTGTTAAGAACATCTTCTTAATTTTTTTTTCCTTTCTCGATCATTTCACGATTATGAATTTGATTGGAATTAAGGAAAAAAAAACTCTTATAATTTTTTAAAAGGGGCTAGTGAGATAAATTGATATAAAACACGAGCAATTTTAGCAGGGTGAGAGATTTTGTGATGTTTTTCCTTTAAATTGTAATAAATAAGTAAATAAATAAGAGATCGTTTTTCTTGGTTTAATTATACATAATAACCTGCAATAGCAAAAATAATTAGCAATAATTTTGGCGAAATGTGAGTGAGATCAAGGCGCCCTCTGTTGCGAATCTTCGAAACTTTTTCGAGAGAACCTAGGGAGCTTTCCGAGCGAAAAAAAATATTGTATTCAATTATATATTTTTTTTTCTGCGTGGCTAGGGAGATGAAAAGTTCTTACATATGAACAATAGCAAGTAGTTAGGTTCTGGGGGACTTGGTTCCTTAAACAATATTAAAAAAAATGTCCTTTTATCACTATTTATTTAAGCTTTTTTTCTTAAGTATTCAAGTTTCAAGCCTCTTTTTCTCCCTCCAAACAATTAGAAATATCTAATGACAATTTTGATGCCTGAAATTTTGGAAGATTCGCTATATAAATTCTACATTCTATTTTTTTCGTTCTTCTTTTTTTTTTTTTATACCTTGTTTGCTTGTTTTTAGAATTGTAGCTATATGTAATTTGATTATTAGAGGGGGGGGGAAAGGGAGGCTTCGAGGCTGGAATATCTGGAAAATAAGTTAAAAATCGATCATTTCTAAATGTGTCTTTTTAACAATTTAGGGGGGGGGGAAGAATTTTTGAGGGAACTGTTCATATTTTTGAACTTTTACCCTCTATAGCCCTAAATAAGAAATTAGTCTGTAAAAAGCTTTTTTTCTTTTTGATCAAATTAAAGTCATGAATTGAAAAAGGAAAAAACCTGTACATTTTTTACTGTGCTCGCATTAAAAATATGTAAAATCAAAATTATACATAAAATACTGCGTAATTCAAAGTTAAAATTATTTTGGGAAATGCATGAATATATTATTTAAATGCATGAATAATATTATTTCGTAATTCAAAATGTTTCATTTTCTTAAAGACCAATTTTCTAACCA
Source organism: Parasteatoda tepidariorum (assembly GCF_982258835.1). NCBI lineage: Eukaryota > Metazoa > Arthropoda > Arachnida > Araneae > Theridiidae > Parasteatoda > Parasteatoda tepidariorum. Next base: position 66,436,515 of record NC_141764.1, read on the forward strand.
AGCGATAAAGTTGCATTAGTTTCTGTACATTATTTTGATGCGACTTATTACTAAAAATTTTTATCACATTCTCATAGAATAGGCTTGTTAGATTTTTTTCTTTCTTGGAAAGAAATGAAAACTCAAGAGGGAATGTAATTTTAATGTAGATATTTCCCCCCAAAAGCTGTTTAGAATCCTTAAACTTATCTCTTTAAAGGCAAAAAATATCGATCGAAGAAGGAGAATTTCACTCTGTGATCTTAAAAAGTTTGAAAATTCAAATATTTTAAAGGAAATGAAAGAAAATGCATGAATGAAAATAACAGCATTTGAATAATGTTTGAAATTTTCAATCGTCATCCTTAATTCATCGACAGAAGAAGAATTTCATATCCTGTTTCTTATTCTTATCTTTAACGGTTTCAATTTTACTTTCCTTCCTTCAGAAAACGATTCGAAAAAAAAATTGGAAATTTATAAAGTTATTTCCCCCATTTTATATATTTGGAAGTAATTTCCTTTTAATTCCAAGATAAGAACATTCTCAAGTAGGTAATCCCTCTCAAACAATTCAATTCACTTGAAAAACGAAAACTTTTTCATTTACTTCTTTATTCATCGAAATTCTAAAAAGGAAGCCATTTTCGCTGAACGAAAGGGAAAGGTAACAACCTAAATAATAACAATAATCTGGCAATGAAGAAAAAAGCAGACGATAAATGAAAGGAAATGAATGAAAAGAGCTCCATTTCCGTATCTCTTTTCAAAGCTAGGGATATGAGTGACGCTTCGCCCAATTATATGTCACAGTGAAAGCGAAGAAGAAGCCATTGGCGTCGAACAGGAATCCAATTTCGGAATTCTTACACTTCGCTGAATTTACGCTTTTACCTCACCCTCCACCTAGTTTTCCCTCCGATAAAAGGCAATCGCCGAAATGGAGTGAGAAAGAGTGAAGGATAAGAAGAAGGAAAATAAGTAAGTAAATAAAAGACAGAAAAAGCTATTTCTTCAATTTCTCTTTCCCTTTTTCCTACTCCCAGAGTTCCAAGCGGTCCATTCAAGCACTGCTAGTAGCGAGTATTACGGATTTTTTATTCTTTAACATCCAATATATACGTATATAAAGATATAAATCCCTTTTCCCCAGTAAATATCGCAGCGGAAATGGAACGGTGTCCATTTTATATTATTTTTTCCCTTTTTGCTCTCCTTAGAGGGGCGGGTATTTTCCGTCTCAGCTTTTGTAAGTTTTTTTCGCCTTCTAGCTCCGGAATCTCTCTTCTTGGCGAGCTATTTGGCGCTATCGTGTAGGATTTACGTTTCCTTTCCTCAGGAAGTACTACATCTTATAGAAACTTTCTTCCACATTCGGCAAAGCATATTTCTCCGATTTCCTTGCTGAACTTCATCAATTGTAAATATGTCACTGTAACTTTCTCTTACGAGGGGAAATAAGTTTCGAATTTTTAAATTTCGTTTTCTTCGTCTGAAACATTCCAGATGGAAACGAAACTTTTGACTTGTCGAATAAATTGAGACCAAAAACTTATGGCGAGACTGAATTTCCACTCAAACTAAGCAGACAAGCTAAAAAAAAATTATTTTTAAAAAGGGATTTTGTCAATCCATAAATTGAAATTGTTGACAATGCAGTCTGAAAGTTTTAAAGTCAATGTTCTTTTTAGATATTTCAAGTTTACCGAATTTGATAGCAAAATAGCAATTTTTACCATCTTGCTGACTGTATTATGTACGCTTCATTGCAGTATTTACAACTTAAAGTAAATGCAAAAAAAAAAAAAAAATTATTCTTAAGGAAACGAATCCCCTTAGATGTGATAGTTTTTAGTTCAGTTCATTACATATTTTTTTCTGGTAGGCAAGACAAAAAGAAAACTTTTCTAAACAGGCACGTCATTTTAGATTTTAATTTCCTTTATAGTTATTTTCCAATTTACTTGTTAGACTAGATCGGTTGTGTATAAATAAGCTCTGAGGCTTAACAGTTGAGCATTAAAAAAGAATTTTATGAATGAGACGAATGCGCATGCTTAAATCTGTAAGATGCTCATACATTTTTAGCTTAGCTAAATCGTAGGCAAAGTATTGTTCAACTTCATATTATTGAATATGTAAGTTTGCGTCGGTGTATTCTGTGCAATTTTTCATTTCGAATGATGAGTTGGACCTTCAAAATTTTAGAATAGTTTAGTACTTGTTTGTAATAGTTAAAAATGATGAAAACATGACTATCTAGATGGCAGGGAAGTGTTCTGAAAATATTCGGTTGAGTTAAAAATATGCCGTTGAGAAAAAAAGTTGAGCTGCAAAGTGTAGATCACGTGTTTTAATGAAACTACGGAAAATGGATGACAAACACAATAGTCTTGGTACTTGTCTGTATGGCGAATCTTAGTAACAGAAGTGATTTTAACATGGTTTCTCGAAGCTCTGTCACCAAGGAAATAAAAAGCCACATTTTATGTGCCTTACAATTGAAGCAAAACGATAATTTTAAACTATATATATATTTCTAGCCGTAATGGAATATCTGGGCTTTAGAATAGACGAATAATTTAAATATTTAAGAAATTTTTAAACTTATTTGAAAATCGCCAATTTGGCGACATTTTCTTACGTCGATGAAAATTGTCAAAATCGCTGCCTTAATTTCAGTTTTTGCAAATTTTTATGAGTACAGATAATGCAGCATTGAGGCCTGCTTTTAAATATTAAAAAATTAGACCACAAACGCGTTTTATTTTCACAAAATCGTGGCCTTTCTTCGTATTGACGTTTTCGCCATTTTTAGATTAAGCATAGCTTTAGATAGGCTAAACTTGTCCAATAGTCAAGAGTAACTGTTTCAAACTCCCAGCAGTTATGAAAATAGAATATTGTTTGCAAAAAGGCATTATTTTATTTGACGACGAAACCTTCAAAAAACAGCATTAAAGACTCAAGGTACATTCTTCAAGGTTCTTATCTTCGGAAATCTTTTCAATGCAGGATTCGTGTTCCATTGGTTTTCCACCATTGGAAATGTATTATCTAATAGCTTTAATATGCAATTATGCATAAGTGTTTGGAACAATGAATGTCATAAGCGTAATGTTACCTTCTCTGAATTTTCAGTGTCCGTCGTTGAATATATCAGAGTCTGTTGAAGCCGATCCAGCAATTCCTCAATTAGTTTCTGTCAGCCTCAAGAACCGGTTTCATTCTTTATTCTTAAGTACATAAATTAGATGAGTAGCTACAACAGGACTATGGTTTCTGGTCAAAACAAGGTAGACACAACATATTTTTTAAAACTTAGTCTCTGCAGTAATTTTGGAAGATATCACCGATCCTGCGTAAAACGTAAATGCAAAATGATTTTTCCATTTGTTTAAACAAAATGTAAGTCTTTTTCCCAATAAGTGAATAATAATTACACAATTATATATAGTTACACAGTTCAATTATAAAACTCAGAGGTATTTTTATAGTGGATGTCAGTAGACAGAATCAAATTCAAATGAGAGTTATGATCGGGAAATGAAATTTGACTTCTTTCAATACATCAGCTAGAGATTTACTTACATTTAATTAAAGTTCTTACTGAAAAATGAATTAAAGTTCTGACTTTTCATTCATTTTTCTAAATTGAAAGTTGACTCAGAAAATATACACATACGATATTCAATCTAAGAACTTATACGCCACTACATCTGGCTAATCAACTTGCTAATTAATATTTTTAAGCTAAAGAATCTTGTTATTTACTGAAAATTTTTTAACATTCTTGCCAACACAAAGTTAAAAGAAATATCATATTTTTAAATAATGAATGAGCTTGTTGATTAAAATATTTTAGATATCATTGCATTCAGTAATAAAAGTAATTTGATAGAGTATTTAAATGATAGACATAAAAATATATTTTCGTTTAAATTTATGTTATGTAAAATTCCCAAAATGAATTTTATTTAGAACATTAACTCACGCCAGTAAGGCGACATGGCAACAATCGTCCACAAATGTTCTACAAATATTGCTAAAATCATACGCATGGGTGACAAATGTGTGATTGATTGGAAATATGTTTGGAATTTACGAAATAGTACCGAAAAATAGTTTTTTGCATTGAATTCCATGCATTAAAAACATTGCTGCATTAATTTTATTGTTCAATTTAATTGATATGAAATTCTAAAGCGTTTCATTCAAATGAAAAATTTTTTGAATTTTTGGGTGTAATTCAAATGAATTATATCCAAATTTTCGACTGCTTTCCTGTCTAAACTATTCTGGCCATACTTTTCAGATTACGGCTATTTAATATATTTTGAGGGTCACAAACACAAATGCGAATTAGTAGAATATATACAAATATTTTTTGAGAAAGCACGTTTTGTGCTTGATTTCGTTTTGCTCTGATTTTGGGGTTGAAAATATTGTAATCTCAAATTATTTAGTACATTTCAGGTTGTAAGGCAAACTATTAAGACTATATTTTACGACGCGATAATCCGATCATTACATCAAAAGTTTAGGAGTTCAGCAATATCTTCATGCACATATAAAAGTTTCGTTTTAAATAATATAAAAACCTCTAAAAGATAAAATTAGTGGTTCTAAGAGAATTTACAAAGAAAAAACTAATAAGTTTTAGCTGCAAATGTATGCGGAAGAAACTGGTGAAAAAGATCCCATTAATGTTACTCGTTCTACTCTGATACTTTTCCATTATTGGTAGCTGCTCTGAAAGAGATTCTTGAAGACGTTGTTCTTCCTCAGGAAATACTACATCCCATCAATGCTTATCCTTACATTTCGCGAAGCGCACATTTTTCTTGTCTGTTAACCCTTTGGTGCGCAGATGGCTTTGGCGCCTTTATAAATTTATTTTCTGAAGCTCTAATTTCAAATAAAAATGTATTTTGGTATTTTTCAATCGCAAAAAAGTATTCAATAGTTGCTAAAAATATCTGTTAGATTATTGGAATTACATTTGAACTAAGGTATAAAATCCAAGAAAATTAGTTTAAAAATCTTTTTTCTCATTTATATTCGAAAATTTATCAAACTGATTTTGCAAATTAAGGAAACTTCAATGGTGAATAACTGTATTTCTTAGATCTGAATAACTGCAGATTTGAAAAATATTGTTTCGAAGTGAGTCGTGGTTGGAAGATTTTTTCCTTGGCGTAGGAAAGGGCATCGGTATCCCTAAAGACCATAAATTATTAAAATGCTAAATCGGATATTTTAAACTTATTTTGTTCAAATAATACAATTAAATGGAATTATATTCTAACTAAATAGCTATTCTAACTTCCAAATAATTATTCTAACTGTCCATGGTGCACAGAGGAGGCAGATCTCATTGTTCGCTGCTGCTTGTGCTCTTCCATGCTTCGTAATTATTTTGTTTTTTTGACAAAAAACAGTTTTTTTTCCTTCAAGAGTTGAAATTATTCTTTGAACACTTTACCAACAGATTGGGAAGACCAACCCGTTTTGTAAACTATTAGTACATCACAGATCGGAGAGAGCTTCCCATTTTCTAAATTATCAGTACATCACCGATCGGGGAAATCACCCCGTTTTTAAAACTATCAGTACATTACCAATTGGGGAGATCTCGCCGTTTTGTAATCTTTGAGTACATCATTAGTCGAGGGAATCTCCTCGTTTTGTAAACTATCAGTACTTCACCGATCGGAGAGATCTCTCAGTTTTGTAATCTATCAGTACATCACCGATCGGGGAGATCGATCGGTGAATCCCTCCATTAGGCAATGATTAGTTGTAGCTGTTAAAAATGGCGGTGGCCAGTTCATAGTCAGGCGTAATTCATTCGTTTGGTTCGGTAAAGTGTTAAAATGTATGTACTTACAAGAATCCCGTTTGCTCCTACACATGTTTCCCACTTCCAGCATCAGAAAATTCCCTTATGATTCCATTAAGATCTATTGTGAACATAACAATTTTCTTAATAATTTAGTAAAATAATATTTGAAATTAAAGCTTTATTTGTTATAAATTTTTTTTCCTGTTCTCATTGCAACTTCTTGTACAATGTTTCTTTTTGAAATTCTTTTTAATTTTTGGTTGCGATAAAAGCCCCTGCGATAAAGCTTTCATCAAAGAGATTATTTAATAATAATGCGAAAAGTTATTTCTTTATAATGCTGCACAATTTTGTTTTCCATTATTTGATCCATTTGTTTTACAATTTACTATTTTAAGTACAGATTTTGATTGGGCGCAGTTTTCATAAAGATTATAATGAAAGTATATATAACTTAATGTCTAATAATTGTAAAATGTTTTATGAATTTTGGCTTCATAAAACATAAGCAGTTTTCATAAAGATTTCATAAAGATTATAATGAAAGTATATATAACTTAATGTCTAATAATTGTAAAATGTTTTATGAATTTTGGCTTAAGTTTTAAACCTCAACTTCGGAATAATGATAATCAGAATCAAAAGTGAAAAGTAAGTATCTTTAAATTGGATAATCAATTATTTTATATTATTTTACAAAGAAACGGATACCATACCTTTCTAACATTTATTAGTTTCAATCTGATGATAACTTAATGAATTGGTTCCTTAAGTGAAAAAAATTCTATAATTGTTCTTATTACATTTACACGTGATGGTGGCATTATATTTTTATAGTATAGTAAGAGCTTAATTATTTTTATAGCATAGTAAGAACTTAATTATTTTCATTGTATTGCTGTACGAACACAATGCTTTGATGTTCGAAATTTTAAATTTTATCAGCATTTTCAATCATTTTTTGGCCAAAAAATACATTAAAAACTGATGATATTTTTTCAAATATTAGAAAAATCTATCTCAACTTAACGTTTTCTTTCCAACTCAGCTGGGAACTATATTTGATTTTCAATCTTAAACAAGGTTGAAAAAAAAATTCTTTGGAGTTGATAGTAAGATCTTGGCGGGAAAGAAAACTTTGCACTCCCCCGTCTATTGAAAAAGGCCCGTTTTTCTGCGTTGTTTGAAAAATAAAACAAAGTAAATACCGAAAATATATATTAGGGAAGGATGCTATCATTGGAGTGGCTCGTTCATGTGGCGACCTCTATTATTTTGTAGTTCTTGAAAGAAAGCACTTCTTTTTAACTGTTTAGTGTACTTAATGAAGTTTGAATCATGAGAAGCACTTCTACAAAAAAGTACGAATATTTTACTGCTTTCTTAATTTTTCAATGTAATCAAATCATGGATTCCAGATTCCAGTCAACGTTAATACTGTTTTAGTTGTTTCTGATGACTGAGTCAAATCAGCTTTATTTAACTATATTGATAATAACTGTATACTTTGGACACACGGACATACACACACATATATATATATATATATATATATATATATATATATATATATATATATATATATATATATATATATATATATATATATATATATATATATATATATATATATATATATATATATATATATATATATATATATAAATATATATATATATATATATATATATATATATATATATATATATATATATATATATATATATATATATATATATATATATATATATATATATATAGGGTAAACTAACCAGTGAAGGAACACTTAAGCTTCGCTTGCCTTTTAAAAAATCATATTAATTTCAAAATTCGTAATTTCAGTTAAATGACAGTGTCAACATATTTGTTACTAATTGCAAACTATGCAAAAAAAATTGTAGAGAACTTACATAATATTGTTTTAAAGTTTTGGAGGTTCAAATAACAAGTAGTAAGAAGACCCAGTGAAGGAACAGCTCTTACCAGTGAAGGAACACAAAATTGCCCAGTAAAGGAACACTTAATTTTGGTTATTTTTTAATGCTCTTTATGAATTTTTTAGCCATACAAATATATAAAAACAAGACTATTTATGAAATTATAACATACAAGTACTTGTAAAATGCTAACTTTTTTCTGTAATCATGAACTAGAAATTAAAGAGATGTTAAATACAAAATAAAAATAAAAAAATCATTCTTTCTTATAATTTGAACGTCAAATCTAAATCATTGTGTCATCCGATGCTATTTATTATCATTATTATTTTATCACCTGTTTGTTTACTCTTTTTCCTCTTATTTCTTGAAACTTTTCTTCTTTTTTAAGTATTTTTTCTTTCTTTTTCTTTTCCATGTTCTCTTGTTTTAACTTTTTTTTAGATCTTTCAGTCTCTTGAAATTTTTGCCATTTCTCTGAAGTTAGTGCAAAAGGTAATTTATTCGTTTTTCTTCTTATTTGACCTTTCTTTTTATCATCAATATTTGGCCAATGTAAATGGTTCTTCCAAACTTCTTCTGATTTTTCAGCAACATTTCTAGAATGCCTTTCTCGAAAATAGACGGGGGAAAGGTGTCTTGAAGTTTGAGGCAAATCCATCTCCTGTTGACTTATATTTAGAGGATCTTTAGAAATACTGATTTTACTTATAGAATCATTTCTTTTTTCAACAAAGAGAGGATCAGCATGAGGACTCATTTCAAATTCGATATCTAAGATGCATTCATTATCAATACTGTCTTCAGTTCCTAAGTTTGACTTAACCAAGTGGTCTTCTTTTAATACGTATTTCTTCCATATTGAAAAAAGTACAGGTTCTTGGATATTTTCGATATTAGACTCTTCAGTCAATGCTGCGTTAAAAATTTGCAACATATCTTGAAGGATTTTCCTCTCAAGCTTCTGAAGAAATTGAGTATTGTTTCTGTTTAACTCTGTTTTTTGTTGAGGAGCTTGCTTCTGAATTCTAACATTGTAAAGTAGATTTTATATATTATATAATCACGTTGCTATCCTATAATGATAGCTTATTATGAGTTCTTGGTGCAAAAGCTAGCGAAAAAATGCTCGATTCAAATTTTTATGATTATATTTAATTAGTTTTCGATTTGTAAGCATAGTTTATTAAGTTGCTTAACATTTGATGTAACTACACACCCCATTAATAAATATAAATTATAATTTTTTCATAAATTAAGCCATTAAACTAACATTTTGAACTAAAATTATTTCAGGAATTATTCATACAATTTTTAACAGAATTTCGGTAGTCCTCTATATAACAGAATTACTTATCCTAGAGTCATGTAAAATCATATTTCACACATTACTGTTCAATCACTGGAAGTATTCCCAGTGAAGGAACATGCCTGTTCCTTCACTGGTTAGAAGTTGTTTTTTGTCTTTTAAACAGAATTTTGATGTATAATATGACTAAAAGTACAAGAAAATTAAAAAAATTCTTATATTTTCATTAACTGGGAGAAAAACCCAGTAAAGGAACACTTGTTCCTTCACTGGTTTTTCATCGTTTGGTGATCTAGTGAATAAACACCCCCTTATCTCAGTACTTGATTATGCTATGGTGCTTTAAAAAAATAAAACGCAACTTCAATAACTATATTTTGAAATCTCTTTTGCACAGTGAGAAAAATAAGACTACTACATGCAATTAATTCCACTTGAAACATATAAATACAAACACTCACCTTATAATTTCTTCAACGAAACAAGGTGTTGCAGAGATAATAACAGATTCAAAAATTTTTTCAGAGAAGTCTATTTGACCAGGTAATCCAAAATATTGCTAGATGACTTCCTATTGTTTGGCAGTAAGCTATTGTTACCAATCAATCTAGAAAAAAACTTTCAAATTCTTATTTTTAATCAATATATATGAAATGTTCCTTCACTGGTTGGTTTACCCTATATATATATATATATATATATATATATATATATATATATATATATATATATATATATATATATATATATATATATATATATATATATATATATATATATATATATATATATATATATATATATATATATATATATATATATATATATATATATATATATATATATATATATATATATATATATATATATATATATGTTACTGTGAATGACCAAAATTGGTGGTTGTTGACTTCCACCTGTGAATGTTGACAATCACATAGTCGCTTTGCTAAATGTCCAAAATTATGCCAGGTCTAGTGCCACTGACTGGTATACATTTGCCCGTATACCCTACTCTGATGTTTTTTTTAAGATTCACAGCCACTGCCCGGTATGCCTTATATCAATTATTTCTTAAGGTCAAGTGCCACTGCCCAGTATGCATTTAACCAGTACTCCGAAGACCGATGTTTCTCCCTATCTATCCTCAGCAGATATTAGAATACCGAATAAATATAATAATACCAGCGAATAAATTAATATCAAATCGGATATAACAAAGATTTCGGACATGCTATTGTTGACATTCACCGGTGAAAGTCGACATTCTCTTGATTTCGGTCATTCACTGTACCATATACATAGCAACTGCTAGCTGCCTTCAGTAGGCTAGCTTAGGCAAAAATGAGCTGGTGGCCCTTACATAGAAATCATATCGAGGCTAATATTTTGAAGCGTGTTGGAGCTGTATACTACAATATCGCTGTGTCTAATTTATTGAAAGCTTGTGAAAGACAATTGAATATACAATGAGTTACTGATCTAATTAATTCCTTCTAAATAGACCATGTACATGCGCAAAATGAAAAACGGACCACCCTGAATAACTTTCGATCTGACAATTTTGATCAACCGACTTTAAATCTGTTGTGCCTGAAAGCCCTGTTGTTGGTTGTAGTGCGTAAGTTTAAAAATAGGAGTACCAACTCATGCGGGGACCAAGTTATCTAACCTAGGTCAACATTACGTGTCGTTTCTATCATAGTTGTTAAAATGATAAAACCTTATAAAATGGGACTAGGTGCTTGGTTAATGATGATCATCGCGTTACACTCAATGGATACACAATAGAGTCAACAGGTACGAAACACTGGTTTCAGCATCGAATAAAAGGGGTTGATGGAAGTTATGGTCTCCTCTTACTTAACACCAGTTTCAGCATGGGCATAACACAGTCAAGGAATTCATGCAGCTACTAATAACACTTATTCAGCAATGCTCTTCTCAAAGCCATGATATCTAAGGTAAGGAATTACAAGTTGCAACGCCCTCGCCTGTATGTATCAGGCATTTTCTATAAAGTTGAGAATTGGAAGTTTAACTGGTCAATAGCTTGGATATTTTCTATTTTCTAGAAAACCAGATAAGTTCTATGTGGCCTTGGTTGTCCTCTAATAAAATAAAATTAGAAACAACCGTCTCGCTAAAACCGTGAACTAAGGTCCCTTATACCTTATCCTTGTACCTCCAGTCAATTTACCTCTTTAAATAACATGATTGAATGAGCGACAAATCAACATAATCCTTCTCCTTCCCATTAAACTCCACTATCACAATGGTCGAATTCTTAGACAGCATAAGTAAGGTAACAGTAGAAAATCATTGGCTCTCTCTCCATATGAAAGTATGAGCCATATATCCACTACCTGCCCCACTGGAATATCTGATTAAGATCTGATTATTACGGCAGCGGATGTCTTATGGTATGGACAGACATTTGGTTTGATGTCCTCGGTCGCACATCTCTTTATGTCATTTAAAGAGGCTCTGTGACTGTTGAAGATGAAAAGTATATGGATAAGGTATTGGACGTCTATGTTCGCTTGTTTAGAGGTAGAGCTGGTCATGTTCTCATTCTAATGTTTTCATCCGAATATAATTCTCATAGAGCTCATCTGGTTGACAATTTTCAGAGCATTGAAAGCATTGACCGGATGAATCTGCTTACAAAATCTTCAGACTTTAGCATATTTATTTAAGAACTCGATTCACGTATTTGTGTTTATTTACTACTTAAGGAGCTGAAAATCGGTCCTGCCAAATTCCACTTATTATTTTACAATTGACTCGAGTCCCGCATTGGACTGATCGTTAAGACACGGTTTCCAGCAGATCACCGAAGTCAAGCATCACTGGCTGTGGTCAGTGCGTGGGTGGGTGACCAATTGTATCATTCTGCGTAGGGACCGAAGGTGTGCGATATTGGTCCTTGTTAAACTGTTTTACCGTAAATTGCTCGACTTCGAGTGCAGGTCGTTGGGCTACTGAAGCGGGTGTGCCATCTCCTCTGCAGAGGATCAAAATTGTGATGGTATTTCTTTGGATCATCCTCAGGGATGTTTCCCAGACCGTTGCCAATAGCCCATTGTGCAACTCTAGTGTGACGTAGATGAACTATGACAACAACAACAACATTTGACTCAAGTCATAAAAACAAAAATTGTGATACAAGAAAGTCAATGTGATTACAGAAAAAAGGAAAAAAACTACACATAGTAATTTTAATAATAAGTTGGTGTTGGTACATTTTGTGTATATCCTATTAGAAATTTTAATCCATTAGTGACTTGAGTCATTAAGGTGAAAAATATACTGAAAACAATGTGTTTATGTTTAAATAAATGCTTTCATTGAAAATGTAATTCCCTTCTCCAAATCTCTCAATCGTTTCCAGTGTGAGAAAATGATATTTAATTATCATACATTTTTATGAGGAGACGACTGTCTGAAGTTTTATTACTTTCTATCGCATCTAGCGAATGATGATGTTTATAGCCTTGGTCCTCCAAATTTGAAAAATGCATCGTCCAAAGCCAATAAAGTAATCCGGTAATAAATTCTCTGGAATTCCCCAGACATTGCAGAACGACTTGGTTCTAAGCTATAATAGAATGAGAGGACTCTATTATACGGCAAACCTTGATGGGCGGAAGAAGCAGGGTGGGAGGTAGAGTGGGGGTTAGACTTATATACCCAATGAGAGAAAAACGTCCGATTGACAACAACCATCAGGGACAAACGAAAAAGCACATTTTGGAATCATGAGGAAGGGAGAGTCTCTAGACGGTAGATTAGGGATGTGATGGCAAAAAAAATAGCAAAAAGTCCTCCTCCCCCCTTATGAGAGAAGAAAGAAAAACTCCGGAATGCTCTTTAATATATCCCCAAAGACATTGGGGCGGCCGCCCGAACGTGGTTTATCAACGTTATTCCAGAGTGTTGGGTCCGCCCTGGTATGAAGGAGAGTACGAAGAAGGGCTGAGCGCCATCAAGCCATAAAACTCCATTAGAAAGAGGAAATTGCCGTGTAAACGCTTATCTTCTTAAGGATGAATTGTATAATGGCTTTCGGGGGCGCCGCCTTATCTTCGGAGCCGGGGCGGAGAAATGAAGCCCTTGCCCGTCGACAGCTTGTCATTTTTAAAAGGAGGGAGTGGGGGAATGGATTTTATCACGATGAAAGGGGTAAATGGTTTTCATACTCGTCGCCTCGGGAGGTTCTTCGGATATCCAAGCAGGCCTATTATTATTACGCCGGTCGGCTGAGGCTGCGATTTGCTTGTGATGGGGCTTTTAACCGGGAAGGGGAGGGTGGGGACATGAAAGAATATATATTTGGAATAAAGTGACCGATGGGGACGACAGGCTTGTTACCCGTCACTCAGTGTTGAAGCGGACGTTATTTATGCAAAGTTAGGGGGGCTGGGGATGTTATGCATAACGGGGCACTGGGGCGATGTAAGCTCGTTGAAAACGATTTCATTGTGGGATGGGGCTGGGTAATGTATGCTCTTCTATTCAAACCCGGAAAAGCTGAGGAAAAAATAGGTTTGCATCAAAAGGGAGTCGAGTAAAATAAGTCATTTAAGAGTTATCGGGGTATACAAATGAAGAAGGAAACGATTATCTTTTATTAGTCATAAATAGAAAAATTAACACTTCATTAAAAATAAACAGACTTGGCAAATTATTTCATACATTGTCATTTACGTTAAGTATGTATAAACGTTCTTTAAATGTCTAATATATTTTATAAACATGAAAATAATATTTGAATTTTTGAAAATATCAGCTGAAATAACTTAGCTATTTGCTTTATCTAATAGCTACCGCTTTAGCTATTTGCTTTAACTATTCTTCTAACTATTTTTTTCTTTCTAATTTTGGATTCAATACAATTTAACTTGCGGAATGAATCCAATTTACTATTAAAAAAAAGAAGAAATTTTTAAAAATAAGGGAGGAGGCAGAATTCTTGGACATAAGGCTGGAGTGGACATTTTGAATTACTTTTCTATTCATGGGTCAAATTTCCTATGTGAGATATCATAGATTGGCAACACTATGTACACTTCCACGTGCAGTTCCATAATCACACGGAGATTACTTTAGCTGAAATTTGTAAGAGAAACATTCAATTTTTCTCTTTACCCTTTCATTAAACTATTTTCTGAATTTCAACGATAGATGATAATATGTCATAAACTATACTGCTGTTTACCTATTTTGATACTTGATTTTGATCTGTATAGATTCAAAAAAAAATCTGCTTTTATCAGAAACAAACCCATATTTTCGTGGGGCTAGTGTAGAGGTACATGGCGGAGTGGTTACTGTGGACACTGGCTCCATTTGACATCCAATGGAAGAAATATGAATTGTTTACAAACATAACACATTTGATGTTATTCACTTTATAAATTCGCGTGATTTCATAGAATGATGTAGTTTTACAGATATTGGTTTCAATCTCAAGTAAAAAACTTAACACGAAACCTTTATATAAATCCACATTTTAATGGTTTTAAAATTTTTTTAGGATGATAAGAATTTTTAGGAGATGCTGAATTGATGATTTTTAAAGGAAATGTTTAAAGGAGATGTTTAAAGGAGATGTTTAAAGGAGAGATGACATCAATCATCAGATGTTGAAGAATTAAAATCATAACTTCTTGAAAACGTTGACTCGATAATAAGAGTTAACGATTTTGTGCTAGTCGTCAAATTTTTACAAATATATATATATTAAATATATATATATATATATTAAATATTATATATATATATATATATATATATATATATATATATATATATATATATATATATATATATATATATATATATATATATATATATATATATATATATATATATATATATATATATATATATATATATATATATATATATATATATATATATATATATATATATATATATATATATATATAGGGGAGAGTCGGGTAGCCCCGCTCACTTAAGGAGTATTGCTTATATTTCTGTATAATACTGAGTAATAATCAACATTTTTGTATATTTCTATTGTTTTATCATCTAATTAAATAATGCAAAAAGAATAAACCAAAAAAAGAATAGTTAAACTTAAAAAAATAGAAATTTAAAAAAACATGTTTTTCAGCTCTTTTCAAAATGTGTCGGGTAGCCCCGCCCAGTTACAAAAATTGTGTTTCTTGGCTATTTTTTGAGGTGTCAATGAGAATGACCAATGTATTGACAATAGATAAACCTCATTTATCATTTTTATCACAAAATTATTTTATTTATTACATATTTATATACCTTTAGTGAATTCTATCATTTAATAACAACAAATGTCAACAAATGTCATTAATGTATATTAATATATTATAATATTAATATATATTTATATTAAATATTTAACGAAAATAACTTAATTTAAGTAACAATAATTAATAACAATAGTTGTTTTTCTATATAAACTTATTTGGTTGATCTCTTCTTATAAACTTAATATAAAACACTTCTTATAAAATTACAAATTCACTTCGTATTTTGATTGCATTCAAATGCTTTTGTAGATTGATTCGTTCACAAATAAGTGAAAATAAATAAGCAAGCAAATAGCTTATCATAATATTTATGATTTCTTGATATTAAATTTAATTTGGATATATCAATTACATTTTAAAAATATTTAATTTTTCATTTTTAAATATATAAATTTATGTTACATATAATATTAAAACATATATTTGTTGTTAAAAATGCATATAACACTCAAATTTGAAGTAATAAAATAATAATCTTTGCAACCGTACATTTATCGACGAAATAAAATTGGGCTGTGATACCCGATATTCATGTGAGCGGGGCTACCCGAAATCCAATTTTTTTGTAAATTTGTAAATTTAATATATATATATTTAATATATATATATTTAATATATATATATATATATATATATATATATATATATATATATATATATATATATATATATATATATATATATATATAGTTCAATTCCTAAAGAAGATTGATATAACTCTTCTAATCACAAATCTTTATTTTTTTCCAGAAATTTTTTTTCAAATCTCAACAATAGAAAATAAAACAACAACGCAATAAAATAATAACGGAAGATAGTGTTAGAGCAGAAATAATTCGCAGATGATTAGAAAAGTATTTTGGTTACAGTTGCGTGGTTAAAGCTTTCACAACTTATTCGTGATTGTATCGAGGTCATTTCCTTAATTAAATCTTAAATAATATAAATTTAAGATTTAATTAAGAATTAAAATTTCTTTATTAAATCTTAAATAAGATAATCAAATACATAAAAATATATGCAATATAATATGTAAATTAAGATAATTAATAATATAATGTTTATATTCCAGAAATTTTTTTTTCAAATCTCAACAACAAAAAATAAAACAACAACGCAA
This sequence comes from Parasteatoda tepidariorum, assembly GCF_982258835.1. Taxonomy (NCBI): domain Eukaryota; kingdom Metazoa; phylum Arthropoda; class Arachnida; order Araneae; family Theridiidae; genus Parasteatoda; species Parasteatoda tepidariorum. The sequence goes on from NC_141764.1 coordinate 66,453,019, forward strand.
TAAAATAATAACGGAAGATAGTGTTAGAGCAGAAATAATTCGCAGATGATTAGAAAAGTACTTATATAATGTGTAATATAATATGTAAATTAAGATAATTAATAATATAATGTTTATGTTCCAGAAATTTTTTTTCAAATCTCAACAACAAAAAATAAAACAACAACGCAATAAAATAATAACGGAAGATAGTGGAGCAGAAATAATTCGCAGATGATTAGAAAAATATTATGGTTACAGTTGCGTGGTTACAGTTTTTGCAACTTATTCGTGATTGTATCGAGGTCATTTCCTTAATTAAATCTTAAATAATATAAATTTAAGATTTAATTAAGAATTAAAACTTCTTTATTAAATCTTAAATAATAGAATCAAATACATAAAAATATATGCAATGTAATATGTAAATTAAGATAATTAATATAATGTTTATATTAACGTGTGAGAATGATTTTTATCTCACAGTAAAGCATATTTTTTATTTTATTTAAATAGTCAATTAGTCAATTTCAAACGACACAATAATAATTTAAAACGCATTGATATGTAAAAAAACTCTTTTTGATCAATATTTTGAATGAATAAGTGTTTCAAATTTAATCTTAAATTTCTTAAAAAACATTTCTATCTTTCTTTTTTTTGTTTGAGTAGGCTATACATTTAAGTCAGTATAGTTTGGAAAGTTCTCTTCGTTATAATTCAACCTAATGTTGATTTATCTTTTATTTATCTATTAATCTACTTAACAAAACAGTATTTTCGCAAGCTGCTATGTAATAGTTTTTGCATACTTAGAGGAAAAAAAATTTTAATTAAATTTTTTTTCTAGTTTTCTTGAAAATATTACTATGTGTTTAAGGGGATCTGGGACACAAAAAGTTAAAAATTTCAAAACGTTTTTTATTATTTTTTTTATTGAAAAAGTAATGCACCTAGTTCTCTTTCTAACGATGAAAAATTATGTTGTCAGCTGAATTAGAACTCAAGATGGGATTTGGTTTTACTTTTTCCTGGTATGGAGCTTAAAGTGTTGATAAAACGGAGGAGATCAATCTTAAAATGTCGTTTTCAAGAAATTTCTCAATCATTTTTAAGCAATTTTTTAAATTTTTAAACTATATTAAATTTTTAGTCAAAATTTTCAGATTAAAGTCGCTTATAAAAATAAAAATATGCAGTTCTAATTTTCTAAAAAAAAGAAAAAAAAACTAGAATGTGGATCATTTTCTCCAAAATAAAACAAAAAATATTAAAGCCAAGGCATACTATTGTCAGTTTTATCAAAATAATGATTTTTGAAATGTTTTAATTTTATTTTTTTTAAATGTTTCATAAAAGATTTATCAGTTTTTTTGTTATTTATATAACAATTCAACAGCAAAAATAAATCACAAAAATAAAGGAATTTTAAAAACAATTAACCCTTTGTTTGTTTGTTGTCAAACAAGACTGTTTGTTAACCCTTTGGCACAGATACCTGTGTCCACTGGGTTGGGAAGTTTTTGACAATTGACATTTTTATGAGGTTTTAACCATGGTTTCTTCCGTCATGTCAAAATACCCTTCTTGACATAGTTTTTGACAAGTGTCGAAAACCTAAAATTTTGACATAAGATTAATAATTAGTTATTATAAACAATAAGTATTTGTAAATAAACATACATATAAAATTGCAAGTGATTAATCAATTATGTTCTTGAATTATTTTGACTTTAAACTCTCTTTTTGTTGTGACTATTACTGTCCAAAATCCAAATTCTGGTACGGAAAATATCAAGTAATTATAAATAAAAACATTTAAAATTTCAATTTATCCCATCCGTTAAGTTGTTAAATTATTGAAAATAAAAGTACGAAAACAATCATCATAATTAAAAAATTAAAAAAAACAACACTCTGCAATCATCTTATTGATTATATGTAAAATCAAGATTATCCCATTTTATTTTCTCCTTTCTCTGAAGCATGCGGTTACAAATAAATAAATAAATAAATAAGTAAATAAATAAATAAATAAATAAATAAATAAATAAATAAATAAATAAAACAGTTTTGAAGCTTTTTATACTCAAAGTTCATCTTTTAGTTTTCTATGAATAAGATCGTAATTATTCTCTCAATACATGCTGAACTGCATAGACTAGATGTACTAAACTATTATAACATAATAAAATAACATGCAACTAGGAAATTTATTCTAATAGCTGTACTATTAATAAGTAGTAATATTATACAAATACTAATAGTAATTTAATTAAGCCCTTGAATCGCTTGATTGAAAAAGTTATTAACTCATTTTAACAAACGTTTATATTTTCTTGTAAATTATAAATAGTTCACAAATCTGGGAATATAGAATCAAGATTTATTGAAAATATTCCTGTACATATGCAAGTAAAAGTGCAAAAAATTTCCCTATGAACAAAGTTTCTTTTTAGATTAAAATTTCTTCAAAAATTTTAGCTTGTTCATATAATAAATTTTTTAAAATATTTTTGGAAGATAAAGTTTATGTAAGAAAAAAATTCATTTGATTTTACACAATTCTTAAATAAACAAGCATATGGGTTATAAAATAATAGAAATCATAACACATTAGAATAGTAATAATGCATCAAATTAAATTTAAGGTCCCACTAATAAACTAAAGAAATAAAAGTAATAATTGACTTATGCATTTTTAAAAGGAAAAAGTTTCGCATAGGGCCAAATTTTTTAATAAAAAGTTTCATGGGAATTTCTTTAGACCAAATATTTTCCCATGGCTGCCTGAATTTTCTCTGAAGTCTTGTTTGACTGTCGAACATATTCTGCTTCCCTGAATATAACAAACTATTCTGCTCCCCTGAATATAACATCCCTGAATTAAGCAACAAATATTGAGAATCAATGAAAAAATTATGCGTAGAGGTTAGACATTTACTAGGTGAATACTTTAATTTTGCTTGATCTAAAAAACATGTCTAAATTGTAGCATGAAAAAAATCAAAACCAATATTTAGATAGATAATAATTAATAACTAATAGTTATTACTAGTTATATGAACCAAATGCGGTTCTTAAAGTGTTAAGAGTACCATTATAAAAACCATGTAATAGTTTCAATAGTTTTGGTTAAATTTTTTATATGTAATATATAATATAAAGTATTATACTATATAGTGCAAGTATTTTGCATGATTTAGTATCTAATAAAATTTCTCCATTGTTGAAAAATTAACCTACCCAAGGTTTTTGATAGATTTCGACAGTTTTTGACACTTTCCGACTGGTTTTTGACGTGTTATATCAAAAACGCAACACTGCCGGTTCATTTTAGCACTCTAATTACAAGTACAAATATATTTTGATATTTTTCAATTTTAAAAAAATATTCTAATAATTTCTAAAATAATTATGTTTCATTACCGGTATTATATTTGCACTAAAATATAAAGTCCGAAAAAAGAACTTTGAAAAAAATAGTCTGTTTCTTTCATAGTAAAAAATTTAACAATAATTGATTTTGCAAATTAAAAAAATTTCAATGATGAATAATTGTTTCTCTTAAATTTAAATAACTGAAAATAAGTACAAATTTGAAAAATTATTTTTAGGAAGCGAGCCGCGTTTGGAAGATTTTACTCTTTTTAACGCAGAAAAGGACACCGGTGCTTCATGCTGCATTTCATTACCATAAATTATTAAAATGCTGAATAGAATATTTTGTCTCTTATTTTGACCTAAATTAATACAAAATAATGAAAAAAGTATGAGAAATATGTTTGATAAAAACTTTGTTTCAAAAGGTAAATTCTTTAACGACACGTATTTAAACAAACCACAATTTTAATCAAAACATTTGATAAAACTTTAAGCACTTTCAAAAATTGCGTTATTTTATGAAAGTATTATAGACGAATTTTTTTTATTCTAAGTAGTCTTTTAAAATATTCGGGCATGTATTAGGCAAATAATAGAATGAGTTGCATTATCTAGGACCTCAAGACTTATTTGATTTTTTTTTATATTTTCAAACCAGAAATATTTGATAAGATTTTGAAAAATTGAATATTGAGGAGCCATTATCATCAGTAGTTATTGCCTCGAGATCACTTTTATGGATAAATGCCCTTAGGTCATTTCAGAGACGATCTTAAGTGCAGAAGTCATTACTGAATGATAATCGATACGGTGTAAGACAATATCGACATCTCCGCGTATTGAAGAAAATTGATGAATTAAAGACGTATTGGAGCAGTTACTGTGCAGCTTTAGGCTAGGGGGGGGGGAGCTTTTCACGTTTTTAGCATCCATTTGCTTAAATTTGAAGGTCTAATCAATGACTCACTAATTTGCTGATTATATTTTTTATATTCTCCGTTAAAAACTCTATTGAAGAAAAAAAAACTTTATTAAACTTGCATAAAAAAGTGAAGCTTATATTATTAAACATGAAATAATAATTTTAAAATGATAGTAAGAAAAATGTCTTTAAAAAGACTTTATCATTTAATTCTTGATTTAATTTTAAAGTTTTTAATTTTTTCCAAAAAAGTAAATGTTTATAAAAAAATAGTACACTTTAAAGTTTGTGAAAGAATTTTTTTATTAATTATCCAAAACATCTATTAAAATATTTCTTTCCCTTCTTCTTTCAAGTCACTACAGCTTATTACAGGCTAAGGCAGTCCCAAGTAGTGTTTGTAGTGCCCTTTCAAATATGGAATGGGAAAAGATGCATTTTCAGCATATTTTGCTTTTTAAATATCAAAAAAAGTAAAAATGGTCACAAGCTAGAACAAATTAAAGTATAGAGAAGATGTATTGACCGAAGGCTAGTACCAAAACTGTTTTGCAAAACTTCAATTTTGATGTCAAAAGTGTACCACATTCTAGAAAGCCAGTCAAAGCTGGTGAAGACACAATAAAAACAGTGATTAATGCAAACCGGTGAATAATGCAGTGATCTATTTTTTGAATTTGAAGGTTAATGACCATTTTAAACGCCTAGGTTTAATATTAAAGATCGACTTATGGGTTCCTCCTGTTTTTCAAAATGGAACTTGCACCCTCGTGTTTACGATTACGTCTGTAATTTTATTCTCAAACTTCAGGTATACTATCCATTTTTGGCACATCATCACGAAAAAACAGAAATGGGTTTTCTATAATATTTATTCCGGTCTCTATAAAAAGTTTTGGACGATAAAATCTTTACTTTCAACGAGGAAATCAAAAATCACCAGGAACACTTTTTTGCCAACAAAGAATGGAGTCATGCTACAGCCAGAAAGATGGCAAAAGGTATTGGGCCAGAATAGAAATATATAATTCAATAAAATATTTATTCACTATAAAAAAATCGTCTTTCATTTTCATAAAAAAAATTACTTTCCGAACAACCCACTAATTTTTTTATTACATTACTTATTAATTAGATATTCTATTGCAATTGTAATTGTAATTATATTTTCATTGTAATAATTCTAATTGTAATTATTCGATTGTAATATTTTCATTGTAATAATTGTAATTGTAATTATTCCATAGTAATTATATTTTCAATGTGCTGCTCCTAATTGTTGCAAAGAGAGATGAAATGAAAAACTTCTATTTCATGATAAGTATGTATTAAATTGTACAAGGAATAAAGCTGATGTACTCATTAAAGCAGATTGAAAGGATTTGGTCGTTATTGAGATATTTTTTTTCTTCGTAAATTTTGTTTGGTCTCAAATAAACTGGGTGTCATCAAAATTATCGATAAATTGAGAAATCTATAACAGAAAGATAGAAAAATATGGTTCGCTGCTTTCTGCTTAGGAATCTAGAATAAGATTCTTACAGCTTTAAAATGAGTGGCAAATGCTTAAACAAATAGCGATGCAAATTAAGAACACTTAAACAATGTTTTCCAACTAACCAACATTTGCATCAACAACGCGAATCGGAACAAAACTAATAGATGTCTGTGCTAATTTTTCAAAACCAGAAAAAGAAACATTTTATAATTTTGCATTCAGGAGAGCCGTCTGTTGACTGTTGTTGCAAGTTTTGAAACTTGTTGAGAATAAATCTCTGGTTTCATAAACAGAACGCAGAAAGCCGCACATTTCGACCCTAAATATCGTTTAAAATATTCTATTAGATCTTTCGGGAGGAGCGTTTGAAAACTGGATTTGATTTCCTAATTGGTTTAGCTCTAACCATTGTTATAAATTAAAAAGTACAATATTCTGGTTTTTCAAATATTACAGAAATAGCATCAGTAATATTTGCTAGCGTTAACCTTTATTCAATCAAAAGATGAGCTCTCGTTCTTTAAATTTTATTTGTTTTGTCAAATGAGCTCAAAGATCGACGAAGATAACGTGTGCGAGTTACGTCTCTGAATTAGTATTCCTAAAGTTATGTGTAACCGTATTTTTTTTTTTTTTTTTTTGTTCAGAATTAAATTATGCCCTTAAAACGTTTTTCCAGAAAACTAAATAATTTGAAATCAATGGTTATTGAAACTAATAAAACATTATGTACTAAAATTAAAAATCATTCGGAAAAAAAAGTATTCGTTTAGGACAGGGGAACAGTTAAAAATCTCCGTACTTTTATGGATGCCAAATGATGCTCAATTAATTTTGTTAATAGGCACAAATTGAAATAAAAATGAACTATGCACTGAAAAGCAATATAAATAGAGAAAAAGTGCTTCTTGGTTAATTAGCCACTTTACTTAATAATTAGCCACTTCGGGAACAAGATGGTCTGGCATTTTAAATAAGACGAATTTCAAGTTTTTCGTGATTTATAATCGTTCATTAAAAAATTAAGGCATTTGTAAGTACAAACTCATGTTACACAAATGAGAGTGTATTTAATTTTTACCTCTTACAAACTCGTACTTTCAGATCTTAGGCAAACGCCTAAGATCTGAAGTATATTAAGGTATTTTTTGGATTTGGATAAGTACATGAAGATAGGGTATTTTTTGGATTTGGTCAAAATGGGTATCGTTGGTGAATTTATAACTAAATTTTTTGGTTCAACATATTCTAGTATTTTAAAAAAAATACTATTTGGCTCAATAGTGCTTTTGATGGATAATAAAACCCGCTTTATTAAAATCAAACTGTGCAACTATTTGCTATAGTAAATTTTTGTTTTGTTAGCAATTTCAACTTTCTATTGGGAGAAAATATATTTTGTTTCCCCGTCAAAACAAAACAAACTTGGACTGTTATAAATTTCTTTAAGTAGAAAGAATACACAGATCTGAAAACAATAGATGCATTTTAAAGGATAAATAAATAAAAAAAATAAAATGCAAAATAAATAAATAAAAATAAATAAATAAATAAAAATTAATAAAAATAAATAAAAATTAATAAAATTCAGTCTTAACATTCATCCTAAACATTCAATTGGTAATTAAAATGTTTTTTTTTTGCTTGATAACTAGTTTTTTTAAACTTTCTTATGTCTAGAAGCAAGATTTTTTGCAACTAAGAATTTCCTTTTCCTTAATATTGAGACCCAGGAGTTCTGATCTAAGTCTTAAATGTGAGCAAATATATAATTTATGTACGTTTAGGTCTATCCGCTGTTGGTGTCCAACCTCTACTTAACTGTCATAAGAACCGTGCGTTGACGATTGCTTTTTTGAGTTGTCATCCACACAATACCCAAGACTGAGCAGCGGATAGTAGGTTCTCCTCCCAATGAAGTGACCCAGGTTCGAATCATTGAGATGGTCTGCTCCGAATGACATTGACTTCAGTGTTGACATAAAATATCCTCAGTGGTAGACGGATCATTTGTTAGAATCCTCTTGCCGTCAGCTAACCATGAGAGGTTTTCGTTATTTTCCTCTCCATCTAACGTGAACACGGGTTAGTTCCATAGAGTTGAAATAGTATTTCAACTCTATGGTTAGTTCCATCAAAAAGTCATGTCTGTAGGTTAGTTTACCCAAATGCTTAGTCTAAGAGGAATACCGTAAACTAATCACAGAAGTAACAGCAATAGTTACGTATCAAACTTATCGTTAATGAAACATAAATTTTCAGTAAAAAAAACATAGCCTTTATGAATAAAGTATCAACAAAACTAATGATGCATTCTTTTTCAAAATTTTGAAAAATATGCATAGGTTTAATTTTACCAGTTATAAAATTAGGCATCGAAGCAAAAATAATATATAACAATGAACAATCCTAATGTCAATGTTGAAAAGAATATTTTTGAGAATATAAATCAGGGGTTTCCAACTTACATGAGGCCGGGGGCCACAATTAAAAACACATATCAAATGGCAGACCGCAACTTTATCAAAATTTTATGTAGGACTCTTTTATGTTTGAAGGAACATTAAGTATTACTGTCAGATTTTTACCAAGTTGTACGAAACAAAAGTATTGAATTACAAATTAAAATCAGAAGTAGATTTTTAAAAATATTTAATTGCATATTAAAAAATTTGGACTACAATAACTGTAATGTGCACACATGTATTAAACAATTAATATGCAACAGATATCTAATTGTTAAGATAGAAAACTTTAAAAAGGTTGGTATTAAAACTTACATAGTAGCACACAAAATGTTCGATGACAAAATTGAGTTTTGTCTGCTGCAACCACCAGGGAATAGATATTTACATTTTAAATTTACAAATGTGTGTATAAATATTTTCGTCCAAAATGAGAGGTTTCAAAAGGTCAAATCGGAGAATTTCTTCGAGAAAATTTCTGATACACACATGCTAAATTATATTCACAAAATACAAAAAAATGAAATAAAAAAGAGCAACATACACGATTATTTTTGTATCTGAATAAATATTTTCTTGGATGCAAGTTTGTTTTGCACAGTTGGTATGATAAATTTCACAGAAACGAAGAAATTAGGTTTTTATAATTGAGAAAAGTATTTTAAACCCATATAAATTTTTTACGAAAATTGCCCGCAAAAAAATGACAACTAATATATTTTAGTTCGCGGGCCACAAAAAAGGCTTCGCTGGCCGGATGCGGCCCCCGGGCCGCTAGTTGGAAACCACTGATATAAATAAACAATGCATCCCTTTTAAAATATGGATTGCTTCTATAACTAAAAATATTTCGCAAAAAAAAAAAGAAAAAGAAAAAAGAGGTTTTAATATGCATTTTTTTTTCGTCTCATTAAGACATTTTCTTTTATCATCAACACGCTTCTCTTACCAACTCAAACTTTTTTTTCATAAAAAATAAAACTAATATAAAATTGAAACAAAACATTATTCTCCCCGCCAGATGTTAAAAAATAAATAAAAAAATATATGTTTATATAGCTGTCTCATGTTACGTAGCCATAACAAAAGAAAAGCTTTGAAGTTGCAAAATAATGGTGATGGTAAAAATCCCTTAAAAAAAGTTTTTGTAGTAGATAAAAGAGTATTTTTTTAAGATTCAAAGCTTGTAACATTTTAAGAACCGCGGTACCTCATGTGTTTTAAAAAGAAGCGTCAAAAAGGAAGGAAGGATTGAAAAAAGGGTAGACCACATACACCAGGAAAGACAAAAAAAGTTGCAACAAAAGCACGTAATTTTTTTCCCTTTAATTAAAGAAAAAACATTCTGTACATTAACATCCTGCAGCCTATAGGCTTTTTTTATTATTATTTAATAAGAAAAAATTATTAATCAATAATTACATGGTACAAACGAATAAATGAGTTCGAAAATCGGTCATTTCCAATAAAACTAATTTTACAGGAGAGAGAAAAAAAATAGTTAACTACCAGTTTGATATCTAGAGCTCTTTTTTTATTCTTGATATTAAAATATAGCTGATTACAAAATGTTTGATTGAAATTCTGTGATAACATCACGAAATTTTTTAAATTTAAAAAAAAAATTTGAATTTGGCCGGTTTTTGGACAAAACCTTAAAAAGAATACTCTACATTATTTTCAGCAAGTGAAAATATTAATAATTTGTCATTTAGAAATGAAATAAAGACTGTATATTCATGGGTATTTGTATAGATTTGGAAATATTTTTGAACATGATTATCTGTGCTGGATCACTTACAAACCACTTACTTTACTTTTTGGACGTGTGCAATTTTCTTGTGGATCATGGCAACTTTTCCTAAATATGCTTCCTTAACTGATTATAGTGCCACTTTCAGTATACTTTCTGTACAGAGTAAATATTAATTATCATAAATCATCAATGAAAGGAGATGCTTCAACTTCACCAGGTATAGAACTTATATAAGTAAAATTGCTATAATGTGACCCCAGAAACCTTTCTTGCTTTTCCACAGGAACATTTCATTCATTTTATAATGTTCTGGTTACCAGTTTCTGATATATCATATCAGTTTTGACATATCCTATCAGTTTTTGATACATTATAAGTATATCATATTATTTGTAATCATTATAGTTGACTTTACAGTTTATAGTTGCTTTCATCCATTTTGATTTTCTCGCATATACCATCTAAAACATTATCCTCTTAATCACTCGTTTATCCGATAAAAAGCATCAACAAAATAACAAGCCTAAACTAAATAAATAAATTGTTAGGTTGGGAATTTCATCAGCAAAAACGACAGTCATATATTTCGAAGTTTATTCTGAGAATAGGTAATATTATACGGCATATTTTCGAACTAAATTAAGATATCACTACACTATACCAAAAATACTGTACCAAGTAAAGAAACAATGAATTTTTATATCCTAATTATGTATCTTCGTAAGCTAAACTTAAAGCTGCACGAATATCAATTTTGAAAAAAAAAGGAAGATGACTGATTTTTGGACTCATCGATTCAATGGGATACCTGTAAGTGACGTGGCATAGATATCTGGATCCTGATTGGTTGTTGAAACGTGACGTTTGTTTATGTTAACAACTGTTCTTTCCATTCTATTTTGAATTAGCCAAGCCCGTCTAGTATCGATTTTCTTAAGCAAAGATTTCAATTTTTCAAAGAATCAAAGATTTCAAAGAATCTTTTACAAAGATTTCAATTCTTTCAGTTATATTTCTTACTGAACACGAAGCCTTGTCGAACATAAACGAACTAATTATGCATCGAAGTTGCCAGGTACACAAAGCAAAAATATATCACGGTTACAATAAAATACCTCAACAAATAATAAATTTGAGTCGAGTAAAAGACGTAAACGAGAAAGAATTATATTTAAAAAAAATTTATGTGCGATATCGCGGTGTATTTAATTTATTTCCCATTATTTAACATTCTAACTTATGAGAAGAAGCTTAGCTCAACTTTAGCACGCCATTTTGCTTAAAAACGATCAGTTGGCGCTGACGTCAAAAGTCACATGTGTGCGTATCTGTGATCGTCTTCTTCTTGAAGTGCAAGTACCGAATTACAACGCAATTACATAATTTTATGTGAGTATTATGAAGTTTTTATATTAAAAATCTCTTTAGTATATGATGCAATATTATAATTTTGTTATAAATCTACAAATGGCAAAAAAAAATTTTTATGAGAAAAAAATCGCATCACAGCTTGTCATCCGTTACTATGTAATGGATAACGATTAGTTCTGAAATATTTAATTGCATTGATTGCTAATAAAAAGGTTTGTAAAGGTCTAACTAAATTTATCAGTCGCATTAAAATTAAAAAATCTTGTTAATTTTTTTCGAAAACGACAATGTTGGACCCCGTAACACTCAGAACTTACATATAAATATTTAATAATTCTTAAAGCAATATAAAAAAGTACCATTTGCAGCAGATACTAAATTAGTAACTTTCAACTATTAAATTTTATGCAAATAAGATCAAATTGGAAGAAGTTATAGAGCCAACAAGTGAACCGAAACAGTACAAAGCACTAGCACATTATACTGCCGCGCAATTGAAAAAATAGTAAAGGTGCTTCACTATAGATTTCGAGGAAGGTGGCTTGACGATTATTTTCTTTTTATTTCGATAGACGATTCGGTTGACGACTATTTTCTTTTTATTTATATGAACGCTTAATGGAATTAGAAACTGATAAGAAAAATAATTTTGAGTTTTTTTTGCAATGTATAGCTTTCTCTAAAATGCCAAATGTACGAGTATAAAGATCTAAATTTTGAATTTTTTATCGCTTACTTTGATTGTTCTATTGCACAGTAGTACACATGAGCCAATTCGCTTTCATTTTAATCATAAAAAAGTACGTTTTTTTCTTTTATTAGTTTAATATTTTCCAAGTTGTATTTATATTATAAAAAAGAACTTTCCAATGTTATTCATTAAATGTGAAATTTAATTTTAACTGTTTTAACATTTATTTCTCATGTATATTTTAAATAGTAGTGTTCATTGGCATTTGTTTGATGCTTTGTACTAACATAAAAGCTTTTTGTAGTCATTTTCACCGCTGCTCCGAATTCACAGGAAATGCTAGTAGTAGTAGTCTGGTAATATATTTTGCAAGATTAACGCATATTTAAAGTATTTTAGAATCTAAATTAAGTAAATTGGGTGTCAAAAATGTACAAGTGAGTTTCTTTTTGTTCTCTTTTCCTTGATAATAAGCGCTTTAAACTCTGATTTTTAGGAATCATATTAATTTTATTAACAATTTTGAAACTGAAAAAAAAAATCTCCAGTCAGATCTTATTTCTTAGAGTTATAATAAAGTTCAGGCAAATAGAAAGGTTGAATATTTACTTACCACATCTCAAACTGATTTGGTTTCGATTTTTTCTACGTAAACATAATCATTTAGTTCAGGGTTTCTTAAACATTTTGGTGGGGGGACTACATCCTTTGTACGAAAACTTTGTGGGACCCCATTAGGGTCGTCTTAATTGCATGTAGGGCTCACGGAAACAGAAATGTTTCGGGCCTCTATAATATGTCACAGGGCTCGAAAAACCGCCCTTCCTCGGCGGTCAAAAATTCCCTTCGGACAACGAATTTCTGGAATCCGACGTCCGTGCGGACGGCCATTTTCCCGTTAATGTTCGTGATACATTTTCAATTTTTGTTATCTTACAAGAGTCTAGACTTCTAAAATGACCCTCTAAGCTAGAAATACAGCAACATACTGCCTATGGTGGAATTGAGGTTTTCTCTATCTGGGAGTACTGCAGCGGTTGAAAGGGGCTTTTCAGCAATGAACTTACAAAAAAAACACATTACGTACTGGTCTTAAACAAGAAGTGTTAAACGCAATTATGAATATCTACCTAAATGGAAAACCCCTTTCAGATTTCTGTGCAGAAACCACTGTAAATCATTGACTTGATTGTGGAACTGGCAAACGTCATATTTGATTCATTTAAAAAACGCAGTACTCTCGGATAAATTGACATTCCAGATAACTTGACCTTTGTCATTTAAATTATTTCATAAAAGAAATACTAGGTTACCATTAGTAACCTAGTATTTCTTTTATTACTGTATAATGTAATCCTAGTATTTGTAATCCTAGTAACTACTAATTCGTTGTGCAATTTATATAAATGTTTGTAATAAATAAAAGAAAATTATATTTTTATTTATTTAGAAGCTACGGGTTAGTTTCAAAGGAGGACGGGTGCATTGTTGGACAAGCCGTCCTCGGGGACGGGTAAAATTTCTAAGTTTTTTTGAGCCCTGATATGTCATATTGTTTGAAATCGAACTAAAAAACTTCTCATACATGAAATAAAGCATTTTTGAAATATGCAATAGTTTTTACAAATTTAAACAAATTTTGATTACCCCAAAAACTCAACGAACATATAATGAAGCATTTTTAAATTATGCACAATTAAAAAAAAAAGAAAAACGAGATTCTAATCTGTTGCAATCTTTAAATAATAATATAATTTTCAAAACCACGGAAGCTGATTAAAATAATTTAATTAAAGGACATAAAGGTGTAACAAGTCAAGAAAAGAAAAAAATCAAATGGTATGAAATATTTTGTCAAACTTGAAGATACTAAAACACCTTTCAATGCACATCAGCCATAACCAATTTACTATTTTTACTCTAACGATTTGAAACCCCGGAGGGAATTATGAATAACCCTGTATATTTAATATTATTTGGTACAATTTCATCATTTAAAAAAAATAGTTCAAGTTATGTATTAATTTTTATGCTTGTATGCAAGTAAAAAAAAAGCGATTTTCTGTGTAAAAATATAATTAAATTTCCCCTCATTGGTTAGATTTAAAAAATTACAATGAATTAAAAAATTACAATGAATTAAAAAATTACAATGAAAAATTACAAAAAAGTAATATGCTTTATTTAGACAATTTCATAGCATATAATTTAGCAGATTTTTTTTTATGACTGAAATGTACACAATACATAATAAAATTATTCCGCAGTATGCAAGGAATTAAATTGTATCTCTAAATAAAAATTGTAAGTAATAATCCCAAATAATCAAGAAACAATTAATAAAGTTTTAGAATTGAATTTCTCAGGAGGGTATTGAAATCTTCATGTATAACAATAACACATATTCATTGTTACGATTCCACGCCTTTTATAACCGGTTGAGTAGTTTAATGTCCCTTATTATCCGGTTATGTGAAACTTATTATCCGATTATGTAAACTTATCCAAAGGGAATTAAATTAGGATTATTTGTTTCGGTTAATAGATAACATTCCTAACTGCACAAACACTAAGAAAAGTGCGCGAGAGCAAAATAAATGCGTTTTCCGCTTGGCAAAAAAATGCAAAATAAATTTTTTTATTCCCTTCAATTTCTTATCCCGTTTTTGTAAAATATACAGTAATAAGAAAAGAATTCAAGATAATTAAAACAATTAAAAACTATACTTCCAGTCCAAAAACGTGCTATGCAGCTGAAATTCGAAAAGGAATTGAAAAAAAAAAACAAAAAAAAAAAACAAAAAAAAAAAAACAAGGAAAAATGAAAAAATACGACAACCGAAGCTGACGTCTTCAGGGGGTACCAACCATTATTTAACTCAGGGGGTACCACTATTAACCAGTATTTCAACTCTATGGTACCAACTCCGGAAGCCATAAATGCAAAACCTTTTCTAGCGAGAGAGCACGACAAATGTCTAAATTGTTCTCTCTGTACCCCAAAGGTTTTGCTAAAGGTATACAATACGAAATATGAAATACATTAAGCAAATACAAAAGTATAAAATCAAGACGAATACATAAGAATAAAACGCTCAAAAACTTACTTGAAAACAAATCCCATAACCAAATTACACTACTGACTACCAAGCAACAACTAAATTGAAATAAACGAAAAAACAACGCCCCTTAATTTAATGCGCAGAACGAAGAAAAAAGGAAGGAAAAAAGAGCAAAAAAGTAAAATATACAATCTTTTACAAAACTATTCACAGCTACAAATGTAATTAAAATTTTTTAATCAGTTGAGTAGTTTACAACTGATTGTGTAAAATACGGAACTTATCCAGCCGAAATTAAATTAGGATTACCTGTTTTTGTTAATAGATAAAATTTCTATCACTAAAGAACAGCGCGAACGCTAAAAGAAAAGTGCGTGAGGGCAAAAAAAATACTTTTTTCGCTGGGCAAAAAAATCAAAAAATATTTTTATTCGCTTCCATTTCTTTGCCTCTCTTTGTTAAATATCTAAAAATGTAATAAAAATACCATAAAAAGCAAAATTCTCAATTTACGACCAAAATGACTAGTAGCCATGAATCTAGTAACATACATTAATTAAATTCCATAAGTGACTGTTCAAAATGTTCACATAAAGTAAGGAAAAGTCAAAAACTATCAAAAGTTTAAAAAAGTAGATGCAAAATATACGTTTAATTCAAAATCTCGTCTAAATATCTGGTTCAGCAATGCTTCTGTTAACAAGAAGAAATCTTCCGTTTTACTCGAAAAACCAATGGGAAAAACAACGAAAGTTATGAGAGAAAGTTAAAAAATAAAAATGATCAAAAAATCATAAAAGTAGTTTGTTTGATTATTTTTCACTCGACCATCGTAAATATAAATGCTTTAATTTCTGACATAAAATTTGGCTTTTATTGAATATTTTTAATACGGACCTTTTATAAAAGTTACATTGAAAACAATTAAAATATATTTACCAGTAAAAATAATATATTTTCTTTTGTTGTTGCATACCTGTTAAGGCAGAGGGGTGCGATTGTTCTTGTTTTCCAGTGGCGCAATCTATGGCCAAGAATTCGACTTCTGCCACACCCACTCGTCACGCCCGTTTATAGGGCGGACCCATTCATACATTCACAGATCGTAATTTTGACATGAATTAGAGAAAGATCAATCTCTTATTCAGTACCCCCAGAGGTATTGATTTGTTATGGGGACATGGAGGACTTTGAGACTCGACAGATTTAACGTGCATCAGTCACCCTGCCGACCAGGCAATCCCGGCCCATATATTTATATATTTTCCTTTGTTAATTATGAAACAATTTTTCGTCCGAAAGAACGTATGACTCAAGCATAGTAGGCAAATTAAATAATTTCATAAAAAGCAACTAACATAATATCTGATTGCAATATTATGAGCAAATGCCATTGTTTTTGCTATTCAGAAACCAAGACTTAGAAATTGGACATACAAAAGTGTTTAGATAACTGTACAGAGAGTAAGAAGGAATTAAAAGAAAAAACAACTATTAAAACTATAAGATTTTAGACCACGTTGGCTTATAAGTAAGGAAGCGGAAAGAAGTTTACATAATTTTTAAACTTCTACCAAAATTGTTACTTTTTATGTTGATAACTCAAGTAAAATAATAGCTTAGGTAGGAATGGTGCTGCCATCTATCTTATTTTAAAATAACTATTATAATTTTTTCATTTCTTCAGTTTTTACCATATGAAACAAAATTGCTCGCCCTTGCCACCCCTCTTTTTAAAGAAAAGAAAAAAGACATTATAGATATATTAAACATTAACTTTACGTAACATTAATAAATTCTTATTGGAATTTATGTTTAAAAAGGATTATTGAATTCAGCCTTTGTATAGAACTTAATAAAAACTTTAGTTTCTAACTGCATTTAGTTTAAAATACCCTTAACTAAACTATTTTAAAGTTTTTTTCTTCACAGTTTAGATTTATAACATAATTAAATGCTAATTACTTCACATATACTATTCATTTTTATTCCTTTCAAAAATACATTTATAAAAATTTAAGTAAAATTTATTAAATACATCACAATTAAATAAATTCTTCATTACAAATAAATAAATTCCTCATTAAAATTATAAAAAAATTGCAGTTTAAAAAAAAATGTGATTTTATCAAAAATCAAAGGTTTTCTTCAGAACATCCCTGAGTTTCACGGAAAAATTATTGGAATTTATAGGCAGAATACAAGATGATATACTGATTATTTTATGTATAAGAGTGGTTCTATTTTTCACTAAATGTGAATTAATTAAAAAGAAACCAAATTTCAAAAGAAAATCATATAATTACGTGTAAAGATTTATTAACTATTAAGAGGAAATGGCAAAATACATAACTTTAGAAGGCACAAGTAAGAAATTCTGATAATTTCTACTTTTCTCCAGTTTTTAAACAGTGTAAAAAGTCTTTTTTGCTTAAAAGAAATAGAGAAAGTAACTAACTCAAATAAGAGCAAATGTTATTTTAATAATCAGAAAGAACTATCAATAAAATAATGACCAATCACTCTGTTTTTGTTTTTAATTGCACACAAAAGCTTCTAGTTTATTAAAAAAAGACAAAAGAATTTAGTGCCCCCAATTAAATTTTATTTAAAAATGTTAAATATTATGCACTTTTTTTAAATAATGTAATGATTTCTAGATCTCCTTTGTTAATTAAGGATCCCGTCATATGATTTTTCTGTTAACAAAAATACAAGAATGATAACGGCTTTAGACTGTTGACTTTCTTAGACATCTGATTGCTGGAAAACAAAATTATCTGAATTTTTTCTCAATTTGTAATTTTCTCTTTTTTAGTACTTTTACCTTCTTCTCTTTACATAGAAGATATTTAAAAGACTGTAGGTTTTAAGCTTAAAGGTAAAATTTACAAAATTTAAAGAGAGAAAATTTTTTTATTTAATTTAATAATAAGACACAGAAACACGGATTTATGATGGTATTGAGCGTATTTTAAAAGGCGAGAATTAAAATACGCGATTTTAGATTTTCCTGTCGTAATATTATATTAAAAATTAATTCGATTTAATGGAAGCCAAATGAAAAAGGGGCAAACATATTACATTGATTTAAAAATTGTTCAGGGTGCGTAGCCAAATCTTGCAACAAAAAATAAGCACCTTTTAAGCACTCAAAAAATACTTTTAAGCACTATATACATTAACAAAATGCAAAATAATTTATAAAGTCTCTACACGATCAAGATAAAAGAACTAGTTTTTTATTTTTTTTACTATATTAGTCATTAAAAAATGATCAAGAGATTTCAGAGGGTGGAAAATGAAGCTAGAAATTGAGAATATCATGCAAAAGACAGAAGAGTTGAATGTGGGAGAGCAATAATCTCACAGAACCCAGCTCACTATACACACATGCAGACTCGAAAGTATTTCATAAAACCTGTAAAATGATTGGCGCTTTCGTATGCTATGGACCGACAGTACGCTGATATAGATTGTGGTTAAATGAATTGTGAAAACGTTGAATAGAACAATGCGAAAAGCACGCTTTTGCATAATGTGTGGTGAAAATGGACATGGCAAAGAAAAAAATCTCATTTTCAAAAAAGGAAAATTAAGCACTTTTTAAAAACACTCAATGAAAAAAGCACTTTTAAGGGCTTTTAAAAAAGGAAAATTGAAAATAAGCACCTTTAAGCACTTTTTAAAAATGCTACGCACCATGATGTTGTGTTAAAAACCGCACCTTTTCAACAAAATTGCTACTTATTAAAATATAAGTTTAAAACAAAAATGAGAAAAACACCACTATTTTTAGTCCATGCCATTTCAGAAATATTTAATAAAGTTGTAATACAAAGCAATTATTCTAAAAAAAATAGATATAAAATACTCATATGAAACATTAACTTTCACATTTTATTTCAGATTCATTAATTTTTCTAGAAAGATCAGAATTTACATCAGAAATATCAATATTCATACTAATCTTCTCATTTTCTTCAACTAATTCAGTAACTTTTTCACCGGCATTAACTAATTCAGATGCTTTATCACAGTCTTTAACTAATTCAGTCTCCTTATCTACAACATCAGTACTAATGACGTTTAATGCATTTTGTTGATTCGCTTGCACTAGCTTAGGAGGTAACATAGATGGTGGCCCAGCATCTCTGACATCATAACTGTGATGAGGCAAAGTTTGAAGCCACTGTAGCATACTATACAATATTAAGGATAAAAATATAATTTATGTTAAAAGTGACAATCCACAGAAATTTCAAACATGCACAGAGAACTGTGGTGGCTTAGGGGCCTACCAATGAGGTTAACCAGGTTTGAATCCTAGTGATGGCTGGTCAATACGAATTCCGCACCCCCGTGCTAAATATTCCTTTGTGGACGTAAAAAATATCCTTAATGGTAGCCGGATCATGGGTGTTGGCTATCAGGCTAAGCATGGGAGGTTTTCTCGCCATGTAACGCAAATGAGGGTTAGTTACACTAAAAAGTCCTAAAGGAAGGCAAATTTCTCCTAATACTTGATCCAGGAGTTCTTTTGTCTTCTGAATTGGGTTCAAAATTACAAGGATATGGAGTTGAACATTATTAGTCGTAAACCCAAAATTAGGTGGGCTACTCAAATAGGTAATAGATAATAATAATAGGTAGCATTGCTTCGTACCCATCTCCATCAAAGTTTTGGTTTTTCAAACATATTGCCATAGCTATGTAGGAAGACACATACAATAGCAGATCTAGAATTTATTCAATGGTTTGCATGAAAATATTCAACATCTTCGTATAACTATTTATATTTATTTATGTTATCCATGTGGTTACTCGATAAATTTTTTGTTTGATTCGCTGCACAACATAAGACTTTAATTTTTTTAAAATCTACATATAATTTTTGAACAAATTAAACCAAAGAGGTGTTTTTAAACCCTTACAAAGGAAATAAAATTTTTCTAGACCACCTAAATAAAATTGTTTCTAAGCAAAAGAAACAGTCCAAGTTATGCTCATAGTAACAGGGTTTTATATAGAAATTTTTATTTTAAACCAACCATTAAAAAAATCCTTTTAAACTCTTAATATCTAAGAATTAGAGTTTCTACTGAACAATAACTTTGGTAAAAACTTTATTCAAAGTTTAAATTTAAGGTGCATAAAGTAGCAAATTCAAAATAGAGATTGTAAACAAAATCGAGATCAAAGTAAAATAATAAAAATTGCAAGAAAAAATGTTAGCTACAACGCTTAAAATTTCTATCGCAGTTATAGAGTAAATATTAGAAGAAATAAACACATACCAAGCTAATTACATAAAAGATACAAGATATGATTAATTTTTCAATTTCAAAATAATAAAAGGATACGATTTTTCTTCTCTTTCAGTTTTGGCTATATTTGCACAAATTTTCTCTTTTTTAAAAGTTTCAATTACATCCTAAAATAAATAGGTTAAAGAAAACTAAATATATATTTTTCACATATCAGTTGAATCTATATTAAATTTAAAATATTATATATTAATTATATTACATGTTAATAAGTACAGTGTCACCCCCTTTTTATGTTGTCCGTTTTATATGTTATCCCGCTTCCTACCTCATTTTCCACAGGTTCGTGAAAATCACCTATGCCGATAATGTTAAATTATACCGGATTTCAAGTTAGACATTTTAGGAAAATAATGCTTTATAGGTTTTTTTTTAAACTGGTCAAAATTATTCTCTCTTTTTTTTTCTTGCAAAGCTCGTACAAACTTTTCTTGAGTTTTCTTTTGCTCTTTCTTTAAAAGAAAAGAGAGATAGCTTTGTTTATTAGCTGTATGTAGCTTTTCCGACATTCTCTCGAACATATTGTCTCTTTACCTGTGAAAGGGGATTTTTCCCTTTGAGTCAAAATCAGAAGGGTGGTGGTAAGGACAAAGCACAGGAAGAAAGGTTAATGAAAGTATAAGAGCTTAAGATTTAAAACTTCCGAGCAAAATTTTTTTCCAGCAAACTTCAACCTTTGAATAATTCTATCATTCAAAGAACGCTATACTTAACAACTGGTTAGGTAATCATTTCCATTTTTTGATTCCGGTGACTTCAAAATAATTGACACGGAAGCCCTGAATTTGATTTCTACTGCGTTGGATAATGTCAACTGAAATGCATCACAAATGGGTTTAATAAAGTTTTTCGGGGATAAATTACTTTTATGTATCCAAAGAAACAATGGCATTTCGGAATAAAATTGCGTAGCTGAAAATCTTTTGAAGTCGACTGTAACACATACATCCCATTACTTTTTAATTCTTTTAATATCTTATTTAATGTTTATTCCCAATGAAAGTGATAAAAATGAGCAGGGGGATGTACCCACAAGTGATCAAGAGTTTGAAAGCAAGGAAACTCAAAACATTTGTTAATGTAAACCATAAAAGAAATTTACATGCAATAATAAGTATTGAGAGGGATATTATTGAAATTGTATCTAAAAAAAACTGTGTAAAGACTACAAATTTTTCCAAGTGTTTTCCATAAGTTTTCCATAAGTGTTAATTTTGAAGAATATGCTTAAATTTTTTTAATCCCAATTTTACGCTTTTTTAAATGTTAGTCTGATGGAAGATGTAAAATTAGGGTTCCACTGTATTATATATTACACATTAATTACATACTTTGTACTGGTCCCATTTTAAAGGTTCATGAATACCATCAGAGCCATATTTTGTATCATACCAATCATAGTGGAGTTCTTCTAACATTAAACCAAGGCCTGGAGCTTTTGGAATGTCTATCTAAACATACATAAAATATTTTTTTTCAGACAAGCACAATTTTGATAGAGAAATATGAATAAAATCTAATTGACATTTAAAGTAAGGAGCATTAAAAAAAATATAGATACAAACATGATGAAGAGTCGTAATTTATTTATTTATATTTTTTAATCACAAGGGTATTTACAAACTCTGTTAAAAAATTTTTCAATATAGCTCATGAATTAAAAAAAATTTAATCATCGATTTTGAATTTAAAAATTAGTTTTTATTATTAGCCGTCAATTGCAACCTTTGAGCAGTCTCTGGATACGTAAAATAAAGATAAATAATTTGCAAAAGAAGTAAATTTCAACTATTTTATGTCACAGATGCAGTAAAAACCTGGTGTTTAAGAAGTGTTTAAAAAAACTTCAATGTAAAATTAATTTGCTTGGAAACATAAACCATTTCTATTATAAAATAGATTTGAATTTGAGTCTTACTCGAGTTAAATAGAACATTCTCATTTAGTGCTTGATAGTGACTAACACTTTATTAGTTGTAACTGAAAACTTTGAATTGAAGGAAACGAAAATATTTGCGTCTCTTTTTGCTAAAATTCAACATTACTGTTCAGCAGCTGACCCGGATTTCTAAGAATATGTTGGAAAATTTTAATAATTTTTTTATGATCTTCTAGTATTCCATTTTTTAAAAATGTTCGGCAATCGATACCTCGATATATTTCTTTATAGTATACAGAGTTCTCATTCTAATCTTCAAACTTTTGTTGGCTTCCTCTCTCTCTTTTATCTTTTACTGTTTTTTCTTTTTACAATGATCAATCTATTTTCCGTATTGTGCTTTCTTCTGCATCTCTACGCTTTTTTTTTTCATTTTGGGTCATGACACCAAAGATATTATAGTACAGAAATGATCCTATCTGCTATTGTGACATTTGTATTTGTTTAACTTTTTTTTTTTACTTTTATTCATAATTAGTACTATTTTAATCCTTTCCTTATTTGAAAAAAAAAAGACGGTTAGTATTGTCAGAAAGAATGACAGCATTATCTGAGAAATACAAGCTAGGAAGATTCATCTCTGTTAGGGAGAAAAAAAATTATTAGTCTTTAAAAAAAAAAAAAAAATGAAATAAAGTACAAAATAAATCAAAACAATAATTTAATTCCTTTTCTTCCAGATTGATTATGTTTTTTTAGTTCTTAATTACTGAATTCTAAAATATTTTTTAATACATAATAATATGGTTCTAACTTTTCCCATTTTAAGTTAACTCAAAGTCTATATACACCATCTGTAAATCTTCCAAACTGAAAATGTTCAAAAATTAATACAAATTCAAGTATAAAGAAGAGGAAGACATCATAAAGTCTGAAGAGAAGGAAAAGAGATTTGGATGGTAAAGCTCAAAGTAAACAGAATGGATTTTCCTAATAATCACTATGAATCTTCTAGAAAAAAAACTTTTCTAATGAGTCTTTTCAATTCAGTTGCAATGTTAGTTTTGCCCACAAGTTTCTCTGCACTACATGTTTTTAGAGCTCAAAAGCATAGTATTATGCTCCGAAAACTCATCAAACGCTCCATAACTCATAAGAGAAGAGAAGATAAGATACATTTTAACTCTTAGATAATGTCTAAATACAGAACTTAACCAAAGAAAATAAAAAGTAAACTGTAAAGTTGAAAAATATGGAAATGCTTTTGTAACTGACAGTAAAAACCGGGAAAAAGTTAAACTCCATTAAAAAATACAATTACTTTATATTGATTCATGCAATATTCTCACATCTTTTGACATGTTTATTTAGTAAAAAGTAAATATATGAAAATAATTTAGCTCCATTAATGAGTTTGATAATGCAAACAATGTTTATGTATACAAATGAGATAAAAATTGCAATGTTCTAAGCAGTCATTAATAATTAATTCTCCAAAATCTGTATTGCGACTAAGGTAATATTTTATACATAAAAATATTATGTCATTAAAAAAATATGTGATAAATTGTGAAACACTGAAATTAGAAAGGCAAATAAAATGCAAATGCTGTAATAAGAGACTGTCTGAATATTTTCGATATAAATTTCATAACATGATTTAAGTTCTTTATTTTCATAAAATGACCATAAGCAAAATAAATTAGAATATTTGTTAATTAAATAATGTAAATCAAATATTACATAATAATTATAAAAGCTGAACTTCCAAACATAGAAATAAAAACTGATATTTGTTAAAACATGCACTTTCAAATCATTTTTAAATACACAAATTTTAAAACAAATAAGTACTATGAATTTTAAAAAAAAACAAAAACATTAATAATTATATATATAAAAAAAAAAAATTTGAAGTCCCCTTCAAACATATAGATAAAAAATATTTGTTAAAACATGTATTTTCAAATTGTTTTACAACTTAACAGTACAGTGATAAATATTGTTAAGACACAGATGAAATATATAAGTACCATAAACAGTAACAAATATTACTAACTTAATCATGTGCAAGTTTAAAAGAAAACTAACTAGTGTTGTAAATCATAATTCACGAAAAAAACTATAAATATACCCTTTCATTTTCCCAAGTCTTTTTTAAAATGTCCTCACCAGTCAAATTCCTCATATATGCAATAGCTAATCCTACCATTTTACGAATCTGATGCAACATGAAGCTCTGACCTTTCACTTGAATAACTGTAAATTCTATGCCATTGGATTCAAACGGAGAAGAGCACTAAAATTTAGAAAAAAAATATGTAAATTTAATTGGATTTTAAAATAAAAACAGAGATTTAAGATAAAACACAGAAAATTATATAATAACAAAAATAAAATAATAAAGAAAAGATATTAGAAAGATTTTTACTTTAATGACTTCAATCAGAAATACCTATACTGGGTTGCCACTCATATCTGGAAAAAAATATTCCCTGTGTTTTTCCTGTACATATTATATATAAAGAGAAAGCACATATATAAATATTTTTATGTATACATATTTTTTGCACATATATAAAAGGAAGATATCATTCATTGTGTTCATGTGTGAGCTATTTCAGGATATTTAGGGTATCTGCTATATTTTCGATTCTCGAATCTGTGACTATTTCTAAGAATTTTTCATGACTTAACAAAGTTACTATTTTCTCTGACAAAAACACAACAATAAATTTAAAAAAGCATTTATAATAACATTAATTGAAATGATAGGTATAACCAAAACTGCTATACTCTGCATCTTCATATTTATAGATATTAAATTTAAAAAACAGAGTCAAGAAAGAGTTAAAGCAATAAAACAGCGGGGAAAAATACAAAAGTAAATAATTTCTTCTTCTTCTGCAGAATTACATTCTAAAGATACTTTTCTTGTTCATCGGAAAGGAGAGAAATACTCCCGATTTTTCTGTTCTCATTTCGTAATGAAAAAAAAATTGCCAATGACTGGCTTGCTTCAGATAGAATTTTAAATTGATAAATAATAATAAAAAAGAAAATTATAATAATAGAAATTCCGACATCACAGAAGTTTAAAATATAATTCACTCTAAAAATGTTTTTACTTTCATTTTTTGAAAGAAGGCCATAATTTTTAAAGAATGTGATAAAAACATTTTATGTTTCAATAAAATATGACTGTGAATGGGGATTTTGTAACAAATCCAGATATTCGAAGCACAATGAAAAGGGGGGTGGGGGTGAATTCCATTTTCAAAATTAGATTTTTCGGGGACCCAAATCCAACTTTCCCTAATATTAAAAAAAAAAAAAAAAAAAAAAAAAAAAAAAAAAAAACAGTTAAAATCTGACATTTCATGACAAATTTTGTTCAATACCGAAATTCATGACTTTCCAGGTGCGCAAATATCCTGGATATTGATACTAGCTTTAATTGCTGGAAATAAGAAACAGCTCAACCTACTTAAAACAAATAATAAACAATAAATTATGTTATAGTATAATATAGATGAACTATCATCTTTAAATATCCCATACATGGCCTTTTTTTAAAACACCGAATTAAGAAATAAAATTTCCTCAATTTTCCAAGTTAGTAAGGAAATATTCAAATTGACCTGTTATTTCAGGTGATTTATATAAACAAATGTTAAATAAATGTTAATCTTCATAAATATATGTATAAAAATTTTAAGAACATAAGAAAAAATTTGTTTTTCTTAAGAACTCTTAAGAACTAAGAGAAAAACAGAGACTAAAGTATGAGAAACTATATAAAGATTTTTTTTTTTAAAAAAAGAATTATTTTTTTAATTAGTTAATTTAGTTTAGTTTAAATTGCTTAGAAAAGATTTTTTAAATTGTTTTAGCTCTTGTGTTTTACTATTTTCGAAATATATTAATTTTGAGTGAATTTTATTTCCGATTTAGGTACATAATGCTTATTGCTAAAAATCTAAATTTTATGAAATATAGTTATAAAATACCTCAATGTATTTAGGTACTATTCATTAGTGAATCAATTTTGCAGCTTTGTATACAGCTAAAAGGCAAACAGCTATTTTATTCAAATTTGTTTTGATGACTATTTTGTATTTTTTATAATATTTTTGTTTGTTGCATGAAAAATTATTTGAAATCTATTCATAAAATAAAAATAAAAAAAATTATTAAATTGTTTTTTGGGAATATAAAATTATAGAATTAAAATAAAATAAAAAATATTTATTAGTTAAAATTAATTTCATTTACTGTTTTTTCTAAAAGATAAAGGAAAATTAAACATTTATTTAAATTTATTTTTCCTAAAACAGGTTAGCAGCTAAATTTTTTAAAGTAGTAAATTTGTAATGAAATTGGAAAGAAATTTTTAAATAGCAGTTATATATATATGTATATATATATATAAAATCTTTATGCATATTGACATTTTTGTAATATCCTAAATATTACTAGAAATACTTTTAATACGAAGTTTAAAATACACTTGCATTAAAAAAATACTTGATTCGATTTAATATTTAATATTGCTATTTTTGTGATACGATTCCCAACTGGTAACCCTTCTCTAGATTGTTCACACCCTTCTCCCAAATGAAGGGTAAGAGTATCATCAAATACCAAGTAATAAAAGTGGAGCCAAAAGCAAATTCCTAGTGAAAGAACACAATTATTTTAAATAAAAGTTATTATTTTAAAAATATTCCTTAATCAGAAGAAAAAACTAGTTTCAAATCAGCTAAACTAACCTCACAAGACATCATGTATCTTTTGCAACTTGGATCACCAGGCAATCTGTAAATAATTAAATGAAGAAAAGTAAATTCTAATTTTATGCATTAAAAGTTTAAAATTTTTAGAAGTACGAGTAAAATACTACCATACCTCCCAGATGTAAAGTTGTAATAGTTATGGGTTCCTAAAAAACTCTTCAAGAAAACATTTACTTCTTGAACTCTTTCATCTACAATAAAAAGAATGATATTAAAAACCAAAAGCACAGTATACACACCACTAAATATTTGTACAAAATTTTAGAAGACGATCCCTCCATTCATCAAATAAAAAATTCATAATATGATTTACATATTGTTGATTGAAATCGATTATTTTTAAAATGAGATTAAAGGGATGATCAACAATTTTGAAACTAAAAGCATCCACCCTATAAGGTAAAATTGAGACCCGAACCTAATGTTTTCTAGAATTTTAATAAGCGATTAAATAACTATATTTAGATTATGAAAAAAAACAACAACACTGGCATTGGAAAATAAATGTAGCATGATCAATTTTCTTATATAATGCTAACTTTTATAGGAAAAATGTGAAACTCTAACACAATGTTTGTGAATCTCAGATGATTGTGAATTAATTTTGATGTGATATTTGATTTTTTTTCTTTGGTTTGATCATTATTGAACCCTTACCAATCAACTTCCTTAAAAAAGAACTTCTCCAAACTTTCTCAGAAACTTCAATTCATTGCTCTAGAATTTTAATTGCCCCCAATTAATTTTTCTAATTTTATCAAACCACCTTAATTGAAGAGAATTGATGCCATCAGGATATCAGTCCAATATGAAAGTCTAGCAAGTCTTTGAGTAGATGTGCTAGTGAGAGAACAAGTGTCTGTTTTATATGTAATCAAACTTTCTTTTTCACATAGAATATTACATTAAATTTTAGTATGATCAGGGTTCCTACACTATTTTGAGGAAACAATATCCTGACTTTTGCAGGTTTTTCCTGACCTTTTACAATAAAATTCCTGACCCGCCGTTTCCCACTCCAAAAAAACTTTTAACATTGCGGTTTCAATTAGTAATAATCTGCTACTTAGTCATAAGTATCATATATTGAATAGGATAAACACTTATATATTAAAGTGGAATTGCATAATAGCACTTTATATCCCAAATTATATTTTCAGAAAACTTGTGAAACATATTTTTAATTATCATGATTAGATCAAACTTTTAGTGTGTTTTTGTAGTTAGATAAAAAAACAATTTAAATAAAAAGATAAAGAAAATCTGTTATGGAAAATTATGGAAATATTATTTTATTTATTGTTAAGTGGAACCAAATGCATGAGTGTCGTCAGGATATAAAGGGTTAATCAAATCTGCGAGATATGTATCAGTATCCTCAAATAATATTTACTTTTAAAACATGCTAGAACATTTGATATATTAAATTATTAATTTTTAAAAATCAACAATTCACTTCAAACTGACTTTTCTTTCAAAAGATAATATTGAAATATAAAGGGGAAAAAAGTCAAGAAAAGTTAATTATATACAAATAAAAATTCAGTTTGAAAAATTGTGCAACTTGTGAGAAAAATAAAATCAAAAATATCTTTCTTTTTTCAGTATTTTTAAATTTATTTCTGTAATACTATAAGCTTCCGGAGAAACTCAGGGGCTCCTATGTTATATAATATTTCTCAAAATATTTTGTTGTTTGACAATTTCTGAATCAAGAACATCCAGTTCTGTTGCAGCAGTTTTCGTCAATTTAGATTTTCTTAATTTCAAATCATCTATCTTTTCTTTTATTGGTTTTCTAGAAATTTCAGTTTTTTATTCTTTTCGTTTTTCTTTGGCTTCTAATGCATGTTTCCATCTTGTTCTAGATCCTTTTACAGCATCTAGCAGTTTCTCATTAATGTCTATGTTTTTTATTCCACTTATAAATGAAACATAATCATACACACGCCTTTGTGAAATAAGAGATTCTTCATTGAGGTTTTCAACCAATAAGCTTTTATTGATTGAAAAACCCCTTCAACTGTTGCGTTACCATGAGAGAGGATAGAAAAAATTTTATAACCTCCCACAAATTTTTTTTCTCCGTGCAAATATTTCGTAAAAAATTTATCTAATCTCTGTTGCTGTGGATTAAACTTGAAGAAACTCTTTTGCTCTTCCTTTTTTTTTTGGCAGCATCGCAAAACAGTAAAAATTCCTTTTTTGCTTTTTCTGCTGTTGTTTCAGCTACCCAGTCATTAACATGGCAAATTTCCAGACAGGTATTCATCCTTTGTTGAGCAATGGATGGATGTTGAATGATCAATTCTGGAACTAAACTTGAAATGCCATGAGTCATACTATACAACAATGGACTTTTTTCTAACTTGAAATATCCATTTTCTTTCTCACTAATTTTTTTTTATCATGTTCAGATATTTACTTGCTGCAAAACCTTTATTCACATTATTAACACTTAATAGATTGTCATTGCTTGTTAAGTCAATACTTGCTATTTTTTTTTTTTTTTGCAGTTGCAGCATTGTCTATAACCAACTTTTTTACACAACGCACAAAAGGTTATGTGTTAGTTATGCTGGAATATAAGAATGGACTGAGAGGTTTGGAGGTCTGAAAATTTAAAAGAAAAGGTTGAAATTCTTCAGAAATTAGCTAAAGAATGCTAATTTTGGTAGCATTATCGGATCCTTAACACAGTCTTCTACATTTTTTTATTGAGATTCCGGCTATCTGAGAATTTTTTTTCTCTTCTATGTACCTTTTAATGTTGTCAAAAATTAATAGGGCATGCTCCACACAAGGAAGATATTCAAGCCACCTGATTTGGCAGAACTTTTTTGGAAAAATGTTGCTACCAGATATGTCAGTATATTCTGCTCGTCTAACAGGACTATCTTTGGAAATATAGTACATTCCTCTCAGAAACTGGGTCACCTTCCATCCTATTTTATTGTGACCTATTTGAAATGCACCATGGATAACGTGAAGGCCACATGATCCAATATTCACCATCTTAGAAGCATCTTCATTTAATTCAATGCATGATTTTAAAAGTGTCAAAAACTTCCAATTCACAGCAGGACCATCCATGCTTACTTGCAATATTTTCTCAAGTGGAAGTGGATTAATACAGGCTTTAAAAATTTCCAGCATAATCTCTACAGTAGACTTTTGAAGAAATGCAGAATTCAAATATCGGGTGCAAACTTGTTGTTTCAAATCACACCAAAAATGAATGTGCAGATCCATTTGTCCCTTTTGTGCAATTTTGTTCAGTGCTTCGTCAAAACAAATAACAAATACTTTACATATTGAAAGCTCTGCTGTTTTTGGAGATTAAAAATTCAATTAATCATTTCATTTCAGAAGAAAATTCAACTTAAATTAAACGTATCTTGAAAAATACTGAAAAAAGTAAATATTGGTTAAGACAAATGTTCCATGTGCAAGAAAGAGGAAATTTTCTCAACTGTTGTCTGTAAACCAGTTATTCACACAAAGAGCAATAAACCTAGCAACCCTATCAAAAATTCCTTATCATTGGATAAACAAGAGGAAAATTGTTAACAGGACAGGTTCTACCAGGGAAAGAAGAATGTTCTTATGAGGAAATTACATATTTTGAAATACAGAATTTTTCATTAAAACTTTATTTTTGCCTGTCAGTTTTTGAATGAACTATAGTTCTTTTTTATTTTCCTAACTTTATGAATTTGTAAGAGAAATCCTGACTTTTTCCTGACTTTATGAATATGTAAGAAAAATCCTGACTTATTAGCTTAATTTTAGAATATCCCGACTTTTGCAGGTTTTCCTGACCGTGTAGGAACCCTGATGATGCTATTTTCGCCAAAATAACTCTTGCCAAAATTGAATGTGAAACACTGGCACAAATATATCAGAAAATTGTGAACTGATTTGGATGCAATTGCATCCATTTAAAACAGCTACATTGTTATTGATGTGATTGTTTATAATATATTTACAAAACATAAACACCTTTTAGTTTAACAGTGCCTCTTAGTACCAAAAATATAAGAATACAAAATATTGCTTATACCTTCTGCAATGTGTCAAATTCCTAATCTCTAACAAAAAGTTATGAAGGAAAAAAAAAATGAAAATCTTTAAAGAAAATTGGATAGCATAGACGATTTTTAGAAATATGTTTTTTCTTTTCTTTCAAAAGTGGCCATCTTTTTTGCATTAAAGCGCGTCACTTGACTAATTTTCTTACATTATTACTAAGTCTATGGAAAACTGAACTTGTGAACTAGTTTTGATAAGTTTTTTTATTTTATTTATACAGCCAGCTAAATCTGCATAATATTTGATTTAATTCTTTTAAATGCATGATTTAAGATCTTTATATTTAGCCTTAACATTACGCTTTATTAATAACAAAAATAAATAAATAAACAAAAACCCTTTTACTGATATAACATTGTCTTACAAGATTATAGTACTAAATGAAAAAAAAAAATTATTGATTCTGTATAAGATTTGATTTAATTCTTTTGAATGCATGATTAAGCTCTTTATATTGAACCATAACATTATGTTTTATTGTTATATAACAAAACAAAAAAATAAATAAATAAGAATAAAACCTTTTACTGATATAACATGACATTGTCTTACAAGAATATAGCATTAAATGAAAAAAAAAATTAATTGAATTTTAAATTTTGTAGGTATTTACCTTTAACCATAATAGTAAAAAATTAATTGAATTTTAAATTTTGATGTTATTTACCTTTAACCATAATAGTTATCATTAGTGATAAAAAATAAACAAACAATATGGACAAAACGATGGTTGCTTCAGATTTTTTAAAATATAGATTTCTTTTCTAATAAGAATTCCACCAGAAAAAGTTTACGAAGTTTAGTAATAAAAAGATATGATTTTTAAATTAAAACATTTAAAAAACTATACATTTTCATAATGAGAACTTTATTTAAATTTAAAGCTAAAAGCTTGCCCTCTTTACTTCAAAAAATCAGATAAAAAATATAATAAAAACAATAGCATAACAGCTTCAATCAATAAAAATATGAAGTTAAAACTCTGTTACATGAGTAAATATATATATATGACATTAAAATTAATATTGCGAGGACTACAATTCTAACTAGTATTTAGATTACACAATGTGAATAGCTCAAAAAAATATTTTTGTAACAGCAGGCTTGCCATAAATGATTTTCAGTGCAATAAATAAAAAAAAGAAACGCAAAGTCAATAACTACTTACCAGTTATACGGTATTCTTCTGAACTTCCCTCAACATTTGGGGCAAAGGCAAATGTTGGTAGCATATAAGAGTAAGTTCTAGCATCACAAGCAATTTTTGCATCGAAAGCCTGAGTTACTCTTTTATAAGCTACAAAAAGATTGAAAAAAATTTACTTACACTTTTAAAAAGAAAAAATACATTCAATTAATTATTCTCAAACATTCTTTAAACATTCATACACTGCAACAACTTACATAACTTGAAAAGCAGCTTTGCAAAATAAATTTTCATTTGGAAACTCATGAATTTTAAATTGAGATTTATTTTGCTAGAAAACATATTTTAGCAGCTACTATCTTTTTAATAATCTACCTTTTTCGATTTTTTTTTTAAAATAAAACATTTGCCTTAGCAGAACATGATGATATTGAAAATCTTTGTCATAGACAACTTTAAAATGTTTAAGAAGCCTCTACCCTTGCCATCTTGGATTCTAGGTTAAATTTTTATCCTAACAAACTATTGTAGATATAGCTTTTATCTACAATAGTTTGTTAATTAGATTTATCTACAATAGCTTTTAATTAGACAGTGCAATACCTTTAAAAAAAGGTAGAAAATAAAGGGGTCACTTTACAGATTAGGAGAAAAGGCATTTGATAATTTTTGGAACTTCGACAATTTTTCCTCAAAACTTTTAAGCAATAAAATATAATTTTGAGTAAGCAATTTAAAACTACAAAGTTCTCAGACCTTATTGCAGTTTAAATTGATGAAAACCGATGTGGATGACTCTAAAAAAATCCCTTTTTTACATTTCTTGAAATCTAATCTCATGGCATGGTATTTACATTTAAATTGATGAAAAGCAATTTGAATGAAGTTAAAAAACTATTTTTCCCTATTTTTCTGAAATCTAATCTTATTGCAGTTTAAATTGAAGAAAAGCAATTTGGATGACGCTAACAAAATCCACTAATGTTCATTGTACAAAAATAAAGATACTTAAAACTTATAATTTAAATATCTTTCAAAAAATGCTAAATGCAGACTTGAATTGGCATAATTTTGCGAGAAAAAAACTAATAGAGAATATAAAATAATGCAAAGCTTTACATTTCAAATTCTGATAGGTTGACGATCTTGGATTTTACAGGTATGGAAAGATAATGCCAAATAGAGTCATCATCAGTTTATTTGTGAAATGAAATAAATCTCAATTTGTTTAAAAAAAATCAGACTTATAAAAAATGCAATAGTTACCAACAACTCTAATTTCAGGTGGAAGGTACTGGTTGATTTTTTGTGGGAGGGTTTCACATATTTCTTTTAAGGGTATCTTTAGAGAGACTATGTTCCGGACTGCAGAAACACCTTTATCTGTTCGAGCAGCTCTTTGAAACTTCATAGTTTTTGGATGATTAAACTCATCTTCTAAGATTATATTGGCTTTTAGAAGAGCTTTTAATAATTCTTCTTCAACGGTATTTACATTTTGATTTCTAAAACAAGAATAAAATACAGCATTTAGAATATAAGAAGAAAAATTAAAAGATTTAGTTACTAAAGAAAAGCATCACAATAAGACTTTTAAAGATCTACGAAAGATCAATAAGCACATAATACTTCCACAACTACTTACTTATAATGGTTATTTATTTTGTTTAATTAAGAAATTCCCTTATACAGTAATATCTGATTTCAATTCTTTTTACAAAGTTCATATACAGTAGGGAACCGATTATCCGGAACGATCGGGACCATCGCTAATCCGGATAACTGATTTTTCCGGTTTTCTGAATCGCTACAAAAAGCCGTTCTTTTATTGTTAAGCCCAACTTAAAAAAAATATATATTTGGAAATAATCTTAAAAAGAAGGAAAAATTATCAGGGATGAGAGTAGTCAGAAAGTAAAAAAGAGGAAATCCAATATATATATATAAACGAAAATGTGACAAAAAAAGTGCGATTTTTAAACTTGTAAACCATGTGAATATAAATCCCGATATGAGACTTTTAAATCACGTAAATATGAAACTCTACATAGAATTTAAAAAATGCGAAATACAAATCATGATTTTTTAATTTTTTGATCACGATGCATAATTTTTAAATCGCGCGATATTACAACCACAAAAACGAATCACGATATTGGATTTTAAGCTCGCGTGAATACGAATTGCTACATAGGGCTTTAAAAGCTCGTAAATACAAATCGCGCTATTGATTTTTTAAATCTCGTAAGTAAGAATCGCAATGTACAATATTTAAATCGCTTGAATAAGAATCGCAATGTGCAACTTTTAAATCAGGTAAATACGAAAATTGATGATTGATATTAAAATCGCGTGAATAAAAATAGAGATATTTGCAGAGTCTGGACTTGTGATTTCTAAAAGGCTCATTTGTATTGTTTTTGTTTAGACATAATAAATAAAAATTTACAAGATTAATTGAATGAGCAAATAAATATTTTCACCGCAAATCCACCTCTACTTTTTTCCTCTTTTTTTGTTTGTTTTCACGCCAGAATACAAGAAGCAGCGACGTCTGAATTACGAAAATACGAGCTACCCAGTCGACGGATAAAAAATACGGAAAATCTTATTTTCTGTGCGTGAAATCGGAGAAAATAGCTAAAATAAGTAAAAATGCGGAAGGGTTAGCAGCTAAGGCGTTGATTGAATTTTCTGCTTATCTTTGAAAATCGTAAATAAATATAATTATTTTACTTCAATGACTGAACTTAAAAAAAAAAAACGGGATATTTATTTAAAAAAAACGAGACTTTTAGAGAATCGGAGTTTTTGATAAAAAGGCTGAAATTCGAGAGACAAAAAAAATCTCATCCCTGTATAAAGGTCAACCAGTTTTATCCCAAGGAAAGGATTTTTAGAGAAACTTCAGAGGGAGGAAAAGGGACTTCAATAATTTCCCTCCGCGGAAAATTAAATTCCTCATAAAATATTTTAACTTGTGCAAAAAAAAATTTCAGCGGAAATTAGCGGGAAAAATGGAAAAATCTGAAAAAAAGCGGAAATCCGCGAATCCGCGGAAGAATCTCATCCCTGAATTATGAAGTAATACACTAATAATTATTTCCAAAATGATGGTAAGGTAAACATCTTTCAAAAAAGGAAGAAACATCCTAAAATCTTAAAAGGAAAAAAAAAAATTAAAAATTGCGGGAAAATGTATCGAATTTTGTTCCGGTTTTTTGGTTTTCCGGTTTTCTGATTTCCGGATAACGGGTTCTGTACTGTATAACAAAATAAGCAAGAGAATTTTGAGATATGGCTACAAGACAAGCCTAATGCTTATGAAAATAATACACTTCCATTTTTGAGAACTTATAAGGACAAATTAAAGTGCAAAATCAAAAATTTAAAAGGCTATTTCTACCAGACTGTAAATAATTTAAATAAAATCATTAAAACCAGCCACTTAAATTGTGAGAAAGAAAAACAACATCTTTAAACCATCTATATTTTTTATATACCATTGAAAACATTCGTTAAATTATATTTGTAATAAAGAAGTTAATTTTTTCAAAATATAACTCACAACTAGAACAAAAAAATTTGTACAAAAAAATAGCAACAATGAAACTGACTAAGAAAGAAGTAAGAAAATGGCAGACAAACAAAAAAGTACTCGAACTTTGGAATAGAAGGAGGTTTGAAGGTAGGTGGGAAATGTAAAGAAACTTTTCTCCCCTTAACTTAAAAAGGTGAGACCTCCAGTGACTAAAACAATAAAACATGACCCGCTGTAACTTGATCCCCTCTCTTAACTGAGGAGATTTCCCCCCCTATTTTTACGTTGAAAGTGTCACATGCCCACCACAGGACCCCAAGATCAGATGTGACAACTGCTGTCACAGCCCCTGGGAAAAGGTTAAATATATTGGTAAACATTTTTAAAAAGAAGCTAATATCTGTTTATAGCCTTTTGCTTAGTTCTTAATAGAAAGATACTTTAACATTTCCTTTTATTAAAAAATATATTTAAATATTTTATCTAGATAATTTCATCACTTATAAGTGATTCATTTCATTATTATAACAATTCCTAATGTTTAGGGGCAGATGTTAAATGATTTTATATTACATTTGTAAAGATTTTGTTACATTTCCTCCATTGTCTTGTATGTTCTTAAGCTATCAAAGCACAATGACTGGCAAATAATGCTAGTGTAATCAGTAAGGACACTTTATTGCTTAAACATTAATTTTTGATTGGAAGTATATTTGAAGGCATGTAACTTAATCACTGTTAGTAATGACTTAAACTAATATGAAATTCAAAGATTATAATCTTTTAGTTTTAGTACAGTTATGTTTCATAAGTAGAATAAACTATGCAAAAGAAAAAAAAATCGGGCAGATATCGCAAATGATTATTTTCAATGAACTGGATAATTTAAAAAAAGAGTAGCTGGCTTCGACGACTAGCTTAGTCATTTTTCAAAATTATCTCGTACAACGTATAATTTTAATGGTAATCTAACTGAATGCACAGCGCAATTGTATTTAAATATTCTAATTCTTCACCCTGTCCTCCAATCCTAACACTTAAATTAGTTTTAAACAATATATTAATCAACTTTTTTCACGTCTCGCTGTTGCCTGTGGTTTTGCTCTTGTAAAAATACTTTGACTAGGATTTTAACTATTTTCATGAGATGTCCATGAACAATATTGTCAAAGTACTTTATGAGTTGAATTTCAGTAATTATTTAAAACCTGCCTAGAAGCCATTAAATCCCACAAATAACTGAGAGTATGAGATAGGGACATGTTAGCACAGTAGGCAGCAGATGTATTAAAATTATTTTAACCTCTATCGTGAAATAAGCGATTTCCACCTCTATTGTGAAAAAAAAAGCTCATCACAACGCTTCATTACATGCTGTACTACTTCCTCACACACATCCCAAGCTCTAACTTGAGCAATGTATAGTATATACATGCTATTGCGTAAAAAAGGCAAGCTTCATTATTACGACTTTTGATTAGAATTTTTAAAGCTGTTTTAGAAAGGATCAAAATTAAATTTAGATAATTATTTCCTAACTAAGTTTTTCTATAAAAATAGAAAATTATTCTAAATAAATAATCAACATATAACTATCCAACCATACTTTTATCAATACATAATTTAATACTTAAGACAATCTAACAAAATGAATAATAACTATAAAGTAGTAATAGATAAAGAAATATCATGATATCAAAGGTTTAACTGTAGATAATTACTGAATACTTTTTTATAGAAAAGAACATAAAAACTTTATACACAATAGAGTTTCTCACACAATAATAAAAATAATATGATTGATATTATGTAAATTATACCTCTGCAATCCATAAAAGTCCTTTCCTAAGTAACTCAAGAGAAGAACAATCTTCTTGGGTTTGCGAACTCTGTTAGAATTTTCAAATACTTTGTTCAGAACCTGCATTAAGAATAATTTTACTACATTAGAAGGTGAATCTTAAGGATCAACACACAATATAAATTCATGAAAACTCCCCTGAAACTCAATTTTTATACATATTCTTTCTACCAATAAGAATTCAGATTGTATAAAAGCGATTTGGTATTGTTCTAGAAGAAATGTTACTTGTTTTCAGACTACAACCCGTTGAATCCATATGGTTTTAGAAACTTGAATGACGCTAAATATTTCAGACTTTAATTGCATAAAAATAAAGACACACTTATTAAAATTAACTGTTACAACTAATAACTGTTTGTAATTTAAAAATCTTTTACAAGCTGTTGGTTGAAGAATTGTATTGGCTTAATTTTGCGAGAAAATATTAATAGAGAATCTAAAATATTGCAAGCACACATCTCCAATTCTAATTGTATAAAATCATCATGATCTGGTGGTGGCCTTATATTTTGGCCTTATATTATGTATCGAACGATAGTGCCAAATTGAGAAAATATCCATCAGTTTATTTGTTATTGTTATGTATGCAACCTGCTTATACCAGCAAGCCTGCCTGAAATCAATCAAATTTTTCAGACAGAAGGCACATTTCTTGTTTTCTCAGTTACACGATCTATGATCAAGAATAAGAGTTTAGCCACACAAGTCACAACCGTTTTATAAGAGAGGTCCCAATCGTACACAGGTCGTAATTTTGACCTGAACAAGAGAACCATCAATCTCCAATTCAGAACCCCAAGAAGTATTGATTTGTTATGGGAACTTGATGACTCCCTAAATGTTCATTTTACATATTTCACCATATCTCGAGAACTTTTTGCAAATTGCAAAATTTTTGTACACAATTATAAAATTTGTTTATCCCAAGATAATTCAATTAAAATTTTTTTGGTAAAATTATTAGTTTTTAGTATTTATTCAAAAATTACAGAAAAAAATTAAAATTATATATATTTAGTAAAAGTTATATTTTGCATGGAATTATCTTTGGATAAATGAATAAGATTGTATGCAAAAGTTTTTCAATTTGCTTAAAAAAGTTCTCAAGATATGATGAAATGCAAAAAAAGTATGACACCAGAAGGGGTCAGAAATCAGAATCCAGAAAAATGAGGTATGTTTATTTTCAGAAAGTATGTTTTTTATATGATTTTGTACTTTAAACTAACATCTACACTATAAGAAGTAGCCATATCAAACTCTTAAGTTTAGAACACAAAGTAATAGGTACAAAAAATCACACTTGAAAATAATTGTTGATTTTAAATTATACATATTTCCATTCATATCCTCTTAATTTGAATATTTTTTCATCAACATTATAAACAATTTTAAAAATAAAATATGGTTTTTATTTTTAAAACTGAAGAGAAAAAGTCAATTAAAGCTCTTATGTTTTGAACACAAAGTTTCAAGCAATAAAAAAAAAAATTAGCTAGAAAATAAAATATGGTTTTATGAAAATGAGAAACATTTGGATATAAGTAAAAAAGTTTGTGACAGTAATAAAGTTTGTAAATTATTTTAAGTACTCTTTGACTGAAAAGAGGTAGCCAATTTAATTTCTTGAATTTCGAACACAAACAAGAAAAGCTAATGGTACAAAAATAAATAAAAAGACTAAAAACCAACATTATAAGTCTACTATTTAAAACAATAAGTTCAATATAATAGTGTGTAAATAAAGTCATGAAAATCTACCAAAAGCATTGGAGGTATATATATGAAATGATAAAAACTTAAAAGATGAGGGATACTAAACCAAGTAATGAAGTAAAAACCAATTACAACAATGCAATAATCATTAACTAATTTAATCATACAATAAAGTGAAAAACTTCTATATCAAAATTTTATATATTTAATTTATATTATCTTCATATTCAACACAACTTTTTGAATTAGCATTTATAATTACCTGTTACGGAATATCACATCTTTTTAGCAACGAATTCAAGAAAAAACTCTCTTCTTACAAGAATCGTCATATTGGATTTTAAAACTGCACTAATATGAAACGTGGAAATGGATTTTTAAAATTCAAAAATACGAATTGTGATAATGAATTTATAGTTAACGTGAATACAAAACCCAATGTGTAGTTTTTAAATCACATATAAATACGAAAATCGTTATTTGATACTACAACCACGAGAATACAAATCGTGACATTGGATTTTAAAAACGCAAAAATACAAATCGTGATATTAAACCTGTGAACGAGAATCGTGATGTACAATTCTTAAATTGTTTGAATACGAATCGCAATGCGTAACTTTTAAATCAATCAGATAAATAAGAAAATTGATGTTTGATATAAAAATCGCATCGATTAGAATCGTGATATTAGCAAATTCCGGCGAAACTAAAAAATTCACCAAACAAAAAGAATCAAATAGGAGAAAAATTAAATGAATATTAACGTTTCATTAAAGGGAATTGGCATACTCTTTAAAATTCTGTTGGATAAGTTTTTAATTCGCGGAAGTTCGTGAGCCAATGGTTCTTGAGATACGCTGAATTCTGCAAATATTCGCAAAAAGGTCAAGGGCTCTGCTTCTAGTTTTTAGATATGGAAGAATGATACGAAATACCCAGAACTCCGGACTACACCGGGATTACAATCACCCTTAAACAAATTAACAATAAATACTACACAGCTATAAAAAATTCTACAAAAAGTAACCTCATTATCAGTTTTCAATTTTTTTGAAACTTCAGCATCTTCACTATGAGAATCTTCATTCTGTCTTTTAGTTGAATCCATATTGTTATGGAGAACCAAATTCAGCTTTTGAGAACAACAAGAAAATCGATAGCATTTATTGAGGCCTGAAATATCAAAAATTTACGCATGCATATCAAGCAGAGTTGAAATTAAGAAAATAAAGTCAGTGGTAATAAAGTCCAGTAACTAAAATATATTATTAGCCCATACTCATTTTCACAAGTTTTATTTATTTTCAATATTTAAATGTTATATCATTTATCTAAAATGTTAAAGGATGGTGTTTTCTACACTTAGGGAACGCTGCAAGCTCCATGCTGCCTATATTTCTGGGTTACTGTTTCCAGTGTATTTTAAAGTCATTTGGCTCACAATGTGATGATTGTGTTTTGAGATTTTTGCAAACAGTGTATTTGATTGCTTATTACTTATGTTTACAATGCAAAAGGTGCTAACACTGACGTAAGATGGTGCACAGCTTGCAACAAGAACAAACAGTAGGTAATAAACAAATGGAGAGAGGCCAAATCTGGACTGCAAAAAAAGGTGAGTTATTCAAAATCTAGCAACCATGTCACCTTTTTTAACAATATATCTATAAAAAACTGAAACAAATTTTCCCTTCAAACTCACCAGAATTACTTAATAACATTAATCTTATGAAATACGGCAAAATTTGAGCTCAGAAATTATCTAATTTACTTCTTTTATTAAAAACAAAATTATCTGTCTGAAAATATCACCTCACAGAATAAGTTGTAGTAAGCAGTTGCAAACTTTTCTAACCGGAACTGGAGCAGGTATTAAGCTCAAAATTGTTATTGTTTACATTCATATTAAAAACACCATCCATAAAGTGAAATTAAATGAAAAATTTTAATACAGAGAAAATATAATGCCATATATACAGTAAAACATGAAATTTTTTGACAAATACAGAAATTAAAACATGAAACTGAAAGTCGAAAAACTACAGACATTGATTGCTGGTCCTAATAAGATTTTAGTGGTCTCAGACCAATGTAACTTTTAATCACCGTTAAACATAAATAGCTATTTAATAACACAACATTAAAAAGTAGGTATGCTTTTAATATTATATAAATGAACAAGGTTTTTACTGAGTCTAAGACCTTTGAAGAAAAAACAGGATTGTAAAAATTATAACTAATTTTGCTTTAAAATTTTGCCTGCAAGTTGCATCTTTTAATTTATAATTTCTTTATGACACATTGACTGCTTCTGAAACAAGCAAATTTTTTTCCCCATTCAAAATCATAAATATTGTGAAAACCTTATATGCAAAAATAAACTATTGGCATAAATTTCATTACCATTCAAAAGTATTAATTATGAGAATAAAGGTAGCGATCATGTAAAGTAAGAATGTGGTGACTGAAATTTATCTATATCCTAATGATTTCAAAACAATTTTCATAAATTCTTTTACTTTAATATTCATTTAAAAAAAAAAAAATGATCATTATTGTAAATTGAACCTGCGAAATCTGTCTCTTAAAACAACAAAGTAGTACTAGATTTTTTTGTAGTTATTTAGTTAGGTTAATATAAGTCAAATAATGAGTTAAGTTTGGGTTTAGTTAATTTTGTATTTATTTAGTAAGTTCCAGCCTATTCAGTTAAATCCTTTCAGTTCATAATTAACAACAAAAACCACTGGGTTTGGCGTGCTTACAATTTCCAGACAAACATTTTTATTTCATTCTTTAATTTGAAATACCAAGTATTCTATAAACTACTGATTGCATGTTTTGTAATAATATTGTGTAAAAAAATTAGGAACATTAAAATTCAAGAGTAAACTTGTGGCAATGAGTACACAATAATAGTCGCAAAACCACATGGAATATTAATGAAATTTGAGCAAAATAAAGCAAACAAGAGGGGATATTTTTGTATTCTGATCTGCTGGACTACCTACAATCGCCACGGCACCGAATAGATTTTAAAAGTGCAAACATTTAAAAAAAAAAAGGTTTGACTGAGGGTGATACTATAAGTCATACTCTTTGAGTTAACCCATAAGTTGCCAAGATATGGCCAATGTTACGCTATAGATCACAATACGAAACATATTCAATAATTGAATGGTAATTATTTAAGTCATGATTCGTTTTAAGATACATGAAATGATGGGCAATTTAAAATTCGTTAGAAATAAATACCAGATATTTGATAGAAAAACCACATGAATTTATGATAGAGTTGCATGAATTAAACATATAAAAAAGAAATTGTTCAAATACCCAATGTGAAATTCTCCTGCTATAATACTATATTTAAAACATTGTGCATTAATAATACTATATGGAATAAGCGAAGGCTGTTATTTTAAAAATTTGTTCTGAAAAGTCCAGGTTTTACAATTGATTATAATTCTTGATCTGAGAGAAATTTTGATTAATTTAATATTTAAAATGAAATTTTCCAGATTGTAAAAGTAATATCACTCCAGAGCAGTTAGATGCAAAAAAGAAATAAATGAAAGATATAAAAATTTCGTTTAAACTATGTTTTATTAATTGTTTAATTATTTTTTATTATTTGCTTTTGCTTAAACTATATTTTATTACACGTTTCCTTACGGTGGGTTGTAAGAAACACAATTACCATTATTACTAAAGCCTCACCGGAGTAAATAATACTTGATTATTTTCTTACTGCCCCCAAAACAGATAACTACTTAACTTAAAAGAGAAAGAAAACTATCATAATTGAAACGGTCTTTTGGAAAGAAAATTAAGTAGCTAAAATATTTAGACTACCTTTTCGACTACACCGGAAAAAATAAAAAATTTAACATAAAATATTAAGAGCAAAATTGATTGGAAGCAATAATATGAGATTTTTAAAAAGGAACATATGATCTACAAACCACATATAAAACGTGTAATGAGCATAACCACAAAAGACATACATCTATAAACAAGTAAAATGGATCAGTTAAATGGTAATGATGTCAATTTCAATCGGCAAAATCTGAAAAAATTGTTAGGCTTCTTTCTGTCGTTTCAAAGCGATAAAATGTTAAATTTTTTTAATCAATTCAAAAAACCGTTTCAACAGTTTAAAAAATCTTGTATTTACGAACTTTTATGAATAGACAAATCATTCCAGTTATTTAGAAACAGATTTTTTGACTTAAGGCTTACATCGAAGAAAATAGAGTTCATATTTATCTTTACAGTTAAGGCTGTTGCTTGGGTGCCCGACTTTTTAATAAATAGAGGCATTTGATTGGTCAATAGCACCATCGCTTTTATCTCGTTTTTTCAGGTTTACTAG
This sequence comes from Parasteatoda tepidariorum, assembly GCF_982258835.1. Taxonomy (NCBI): domain Eukaryota; kingdom Metazoa; phylum Arthropoda; class Arachnida; order Araneae; family Theridiidae; genus Parasteatoda; species Parasteatoda tepidariorum. Next base: position 66,496,887 of record NC_141764.1, read on the forward strand.
AATGGCCGTTTTAGCATTTATGTCTGGCGCAATTTTAATAGTACGCAATCTCGGTTTGATAATTTATTCAACTCAATTGAAGTACTTCGTAGACAAAGAATATAGAAGCTAGTATCCCCTCATTCATACTCATAGATATAAGGAACCCGTAAGAGGGAATGAAGGCCCTAACTTCCCGGTGGCAACGAAAAATGGGTTACCTTTTTCAATCATCATGGCGACTTTTTCGATCTGTTAAATCGCCACATCGCCAGTGTTCGTGTGCATATTTGTGATGGCTTGTTAAATTCACTTGCGGAAATTTTACAGCATGGAATAGATATCTAATCTGTTGTGATAAGTAAAAATTATTTGTATGGTAATTTATATATTCATTTTATTTATTTTTAACTAATTGAATTTGAAAACATTGCATAAATGTTAATATATTACGCTCTATAACACGTAAACATCATTCATGTGTTATTTTCCAATGAGAATGAATTTTAAAATGCATTTATAACTCCACTCTACTAGAAAATTATTTTTATATGTTTAGCAAAAATTGATTGAGCATTATTGTCTAAAAAATTTGTTAAATAATTTTTGCGGCGGAAAAGTTCTGATAACCTATTAAGGCTTGGTTTCTTAGGACAGGACGCCGTCAGCTGGAAATCAGCGTTAACCTCTGATTGGTCTATTTGTGAGTTTGATAGTATACGTCATCGAACGCTCATCTTGAACTACAATTGCCGTCCAACTCAACTGCAGTTGGATTACAACGTGACGTTAACCACAGAAGCAATGGCGGACAACATCCAACAGCGCATTGAAATCAGCCAAGATTTTGATTTTGACATTAAACATAGCTTCTTCATTAAACATAGCACTCTTCATTTAGCTCAGCTGCAATATGTTTTTTCTTGGACAAAGTCATTATTTGTTCTCTAAAACACTGGTCGACAATAACAAAATCAATACAAATTCAAAATAAATATTTGTTTACGTTATTAACGCATGCGCAATGAGAGAAAATGTCTGCGTTGGACCGACTGCTCACGCTGAGCTAACAAAAAAGTATTTTTATGGCGTCAGCTCTACGTCAACTTTCCGCTGACGCCCAGATAAGGCGCTAGTTCTAAGAAACCAGGCCTTGAGCTAACAAACCAGTATTTTGTTGGCGTCAGCGGGACGTTGACGTCACGCTGACGCCCAGATAAGGCGCTTGTCCTAAGAAACCAGACCTTTAATGTTTTCATATTTATTCTAACGTAAATGTTTGATCATTAGGAATGTTTCAGCAAAATCTGCGGTAATATTCGTGATCGCAACACTCGAATACGCCATCTGGGGAGAGACCGGTTTCATGCCTTTAGCCCTTCTCCCTCCCCTCTCCTCCTCTTTTCAGTTGTATAGGAATGTACTACGATATTTTCCCCTTTCTTAATATTTTTCCTTTTTATTTAATAAAAATATTTTTTAAAATTTCCATGATACTTTTCTTTAGAACTATGTTTAATGTAGTTTTTAGTTCCATATAGTTTTTCAAGTTAGAAGATTTTAATTTATATGAAAATCAAGAGAGAAACTAACGAACTTCCTTCCTCTATGACTTTCCTCACGCTAATGGGGAAAGCATGTGAAGTGTTGCCATAGGAAAAGAGTTCTGCTCTACGCCACCTGCAGCCCATTTCGATCACCAATAGTGAAAATGAGCTGGCATAAATTTTAGGAAATTGTATAGTCTGGAAATCATATAATAATATTGTTGTTGACGTATGCTTGTTTGAATGTACGTCAATTGTTCTTGCTTTCCAGTGGCGCCATCTATGGCCAAGAATTTGTGTATAATAATAAATTAACTTATATGGAAACAAATGCTTGTGTTTTGTGCTGTTTGTCATTAAAATTTTGGAAGGATGATACTAAAATTTATATTATGTATAGCTTATAATAAGGAATATTAAAATATGAAGGTTGCATTTCTTAGGATAGTTGTATTAAAAAAAAATAGTGATTAAAGTTATGAGTATTTTAGATCTACAATTCATCTTTATTTATTTCTAAATTTCATAGTAACTATCGTAGGAATTGTATGCCTTGCATTCGAAATTGATAGATGAGATTAATTTATTCAAAATAAATTAGTTAACTCTGTAAATGAGTAACATCATATTAGGATTTTTGTCACTGTGAGAAATTTATTTCTTTTGATATGGTTACTTTTTAATAGTATTGTTAATGTTACTTTTTGTTTCTCTAGTGGTTCATGATTCATATATAGGATTATAGGAAAGACTGGACGCATGTCTGTGTACCTCATACAGTTGGCTGATTGTGGAAAAGATAAACTTGACGAAACAATGGCTAGAAAACTTTCTATTTCGATAGTTTATTAGACTTTCTATATAAATGTTTTTAAAATGGTTTTCTTTTTATTGTTCTTTCCAAGTTCAGCATAACAACTAAAGCTAATTTACAAACTTAATTAGATGTTAATTAATTTCTAGGGTGAGTCATTCTTTAACATTTTCAAGTACTTATAAGTTTAAGAATGTTCCAAAAAACTTATTACTACATTAGCTATATTATACCGCAATTAATATTGCATTAATGACATCAATGAAAGTTAAGGGACATTTTTTACAGACTATCGAAACTGATAAGTTCCCATTTTTGGGTAAAAGATTACAGTTTTATCAAAATATTTTTAGTTTAATTTTGATCTTTAAAAATATGAAGGTTTTCTGTAATGCATATATAATCAGCTTTACTTCTAGAATTTTTAGAATAATTATACTATCGATTATTTTTAATTTCACCTTTACATGGATATATTTATAAGCACTAGGAAATTTTATTATTCTCCCTTTGTTATTTGTGTGCATGTCATGCAACGTGCCAAAGTTCTGATTTTCATAACTATACAAAATTTAATCTGCAGTTTAGGAGTAATGTTAAAATAATTGTGTCTGATTTATGAAAAATTAAGTTTTGTTTTTAAAATACATGATTAAAGGATCAAGTCATTGATAATAATTTAAATTCTTTAACTCTTGTAATGCACATTCATATACTGTTTCTCTGGTTCATTTCAATTAATGCTAAAAATGTAATTCTATTAAAATTGATTAAGTAGTAACTTACAATTCTATTATAAATTATAGTAAAATGCAGTTCATTAGTCAAATAAATTTATTGTAGGGTAAAAGTACAGTTTATTAAAAGTAAATTTAATTTTGGGTATGAAAAGAAAAAAGCACTGATAATGTATCAAACAGATGCATTATCTTATGTCTGATGTTTAAGTTATGAATTATTTTCACAGCGTGCCTATAAACTCCTCTCATATAGCATTTTTTTATGTTACCATTTTTGGATAATGAGCTTTAGTTTCAGGATAAAAGTTTTAAAAATTGTGTTTTATGAAAGTTTAATTTGTGTTTTTAACTGAGTGAAAGATAGTTATTGTGACATCTATAAGAACAGATGTCAGTACACACATTTGCACTAAACATTTCACACAGCTGCCAACTCTACTGGATTTTACCAGTTTCTCCTGATCTACTGGTTTAATAAAAATTCTTCTAGATTTTGTACATTTAAGAAAATTTAGTAAGTCTTCTAAAACAAAATCAAGATTGAAATAGTATTTTTTTATGGATTATTTCCTGCTTGAATATTTAAATAAGTATTACTAATACATAAGGAAGCGAACCTCATTTTTAGAAATCAGGTCAAAACTTTTTTTTCATCTAAAATGTTCAGTTCATTCAGAATTTTCTTTTTCAATAAATTAATAAAATCTTTTAAATATCTTTGATGAATTAAATGACTATTAATATTCAAAATGAGTAAACATAACTCATAAAAATTCAAGCATGTTTAATATCAATTTTAACTGGAAAATATTGCAGTTTTTCTATTTCGATGACTAGAAAAATCTCTAAAATTCCCTTTGTGTAAAATATTTAGTACATTCTGCAACAATTATCATGAAATTTATATTATTTCATAAAACCTACTGGATTTTTTCCTACCCGTGTTGCCTGCTATTTATTCACAATTTTTCAGAGGAGAGTTTCGTCAATTTGAAATATAGTTATTAAGGTGTACTTACTTATGTATATGTAACTTTTTCTTTCGTATGCTAGAAATTTATTTAAAGTTGAAAATCTATGCAATGAAACTCTATAAACCACATTCACTTTTACAGGTATAAACAATAAAAATTGCAGTTAAAAATTTCTGTAATAAAGCAAGAATAATGAACTTTTTTCATAATTTGTTTAATTATTTCGGCAATTTAGTTCAGGACGATATTTAGGTAAATGTATTTCCTTAAATATCTTTGTATTTTTAAGTAGTTAGAATTTCAAAGGTTAAGCAAACTAAAAATTGATGAATTTATTGTGTTATATTAGCTCTTATGCTCTCGAAAATTTCAATTTTTTTTTCTGTAGATGCTTAGGTGTATATTTGTGTGTCTTAAGTATTTGAATCTAAAAATTATGTTAAGCATTTTATGCTTCTCTGTCGCAGACTAATAATACTGTCATGCTTAGTAAGTTTAAAGATATGTTTAATGTTCTGTATGACAAAAAATTCTATTAAAAGCAAAGACACATGTTTAAAGTTTTTTTAATATATTGTTTTATAACGCCTAAGTTTATTAACGCCTTATGTGAACGCCTAAGTTTATTAACTTAGGCGTTCACAACTTTAAAATATTACTTAGAGGCTTAATAGTAATTTTTTTCTAATTAAAATTATTCGTAGGCTTTGAATGAATGACAAATATTATTCTGAATTTTTGTTTTATTTTCAATTGCACTTCATTTGCGAATTTTTTTTTTACTGATTTAATTTTTTTCTCCTTTGAAAACCCAGGCAAAATTTAATAATTTTCTCCTTTCTTCTAAACTAGTCTCTTTAAGCAAGTGAAAGATAACGTTAAAAATTAAAATAGATTTTCATCTAGAATTATTGGTTGAATTGTGTTAAACTTCCATTTTTAAATTAGATGTTTCTTGCATTGGGTAGATTTACATAATCAGTTTTTTCCAGCCTGAATAGAGCTTACCAATCCTAGTACTATTTGAATATAATTCCCATGTTTGAAGAAACTACTACTAAATAATAATTTTTAAAACCGTTCTATGAAGGAAAGAATTCTTTTGTGCAAAATTCTTATTTATATTTGTTATTTGTATCTAAAACTATTGTTTGCATGCTTATTAATACATTTATTTGAGATTATGAATTTAGCTGAAGTGTATTTAAGTTAAGTCTTATCAAAAGCGTGATGTCTTTCTGCTGAAATTTCAGAAAAATGGAAAGCTGTGACAACTGTTTTAAATTGTTCATATAACCAGAAGTAACTTTGACTTCTCTTTCATTTATTATAGCTTCGTACTTAAAAAGCTTTTATTGGAGTAAAAATTCATACCCAATGCAGCCACAAGCAGTTGATTACAGTATCTTTGCACAATAAATAAATAAAATTAGTAAAGATATTTGCATTTTTTTGTAAATAATGCTTGAAATATTTCATAAAAATATCTGCTGAGATATGCTTTGAGTTATCACTTTTAAAGTATGAAAACAGTGTGTAAATTTCAATTTGCGATATCTATCAATTTAAAATTCTACACTTTTAAATTTTATTAATTTTTATTAAAATTTTTCGGATTAATTTTCTATACTATTTTCCTTATCAATATTAAGTAAATTTTTTAAATGCTTGAACTTCAGGTAATGAAATAATTTGGGAAATTCTACACAAAATGCAATCAGATCCATTAAAATGGAACAATTGCTCAGCAATGACTCTACTCGGACCAATTTCTTTGTTTTTGAGCAATTAACAACTAGAACATTTTTTAGAAGAACATAAAATACTTATAAAAAAAATGCAATATACTCAGAAAATAAAGGTTTTACTTTTTTTATGGTTCATTTCAATAAAAATATTTTTTCTGTTGTAAAATAATGGATGTGGAATTTTTTAAAGTAACTTAGAAATAAATGTTAATATTAGATTAAACAATAGGCCATGCATTTTATGGAAAATTGTATAACCCTACATTTCCGGTGCATGCATTTTACCTCTACGAATACGGTCGAGAATGAAAATAATAAATTAAAGAAACCGTAAAATACAAATTAAGCTTCCCGAAAATTTATATGAGCGGATGGGAAAGGGTAAGAAAAAAAAAATCGCTAAGTGTTCTGCTGCCCAGGCCTCCCCGTAACACATTTTATCTTGTCTGAGACTTACCGGGCAGGACCTGTTTCAAGCTCCCCTGTTGGTGCTAGACTTTCTCAAAGTGAACGAGCTCATGGACTTGATCTAGCTCTGCTGGTCATGGGGATGAGAACAACAACAACAAAAAAATCAATTTGGATTATACTTTTTAAGTCTTAATAGATGAATAACTCTAAATAAATTATACTTGATATTAAATATATAAATAAGAATTTATTTACTTAAGGTACTTTTTTCTTTTATATTCCTTAATAATGTTTAATTTTTATACGAATATAAAAAGTTTCCAATCATTGAGCCTGAAAAAATAATTGATATAAAAGTTTATAGCATCGTTTTTAAGTATGCTAAAATAAAAGGCGTACACTCGCCGTTAGTACTTAATAATTTTGATTATCTAAATTTTTTCTTAATAAGAATGCTCTGGAGTGATCCATCTATGAATGTTCGTACAAATATTGTAAAAAGTTTGAAATGTTTCGAGCCTGAAAAAAACTGAGAAATTTTGCCAGCATCGGCAATAATTAACGCGATGTTGGTGCGATTGAGTATAAGTAATAAGGCATGTTGATGTAAGTATAAGTAAAGGCATTCATGGCAGGTTGAGAAACCATAGTAAGCCTCAATTTTGATGTTTTGTCTTATAAAATTAACAATAAAATAATAAAAAAAGCAGACTACAGCAAAGTTTCGCATTAATTAGTTAGAGTAAAAGCTTAAGATTAACGTAATTCCCAATCCAAGTATTGTATACACAAAAATGCTACTTTTAAGCGTATTTTTAAATATTCTATTTCCTATGAAGTTAAATATAACAAATAATACTTTAACTTAATTCAGTTGTGATTGAAAAATAGAGTAAATTATCTTGAAATACAATAGAAGAACTGTATTTACATAAATTTGTCTAGTCTTGTATTTAGGGAAATAATCTCTTTGCACAATCAGAATGTAAAAAAGTTAAATACAGTTTTTTTCAATCATAACTCATTTCCGAACAGTTTTGAGAAAATAAGATATTTTATCACATACATTTATTATTTAACCGTATAATTATTCGATATGGAATTCCTTAAAAGCTAAAAGAATAAAATTCCTCATCTACCACTTAATATTGTTATGCATTTGACGCAATCCAGTCTTACAAAGTCGGAACGAAATTTTTAAAAGTTATTTGATGATGAAATAAAATAGTTTCAAGCACCACCATTCACTGAAATTTAAAAAAATCGTACGCCGTATTTTACATTAATTAGTAGTAAAAAAAGTTTATATCGTATGAAATGGAATTTATTAGTTAAAAATTCTAAGAAAATTCATCATAGTCTAACAAGTTTTATCAAGAAATTAATCCTTGAAACAAATCAGAATATAAATTTTGAATTCGATAATGCTGTAAGTTAGTTAAAATTATAAAAGAAAAAAAAATCAATATTGAACTTTTGATTTTGACAAAGGTGTCTTTTGTTGCATTGTTAAATTTAAACTTTTATTTTGCTAAATTACATATAAATTATCTAAATTTTTAATACATAAAAAATATAATTTTAGAGATTTAAAGAAAGAATTAAAAAAAAAAAAAAAAAGAAAAATCGAAAGTTTTGGAAAAAATTTTGGGTTATGGCACGTGCCTACCGTAAATGACAGAAATTGGTGATTGTTAACTTCCACCGGTGAATGTTGACAGTAAAACATAGTCGCTTTAGTAAATGTCCGAATTATATACTAGCTCTAGTTAAGTGACACTACCTGATATACATTTGCCCGGTATGCCCTATATCAATGCATTTTAAAGGTTCAGTGCCACTGCCCGATATGTCTTAAATCGATGTTTTTTTAAGGTCAAATGCCACTGCACAATATGCATTTAATCGGTTCTCCGAACATTGGTGTTTCTCCCAATCTATCCCAAGATATTAAAATAACGAATAAATAAAATAATATCAACGAATAAAGTAATATCGAATCGGATTTAACAAATATTTCGACATTCACCAAAGCGATATGTGATTGTAGACAATCAACGGTGAAAATCGACATTCTCTTGATTCCAGTTATTAATCGTAACAATTATGCTGTAAAATATTTGTCAGAATGAAAAAGTAGTTATGAAAAGTACTACACTATGTTAAAAAAAATTATTACAACTAACCCATTTTCACCCTGCACGAACGAATCTGTCAATTGCAAAGTACCATAGTTTTTGCATGGTTCCTACGAACTTTCGAATGTAGTTAAAAATTACCAGTAATACTTACGTTTTGTATTCTTTCGCTAAAAAATTGTATTTGAATTATTATGCATTTTTTTAAAAAAAAATCTTTAAATAATACTTACAATAACATTTACATGAATGTGATAATCGTGAAATGATTTAAATTAAGAACCATCTAAACTTTTTAAATTGCTAATAAAAAATTATATTTTAGGATTTTAAAAAATGACTTTGAAAAATTACATGCTTACTACGCCTATGCTTAAACGAGAAAAAGAAACAAGAAAATTATAAAAATCTGATAATTTAATTTCAGTCACGTATAGCATGTATGTCAAAATCATAAAAGACCAGTTTGTATGTCATAGACTAAATGAGGATGTAAGGTGATTATTTGGATTGCTAGATTTATTAGTTTGATTATTTGGATTGCTAGATCTATTAGTTTGATTAATTGGATTGTTGCTATTTTTCTAATTAATTTTAAATCCATTTATGCTGTGATTATCCTCAACAGTGATTCCTAAGATTTTGATGAAATTCTGACTGAGACATTTATTTGCGACACCAAAACATGAAGTTTTTAATCAAATTTTGACTTCATGCGCCACAAGCATTTTTAAAATATGTGAACAGAGTGTTCCGTTTCCTCGTTCTTAATATAAATTGTTTAAGAATTTATTAAAAATTTAGCACGCAATTATAGTTGGCAGGCTAATATTTAAGCGAGGAAGTAATACAAAGATAGTTGGGAACTAATGAATCCTTAGTTATGAAGAAGAGATGAAAAAACGGCAAAACCAATTTGATTGCCTAATGATTCTTAGATATAGTTCCGCTGATCTCCTTTCAGTTTCACCCGAAAATCAAATATGTTTCGTATCCCAACTGGGATTCGCTAGTTTTCAGAGATATTGTTTTTTTTTCGCTTAAATGTTAATATGCATGAAATTTATTTGCGGCCTCTGTCTATAATTTTTTTTAAGTATAATTTTGACTATAATTTTTTTCCTTCTTTAGAAGAAGATAAAAAGCTGAAACGTCAAAACAACGAATTTTCGAAGAACCTTTCTTTTTCTGAAAAGGCTAACATTAACACACACAAGATAACATTTAAAGATTTAGATTAATAATAAGAATAATGTGCTTTTACATTCAGTTAAAAAATAAACTAAGCTGAAAATATCATTTAAAAGAAAAGTTTGTAGCTTTACGAACAAAATTAATGTCAGATTTAAAATCCCCACACTTGACGTAGGTAAGATGAAGCACTTATATAAATGCAACAAAAAAATTTTTCTCCATATTTATATCGTATTAATAATACAAAGGAATTTGAAAATAATTTTGCAACTGGTAAAAAAAAATATTATAAAATAAATATTGCACAAATGAAATACAATATAAATCTGTGCCTTCCTACAGAAGCAGTTTTATGCATGATAAAGCAATATTGTTATGATAACAATTTGACAATATGCTTCTAGATTAGAAAAAGAAGATAGCCTATTTAATCGTTTTTCTACAAAACTACTTTTATAAAAGAGTTTCTGTGTCATTATACTAGAGTAATATTGTTTGTCAAACAAAAAGGAGTGTTTGCTTTATTCGCAACTTGTTTGCGCAAGTTTTTTTGCCCTTCTTACTTTGGGAAATCACTGAATTTTTTTTATTTTTTAAAAGGGGATTGTTAGCATCATGTAATAGAAATAAAGTTGGAACGCTGTTAGATAAACAAGGAAAGATATTTGTTATAAAATCACCACGGAACAAAAGAAAAAGGAACAACATTTTATATTCTTATGCCTACTCAGAGAAAAAAGTATGATCAAAAATACCAGAATATGATAAAATTTACTGTAATTCTGGCTTTGTGGGCATAGCAAAAATTTCAGCAATTTCATCGTTAAGTTTTGGTAATACTTTTGGCAAAATAAACAATAAAATATGGTTTTATAAGGTGAGATAAAATTTGGAAATCGTGGTAAAATTTGGTAATTTTGTCATAAAAGGATAGTATTAAAATTGTTCATTCGGTTAAATTTACTTATCAGTTTTGTATTTTTTACTAAGTGTGTGGTGATAAAAAATAAAATTTTGAAATGCAATAAAAAATACAATGGCGCCCCTCTGGCCCCCTCAAGTTTGGGACCCTCAATGTTAATTTTACTCTTAGCGTATTTCGCCATTTTAAAGCAACATAAAAAACATTTGCACGTAATTATGAAATTCGTTTATCCAAAAATAAATAATTCCAAAAAAACATGATCCCCATAGTTTGGTCAGGATGGTGCCTCTTAGGCCCCCCTCCCCAAGTTTAGGACCCTCAATGTTAATTTTACTTTTAGCGTATTTCGCCATAGCTCAATAACTTTTAAAGCAATTTTAAAAACATTTGCCCATAATTGTGAAATTCATTTAAACAAAATTAATTCCATGCAAAAAATAACTTTTAGTAAATATCTATTATTTTTTATTTTTTTATTTAATAACACTCAAAATTTTTTTGAATAGTAAGGTATAAAGTTTTTGCTTCATTTTAATGAATGTATTTTTACTTGACAGAATTCAAAATTTAGGACTAAGTATACAAAATATGTTTTTATTCTGATAAAGTGCGTTTTTGTGTCTGATTTTCTAACTTAAAATATCGTCTGCTCTAATTAATTACCATATTTCATTCCCCCCCTCCGAACCTGAGTTCTAGATCATAAAGATCCAATCATCAGATCAAAAGTTATTCAGGGTGATCTGTTTTTTTTTTTGTGCACTGTACTTTTGATTTTTCCTGAAGATGTATAAGATGAGGATGAAATAACAGTATTTTTTTTGAATACTCAATTCTCTGGAATATCGTTTTGTTTGTACTTGAAAACTATTATGTCTTTTAAAATTATTTTATACCTCGTTAACAGTTTCACTTGTCACTAGATTATACTTTAATTAATTTATTAGTTTTTAAGTTTATCTTTTCAATTATCCTAATTTCTAACTGGTACATGATTGGTAATAAATTTTAATTATAGTTGCTCCTCCAATAAAATTCCAAACAATTGTGAGACTACATATAAGGCGAAAAAAGACTTAAAAGGAACACTTTGTTTAATCCAATTAAGGAGAATATTTTTTCCCTTTTATTAATTATTTTTTTTACTCTGGTTACTCAATTTCAATTTTTCTGAGACAAGTGTGCAAAGTCTTCATTCTATCTGCTTCAGTTTTATTTTTTAACTTTTAATTAGGATAAAAGTATTAAAAGAATAAATTGGTTATCTTTATTTTACAATTTTAGAAGAAGGCTTAAATTGCCTTTTTTTATAATCGAAAATTCAAAAAAGGAAACAATGTTTTTATAAATTCATTGAAAGGAAAGGTTAAGTTTCATATACTTAATTTTTGCTTGTGAACATTATTATTAAACTAATGAAGTTTTAAAGTAAACTGTATAAATAAATTTTGCACACAATGATTCTGAATGCATATGTGTGATGATTCTTAATGCATATTCTTAATGCGAAGCATAAAGTTTGTAATTTTAATTTTTTTAAAATTTTTTTAAAAACATAAATAGTTAAATTTATTAAGTATGGCTTCTTTAAAAAAATATTTTAGAACAGAAGCATAATTTTTTCATACATATCAAAAATTAGGAACATCAGTTTCTTAAGTTTTTAAATTTTTTTAATGCTCGATGAAAGATTTATAAACTATTTTCTTTAAATATTTTTGTATAATACAAGAGCACCCAAGAAAAAATGGAGAAAAATTCACAATTTTTAATATTGTGTAATTAAAAAAAAGCGGATTGTTTTGTATGATAGTATGGCGTTAAGTTGAACCACTTTTCTGATTTAGTTGAACCATAGTAAACAATTGTATATACAATTACATATATTATGGACAATTGTTTATGCAATTGTAGGGTTAATATAGAATTGCGCAGTTAATATACAATTGATGCACAAATATATGCGAGAAGGCGTCATTTGTACAATGCACCAAAAATAACGGATCACCCTGAATAACTTTTGATCTAATTATTGGATTTTCACGTTCTAGAACTCAGACTTAATGACTCGACGGGATGACCTCAAATATGCTAATTAATAAGTGCAGACGAAATCAGGCACAACAATATACTTTCTCTAAATATACATACCATTTTTTCGACCCCTAAGATATAGAAGGTCAATTGGGAAATATGGTCCCAATTGTTTGGTCAGGAGAGAGCTCCAACGTTTGGACCCCGTAATGTTAATTTGACTTTTTGTGTATTACGCTATATCTTGAGAAATTTTTAAGCAAAATAAATAAATTTTGCTCATAATTATGAAATTCGTGAATCCAAAGATAATTCCATGCGAAAAATAGCTTTTAGTAAACATTTGTTGAATTTTATTATTATATTTAATAATGGTCAAAAACATTTGAATTGTGAGGTGCAAAATTTTAAGAAGGTAATTTTAAAGGACAAAATACAAAACGTGAGCGAAATTAGTTCAAAACTTTTCGATAGTATTGTACAGTACATTGGTATGGTTAAACATTACATTTAATGGTGTAAATTTGATCCATATTAAGATTCAAAGAACATTCGTTCGATCGGTTTTATAAAGTAGAAAAATACTAACAAGCACTTCAGAAATAAATTTCTCAGCAGTTTCAGCTTTTTGTCTTATACTAACTCAAAAATTCATAATTTAAAACTTATTTCGTATTATTTCTGAGACCAAAAATAAATTTCAAGTGAGAAATGTTGCGCAGCAAATCGTATGTAACATTGAAAAATATATTGGTTGATTTCCTCAAAAAGCTTTCATGCATGTATTGCAAATGATGTCAATACAGCTGAGATATTCCTTCCGGCCATTTTTTTTTCGTATATAGAATACAATTCTGCTATGCAGGCTCAAACTATCCCCAATTTTAGATCACTTATAATATCACGTGAATTTGCTGAAATCGTAGCACAGTGCTAAGTTGAATTGTTGTTTCCAGTTCACAATGTAATAGTTATAGTTACATTATAGTAATGTGTAGTTCAAAACTAGTTCAGCCTGACTAGTTCAAAAACATGATTTTAAGCAAAAATTCACGAAATTGAGTTTATTATAAATTTAGAATTCCTGTACTCATAGCTCTCCAAAGATACTTTGCTTTTGTTTGTGCTCTAATTATTTACGAAGTTATAGCAGTTTTGTGCAAGGTTTTTTTTTTAATTTTTTATTTCTTTTCTATTTCCAATGAGCTGCACAATCGGTCTTGCCGATGAGCAGACCTAGGGCGTTCTCCAGAGGTGGTATCCACTCTTTCAGGACCACCACAATGGGTGAGATACCGTTGGTCATGTTAATTTGGACGTCTAGTTTCTGCCACACTAGATGGCAGCACTGAGACTCTATTTGGATGCTAAAGTGCCCTAGGAATTTAATTTTGCCGGAAATGCCAATAGCCAATAAGGCACTCCAGGGATCTTTTACATGCCGCATATCACACGACATGGCCGCTGAGGATTTTCTGCATCCAGAAAATCCGGTGTCTGGGCCGGGGATCGAACCCGCAGACTTGGGCTCAGAGGTTTTGTGCAAGGTGATAACAGTGAATAGACTAGTGATTTTAAATCGGTAAATGCATTTATCTCAAAATCAGGATTTTTTCACATTTTGCACCACCTTAAGCACGATATCTCATATTGCTTTTAAAATAATTGCCTACCACATTTCGCGAATGTTCATGATTATATCACATATGTTCTGAACTACAGACTAGGAGGAAAAAGTTGAATTTCATGTTGTAAGCATGTTTTTTGTCAAAGACTAATGCAAAGATTTTTAAAAATGTGAATTTTTTTTTTATCTACATTGATCCCTAACTCTGTAGTATATACACTTGCTTTTAAGATAATAGTTCAAAGCATAAATAAAATCCTCAACTGATTTTTCGTAGCAGGTAATAGAAATTGTTTTTTGCAGCGTTTAGCATGTATGCACAAAATGTCTTATTTTTACTTGAAAATGGCCACATAAAAAATAATAATAATTGTTTTTGCTAGGTTCATAAGCTTTTACACATATTAAAGCAAGTAAACTAGTTTTTTTATAATCTTATATTAATATTTAAAAAAAAATGTTGAAGCTATGGGGATACCTTAAGAAACAGGTTCATTAATTTGAGTGATAATATGATTGTCAAGCAACCGGGCAATGTTGCTTTTCAATGAGGACTTATTATTGTAATACTTGATTTCCGTTTTTTCTGGCAAATAAACATGTACCGACAACAAAACTGCGTTAAACCATTAGTTTTTATAGAGATATTTTTTGAGAATTCGTACCACGTGTCTGTTCAGTTTGAATTGAACCATAGAATTGTGTATAAAATTAAAATAGAGAAAAATAAGTTGGCAGGATAACATGCTAAACGGAACAATTTATTCATGTTTCATTAATTTGATTGTTACTTTGGTTTATCTTTCTTATGGTGCACCCTCCAACCATTTTCACGAAAAACAAAAATATTACCCGCGAGTTGAGAAACAAATTTCTTTTCCGTTCCAGTGTTTTTGTTTTAAACAACCTCTAAAATCTATAGTTTAAAACTTATTTCGCAACACAACTCCTGTAACCAAAAGTAATATTTCAGGTGAGATAGGTTGCGTGGAAAAAATTTATTGGATGCATTAAGAAAAGATATCTAGGTCGATTTCCTCAGAAACGAGTTTTCTCAAAAAGTGTTCATGCATGTTTGCAAGTGATATGAATGCTGGTAAGGTTGCAAATAAAATTGTATTTTTGTGAGACACCATGTGAGATAGATGTATAGATTTTGATTTTTTTCTATCTTGCTATGGAGACGGGGGCACAAAATCAGACCGAGACAGAATTTAACAGGTTTCCTTGACACATCTTGAGAAGATGATGCCAGCCGTAAGATTTTAAATCGAGTTATTTTCTTCAAGCGGCAGATGTTTCAAAAGCATTTTCAGTCATAAATTTTTATCACTTTATTTTCTAAAAAAAATATATAGGAGAAAGCTCCCGATTCTTTTTTAGAAATTAATGCAGAAGTTATAAGAAAGTTTTTTTTTATACACAAGGAGTGTATAAATTTTAAGTGTTGGTTTATTTATCTATAAATATGACGACATTTTGTAAAATCATAGAAGGCAATTTACTTTTTGAAGATTGGTTGCCAAATAAAAAGGCCATAAATTTCCTTCTTAATAGGATCTTTGCGATAAAAATGTTATTGAGTTTTAAAAATGGTAGTTGAATTAATGCATTTTTAGAAGTATCATATAAGATAGTTTTCTAAGTTATAGTATCAAACTTTTATTTTTATTTTGATGTGAACTCATGAAATGCCACAAGGATTTTGGTAATATTAGGTGATGGCAAAATTTCATCCCTAGTCTAAATTACTGAAAAGAAAGTGCAAGATTATTATGATTGCTGGTGAGATTGCAGAAGAGTCTGACTGAGTAATTATTGTGGTGAAATACTGCGAGCAACTGGGTTAATTTAATGTCTAAATTCGAGACTAACATCCATTTTTGGTCACTAAAAGAGGCATTTTTTTCAATAATTTTCACCATATGTTGCTCAATACGCATTGATACAGCGATTTTACTTGCAAATTGAGTAATAATTGTGGAATAGCTGGAAAAGGCATCTTTTATTCAATAATTTTCCCCACATGTTGCTCAATACTCATTGATACAGCGATTTTATAAGCAGATTGAGTAATAATTGTGGAATAGCTGGAAAAGGCATCTTTTATTCAATAATTTTCGCCACATGTTGTTCAATACACATTGATACAACTATTTTATAAGCTGATCGATTAATAATTGTGGAGAAATACTGTAAGCAACTGAGTTCATTTAATGTCGAAATTCAAGACAAACGTCCATCTTTGGTCACTGGAAGAAGCATTTTTTTTTCAATAATATTCACCACATGTTGATCAATACGCATTGATAACACGAATTTAAGTATAAACAAAATTACGCTTCAGTATTTATTTTAATTATGAAAAACAGTCTAATAGTTACCAAAAGAATCTGTTAGATTATCGGAATTATATTTATTCTTAAATATAAAATCCAATAAAAAAGTAGTTAAAGATATTTTTTTTCATTCATATTCAAGAATTTGTCAATAATAGATTTTGTAAATTAAAGAAATTTCAATGACAAATTACTGTTTCTCTTAGACATGAATGACTGCAAATAAGTGCAAATTTGAAAAAAATATTGCTTAGAAGTGAGCATGTTAGGAAAATTATACATTTAACTCAAAAAGGGACATCGGTATCCTTCAATGCTGTATTTTATAACAAAATATTACTAAAATGTTAAATATTATATTTTTTTACTTATTTTGACTTACTAAATACCAAATAATAAAAGAAATATTAAAAAATATGTTCAATGAAAATCATGCTTCAAAGGGATAAAGTCATGACTTTCGAAAGTAGCACTTGAATTAATGCATTTTAAGTAGTGTTATATCAAGATTGTTTGCAGCTAAAGGTTTATAAGCATAAAATTCGAAATTTCTAGATTTGCACATAAGTTGATGCAGAATATTGCTCATGCATACAAATAATTTTATTAGTTATTCAGAAAGATACATCATCTATAAGTATATTTATCTTTCACACTTGTAAACTTATAATATTCACTTATTATATTATATTAGTAAAGAGTCGTCTTTTTCGAAGCGTCATTAATTTAAGGAATAATTATTGTATATTAAAACAACTTAACTAAATCCTTGAGTAAAATAATGATAGGGTATGCTTTTAAACGTATGACAATTGCTTTTGGAATATTAATCGAAGTTTAAAGGTCGATAATTGTGCAATTTTAGGATAATTGCAACGGCGGTCAAGATGGTGGTTTGTTTACATGAAGTGTACTGGTGATATGTGAGTTCTTCTTATGAAAGAGAATCGAAAAACTGGCTTACCATTTAAGTTTCAATATTCTTTACTGATTGATAAAAAAATATTGATTGTCGATAATTTGCCAGGTAATTTCAATTTTCCAGTCGGATTGACTTGATAAAATACTCACATAAACTGTTATAAGATGCATGAATGCTTTTAGTTGTATAATAAAGATATATATTTAAATAAGATTTACACTGCTCTGTCAGTTGTATAAAATAATTTTATAATACTTAGCTTCTATTCACCTCGTTTTTGTTCAAATTCATATGAATGTTCTGTATGTGTTGTTAGTTTGATTAACAAACTAATTTTATTTTAAGAAATCTTGTATATATGCATTCTAAATTTATGCTTTTTGCTTTAAATTATA
The DNA here is from genome assembly GCF_982258835.1 of Parasteatoda tepidariorum. Taxonomy (NCBI): domain Eukaryota; kingdom Metazoa; phylum Arthropoda; class Arachnida; order Araneae; family Theridiidae; genus Parasteatoda; species Parasteatoda tepidariorum. Next base: position 66,514,674 of record NC_141764.1, read on the forward strand.
TCTAAAATATCTAAAAAAAATAATTTTACTGATTCTTATGTGAATCATATCTTGTTGCTCTTATTACTTAAGCCACTTTGCCAACACCAGCAAGCCTGCTTGGGAAACCAATCAAATTTTTAAGGTAGAGGGTGCGCTTCCTGTTGTTTCATTAGCGCCCTCTATGGCCAAGAATGCGTCTTCAGTCGCACACACGTCACAACGCGTTTTACTGGAAGCCCCCAATCATATTTTATGTTCCCATTTAAAGAAACTAATGAAAAAATAATTAATATTGTTTATTGCAGACGATTTTCTTCTAAAGCGAAACAAAAGTAAGGAAATTATTTATCTCGCATTCGATTTGTTAAGGGCATGTCAGCATAAAACGTGGTCCAATCAAATCTAATGCTCTTGTAACGTCATATAGTCGAACTGTTAGCATTCAAACGGTTTGACGACGATTGCAGCTACATGAACCATCGGCGTGGTAACCAAGTCTTTCTACTCTTGACGACACCATCAAAGACAGAAGCACCTTCAGGGGTGAGATTAATGAACAATTTTGACCTATAAATGGTTGCCAGGTCAAAATGGGGGAGTCGGGGAAATGCCTAAAATAATAATGGCCGCATCCTTGTTTAGAGCGTCGTGCGTTTTCAACGTGCATTTGACATCGCCATAGTTTATTTTTTATTTTATATCCGTCGTTGAACAGTCGACCCAGTTTTTGGGCTTACAACTACTAATGTTCTACTCCGTATCCTTGTAATTTTGAACCAATCCAGAAGACAAGGAAACTCCAGTAGACCCAGAGGTATTGATTTGTTATGGAAACATGGTGAACTTTGCGACTCGACAGATTTACGTGCATCTGTCACCATTTACTATACGGGGAGTCTTCGGCCGGGTTGATATCGAACCCACGAACTCTTGGACATAGGCCCAGTCCCCTACCGATTAGGCTATCCCGGCCTCCATGTTCATATTTTATTTTATAACCGTCGTTGAACAGCCGACCCAATTTCATGGGTTTACGACTACTTACGTTCAACTCCGTAGCCTTGTAATTTTGAACCAATCCAGAAGACAAGGAAACTCCTGGATCAGTACCCCCAGAGGTATTGATTTGTTGTGGGAACATGGAGGACTTTGAGACTCGACAGATTTAACGTGCATCAGTCACCATTTACTACACGGGGAGTCTTCGGCCGGCGAGGATCGAACCCACGACCTCTTGGATAAGGGCCCAGCGCCCTACCTACCAGGCTATCCCGGCCCTCCATGTTCATATTTTATTTTATTTTATAACCGTCGTGTAAACAGCCGACCCAATTTCATGGGTTTACGACTACTTACGTTCAACTCCGTAGCCTTGTAATTTTGAACCAATCCAGAAGACAAGGAAACTCCTGGATCAGTACCCCCAGAGGTATTGATTTGTTGTGGGAACATGGAGGACTTTGAGACTCGACAGATTTAACGTGCATCAGTCACCATTTACTACACGGGGAGTCTTCGGCCGGAGAGGATCGAACCCACGACCTCTTGGATATGGGCCCAGCGCCCTACCGATCAGGCTATTCCGGCCTTCCATGTTCATATTGATTATATTGGGTATTATTGGGTAGAAGTGAGTCAGTCACATCTTGTTTGCATTTTCAGGATTTTATATGGAGAAAACTACATTTCGCCAATAACTATAAATTTAAATTGACTGGAAAGTGTATAAAAAATACACACATAAATGTAAAGAAATGGACATACTATAGTTTCGGTTCTATAAACAAACAACTTTCCTCAGTGTCTAAACGAAAAATGACAGTAGAAATGAAACGAGACAAACATGTGCAAAGTGGATTAGCAAGTAGGGGAAGAGTTGGCTTAAACAACATAATAAAAGAAGTAAGCAAAGAAACATGTGTGAGAAGGTTGGGCATAAACCTCAGTGAGCAGGATCCAAAAGTTAAACTAGAATAAATTTCCAAACATTGGGAAAGGTTAGAATACGGTAAAGAAGATTAATTAAGTTATAAAATTTTTTCAAAATATGGAATGAACCCCAGAAATGAAGGTTAGAAGATGAATAGCAGTATTGAATAATTTTAGTAGAATAAAACTCAAAACTGGGATTAGAATTTTACCTTTCTAGGGTGATGGAAGCTCTTTCAATGTACTGATTTTAGACAGATCTTGTATGTTATTAAAGTCAAAATTTACGGGTACGTTTAGTTTGTTTTATATACGCAAGACTACAGTAACAAGAAATATAAGAAATTCCTTAGTTATTAACATCTGCAATTGGTTATTTAAAAACATTAGGTTTTTATAGTTCCTGTAAGTTCAATCATTCGCTCTTTTTACTTTAATTAATGTGTTTAATTAATGTCTTTTTTCTTTTAGTTAATGTGTCTAATAAATACCATTTTTCTATTTGCATTCCTTTCTGATTTAGATATTTTAATGACTAGCAATACATGTAAAATACGGTTATAACGATGCATCCTGTACTTTAAAATTTCGATAAAACATATTTTAACACATCATAAATTTATTTTACAATAGTAACGAATCATGATTCTTCCTATCCCAAAAAGAGAATAAATTTGAAAAGTAATTGATAAACAAAAAATAAGGAATATTTGTCTAAACTTAAACTTCTTGAAGAAAAAGCTATTTTTATGTCTGTTTATCTTCAGAATATTTTGAAAAATGTTTCAAGACTGACTGAGCCACTTTTAAAATTAAAGACTTCAAATATGACTTCATGATTACGAAAGATAGAATAGATTAAATTATTCATTTGCAAATCTGCATGTAACTCAAAGAAAAAGAAAAAAAAGAAAAGAATTTTTAGACATTTTTAATTTAGAGCAAATTACGATTTGGAAAATTTTCTTCGGATCCTAAATATTTAAAGTTGAGAAATATTGCTAATAAACGAAATGTTGAAATTGTAAAAAAAAGAAAAGAAAAATGGATGAAGCTGATTCTGTGTCACAAAATATCAATCTAAGCAATGTGAGAAAAAAAAATCACGATAAAATGTTGAAAAAAAAGAAGATATTTTCCATTACGATATTTTCTGTTTTAAAATGAAGCGATGAAAAAAAAAAAAAAAAATAGATGTTTCATGAATTTAAAAGTTCAAACTTCAACCAAGAGATGGCGCCACGTAGTCCGTTTTTTGACAATTGAGCTGAGTGTGGAATATTGATTCCACCACCTCATTTCTTTGTCCCGGTATGTTCTCAGGTTGATCTTATAGGAATGCGTTACAAAGAGATATGAGCGAACAGGCAAATTTAATGGGCTTAAAGCTTAACGAGCGTTCGCGAGATGCGACGTACCACGCTCAATGGGTAGAGATTTCGCAAGCAATTTCTTGATGGCTTGAGATTAATCTGCGGTGCAGGAAAGACTCTAAATCTGGAGTAGAGTTTTCATGCAAATGTGAGGAAACGATAAGCATGGCGCGCTGATTAAAATATTAACTTTGAGCAATTACCTAGTTTTGAAGGAAATTAGGCATATGCTGTAAGGCGTCTTTGTAGAAAGTTTCGTACACAGGTGATTATATTAGTAGCCGTGTTATGAGGGATTTTATGTAGGGTCAAAAGCTCTCTTTCGTTGTGGAGCTTGTTGCACTATAATATGGACGATGGAAGTTTTCTTAAATTCATTGGTATTATGGATAATTCTTTAATAGTTAGAAAAGTTATTTTGGGTGAAAAAAGCAGTGATAAAATTATTTTGGGATTGCATTTAAAAATTTATTTTCAAATATGATAAATTTTTAAGCTCAGTTTTCTTTTTTTTTGAAGGCAAACATTAATTTTCATATTTTAAAAAACAGTACAACAAACTTTATCCCAAAAAAATACAAAGCTTCAATTTTTTCACAAAAATATGTAATAATAATAATAATATACCATAAATTGTGAAATAATTCTGTCATTCTACAGAATGCCTATAGTATGAAAAGATTATTATTTCACACGTTGTTAGGCATTTAATAGAATGAAAAATTGTCAAAATACGAAACTACTAATATTTCCCGCATTGAAGAAATATTTGTAAATTCATTGGTATTATGGATAATTCTTAAAAAGTTAGAAAAGTTTTTTTGGGTGAAAAAAGCAGTCATAAAATTATTTTGGGATTGTATTTTAAAACTTATTTTTAAATTTGATAAATTTTTAAAGACTGCGGAGTTTTTTTTTTAAGGCAAACATTAATTTTCAAACCTTAAAAACCAGACAAACTTTTTCGTAAAACGTTATGAAAATTTTTTCTTTCACAAAAAAGTGTAATAATAATAATAATAATAATTAAATAGTTACTGCTTTTTTCATGTTGTAATAATAATAATATGCCACAAATTGTGAAAAAATTCCGTCAGTCTACAGAATGTCTATAATGTGAAAAGATCAATAGTTCACACATTGCTTAGGCATTTTATAGAATGTCAAATCGGCAAAATATGAAACTACTAATATTTCTCGTAATGTTTTTACAGAATAACTGTTAAAACTAACAGGTATTCTATGTAATTACTAAGAAAAGTATGTAACAATTTTTACATTAAAAACCAAGCAAACTTTTTCGTAAAACGTTATGAAATTTTTTTCTCTCACAAAAATATGTAATAATAATAATAATAATAATAATTAAATAGTTACTGCTTTTTTCATATTGTAATAATGATAATAATAATATGCCACAAATTGTGAAAAAATTCCGTCAGTCTACAGAATGTCTATAATGTGAAAAGATTAATAGTTCACACATTGCTTAGGCATTTTATAGAATGTCAAATCGGCAAAATATGAAACTACTAATATTTCCCGTAATATTTCTACAGAATAACTGCTAAAACTAACAGGTATTCTATGTAATTACTAAGAAAAGTATGTAACAATTTTTATATTAAATACTTAGCCAAACACTCCATTCGATAACAAGGTATTCTGAAAAATGTTGGCATTTCACACACTGGCAAAATGTATATTAATAATATTATTAATACGAGAACTAAGATAAGTGTTTGTATAGTAATTCCTTTTGTTTTATTACCGATAGAATGATGTTGATTTTCATGACACATGGTTCTCAGCTTCCGTCTCTCACATTGGGAGAAAGTTTTGTTGAAGACATTTTTAAGGCAGTTATTAGTACACTCTATTACAAAAAAATCGACGCACCAAGAAGCAATCATCCGATTGCTTTGAAATTTCGTATGCATGAATGTTTTGAACAGATCAGGCTGGAATGATACCAACTGGGGACGTATTGTCTTTAGCGATAAATCCCGCTTCTAACTGTGTCCTGACGATCATCGAAGTTAACTGTGTCATCGAAGACGTGTTTGGAGACGCACAGGGCAGAGGGGGGATCCTGCCTTCACTATTGCACGCCGCATCGGCCCTCAACAAGGCATTATGGTCTGGGGTGCCATTTCCTTTGACAGCCGGACCCCTTTGGTCGTCATTAGAGGTACACTGACTGCACAGCGGTACGTCGACGACATCCTAAGACCTGTTTTGCTACCGTTCCTTTTACAGCGCACTGGGCTGGTTTTTCAGCAGGCAATGCCAGACCACATACGGCACGTGTTGCTATGAACTGTCTGCAAGCTTGTCAAACTCTTCCTTGGCCGGAGCTTTATCGGTCTATGCCACGCCGTGTGGCAGCTTGTATCGAGGCTAGAGGCGGGTCAACACATTATTGAACTTGCTACTGTAACTCTGCAATAAATCATTCAATTGTTCTGAAATTTTAATAATTTACTATTCTGTACATTGTCTTCCTATCCACCAATTTTCGTTTCAATCGGACAACTCCTTCTTGGTGCGTCGATTTTTGTTATGGAGTGTATTTGAGTATCCCTTTTTCGTTCGAGGTTAACAGTTACTGTCTTTTCCAAGCTGTTAAATCTGATACTTTTTACCTGAATGCCTGATACTTTGCCTTAAATAAAATTGTTGCCATTTTAGCAGAAATCAAGACCAAAATCATCACTAAAAATATAGCAAAATAAAAAAAAATATAAATATATAATCGATGAATGATTGTATGGTGAATGAATGAATTTAAACGATAAATTATATATATCTTATCTTTTTTCGAAGTTTTATCTATTGGGAAGTTAGAAGTACTTTACTATCATTCACAAATGTATGTTTAAAATCTAAACACGAAATGCTCCATTTTTATTGATTCGGATATACGGTTTTTGGTTTTTCTAAAAGCAGTTTCAGGTTCTTCTATTGATATAAAAGGAAGGCTTTTTAATATTAATATACTCTCAACTCTTTCATCGATGGAATATTATTCGCTATCATAAAATATTCCAGAAAATGATGGAACATATCTGTGAGATAAACAAAATTAACTTCCAATACTCGAAAGGGTAAGAGCAGGAAAAAAAAAACTTAAGTTTCATATTCTCGGAGCATTAATATTTCATGAAAACATTATAACGTAAAAAAAAAAAAAAATAAGGGATACTTGAAGGCTGTTTGGACTGTAAACTTATCTAAATTCGAAACATATCGTCTGCACTTTCACTCCGAACTGAAGTGATGTAATAGATCCATTACCTTAGCCATGTGTTGGGTGATGAATTGCTTTTAAAGGATGAGCTATTTCCACTCAATCTTCTTTCCATTGAGGTAATGCTGAAACCGTCTGTTACGAAGAGTTAACTGCCTTGACCGTATCGAACGCGAATCATTGGGTGGAGCCATGATAAGAACTCCAGATTCTCCAACTCAAAACGAATAAAGAATGGAAAGAGGATTTTCTATGGAATTATGTTTTCAGAGGAGAGAAAAGTAGCGCTTTGTGAACAATAGGTTAAAAAAGAAAATGAATAAAAAAAACAGTCTGAAAAAGTTTTTGATCTAAGGATCTGATTTTCATACATTCAGAAGCAAGTCTTAATATTTGGTTGAGACAAGCCTAAAAACGTTTAACTAATAAATTACTGTTATTAATCAAGGCTGTTATTTGAACGCCATGTCGTAACATCAATTCACGTTTTTATTTGAGAAGAATATGATATTTTTATAACTGCTGTAAGCTTGCAAGAGTTATTTGTGACTGTAATGTCAAGTTTAGCCTATTTATACGTAAGTGCCTTCTATGCTAATTCTGGAAATGGCGCAAAACGTAAATATGAAGAAAAATCGTATTTCTCTGAAAAGACACATGTTGTGATCTAATATTTTAATCTTTTAAAAAGCTACTCAAACGATAGATTTCTCGTCTCGACTTGAGAATTATTCATTGATTTTTATAATTTTCATAACAAATAATAGTAAAAAAATGGATAAAAGTGGAGAAGACTTGTCGAATTGGCGATATTTAAAAAAAGTTTAATAGCTCCTAAAATACTTAGGTTATTTGTCCGTTCTATAGCCCAGATAAATCTTCACGGCAATTTGATATACAGGGTTATTCATAATTCCCTCCGGGATTTCGAAGCGTTATAGTATAAGAACGAAGACGAATATGCTAAACAAATCATATGAAATTATTCCGAAAGTATTCAAGTTTTAATTTAAGCAGTTGTCGGTAGATGACAGTAACATGTACCACTGAAGTCAGTTGTAGTAAAAAAAAATGGCGTTTACAGGCGGTGGGAATTATGAATAACCCTGTATATGGTTTGAAATTATAGCTTTGCCTCAAATATAAGATACATAAACTTTGGCATTTTTATTCACCTTGGCGAAAGAATTTTAAAGGAGACTGTTAATGTAGCTGAAATAAAAAAGATACAAATTGTATAATATTAAGTATTTTATTTTATTTTATAACCTTCGTTGAACAGCCGACCCAATTTTATGGATTTACGACTACTAATGTTCAAGTCCGCTGCCTTGTAATCTTGAACCTAATTCAGAAGACAAGGGAACTTCTGGATCAAGTATTGGGACAAATTTGCCTCATGGAGAACTTTTTGATGGAAATTAACCGCATTTGCATTACACGGAGTGGAAAACCACGTAAAAATCCCATGGTCAGCCAGAAGGGCAAGGGAACTCTAATCCATGATCCGTCTACCACTGAGGATATTTCACATCTGTGGTCAGTGCAAGCCGGATGCGGAATTCGTATCGACCAGACATCGCTGGGATTCGAACCCGGTTCACCTTACTAGAAGGCGAGCGCTTTATGCCCTGAAACGTCACAACTCAATATTAATAAACGTATATGAAATTAAGAGATTTTAATGGGCAATGTCATTTTTGTGGCAAAATATTTGTTTGGTTAAAGCGCTCTTTACCTGAAATTTCACTCTGTACTGAAGTGATGTTATAATTATTACACTAGGGAACAATTTTGTTGCATTTAAACAAATACTTCATTTTACTTAGTTCGGGTGTGGGGATCTTGAATCTGGAATTAATTGCTCTCGTAAAGCTACAGATTTCCTTAAATGACATTTATTGTCCATTTTTTGCTCAAATGTTTAAAATCGTTATATATAACAGTGGGTCTCGTAAACGTTGCGAAAACTTCTCTGGAAGTTAGAGCACATCATTAGAATTAAAATACATAGAAACCCATGCCTGGAAATGTCGGCTTACGCGGCTAGGTTTCACTTTCCTACGATGACTTCTACCCAAATACACGAAGAAACAGTTCATAATACGAAAGCTCCAATATGACATTACCGAGTAAGATTTCTAGGCTATTTAAACCCTGATGATGTGCCATTACTGCCTTAGAAGTTTGTCGCAATGTGGCTTCCCAGCGTGGCCAGGGGTGCAAAAAGTGCAGAATTCAAAAACAAGAAACGCAATGTAATATAATAAAATATGGAGATTTAGGAGGCCTATCTTTTTTTTATACATATATAAGTAGCATTTAATATAAACTATTCCTGACTGAGTGCTTTTGTTCAATTATTCTTTTTAGCCACACTTATACATTACTTTGCTATTGAACGTTTCACAAGTTTATAGTCAATCTTTGATAAATCTTTAATCTTTTTTCGATGTAATTTCAGAACAACCGGTTCTCTAAAAAATGACAAATGGATAAAAAATTGATTTGAAGAAAAAACAGATGGCGCTAGAAAGGTCTTGTCTGCTATCTTTTGCTAAGAAAAATCAAATAATTTGTGCTGATAAATTTTTAAATTAGTTACAAAGCTTGTCAACAGATGATGCTTCTGACAATAAAACTAATAACAATGTCTTTTGTTGCTAGTCAAACCATTCGAACTGAAATATTTGCTTGTGTTATATATATATATATATATATATATATATATATATATATATATATATATATATATATATATATATATATATATATATATATATATATATATATATATATATATATATATATATATATATATATATATATATATATATATATATATATATATATATATATATATATATATATATATATATATATATATATATATATATATATATATATATATACTAGCTGTACCCTGCGTGCGTTGCAACGCTTTCAGTTTGAATTTAAATTTTGTATTTAAGTGTGTAAATGAGATTTGTGGATTTGTGATTATGATTTGAATAGAGAATTTCATTTAATGGTGAAAAAACCAGTGATAGTCTCAACAGTTAATTCTCCAGGATATCGTTAGTGCATTTTCAAACAGACATGCATGGTGATGCACACCGACCATGAAACATATTTTGGATGATGATCTGAAATAATTCTGGATCAATGGCGTCATGAATATTTCTGCTGATATGAGCTGACCAATTTGTCCTGGTGTGAGTTTTTCAATAAGCCAAATCATGTGGCAATTCTCTTTTTCTGCCGTTCAATAAAATGCATCAAACACCGTGTCTCTCTAAAAACATGACTTTTCGCAATAAAACCAAGTTTAGAGCTTAATATTTGTTTTAACTCACGTGTGATAATGTATCATGAAGATCCGATGATGTTTGCCTAAGTTACTAAAGCTCTTTAATTTTAGCTCAAGCAGGATTGCATGTGAATGTAATAAATAACTCTAGCTGTCCATATGCGCACCGATACTTGTAGCAGCACCGAATGAAGTCATTTGGAAACACGAATGTACTGACCTATATTCGCCAAGAAAAGTTTCTATTGATTTGCTTGACCCGATAACAACGTTGATAATGGCTCGGCTGGCGACTTTAAATCTGGTAGTTACACTTTGCCTCCAGAACAGCAAATTCCAGCTGTTTCATTCTTAAATTTGAGAGCACTACAAAACATACATAATTGATCCATTTTTCCGATGATGACGCTTGGGTCAAAGACTATAGTTGGTTGTCGGATCATAGTGAAATGCACTGAGATTCAAATCAGAGTATTGGCAGCGTCTGAATAGCGAAGTGCGTTCTTGATTGATTTTTATTCTTGCATCCCGTTGCTCTGATGTTTCCGACGAACGGGCTTGATAAGTGCGTAGTTGATTTGTTAACAGTCTTCTTTCCCGTTGCTCTGATGTTTCCAAGGAACAGGCTTGAGTAGTGCGTAGTTGATTTGTTAACAGTCTTCTTTTCTGTTTCTCAGACGTTTCTGAGGAACGGGCTAAAGCATTGTGTTCTCGATTAGTTTCAAGTCTTTCTTCCCGTTGCTCCGAATTTTCTGAAACACAGTTAGTTCTCTTCTTGCGTGCTTGAGATGTTGATCGACTAAGAGCGATTCGTTTAGGCGGCATATTTTTGCAAATATTCTCTTTCAAACAAAAAGAAATGTAGAAGTTGACAGTGGTCGCAAATTTGCTAATTCGAAAATTCACGTATTTATTTTAAATAATAAAAAAGCAATAAAAATGAAATAAATTAAATAAGAAATATAATAAGGATAAAATTTAAAACAAAAATCTAATTTTGGTAAAAATATACTTGTGGGTGCCCCTTGACGAAATTGGTAACTTATGTTTATCACCATTCCTGTTTGCGCGGAACACCGCGGTAACAGGAATGGCTGCCAAAACATAATGATATTTTAATAATACATTGGAAAATTTCAGAAAGACATCGGCCAAAACTTTATAAAATTGCAATGAACCCAATGTGAGCAAAATTAATAAACCCAATAAAATGCATTTTGAATCGAAATAAAAATTAATGGAGTAAGCTCAGAAAGAAAAGGAAAAAAAAAACATCTCACTTATTCATTAAGCTTGAATTTCCTCAGTTTTAGGTGCACAGAATTCTCTAATAGCAGTTAGATACTGTCTAAATTTATCATGAATAGAATCTGTGTTCCTCCATCGCCACATAAATTCGGCGAAATACGAATTGAAAATGGCGTCTGTGGTATCGGAATGGCGGTGACATTTTTTTCTAAAGTCCTTTTTTTATGACTGCCCACATACCTTCGATCCTATTGATCAGAAGCAAAAGTAACCTAACCAGCCGGTATCCAACATAGAACTAACGGACTTCTGAAATTACATATACCGTTGAACATTTAAAAATAACGCTGAAATTTAAACGAATCAGAATCACGATTGGGATTCAACATCGGCCAGCTTGGAGATCAACCGCTATCACAACTTGGTGAGAGTCAAGGGGCACCCTCAAATATAGTCTACTCCTAAATTTTTAAATGAAATAATTAAAATGAATGTGAATTCGCAAACTTTGTAATAATAAACAATCTAATAGTTTTCAAATGACAACTGTCAGCAATGAAAAATTGCATACTGAATTGAGCTAAAATTGCATACTAAATATAAATAATTATTAAAAGCGTGCAAGATGAATAAAATTTGCTTTTGCCTTGATTTTTATTAAACAGTTTTCACAATACTAAATCCGTGATACGACCAATAATTACGAAACTTATTCTCGTTGATTTTACGTGCTTGTGCTCACCTGAAATAAAGAACCGAATTATGATTAAATATTAAAGTATATGTAATTTACTTTTCTAAAAGAATAGAGCTATAAGATAGAAAATATCACTGTTGTTATCTTCAAGATATTTGAAAACTGATTCGTGTACAGCAAAATTTAAAACAATGGCTAACTTTTAACCAATCAGAAAATTCCATTTCGATTTTCGCTGATACCGCTGTAACGGTTTGTGGCAGAATGTTCTATTGTGAATCTAAACCATTCTCGAATCCTTCTGAAGGTACACAGAAAATTTCATTTAAATCAGTCCAGCCGTTTAGGAGGAGTTCAGTGACATACACACGAACAGTCGAAATATATATATAAAGACTAGCTGACCCGGCAAACGTTGTTTTGCCATATGATTTATTTCTAGAGTATGAAAATATATCTTATTTATTGTAAGTGTGTGCGTATGTGGTATGTGAGTGGCAGTGGCATGGAGCGCTGTGAACGATGACGGAAGGTGAAAATAACAACACACCAAATAATAATTTTTTAAATTTATTGTAACTTTTTTTTATAAATTATATATACAACTAATTCTGAAAATATTAGTAAACAATATTAATCTCTTAGTGCAATGGAGTGTACAATATTTTTTGTCATTCCGTCTTTTGCTAACACAAATAAACTGGATGGTTTACCCACTCGAGAGCATGCCACGTATAATTGACCGTGTGAAAAACATGGTGTGCTCAAATCTAAGCCACAAACAGACATTGTTTGGCCTTGAGATTTATTAATAGTCATTGCAAATGCCAATCTAATGGGGAATCGAATGCGTTTAAATTGAATTGGCACATCTGTAGGTATAATAGGGATTCATGGAAGTAATACACTTTCACCCCGGAATTTTCCATTTAAAATAATGACTTCGATAACGTTGTTCATTAATTTTTTAACGACCAATCGCGTGCCGTTGCACAGCTGTGGTGGGTTCAAATTACGAAGCAAAATAACAGGAGATCCAACTTTAAGTACTAAATTATGCGGTGGCATGCCTGGTAAATCCAATGAATTTAAAAACTCTGTTGGAAAATATGCAGCTTCCATAGGATCGCAAACTGCATCAACGGATTTGTATGTCACCATGTTACCAGGCAATAACTGTTGTATTTTCAGATTCAATTCGTTGACGTCCACATTTTTTGCTGCTAAAATCGCCCTTTCTGCAAGCCACTCATGATTAATGTATTGCGTGTGTAAATCGGGAAATATAAGGTTAATGAGAGCATCTTTTGAATCAATGATTGTGCAGAAATCCTCCGGTAATTTTATGCATCCCGTCTCATCCTTGGTAACTTTTCCATCACCGATATCTAGCAATTGTTTTGAGAATGTTTCAGCAGATGGATCCTGAAGCATTTGGACTCGCATATTTACTGTTAGTTGAACTTTTTCAACATTATACCACAGTGGAGATGATTTCAAGCAAGCATTGATCTCTTCAGCGTACGTTGAACGCGGAATGACGGGAAGTGTTTGCCTGAAATCACCTGAAAGGAGTAGCAGAGTGCCGCCAAATAATTTGTCATTGTTCTTTATATCTTTCAATGTCCTATTCAACGCCTCAAGCGAATGTTTGTGTGCCATTGTGCATTCATCCCAGATGATAATTTTACAGTGTTTCAACACTGTGGCCATAGATGATTGCTTTTTTATGCTGCACGCTGCGTCCGGGTTGTTTTGAATATTTAGTGGCAGCTTAAATACTGAATGAGCTGTTCTGCCTCCATCCAATAAAGTTGCCGCAATGCCAGATGATGCAACGGCCAACGCGATGCCATTATTCGATCGTATTTCAGCGAGAATTAGCGAAATAATAAATGTTTTGCCAGTTCCACCTGGTGCTTCCAAAAAAAAATCCACCTTGGCCTGCCGAAACTGCGAGCATAATGCGGTCATATATGTTCCTTTGTTCCTCATTCATCAGTGGAACATTGCGAGTCACAATAGCTGCCATTTCTACTGTATTGTAATGAAGTTCACGATTCATGTCATTGTTTAAAAAATCAGATGCACTTCGATTTGGCGAAAGCATACCGAAATGACTGAGAGGCAAGTTGGCAATAGTAATGCAAAGATCCTCAATAGCAATCAGTGCTTCATTGTACATAGCATCGCTGAATGCTATCGTAAGATCGTTACAACGTGTGCGATGGTGATACAGTATATCATCAGTCATCGAATCTTTGTGATTATCCCATAAAGTTTCTATTCTGCCCGGGAAACATGTAGTTAATACTATAGCGAATAGTACACGAATTTGCTTAGCAGTACAGTTCAATGCTGCTTCAGCAAGCATACATTCCCACTGGTTGTCATCTTCCAGCAAGCCGAGTGCAAGGCATGCATCTTTATACGTTGGATGCTGATGCCCATCGACTTTACGTATATCGCGAAATGACAATGAGCCGGTGACATTAACCAACAACAGTCGAAGATAAAAGCACTCAGTCTGCCTTGGATTGACTGTAAATACTCTCCCCAAGCAGTTTGATTTGAATAAACCGGGAGGACATGCATCAACCGGTGTGCCTTGCTTGCGGGGTATCCACTTTTTTTGTTTGAGACCATATGAAATAGTGTGGTACTTCTGAGTAAAGTAATGTCCGTGCAAAAGCACCAAAAGCATCAGCACGATTACACAATTCAAAAAATTCGGTGAGTGTAGTTTTTGGTGGATTTATAGCTCTGTCAATCGCTGTCTCGTTCGTGAAATATACGCGCTGACCGTTTTCAAGATGGACGGCTAAATGAATAACGGTTGGATCCCGTTCATGAATTGGGAAACCAAAGATACGCCAAACTGCTTCATTGGAGCTGATGTACCGGCCAATTTGGTAGAGCGTTATTTCGTCGTTGTTATTCACTGGAAAAGCTGTCACATTGGTATTTTCAACTCGAAATACTGCCATATCACTGCCTTTATTCACATACTTGCAAATATATTTGATGCTCTTCTTTTAAGGGCGAGCATAAGTATTAGAGTTTAAAGTGAATTGTTGCAACGTGCGTGAATATTACTTTTTGATTTATCAGGTTTCTATGTCTAGTTTGGATTGGAATATGATTAAATAAAGATATATTTAAAATATACGTTAAATCTGTCCAAAAAATGAAAAAAAAATTAGTTATAAACCTATTCTCATACCTACTGAATATACATATAAAATTTCATCAAAATCGATCCAGCCGTTTAGGAGGAGTTTAACCACTAAAACTGTGACAAGAGATTTTTATATATATATATATATATATATATATATATATATATATATATATATATATATATATATATATATATATATATATTGTTGTAATCCCATTTCATTTGTTCATGTGTCGAGTAGCTCGTTTTGGGGAAGTAAGAGTTTGATTATATTAATTATTTATTTACAAAAATATTTACAGATATCATAATTGCACAGGCTCATTTGCACGCACCTCTACGCTTTCTTACATTTGCAAAAACAAAACAGACACAACAGTTGCGGCGCTGCGCCACCTGCCGGACGTTAAGGAGAAAATTTTAACAATATATATATATATATATATATATATATATATATATATATATATATATATATATATATATATATATATATATATATATATATATATATATATATATATATATATATATATATATATATATATATATATATATATATATATATATATATATATATATATATATATATATATATATAAGGCACAAAGGACAACTATTTATTCAAAAGAGGCACATTGCATAGTTTGAATATGAAATTAGAGGAAATAAGTGTAATAAATAATAAGTATATTTTGAGAGGATTATTTTATTTTATAACCGGCCGTGAGCAGCTGACCCAATTCTTAGTTTGCAACTATCAATGCTCAACTCCGTAGCCTTGTAGTTTTGAACCCAACCCTGAACACAAAGAAACTCTTGGATAGAGTATTAGGACAAACTAGCCTTCGTGAAGGACTTTTTGACGAAACTATCTCGCATTTGCGTTACATGGATATGAAAACTCACGAAAACTTCTCATGGTTAGTCCCACAGCAAGGAGATTATAACCAATTATCTGTCTACTACTGAAGATATTTTAAGTCAGCACTGTTCAGTCACTCTACCAGTCACATTTTTGCTCAATTTTGTGAAATCATATTTTTCAGTCTAGAAGATGAACTCAGTTTCGCTCAACATTGTATTGCAAATGCAATTGTATTCTGTCGTAAATGGCCTCATTTTTCATGTTCTCGGCTACCGTGGTTACTCTCTGCCTCCAATTAATTTATTTCTCATAGTTTTTTCTGTTGAGAATTCGTGCCTTTTCTTCGTTTAACCTGTTTAAGGTTATCCTAATGAGGAGCGTCGTAGTTAGGACGCATCTTATTTTCTGACATTACTGCCACTTTAATTATAAAACAATAAAAATTAATTATTTTCTAAAATGTTTTCAATTAATGTATTTAAAGCAATTAATGTGTAACAAGACAAATAATGAGTTTAAAACACTTTTTACCTCATTCTTCAGACGTAGTTAAAATAAAAACATTACATGACGATTTTTCTAATACATTAATAACTAATCTGATAATTATTTTTTAATGAAACACTATATCTCGGTTGTTCATTGTAAATGTGAAGTATCTCTTTGAAATTGAATTTCGAAATGTCGATTTCCCAAATTTAATTCCAGGAGAGCGAAAACAAGAATTTGTAAAGAGTTATCGATGAGAGTTTAATGCAATAATTGATGCTACTTCACTTTTACAGCAAGAGATAAGAAAAAAGGTCTTGTAATTGAAAAGTAAACCACAATAAAAAAAAATTTAAATATGGAGTTACGCACACTTTTACAATGAACAGACACATGCATCTGTATTTCTTTTAAGCATAATGATGCATCAATTAATTTTAAAAGAAATTAAAATATCTTTTCTACAAAAAATACCTTTTCATATGAAATGAAAAGAAACCGAGATATTTTATTTTTAATCTTTTTTGGCAGAGAAGTTTTTAAAAAAATATTTAATTCTTGCCAAATTTGGTGAAAAATGAGGTCGAATACAAAGATTTATGACACTCTGGGGAAATAAATAGATTCCAAAAAAATTCTTTACTCTTTTTTAATTGCTTTCTAAATTATTCCGTCTTAATTTTAATCCGAGGGGATTATATTTTTTGAATTTATTATTTTTTTTTTTACGAAAAACAACTATACTTAAGAAGTAAAACTACACTACAATAATATTTTTTCTCTTTTTCGTTTTTCTGAGTATGAAAATGAAAAGATTCGAATGAGCTTAAAGTCTTTAGTATTTAAGTTGAATACTTATTTTTTTCGATCGAAATAAGAAACAAATTAGTTTTTTTCTTTAAAGGAGTAAAGAAATATTTTTTTATGTCTCAGCTTTTCACGTATTAATATTCAATTAATAAAATGGTAAGATTTTTAATACTTATTTACTTCGTGTTTTTTTTCTTTTTCTTTCTGAAATTATTATATCAATACACATAAAAAAACTTATTTGTTTAGACATCGAAAAATCTGTTTTAATTCTAAGCAATACTTTATTAATTACAAACGCATTTTTCTTAAATTTCATTGCATTATTTGAAAGTCTTAGGGAATGCTGCTTTAAAATGTGTCTTAAAAATAATGTAAAACTGAAAAGTCTTTGACTAATAATATTTAACAAATCCTAAAAAAAAATGGAATTGAAAGGTCGTTTATCTAAAATTCGATTTCTTAGGAATTAATCGATCCATTTCGTTCAAATTTTGTATTTTCTATCCATATATTGTGTTTTGTAGACATGTATTGTATTTTGCATTCATGTAATGTATTTTGTATACATACATTGTATTTTGTATACCTGTATTGTATTTATTAAACATGTAAAATTATATTCTTTAAGAAGATAATTTCAATTTATTTTATAAAAGGCGTTAAACAGCAGACACAATTTTGAGTTTAGGACTATCAATGTTCAACTCCGTAGCCTTATAAATTTGAACCCAACCCAAAAGACTCGGGAGCTTCTGGATTGGACAAGAGGGCATTGAAACAAATAGCTTTCCTGGCCGATTTTTTGAGGAAATTAACCCACACCTGCGTTACATGAAGGGGAAAATCATGAAAATCTCTCACGGCAAACCTCTCTCGCCCGACGGCAAGGGGATATACATTACGATTAAAAAGTTTTCGACTGTTGTTAAATAATTATTAATATTATTATATTAATATTAATAATATTATGTTGTTAAATACATGTTAATTTATTGTTGCTCTGTAGAAATGTTTTTTCGCTGTAAGGTTCGTCTATTGTTGCTCTGTAAACTTTTTTTCCATGTAAGATTTATGTATGGCTGCTCTGTACAATTCTTTCTTTCGATATGAGGTTTGTTTATTGCTGCTCTGTTTGGTTTATATTATCTTTTGATGTAAGGTTTATTCAGTGCTGCTCTGTGCAACTTTTTCTCTCTATTTAAGAAATTTATTAACAGACCAATTTACAAAAAATGAAAGTTAAATATATTTTTAAAATTTTAAAGAATTCGAACAATTGAATGTGATATAAAACGCTTCGCTGCCAAATAAAGGTTAATGAAAAACTAAGCGTGACAAGTTAGTAACAGATATTATAATTTCCCTTAGCACATGTTTTGTTTAAATTAAAATGTGAATACAGATTTAAACTACCTAAATGTTTAGTGTACAACTTCGTCCAAAATGCCACTTTGTGTTCTTGCAAAATCCTATGTTCAATAGAAAATATGCTAAATTGGATAGATACATTCAGATATCTCTTCACTTACTAAATTGGATAGATATATTCAGATATCTCTTCACTTACTAAATTGGATAGATATATTCAGATATCTCTTAAAAGATTCTTCGTCTTGGGATCTGGCTTCTCCTAATACTTTAAATTTTACACTTCTGCAATTGGATCCCCTTATTCTCTTGCAATTAGAAGTTCAAGAGAAAAAAATTATACGTTAATTTCTCTCTTAATTCATGTCCAGTCTGTTATTATCTTCTTTAATTTATCGCTTTTACTATTAACGTATTCTGTTGTTGTGAGGTTCGCATGTAATTCACCGTGTAGAAATTTCTAATTTTATATTCAGATTTTAATTAACTGAATGCAAAATTTTCCAATTTAAGGCATTGTTTCTCAATCAATCACCGACATGTTATACCTTATTTTTTAGAAAAAGTACAAAAGGGAACAAAAATTACCTCAAATAGTAAATTGGATAAAAACTAGGAATAGTTAACAGTCCATAAATTTCTGATCTCTTTAAGAAAACGTTTTATTTTATAGGCCAATTGAATGTTTAGTTTCACTTGTTTTAAAAAGATTTCACTGATTAAATTAATTGATTTCAATACACTTAGAATGATGTTAAAATAAATATATATGTTTCCATTCATTATTAAAATGATTTCAAAGTACTTAGAATAATGAAAAAATAAATATATACTATGTTTTCTTTCATTATTAAAATGAGTTCAAAGCACTTAGAATAATGAAAAAATAAATATATATGCTTCCTTTCATTTTTAAAATGATTTTAAGGCACTTAAAACAATAGAAAAATAAATACATATTTTTCTATTAATTATTTAATTGATTTCAAAGTATTTAGAATAATGTAAAAATAAATATACAAGTTTCCACTTATTATTTAATTGATTTCAAAGCACGTAGAATAATGCAAAAATAAATATATATGTTTCTATTTATTATTAAATTGATTACAAAGCACTAAAAATAATGCAAAAATAAATATATATGTTTCTATTTATTATTAAATAGATGGAAATGAGGTATTTTTTGAGAAAATATCAGTATTTACCTCTATAGCAATTAAAAGTTGAATTCAAAACGTTTCAATAACTAGTTGTCATTTAATTTTTTGATTTATTATTTTAAAGCATAAATCATTTTAATAAAATTCAACTTTTCCCTTCGGAGTTTTACTAAGTTAAGCTGGAATTGTATAGTCATGAAATAAGTATTCAAGACAAAATTTTCATTCTTTAAACTTTCTGACATGTTCAATTTCAATACTCTAAATCCTCTTGTGTATTGATATTCAATGGAATTTTAAAATATTCTTTTTTTACTAGTTGAGAATGCAAATTCGTAGCTAAAACATGAAAATCGAATCATTTTGCCAAAGGTATGTTTACTGAAGGATATTATTTTTTTATTGTTTGAAGGATTGGAAATTGCCAAAGTCTGTTAATTGTTATTTAAGTAACTTCGAGTTTATTTATATTTAATTTAGTGAAAAAGTAAGCAAGTTACATAGTTGAATCCGGTCTATTCCATGTTCGAATTATTGTTTAAAATTATAGCATGATTTAATTCAAGTTTAAGTTAATCTAAATCTTGATGTATTATATTGTTTACTTTTGTTACAATTTTAATACAGTTGCACGAAATTCATTCCAGGCTTAAATTTATTGGCATTAAATAAGAGTCCCAATAAAATATTTTTCTTTGCAAAACACGCCCAATGCGTTAAAAATACTCCAATTCCAAATTGTTACTACTTGGAATTTTCAGATCTAGAATTTTCAGTAGATGTATAATGTTTTGTGAAAATGAATATAAAAATGAATAATATTTATATGTACAGAAAATATTTTTACGTAAGTGATTACTAGAAAGTGTAGCATTGTAGTTTACTTTTGAGTTTTAAATGAAAAGTACCTTTCAGTCTAACGAAGTTAAGCTAGAAGCAAAAAAAAAATTGTCGTTCAGTTTCACTTGAAAAATGTCTATTCTATCTACTTTAATTTAAAAATCTATTTTAAATTAAAAATGCTATTCATTTTTATTTTAAGCATGCAATGAATTTCAATACAGAAATATTCTTTTCTTTGCACAGAAAAGTAAAATTAGTGACAAATTAATTTTTAATTTTAAGTTAGAAAATCACACAAAACTCTTATGAGAAAGAATACGCGGTTTCGTAAGCAGAAAGCAGCAAATCATAAATTTTGTGTCTCATTCCGTTTTTTTTTTAAATTTTTAATTTTATTTTATTACCATCGTTGAACAGCCAACCCAATTTTTGGTTTAAGTCTACCAATGTTGAACCCCGTAGCCTTGTAAATTTGAACCCAATCCAGAAGAGAAGGGAATTTCAGGATTAAGTATCGGAGGAAATTTTGTCTTCGTGGAGGACTTTTTAAGGGAACTAATCCGCATTTTCGTTACATGGAGAGGGAAGGCACGAAAACCTACCATGGTTAGCCTGACGGCAAGGGGTCTCTAACCCATGATCCGCCTACTACTGAGGATATTTCACATTAGCACTGCGGTCGGCGCAAGCCGGATGCGGAATTCGTAGCTCACAGCCATCGTTGGGATACGAACTCGGTTCACCTCATTTTAAAGCAAACACCATCACGACCCCGTTTTATTGATTTTTCCAATGCTTGGTTATTTTTGGGATATCTAGTATCAATAAATTGTATTTTTTTGGAAAAGAAATCAGATTTAGATGAGTTGCCATTTTGTCAAGCTGAGTTTTTGTTTAATGTTCCTTTTTTATATCCATTCCTCTACTAGATAAATATAAACGCACTTGAAATTCATAAATCCTTACGAATAAAATAATGAAATGAAATAGAATCGCTGTATTACTCTTTGTTGTTATATCCCATTGAAATAAAAACGAACTATTTATTGTACCAGCAAAATTGAAAATAATCTAGCAACCAGGTATTTATTTTTCGAGAAAATTAAAATGACATGAAAGTAAATTGAAGTTTTTCATTACTTCTGGTTAGAGGAAAATTTCATCACTCAACCATGGTTCAGAGCCCCATTTTTAGGGTTCTATCTTTTAATGCCAATGGTAGGAAAATAAAGTATCAAGGATAGCTTGGTTGGTAGGACGTTGGGCTCGTTTTCGTGAGAAAATGAGTTCGAACTCCGCCTGTTATAGATTTCCCTTATCATTAAATGGTGATTGGTGCACATTAAATCTTTCGGGGTTGCAAAGTCCTTCAAGTTACCATAACAAATCAATACCTCTGGCGGCACTAAATTGGAGATTGGTCGTTCTCTGATTCAGGTAAAAAAGATAACGATCTGTGGATGAATGAATGAATTATTATTGGGTCCCCTCCGTACAATGGGCCGTGACGTGTGTGTATGGTTGAAGTCATATTCTTGGTCATAGATGGCACCACTGAGAAAAAGAACACGAATCTCACCCGCTGCCTTAAAGATTCGATGGATTTCAAGTAGGCTTGCTGGTATTAGCAAGTGGCATAAGCAACGAAAAAAAGAAAGAAAACAGGAATGTCGCATGATTTTGACCCTTGTCAGATCACAAGGACAGTGCCTGAGCTGGTACTTCCTTTTTTAGACTTCCATACTACAAATCATTCAGAGAACTTTAGATTCAATAGATTTAGATAACTTACTGCGTATACAAGCCGGTTGTTTTATCAAACTCAACCTGGATCAAACTCAACATTTTTCCCTTTCAGAATCGCCATCTATTGGTGAATTTTGCAACTAATTTCGAAATTTAGTGAAGAATAAAATGTGTTTTTTTAAGAAGAAAGCAGAAAACGAAATATTTATCTCTTTTTGCCTTTTATTTTAATTTATTTTAATTAAATTTGTTTTTCCAATACTCGGTCATTTTCAGGGCATCCCGTATCAATATATTGTATTTTCAATCTAAAATAGTTCTTTTATTTTTGTCACGCATGTTTCTTATTTCTATACATTTATTTGCTAGACAACCCTAAACATAACAGAAAGAAACTCAAAATAATTATGAATAAAATGATGAAATTAAAAAGAATCTTTAGATAACCTTTGGTAACTATTTCCCATTGGATAAACTCAAGCAAAAACAAGCCATGAGCCCACATAATTTTCTTTTGCATAGTGCAGCGAATTTGTAAAAAATTAAATCAACCACAGTAATTATTTTTTCGCCGAAATGAAAATGAAATAAACTAAATTAAACTCTTTCATTATTTTTGGTTGAAGTAACAATGAAAAAACGTTGAATTCTTGCCAGATTCTACGAAAAATGATGCCAAATACGAAGATAAATGTGACCCGTGGGGAAAGAATTTATCTTGAAAAAGTACAACTCTTCGTTTAATTGCTTTCTTAATTATTTAGTCTTAAATCTATGCCCGTAGGATTAAATTTTCTTGAAATTAAATTAAACATAAAACTAATGTACCCGAGAAAACTATAAAACTCTTCAAGAGTAAAATAATTTCTTACGCACATTTTTTATTAAATCATTTTTGTGAAGTATAAAAAAACAACATATTTAAACATTACTTTTCAAGTATTAGAAAAATAAGGCTTCAGAGGTAATTAAAAATTATTTTTACTTCGATATAATTGAAAGTTGTAATTTTTTTATTTAAAATTTTATTAGATTAATTTTGAATTAGTAAATATACTTTATATTATAAACCACGAAACCAAGAAAAGTGTAATTAAAAAATTTTAAAAATTATATAAAAATTTTGCTGATAATCAGAAAGTTTATGGTTTTGTATTATATTTACTTTGCATCAGGAAAATAAATTAAATTTATTTGAGTATTCTGAAATTTTGGTTTAAAAAAAGTTGTTGAAAAATTTTGAAAATTAAATATTGTTAAACAATTTCTTATAAAGTTGGCAACATAAAATGTTTTTTTAAGAGTTATAGAATATTATTGTCATCTCTGCAAGGCGACCAGGCATCTTCAATTTTTTTTTAAATGTTTAGTGGAATGTCACAACCAAATTAAAAAAGTTATTACCCGTTACATAACTACCTTTCATGATCAAAAGTTAAAAAACGAACACCTCGCTCTGCAAACAACTTAAAAAAAAATTCTCGAGCCAAGTCCAGAGAAATTTGGTAATGGCACGAAAGCATGCAGACCTGGGAGGGTCAAATTATTAGATTTACTATAAGATTCTATGCAAAATTTCAATTATCAGGTGATACTATACAGCTTTATTGTTTTAACGCGATTGAAACTGGTTTGCTCTTGTTTACGTTCGTGTATTAATTGGTTAACATTGTAATGAAATACGTTAAAAACAAATGCAAGTAGGAAGTATATGAAAAACCTCCTGAATAATAACCCATTACATGTATGTTTAAATACAAAAATATTGCACATAAACTTTGGCAAAGCATATAATTATTAAAAAACTACAATGCGTCTAAATTTAATATAATTATTAATATATAATAATATAATACCTGATATAATAAATATTCTATATTTATATTATAGATCGTCTAATTTATCCAATCATCGAATGTATATTATATACCGCCTAATTTAACCAATTGTTACACGAATGTAAACAAGTGCAAACAAGTTTCAGTTCTGTAAAAACAATAAAACTGTATAGTAAATACTGATAATTAAGATTTTACATGGAATCTTATAGTGCGTCTAATAATTTGGCCAGGGGCTGTATAATGCGACTTTGAGGAGAACTCCTTCAGACGGAAAGTCTGGGGCTGTCTGCTGTTATGGTTAAAAGCGAGAGCACATTTCTGATGGGGGTGAAATGGAGGAAAGAAGGTGTCGATTGGTTCACTCACGAAGACCTACGCTAAGATTAAGACAAAACTATTCACCCCACACCCCTATTCGAAGTGACCTTTCCTCGTAACCATAGTACCCGCCACGACGGGAGACGGGTGTCTGGAGGAGTTCTCGTGAAAGAAGCACTATAGTCATCAAAAGCATCACACCCAGATTGTCCTTACTTGTGGAGTGTTTATAGTATTTGACCCTTCTTGACAGCAATACAAGTCGAACTTTGAGCTACTGTCAATGACAAATATTTTAGGATAATGAAACCGAGGTTTTGGTACAATAAATTCTACTACACCCTTAAGGGATGGCGAGATGCAATCTTTCTTCCAAGAATATCCTAAACCAGACAAATAGGATTCAGGTTTGGAGTCTTGGTGAGTCACTCAAAGCTCTAAATTTGTCTTTAAGATATTTTTTAACCAGCTCTATTTTCTGTTTACGTGTGCTGATATTCGTCAGAATAAACTGAAGTCCGAGATCGCCTCTGAACTATCTCACTTAGGGATCTAAGATGATGCAAGACCATTATCTCAAAGAAATTAGAGTAATTTTCTGACTCTGAAAATTTCTCAAAGAAATTAGAGTAATTTTCTGACTCTGAAAATTCCACTTACGGGGAGAGCTAGAAGCGTGTTACGATTATTTAAACATAATGAACCAATCCGGAAATCGAAGAGTTATGGCTGGCGTGTTGTTGGACTATCAAAATACTCAGATTTCTCTGAGGTTCAGATGCATTTCCGGCCCCCAGTTCATTTTTATGTAGGACAAACTTTATCCACGTAAGGGGGGAATTGTCAAGGAATACTTTGAAGCCGAAGATATATTGTGGGAAGATGGGGTAGCCAGTCATAACACTAGACCTAAATTTCATAGAGCATGAAAAGGAAAGGATGTTCTTGACAGAACAACTGCTGCTCACCAACCCCATCCCACAAGTCTCTGTTGTTGTTGTTTCTAATGCCACTTGCCACAAGGGCAAGCCTGCTTGGGGAAATCAAGCAAATTTAAGGCAGAGTGTGCGTTTCTTGTTTTTCAGTGGCGCATCTATGGCCAAGAATTCGACTTATGCCACACCATACGTCGCACCCGTTTATAGGGCGGACCCATTCATACATCCATTCATTCATCCACAAATCGTAATTTTGACCTGAATTAGAGAACGATCGATCTCCAATCCAGTACCCCCAGAGGTTTAGATTTGTTATGGGAACATTGAGGACTTTTGCGACTTGACAGATTTAATGTACATCAGTCAATTTACTACACGGGGGGGGTCTTCGGCAGGCGGGGTTCGAACCTACGAACTCTCGGACATGAGCCCAGCGCCATTATCCCTGCTCCACAAGTCTCTAAAAACTTATTACTGCCTTGATGAAGGTGTCAGATTAGGTGTACCTAGATATGACTTCTATTGTCTCAAAACAATTAACAATTTTGAAAATTGCGTGAGGGTCATAGCACACATTCAACTTTTTATAAGTGACATTTTGTTACATGATTTTTGGACTATTTATAAAAATCTCCACTAATTATTATGAACAGTCTAATTTTGGACAATTTTTACATTTTGGATTGCTTATAATCAATTACATTTTCTTGACTTTTGCTATTCAAACAATCTAAGTAAACTAATCAAAATTGCATCAAAAACTGGATTGCAGTTGCTCATGTACCTTACAATTCCACTTGTTTATTTATTCTGATGTCGAAACGCGTAGTAAAAATAAAGCTTTTGTATAATTACTTTCAATTTATAATTTTATTCTAAACATAATTTGCATTTCGAATCATTTTAACTAAATATGATTAAGAAGATTAACAAATCAAGTTTCAAAAATTTTTCGCAGTGATGTTTATGTTTAAATAGTTGTAAAATAAAGACTTCACTTAAGATTAATCTTCTAATTTAAATTAGAAATTTAATTTTAAAACCCTTTGCTCTGATGATATGCGAAATGTGATTATACGTTTTTGTTTTTCAATTTTATTTAAACATGAATAGGATGCAAAGATATCATCACTGAAGCTTAAAGGGTACTTATTTATTACGAAGACTTTTGGGCCACTAGAAAATAATCTGCAAAAATTAATTTTCTACAAATATTTATTTAATTAAAGTTTTATTTACGGTTTGAATAAAGCGAAAATGGTATTTAATTTGTTTGAAGAGTATTACTTTATTTGAGGAAATGTGTTTTGTTTATAAATAGTGTTTCTTTAATGTTTATCAGTAGAAGGTAGAAATTTTAATTCAATGTAAACAAAAGAAATTTCAAGATTAAATTTCAAACCTTCTGGTAAATGAGACTAATTAATGAGTCAATAATATTTTACGCATGTAGCACTTTGCTTAAATTAATCATAACTGTGATTTGTTCGAACTTACTTAATAATTTCATCATTCCTTAAATTTAGTTTTTTTTTTAAATGAAGTTTATGTCTGAAATGTTATGAACATATTTGTTTAAGTGACATTGTTGACAACTTATATGTTGAAATTATGAACAACTTTAAATTAGAGCGAAATTATTTTTATTTTTTTTTCTTAAACTTTGAAACCCTTATAAGAATCCGTTTTTTTTTAAATGTTAATTTGGAAAAAAGCAGCATACTTTCTTTGAAATGTTTTTCAAGGAATACTGTTGAATTGCATATTTTATTTTAATTACATTTGCTTGGAAAGTTAGAGATTTTTAAGTTTGCAAATGTTACAGTGAATGTCCGAAATATTTGTTATATCAGATTTGATATAAATTTATTCGTTGATATTATAATATTTATTTGATATGATATGATTGATGAGGAAAAATTAGGAGAAACATCAGCGTTCGGTGTATCGGGCAAATGTAAGTAAAACAAACCAACAATAATAATAAAGTGTAAGTTAAACAAACCAATATACTGGGCAAATGTAATAAAAAAAACCCCCAATAACTAGTCCTTTAAAAATACTATTAAGGATTCAGAAGATTTTTGAAAACACAATTCAGACATTAAATTTCAGAAAATCATTAAATCCTTAAATGTCAGAAATTCGAAGTAAACTATTAAATTAAGTTAAGTTGAAATAAATGACATGCAATATAAAAATTTACATATCATAAAACCAAACCATTAATTATGTTTTTTGAAAACAATTATTTATGCATAAGTATAATTAAAAACATTATACAGAACACTTTTTTTGTTGATACGAACTATTCGATTATTATATATATATATATATATATATATATATATATATATATATATATATATATATATATATATATATATATATATATATATATATATATATATATATATATATATATATATATATATATATATATATATATATATATATACAAAGTGTTTCATGATTGTTGGGGAATTAAGGGTAGGAAGGGGTCATCACAGGGATTCAGTACTGCACAGTGGTAACCCATTGGCGGAAAAGCCAATGGAAAGTAGTATGGCAAATACAAGAAGCAAAGTGACACAAGATTGAGATCATCTGAAGTCAAAAATATTATCTGTGATGTGCTTAATATGTGAAGATTTTACAAATGTTCAAGGTTCCTACCACAGCTAGCGTTGCACCATAGACTGAGGGACTCGCTCAAAGAATCTTGGATTTTGCTGGATATTCACAGCAACACAGATGACTAAAGCACTAAGGTAAAATATACTGAGATTTTTGGTGTTTGAGTCAGTAGAGATAGAAACACTGTAAATTTTACTATACTCTGGTAGCGTTGGCAATAGTTTTTTTTTCTCAGTGAACAGTGCTCAATAAATAAGCGGACTACCCTAAATAACTATTGATCTAATGATTGGATCTTCACGTTCTAGGATTTAATCTCAATTGTAAGAAGGGCTATAAGCTAAGTAATTAATTCAAATAAGCTAAGTAATTAATTCAAACGATATTTCAAAAACGAAGCAGACCCAAAATGCACTTTCTTTGAATAAAATTATCCCAAAATATGGGGGGGGGGGGTATCCACGTTCTGGGAAATATTGTCCCAATAGTTTGGTTGGGGCATCGGCCCAAAGTTTGAACCCATTAATGTTAATTTGCATATTTTGCCATATCTCGAGAACTTTTCAGACAAATTGAAAAATTCTTGCTCACAATTATGAAATTCGCGTATCCAAAGACAATTCCATGCAAAAAGTAAAACTTATTAAATATTTATAATTTTTAATTCAATAAAGTTGAAAATTTCTTGAATAGTAACGTATACAATTTTTTACATTATTTTAAAGAATATAATTTTAAATAACGAAATACAAAATTTGAGCGAAATCGGTTGATTAGTTTCGGAGAAATCTAATTTTGAAGAAATCGCGTTTTTAAAATTCGTTCAGGAACTACTCAATCGATTTCGCTCAAATTTTTTATTTTGATTTTTCAAATTATATTCTTTGAAATGATGCAAAAAATTTTATATCTTTCAATTTAAAATATTTTTGACATATTATTAAAATAATAAAAAATAATTAATGCTTACAATAGGTTAAATTTTGTATGAAATTATTTTTGGATAAACGAACTTTATGATTGCGTGCAATTATTTTTCAATTTGCTTAGAAGGTTCCCCAGATAGGACAGAATACGCTGAAAGTGGCCCAAACTTTGGACCTCTCTCCTAAATAAACTATTTTAACCATATTAACTATTTTAACCCTCTATGTTTTGGAGATCAGAAATCCAAATCAGTTGAAAAAAAAGGTATGTTTATTCAAAAAAAAGTTACTTTTTGTGTCTGATTTTATAACTGAAAATATCGTCTACACTAATTAATTAACATGTTTGAAGTCACCCCCTATTTGACGTCACCATCATTAAGATTGAGTCCTAGAACGTGAAGATCAGACCATTAGATCAAAAGTTATTCAGTGTGGTCTATTTTTTGTTTTGAGCACCGTACAAACAAACTCAGCGTACAGTAAAAATATGAACATATTAGAAAAACAGTATATTTTCGCTTTTTATGCACAAATTATAACACAGATTTTTTAATTTTAAATTATTTCATACTTAATTCAGTAAATTTATATTTCCAGGTGTGTCTATAATAAATTATTACAGAACACTAAGTTTAAATATGCAAAAAATGAAATCGTTATATTTCCCTAGGAACTAATTCAAAGTTTTATCGATAATTCAAATTTATTGGAATGTTATTTGAGGAGAATAAAAAAGAAATCAAAGTCTGAATGAGCAAAATGTAATTCTAAAATTACACAAAGTAGGAGAAAACGAAAACAAAGTAAAAAATATTGGTAAGAAATGTAATTACGGTTAGAGAGGAGTTTTTTCTTTTTTAGAAAATGAAGAATCGCAAGAAATCTAGTTTTTTTTAAACTTTCACCCATTCATTTAAAGATTTTTATTTTTCTGTTAGAGTTGCTAGAAAAATAAAGATTTTAATTATTTATATCTTTTTTTTTTGAAAGTATATGCAAAATCAAGAGTGAATATTTCGAAAAATAAGGATTTTTTTTCACAAATAATTCAGTGTTCCGTTAAAAATAATTAAAATCGAATCGTTTTTAGAGTCTTATGAAAGTATGATAGATTAAGATGACGATCCTATATAAAAAAAAATTAAAATTTCCTTTTTGCAATCTGTATAAAATAGTACCCACATATGATATCTTAATTAGTGGGAATATAAATAATGCCTAAGCCTAGGCCTAATGGAATAGAAATAATGCCGAATTATAGGTTCTCAAAGTGTGACCAGTGAATTTTGATGAATTTTATGTTTGTAGATATCTTATATTTCTCAGTATGCAAGAAAGAAGTGTTTTTATCTGTTATTCATATTCAAATACTTAATTTTTATTTCTCTCTCAATTCCTTAGATTTGTGAACAGTAATATTCTGGACGTTGTGGACTACATATTCCACTTTATATTTGAACTGCAAGAGGGTTCTCAAAACCTCCCAATCTTCGTAAGGTAGTATAATATTAGTGTAGATGTTACCGTGAATGATCGAAATCAAGAGAATATCCACTTTCACCGGTGAATGTCAACAATCACATAGTCGCTTCGTTGAATGTCCGAAATATATGTTATATCCTATTTGATGTTAATTCATTCGTTGATATTATTACATTTGTTCTATATTTTAATATCTGCTGAGGATAGATTAGGAGAAGCATCAGTGTTCGGAGTAAAATGCATACGGGGCAGTGACATATGACCACATAAAGTTTTGATGTAAGGCATACCGGGAAAATGTATACCGGGCAGTGGTACTTCGGACATTTACCAAAGCGACTATGTGATTGTCAACTTTCACCGGTGGAGGGTCAACAACCACCAATTGCTGTAAAATATATACACCGTAGAGCCATTACATTATGACCAACCTGCTAATAACATGTAGGACCACCTTTAACCCTCAAATCTGCTAGCACCCGCCGTGGCATTGATTCCACAAGGTGCTGATAGGTAGTCTGAGGTATCTGGTACCAAGCGCTCACCAACTGGTCCTGCAATTCCTTCACATTGCGAGGGGGTAGCGTGACAGCACGAATTTGATTTTCCAAGTGGGACCACATGTGCTCTATTGGATTAAGGTCAGGTGAATTTGGGGGCCAAGACATGACTTGAAAGTCACTGGAATGTTCCTCGACGATTCGACCTTTATGACGTGGTGCATTATCCTGTTGGTAAACACCATGCCCCGCAGGAAAAACTGTTGCCATGAATGGGTGAACCTGGTCTGCAACTATGTTCAAGTAGCTTACAGGCGTCAGGGATTGTTCTATGAGGATTATGGGTCCTAATGTGCCCCATGAAAGCATTGTTCCTGGGCGAGAAACCATGAAAACCTGGGTGAGCCCATTGTTATAGATGGAGGGTGGTCATAATGTAATGGTTCTTCGGTGTATATTAGTTCTATTATGTAAAGCTTCGATAAATTACACAGCAAAAAATTCTGGGCATTTAGGGTGCCGGTATTTTTTTTAACCGCAAAATCTAGTTCTATCGGAACATGTTACGGAAAAAAAAATCTGATATACCGCAATTTGTAATTGATATGCCGTAAATTCACTGAATTACTCTAATTAAATAAATATTACTGTAAAAATTACGGTTCACTATTTTACAGTTAAAATCTAGGTAAGGTAGAATTTATGGATTCTACAGTGCACCTACAGTGCCGGTACTTTATACTGTAATTTGATTCAGAATTTTTTATAGTGTAGTGGTAGGTTGCTATTATTGGAACGCCTCCATTATTTTGTTTTTTTAGTATACACGAGAAAGTTTAAAAAATAACTGACTTATCGGCTGCTTCAGACACGTGGTGTAGTAGAGTATCACCTCAGATTCACTGGTCAATAACATAAAATATAAAAAAGGAGGAGGACATGTCTTGGTTACATTCTCTTTATTTTAACATCTCATCAGAGCACAAGAAGCAATATGATAACTCATGGAGAGGCACTGGAAGTTCATAAATCAAGTCTGAAGCTTCAAGTCTGAACACGTGTCTCCCTCTCCGCATATTCTGTCGTTATCTCAAATTTATTGTACACAAAAGTGGCTAATATACTCGAATTACTAAACCTGCATAAATGCAAGATTTAATAACACATGAATAATTAAATATCAGAGAATAAACTTTATCTCCTGAGCATGCAGAGAAGGAAATCTAATCTCGATGATGGACCTCACGTCGTTCGAACAGCAACACAAATCAAATGTGTACGCCCATCCGGGCAACCGGCTTAGGAAGGCTCACGGTCAAAGTTAAAAAAAAACTTGGTGCAAGGCATAGTCACAAAACTGATATTATAAATTTAGGTGAATGCCAAAAGGTTGAAAACTGAGGGTATTGTGATAGCATCATCACTATAAGCATCTTGATTGAGAGTTAATTCACGCTTAAATGAACTTCTTGCATAAGAATGCATAAACTTTGCACTTTTCTTCTAATTTTTTAATGTAAATAAATTAAGGATATATTGGTCGGAAGTTACAGTGTTTTAATTGTTACTGATAATGCTTAAAGCTGTGTTTAATCAGCATAATTTATCCACAATAACAACGATTATTTACTTTGCTATAATAGAAATTACGAACGTATTACACAGCGATAGTTGCTTTTAATGATTAAGTCTGATTGACTATATATAGACTGGGAATCCAATGATAGAAACATTATCCAAGCTACTATTTTATGTAAGCGATTTAGTAAAATAAAAATCAAGAGTAATTAAATCTGAATAAGACAATAATTTAATTTATTCCTAAAAGATCAATGTATGCACAGTACGCAAAATAAAAAACGGACTACCCTGAATAACTTTTGATCAAATGATAGGATCTTCATGTTCTAGAACTCAATCTCCATGATTCAAGGGGTGACTTCAAATATTCTAATAAATTAGTGCAGAAGATATTTTAAATTACGAAATCAGACACAAAAACTTGTTTTCTCTGAATAAACATACCTTTTATTCGATGGATTCAGATCTGTTATTACCAAAATATAGAGGGTAGTTCAATACGGGAAATATTGTCCCAATAGCTTGGTCAGGAGAGCTGTCCAAGGTTTAGAAACATAAAGTTAATTGAACAATTAACATTATCCAAGCTACTATTTCGTCAGTTAGTTAATGACAAGCTACTACAGTTTCGTAGCGTATTTCGTCATATCTCGAGAATTTTTTGATCGAATTGAAAAATGTTTGTACACAACTATAAAATTCGTTTATCCAAATATAGTTCTATGCGAAATATAACTTTTAGTAAATATTTTTTGTTTCTAATTATTTTATAAAAGTCAAAAAAATTTTGAATGATAAGGTATAAAATTTTTTACACCATTTTACGTGGCGAAATATAAAGTTTTAACAAAATTGGCTGTATAGTTCCTGATAAATCAAATTTTAAGAAAACCGTATCGTTAAAATTTGATTTTTCAGGAACCATTCGACCAATTTCGCACAAAATTTGCATTTCCCCCCATAAAATTTCATCCTTTTAAATGATATAAAACGTTTTATACCTTACAACTTGAAATTGTTCAGACTATTATTAAATAAAATATTAAAAACAGTAAATACATACTAAAAGTTGATTTTTGCATGAAATTATCTTTTGATAAACAAATTTTATATTTGTGTGAAAATTTTTTTCAATTCGCTTAGAAAGTTCTCTAGATATGGAAAAATACGTATAAAATAAAATTAACAATAAAAGTTCCAAATTTTAGATCATTCTCCTGGTCAAACTGTGGGGACCATATTTCCCAGATTGCAGCTACCGCTTATAATTCGGATGTCAGGATTCCGAATCCGTAGAAAAAAAGGCATGTTTATTCAGAGAAATTAAGTTTTTGTTTCTGATTTCGTAACTTAAAATATCTTCTGCACTAATTAACTAGCTTATTTGAGGTCACCCTCTCGAACCATTACGATTGATTTCTAGAACATGAATATCCGGTCATTAGATTAAAAGTTACTCAGAGTGGTTAATTTTTTTTGACGCACGGTACACAGTACGTTAGAAATCACTCAAGAAAGACTTAATTATGTTTTCATCGAGTTTAACCAGCACATAATATTTTAAAGTATTTTACTGACTTATATTAAGGCGATATTTTACTTAATCAAATAAAAGAGCTATTTGTTTCTCATTATGTTGTCATTATGTTCTCACAATTGAATTAAACCAGCACAAAATATTTTAAAGCCTTTTACTGATTTATATTAGGGCGATATTTTACTTAAACAAATAAAAGAGCTGCTTGTTTCCTCTAGGAAACTCCTCTGCCCTAACTGGGCAGTGGCACTGAACCTTAAAAAAAACATCAGTGTTGGGTATACTAAGCAAATTTATACCAGGCAGTAACACTGAATCTTAAAAAGACGTCAGCGTATCGTTACCGGGCAATGGCACTGAAACTGGACCTATTATATATTTTGGACATTTACCAAAACGACTATGTGATGGTCAACATTCAACGATGGAAATCTGCAACCCCCCATTTCGGAATATTCACAGAAAAATATCCATGTCACACCTAATTGTTTGTTATACTATGTTATACCTAATAATACCATGTAATACCTAATGTTATACCATGTTATACCTAATTGTTTGCATTTAACTGTGCTCGGAGCCTGCGAACACTATTGCTGGTGTCTTGTGTTTTTTATTTACCATCATTTTAAACTTCTCTAGGATTTAACTTGTATTGTTTTTATCAAATTTTAACTGATTATTTTGATTCTTAACTTGTTCTGCTTGTTAACTTTTATACCGAATTTTAACTTCTAATATTTTATTACTGTTTTACATGCGTCTGTAAAGATTTAAGATTTATTGGTTTTTGGGTGATTTAGTTTTTTAACCCTTTTACTACTTTACTATTTTAATTGGGTTACACTTGTTTAATAGAATTGTATTGATCATTATTATAGATATTCTGATTTTTATACTCGTTGATGTAACTTTTAGAGTTTTACGTATTTATAATGTACGTTTTATGTATGTATCTACTCTCGTATGCCCTTAAATAGGGCTTGGTCGAGATACAAATAAACTCATACCTAATTGCTTGGAATGTTTAAATTATAGCAAAACAAATAAAACGATTGAATGTAAAACTTTAGTTTTGATACAAAAATATTTTAATCCGTAATTTTAGCTCATGTAAGATCATCAGGTGTGTTAATATGTTTTTGATTCTTTACATGATCGATTAAGATTACGTATTAAACAAGCTACCGGAATTTTCACCAGAAGGCAATACACTATACAAAAAATAAAAATATTATCAACATGAAAAATGTTGTATTTTTCAAACTCAATTTGCTTTTCTTAATATAAATTAGCCCCAAAACTGTCCATTGTTTTTCTACTAAAATTTTATTAAATTATTTTCATATTTAAATAGGCTCATAAAACTTTTATCTTCAAAATAAGAAAAATAAATTGTTTAATGAAGCTTGAAACTACATTTTCTATTTCTATGATTTATATGATGTCTTGGATTCAATTATTTCTACATTTAAAAGTGAAATAAAAAAGAATTGTTCATAAAACTCTTATTTAAAAAAATTAAAAAAACAAGTTCTTTAATGAAGCTTCAAACTTCGTTTTATATCTCTATGATATATATGATTTCTTGAAATATTTGTATTATGGCAAAATAAAGAAAACAATTGACTTTATAACTTTTGTTTTGATAAAACAAAAATATTTTGATATGCGATTTAAGTGCCAGTAAGAACAACAACAACTGTATAAATATGTCTTGGATTCTTCGTATGATCGATTGAAGCATTAGTTAATTTCCCAAAGGATGTATACAGTGTGTTTATAACAATATCGATTGTAAGCGCGAAAAATATATCTTAAGTTTAAAATCTTTAAAAACATAAAATAAATATTTTTTTGATGGTTTATGTCGAAGAAAAGAATGAGAGATATTAAATTGATTTAAAAAATGTTATTATAGTTTTCATTTTATTGTAATTTTAAACGTCTGTTAAAGAAAGAAAAATGCTTATTTGTTTTCATAAAAATGGAGATTTTACTGCTTAGTTTTGATTTATTGCATTTCTTTATTTAGGTAGTACTTAAACAATCATGACTTCTCAATGCAAAAAAAATGGTTTATAATTATTGAATGATGCCCTCAGACCATTATCCAAAGTTATATTTGCCACAAAGATAGCAGCCACTGCAGTACCAAAGCACCAAGCAATAGTGAACACGTCGGCATACGGGCCGAGTCCGAAACGATTATGAGCACTCTAAACTGAGTCGACGGACAGATGATGCTCGTGGATCAGTACCAAGCGCTGAGTCAAATGTCTCATAGTGTCATTACTCGAACGCAAACGATCCGTCAAAACTTTGCTGACAGCAGAGAGTCAACTAGACCTTCCCCCACTCGGAGACCGTTCAGCACAACATCTGAATCTATAAAACTTCTTAAGAACTTTAACGCGAAATGGAATAAAATTAACAATTAAAATTTGTAGAAGTTACTATTTACTGTTCAATAAACAATTTCATTAGTCAGTTGAAGACGGTGTTTCCCAGTGGGCAGAAGGATGAGGTGTGGAGAGTCCTTCTTTTGACTGGACCCTAGACTCATCGATGGTCTGATTTTCTACTGCTGGGCATGCATCAGGTTTACTATCGTTATGTGTACAATTTGACATAATTTTAATCAGTGAAATACTCTTAATGTTAATGGTTACTATAGTCAACCCCACTATGAGCTTGTCAAACTACATTACCAATTCAAAATGTTTGAGAATCGATTGAGATTAATCAATTGTTTCTTTCTTAAACTTGAAATAATCGCAAAGGAAACTTCAATCCCTGCTCCTTAGAGCAGTGGTGGCTTAAAAGTATCAATGAGGTAAACCGGGTTTAAATCCCAGCAATGGCTGAATGTTTAGTAAATCAATGTATAAATCAATAATTCGAAAATGCTTACAACGGAAAAAAATATCACATTAGATAAGGTAGCCCTGCAAGCGGCCATTGTAGTGAATTGAATTAGCAAGATAGTTTAACGCTTCTCATGAAATAGTTAGACTACATCTGCACCGCCAGGGGGAAAAATTTCAGGCTGAGTCAGTGGATTCCGCAAGGATGTTGAAAGTAAGCAAGAAACAAGTTGCAGCCTGTATGCAGTTGCTCTCTCATCACCATACCCCAAATATTTTCAAACAAGTTCTCACCATTGAGGAAAAGTGAGTCCAGCATGACACTTCCAAGAGTGGTTGTTACTCCAATACACTTTTTCTTACAACGCAAGACCACCTTTGCCTCCTCGTAAGATTATACTATGTGTCTAGTGAAGTGGTCGTCAAGTTGTAAGCTATGAATAGCGAATAATGGGCCAAACGGTCACTGAGGGCCTGTACTCACAGTAATTGGAACAGACAGGCATTCCAACAGAAGGAGCTAGCTCCAGCATCTGTGTATGCTTCTTGCATTACAATACGCTGCCTCATGTCAAGCTGGTGACCAGTGATTTCTACTGCGACTTATTTGGGAGACTTTATGATACCCTCCTTACACAACTGACTTAGTGCCATCTGATTACCGCTTCTTTAACTCCTCACATCTTAGTGGAAAATCGTTTACTAACGAGTGCACCAAGCACTCGTGGACTTCTTTGCGTCCAAAACCACAAAATTTTAACGTAAGGGGATTACAGAGCTGGAAACATGGTGGCAAAAGTGGCTAAATGCCGATAGATTACTTCGAGGACTCACAATCGTTTACACTTTCAGTAAGTCATTTTATTTCCCCCCCATTAAAAATGATCAAGAACATTAGTAGTTACTTAGTATACTTACAAACGTAAGACAATTATTATAATATAATCATTAAATTTATTTAAAAAAACCAGCAAGTATTCACTTTTTGTTTAAAATGGAAAAAAATGGATTCAAGCACTTATTAACAATCTGATTATTTAATAAATTAGAAATAAGAATTCTTTTCTTTCTGGTATATTTATTTTGTTTACTCATAATTTTTTTGTGTACATAAATATTAAAATTGCTTGCAAAAGTTTAAAAAATGTTTGAAAATTACGAATTTTATAATTTATTTCTACGGTACATTTTTAAAATTAGATATCCCTATTTTATTTCCAGATCGCTGTGAAATTAAATTTCTTTATCAAGAAAGAAAAAATATTTAAAATAAATGAATGATGAAAACTGATTAAAGTGTTTTTTGAAAGATATTCTTTTTATAAGAGAAAAAGTAAAGCTAACAGAAACTTTTAACAATTAAATATGCGTAATTTACAAATATTTTCTTGTTAATTTTTTTAACATTTATTTAATATTTGAGGAAAATCAAATCTCTACTGATTTATTTTAATAGTAAAGAACAAATATTAAATTCTTAACTGAAATTAATTTTCGAAATGAGTATTCTCCAAAATTATTCTTTGTTGAAAATAAGTTATACTTAGGAAACCGTATAGTAAGAATTATAAGATGCATGAATTTTACATTTCAGCAGTGGTTGTTTATTTCATTTGGAGAAGCTATGTATTAGGATTTCAAATCCCAAGTGCTTTGCTCAGTTTATTTGAAAATTCAACAGTTATTCTCAAAAAATAACAAATAAAGTTAATTACTTTACAGTTGTTTAGTACACTAGATAGTATACTTTTATTCTCATGAGAAATGCGTGATTTGTTGTTTCATTTCAATCAATAGTTTTTCTCCTAAAGGATTTAAAACATAATTATTTAAAAACAAACTTGAAATTACTTTGTGTTAAAGGGAGACTTGATTATATTTATTTTACAAACTGCATATTTAATTTAACAATTTGAGCGTTTAAACGTTTTTAAAGTGTTAACTTGTTGATGTTTTCTCTAAGACGAATATAATGAAATAAAATATTTTCTCCTGAAAGATTTTTGCGTCTGTTTCGAGATTTTCTTGAAAAAGAAATCTTTACTTTTAATTTTTTTGTGAAGAATTGATTGGAAACACAATGCGTTTCGAATTAATTTTGTGTTGTAATATTATAAAATGTTATTATATTATAACAACATAAAAATCCATGCATTATTGCGGTACACGAGAGTTCTTGCAAAAAACTTCCATATACCATCAACAAATCAAAAATGTTTAAAGCACAGGCTTCTTCGCATTTTATAAGATAAGTAATTGAGAAGAATACTTATTTATCATTCAATTGCAAAGATAGGATTGTTGTAACTTTAATCGTGGTAATTCTGCAGTATTAATGCCATGAATTTCATTAACAAAACCGAATAAAGAAAGTATTGTAATCAAACATGCAACAAACGTGTCGACATATACCAACTGTTATTTTCCTACGTGGTAAAAAAGTACAGGCTCTCAGATTTCCGGTACTTTTTACCGTAAAATTTATGAAATAAAAATCTGATTTACAGTAATTTTAACGGTAATGATAAATATTAAGAATGATGAATATTGATTATCGCTTTAAATAAATATTGCTGTAAAAATACGATTTAATACTTTACAGTGAAAATGGGTTTTACGATAAAATGGTGAAGTGTCGGTAGTTTATACCGTAATTTGATCAGGAATGTTTTATAGTGTTCCATGAGTATGAGCCCAGAAAGTCTGGGTCGTTGTATCAATTACCTTACAGTGTACCAATCTAACTTTAGATCAAATAAACTGCCCAAATCAAATGCATGCGCATTGACAAGAACATAGCTTATTGGCGGTCTTTTAAGACTACTAATGTTTAACTACGTAGCCTTGTAATTTTGAGCCCAATACAGAAGACAAGGGAACTCCTGGATCAATTATTGGGAAATTTGCTTTCGTGGAGGACTATGTTATGGAACTAACTCGCATTTGCGTTGCATGGAGAGAAAGACCACGAGAACCCCCCACGGTTAGCCTGACAGATCAACAGATTTAACGTGCATCAGCCACCATTTTCTACACGGGGAGTCTTCGGCCGGCTGGGATCTAACCCATGAACTCATGGACATGGGCCCAATGCCCTACCAACTAGGCAATCCCTGCCTT
The DNA here is from genome assembly GCF_982258835.1 of Parasteatoda tepidariorum. Lineage (NCBI taxonomy): Eukaryota > Metazoa > Arthropoda > Arachnida > Araneae > Theridiidae > Parasteatoda > Parasteatoda tepidariorum. The sequence continues at coordinate 66,554,684 of NC_141764.1, forward strand.
TGGGGATACATATTGTTCGAATTGAGGTGTGGTGTTCGTACAACGAACATCAGCATGCTATCGCATAGCATATCCACCTTCAGCTGTCTTTATTAATCGCGAGACGACACTCTTTTGATACTCTCATCACTGCGGCTACAGTGGTGAGATTTTGAGCTGATTCCTGTCTTCTAACTGCTCGTCCAAGATCGCAAAATCTCAAATCATATCTTGCTAACATTTTGCACTTGATTATTGCAACACTCACTGAATTTCACAGAAATATATTCAACAACCTATGGTGCTATTTTGGCCTAATACCTTACAATATTAATTTTTGAATGAGTGAAGCGATTGTGTGAATGGATACTGCTCTGCCTCGCTCTCTACTCTTGATTTTACTATTATTGATCGACTGTCAAAAACACTATTTTACATAAATCAGTCATTCCTTAGCAATCGTCAAGCAGTGTATGCACACGTTACCGTCTATGTAGAAAATCTAGCACTCTATAGAATGCTCTAAACAGCTGTCAAAATATCAAATAACTATGTACTACATTGTCCAGCTATTCTATAGAATAAATAAAAGAAGCTTTTTTGCGTTCTATACAATGCCTATACAAATTATATACTTATTTTCATTTTCATATTATTTCTAAATAGTGTCTGTCTTTCTATTAAAAGCTTAGATATTCAATTCAAGGACTAAGTAATGTATAATATTTCTCACATTTCGTTTCTGGTTTAAAAATGCAGAAATTGTATGGAATGGATCATTTTTATTATTCACAGATTACGTACGTAATACACGATAATTCTTCAGCCGAGAATATATTACATTACATTAGATTTATTTAATACGTAAAATTTATATTCTTAAAGGAATAAAGCATATATTTTACTTAGTTTTGTTAAGTAAAGTTGCTATCATTAATATTATCAATTATTTAGAACTTCGTTTTAATATATTCATCAATGGAATTTGTTTTTAGACTCAAAGCAGCATAATACAAGCAATCTTTTATCCTAATAATTATCGTGAACTTTTCGTAGAAAACCAATAAACATGTTTTCATTTACCTAAATACCCGTAACAAAACCATCATTTTGATTATTCACGGATTACGCATATAATACACGATAATTCTACAGCCTATTGCATTACATTAGATTTATTTAATACGTAAAATTTATATTTTTGAATGAATAAAGCATGCATTTTACTTATTTTTGTTAAGTAAAGTTGCTATCATTAATATTATCAATTATTTAGAGCTTCGTTTTTATAGATTCATCAATGGAGTTTGTTTTTAGACTCAAAGCAACATAATAAAAGTCATCCATTATCATAATAAATATCGTGAACTCTTTGTAGAAAATCAATTAAAAGCGAATAACATGTTTTCATTTACCTAAATATCCGTAACAAAACCATCATTTTGATTATTCACAGATTACGCATGTACTACAAGACAATTCCTTAGTCGAGAGTAGATTACATGGCAGTCGAAGCAAATGACTCTCTGTGTTCCATTCAGCTGTGTTTTCAGGCATGCTGCGCCTGTTCGGGAAACGGATATTTACTTGGAAAGGAACAGTTAGTAATAAATCATGCGAAAACCTGTATCTTTGAGATACAGATTACGGGCTTTACGGTTTGCGACTTTCAATCTTTGTATTTTATTATATACCTAATAAACCAATTGAAATGTGTTCAGTAGTTCAAATATTTAGATAAATTTATTATAGTATTGTGGAAACTAGGCTTGTATTTGAATAGTATATGCGTATTATAGTGAACTACGTCACCTTATCGTTTTGTTCACCAGTTACAGTTGTGATTCTCAACGGATAAACAAGCTGTTACATCAAAATTAAAAATTATTCAATTGAAAGAGCCCAATGTTTTGTATTATATCAGCACAGATTTAGTTTCAAAGCTTTAGTAATGTTGTAAAATATATATTGTAAAATAAATATGGTAAAAAAAAATAGTGTATAGCTGCCACAATTTTTGGTGTTTGGGTTACCATTTTGGTAAAATAAAATTTCTTACTGCCGGAAGTCATATTTTTTGTTTACTCTTTCACTGTAATAGTCTTATTTATTTATTCAGTTTTGGTTTGTTTTACTGACAACGCATATTTTTTACGGGTGATGGAATCAATTTAAGCGTCCGGCAATCCGTCAGCTGATCAATGTTTTTCGTTTACAATATAACTGAGAGGGTAAAATTTTGAAATTGTCTTGCGCGTTGCTGAACATTCCACAGAAAAAAGTAAAATGCTATAAAAGACATGCATGTGTTTAGTTGTTTCATGAATATATTTATATTCTCATTAAATTAATATAACTTTGTCAATTTCATTAAATAATTTAATAACAATTTATTTTTATCGACTTCGATTTTTGATTGATATTCGCTCTTTGTTGCGTATAAGTTTGATGAAAGAACGTTTTATATTGGTAATACTGTAAAAAATTTTGATTTATAGCTGCCTCAATTTTTATTTACTTACTATTATAGTTTTACCTATTCATGTTTTGTTGTTTTGTTTACTAGCAACAAATATTTTCTCGTGCGTGCGTGAGAATAAATTTATTGGTTTGGCGTTGGACAATTTGTCTGAGGAATGATATTTTTTGTTCACAAACTAACTGAGAAGGTGAAAGTTTGAATTCGCTATGCACATTCGACAAAAAAAGTAAAATGTTAAGGCATGCACGTTTTTAAAAGTTTAATAAATCTATTTATATTTTCCTAAGATAAATATAAATTCGTCAATTTCATTAAATAATTTTAAAGCAAATTATTTTTATTGGCTTCGATTTTGTTAAGCCTAGTTCGAATTCATATAGATATTCTCTTTGTGTTTGAATATCTCTCTCTGTATTCTCTCTGTGTTTGAATATCTCTATTCATGTAGATATTATCTCTGTATATGTTTGAAGAGCAAATGTTTTATATTGGTAACACTGAAAAAAATTTTTGGTTTATAGCTGCCACCTTTATTATTTACTGATATAGTTTTACTTATTCATTTCTTGTTTGTTTGTTTTCGAACAGCACACATTCTTATGTGCATAAGAACTTATTCACTGACTTAATTGCAGAAACATTTTGTTTAAAAACAAGCATATTTTAGAAATATTTTCACACTAATTCTTTGAACAATTGTTATTCTGGCAATTTTATGTAATGTTTTGAACGATAACTGCAGTTCTCTACTTAAAAAACGTGTTTAGTTTACTTCATCAACAAAAATGGTGGCGACTAATCGCCAAAACTTTTTATAGTTTAAGGAAAAAATGCAATCAAATTTTTGATAATAGGTGATTATAAATTCTTCGATAATAAAGAGATGATATTACAAAATAAAGGTAAATAATATACTATATTAATATATATATATATATATATATATATATATATATATATATATATATATATATATATATATATATATATATATATATATATATATATATATATATATATATATATATATATATATAATGTACATTTCGTTAAAAAATAGTAATATCGTAAATCAATAATTTGACAGTAATGCAAATTTTTACATTATTTTAATCGCAGTAATTTAAAAAAAAATAAAATTTGAAAATAATCAGTACTATAGTTTTCCTATTATTATTAGTTATATTAATTTTTATAATCAATTTTACGTAAGACTATGCCCTGTCAAGATATGTAATTAAAATAATGAATACAAAATAACTATTTAAAATTGTAAGGCAGTGTTTGCTATCGCTTTATAGAATTCCTACATTTATTTACTTGTTAAAACAGAATTTTAGAGAAAAGAGTTAATAATTATGCATAATAGAGATGTCTAAGCTGACATCACTTCACCGCTGGCAATCCATCAATGATCAATCAGTTACAGATGAACCAATAGGAATACGTTTGCATTGGGAAGGGAACACGAATCGTCCAATAGGAATAGTGCTAACAACTACTTCACATTCACAACCACAAAATTAAGAAAATGGTTTGATTTATTCCACTCAGTAATATAGTTCATCCTCTTGCTTGCAAAGAAATTCTTTTTGAATTATTTTCAAGAAACGTTTTTAAGATAAGCATTAACAAAGTAAAAATTGTATTTTAAAAACCAAGATAAAATATGATATTTAAGCTTTTCACAACACTTTTGAAACAAAAAAAATATGTTGTTCAACATTTTCATTCACAAAGCTTTATAAACTTAATTATTAAACGAAAAAAATTCAAGCTTTTTATCTCTTTTTTATCTTTTCTGTCAAATGTATCCTGAAGGATAAAATAAATGACAAATTAATTCCACGCAATTCATAAAGAACTGATATTGCTTAACAGTTTAGCTTTATTCCATTTATGTACTACATGGGATTAAATTTTGTCCAAAAGAAGAGCACAAAAGGATTTATTTTAACTTTTAAACCTTACATGTATCTTTGGATGTTCTGATTCTTATGCTTAAATATTTTAAACAATAGAAAAGCCGAATGAAGAAAATGAAAATTTATGATATATTTCAAGGAACAAATCCGGAAGATTAAGTTAAAAAAATAGTATAGTATATGCATAACAAAGTATGTTATATTTTTGAAGTAGAATAAGAAAAAGGACAAGGAAAGCTTTATTTTCTTCTTAGGATTTTTAAAATAGATAAGTTTTTGAAAAATATATGACTACAGGCATGAGATTAAATTTCATTGTGTAGAAAAAGCTAAAAAATATTGTAAAGGTGTAATGGATTTTTTAGTTTTTTTTAAAAGAAAATTTGGGTTTAAAAAAACAGAAATAAAAGAATTTTTTAAGTAATGTTAATAAATATTTTCGCATAATACTTAATCATAAAATAGTTTTTTTTAAAAATAGGTTTGGAGTAAAAGCAGTTACTTTTTTTTCTCTGAAATTTAATTAAGGCATCTGACTAGTTTCGACAATTTTTAAATATTAATTTAAATTTCTCAAAAACTAGTTTATTTGTTTTATTATGTGCAAAAACTTATAAACATTGCAAAAAATTATTTTTACTTTTTTTATAAATGGCCATTTTCAGTTAAAAATAAGGCATTGTTTTGCATGTACGCTAAGCACTGCTGAAAAATTTCAATCGCCTAAAACAAAAAAAAAGTCCTTTGAAGAATTGTTTTAGAAGGCTATCAACTAAGTTTTAAACTGTTATCTTAAAAATCAAAGGACATATACTGAGTTAGGGATCAAAATAGTAAAAAAAGCAAATTTTTAAAAATTTTCCCACTTGTCTTCTGAAAAAAATTCGCATAAAAATGAAATTCTACTTTTTTTCTTTAGTTCAAAGCATGCGTGCTATAATCATAAATACTCCTGAAAAATTGTAGACAATCATATTAGTAACATGAGATATTGCGTTTAAGGTGGTCTAAAATGCGAAAAAATCTGATTTCGAAGTAAACGCATTTAAAGATTTATAATCATTAGTCTATCCGATGATATCACCTTGCATAAAAGCTGCTATATTGTAAATAATTTGAGTACAAACAAAAGTAAAGTATTTTTAGAAAGTTAAGAGTACAAGAAATTTAAAATTATAACAAACTCAATTCAGAAAATTTTGCCCCTAATCATGTTTTTGTAATACTCAGATGCCTTAAATTATATCTTAATTCATGTCCATTAAATTGTTTTTACTAAATTTTGCTAATGAAAGTGTAAAGTATGTAAACTATATCAATCTTTCCATCTATCCACATATATTTCTTTTATGTGGCAACCTAAATTCGAGTATTTCTCTATCTACAGGTAAAACTATTCATTAAGTTGTCTTGAATAAAAATTTGAGTAGTTTTAAAAATTTAGTTGTACGTTAAGTATTTCTTTAGAATAATTTTGTATTTTGATTACTTTCTAAAATGGATGTAGAAATTTTAAACATAAATGGGGATTTGGTGCCACATACTGTCATACTAATTAATGATGACGAAAATTGCCTTTTTCGAACAATAGCATATATACATTATACGATACTCAAGTCATGGTTCGAGAAGTGCACGAGGAAGTAAAACAGCAAGTAAAGTTCAGATAGAAAATTTATATTGCAAAAGAAAATAAATATTACACCACAAAATATGCATACACTTATGTCCATAAATTAAAGATAAGGCCAGCTTTAGCAATAAATTCTCAGAAACAATACAAAAGTAATTTATTCATAAAGCGTGCATGTATTAAACAAAAGATAAATAACCAAAAAATTATGTATGTATAATACCATTTACAAAAAAAATTGCGATTTCTTCCACATGAGTATCTACTCTTGTACAAAAGCTTAATGTTACAGGGTTGATATACTGCTTAATACATTGTTTGTCTCCTATGCAAAGCCATTAGGTTTGTACAACGCCTCGGTATGCTGAGCATCAAATTATGGAGCTTGGGGAATATTTCTCTACTCCAGCAAGCAATACTCTCCGAAGTTCCGCTACACATGTAGGAGATGGTTGATGAACTTCAACTCTATGATCAAGCAAGTCTCACACATGCTCAATCAGATTCAAATCAGGTATGAACGCTGGCCATTCCATACGGAGGATATCCTCAGATTGAAGGCATTTATTTACGATATTTGCTCGGTGATGGTATTTCAACGGGCATTGTTATTCAGTGTCTATGGTACCCCTAAACAAACTTACATGTTGTTGCAGAATGATGTCCCGAAAAATTTGGCCTATTATAGTACCGATTTAAATATGCAGATCTGTTCTGGGGCCCAGTTTAAGTCCTTCCTAAACGAGCAATTCTGAACGTTGTTGTTCAATACTGTTGTCTTCGTGGTAACGGGTATCTGGCGTTCGCCATATGAAAGTCCGACGTGAATCAGACAGTAAGCTAAACCTCGATTTGTTGAGAAACATCCCATATGCCCAATGTGACGACGTCCACATGTATGTTCTCAAATCCTGGAAAATTGCTGGCGACAGTGAGTGAAACACATCTGATACACCAGCGAGCGTATTAAAGCTATTTTCCGTTGGCTCTGCCGTAATATGAAATGATGTTATTCCGCTAATAATATGCTAGTTTCATAGTGCTGTAAGTTTGCTGTAAGTTATAGTGCTAATAGTGCTGTAAGTTTGCAACTGTTATTCATGACTGTTAGGTTAAGTTTAGCACCTCTAAAGTCAACGCTGCCTATGCAAATTTAAAATGACATAAAACGACAATATAGGGAAAATCCACAGTTTTGTAAAAATGAAAAGCGTATGCGGTCTAATTTTTTAATATTTAAAAACTTATTCCAACCCTGCATTACCTAAGCTCATAAAAACTAGCGAAAACGGAGAATAAGGCAGTGATTTTGATAATTTTAATCTAGAAGGAAAAGTGTTGCTAATTGTGACATTGGAGACTTTTTATGAAGTTTAAGAATGTTTAAAATATTTAAGTTATTTGTGTTTTCTAAAGCTTAAACATTTCTTCATGGCAAGATAATGAACATAGTTTAAAATCATGACATTGCTTCCAGTATAAGGCACTTAAACTATCACTTTTTAATTTCCTTGTTGACAGACCTTCGACAAACAACGTTAACCAATATTTCTCAAACGCCTGAACGCTGTTCGCCTTAAAACTGTGGTAGTCATGGCTACAGACAGCTGACGAGACAGGTCAAATGCTGTGCTTCGTCTTATTCTTTTGGCAGTTACTACTAAATATCGGTCTTCATTCGACTTCATTCTCGGGGGTGATATGTACGGTAACGTCTATTGATATTTAAATGTTTTTGGAATAGTTTTCAAAGCCTGGAGATGACACTTTGTCCAATTCTAAGTTCCTCGGATGCTTCCATTTGAATACGTCTACATTTCCAGCTGCCGATAATTCTACTACAAAAAAAATCAGCCACATGCATCCTCTGCGTCATAACGGTTAAGGGGCTATGTGGCTTACTGAACATTGAGAAAATTTTTACTTCTTTGCCACCATTTCTTATTTACTCCTCTTTTAAATCCTCGTCATTGTGATGTACTATGGGCGTCATCTTTTGGCTTTTTGAAAGTTGCATATTGTACTTAAAGTTAAGTTTGAAAAAAACTATCATTATAATTTTACTTTAGCGTTAATTTCCGTGTGATTATGAATTGTCCTTATTTTTTAAACAACAGTACACATAACACAGTTTTTTTTTAAATTTTTAAAATTTTTTTAAAACAAATTTTGTTAAAAATTAATAGAAAGTTTCATTCAGCGAAAACGCAATCAAGACATAAGATTTAAACACTTATTTTTACTTTTTTGTGATTTTAAAAAATTCGGAAAAAATGTTTTACAAATAAAAGCAAATATAACTACGAATCTCATAAGGTATACTTTTAATTCGCTCCACTTAAATCTATTGAAATTTTTTAAAGCAATATAAAGTTTAACTATAATAAATTTACAAAGTTTAAAGATTCCGCTTTTTGCGTATAATGTAAAAAAAATAAATAAATAACTAAAATCGAAAAACGCGTTTGCGTAACCAAAACTTGCACCATTATGATATAACGTTTTAAGGAAATGTATGTGACCAACAAAATGTACACAATGTATGTGACCATGTAGAAAAATATTTTTGATTTGAATTCATTTTCTGCATTTTATATTGCATACCTAATTAATTTTGAGTATTGATTTGAACATTGAATCAATTAACTTTTAAAGAATGTGTCTTCCATATCAACCGAAACTAAACATCTTTCTAAGTTATACATAACTTCCATGCTAAAATAAAATTTATTTCAAATCGAACACGTGCCAGTGCTTTAAGTATTATAAACTTAGGTAACTGAAATCAACAATATTAAAAATAAACTTTGATTTTCCTTTAAGCACAAGAATCTTCAAGAAATATTAGTGGAAAGTTTCAGACGCCCATGGAGATATTAGGAATTTCTGTAGAATTTTAAAATTCCTTTTATCTAAGCATACAAAGTTTCTCAAGCTGCTAAAGGAATAAAGTTTGATAGTTGTAACAGAAATTACGGTGCTTTAATAATGAATAGTTAAATTTTATTAACAAGTTAAAAGTCAAATACAAACTAAATTTGAATACGCCGAAAGAAAACGGCATCGTTTTAAACCCATGTTATTTTATCTTTAAACCATTACAAAGTATCACGCCTTGAACTGAAGTAATTCAAGTTAAATAAAATTTAATAGTTAGGGTTAAGGCTTTAATCGTTGTATACTGAATTAAATCAATAAACATTTTGAAATATTTGAGGATATATTCACGTTACTTTTATTTTAGAAAATATTCTAGAAAAAAAAACATAAATTAATTCTTATCATTATAGCTTCATTCAAAATATTTCACCATAATTCTTCAAAAGAATGCTTCATAACATATCATCATTTATTAGTTTATTGTTTCCTTTTAAGTTTCACACAATTTATTCTTTTAAATAAGCTAAATAAAATATATTACTAAAAATGCAAAGTGATATGCACAAAATAGCATACAGATAATATAAACATACACAAAATAAATGATTTGGTTTTATTCACGATAAAATTAATAAATGTATGTTTTTTTAAATTAATTTACAAAGACGTTTTTGAGGCAATTACAGTGTTTGTTCCACTTAAATTAGTTTTCAATTAAAAATATGATGTATTAATTAATAAAGTATAGTTAGTTTTACTAAATTCAAGTATAAATTTAAACATAAAAAATAAATGCTAAGTTTAAACTCAAAATTTAATAATACAGTGCTAGAATGTATATAAATATAGCAAAAAAAATAATAATTACTCGCTAAAAATCATTTTCCTCATGACACAAATAAAGGAAAATAATCTATTATGATTTCATATGAAGTGGATAAAACTAGTAACTGTTTTCTGTTATGAAATATTTTTCTTTGTATTTTTATATTTACGACAAAGACATAAATATAATCCATCAAAAATAAGAAAAAAATCTGAAAGATGTAGCTGTTATTTTGATAAAATAAATATTAGCGAAAAAATAAAGTAGATATATAAATGATAAAAGGTGATACTTATAAGAAATACAATGAATGGAAGTGTATGAATACAATGAACTGAAGAGATGCTTAAGAGAATAAACAATTCTTTTAGAACAAACCTAAAAAGTTCTATACTATTTCAGTCTCTTAAATTGAATGAAATATTGATACAAATCTATATAGACGTCAAATTAAAAATAATACAGTTCTAGAAAGTTCTACATTATTTTACTCCTTAAATTAAATGAAAGATTGAAGCAAATCTATGCAGACGTCAAATTAATAATAATATATGCCTAGAAAGTTCTATATTATTTTATCCATTCATGCTGATTCAAAGCTTGAAATAACTTTATAAAGACGTCAAATTAATTATAATACTATTCTAGAAAGTTCCGCATTGTTTCAGTCATTTAAATTGAGTGAAAGATTGAAACAAATCTATGGAGACGTCAAATTAATAATAATACAGTTCTAGAAAGTTCTATATTATTTTATTTACTTAAATTGAGTGAAAGATTGAAATAAATGTATGGAGAAGTCAAATTAATAATAACGCACCTCTGAAAAGGTCTTTAATATTTTAGTCACTTAAATTGCATGAAAGATTGAAAGAAATCTATAGAGACGTCAAAATAATAACAATTCAAAAAACTGTATATTGCAAAAATTCCAGGAAACTTTTAATTTAAATACTACTGAAAATTGCAGTTTACACTGTTTTATTAAACATTTACAGAAAATTATACGAAGAAATTAATATATATTAATTTCCTTATAAGTATGGTAGATCTTTTCTTACCTGTTAGGAAGTCAAGATTTGTTATTTGAAATAGCTTAAAACTGGTGACATTGAAAGACGACATGGTGCAGGCAAAGAATATTCGCATGAAAAGAAGTCTAGTTTCCATAGACACAATGTAAACCGGACCCACAGTAGTTGGTGTGGGCCCTATGAGTAAAAGAAAAAGTAACATTTAGGTTCTCTGCAGCTGAGGTATTAGGTAGAAAAAAAAATTGGAGGGGTGAATTGGGAAAGGATACTTGCTGTATTTTTCACTCTTTATAAACAGTAATGTACTACTTACTACCACTACTGTACTATTGATTAAGATGTTTTTTGAGAATTCATTAGTATCATCCATTTTGATTATATCAGCTTGATATTAGAACATATGATGCTTTGCTAAATCTAAGCATATTGTTCACCACATTAGTTGTTTCGCTGGTACACTGTAAAAGCTTTGATGGCCCACTAAACCTATCCAAATTTGGTGCAGTAGAACTCCAAAGAAAGAGAAGGAGAGAGAAAGCGTACACTAAGATTAGATGCCTTTATTTCATTTACGAGTCACTTTTGTCTTCAATTTCGGCGTCTGGAAATCCATCAAATTTTCGATTTGCCTTTGATATTGAAAAACACTTAATTATTTTACAGCATCTCGTACTGAGAAGTTCTCTGCGTAATTTACACATTTGAGTTAGACCTCTCTTCTCTATTTATTTGGTGTAGGGATTGATAAATCTGAGATGTATAGATGAAGCTGAGAGAGATTTTGGAATTCTAAGGGTCAGGAACTGGAGCATTCAGGAGGCTTCTTGAAAATCTTCTCAAAGGAAAGTCAAAGCCTAACTGGACTGCCATGCTACCAATAATGATGATGGTACAGGGGTTAGTACTTTCGAATGGTAGACAGGACCTATGGGTTCTGGTGATGATAAAATGGTTCAAATTACTCAGTTTGATGTAATACAATATATATATATATATATATATATATATATATATATATATATATATATATATATATATATATATATATATATATATATATATATATATATATATATATATATATATATATATATATATGGGTCATTCTCACGAAAACTGTCATTTTTCAGTTCCTAAAATCCCAAAAAAGTAAAGTGAATAAAAAGCTCTGGAACTTTTTATATTAATAGAAATATGTAATGGCATTATAAAGAAAGTATATATCCTATAAATTATACTTAATATTTAAATTAATTAATTTTTAAATAATTAATTTATAATTAATTAATTTATAATAATTAATAATTAATTAATTAATTAATTAAATAAATAAATTAATTAATTTAATAAATTAATTTATTAATTTTTTAATTTATTTTTCAGATTAATTAATAAGTAAATTAATTATTTTCACTATTTAAAAAGTGAGGGAATGACACTAATAGTGAGGGAATGATATTTTATTTTAATACATGTTTTTATCTAAGTTACATCTACCCAAAGTTTGAAAATGATAACATACTAAGTATATCTAATATTTATTATAATTTAGTCTTATATATTTAATAATTTTTACAGGTTTGGGAAATAAAATTGGCTGCATGATTGAACAAAAAGAAATTTGATAATATACTCATCGTGAATCATTCCCTCACTTCAGCGTCATTCCCTCACTTTATACACTAGTGAGGGAATGACGTATTCAATAAAATTTAAAAATAACAGTTAGGTCTAATTAATTTCTGAAGTCAATCACATACAATTATATTCATGCAAGAAAGCAACATATAATTATCCACTTTCTCGATGAAGTTGTATTTTATTTTACTCTAAAAAATGGCATGAGGGAATTCAAATTTATTCCACAGCAAAGCTTCTTTAAGTTGAGGATGGAAACATACTGCAATTTTGTTCTATGATGCCAGTTGTTAACTTCTGAAGTTTTTATTAAAGGATTTATTAATTAATTATTTTATTCTAAGAAGATTGCAGGTGATAAGAACATTGTTGTGAGGGAAAGACGCGAAACACTGGGGACAAAGTTTAAAATAGTGCTGTGCTAATATTTTTATCAGAAATTAAATTTAAAATTGATTATCTGAATTCTATATTTCAGTATTCTGAAATAAAAAACACGAATTTGTAAAATTTTTTATTTTATTTCAGAAACAATTTTTTTCTTTTTTTAAATCAGCAGTGGGGACAAGTGAGGGAATGACATATTGGTATATTTTAATTACCTAAAATAAATAAAAAAAAAAACTGATAATTTTATTTTTATTCTTTTGTTAGCTTGCATTCTGAAGGACACTTTCCCTGAATTTTTTTTTTTCGTAAGCTGTAAAACAAACATAAAATATACTGGGGACATGAAAATGACTGTTTATGTGAGAATGACCCATATATATATTATATATATATATATATATATATATATATATATATATATATATATATATATATATATATATATATATATATATATATATATATATATATATATATATATATACACACCATTATTTTAAAAGTCTTTAAAAAAAGGCTTTTCAAGGTCATTTTGCAGACTATAGGACTACATTACTACAGGAACTCAATGAGAAGGACATATGTGGCTCTGATCCTCATCATCTTATTTACTGAATAACAACTATAGTAATTACCATATCATACGTTAGATGACACCACTAGATCAATTAACTAGACTACATTCCATTGCTATATCAGTCTATTGATTTCAGCTTGACTTCTTACGCATAAATTTAAAATTTGGGAAAAAATCGAGTAATGAATATTGAACTAATTTTGTTAATATTGAACTAATTTTTGATAAATAACTACTAAAAATAATTGTGTATATTTTTCTGAAACTCTGTGAAATGAAATTTTTTTAAAGAAAATACCTACAATGCACACTTACTTTGATTTTGTAATATTAAAATATTGTGTACTTGTGTCGAAATTTCCGCAAAGTCCCAAAGACTGATCATGCTCTCATAGTACATACTAGATATTCTAAGGTTTATTTTAGGTTAATTTATATTAAGGTTAAGGTTGCTAAAAACATTTGTAAACATATCTTACAGTTTTTAAAAACCATTAAATAAATATTCAAATAAACTATTTATTATTTTTGAAAATTAGAGATAAGTCTATAGCTCACTCACCGTCGTCCGCATAACGCATAAATACATGTAGTAACGTGCAAATGCTACATATTATATACATGCATATAAAACTATTTTGTAGTGGCATAAGCATTTAAATTATCAGTTTATACTTTCAGATTTTCTTTTCAATATCTAAAATATTTGTGTTAAATCTGTCGAATCTAAATAATATTCACATGGTTAATAAGATTTCTAATGTACTTTATATCCTCATAACTTCATTGATACAAATTTTACTCAAGATATAATTCTTCATCATTTCATCCACGGATAGTTTGCATATATTTAGATCATTGAACTATTGAACAAATAATTCCCAAAACCACATAATGAACTTCTATTGTAACTGAAAACAAAGGCTTACTACGTTTTCAACAACATTTTCGAAATGGATGAATAGATATTCTGAATTAACTCATAAATATGCATTTTGCTGAAAAGTTTGCATTTCATACTGAAAAGATATATTGAACTGATTTTAGAATTTGCTAAATCATACTAATGAATTCTTTTTAAGAGTAATTGTTTGAGTGTTGTGATAATTATTTAAGGTAAGTTAAGCTGCAATACCATTAAAGATTTAATTAAAATATTAAATATTCTTTTAGTTCTGAGCAAATTTTCTGAAATAATGACATCTTTTATATGGTAATAATGATTTATAAAGGAATTTTTGGGTTTTGAATTGAGTTGAAGCATACTAGCTTAAAAGTTAAGATAAGTTTTTCATTTTAGTCTCAAGTTTTTTTTAAATGTGAAAGAGTATTACAGATCTTGAAACTTAACTTTTTGTTCGAATTTGGAGTTTAAATTTTAGCTCTAAATTTTCAGTTTCTTTTTTATCTTTTAAAACTTAGTTTAAAGAACTTAATTAATAGTCTTTGAAATTTGTTGTTATTCTTACAACTTTTAACTTTTTCTATTGTCAAAAGCAATTTCGAAACAAAAAAGATTTCTTTATTTTTGTTGCTTATTTAACTGGATTCAAAATGGTTTTGATTTTATTATTAATTTTAGGAGCATCACCCAATTTTTAGGTTACTTAAATAAGGACTAATTAGTTGCGTTTTAAGTGGCACTCGTATATCATTGTATGATAAGATCAAAAGTTATTTAATTTTTTTCAACGAATTTCTTGGAGTAATGAATTAGAATTCAAAAAAATTAAATTAGTTAATTGAAAAAAAGCTTGATTAATTAACCAATATTTAAATTACTTAAATGAGTACTAATTAGTCATTGCTTTTAATAAGTATTCTTGTATGATGTGAATTTTTTTAACTGTTCCATAATATTTATTAATTGTTTCATATTACTTTTAATTCCATTAACTTTATCTTTAAAATAATTTAATTATTTACCTTCGTAAAAACCTTTACTAATTTTAAAAATATTGCATTAATTCTGGATTTCAATGTAATGAGAAATTTAAAAATAAAGAAACATCTTATAAGTCTATTTTCTCAACTTCCACCATACTGAATTTTTATATTTATGTCGCATAAATAAAAAATATTTCAATAACATTTTATACCTTTTCTATCACAATCCTGTTATTTATAATATTATTTTCGCATCTTTAATTATCATACTTCTACCTAGAATAAAAAATTCTGGTTTTTAATTATGTAGGAAGAATTCTATTTCCCGAAAACAAATTTCTATATTAGTTTTCAATTTAATGCAGAGAAAAATACAGGTAGGTTAATTCATAATGACTTACATTTTCCCATCATCCAGTAATTGAATTCCAATATTTATGATAACTAAAATGACTTATTAAAGAATTTTGCATCTCCGGGGAAATTAGATACAGTTAACCTAGAGGGTAATTGAAAATGTCTTGTGCTTAAACATTTAATTTATTTTTTTATTAATTCATTACTTGAGATATTAATAATTTTTTTCACTATTTAAATACGTTTTCCTAACCAGAATCTTCATAATAATATTAGTACTGAAATGGAATAATATGAATTTGTAGATTAATTCTTGCGAAAATTTAAATATAATCGTTGAAATTAGGACAAAAAAGAATATTATTCGTATTCTAAAATTTCAAAGCATTTTTAAACAGTGGTACAACTTTACTTACTCAGAAAACTATTTTAGATTCACTTTCATGTTTGTATAAGTCCATAATTATTATTTTAAAACTGGTACATTTATTACTTGATTTTACAAGCAACAAAAATCACCTTAACTGAGCTTAACTAAGACGTGAGGGCAAAAGGAATACATTCATTAGGTTTTAAGGCTCTGTATTGCAAAATTATGAATTGTGGAGTTAGACCACTATTTAAATAAGCCCTTTTATTAAATAGCTTGACTAACATACATTTAAATGAATATTATTAAACCTTTTCTGAACAAAATTAAAAATTAATATTAGCTATGGAAAATTGTATTTGAATAGTTAACATTAAATATTTATAGCATAATCAGTTGCGTGTTTTCTGACGATTTAAATTAAAATTTGAATTGTGTATTTGAAGTTTAGAGAGTTATTAATTTTTAAAACTCTTAACATAGATTTACATTCATTTTAAATTTGCATTCAATACTCAAAGAAGACTAAATTTTCATATAAATTAGAATGAGTTTACAAAATAATTCTAAGTATATATTCAATATTTTCTAAGTACTTCTAGAATATTACAGTGATAAACTTTAGTGCAAAAAATGATTTCAGGCAAAATTTTTGAAATTGAGTTTATTAAAAATTAAAAATGTTTGCTCGCTTAGCTTTCCAAAAAACTTTATTTTTGTTTGAACTCCAATTACTTACAAAATTATAGCAGTTTTCGAGCAAGGTGATAACAGGGGACAGACTAGTGATTTTAATTCTTTAAATGCTTTTATCTCAGAATCAGGCTTTTTTCTTCACTTTTTACAACACCTTAAACACGATATCTCATACTGTTTTTAAAATTATTGTCTACTATTTTTCATTTGTGTTTATGATTATGGTTCACAGGTTTTGAACTACAGACTAAGAGAAAAAAGCAGAATTTAATTTTTTATGCTTGTTTTTCTGCAAAAACAAGGGGTGGAAATTTTTAAAAGCTTTTTTAACTCTATTGATCACTAATTCAGTAGCAACTATTCCTTAACTCCCTTGCTTTTAAGATAATAGTTTGAAATATAGTTGATAGCCTTATTAACAAAATGCTCAAGGAATTTTTTGTTTCAGGCTATATAGAAATTATTTTACAGTGTTTAGCGTATTTGCGAAAAAATGTCTTATTTTAACCTAAAAATGGCCAAATAAAAAGAAAATAGTAATAATGATACTTGTTTTTGCTAGTTTTATAAGTTTTTACACATAGTAAAACAAATAAGCTAGTTTTTTAAAATTTATATTAGTTTTTAAAAAAGAGTTGTCGAAACTAGTCAGAAACTTAATAAACTGCTAATTATTGCGCAAAAATGTTTGATACTTAATCTTTAAGTTAAAATTAAAAGAGTTTTTGTTTTAAAATTTTACTATAAAAACAGTTTAAATATTAAAAATAAACAGTGTAAGTGCATAGTTAAAATTTAAAAAATCTCCTCATCAATATAATAAGTTTTAGGATTAAATATTTAAGTTAAAATTGAAAATTTCTTTGCATTTTAAAACTAAAGAGAATTAACTTTTAAAAACACAATTTTAGAAACACTTTTATTTAAATTATAAAACTGAAAATCTTTTCTTTGAATATTTTGTATCAGAAAAAAACCCCTTAAGGATTATAACTTAAGGATTATAACAACAATAGAGTCTATCAAATAGTTTGGGACTTTTCTTTCAGTTAAAACTATTAATGGGAACTGGGTTAAGCTCTAACTATATATAATGTACTATATAATAGCTTACCATTATCAAACTTTTTCTAAGGTAAAAAATTTTGTTGTCTAAAATTAAAATGCCTTTTTTCTCTTGAAAATTTTATCTCTAACTTTTCACTAACTATAATTTTATTTTCCGAGAAGCAGCAGGTTCATTTAAAAAATTTTCCTAATGGTTAATCAATTTAGAAAAATACTTAAGTAATCTCAGTTTATCTGATAGACATGTAATGATTAACTTTAAAAATATATTTCGTTATATATCTTTTAATAATTGAAACCTAAAATTGTCTTCTTTCTTTTCGTCATATTATTTTACAGGAAATATTTCTTTAATTTGACTTTGTTTCACAAAAAATACTTCTTTCTCTGGTGAGAAAATAATCCTTTTTAAAAATTAACTTGTTTAACTATAGTTGTTATTTTTATACCCTTGATTAAGATAATAAATTGATTTTCTTAGAAACAACAATTTTTTTTTAGATAACGTTCAGTATATCAAAATTCAGTTTCGAAAGCTTTCTGTGATATCTTTATTTTTCTGATTTATGTAATATACAGAAATTTTCCTTCAAAAACAACACATTTGTTAGATAGTGTTAGTTTTTAAACAAATAACTTAAGCTATGGATGATATTTTTAATGCACAGATTTTTGTGTTCGACTGATACTTCCTTACACTAATAACACTTTTATTCCAGTTAGTGTTAATTGTTTAAACAGCAAATTTGGGAAACTATGAATGATATTTTTATTGCCTAGATTTTTGTGTTAGACTGATACTTCCTTACCATTAAAACACTTTTTTTCCAGGTAGTGTTAGCTGTCTTAACCATCAATTTAGGAAACTATGAATGATATTTTTATTACTTGAATTTTTGTGTTAGATTGATACTTCTTTACACTAACAACACTTTTCTTACCAGGTAGTGTGGGCTAATTGTTTTAAAAATCAATTTAGGAAACTATGAATGATATTTTTACTGCCAAAATTTTTGCGTTAGACTGATACTTCTTTACACTAGCAACAATTTTTCTCCCAAGTATTGTCAATTGCTTGAACAATCATTTTATTAAACTACGTATGATATTTTTGTTGCATAGGTTTTTGCAGTAGGCTTACTTATAAAAAACACTTTTTTCTAGACAGATTTTGTTTTTTGAAACATCAACTAAGGAAACTAAGAAAGATATTTTTATTATACATATTTTTATATTAATTTATATTACTTAGTTTCATAAATTTTGAAATTTATTATTTTTATTTTTAAGACTTTTATAACTAAAGATATTTTATTTTATGAACTTTAGATATTATATTTATCGTTTAGATTTGCATATTATATTGATATTTTTTTTAACAAAAAAGAAAAAAAAACAAACAGTTTAGTTTTTACATAGTTAGTCATTTTGAACAATCAATTTAAACAATAATGAATACAATTTAGAATATATTAAGTATTTGCCTAGATTTACACATAAAATTGATATTTCTTTTCACAAACAACAGTTTAGTTTCCAAATAGTTCGTTATTTTGAATAATTAACTTAAAAACAATGAATATAATTCTTATAATTGCCTAGATTTACACCTTAAACTGATATTCAATTTGATAAACAACAGTTTAGTTTTTGTATAGTAAGTCACTCTGAATAATCAACTTAAAAAACATAATTATAATTTAGAGTATCATTTTGATAATTGTCTAGATTTACACATTAGTCTGATATTTCCTTTCACAAACAACAGTTTAGTTTCTTAACGGTTAGTTATTTTGAATAATCAACTTAAAAACAATGTTTATAATTTTGTTAATTGCCTAGATTTACACCTTAGACTGATAGTCCCTTTGACAAAAGCTAGTTTAGTATTCACGTAGTTGTTCATTTTGAACAATCAACTAATAAAACTATGAATATTATTTTTATTGTCTAGATTTATATAATAGTGCAATACTTTCGGCAGTAAATGAATAAAATTCCTTTTTTTGCATTCGAATTGAAATCGGGAGTGAAAGATTTTCTTTCCATCGAATATTTTGCAACAAAATTTCCCAAAGGATTACTTTATTTCACAAACAACACTAATGTCAGTTAGAAAGTTTGTCATTTTGAATTACTTTTGAATACGGCGAAATATATGAGCTGTTGAGACCTCTATTTGTTTGACGGAAGCTAAACAATGTTATACGCCATTATCCATATTTCAAGAAGCATGCTTTGCCTGTCTTATATATTCCACGGTAAAAATTCCATTTTGGGAAATATTCCTTTGAGGGAATGGGGCAATGCCTAATTTTTAAAATTTCTATTCGAGCTTCTAGTCTCAAACATCTTTGGAAAGTATGTAAAATATAATGGGATCTTTCGCATGAATGGAAAAGATCGCAACAAATGACTCTGTTTGCGAAAAGAATTTCGAATATTTTGAAATGAAATGGTGCATAAGAGGAGTAAGTCTATTATCGCCCATTTTGAGAATCTTAAAATTGCATGCATTACTTATATGCTATTTCCAGGTGAGTTTTTCTTAAAAAAATGATAGCTGGTTCATTCAGTTGAAAGATTTAAATAAGTGTCTAATACATTTTACTTCATAATTATGTAGTTAAGATGTTCAAGATTTCATTCTTATAGAATATTATTTTATACTACAGGATTTCTGTGAAATACTTTAGAATAAATCTATCAAGTGTTTCAGAAATACGCGATGATTTCAAAATAAAAGAAAATTAGAACAAAATACAACAAAAGAAAAATTAAAGATTATATAGGTGATAGAAATGCATGGTTTGCTGCGTTTTGTTAAGGAAACCAGTTATTTATTTTTACCAAGTTCCATAATTAGATACAATCTTCGTTAAAATGGTTCAGCGGACTCAATAGTAAAGTAAATTTTTTGCTGTATACTCGACCATTCCGAGTGAAATAATAGTACAAGCGTTCGATGAATTCACCTCCAGAGTGAACAATGGTGTAAATTGTTTGCAAATTGTTTTTATTTTAAAAACATTGTTTAATGGTTTTCACAGTTTGCATCGCTCATCTCAAAATAAATTTTCAACAAGATAAAAGAAATCATCACACTTGCTTTTGTCAATCCCCAAAATGTAGATTGACAACAGTAAAAAATAAACTGATCATAAAAAATACAAACATTAAGGAAATAATAGCGATAGCTTTTGTTAATCCTAAATATATGAATGTACAATACCAAAAAAAATCTCGTAATAAAAATAATTATATGTCTAAAGGAATAGTGGTGATGGCTTTTAATAATCCCAAAATTGAAATGTGACAGGACAACGGTAAGTAACAAGCTTATCATAACATTTATATAATACACATCATAAACATTCGCTAGAATTCGCATATGTTCATAGGCTTTATTTTCAACAGTATTAAAATAATGGACACAATAGATTTTGTTAATCCCAAAAATGGAAATGGACAACACCAAAAACATTAATTCATCATTAAAATTATATAATATACATCATAAATCTTCGCTTTTATTAACCCCTCGATTAACAACTTTTTACAAATTCTGATGGATTTAATAATTCTTTTTAATTAAATATTCAAAGAACCAGACACATATATTCATGTAATAACGTTTCTGAAATTATTTGATTAAATAACCTTATTTACAACAAAATTTAGAAATAAATATAAAACAAAACAGAAATAGAAAATACATTGACATAAATACATTTGATTAAAATGAGTTCATGAACCTTTAAGCTACATAGCACGGCATTTTCCTGGAATGTATGAAAACCTTCAATTAGGTACCATATCTGTAAAGTATCATAATGAATACTAAATGCTGTCTAGCCAAATTAATTTAAAACTACGCTACAGAATAAAAAAAACTAGTCGCAAAAGCAAATTCAATACACATAATCAGTGTAGTTGTTGTTTACTTTCGGTCGCACTAGAGCTGCACAATGGGCTATTGGCAACGGTCTGGGAAACATCCCGGAGGATGATCCGAAGACATGCCATCACAATTTTGATCCTCTGCGGAAGGGATGGCACCCCCGCTTCGGTAGCCCGACGACCTGCGCGAAGTCGAGCACTTTACGGTAGCACAGTTTAACGAGGACCAATACCGCACACCCTCGGTCCCTACGCAGACTGATCCAAGTGGTCACCCACCCGCACACTGACCGTAGCCAGTGATGCTTGACTTCGGTGATCTGCTGGGAACCGTGTCTTAATGATCAGTCCACTGCGGGACCATAATCAGTGTAAGTACCACAAATGGAAATTGGTAGAATATTACACTCCGAAGTGCTTTTTATTCTAAGTTAAAAACTACCATCATATCCATACACGAAAATAAACTTTGAAATATGTTTTTAAAATAATAAGCTAATTTAAAGCAAATTACAATTAATTTACTACATCCCATCAGACAAATGGAGTACAAAAATATTCAATTCAAATTTTGACAAACCAGATCCACTCGGTCAAAGTTAATTAATTTCATGGTCCTTTTCAACTAATCCTTTTGTTATTCTAACTCTGAATTAACCGCTCGATTTTCATAGTAGAACGTTTAGTTTACACTCCAAACCTACTATATTCATCAGAGTAGAATGGATTAAATTCTAAATTAACAGTCACTGGTTTAGAATAAATTGTTTATCTAAATATAGGTAGTTGAATAAACGAGATATCGCTTCCTGTGTTGTTCGTTCTATTTTATTGCAAAATATTAGAAATTGTTGGCTAAAACATGTCCATTGTTTATTTAAAATGTATTATTAAAATGAATTAAATTTTTAGCAACTTAAGTTAAATTTACTTAGAGAAAAAAAAACTGGTAAAATCGTCATGTTGCAGGGTAATGACATTTCTGGTAAAAAAAAAAATCTTTTGTTCTGGCAATAAGTTATATAATGGTTAAATAAATTACATGCTACACTTCAAATGTCACACTTAACACAACGCTATGTTGATTAAGGATACTATTTGTTAAATAAGTTATATCTTACACTTCATGAGTGTGATACTTTACGATACATGTTAAGATTGGTCGTAACTTATAAATTGGCAAAACATCTTTCGGAACTACGTTAGTAATTTACTTACAGTACAATAATCTAAAGGGCCGGGACAGGTTAGGACGTCTAAAGAACCAGGTCTCTGGATGTTAGGACGTTGGACTTGTGTTTGTGAGAACGGGAGTTTAAATCCCGCTATCGGAAGAAACCCCTTGCATTAAATGATGACTGGTGAACGTTAAGTATCCATTTTTAAAAGTGCAGTGAATGAATAGTGACAGCAAGTCTGTTGCTAATTCTGAACCTCAATACAGTCATTAAAAAAAGAGTTTCTTTTAAATAAAATTTAGGAAATTTTTAAAAAAAATATTGCAAAAAACATTTTCTTGAGCAATACATTTTTATTTACGATTCCAAGTAGAGTGATTAATTATTGTCTGTATCCTAATTAAAAACATATGAGTCGTTTTCAAGTATAATTTATACGTAATTTGACTAATGACTTCCGGTATTTGCTTAGCATGTATACAAATAGATTTTCTATCTGATAACCTATCAGTATGGTTGAAAAAAAATGTTGCTTCGAAATTTTCACTCGGAGCATATTACAAAGCGATTTTGTAACAAAAAGGACAGAGAAAAACAGTGCTTATAGCTTAAATCGTACAAAATAATTATTAAAAATATATTTGGTAGAAAAAATATGAAGTAAATTAAATTTCAGTGGTCTCATCTATGAAAAAAAATTACTAAAAAGTATTTGTAAAATTTAAGTAACAAAATGCTTAACAGGAAGAAAAATGAAAAGTATAGAGAAAACATGAAAATACTTAAACATTAATGAAAAGAGAAGAGAAAAAAATTATTAAAATAAAACATTAAGAAAAATTTTAAAAAAAATATTGAATAAACGTTATATATATATATATATATATATATATATATATATATATATATATATATATATATATATATATATATATATATATATATATATATATATATATATATATATATATATATATATATATATATATATATATATATATATATATATATATATATATATATATATATATATATATATATATATATATATATATATATATATATATATATATATATGACGCCCGGTGGCTGAGCGGTAGCGCTTCGCGCTGTCGTGCCACAGGTCCTTGGTTCGATCCTTGGGCCGGGCAAGGCCGACTCAGCCTTTCATCCCTTCAGTGGGTCGATAAAATGAGTACCAAGCATGCTTGGGAACTAACACTGGGGGTTCTGCGTTCGGCTGACCACCTGACCGGAACATATGCTCCTGCACCCCAGAGCCCAAAGGTCAAGAAAACTGAGATGGGCACAGTCGGCCTTGGCCCTCTTAATGGGCTGTCGCGCCACTGAGTTATATATATATATATATATATATATATATATATATATATATATATATATATATATATATAAAAATAAACATATATATATATATATATATATATATATATATATGTGTGTTTTTTATTAATTTATTAATTATCAGCAGACAAATGAAAGAAATCAGACATTAAAGAAATGTAGCTTGTGAAAATAATTTTTCTATTAGATACTCATAAGCGAAGTTTTTGTTCCGTAACGTGTTGTGTTTAAATATGTACGAAGTTTATTTTTATACAGTCGATTTATAATAATTTACAATAAATTATTTTAATTAAATTAGAGGACTAAGTTTCTTTAAATTTATTTTATGCATTTAATTTTGTATTTTCAAATTATCTCATTGTAAAAAAAGAGAGGAGTGAAATTTTATTCAAAAGAAATCTTGACAAAATTTTCTTTTTCTAATGTAACAAGCAACATCTTTACCAAAAAATATATAGTTTAAAATTTTTTGCTTTTGCTTCTTTTGATAAGAGAAAAAGAAATAAAATGTATTTTTTACTTTTTCTAAATTTGAGCATAAAACAGTACTATTGTCTATTGTTGTTTTAATTATTTAATGCTTAATTGATTATGCTTAAGATGGAAAGTTTTTTTAATTAAAAAAAATGCAATTTTTTTTAAATATTTGTGAAAAGTATGTGTTATAGTAACTAACATTTATGTATAATTTAGTTGTTGGAAAAGAGTAAAAAAAAACAAAAACAAACAAATTTAAATTAAAAATCCGCTATTTAAAAAAAATTAGGTGTGAAAAAAATTTTTTTGATGTGAAAAATGTTTTTAAGCATTTTTCTTTAAAAAAAAATAATTGGAACTTTGTATTTAACAAAAGATTAGAAAATAATTCTCTTCAAATATCATAATGCATTCTGTAAAGCTTTAATGAATGCTTAAATATTATAACATATTTAAGTATAATACTTGTATAGAAATTTTTTCCTAAGCTTTGATAAAAATAATTTTCGATTTAATTTTAATTCATAATAATTGTAATTTTTTAAAAACATTGAAAATGTCTTTTTTTTTGTTTATAATAAGACATTGAAAACTTCAAAATGCTTTGTTTTTTATTATTATCTTCAAATGTCTAATATAGTTGATAAATATAAAAATCGTCTCATTGTAGTATTTTAAATTTTATTCTAAAATGTTAATTTTTCATGGAAAAAACAGCACAATTTTAGTAATAATTGCTTTTTTATTTTGTTTGTTTAAAAAAATTATTTTTGTGAAAAACAATCGTAATTAAAGTAATAGAAACATCCTTATAAAACAGATTCTTTAATAATAAGTGTATAAAGAGAATAATTCGCTGAAAGCTATTCTTAAATCAGTAAAATCATCTTTTTAAGCATTAATTTATAACAAGTGTATAAAGAAAATAATATTTAAAAAGTAATCAAAACTAAAACTTAATTTTTTTTTTCTCTGCAGAATTTGTAACGACCTGTAGCCTCTGGGATTTGAACCTGAGTCAGTTCATTGACAGTTCATTAATTTCTTCCAATTTCTTCATTTGTTCCTTGAGCCACTGAGCCTCCAGTATTTTATTATGTAGAAATTGTGATAGTGAGAATTTTACCTCAATACTGTATCAATTCGACAATGAAGTTAAATTACATTGATAATATGCTGAAAACCATAAAGCAAATGTCAAATTTCACCTCTGTAGTTACATTTTGAGGTCTGTAGAGCTGCCCGTATGGTATTTTTTCCAACAAGTACAACAGTAGAATTTTTGAGGAGATTATCGAGTGCTATTTTTTTTTTCATTTCAACATAGTTTCTGTTACATTTTCTAACCACCTTAGTAATTTTAAGTTTCTAAGTTTTGTAGTTTTTCTGCAACAAAACAAAATGTAACACTAAGCTAAACACCAAAAACAGGTGGAGCCTGTACGATTTATTAATATAGGAAGAGTCGTCCCCGAAATCCTCAATAACTTTTGAAAGAAGAGAGGTTTTAAAAAAGGGACAATATTCTTCTAGTTGCAGTGATGGTTCAGGGGATAGAGCGTTCTCCTTCTATTGAGGTGAAGCGAATTCGAATTCCAGCGATGACTGGTCGATACGAATTCTGCACCCGGTTCGTACCGACCTGCTGCAATGCTGACGTAACATATCCTTAGTGGTAGATGGATCATGGGCTAGAGTCCCCTTGCTGTCAGTTTAACCGTAGGAAGTTTTCGTGATTTTCCTCTCCATGTAACGTAAATGTGGGTTAGTGATATCTTCCAGTGCTTGAACCAGAAGTATCCATCTTCTGGATTGGGTTCAAAATTGTAAGACTAAGGAGTTGAACATTAGTAGTAAACCCAAAAATTGGATCGGCTGTTCAACGACGGTAATAAAATGAAATAAAATATTCTACTAAAAAAGCCTTCCATTTCAGAATTAAAACTTTCACTGAATTCAGAATTATGTGGTCAGTATCAGCGTTTGTCTGATAATAAGGGTTTAAAGTCTCGAACAATTTACAGTTATAATTTTTTTTGGAAATTTGTTTATTTATTTGGTTTATAATAAATTGGAATAATGTATTATCACCGAGAATAAGCTTCAGTCCAAACTCTAATAGCTTTTAGATAGTAAAGGTGATAAAAGAATTAGTAAAAACGCAATACGAG
Source organism: Parasteatoda tepidariorum (assembly GCF_982258835.1). Lineage (NCBI taxonomy): Eukaryota > Metazoa > Arthropoda > Arachnida > Araneae > Theridiidae > Parasteatoda > Parasteatoda tepidariorum. The sequence continues at coordinate 66,581,517 of NC_141764.1, forward strand.
AGGAAAAATTTAAAATTCCTATTTCTCATTTAAAATGCCATGTTGTTAGTAATCTAATTGAAATAATTATTGGTTTCGGAAAGTAATTTTGTTCTCTGGCAGAGGTTTTAATAGCATTTGAGTCATCATGTGTTTTGACAGCTGATATAGCAAAGGTTCCTTGTGAAAATTTCATTTAAATCTTCGCAATAGGTTTCTTTTCTTAATTTAAATAGAGAAATGTTTTGTGGGATTTTAAGAAATCATGTTTCGTAGCTATATGAGATAGACAACATCAAGATAAATGATTACTTATGCAATCATTATCTGAATGAATTGAATTGTAATTTTAGCAACAACCAAAGAAGCCCTTATAGATAAATTGAAGAGTCGAATTTTCTCTCAAAATAATGCCAGACATAGAAGTTTGTTTGATCATAAAAAATGCTTGCAGCTTCAATGTGATGTGCTATCAGGTTGGCCTTAATCTCCTGATCTTGTAACTTCTGTTTATTACTTATCTCAATTTCTACCGAATTTTTCAGATAGTCAAGCCTTTGCTTTAAATGAGAACGTCAAAAATGGCTTGCATCGGAATTTTTGACCACAACGATTAAAAGTTTTATGTGGTATGGGCAGCTACTAGAAATAAATAAAAGGCAAACACCGGGTTGAAATATGAAATATACATATCAGTACAATATTTACACATCAGTACTATGTTTACACATCAGTTCTATATTTACACACAATAACAAAGTAGTTGTTTAGAAAACCAAAAGGAAAAATTTTCAAGCGATGCGAGTTGCATTATATGAATGCATTCAGCCGCGTATTTTAAAAATGTATTGCATTTAATAAAAGCATTTCACAAAATTAAATAATATTTTTCACAATCAACCCTAAAAATTATTTATATTTAAAGCAAAAAAGTAGTTTTGTTGCCTTTAAATAGTAAACAGGAAAAAAAAATCTGCCAGAAAATTAGTTGTTTTTAATCTTTTTTAAATAAAATCTTGAATTTTTGCAAAATTCGCCAGTTTTTGCATTTTTTAGTCGTGCGAGGCAACCTTGCAAATTTGCGTTGTTAGGAACTAAAGAACTTCCAAGTCTTATTTTAGTATAAATTATTAATGATTTTTATGATGTTCAAATTCAAATATGCATTGCTTTCAAAAAGTTCGAAAAATAAGATAAAAACATAATATATTTATTTAGAAGCTAATTAACAAAATCTTGTTAGTCATGCCAAGTCATGTATCATCATGGTCCAAAAAACTGTCCTTTCAAAAATTAATTTTAAATCTAAATAATTCTTTTATATCGGTCCTTATTCTTTTCACTTTGCAGATATTAATTTTTTTCAATTATTATATCCAATTAAATGTTGTCACTTAGTTCAGAATATTTAAAAACAAAATTTATATTTTAAATTTATTTCAATTGTAAAGTTTTTATGCATTAAATACTAATTAGCTGAATGTATCTGAAGTATTATGAGATTAAAATATTTGTTTGTTTTCGAATGCAAGTTTAAAGTAAGGAAACTGCAGTAAATAATTTAAAAATATTGTTTCTTTTTTGCATACAGAGACAATCCTTCAACATTTAATTAAGATACAAAATGATACATTATCAAAAAAAATAATAACAGTATTATTATCTGAGTTCAAAACGAATAACAAAAGTATGTAAATAACATATTTTAAATTGAGCCTTTTTTTGAAATTAGTTGCTTTGTTAATGATTATTAAAAGATTAAACGAAACTTACAAGAGCAAAGAAATTGAGAAAAAAACATTTCAAATATCTTTGTTAAAGTAAAATTGGGATTAATATTCGTTTAGAATATTTTTGAAAAAAGTAGGATTAAATACAGATTATCGAAATATTAATTATAAACTGTAAAAAGAATCAAACGCTTATGGTTACAGCTAAAATGAACATTTGAATATAGCTAATTTCCTTTTTTATTTTTTTTTAAACTTCACCCTAAAAATGAGGAATCTATGAGCCAATAATGCAATATTTTGAAAAAATTAACTCCTTTCAAGTTTCTCGTTAATTCTTTTTCTGTTTTTTGTATGCTCTACATAAAGAGAAGTGTAGTTCAATTGGAATTCATTGCTTTAAGAAAGAGTATCAGTAAAAAAGAAAAATATTATCAGAAACAATAAGATAAAGGCTAAATCGACTTCATTTTATAAACTTTTAAGAATCTTATTTCGTACCCATTGATCTTCATACACACAGAAAAATATTCAAACAAAATTTATGTGCTGTGATCCGAAAAAAAAGAAACATTCTTAATAACTTTTGATCTAATGATCGGATCTTCACGTTTTAGGACTCAATCTTGTCCTAAGTACGCCAATAATTAGTGCAGATGATATTTTAAGTAACGAAGTCAGACATGAAAACGTAATTTTTCTGTATAAACATACCTGTTTTTCTACGGATGTGGATTTCTGATCCCAAAAAATATAGAATCTAGTAGCGATTTGGAAATGTGGTTTGGTCCGAAGAACGATTCAAAGTTTGTATCCCTTTAATGTCAATTTTACTTTTTGCGTATTTCACCTTATCTCGAGAAATTTTTAAGTGAATTATATTTTTAAGCGACACAATTATAAAATTAGTTTATCCAAAGATAATTCCATCAAAAAATACACTTTAGCAAACATTTATTATTTTTTATTATCATATTAAAAATTTTTGAGATGTAAATGGCAAAATACGAAATTTAAGCTAAGTCGATATATTAGTTAATGAGAAATCGAATTTTAAAGAAGTCGTAAGTGATTTCTCACTAACTATGTAACCGTTTTCGCTCAAATTTTTATTTTCTATGCAAAATTATATGCTTTGAAATGAAGTAAAAATTTTATACCTTGCAATTCAAAATTTTGTGCGACTGTTATTGAATGAAATAATAAATGTTTAAAAAAATTTTTTTTTTGCATGGAACTATTTTTAATTTTACAATTCAAAATTTTGCAATTTAATACAAAAATTGTTCATTTCGTTTTAAAATTTCTCGCGAAATTGTGAAATACGCAAAAAGTTAAATTATCATTAAGAGGTCCAAACTTTGGATCTCTCGCCTGGCCAAAATATGGGGACCGTATTTCCCAGATATCCCCTATATTTAGGGAGTAAAAAAATCCGAATCCTTTGAAAAAAAAGAGTATGTTTATTCAGAGAAAGTACGTTTTTTTGCCTTATTTCGTAGTTAAAAATATCGTCTGCACTAACTAATTAGTATATTTGAGGTAACCCCTCAAACCATTAAGAATGAGTTTTAAAATGTGAAAATCCTATTATTAGATTAAAAGCGATTCAGTGTTGATAGATTTTTTTTGGCGCACTGTACTTGTACCCCGCTTACCGTTTAGGGTGCTCAGAAAGCCTGGTGCATAACACTTAGGACAGATTATTTGATTAAATGAAGTATAAAGAATAATAAGAAATGTCATAAGTAAAAACTATTGAATGTATGATTAGTATTAGATGTTTTTTAAAATTTGAAACTAAAATCTGAATAATTTGATAGATTTCGAGTTACAAGTTAAGTACATGTTAATTCCAAATAAATATCAAAAAAGTCCATGACAATTAAATAATTACTATTCCATGCCTTAATCTGAATTTAAAGCGAAAACTGTAACTAACTTACAAACGAATATTAGGTTATCATTTAAAATTAGAAATATTTGAACTTACATACCAACTTATCCTCTTTGGCCTAGCTGGTATAAAAGACCTCAAGTCTCGTTTTCCAAGCATCCCTGTCCTAAGCCAGTCCTCTTGCCTCCTCTTATCCATTTAGTTTTGCTTTGCATAAATTTTGGTGCCATGCTTTACCTAGTAAGTCTCGGCCTTCCCCTTTTTTTCCTATCGGGTTCCCAATTAAGTGTGTGGTTAATAGGGCTATCCTGTGTTAGGCGAAGAGTATGTCTAGTTCATATCCATCTTCTCTTCTACATATTTTAACTTATTATTAAAAAATTATCGAAATTCAGAACATATTTGAACTTATTATTGGAAAATTATTGGAATTCAGGACATATTTGAACTTATTATTGGAAAATTATTAGAATTCAGAACATATTTGAACTTATTATTGGAAAATTATTGGAAATCAGGACATATTTGAACTTATTATTGGAAAATTATTAGAATTCAGAACATATTTGAACTTATTATTGGAAAATTATTGGAATTCAGAACATATTTTAACTCATTATTTTATACGGAAACTTGATATTTCTTAAAATAATATTTATTAGAAAAATGAGAGATTGCCTAAAACTTTGCATAAAAGCAATTAAGTTTACGTATTCTATATAAAATAAATATCAATTATTGAAGAATGTTTCATCCAGAATTTTCAATAAATAAACACAATGAAATACCTTACGTAATTTCTTTACATTTCTTATTTTAAAATTTTTTTGGAAACTATTATCTAGGTATAGAAGGAAAGTTTAACGTTATGTTTCAAAAGTATAAAAGTGTCACGTTTAATACCAACTAAAATAGAATTTTGATGATTATAAGTATAGAACATTCAGTAGAATGTTTGAAAATAAAATTCTCTGTAAGATTTTCCTCGACTTTTTCTTTCCTTTTTTATACTTTTGAGTTCTATCTAAACTTGATAAATGAAAGAATTTCTTTCACAGTCGGAAAAGAATGTTTCAGCTTACGGTTGATACATTTGGAAATTTTTAATATAATTTAACATGTCTGGGATGGAAAAAAGATTTATTAGAACATTTTATATGTAATTAAGGTTATTTCATAATAATAATACGCAATTAATATTTTCTTTAATAAAAGTTTAAACGTTGTTTGGTTCAAGAATATAAAATTATATACAACGTGTGTTTAGAAAAGAGAGAAGAAAGAAAAACAGCACGAGAAAGCCAGCAGTGGCCTAGAGGGGAAAATCAGGGTAAAAAGCATTTCCAGGTGCTGTGAAGAGGTGGTTAGGAACTAATATTGTAAACAAGGGAATCATCATTCATACGAATAAAACAAGATTCCAGGGCACCAAGACAAGCTGATATGATAGGGACTAAACTGATTTTGACATTGTCGAAAATTAATTTATGCCCAAGATTCCAACAATGATAATTTCTCGTATTCCTGATAACAGACACATCTATTAGGATAAGGCTAAATTTTTAAGCGGTCTAGTTAGATGTAGCACAGATTGTACAAATATTGTCGTGAAAAGATTGGGTAAATAACGTCTTGATTGCACAATGATTGCTCAAATAATGTCTCATAAAAGGGCTCCCATTTTTAAGAGCTTGAAACATGTTGATTGTTATTTCCATTTTGTATATTTTGAAGCGAATGAAGCTTTGAATCAATTCATTGATGCTTTTTAAAATTTATTAAATGTTTTTCAAAACACTTTTTTTAAAAAAGGATGACGTTTTTATATGAACTTCTCTTCAGCAAAGTAATCAGAGAGGTATATAGCAAGCTCCAAGAATTTCTGTTAAATAACAGTTCAAAACAAAGAATTTTCTTATTGACTAAAAACGAAATTCAGATAGAGAAATATGAAACTTTTTTTCCTTATTATTACTAATTCTTTTACCAACTTTATTATTTAAAGCTTTCAGAGTTTGGATTGAGACGGATTCTTGGTGGCAATATAATATTTAAATTTATTCAAAATGTGAAAATTAATCAAAATTTAGTACTCATCAAAGAGAAAAAATAGTCACATCCAAAATAAGCCAGCTGCTATTTTGATATGGTTTTTATGAAACTGGAATTCTTACATTCGAGGCATTATATTTTAATAATTAGTAAAATAAATAATAAATACGCAGAAAAAATAACTAATTAGTAAAAAAAATAAGAAAAATAAATAATTAGAAAAAAAATAAATATTTAGAAAAAAAAATAATTAGAAAAACAAAATTTAGCTCTGATTAAAAAAACAGTTGATGAACAAAAAACCTGCTCCCATTTCGCGATTGTCTGTTTTGTTAACATTTCTACCATATAACCTGTTCCTAAAAATTTCATGGGATATCTTAAATACATTATTCTGCTGTTTTTTTCGAAGTTAAGAAATGCATATTAGAAAGATTAAAGTGTCTTAAACCAAATAAGGCTATGTGATTTTAAAGTTCAAAGTTTTAGTTTCCATGTTTTCAATATCTCAACTCCCTATTGCACTATAATACAGCAGAACCACCATAGATTCAAAGAAAGGGATTGCAATCAACTTATTGTGCTAGTGAAAAGCTTTTAAGAAAACTCCCAATATTTACTAAGTCTAAATATTTGAAGCGAATATGTGTCGTCTTAAAATAAAGGAAGTCAATGATACAGACGGAATCTTGTCTGTTCGAATCGTTAAGCAGAAACAATATGATAATGGCTTTCGTTCGAAAAGCAATCAAAGATAATGGCTCTTCGCTGCATGGAAATGGATGTACGGAGCAGTTTAAGCAAAAAGATTTTAACTAAAATTAGAATTGTTACAAGACTTTTAAAATATGTCGAATTTGGATAGAATGTAGTACAATTCTCATTTGAGTTAAACTATTGAGAAAACATTCCAGGGTATATGGCTACGTAAAACTTGTGTCTCAGTGTAGTTTCCGTCCTCGTAATTTAAAACAAATGCTTCAACTTAATTATCTTTTTTTCTAAGCATTTTATGGTGGAAATGTTATTTGTTCCTATTTTATATTAAAATATATACCCAACGAAACGAATTAAGTTAATAGTTAACGAAAGTAACTAATTGTTGCGAACCTACATCACTGTGCTGTAAAATCTTTTTTTGTTTCTCACCACGAAAATTGGTGGTAACTGCTTTACACCAAATTAAAGTAAATCATTCCCGAAACAGCCCGTTGTGGGCCAGGGGTTCACGAAAGATAAGGCTTCACGAATCCTTTACCAACTGCATGATTGTGGAAATGCGTTCAGCACTGCTCATAGGCCGCCATTACTTTCCAGAAGAGCTGGTACCCATCGATCTGAAGTTACACAGGCTTTAAGCTGCCATTGGGGATCGGACTCCAGCTCTTCCCCATGACAGCCCAGTGCCTTAACTCCTAAGCCATCGCTGCACCACTTTACACCAAAATGTAGTAAATCACCACAGAAAACTCTTGACTGCACCAAGATCCAAGGATAGTTCCTGGTGTTAACCCTTTGACGCAGAATTTGATAACTGACTCGTTAATGGAATTAATCCATTTTCATTTTATTTCCTCACTTTTCGGAAACTTAAAAACTGATACTTAAGGCCCAATTTTGTAATTTCGTTTCACATTTTGGAGCTACGCATGCACATGGCATTTTTAAAAGTTGTAAAATGATGCTATATGTGTTTTTGATGATGGTTTGTAGCGACATGTTCGACGGACAAACGGGACTGTTGTTCATTGAATGACAAATATTTGAAATTGGCGGCTAATCGCTTATCAGCTATACAATAGTGTTTGTGACGTCACTGAAAGACCTTGGTGATCTCAACGGCTATTTCTTGGTGGCTATGCTTTGACGCAGAAGTTTTCTCGGTCACTGGGAGAGGTTTTGATGGTCTCTTATTAAAAATTTTCTTCAACACCAAGTCTATGAAAAAAATTCCGCTCCTCCCAAAAGTGGACGTAGATAGAGGTCGTAGAGATGTTTTTACAATTGGTATTTTACAATACATTATAGTTTTCAGAAAGAACACTTTTTTAAAAATGTATTTAAATATGTTTTCAAACAATAATTAAATTCTCAATTATTTGATGCTCATTTTCAAAATTTTGATGCGTACTTCAATGTACACTACGCATCTTATTAGCTCTCGAGATTTTGTGTATATAAAAGATACAACGAATCACAAAATATTTTAAAGAATGCTAGAATATTTCACTATTTACGTAATACTCTTGTTTTGCAATAATCTGTACGTTAAAATCGTATTGTTAGGATTAATAATTTTAATCTATGCAATGATATTATACAAAGTTAATTTAGTTAACTAAATAAAAATTTTAATTTAATTTTACGTTGCTTCAATATATCTTTTCACTAATTAAATATTATAGTTCCATGTAGTCTAGGGAAATAAATATGCAAATTATGGAACTGAATATTGTGATAGAACTTGTTTTATATCTTGGTAATTAAATATTTGGATATTCAATATTTCATATTTTCTCAGAAAAAGCTCATACATGTGTGTTTAAAGCGATATTTTATTTCATTTTGACGTGAACTTTTCATTCTTTTAATTATAATTAATTGATTATCTTATCCAAGTCTTAGTCAAAACCTTTTTTTTCCTCATTATTAGAGTTTCCATCGTGAGGTTTCTTTACAGTTTCAAATTATGACAACTTGTGCATGTCAGTTATATAATTTACTTTAACTTCATTTAGAAGTTTCGGGAGTTGTTTAATTAACGTCAGTGAATTTTATCGTATCTATTAGAAAGATATCAATCAATGGCAATTTGGTCCTGCCTTTTTGGTCCCAGCGTATCAATGCCGTTGTCGTTTCGGTCCTATCCCGATTAGACACAACTCTTTAATTCAATTTGTAATAGGATATACATTAATATGGATTAAAATTTTGATAAATATCTTTTGTAAGTATCTTCTACTGTCTGACTACAACGAGATGAGATGACATTAATAGATGTGTATGCAGTGGTTGCTATAGAAACAGGTGATTCCACTAAATAGTAGGTACATATAGTTGTAGTATATATAGCTTACTATTTGTATAACCTTTCTTAAATAGACAAACTGCCTCCTTTATTTTAAAAAAAAAAATTAAAGTGGAATAACCTGCTTCCATAATGATCATTATCATGAATGTGTGGGGTTCAAATCGTGATGGACAGAGAGTAATATATATACTTCTTTAATTTTCTAAAAAGACGTTAGCGCTTAAAATCCATTGTTATTTTAGAACTATGCTGTACTATGAACGAGTGGTTCAATTAATTTTAAAGCATATTCAGGTTAAATAAAGGTAAATAATTATTATTAACAACCACATAACAACAAGTGGAATTGTTCTGAAAAAAATGTATTTTTTATACACAGAACGTCCTTATAATAAAAGAAGCCTTATTCAGGACAAACAATTTACTCTAGAATGTATTATTTTAATTCAAAATAACTGTTCTCACTTTGCATCATGTATTTTAATTATCTCAAATGAAAAATTCCTCCATCCTTTGATATTTGTTTTCTTTAAAATGAAATAGAGATTTAAAGAAGGAACTTATTGTTCGGGGATGCATCTTTGATAAAAATATAAAGAAATTCTTTGAAAGGGTGGAAAAGAAAAGCTCAAAGATGGATATTTATGAGACTTCTGGGAAAGAGAGCGTCTGTTAAAATGAATAAAGTTATCTTTTTAATAGCTTTTTTTAATTGGACGTTTTAACAGTAACCAATAGGATTTTCTTTAAAAAAAGCGTTATCTCAATACAAAGAAACTTTAGGCACGAGGAAGGAACGTTAAGCAACTAGTTTTTTTCTACAGCAACAAGGCGTTAAGGGATAGATTTTTTTTCAAAAATGAGGAGCAACGCAAATTATTTGCTGCAAATCCGAAGCTTTATGTCTTTTTATGTCTTAAATTACATGTGTTTTTTCTAAATGGTAATTAATTACTTTTATGTAAAAAAGTGACTCAAGTTTTAAAAAGTTTACGTATTATAACTTAAGCAGTTTTCTTTTGTTTATAAATGTTTACAGGGTGCTGTATATTGACCATTTTGTATGCATTTTCTCAAATTAACATTTAAGTAGGAAAAAAGCGTTATTGAAATTCAGTGAACCTTTACTGAACTGTAAAAATGTTTGGATCAAATTATGGTGAAAAGTAACGCCACTGAGGATGTCTGTACTTTTAAGAAGAAAATACATTTTTACCATAAAAATTAACAGTTAAAAAATCTGATGTACTGTATTTTTTTCAGTATTTACTGTAAAATTACGGAATCATTGAAATCAAATAAATATTACTTTTTAAAATCAAGGCGTCAAGTTTTACGATGCAAAATGGATTTCACGGTAAAATGAATTCCCGGATGCTGTTATTTTCATGCCTCAGGAACTTTACCTTTTTCAAGTTTCTCGAAAGAGGACAGCCTTGTTATTATTTAATTTTGCTTAAATGTTCTAAGAAATCGACAATTTACATTATTTCGGTTTTTCTAACTGTAACTTCCTCTTTGTATTTTTCGTATGTAGACGTGTCAGTTTTAGTTTTTTCTTAGTATAATTTTAACTTGTGCCATTGTGTTTCACTGGATATCTATTTTTATTTCAATTTTTGAATTTTTGGCTATTGCATTATTGTCTTATTTTAGTTTCCATTATGAGCCCTCGGGGAACTGTCGGTTTTTTTTGGCTCCATCATGTTGGCAAGGCTGTGTGTTCCCAGATTAAGTGCCGTTTTTGCTTACATGCGTATTTCTAGATTTCACTTTGCTTGCATTTAAATGCTTAGATTTTTATAAATATCAGTATGGAAGTGATACATTATATATATATATATATATATATATATATATATATATATATATATATATATATATATATATATATATATATATATATATATATATATATAAATGAAGGAAAATATACAATTTCATCATTAGCTCACACGATTATATCCGAAAAAATAGTGCATTCTAATATTGCATTATTGTAGCCAAAGCAAAATACATCAATATAATAGAACTCACACTATCGTATCGATATGATTTGCTTCGACGATATATATACAATATTAGAAAGCACCATTTTTTCGAATATTATAGGGTGATGACGACATTATATTTTTTCTTATTTTATTTTTTTCCTCTTAAACTAAATTTTTTTTTAATTTGTGATTATTTTTTAAAAACATTTTTCAATAATTTTTTCCTTCTCCTTCAAAAAAATCTTCATAACTTTTTCTCTGTTTTCTCTATATTTTTAATATAGAAGAAACTAAGGAAAGAAATAATTCTAAGATGAGTTCTATGTACTTGCATATTATGCGCAGTAAATTTAGCCTATTATTATTTTTCTTAATTTTATTTGTTAATCTCTTTTTGCTTTCGTATATACATACACACACACACACACACACACATATATATATATATATATATATATATATATATATATATATATATATATATATATATATATATATATATATATATATATATATATATATATATATATATATATATATATATATATATATATATATCTATATATATATATATATATATATATATATATATATATATATATATATATATATATATATATATATATATATATAGATAGATAGATAGATAGATATAGATAGATAGATGTTAAACGTTGCAGATGGAGAAGTTGATACTAAAATATTTTTGTTACATGTGAATCAAATTTTTTAAAGCATCTTTTTTGATTAAACGTATTCTAGAAATTTCTAAATCATTTGAATCTCATGCAACTAGTTTAGAAATTATTTGTATCATGGCAATCACAATTCTCAGTTAATTGACGCAAAAAAAAAAAATTAAATTTGATTTCTCTAAATAATCTTTAAAATGATTTCTCAGAAAAAAGAAATTTTTTTCTTCTGCTAAGAACAATTTTTGTTAAAATTTAAAACTGAAATAAAGTTTTCGAAAGCTGTAATAAATCAGGTATAGAATCACATGTTTCCTTAATTAAAATACACATGACAGGTTTATGTCTTTTTGTGGTACCTTTCTTCAATAAATCATAACAAAAGTTTTAAACATGTCAAACACCACGGCTGCTACTCTTTATAGTGTACAAAACTTTCTCGATAAAGAAAATATACTTTTTTTTTAAGGAACAATTTTGTTTTTGGATTCAACTTAAATTGATTTCCTTAGCTAAGAACATATATATATATATATGTATATATATATATTTTAATGTCATGTTGTCGATTGTAGCTAAATAAATTAGAAAAGAAACTTCTGGTGTTTGATTTATTTTAAAGACTAAGGAAGTATAGTAAAAGGTTTGAGTTCTAAGATATTGCTTATAACTTAAAAAAAATATGTTTTGACTAAATACTTTTGATTAGATAGCTGAAATAGAATTAAAAAAACAATTTTACTTCATTTTTAAATTTATTTAGTAAATAAATATTTTATTGCATACCTTTTTATTCAATATTCTTTTTAAATAATTCATTTTGATACATTCTATGAAAAAAGAGGCTTTGGAATTTTCTTAAAATTTGGACGACGTTCACTCAAAATTTTTTAATCTTTTTATATAAAAATTGGTACCTTGAACCATAATAAAGTGCAAATTTGCAAAAAAAAAAAAACGGTAATGAGATTAAATTGAGCCGTGGTGGCTCAGGAGATAGAGCGCTCGCCTCCAAACGAGGTGACCCTGGTTCGATCGCAGTAATGGCTAGGATTCGAATTCTGCTCCCGGCTCACGCAGATCTCAGTGCTGACGTAAAATATCATCAGTGGTAGACGGATCATGGGTTAGATTGTGTCAGCTTAACCGTGGGAGGTTTTATTGGTTTTCCACTCCATGCAACGCAAATGCGGGTTAGTTCCATCAAAAAGTCCTTCACGAAGACAAATTTCTCTCCATACTTAATCCAAGAGTTCCCTTGTCTTCTGGATTGGGTTCAAGATTGCATGGGTATGGAGTTGAACAATGGTAATTGTAAACTCAAAATTGGGCTGGCTGTTCGACGATGTATAATATAATATAAAAAATGAGGTTAAATTAAACCAAGTTTTCTTTCAAATTAAAGTATAATATCATGTAACCAAGTTTAAAAAGCATACTAATATGTTTTAATATAACTCCATATTAAGATTGCACAATACTTCATTTCAGTTCCTTATCAATGTTGAAACAAATTTGAATAATGTTGTTTAATAAATCAGCAAGCTTTAAAATCTCTATCATTTTAAACACTATATTTTAATACCTAATCATCTGAAGTCGACCTGGTGTATAATGAGATCGTACACTGTAAAAAGAAAATTAGCGCATCTTAACATCAAAGGTGGTGGCAACTACACTGGTTATCATAAATTAAGGAAAATTCACAAAAATCGCGATAACTCAAGAAATTACACATGGAATTTTATGAAACTTACCCACAATATACAACACATAGTAAGGTATTAAACAACATAAAAAGAAATTATCAGACATTAATAGTAGTATAGAAATTAGCACATGTATAAAATAAACAAATTGGAAGTATCGGTTTGCAATAGAAAAAGTACCTTTAATATGGAATATGATTGCCTCTAGAAGCAATACAGCACAAACAGCGATGTGTGATGCTTTCAATTATGCGGTCTATCAGTTCAATAGGAAGTGAGAGCCATTGCTCTTGTAAAGCAGTTGCAAGCGTGGCAAGGGTCTGAGGGGGCGGATTGATGGCAGATACACGCCTCCCTAGAGCATCCCAAACGTGCTCGATAGGATTCAAGTCCGGGGATCGAGCTGGCCACTCCATGCGAGTAATTGTTTCCTGTTGAAGATAATCATCAACAATGCGAGCTCTGTGTGGTCTTGCATTATCGTCCTGTAACAGGAAGCAATCACCAATTGCCCCGGCATATGGGCGCACATAAGCATCAAGGATGTTGTCTCGATAAACCTGAGCATTCACGGTTCCCCTTGGAAAGACATGGAGGTATGTGCGCCCTCCTAAGGATATGCCTCCCCAAACACAGACACTGCCTCTTCCGTATGCATCTCTTTCACGGATGTTTGATGGATGATAACGGGTCCCAGGTTCTCTCCATATCAAATAACGTCTACTGTCACTTTCTAGACTAAACCTGGACTCATCCGTAAAGAGAACAGGCCTCCATTGATCTGACGTCCAGTGGACATGTTGTCGGGCCCACTGCAAACGGTCTCTCCTATGGCGTGATGTGAGCGGCACGCAAATGGCTGGTCGTCTCGCATACAGACCACCTTCGTGGAGCCTTCTGCGCACAGTTGACGTTGACACCAACCTTCCGGTGGCTGCAGCAAGAGAGGATCTAAGATGTGTCGGAGTAGCGGTTCTATTCCTGCGTGCACTTAATGTCAAATATCGGTCATCGGCACTGGTCGTAACAGTTGGCCGTCCTTGACTGAACCTCCTAGATGCCGAATCTGTGGTTTGAAATTGCCTCCAAAGTCTATGAACCACAGATGGACTCACATTTAGCCATCTGGCCACTTCTGATTGACTCTGCCCTGCCTCTAGTCTCCCGATGGCTCTCCATCGTAGTTCTTCAGGCAAATGATGCCTAGAGGTCATTATTACAAATTGGCTATCTCAGATTTTCAATGTCGCAATCACAGTAAAATTTGTGTGCTTTCTCTCAAACTTGGACTTTTATGCTCCAGGCAGATGACGTAAGCCGAGTGCAGCGCCACTAATTTGCATATTGCAATTTTACTCAGCTACTCTTAGTGGACAACATATGCAAATTTTGCACGGTTTGGCTTACTTTTGAAAGAGTTATCGCTATTTTTGTGATTTTTCCTTAATTTATGATAACCAGTGTAATTTACACCACTGTGGTGTTCCGTTTTGTGTTTTTCTACATCATGAACCAAGGACAGTTCCCGGCGCAGGACAACACCACACACACGCATGAATGTTTCTTCACCTACTTGGCGTACCTACCTACCTACTTCGTGTAAACACAGCTTTCACCATTTTATGTATTCAGTAACTCTAAAATTTATATTTCCAGTGAAATATGATATTGCAGCGTGTCTACCGCTACAATTATTTAATACCAATTCAGTAGTATATAAGACTTGTTAACTCGATTCTATCTTGCTGTACCTTTAAATAGATGGAAGTCGACATTGTCGATAACTCCTTCCCCACACTGGTGAATTTTGGATATGTGATCTGAACATGCCTACCGCGTCATTAACGTTCACTGCCCTTAGAAGCAACACCTTCTAGAAGAAAGAAGGCCTCTGCTCGGATCAATTTGAGTTTCCACATCCCCATAACAAATCAACACCACTGAAGGTACTGAATAGGAGATTGATCGTTCACTGATTTAGGTCAAAATGACGATATGTGGACAAATAAATTGATGTATGAATGGGTCTTCACGGAAAAGGACTGTGACACGTGTGGCTGAAGTCGTATTCTTGAAAATAGATGGCGCTACTGAACAACAGGAAATACCCTCTCAGCCCTAAATTCGCTCGGCAAGTATTTGGCAAGTGATATTGGAAACAGCACAATTAGGGAAAATTTTAAAGAACATTTTTAAACCCTTTCGAAAGGTATGTGAATATTACGAACAGTTGAAAATTTTTTTCTGATAGTAACAATTAGATAATTTTTTAGTTAAGAAAAGTTCCTTATTAAACTCTCGTTATTTTCGTAATAACAGGTCTTAATATTTTTTTTTTTGCTTTAACGCTAAACATTGAACTTTCGTTCATTTGTCTAGTGAGATGAAAGGGAGTGTTAGTAATATTTCGCAGGTTCTTTTTCAGATTTTTCAATGTGAAATGATTTCACCATAAACCTTTCTTGGCATAAACGATTTTATTTAGATGCATACTTATGCCACGGCACAAACATGAAGTATATAGAAAATAATAGTAATTAATCACATAATCAATGAAACTTCGCGCTCCATCATAGAACATTCCCGTCTTCTCACCCCAAGCTAGAGAACCTCCCAGCTTCTTTTTTTTTTCTTAAGTTTTTTCGTATCTCGCAGCGCCATCTATTGTCGACGATTCTTACAAGTCCCCCCAAAGGAAGCACATTCGTCACCTTAGAGACAATGCTGCTGAGAGAGAGAGAGAGAGAGAAAAATACCATAAACAAGAAAAACAGCAACACAGCTTCTATTCAGGTGATGAAATTCAAGTGAGAGCTCCAAAATATGCAGCTCCCAAAAATCATAAATATATATATATATATATATATATATATATATATATATAAGTATATAAAAAAAACTATATTCCTTATGATAAATAAAAACATAAATATAAACAATTCAAAATATTACAAAAAAAATTATTTTTTTTTTCCTTTTACACGTTATCAATGTAAAAAAAAAAACACTTTTTTTTTTCTTTTAAGCAACCCTGACATTTAAATTTTGTTCCGAGTTTAAGACAAATATATATACATGATTTCTTTAGGAATTAACTGTTAACCTTGATAATGCGTCGGCATTTCCATGTGAACTGCCCTTACGGTATGTTAAAGTCATATTGTAGCGTTGTAAGGCTAAGGCCCACCGAGAGAGTTTAGCCCCATGAAGGGTACTTCGGGTCAGGTAAGTAAGAGGATTATGGTCTGATACAATTTGTACCTTGGCACCGAAAATCCAAGTATCAAACTTTTTCAACGCTTCGATGACACAAAACGCTTCCCTCTCAATGGTTGACCATCGTTGTTGGCAAGGATTCAGTTTTTTGCTAAAAAATGCGATGGGCATCTCTTTCCCTTGTTCATTATTTTGAGCTAAACATGCTCCAATTGCAAACGCAGACGCATCAGTATAGAGTTGAAAGGGTTTATCGATGTCTGGAGTATGTAGTGATGGCATTTTAATCAGCTCTTCTTTAAGTTTGTTGAAGGATGCTTCTGCTTTCGAGTCCCATGAAATATTATTCGGAACATTCTTTTTAGTAAGGTTCGTTAAAGGTAGAACTATTTCAGAAAAATTTTGGATATATTCTCTATAATAGCTCACCAGCCCTAATAGACTTCTAACTTCCTTTTTGGTGGTAGGCTTAGACAAATTTTGGATGACTTCTACTTTTTCAGGATCTGGAGAGTGAGTGCCAGAACCTATTATATGGCCTAAGAACTTCACGTGACTCTTTCCGAAATCACACTTTTCTAGATTTGCGGTTAGACCAACACTTCGCAGAGTTTGAACCACCTGGTCGATGTGGTAGAGATGTTCATCCCAGGATCTAGAAAATATCGCCACATCATCAATATATGAGCGACAGTAGCGCCTATGGCGAGCTAGTACTTTATCCATGGATTTCTGAAAGGTACTTCCAGCATTCTTTAAACCGAACGGAAGGACCTTCCATTGGTAATGGCCAGCATGAGTGACAAATGCTGTATATGGTTTGGCGCTTTCCTTCATCGGGATTTGCCAGTACCCTTTCGTTAAATCGATTACTGTTATAAAGTGGGCTTTACCTATTTCAAAAAGTAGGTCTTTTGCGATATTCATTGGATATGCGTCAGGAACTGTGAAGCTATTCAGAAGTCTAAAGTCAATGCACAGTCTAACGCTACCATCCTTTTTTGCAACGCATACCACAGGATGTGCCCATTCACTGTCACTGGGCTCTATTAGATCCCATTCTAGTAATTCTTTAACTTGGCGATCAACTTCGTCTTGTAGCGAAATGGGGACACGATAGGGTTTTAATCTCTTCGGACTACAGTCTGCTGAAACTTTTATGTCATGACCATCGACATGGGCATGACCTGGTTTGCTACTAAAAACATCGGTGTATGATTTTAACACATTGAATAGTTCCTTTCGCTGGTAATATTTTAGGTCACCTTTCATATTTTGCAAGTGGGTCCATAAATCTTCAGTAGATTTGTCCATAAGATCCGCTGGTGCATAGTGGATATCTCCAAAGTCTTCATCTTGGTCGAAAATGATACCAATATGATCCACTCGAACAATATAAGGCCTTAATTTATTTATGTGGAGTTCCCTTATACTCCCGTTTTCCATTTCGACTTTGGCAGAGTGGGGTCTGGTAAGTTCGATTACAGTAGCTGGTCCTTGCCAAGTACTGAGTAATTTGTGAGATGACGATGGGATTAGCACGAGGACTTTGTCCCCAACATTGAAAGTCTTATCCTTAGACCGTAAGTTGTATCTTGATGTATATCCGTCTTGAGAGATTTTGGAGTTTTCAGCTGCAATGTCATGAGCTTTTCTTATTTTTCCGATAAGATCATGTAGGTATGTTTCAATTGAGCGAGATGCAGTGACTGGAACGCTACGTTCGCCTGTCCAGATCTCCTTCAACAAGGATAAAGGTCCCGGTGGCAGTCTTCCATACACCATCTGGAAGGGAGACAAACCAGTGGTGCTATGTGGCACTTCTCTATAGGCAAACAGAAGATAGGGAAGGTGTAGGTCCCAATTCCTTCCATGTTCTTGGATATTTTTATTCATCATTTCTTTTAAAGTCCTATTCCATCGTTCGACAGCACCCATACTCTCGGGGTGTCCGGGAGTGGAAAATCTGGGACATACGCCAAGTAAGTCTTCAAAAGATCGGGTGAGTTTGGCTGTGAAATTAGTTCCCTGATCGGAATCATTTTCGGAAATCCGGTTTGAGAAAAAATCTTCATCAGGACGTTGCATGTGGTCTTTGCACTTATTTCTCTAACAGGGATGGCTTCTGCCCATCTAGTGCATAAATCAATTGCACATATCACAAACCGATGACCTTTTCTGGATGGTGGTTCTAACGGTCCAATGCAATCAACACTCCATACTTCAAAGGGTGTTTCTGGTCTGACGATAGGTTGGATTGGAATTCTATCTTTATATGTGATTGTTCGCTTCAATTGACATTCCTTGCAGCTTTCACAGAACTTCTTAACGTCTTGTTTGATAGTAGGCCAGAAGAATGAATATTTAATTCGTTGAGTTGTCTTTTTCTCACCGAGGTGACCAGCAAGAGGAATTTCATGAGCCATTCTCAGAACTTCTGTTCTTTTCTCTAAGGGTAACACAACTTGTTTGATGTTTTCGCCACAAATATTCTCCGAGTGAAGTAGAATTTCGTTTTGAACTGTATAAGCATTTTTGTTCCTTTTCGCCCATTCAAAGCATTTTGCTAGACTCTCATCTTGTTCTTGAAGAGTCTTAAAATCCAATTTAGTGTCATTTTCCATTCTTGCATTCTTAATGTCTTTTTGTGAAATTTGGGTAATGACAGCACAATTTGAAGTATTTTCTTTCGATGGTGATGGTTCGTCGCTAGAGTCTTCCCCCTCTGAAAAGGTATTCCATTGAAGATTACTGTGACAAAGCTCAATATTTTCACACAGTATCTCATAAGCTGAAGAACTTAGCAGCAAATCGGTTACCAGCTTCTTTGAAACAGCACAGGTGATAGGTACACTACCATGAAGTTCGTCATTTATTTTCATTTGGAAAATTTTCAGTGGAGTGACTTCGCTTTCTCCGAAAGCAGAAGATATCTCTATTTTACTTTCTCCTTCACAAGGTATGTCGGCGACTAGCTTCTCGCGGACTACCGATATCTGGGCTCCTGTGTCTACAATGCCATTTAGAACCACGTTTCCGCATTTAACTCTGACGAGTTTTAAATCATCTATGTTTCCAGATATATCCACGGATTTTGAGACAGGAATAGAAATCTTGGCAGTTAGCGCTTCTGGTTTTTCTTTTTCTAAAGGGAGTGGTGACGATTGGATTAGATTGTTTTGGGCAGTTGTAGGAGTGTTTCTAGGTTGCCGATTTTTAAGGCAAAATCTGGATGTATGGCCTTCTCTTCCACAAGTATAACAAGATAGTTTGGAAAACGACCTCTGTAGTTCATCACTCTTACGGGGGGGTGTATATGCGCTTGATGAGCCCTGTTTGTAGAATGATTTGTTTCTTGAATTTCTTTCTGAAGGTGGAGAACGAGGTCGCCACTTTTCATTAGTTTTGTCTTTTGAGGGAATTCCAGTTGTTTTCCTTGAATCATTACGTACACTGTCATATTCGTCAAGCTTATCCGCTAATTTGGTTGGAGAAACGAAATTTGCCCACTCATCAAGAAGGTGGTCTCTTACTTCATGAGGTACCTTTTTCTTAAGTTGATCAGTGATAATGAGATTTTTTAAACTGGCAAAGTCTTTGATTTCAAGTCCATCAATCCACTCTTCGAAATAATTCGTGATTTCATAACAAAAATCCCTCCACGACTTTTCAGTGCTTTTCTGGTGCATCACAAACTTTTTTCTAAAACTTTCAGGATTCAATTTAAA
Source organism: Parasteatoda tepidariorum (assembly GCF_982258835.1). NCBI lineage: Eukaryota > Metazoa > Arthropoda > Arachnida > Araneae > Theridiidae > Parasteatoda > Parasteatoda tepidariorum. The sequence continues at coordinate 66,601,545 of NC_141764.1, forward strand.
TCTCTTTAATAAAATGGTCTTAATGTATTCGTAGTCTTCAAATTTTTCTTCAGATTCTCTACCAATTAGTTGAATGATTTCAGAAGGCAATAAAGTTAATAAACATGACACCCAGTCTTTAGAATCAATCCCTGTTCTTTTAGCCTGTCTTTCAAATAAAGATAAATAAATCACGATATCATCATCCCTTAACTTGAATTTAGGAATGAGCTTAATTAAGTCAACGTTATGTTGTCCGTTTCCATTGGGCGATGAAGTTTGAGTTAGTTGAGTACGGGATTCAATTTCAAGTTTTTTCAACTCAAATTCCATTTGTTCTCTTTTCTGCTGAGCTTCGATTTCGTCCTTCCTTCGCTGTTCCTCAATTTCTTCCTTCCTTCGCTGTTCCTCAATTTCTTCCTTCCTTTTCCTCTCTTCCACAATTGAGAAAAACATTTCTCTGGCAAACGCTTCATCATATGTGTCACTTTGTGTTATTTTGTTTTTTAGTGTTATAATTTTCATACTTGGCTCCACATCAATTTCTAATTCGGTGGCCAACGTTAGCAAATCCTCCTTCTTACCCTTTCCCAAAAATGCCATGGCTTAAATTTAATAATTCTCAATCATAAAAAAAAAAAAATTAACGGAAAAAATTGACTACTTCCTAATTAATATTCCAATAATTTCTTAAAAGAAAACACATAAATGAACATCATTCACAAATCTATAGAAAATGTCTATTTTTGACAACCTCAAAACGAAATTAACAACCTCAAAATACTGAGAATACTTTGTAATATTCAGTTATCGATTTGTTACATAATAAACCTTATATAATAAACCTTAGCACTTATGAACATTTTAAATCAATACTTTGTTTACACTAGATATAATATATACTTTCCTACAAGTTCACAATTGCAAAACATGAAAATTATTTTAACCAAAATAATTATTCTTAGAACAAAAATCAAATTCTACGTGAGAATGAAAACTTTAACTGAATATTTTAAATCATTAAATGCGATAAGAAATTTATAAATAACTTTCGTATAAATTTCTCATTAAAATGTACGAAAACAAAATATATCATACGTATAAAAAAATTCAACAATGATACAATTCAATATCAAAATAATCAAATAGAATAAAACAAACTCAGTTTTGTATTTTTTTTTCTTATTAAAAGACACTTGCCTCTTCTTTCAGAAATAAAAAAAAACATTTTATGCAAAAATAAAAGAAACAAAACAATCGTTTTAGAATGAGACTTCCAAGGTTGGTTGACGCCAAATTATATTCCGTTATTTGATACAACCTATGCTTTTTTTTGTTTGGTTTAATAAATCTTAGTTGATATAAATAATAGATCATTCAGCATTCTTTATTTTCGAAATACGATTGCAATGTTATATTTTATGCTGCTTCCAAAAATTTCCAAAACAGAATTTAAAAACCACAATAAATTCAATTTTATCAAATAAAATTTTCAATCACGATACCACGCTATATGTTATGCACTGGCGTGCTTCCAACAATTTCCAAAACAGAACTTAAAAACCACAATAAATTCAATATAATGAAATAAAATTTTCAATTATTTGGGACGAAAATCAAAACAACAAGAACAACCAAATTCTTTTTAGAAATATGCTATCTGCGTACTCTGGCGAGTAAAAGAATTCACTTTAGAACACTGGCGTGTTCGTACTCTGACGAGTAAACCAAATTAATGTTCCATGTCGGAACACAAACATTTAATTTCCATTTTGTATAATTTTCGCCCAAATAATTATAATTACTTATATTTATGAGAGCATACATTTACAAATATAAAGTGAGCTCTCACCTGGTTTTTGGTTCTGCATCATCTTCGGCGGCTGCGCCAGTAATATTTCGCAGGTTCTTTTTCAGATTTTTCAATGTGAAATGATTTCACCATAAACCTTTCTTGGCATAAACGATTTTATTTAGATGCATACTTATGCCACGGCACAAACATGAAGTATATAGAAAATAATAGTAATTAATCACATAATCAATGAAACTTCGCGCTCCATCATAGAACATTCCCGTCTTCTCACCCCAAGCTAGAGAACCTCCCAGCTTCTTTTTTTTTCTTAAGTTTTTTCGTATCTCGCAGCGCCATCTATTGTCGACGATTCTTACAGTGTTGCTCTCTAATGTTACCTGGTGGGCACATGTGAAACTTAGTCAAGGAGCCGAGCAACATTTCTCACTCCACACTTCCACATTCACACATCAGAGGACAACGCAGAGAGAATCGTCAATGCCCTGAGCAGGATTCAAACCCGCATTCATTAGCTCCACCATTGGTCACGCTAACCGCTGGACCACCTGGTCTGATTTCTTTTTCTATTAAACCAACCATTTAAAAAAATTTCGTTGTTAAACTCTTGATTTAGTTAAGCCAAATGTTGCAATAAACGAGTTCGGAGCAGTGGTGAATCAGGGGATAGAGCATTCGCCTTCCAATCAGGTGAATCGCGTTCAAATCCCAGCGATGGCTGGTCGATACGAATTTCGCACCCGGCTCGCACCGACTGCAATGCTGACGCAAAATATACTCAGTGGTAGACCGATCATAAGTCCCTTTGCCGTCTGACTAACCGTGGGAGGTTTTCGGGTTTTTCCTTTCCATGTAACAAATATGCGATTTAGTAACATCAAAAAGTCCTTCACGAAGTCAAATTTTTTGTAATACTTGATCTAAGAGTTCCCTTGTATTCTGGACTGGGTTCAAAATCACAAGACTACGGAGTTGAACATTAGTAGTTCAACGCCCAAAAATTGGGTCGACTGTTCAACGACGGTTATAAAATAAGAATAAAATAAACGAGTTCGACTGTATTGGATTTCGGAGCTTGCTTCTTGTTAATTGTTTTAATTAAGGAACTTCATATGTGTAAAAATTTTATCTATGTAAAGAAGAAGTTGGTTGAATTCCGCAATAATTAAATAATTGAAATTATTTTATAAATTTTGAAAACCACTTTTACATTGCGAAGAAAGTTATGTTAGGGATAAAATTAATTTGCAAAATAACTGTTGCAACTATAATATTTCTATGAAACCACTTAAGGATATATTTTGGAAGTCAGACGAAATCAAATGTTGATATAGTTAAATTACTCCTTTCGTACTTTGAATAAAAGTTATTATTAATTAACAATTAAGTTCTTTTTTCAGAAAATAACTAACACTTAGTTTTTTGCTTTTAGGAAGCAGTTAGCAAACGTTTTTTTATTGAAAATTTTAATTTATTTTAGCTATAATAATAATTAATTGCAAGCATAAATAGTTCTATTCATTTGGTAGTCTTTGAATATTTGATCTATGAAGAATAAAAATATCCATATTTGTTTTCGGCATATTTTAGAAAAATCAAGAAAAAAATTTAATTTATTCAATTTCCTTAAAAAAAAACATGAAATGAAGGATTTAAAATTTGGGATTTTATTTAATGTTAGGTTTTTCGAAAAAGAGATATTTTATTAATTTTGTTGATTGATAAAATATCATCCTCTTTTTAATTAATTAGATTCGAGAAATAATATAATACTTCAAAAAGCATTAAAACTGTGGATAATAAGTAAAATTGTACATCTCCATCATTAATAATGAATCAGGGGATTATCGTGAATTTATGTCATAAACAGTGTAAAAATAACAAAATTCGTGTTAGTTAATATTTATTTTTCATTTGACAAAAAATAAAGGAAATAATAAAATTTTATATTGAAAGTTATTTACTTTGTCTTTATTTTTGAACTCCTGTTTGTATCGTTTCTTATGACACAAGCCAAACACACCAGACATTGGCCTCTGTGAATTCAGTCAGAAAGGTGCGCCTATCGGTTTGACAAGAGAGCACTACGAGGGTAAAAGTCCGTCTTCTCTCAAATCTTCTTAGATAGATGGCAGCACCATTCATTTGTGAGTGTGTTTCCACGATTTCCGAAGGGGAAGGAAATTTTCTCCAGATCTTATACCCATGATACTGCTCAGAGACCGACCAGAGGACTTTCTAGTGCATGTATTTTATGAGCACATATATCGAATGCACTCGGTGGGTCTAAGCAAAGTCACGGATGGAACTCTGGGATCATTAACCACTGAGTGGTTCTCTAAGAACTGTGAAAATATGGCCTTCGAACTCTTAATAGGTGTAAAGATTAAAAATAAATTGTAAAAGAGTGCTACAAATAAATGTGCACGTTGAATTATATGATCACGCATATTTATTGTAAGTAAGATAGTTGTCAAATCGAAGTATGCTTCGTTTATAAGGGTTATTAAAAAGTTCAAAATAAATGTATTCTATATTCAGGAATAAACATTTTGAATCTGAATTTTCTTAAAATATTTACATTGTAGTTATTAGCAGGTGGAAGCGTAACACAGATCTAATTTAAACGCTGAAAACAATAAATTTGTGATTTAATTTACTCATTGAGAAAAAGTATGGTCAAAATTTTCAGAGCATGGAAAAAATTTCCGTTAGTAAAGTTTATTGCAGGAAATCTAAGAAGCTTGATAATTTTTGCCGAAATTTTGTTAAGGACTTTGTTAAATTTGACAGTTAAATATGGCTTTATAATATGCTATAAAATTTGGTGAATTTGGTGAAATTTCGTGATGTTTTTCATGATACCTAGGAGCAAGGCACAAAAGTAATTTATAAAACTACTTTTCAGTTTTGAATTTTTAACTCAATGTGTAGTAATAGGAACTTTAAACCAAATTTATGGTTAGAGTACCATATATTTTACTTTTATTAACCTGAATTATGTTTTCTTTCTTTTTTTGTCATTACCGTGCAGTGTAGTACTTTTAACAAAAACTTTTTTCACCGAGCTGCAAAATGTGTTACAATAAATAGAAATCAACATCACTTATTACAAGAGTTTTCTATGAATACCTTCAAGGATTATTATTTTCTAAACAACAGAACCGATTTCGGATATTCATGCTTTTAACTGAGCCAATGTTAAGACAAAAATGTTGTAAAATATTTTCCAGTTGCTTAAAAAAGTTTAGGGAATAAAGTTTCAATTGAACGGTTATTTGATAACGTCTATAAAAAATGGCAACTCTAGATAAATTGCATTTTACTGAATAAGATGTATTTTACTTCTATGAATAAGATTCTTATAAAAAGTTATCTTGTGTTGTTATATGAGTCTTATGTGTTTAACCAGAAAGCATATAAAATGGACATTTTAATCTTATTTATCTATACTTAAAATCGTTTTTTAAATATTATAAAGTAATATATTTTTATTTTTCATGGAATATTTTTGTAACAATACTCAAATTTAAAATTCTACTCCCTAAAATTCTTCTCAACCTTTAGCAATTATGCATTGCAAGATATTTAAAACAATTTGTAAAACGTCATTAAAAAGTTAAAACTCTGATTACAATTTTGGAAACATGCAACCTGCAGACAAGCATTATCTAAAATCCAAGAATCTACGGACCAGCAGTGTCTAAAATTGTGTTAAATGCAGATCAAATTGTGCTAATTCTGTAAGCTACAGATATCAATTACGTCCATAATCTATGACCTGTTGATCTAAAGATTTAACTATCAAATTACTAATTTTTAGAAAGCTCTTGGTATAAGGTATAGTTCGTTCACCAGGAGTTATCACTTGGCTCCACCAATTCGAATGCAGAGTTCATTTCAGCTCGGGAGTAAGAAGAGAAATATCTCCACGCTTGAAATTGAGACAACCCTTAATGAGCGCCAAACACAAACAGAGAATTTTTTCAGTCACTTACTTTGCTTTATCATCTGCTATTATACCTTTCTTTTCTCTAGCTGATTAAATATATTTTAGATACGGGTGTTTTCGCAGCAAAATGTATCAAAAAGAACAAACTATTCACTCAAAAGAGAGTAATATCATAAAAAATGGCTCGAAATATCATGAAATTTAGGAAATATTTAATGTTGAAAATATGCAGATGAAGTCATCGAAGTAAATATTTTTGCCATACGATCGCCAAATCGCAACCTTTTTCAGAATTGCTCACAACCTTCTCCCAAAAATAGCGAAATAGTATCGTCGCATACCACGTGATGAAGGCGGTGCCAAGTACCAACTCCTGGTGAACGTGCTATAATTATATTATACATTAGATGTATGGTTAAAGAAACTGCTTTCGAATGCGCGTTTTTTTCTTCTAAAAATTAACTGCAGTAAATGCTATTGATCCAATCTGGTATATGTTCAACAGTTGATAGCTTCAGGTATACAAATTGCTTCATTAACAAATATTACCATATCCAGAAAATTTTGAGTTCAATTAGATCTAAATAAGTTAGGTAAGTTGATAGGAGTATTTTTGTGGTATTATATAAGCGGTCAACTTTAACTTAATTTCAGTTGAAGTTTTAAAGTAAAAGTATATGGAAGTTAGTTAGAATTAGATAATGGTTTCATTGGCACAAGTTTCATAAGAGATTGTAGCAATTAATGTATAGGACTTATTAGAAGAGTTCTATAGTTGAGTAATGCAAAATCCTAGAGTCTATAGACCAGCAGTTATATCTATAATCCATAATCTGCGTATCTAAAGATCTGATTATATAATTACTAACTTATGGAAATCTTTTGGTAAGGTATTTATATTATATATTAGATGTATTGTAATAGAAACTGCTATCGAATATGCGTTTTTTTCCAAAAATTAACTGCAGTTAATGTTACTGATCCAATCTTCTAATATATATTCAACAGTTGATAGCTTCAGGCATGCAAATTGTTTTATTAACAAATATTACCATAGCCAGAAATATTTTAAGTTCAATTAGATCTAACTATGTTAGGTGAATTGATTGGAGTATTTTTGTGGTATTATATAAGCGGCCAAGTTTAACTTAATTTCAGTTGATGTCAAAGTTTTTATCTAATATTACGTGGGATTTAGATAAAATTAAATGTTGTATTCATTTGCATAAGGTTCATAAAAGATTGCAGTAAAGGACCTATTAGAAGTGTTTCATAGTTTAGTTATGCAAAATTTATGAAAAATGAGCAATTGCAGTGGTTAAAGGAATCCTGTAATTGTGTTTTTTAGAGTGTTCAGGCAACGATCTTATTATTTAACACTGATCACTGTTGTAAATATCTGCTCTTTATTACAAAATCAGGAACTTGATGATAAAAGTCTATTTCAGTTTGTTTGTCAAAGGAGTGACTTACATTATCGTACCGATAACTTATGTGATACACAAAATAGATCAAATTGATTCTGACTATGTATTGTTTTACGAATAAAACTAGACCATGTTTGAACTGTTTATATAGAGTAATAAGTTTTCTATTATAACGTAACTGGATAATTTTTGCGTGATACATGAAAAGATAATATTATTTTATGTATTGATATAAAAGCTTATTATTATATAATGCATTAAATATCATTACTATTAAAATAAATATAATCCTCAATAATACCAAGATGAACTGCAAAAAAGTTTTCAAAAATTTGAAGAAATCTATTTCAAAATATTTTCGAAACAAATAATAGTCGAATTCGAAAAACCAATGCATTTAAAATAGAAAAAAGCCGACCGGACTGTGTAGGAGTCCGGGAAATGAACTGGCCTTGCATCAGAAAGGTTCTGGGTTTGAATCCCGGGCAAAGCATGGATGTTATTTCATTCTCTGTAGTATCTGTCCTTACGGTGGGATCAACCACCTAATATGGTGACATTGAAAGAGTGGCCAACAAATCTGCCCTTCAGGGTGCTTTTATTGACGAAAGGTCATTCCCTAGGTAAGCATTGGAAAAAAATTTTAAAAGGCATATACACATTTTTGAGCAAAATGCATTCCCTAAAAATAATGAGTTAAGAGAAAGGAGTGAGGGAGATGCTAGTTGGCTACCAGCAGGATTCAAACCAAGGATCTCTGTTTACTTAGTTGGAAGTTCCAACTGACGTGGTTAGACCAAAAAAAATACATAGGGAAAGAAGACTGGATTCCATGCACATAATGTAAACCAGTCCACCAAAGTTTGTAGAAAGTAAGTGTAGAAAGGGAGAAACAATACTTATGGTCACAACAGCAGAAATTCTTGAAACGGGATTGCATCCTCATCTCATCTCATCCACTATTGGTGTTCGAGAAGGGTTAAGGAGGAGAATAAGGTTTTCTCTTTAAATTTATCGTTGGTTTGCATCTAATTTTTACACTATTCATAAACAGTACTGAAGTATTGATTAAGATATTTCCTTGTTATTGCATTTACATAATCCATATGAATAAATCTCCTGACACATTTTGCCTTCGAAGGGTTGGTGGGAGGCAGCGTTCCCAACTATACATGCAGAGTTGTCTGACAATCAGTTCACAGGTGACGTACTTCTTGATTGTCACTTTGTTTCTTATGGGCATGCACTCTGCTAAATCCTAGTATGTTCCTCATTCTGTAACTTGTTTTTCTGGTATAGCATACCTTTTCGAGTAGTTCTTCACGTTAGTTATGTATTCGAAGAGCTGATTTTCATCTCCTTTCGAAATTCTTTGGTTGTATTATCTTGCCCGGTTGAGTTAGGAAGCTTGATATATTTCATTCGCTTAAAAGTTTTTTATGAAACAATCCATAAGTAAAAATTAAGACTTCCGATCTCCTTACTAAGTTATTGGGATTATATTTTCCGAGTTGTAACCTTTTGTGCTATTGAAATTAGGAATTAGTATGCCATGATGTGTCCTTGCGGCAACCCTTGTAAAAAGCATCCTCACTCAACCTTGGTGGTTAGAACATCCTACCATAAACCTGAAGGTCCTTGGTTCAAATCCGGTCAATAAGTAGCGAACATGCATTTCTCCCACTTTTTGCTTTCTTGTTTGTTTTATTTCGCTTGTTTTTGTTTGTTTTATTTCATTTATTTTTGTGTGTTTTGTTTTATTTCAACTACATTTCTCACATATTTCCGAATTTGGGACAATGCATTTTGATCAAATAAGTATATGCTGTTTCAGTTTTAAATGCATGGGGATTTCAAATTAGACAATTACTTGCTTCGAAGCTTTTTTGACTCACTTTTAATGAATTTTACGAAAACTGCTATTTTGTACAATATGCTATTTTGAACAATTTGCTATTTCGTTTTATAATTAAAATTTATAAATATGACAACACAAAAGGCGTATCAAATGTTTATTATAAGTATGACTTAGAAGAATTGATTTGTCCAACTAAATCATTAATTTGCAAAATTAAAATTGAAGTATAACATTAAGTATACATTATTGATCTTTTAAATGTTAGTAAAATGTCTATTTAAAAATTACTTAGTAGATCATTAACGTGGATTCTTACTTAAGTGTACTGTTTAAAAATGTTAAGAAATGAGTAATTTAATTTCAACTCATTAGAAAGTTTGCATATATAAATATCTAGTTGATAAAAAATGTGCTTTATTTATTTAAAATTCTATTTTACAATTATTAAGAAGATGAATAATTTTACTTTAACTTATTTAATAGTCCATTTTACTAATATTTCGGGGGTAACTTTTCTGTGACTTCAACTTGTTTAAATATCCATTTTAACAATTTTAAGGAAATCTATAATGTGATTTGATTTAACTTTAAATGTCCATTTTACAAATTGAGAGGAGATCAATCATGTGACTTACACTTATTTACAAATCAATTTTTAAAATTTTTAAAAGGTCAGTAATTTGACTTTAAAATTTTTAGAACTCTGTTTTTCAAATAATAAGGCTATAAATGATGTGATTTCAACTTTTTTATAAGTACGCTTTCATAAATATTTAAGAGATCTATGATATGACCTACGCTTAGTTAAAAGTCAATTAATACAAATATTGAAGAGATATATTATACGTTTTTAGCATAATTAAAATGGCATTTTACTAGCATTTAGAAGAGAAATAATTTACTTAAACTTTTTAAAGATACATTTGCCCAAAAATAAAATTAAATTCAAATAACTTGCATTAATTTAATAAAATAATGTTGTCTTTTTAAATTTTTGCAGCATACCATTTGGAAGCGTTTTTACTGCAATTGTAAAGGAAGGAACTGCAATCTAAAGGAAGAAAACTAAAGACGTAATGCGAAATAAGAGCATATTTTATAAGTTTTTTTTCTGTTAACACTCAATGCGAAACAATGAAAATTCCGTGAAAATACTCATATAAATAAATAAATGAAAAGAAAGAATAGTGTCATAAGCAACAGGGCTTGAAAAACGACCAAAAAGTGAGTATCACTTTTTTTTGTCGTTTTTCCAAGAAATTCTTTCCATAGATTTGTTTCGTTTCTTTTAAAATGAAAGAAGAAATAGAGCAGTAGTGTTTTCTTTTTCTGCTCTATCAGTAATCATTGAAGTAAGAAAATTTTATACTAAGAAATTGAAAAGGAGTTTGGGAATTTTTTTAAAAAAAATGGTGTTTCAATTAAATTTATTTGCAGAAGAATTACATATTTATTTTTAGAATTAAATATTTAATACTGGCCTTTTGTGGCAATTATATCATCAGCCTATACGTACGCACAGCTCTGTATAAGCATGTTAGCGGGAATCAATGTCTAGATGGCTAATCACCCTTAAATTGGAGAATATCTAATTAGAAAAAAATTGAAATAGTTTTTCTATTCTTTCCTATTATCCCATAAAGAGCACATGGACAAATCTTGAGACTTATGTCTTGGTGAAAAAGTGTTGTTTAACTTTACGGGAAATCATTCAAACCATCCCGATAATAAAAAAGTGCCAACATTAAAATCTTTCTTTGCATCTGATACGCAACACATGGCTCAGTTTTGAGACTTCTTTAGTGGTAAAAAAGTGTTCAAGCTTTATTGCCAATTTGTTTCGAATAGTTTCGTAAAGATCGTGATTCGAAATTGAGACTTGTTACAAAATTGTTACAAAATATCGAAATGAAACTGTTTTTTATTTTTCTATTAATTGAATAAACAACCCACGTTCTGAATTTTAGTTTCGTAGCTTCATTAGAAGCGGGGAAATTAGTGATTAATGTGCGAATGAGGCCAAAATGCAATGGTTTTCGACCTTTTTTGCCAAAATTACTCTTATTTGCATTATTTTGCGAATTTTTCCACTGTTGATCTTGTTAACAAGAAACTTGACATGATTAAATCTGACGTTTTTAGTGTATTATATTTTCAATATTTATCTAAGAACATTTAGAATGTTCTTTTATTTGAAATATAATATACACATTTGTTTTCAAACTAAGACAGGTTGGGCTTCTCACCCCTTGGATTCACTCTATGAGAATTGAGGCAGAATCCAGAAATACATTAGCATGATGCCCTTTTTACGGTTATTCCAACTAAATAAATTTTCTCCACAAATTTCGTTTTATATTTTTTATTCTATTTTCTTTCTTTATTTTTATTTCATTTATTTATACTTTTGTTTATTTTAACAGAATTTATTTTTTTATCGTAATTTGCACCTTCGTCAGAATTAATTAAGCATTTAATTTTGTTTGAAAGAACAGGTTTAAAACAAATCTGCTCATGAAAATTATTAGAGAGCTGTAGCAAATTATATTATTGTTTTAAATTGTTACTCAACTGGGTGGTACCCAACAAAGACAATTATTAAACACCTGTAATAAATCATTATTACTTCAATACTTTCAATTTGTTAATAAATATAATGAGTGTGAGGATGAGTCATTTAAAAATAATGGAGTAAGTATTTTTAATTAATTATTGCAATCTGAGGGGTGTGCTTCGTTAAAATATTATGTTTCTTATGTTCCTGAGAAATTAAATTTTATAAAAGTCGTATATTTAAAATTTGATTTTTCAGATAACATTCGACCGATTTCACTTCGCATTTTGCCATTATAAAATTACATTCTTTAAAATGATGTAAATATTTAATGTCTTACAATTCGAAACTTTCTCCACTACTGTTAAATAAAATAATAAATATTTTTGAAAGTTTTTTTTTTACTTGGAATTATCTTTTAAGGATAAACGAGTTTTATAATTGTGTGCATAAATTTTGTATTTGCTTAAGAATTTCTCGAGATTTGGGAAATACTCAAGAAGTAAAATTAACATTAAAGATCCAAACATTGGATCGCCCTCCAGACCAAACGATTGGAGCTATATTTCCCAGATTTCAACTACCCCACAATTTTTGAGATCGAGATCCGAATCCGTTAAAAAAAGGTTTATTTATTCGGAGAAAGTACGTTTTTGTGCCTGATTTCGTAACTTAAAATATTGTCTGCACTAATTAATTAGCATATTTGAGGTCACCCCCCAAACCATTAAGATTGAGTACTAGAATGTAAAGATACGATAATTAGATCCGAAGTTATTCAGGGTGACCCATTTTTTTTATTTTGCACTCTGCAGATACATTTTTCTTTTAATTTGAAAAGGATTCTACAAATGTTCATTAAAAGCAGTCGTTACGGAACAGTTTATAAATAAGAATTGATGAACTATATAAACTTATTTCTATGAAAGATACATTTATTTTCTGTTACAGAAACACATCTTAAAATTGTCTGATTGATAACAATAACATAGTTACAAAAATTTAATGTTACTATTTCATAAGAATGACATATTTGATTGTAATTAATATAAGCCAACTTTTTCTTCCAATTTCAAACATCACAATAGAAAAATTATTTCGTCATAGCCATTCTTGACATTTCTTTTATGAGAAGATTTAAGAAGAAGAACAAAAAAATATCTAAGTAGAAAAAAGTAAACGAAAAAGTATTCTTAGAATAGTGAAAGAATTCTTCGGAATTTTTGTTTTTGATTTTTGTGAGAACAAAGCATTCTTCGAAAGAAAAAGGTTTTCACATATTTTTGCTACATTGTATAAAACGTGACAAAACTTACTCAATATATTCTTTTTTTTCCCCTTCTCTTTTTCATTTCACGCTTTCTTACTTATATTTTAGTTTGAAGATCATTTTTATTGTCCCCAAACGATTGATATAAAAAAGGAAATATATAATTATAGTGTATGAAACAGTTCAAAAAAAATTTATTTCAATTATTTAGAAGAATATATCCCACTGAAGTAAGATTTGAAGAAAATACGGTGAGCACTAGCTCATAAAAATACTAGTGTTTTGTAATTGTCACTGGTAATTAATATTTTAAAAATCTTTTTCAAGGATAAAAGTAAAAAAATAGGCACGTAGTTATTCTCAGATTGTTTTTTAATACGAATTTATTAAAATCTTTAGAATCTCCTAGAATAAACTTAAGAGAAAACGTGGGATTAGAAACATAAAAACCAGTTTGATTGTCTAATAAAATTACTAGGTGGTTGTAATAACAGCTTTTCCCCTCCTTATGTTTCCTAATTCTCAGAAATAAAACTACCACTTTTGACTATTCAGAAATCCTTGTGCTGTATTTCGTTAGTATTGAGAAAAATTTGTTCCCAAAATCGCATGATTTGTGATTAAACGAGAACTCTCAAATATATGATAAAAATGTTCCCTCATTGTAATGCAGTGTGGGAGATTATTAACTTGAATGACGAAACAAGAATGAAGATTAAGCAATCAAAACTAAAGTGACGAATAAGCCTATCGGGCAGTATGGTGGTTCAGGAATTGGAAATATCCCGGGTTTGAATCTCGCTTCGGGCATGGGTGTAATTTAGTCTCTCTGCCATACCTTCCTTTTTTGTGATGTAGGGATCTCCGTAGATCCACCTATGTGTTGCCCACGATAAAGTAATTATTAAAAGTTAGATACATTAGACACTACCAGTTTTTTTTGGAAACAATAGAGTGAAGAAATTCGAAGAAAGACGATAGCTATTTCGTCACTTTGACGTAATGTTTGATCGAAGCATACACCGGTTACCATTTCGTCAAATCGAAGAAAGTTTCGGTTTTGACGGTGCTCCAACAATCAAGTAGATTTTGATGATCTTCATCCCGTTTTCCTCAGTAGTGTTTCATTATTTTATAATATCTTTTTTTTTTACCTAGTCAACATTTACTTTCTCTTAATAATCTTCTACTTATACCTAGTTTACCTCTTTACTCTTTGGTTTCATGAAGATAAAGGATTGGGGAATTTCTTAAATAATTTTGTGTTACGTGATTCATTTGAAATTGGTTACAGATTAAAAAATAAACGTCACATTTCTTGAAAATACCCAGTTCTGCATCATAACCGAAAAGTTTCATAGAATACTATCTGAATACCCTTTCTTAGTATGGTATAAAATAAGAAAATTGTAAACAAATTCGTATTAATCAATGCTACGGAATCACGCACAAAACTAAATGGCATATAGCAACTAAGATGAAAAATCTCAATGATTCCATTTTTATATTTATTGTTATTTGTTACCTTCTTAGAGACTTTGCATTATTAAATTAAACAACACCTGTTTAGAGGAATTTAACTCATCAAAATAAACATTATAACAATATTCAATATCATTTAGCATAATGGCTAGTTTATGATAGTCTGAATTTAGCGCAATCAAACAATTTTCTATGATATTTATGATATTATAATATTATAAACCTATGATATTATAAACCTATTTCTATAAAGCTTATTTCCAATCGCTGAGGTTCTGAACAAGAATAGGAACATGAAAAATGTGAACAAAGAAACGTCAATGATAAAATTAAAATTTTCATGATATAATTGATGGTTATTATCCAATATGACCTCTTGCTTCCCAATATCTCAATGATTCTGTATCTTTAAGAAAAACTCCACAAGGACACAAGTGACATAGGCTTGTTTATTTTGTCTGGTAGGCAACCTCAGTAAGAAAGCCATTGCAAAGACAAATGGAGGCAATACTACCTTATGGAGGCAATACTTGCTAGGTATACCTAAAATGTTATAATTTCACTCATATTTACTTCTGTTTTGGATAAGAGACAGGAGTGTCTGAGAAATTAGTTTAATAGATGTTAGGAGTTAAATGTATTTCTTACTTTTCCTTAGCTACATGAAGTAATTAAGATCTGGAAATGGTTTTGTTTGCACAGAAAGGGAAAAAGGGATTGCGGATTTTATGGAAGAGCAATTCTCGTTAAATCGTAACTTTAACCCTTACAATGATAAATTAGAAAATGAAAGAGTAGAATTTATGAATGAAAAGAGATATCCTCAGCTGATTGATAATACGAATTTTCAAGAAGTGAAAGCGATAATTGTAAAGTTGAATAATAAAAAATTCCTTGGCTTGGGTAATATGAAGAATAAAATGATAAAACTCCTACCTGATAATTATGTAGAATACTTAAACAAGATATTTAATGCAAGTCTGTGATTAAAATACTTTCCTGAAATATGGAAAACTGCAAATATTATTCTATTTCCTAAACCAAACAAAGATTTACTACCCCCTGCCAGCTATCGACCTATAAGTTTGCTTTCCACTCTTGGGAAAATACTGGAAAGAATAGTATATACACGGATCAAACCATTTCTCAGTTGTTTACCAGATGAACAGTATGGATTCAGAGCAAACCTGGATTCAACAAAACAGTTACGCACAGTTGATTATGCTGGCAGACGATTACATTTAAAACAGACTTCAGCTTTGTTGATGCTTGATGTTAGTAAAACGTTTGATAGAGTTTGGCACAATGGAGTGATTTATAAATTATTTGAGTTAGAATTCCCAAAGGGAATAATAAAATTCATGTATAGTTATTTAGCACATAGAAACTTTCAAATTAGAATGAAAAAAGTGTGCTCCACGGTGAGGAGTATCACAGCAGGCTTACCGTAAGGTAGCATACTCGGACCAATTTAATATATCCTATTTACATACGATTTTCAATCGATGGGGACGATTATAACAGCATAATTGTATTTTATGCAGATGACACAGGTGTCATTGTAAAATCAAGTCTAATCAACATGGCTATAGAAAAATTGCAAGATAAGATATATGATTAGGGGGAATGGTGTTTGGATTGGAAGTTCCAGAAGAAGAGAAGACCATTTAGAGAGCATAACGAATTAGTACTCTTTAACCAAGTGATACCAAGAGTAACTAAAGTCGCATTCTTAGGTCTAGTCATTAACAACAGACTAACTTTGTCAGATCATGTTAAAAATGTTAAGAATGAAGCCAATGCTGCAAGTATAAGACTGCAATCCATCGTGCAGAGTGAAAAATTGAGCTTGAAATTGAAGAGATTGCTATTTATTTCGAAGATAAGACCAATCATGACCTCACCAGCATGGTGTAATGCATCTCAAAGTGAACTTGGGAAACTCACGAGAACGCAAAATAAGATCTTGAGAAAGATAACTGACGCTCAATGGTATCAAGGAAGTGTTGATATACACACGGACTTTGAGATTGACACTTTCGATCACTATTTTAACAAACTAAATGGGAACTTTTTTGACAAAGCGTTAAATTGTAAAGCTGCAATTTTCGAGTACGAAAACCTATTTGAAGATGCCTCTTTTAGGCCAGTTGCGCACTTTTTTACAAGTGATGCAACACTGACCACTTGAGTCAAACTTAATGGATCGTAAATAGTGAATTGTATATTATGGCAATATATTCATATGGTACTTATTTATGTAGAAAATTACACTCCAAAATGGTCAATACTCGTATAGAATAACACTGATTTAGATATTTAATTGTATATAAAATGCGTTGACACAAATCAACTTGATTTGTATTGCATTAGATTTCAGGAAAATTGACTATGTTTTATGACAAAAGTGATTAGTGAAGAGCATACGATTGTATAAAATGTGATGTAAGGAAGTGTATTGTACTTGAGAGATGTGAAATTGAGTTTGACAAACTTCTTACAGGAAGTATACTTTTATTATTCCTTTTCTCCATTATTTATTTATATGCATCATTATTTAATCGAGCAATGTGGTCATCATAGTTATTTCTCTACTTCAATTTTTAGGCAACAAACCCCGTAAGGAACCACCACAACGATCCGTCAATTCATGATAAGGGGTAAAGGATCACTTCGGCCTCAGGTACCCCGACTAGGACTAGGACTAGGACTAGGATACGGAGCAAAGATTCTGGAAAAATTAAAGTAATGAATTGTAAGGACTTTTAGTAACAAAAAACAACAACATAATTCTGGTTAATAAAACAAAATGTATGGAATTCAAACCTTTCATTTGGTAGTTTTTCTGTTCATATAGTAAGGGTTTACCAAAATTTTATTTTTCAAAATTATAGTTCTTATTACCACACTTCAATAAAAGTACAAAGTTTAAAAATTATAAGTAATTTTGACCAAATAAACCGTTTTTATGACATGCTGAAAAGTATTATGATAAAATTAAAAAATTTTACCCCATTTACCAAATTTTGTCACATATTATAAAATCATATTTCATTATTAATTTTACCATAATCATTATCAAAAGCAATTCGGCAAAAATTACCGATTTTTTTTTTTTGCTTTCCAATAAAGCCAGGAACATGGCAAATATTACCATATTCTAGTAGTTTTGACCATATTTCTTGTTCTTAGTGTACTAAAGTTTCTACTTTTAGTGCTTTTAACGGCAACGTGGAAGAATATAGTTCAATGGCAGAAAAATGCTTTGCTTTCTTGAAACAAACAACAGAAATAATTGTAACAAGCTTATCTAACTAATAAAACAAACTAGTTGTGTTTTACGGTTTCATCGAAATTTTTTTGAAACTAAAAACTAAAAATGAGAACATAGATCTTATTACGGAAATAAGTTGGTTTGGTAATGCCCATTTTAAGAGCCCACTCGGTTGCTATGTTTGCTCAATTTAGTAATGCTCATTTTTTATCTTGCAATTATTTCTGCATCTTGGAAATTTTCAAAAACTTCTCGTAATCATTTGGTAAAATTATCAATGTAACATGTTTTTATAATATGTGATAAATTTTGGTAAATTTATTGATACTTTAGATCAGGGCAAGAAAAATCATTTATTACGCCAAATGTACCTTTTAGTTTTGTATTCTTTAATAAATGTGTGGTAATAAGAACTATAATTTTGAAAACCAGAATTTCAGGTAAACTGTTACCATATGAACCGAAAAATTATCAAATAGTTTAAATATCGCTTTAATAGATTTAATTAACCAGAAATATGAATTCTTTTTTATCAGAAATATCCTTACCTTACAGTAGGATAATTTTACAGGAATTTTTTTCTCCTTGAAAAGTTATTATTTGATTATTCTTTGCTTAAAAAGGAAAATATATAAATTTTGATTAAAAAATAGCAAAATATGTTTTTACGTTTATCCATTAAAAGTTCAATAAAAATGCTTTTAAAAATTTAGAGTTATTATGGAATATTAAGTATATTTTCTTAAGGATTTAAGAATATTCTTCATTTTTCTGTTTCATTGTTCCCGAAAGTTTGGTCAAAATATTAAACAGTCATTAATATTCATGGGGTATTAAAAATGTTACAAATCTAATTTTTCTTAAGCTCAGAGATTTTATTATTTTTCATTAGTTTATATTCCTGAGATAATTAGGGAGAATAAAATTTAAAGCTGAAAATCACTTCTTAATACTATGAAATAATTAAATACGCAATATAATGGCTTATGCTTTTTCAACGTTTCACTTTAATTTTTAAGCATTATGAAAAAGATCTTTGTAATTTATAAAAACTGAAACTGAAAAATAACGAAAATATATTTTCTTTATTATCTAGTTAATTCCTTAAAGAAGGAATAATTTAAAGTAAAAAGTTTTGGTACTTTTAAAAGAAAATTAAAATATCTAAAAAGATATTTAGGTCTGCATACACCACGAGGGCAATATATTGTGCTGGATAATTTATTGTACCTTTATAATTTAATTGTATTTTCATAATGCACATTTAGAGTGTGATATGACTTCATCATATTTTTAATGACAAAAATAATAAGGTAATCTCATTATAGAATATATGAAAGTGCAATTTTGTGCTAGTTTACATAAAATCACTTAACGATAGGTAATAGATAACACTTACAAAAAATCTTATACTTAATTTACAGAAAACATAATAAATACAGCAATTGAGAGAAAAAAAACGACTAAGCTTCATGCATTTTAACTACTAATAAAAAAAAAACATTTTTTCCTGATGGCATTCTTTTTATTTGCTTAAAGTTTAATGTCATTGGTAAAAATATATGTAAAAAATTGTTCGGAAATAAATTATTTATATTTTTTTGTTTTCCGCCCTATTTCCGCCACTTGATTGAAGTAAAAGTTTTTTTTAAGTCTAATCTCAAAAGCAAGCTTCAAATTTCAGTCAGTCATATAAAATTCGCATTTAGTCCTGCAAAGTAATAAGAAAGCGAGATTCAGTCGCTCAATTAGCGAAAAGAAAATTTACTATTCGTTTTTTGTTTAATTTTCTTTCATTACGAAAGCTAATTATGCGTTATTTATTTTTACACCAAGAACAAAATGAATATTCTTTCTGAGAATTAAATATTTGTTGTGTGAATATTTATTCTAGAGATTTGTCTTTTAAATGCAATAATCTCGGGAATTTTGTGCAAAGTAACTCCTTTTTTTTTACTTGACAAAAAGCGGATGATGTTAAATATTTGAATAATTCATGGCTTTCTTGTTTTAACATGATAAACTCGAACCTTGTAAAATAAAGCTCACGCAGAGCTAAACACAGCGTTTAATAATAACGCACAAGTGAATTTTTTTATTAGAATAAAAAAATAATTTGGTACCTTTTATAAAAATTATTGCTCTTAAATGTTTGTTTCAATGAAGGAGAAAGACACAGATATAATACTATTTATATTTGGTTAAAAAAAATGTGAATACAAATATACGTTTTTTAAACGTTTTATTTCTTTTTGTATCAATTAAAGATTTTTTAACTGCACTAGATAAATGTTTAAATCCAAATGTAGTTGACATGCATTTTATTTTTCTTGACTAATGAAACATCATGTCGTATTCTGTTAGTTTAATCACGTATATACTCTGTTAAAATTTTGTGGCATATTTAAACATAATACACCCTAAACTTTCCTTTATATGGTGAAAACATTAAACATATTACTGAGAAATGTGGTACTTATTAAATTAGATTGCACAATAAAATTTTTATTTATAACTAACTTCAGGTTTTAAAATTTCTGTAACAAATTTTTTAAAATTCTAATTGCATTTGAAGTATTTTTATTATCGCTAAAAAAAAACAAACTCTTTATGCTTTTAGTTCTGTCTGTTGTTTTTAGCGAGTGGCTTCTTCATTAAACCACAAATTTTGACAAAAAAGAAACATTTTCTCAAAAACAACTGCCTCTATACATTTCAATTTCAGTATAAATATTTCATACATTATTCAAATTAACATAATGAGACATTATTTATAAATGAGAGCCTTCTCCAATAATAATATAATAGTTTTTTTCTTCAGAAATCTTCGTACATTACCAAAGGTTACCAACCTATTTTGATTTATTAAGCCTATTCACTATTGCTGGAATCTCTTTAAAACACAAAGCTTTCTTCGAAAACGAATCCCCGGTGGCTGAGGGGTAGTGTTTCGCACTCACGTGTCACAGGTCCTGGGTTCGATCCTCGGGACAGGCTAGGTTGACTCAGCCTTTCATCTCTTCAGTGTGTCGATAAATGAGTACCACGCATTCTTGGGAACTAAACACTGGGGGTTTCGCTTTCGGCGGAACATCTGCTCCAGCACCCCAGAGCCCAAGATCAAGAAAACTGAGATGGGCACAGTAGGCCTTGGCCCTCTATGGGCTGTCGCGCCACTGAGTTTAGTTTAGTTTCTTCAAAAACTCAGAACATCAGGCATACAAATTTTTTCCAAACTTTGATTATTTTCATATCACATTTCAAGTATGAAACACCAAAAGTATAGAAATTTTTGATATACCGAAGCTTTAATTTTTTCTTATATTGCTAAACTAATTATTTAAGCGTAAGAAAAAATACTTAAATTATACTTATTATTATTATACTTAGGGTATTTGGGCGCAATGCGTTAAGGAACGAACTACCATGTATAACTTTTGATTTAATGATCGTATTTTTATGTTCTAGGACTCAATCTTAATGGCTTGAAGGGGTGACCTTAATTATGCTAAGAAATAAACGCAGACGATAACTTAAGTTATAAAATCAAACACGAAAACGTACTTTCTCGGTATAAACATACCTTTTTTTTTGACGGATTCGGATTTCTGATTCCCGAAATACAAGGGTAGCCGCAATCAGGTAATTATGGTCCCAATTATTCGGTTAGGAGAGAGCTTCAAAGTTTGGGCTCCTTAATGTAAGTTTCACTTTCTGCGTATTTCGTTATATTTCGAAAAATTTTTAAGCGAATTAAACTTTTTTTTCATGTAATTATAAAATTCGTTTGTCCAAAGATACTTCAGTACAAAAAATAATTTTTAGTAAATATTTGTATTTATTAAAATTATTAATAATTATACTTATAAAATTTTTATTTTCTTTAAGAATGGTCGAAAAAAAATTTAAACTGTAAGGTACAAAATTTTTTGCATTATTTCAAGGAAAATAATTTTATATAGCAAAATTCAGAATTTCTGCGAAATCGGTCGATTAATGCCTGAGAAATCGAATTTCATGTATCTGACTTTCCTGAAATGCAATTTCTCAGGAACTATACGACCAATTTTGCTCAAATTTTGTATTTTGCTATATAAAATTGCATTACTAAAAATGATACAAAAAATTTCATACATTGCAATGCAGAATTTTTCGACCATTATTAAATTATTAAATGAAATAATAAAAATTTACTAAATTTATTTTTTGCTAGGAGTTATCTTTGGATAAACGAATTTTATAATTGTGTGTAAAAATGTTTCAATTCACTTAAGCAGTTCTCTAGATATAGCGAAATGCGTAAAAAGTAAGACTAACATTAAGTGGTCCGAACTTTGAAGCGCTCTCCTGCCCAAACTATTGGAACCATATTTCCCTGATTGCGGCTTGGAGTTCAGAAATTTGAATTCGTCGAAAAAAGGCATGTTTATTCAGAGAAAGTATATTTTTTGCTGACTTAGTAACTTAAAATATCGTCTACTGTTAATTAGCATATTTGATGATATTTGATGATACTTTATTAATTAGCATATTTGATGATACTTTATTAATTAGCATATTTGATGATATTTGATGATACTTTATTAATTAGCATATTTGATGATATTTGATGATACTTTATTAATTAGCATATTTGATGATATTTGATGATACTTTATTAATTGGCATATTTGATGATATTTGATGATACTTTATTAATTAGCATATTTGATGATATTTGATGATACTTTATTAATTAGCATATTTGATGTCACCTTCTCGATTCATCAAGATTGAGTCCTGGAACGCGGAAATCCAAACATTTTTTGGCTCCCTATATACTGTACCCTATGAATTCAATTTTTTTTTCCTCCAATGCCCACCTGGAGAATGACCTAGGTCATACAGGCATCTTAAGGGCCGATTTGTTGACCACTCTTTTAGGGCCAGCATATTAGGTAGGCCCACAGTAAGAACAGTTAGCACTGAGAATGAAAGAACATCCATGCCTTGCCCGGGATTCGAACCCAGAACCTTTCTATAGCAAGGCCAGTTCCCTGACCCCTATACAGGCCGGTCAGCATGAATTCAAAATTAAAACAGCATGTATTCATTTTTGAGCAAAGTGCATTGTTTCAAATGTAATGTGAAGGGAGAGGTGTGTCAAAGGGATGTTTTTTGGCTCTCGGCAGGTTTCGAACCAAGGACCTCAGGGATCATAGTTTGAAGCGCTAACCACCTTAGTTATACACCCAAGCTGAGTGAGAGTTAGGAAGCTTTGCATAGTGCTGCCACAATAACGCATCATGACGTACTAATTTCTAATTAGAGCGATGGTACGAAAAGTTGCAATTTGGAAAATGTATTCTCTATAACTTAGTCAGGTGATCGGTAATTTATGACGTTTTGCTACGTCTAAAAAGTTTTTAGGCGAATAAAGTGTATTCCATGATGTGCCATAGCAGCAGCCACTATATAAAGCCTCCTAACTCACCCTTGACGTGGGTATACAACTATGCTGGGTAAAGCATACAACTACGATCCTGGAGGTCCTTGGTTCAAATCCCGCCAGCAGCAAACGATTATTTTTTTCCCACATTTCACGCTCCACATCTTTTATTAGGACTATGCATTTTGCACAAAAATGAGTATATGCCTTTTTCAATTTTGAATACATCGATTTTCAAATTCGATTGTAATTTGTTTTGGAGTTATTTTGATGCACTTTTTACTGTGTAGCCTACTAGAGTGCTATTAGCCTCTTTTTGTTAAATGGGATGACTGTGATTTCTTGTTTTTTTGTTTATTCTTTAATACATAAAATAGTATTTGCCTTAATCGCTAAGATCAGTTGACACAAATTTGAAACAGTGACCTTATAGTCCATTTTGTGATTTATGGATAAGATTTGTAGAATTGAGACCAGAATTAAGTAATCGATTTCACCTTAATTATATCGTTTGCTTTTGGATCCGTTTTTTGTCCGTAATTATTTAGAAATTTTTCTACAAATAAACTAAATGGGTTAAAAATAAAATAATTTCTAGACATGAAGTTCGAAAACTTATCCGAAATCTATTTTCTGCAGTAGAAATCAAGTTTATGATGCTTACCTTATTATTGAAACCAGAAAGTGTAAAATTTCCCTCTTGTTGATGACTACTTTACTATAATATTAAATTATCTTCGAAAAACACTCTAATCAAAATATTTAAAAAAAACTAACAGTAGTTTGGTAAAAAGAGTGTCTTTATTAATAAAAAATACCAAACCAGTGCAGAAATGTACCTAAAAAATTATGCTTCTGAGAATTCTTTCTTTGGGATTCAGCTGCGCGAATTAATAGAACTATTGGGGTGGTAGCCATTGTTCCTCCGCTTTTTCTCTTAAAATCTTTTTAGAACTTTAAAGTTGGGGAGGATTCCATTTTTCTGCCATTTTCTATGTCGTTTAAAGCAAATTTTCGTGCAAAAATTGATCTAAAAGCTTTTCATCGAGCTCAACAGGATAACCAGTACAAGACACCGCTTTAAAGTCAAAATTTGTATATTTAAGCATGATATAATGATCAAAAGTGGTTCTTTCCGCTATAACACTTTATCCATATAGAACACAAATGCCACGAGCAGCTTTTTCGACCTTTAAATTTTTATTAAAAACAAAAAGGAGAGATTAAAAATGTTCATTTTTTTTAAACTTAAAATTCCATTTTTAAAAATTAACATAAATAAATCTATTAAAATTAGAAACAACATGGATTCCATGTTGAAGAAAAGTCGTTAATTTAATTGCATACTCAGTAGTATTTAAATGATTTAATTGCGAAAATAAAAAATAATATACAACAATATAAGTTCAATTAAACGGTATTTATTACACAAACATTGCACTTTTAAAAACTAAAGCATTTATTAGATTTTAAAGAAAGATAAAACAATTAAAAACGCAAACGAACATTGCAGGAAAAAAAAAACATTTTAATACGACATTTTAAGAAAGAAGTTTTTTTTAAGCAGAAAAAAAATAGCGCTGCAAAAAACGGAAATGTGTGGAGTTATTAATGTTGTGTATGTTATTTAATACACTGAGAGCTCATTTCCTTAAAATATGCTACTTTATTATAATACAAATTTCGCAGCTTTAAAATATTTTCTGAAAAAATTACTCGCATGGCAAAAATATTTCCGCAGAATAGTTGGTGTCGGGAAAGAAAGATAAAACGCTTACTTGTTTTATGTTAGCACTTGAGGAATTTCAATCTCTTTTATTGTGCACGGTTTAGGTTGAATAGTTGTCTATTTTGGATACAGAACCTTAAAATGTTTCGATGTAAAAAATTCAAAGACTTGCAAAAAATAGGAGAATTCGTGCCAGAGAATCATCGGAAATCCAATATCTCCTCGAAAAGAACGAAGGAATTCCCGAAAAGAAATTTTTGAATAACACGGTGGAACTTAACTTAAAGATGGCGATTTTTTATTTTGCAAAGCGTTTAAGCTGATTTTTGCTGGTGTTTCATATTTAGGATTCCCATTTCATTAGCGTGTATTTTAATATTCTGGGGTATACTGTGTAAGACTAAATAACCTAGTTGCGCATTTGTTTTTTTTTTTTGAAATAATTGTACACTCATGAACACATTTTCTGGATTTATTCACGTAAACTATTAAAGAGAATAGAATTTAGAAAAAAAGTTTTAAGGTTTTGTTTCATGTTATTTGAATGTTTTTTTTAAATATAAAATATATTAATCTTATTTTTAGTGAAAAATACTAACTTTTTATAATAAATAAACAAGCAAATTTTAAAATGAAATAAGAGATGTAATTAAATAAAATCTGAAATTTGAATAGACTTTTTTCGCCTTGCATTTTGGTGTATATTGTATGATACATTTCTTTAAATTGAACTTTAGAACTTTCTGCATTGAATAAAAAAATAATTTAACGTGAAAAACATAACATCGTTTTGAATTAAAAAAAGTATTGCGTTACTTATTTTTGTTTTAGGGGGAAGGCAGTACAAAACTACAGTAGTTTTCGGAAGAAAAGTTTCATTTTATGTAAGAAATACACTATTTTCACCTAAAGTTTTATATTATTCATTAATTTTAATAATTTTTTGCCTGTTTAAAGGAAAGAGTAAAAGCGCTTTAAATTTAAAAAAAAAGTTTAAAGCTAAAGGAATAGATCTTTTGCAAAACTTTCATATAGTCGCACAAAGGCTGCATAGGCTATATTTTTTCACACTGCAGGAATTTAGGAAGGTTCTTGAAAAATAATATGCTGTTATTGTGCCAATTTATGTCAGTAGCAATATCGCAAAATAACAGTTAACTTTCTAAAATTTTAAAAAAATTTCTCACTGGGCAACCTTGTCTAAATTAACCTTGAGCCTTCTTGAAGGAATCAGAAACCTTTCCATTAAAACCAAATTCATTACGGGAATAATTTAGAAAGAGTGAATTGTGACAAAGTTGTATATCTTCAAATCAGATTTAACAGTCGAATGAGGCTTAAGTAGTTAATCTAGAAATGCCACCAAGCCTTAGAAACAAATAATAATAGAGTTTGTGACCTAGTGAGTCAAATGATGATGAGTAGGGATATAATGCTGCCATCTATGTCTTCTTGCTAGTTCCTGTGGTAGATGCTCACTGTAGAGTAGCATATGAAGTAAAACCTCCATGCGAACATAAAGAATGGAATACAATTTACCATGTATGGGACATGTTTCGTTTTCTCATACATATGGATCTAATTCAAATCCTCACAATTCATTTTTTATAGTATTTTTACATGATAATAATTTTAGGTAGACTGTCTGAGTCATAGGACAAGAGATAAAAAAATAGCTAATTAATTGTATAAAATATATTCAATAACAATCCGGTTCGCTCATAGTGTATTCATATAGGAATTTTGACACTGTAAAAAGAAGACAAGTAAGAGGCGTCAATTCGATCGAAAAAAAATTCTTTTACAGAAAGAACTGTTTAAAATTAAAAACAGATTATTTTCTTCTTTTAATCGTTACCTTCACGCTGCAAAAAAATTCCGTTTTTCTAAAGACTTTCTCCGTATATTTGACAGTTTAAAGCTAATTTTCACGAAACATTTTTTTGTTGTCTGTTTTTCATCCTAATCATAAATGGATTAAAACTGTCAATTTGAACTCTAGTTTTTTCCATGCAGGATTGCTCACTCATAGATAATTTTGTCTATATTCATATGATTACTTTCTACATTTGCTTTTACTTAACAGAAATTATTTTATGGTTCTGAACATCATTTAAATGAAATTGGAGATTTGACTTTATTATCTAGTTGATACTCTACCTAATTATTATCTCTCCCTAAATATAGTTTTTCAGTAACTTCAATTGCTTTTATAAGGGTGTGAAAGTCTAATTTCAAAGTTTTCGCACTTAAATATGATTTCTATGCGTAATACTTTTATGATAAAGACAGTTTAAGATTTTTCTTCATGACAAGCACCACAGCTGTCCTTGCTTTGGGGACAGAGCAGTAGCCTTCCAAGAAGGTGAACCAGGTTCAAATCATAGCAGTGACTGATTCTTATGATTTTGTCTAGCAACGACCACATAGTAGGCCTAGTTATTTTATATATTTATTTTTGTTAAAATAACAGAGTTTACTTGTTAAAATAACAATATTTATTTGATAAAAAATTGGCGTTCGTTTATAAATAGCAGTATTTTTCTGTGAACTAAACTATTTGATACTTGCAAACTAACAAATTGTTTCATAAAATGAACATCATTTTTACAGTATGTAAAATAATTTTTTCAACAATTTTTAAGTTGAATAGCAATATTTAATTGGCCTCAAAAATATAAGGTACTTGTCAAAAAGTTTTTAAATCCATCAAATAAAAGTATTTTAACATATTTAAATTAAAGCGAAATAATAAGAGATTTAAAAAATAATTCAATGTATTGCCATTTATTTAATTAAATTGCAAAAAGTGAAGGAAATATTTAAAAATTATATAATGACATTTCGCTTATATATTTTTTAATAAAGGTAAATACATTTTACGAAGCAATTCAATTTTAATTTCAAATTTGTGGTGATTCAGCATAAACTAATTATTAAACTACAAATTATTTTTTAATTTTGCAATGAAAGATAAAATATAAATTAAGAAAAAAGTACTTTTAATAATTAAAAACACTTATCTTTATTCATATTTAATTACTTTGACTTAACAAAACTGGACGGAAGCGTACAATAATTAAAGTTTCATTATCTACTTTACTTCTTCAACTAAATAGGAAAGTCATAGTTAGTGTAAACTATTTTTAAATACTATTTACTATTTTGCTTTATTAATTTATGAAATTGTTTGGTTATTTCTTTTCTGCAGTATTCAGCAAGGTTTTTTTTTATAAATGAAAGTCAAATACGTTAATCATACAATTTTGCTCGGGATATATATATATATATATATATATATATATATATATATATATATATATATATATATATATATATATATATATATATATATATATATATATATATATATATATATATATGTAAAAACATGTTAAGTTTCAAAAGTTTCTGGTAGTTCGTATAATACTTTTTTCCTCATCGTAGAGAAGATAGAGTAGTATAGTGTATTTTTTCTTGTGAATCGTAATAGGGTCCACGTACACCCCAATTTTTATTCATATTTCCATAATAATTTTTTCATTACGTATAGAAGAGAAATGAAAATAATTAAATGTAATTTAAATCATAACAGGTGAAATTAGTTATTACGTATTATGCCTATAATGAACTGTAATTAAAAAGCAAAGCTTAAAACATTTGCACAACTTTTAAGTTGTCGTAAAATTTCAGTGAACTGTGAAAATTCCATAGATTTAATACATACAAAAAAGGTAATTATCAAAACAAAATTGCTGTTAGAATAAATATGAATAGATATTATATGGAGTCCATGTGAAATGAAATTGTAATAGATTCCACTTCACTCAAGGAAGGAAATACAAATAAAATGCATTATTTAAAGAATATATAATTTATTTAAACTGAAAGTTTTGAATTTAATTTTATTGAATTAATCATAAGTTGAAATATGCTTTTAATTATGTTTCTAATTAATCGTTATGAAAATGATGAAAAGAGACATTTATGAGTTTTTATTGTGACAGAATAAAAACAATAACGAAAAAATTCTAAATAGAGTTTAAAGGAAAAAACTTAGCTTTGCAAGGGAATTAAACTTTTTTATGTAGTAAAATAGCAACAAAATATATTTAAACATTACGACGTTCCTACATTAAAATTACAAAACTTTTTAGAAACTAAAAAGTTCCATTAAAACTAAAAATTTTTTTGTTACCTAGTTTCCATTTTAATAAAATGAAATATTCTTATGAAGAGTAGGTACTAAAAGTTTAAAATAAAGATTTCGGAAAAATAAGGATTTCAATTTTTACTTTTGCAGTGTAGAAAATAGTTTGAAAATGTTATAATTTCTCATGTTAAGCTCTACGCAGTTAGGTTTCAGAACTAAGCTATAACTCCCTTTTTTGGATATTATTATATTTTTTAGTTATATTTTTGAAATTTTTACGAAAAAAAGGAATATTTTGAGACTTTATCTTAAAAGATAAACTAAAATTTAGGCAATTTAGTCAAAAGAGAAGAATTTTTACATAATAATAGCAGTAATAAAAAAATGTACTTGAAGTTAAGAAAATTACGTTTGGCTTTCTTAAACTGTTGGTTTTCTTAAAAATAACTTTTTGTGACGGAATAAGTTATTTCAAGCAATATGTGACTTAATAATATTAATGTGACAGAATAAGCTATTAATTTATTTCCATGTGCTAATTAAAAAATTACCTTTATTAAAATTACCTTAATTTATAATATCACTACTTAGTGCTTTGCATCTTTTTTATGTCTAAGTTCATAACGTATATGGTGACAAAATTCCATTCATTAAAAAAAAACGTAATTCGGACTAATAAAACCAAAATATACAGAATTTAAATAATTTATTTAGTAATTTTTCCTCCATATGGTAACAGTTTACCAGAAATTCCGGTTTTCAAAGCTATAGTTCTTTTTCCACACATTTAGTGAAAATTACAAAACTGAAAAATAAATTTAACCGAATAAATGGTTTTTATGCCATGCTCTAATATAGCATGATGATTACCAAAATTTACAATATTTATCAATTTTCATCTCGCATTATAAAATTATATTTATAATTAATTTTCACAAAATTATTATCAAAGTTCTTCGGTAAAAATTCCTGTACTTTCCGGTGTTTCCACAGAGCCAAAAGCATAGTGAATTTTACCATATTCTGATAGTTTTGACCATACATTTTTCTCAGAGTACTAAATCATTGATTGATAAGTAATAATTATTAATAATTAATTAGTAAGTAAGAATAATTAGTTTATACTTCTGAAACTACTTATGTTTTCAATACATGCGTCTGATTTTAACCTGCATTTAAATCCCAAAATGCGTGCATTTTTAGAAAGTATCTTTTAATTGTATTTAACTTAATATATCATTAACGCTACCAATGCAAAATGCTGGCTTTTCATTTTGTGTTTTCTTCATAATCAGATGCCTTTTTGGGTTTTATAACTATTTTAATCTTCATGTCTAATTGTATCGTTTTGTCTTATTTTATAACTCTAGTTGAACAGGAAACTCAATTTTCGGTTTACGACTACTAATGTTCAACTCCATAGGCTTTTAATTTTGAACCCAACCCAGAAGACAAGGGGACTCCTAGATCAAGTACTGAGAAAAATTTGTATTCGGGGAGGACTTTTCGATGATGGAACTAACCCGCAATTGCGTTACATGGAGAGGAAAACCACGAAAACCTCACATGGTTAGGCTAACGGCAAAGGGACCCAAGATCCGTATGCCACTGATGATATTTCACGTCAGCACTGCGGTCGGTGGGAGCCGGATGAGCAGTTCGTCCATCGCTGGGAATCGAACCCGGTTCACTTCATTGGAAGGTGAGCGTTGTATCCGCTGAGCCTCCACGGCTCAAATTATAACGTTGAGGCATATTTTTCGGATTAAATTGTGTTTCAAGTTTTCTAAATTTTTCTCATTTTGAAATTATACTCTGTATTCTCTTCGCGTCGGTGATAATTCCCATTTTTAAATATGAATAGAAGCAAACGACGCACTTCATAAATCAGTATAACAGGCAAAATAAAAAAAAAATCTTTGAAACATAACAACAATCATAAACAAGTTTAAATTAATTTTATAAAGGTTATAAAAATTTTAATAAATAAATTAAATTTATGATTTTCTTTATAGATTTTAAGAAATACTTGTTCACAAAGAAGTTTTGTTTTAATTGGGTATAAATAAACTTTGAATTCAGTCAAATATATCATCTAGTTATTGAAGAAAATGGAATCGTTTCATCTTTGCTTTGGGTAAATTTCTTTTTTGTATAAAGGAAAAATTACGAAGCATGAAAAACACAAAAGGTAATTATTTGGGACAATATTTGCGTAAAATGTGTAAACGTAGCCTGAAGAAACTTTTTCACACCCTACAATTAAGAATGTTGAATTAGTACAAAACATTTATGAAACACTTGCTTGTTCAAGATAGAATTTAGTTACAATAAAGAAAAACTAAAGCATTTTTAATATTAATATTTGTCTAAGAGGATTTTTTTAAAAACTTTCAGTAGTTAATGAAGATGGGAAAAATACTCAAATAGTTCTACTTAACAAACGTTGAAAAAAATGTTGTTTTTTATCTTCCATTTGAGCTTTCAAAGTATAAAATAATGAAAATGAATACCGCCAGCACCAAAGAGTATTCCAATTGTGCTGTCCAATTGTGCTTCAGTATTCCAATTGTGCTGTTAAGTATTCAAACAAGTTTGTTCGCAATAGATGATAATTACGCTAACAAAACTGGTATTTGAAGTGTTTCTTATTTATTGGAGAGGGCGTTAATATGAAATAGATGTGAAGTATTTTAAACTTCGTATGCAATAGATGTGGAGTATTCTAAAATTTTGCATGCAATAGACAAGTTTTCGACAATTTTGTATGCAATAGATGTGCAGGTTTCTAAAAATTTTGTATACCAAACAGCTGTTAAATATTAAGAAAAAGGTACCTGAACTATTATTGGAGGATTAGATTGAACGTAAATAAGCTATTGAATTAAGGTATTCTATAAGTTTTGGGTGCAATAAATGTGAAATATTCTGAATGTTAAGACGAATTGAGATAATTTTTTTCTCTCGGTTGCCGTTCGTTTACGTTTAAAAATTTCTTGCAATCCATTCCCTTTCAGAATCCTTGAATTAAAAACGGGGCAGACCAATTCTGCGTGTCTATTTCATGATGCAATTAATAGTAAAATTACGTTCAATTTGTATACAGACCTCAGGACCCTGACTGGGATAGCTTTTTCCCTAAAGAATTTGCACTAATAAATATAATATATATATATATATATATATATATATATATATATATATATATATATATATATATATATATATATATATATATATATATATATATATATATATATATATATATATATATATATATATATATATATATATATATATATATATATATATATATATATATATATATATATATATATATATATATATATATATATATATATATATATATATATATATATATTCATAATTTAGGGGGAAAAAAGAGTAATGTCTTTCTTTTATCAGACAATTGTTGAGTTTTGCAGTCGTTTTCAAAATATTCTCAAGAATAACATTTGAATTATGAGGAAGTTTTTTGTTCAAATCATATTTAGTTTATTACTTATTTAACAAATTAATGTTTTTCTTAATATTTTAATGGAAATATAAAAGTAGATTAGAACTAAATATATATAGTTTCAAAATGTGAAATATTAAATTAAATATTAAAATATTTTTTAAGCAAAATATCGATGATTTAATTGTATTTTTAATATTTTTTAAATAAAATGTAGATGATTTTTTTGAAATTTTATTTTTCTCAAGTTAAATATGGTACAGGAATTGATGAGACATTTGGTATCAGAAGCACCAAGAAGTTCAGAAACCTATACGAAGATATTAAGCACCCCTGTCAAGGTAATTGAATAGTAGTTTATTTTTTCTAAAATTCAGGATTATTTTAAGATAAAAAAATTGAGTTACTTTGAAAACTTATAAAATTAGTTGTAAAAATGTTACAATGTATGAAGATATTCTAATGTTTTTAGAAATGTTTTGTTGGAGATCGCTGTAATTTTTGCGAAGATTTCACAAATATTAAGATATTATTGATCAAATGTCACTGGTAGTTTTTGCTTAATAGTTTGTAGCTTCACGAAATATTTCATTCTCTTGTTAGAATAATGATAACGTGTTCCTATTTATTCTAAAGGAAAAGAGCTGTGTTCATCAAAGCACATAAATTTCATCAAAAAAAGAAAGAAAAACCATTGATTTTTGAGATATTCGCTTATACCTTTCTTAATTTCGAAAACTTAAATGATCAATGATTTTTAATTATCATTTTCAATGTTATATTAAAAGTAATAACTATAAGAACAATATTTTTCTTAAATTTTACATTTTAGGCTGAAAATGTTAATTAGAAAAGTATTAGATTTTAATAAATTCGTATTATTGTAATGTAATTTTGCATAGTTGTATTTTATTTTAATTTATTATAATTTATTTAGAAGATAAAATATGAACTAAAAAATTAAAAACAAATACCACTTGACACCACCGTTTAATTTTTCTAACGTCATTGTTTAAAGATAACTGAACAAGATAAATATTGAATGTTATCAATTAAGATAAATCATTTTCTTTTCTTTCTTTCTTTAGATAATAGTCTTAATTTAGTATAAATAAATGTTTTATCTCGCTAAAGTAAGCCCCAGTAATTTTTTTTCTAAAATGATACTTTTCTTCTCAGGTGATTTCATATAATTATCAATTTCCCCTATCTTTGCATCAATTAGTCGCTTTAAGAAAACTGCAATTACACCACGTGAAATGAATTATACATATGAGTGATTCTATGAATTATACAAATAACCGGCGAAATTTTTTTAAAACTAAAATGAGCAGTCCTGTGAGAGGTTTTGTCGAAGCTAATAATTTGATTAAATCATTAAAGAATTGTCGTATTGTGCTAAATATTCAACAGATGCTGTGTGGAATTTGAATTTTTTTTTATGTAACCATTTTAACCAAACATGAAAAAAATATATTTAAATGCAGTCATGAAAATAATTCTCAGTAAATGTGTCTCTTTATAATCTAATTAACTCTTTGCACAAAAAATATGTGTTTTGATGCAACAAAGTACGAAGTAAATTATCTACAATGTAAAAACTTACCTATAATAGTACAATTAAACGTTTGTGCGTCTTTCTTTTTAAGGTCTGGAATCCTGTTTGCAATAGAATCTTGTAAAGTTGGATAGGGAGTACACAAGGAGTAGTTTTAGATCCTAACCCTAAATATAAGTCCATTCCGAAGGGAAGAGAGGAATTTTTTTTGTTGTTGAAGAATTAGTGATACTCATTGTTGCAATTTAAATTATAGATGTTTTTTTCCTCATTGTTTAGAGGATAAATTTTAGTCTCGATTTAGCTTGAAACTCTATTTAATTCGAAGGAGTTTCGCTGCAAATTTGTAGTATGATCTTAAATAATTATTTATCGTTGATTTTTCGTCTCATGCGGGCGTAAGTAAAATTTGGATTCTATGTTTAGTATCATCGAAAGTATTTTGGAAAACTAATTGAAGCACAGATTTTACTTTTAGTTTAACGTATAACAACTATGCTACACTGTTAGAGTTTTCATTCAAAAATTAAGGTAAAATAACCGGCAGAATTTTGTCCATCCGATTAACCATAAAGTTTGCGGTAAAGAAATTTTTTTACCTTTATGGTTTTCAAACTGTTTACAACTATTGTGGTTATAAAACCATGAATATTTCATATTTTACTATTTGTTTTTTTTAACTATTTACAACTAGCTTGGTTTCAAAACCATAAAAAAGAAATTTAACTGGACATAGGAACTAAGTTTTTCGTTAGGTAATGGAGATTGGAGGATACAAATTTGGGAGTGCAGGAGTCTGGAAACATTTCACACTCCTTAATATTTAAATTTTAAAAAATATTAATTATAAGTAAAAATTCGGTACACGGAGAAAAAAATTGGCAAAATTACTATATTTGCATGGTAAAGACATTACTGGTAAAGAAAACTATAATTCTTGAAATTAAACTAAAATATACATTAACTAAACCATTCATTTGGTAATTTTAATGTTTGAAAGTATGATAACGAACTACCAGAAATTCTGTTTTTCAAAATTACGGTTCGTATTACCACATATTGAGCGACAAATATAAAACTAAAAAAAATCAAATTTATGTTTGTTTTCAGTATAGAAATGTTCTATGTTTTCAATGAAACCGAGAAAATTCTTAAACAAAAGGTTCAAAAATTTTCAGCTATGGCAAAATGATAAATTATAGAAATAATATTTTAATAAAAAAATCGTAAAATATTCTGTTATCTGGTGCGGGTTGTAAAAAATTTCCATGGCTTTAATTACTATAATGCCGTACATTTTCATGGCAATAATTCGCTATGGATTTTTCTCTTATATATTTGCATATATAAACTTTTATAAGCGAATATTATACTCATATTATTAGCTCATATAAGCTTATATATATAAAGAGTATATTTCTTTCTACTTTTTAATACCTGAAAAATCCCTTTAGGATATTCTTTGTGTTTTCATCAGTCACCCTTAGAGTAAGAAGACTTTCAATAGAATTTATAAAATTTACGTTGGCAAGATATATTGCTTTCGAGAATATTTTAAAGATATACTCAAATCAAACTGAAAGTATCTCGAAGTAAAATTATTTTTTCTAGGAGTTTTATTTAAACGAAGAACGATTATTTCTTTAGAACTTTTTAAGTTTTTTAAATACTTTATGTTACGGAATTTAAGATTTTTTTCAAAAAAGAAAATTAAATATTAAACATAAAAATCAATGAATAAACATGATTTTGATGTAAATAACAATACTAAATACGAATCACATTTTCTAATATTTAAGTAAGTTTTTATAGTGTTGTCTTATACTGAAAAAAATGAATTACCAGAATATGGTAGAATTAACTGTTTTCCTGATTCTATGGAAACACCTAAAAGCAGGGTAATTTTTACCGAATCACTTTGATAATGACTTTTGGTAAAATTAACAAAAAAATATGGTTTTATTACTATGGTGTTTAGTAATATAAACTATTACTATGTTATTTGGTAAAAGACATAAACATCAAAAAGTTAAGATTATCAAAATAATGATAAAATTAATAACAGTTTTGGAAACCTTTTTGGTAATTTTATTATGATACCTTAGATTATGGTATATAAAACTACCCATAAAGATGATAGTACAGATGTCACAGTTTGGTATGTCATAGTTTTCATAGTATTTTGGCTTGTCAGTTGCTATAGTATGGTTTAGAAATGAGCGACAGTTCTGAAGAAAATTTTTTTAATTTTAAAATGATGCTTTTAAGCATGACATAAAAAGCATATATTTGGTTAAAATTGCTTTTCAGTTTTGTTTTTGTTACTAAATATATAGAAATAAGGACTATAATTTTTGAAAACAAAATTACCGGTAAACCGTAGCCATAATGAACGGTGAAATTACCAAATAAATGGTTTAAATAGCTGGCGTATATTTTGGTTTAATTACCAGTATTACGTTTTTTTACCCGAAATGATTATATTATACAAGCACGATAATTTTACGAGAATTCTTTCTCCATGTATAAATATAATATTTTGGTAAAATTTACTGAAATGTTTATTTCTTGTATTAGGTGTAATCTTTTTGATTATTTATTTTGAGCATAATAAATATTTATATGTATATGTCGCTTTTTATTTCTGTAAATAACTATATAAAGACTCGCAATCACGCCCTACAGATAATGCTTTGCATTTTGCTTTCAAATATAAGAATAACTTTATATTAAAAGAACGAAAGTTAAAATAGAATTTTTTTACAGTTTTTTTTGATCTAATGAAAATTTAACTACTAATAAATAGATAGCAGTATAAGTTTTTCTATGTAAAGGCATTTGAAACTGTTTAAAAATAAAAATATATGCTCAAAAATGTTGAAATAGATGCACAGGCATCACAAAATTTTCTTTTCGTTTTCCTGTTTTTGACGAATCCGTTTTCTGGTATATACACCGAGAAAAAATTTTGTCAAAAGTTAGAAATAACTATCGTCCTTAGGAAATGAATTTCTTCAAAATTAAAGAATAATTTCATAATTTTATTTTTTCAAAAAAGAAAAAGAATAGTATCTAATGTATTTAACTTTTTTAATATTTACTTTATCTTTGGTATCATGTAGGTAGATCAATGTCTCCCTAATAACAGATAGAAAAGAAGAACAGATAGAAAAGAGAGCTAAATTTCATTGGGGGGGGTGTGACCCCCTAAAGTGGGATTCGAAACCGGTATCTCCTTGGTACAAGGCCAACTCAACTCTACCATAACTACGCCAATCAACTTATTTTTGATCATCTATATCCATTTTTGTCTCGACATTCTAGTTAGCAATATCCCACAATGCACTACGATGAGGTTAAGGAAACATTTTCGTCATATAGCTCAGAACTCACGTATTGCCTCAAATCACGTGATTTTGTAACGGAATGATTCTCAAAAGTAACGAAATACGCAAATCAAGGATTTCTAAATCGTCTAATTATTTCTGAGAGTTAATTTTTATGAAAGTATATATTTATAAGTTACTGTTAAGCAGACATTTTAACGCATCTAGGATATCCAGAGTCATTCTGGTAAATCAGAAATGCTAAGAAATATTAGATCACTCTATATCATCACTGAGTTATTAAATTAAATCATACTTCCGACAAGAAAAAAACATATTATTTAAGGAAATAAAAACTAAAAGCACTCTTTGAACTCACATTTAAAATTTTTCACAGAATATTAATTAATTAGTTTTAATGCTTATCATACTTAATTAGATTTTTTTGCATGTCAATTCTGAAGCAAACTCTTTGCTGCACTTTTATATACATCATCCGCAGATTGTTAATTAAGTTCATAAGTAAAAAGATTTTAATATGAATTCCGAAAGACAGAAAGTTCCTATTTTAATTTTGAATGTTTTTCTACTCGGAAATTTTTTTGTGTTTTTCTTCCATCTTAGCTTTGATGTTTATTAGCAGTGCTTTTTATTATTAGAAATGAGTTTTCTTTAGAGTGTTGAGTTAATTAAGCTAGAATTTGCAGTCTCTTGTATATCTTTTTTCATAAGAATTCCTTTTATCTACACGGCGTCTGGAAACTTAAAAATTTATATCGATAAAGCTTCTTTCAGTTTCAAATCAAATTTATGCTAGATATTTGTTTAATCGGATTATAACGAAAAATATTGACTTGTTATTTATTTTTTTGTTGCTATTTCTTGAGATATCTGACTTTAGCAGCGCTCATAAGTTTTATTCCAGCAGAATTTCCTAACATTTATAAAAGGAATTAGAACTAAATTTGATAACCAAACTTAGTGCAAAAGTAATACCAAGTACTGCCTTAATATATAAACATAAGGCTTAATTAGTAGTGTAATCTAAGTTAAAATTGATAGAGCTAATACGCAAATTCGTTGCAATTATAATTAATAATAAATTTAATCATATGCAAAGATTCAATTTGAATAGATGAATCAAGGTTCAAATTAACAACTTATTAAAATCGAAACAAATTTTCAGGTCATGTATCCAAAAGTGCATAGAAAATGTGTGATTATAAATGCATTGCCTATGCCTTTGTCAGCGTTCAGAAGTTTTTTTTCCAAAAAGTTTCCTTACAACTATAAGAAAAATTGGAATTGAATTTGATAACCAAACTTAGTGCAAATGTAATACCAAGTTCTGCTTTAATATATAAACATAGTGCTTAATTAATAGTGTAATCTATGTTAAAATTGATAGAGATATTACATGCAGATTTATTGCAATTTTAATTAATTATTAAATTGAACCATATTATACAAAGGTTCAGTTTGAATGGATAAATTTATTTTCAAATTAACTATCGATTAAAATCGAAGTAAATTTTCAGGTTATCTAGCTATAAGTGCATAGGAAATGTGCGTTTATAAATGCATCTTTAGAAAATTTGGAACACTTTGAACTATAACATTTTTCAGATTTGTTTTACACTTACTTCAGTACCAATTTAAATTTTATTATTGTACAAATTAATAATTTTTGAGCTTGATTACACGTTACTGTAACTTTACTTGAACAGGAAAAACGGTTAAATTAATCACGTTGTTATGGTTGGAGCAAACTATCACCAAATTATGGTTCAAGGTACCAATATTGTGGTAAAATATTTAACTGACTTTTCTAAGTGTTAAATATGTCATTGAAATGAAATAACTGATCAACATTAACAAGAAATACAATTCTTAAGCCAGTGCCTGTACATTTCCAACATCTTGTACCTGAGAAAAATAGTATGGTCAAAACTACATGAATATGAAAAATTTATCATGTTTCTGGCCTTACGTGAGCACCAGAAAAATTGATAACTTTTACCGAATTGCTTTGGTTACGATTTTTGGTAAAAATTACAATAAAATATAGTTTTATAATGAGTGATAAAATTTGGTAAATGTAGTAAAATCTGTTTATTTTATGATGATACAGAGCATGACATAAAAACCTTTTAAACCATTTATTCGATTAAATTTAGTTTTCAGTTTGGTATTTTTTACTAAAAATGTGGCAAAATGAGCTGTAATTCTTAAAACCAGAGTTTCCCGTAAACTGTTACCATCAGAACGAAAAAATTACCAATATTAATAATATTGCATATTTTGGTTTTATTAATAAAAAATATGTTTTTTAAATTTTTTTTACTAGAAATGCCACTACTACACTGTACGGTAATTTACTAGAATATTTTCTTCTCCATGTGAGAATACGCTCGCTTATCACTGTCCAGGCTCCAATTCTACTGAAAAGTTGAAGTAATAGTCAGAGAGTTATAAGTTGATATAGTAAACAGGAAAGAAAATAGCTAATGAGGTTAATTCTTATAAATCTGGAAAAAAAAATAACTAATCATTTTGAACATAGATATGAAGCCTCGAAATTTTTTTAATCAAAATTAGAATGTTTATTTTTAATTTTAATGATACATAATCAACTTAAAATTTTTTTTAGATGCAGATTGTTAAAAAATTGCTTTTTTAATGTCTGTGCTGCACTAGCCCCATTAAATTAGAGGGAACTAGTCATAAAACTAAACATTTAATCTATATTCAGTGATAAAAAAAATCAAGTTAAACATAAATAGCATTAATTTTTACTTAAAAAAAGTGATATGTTAGCAATTAATCCACATTGTCTTAGAAAGCTAATTATTAAAATGTCCTCAGTGAACTCGGAAATTTTTTTTTCATTATTGGAACGTATGGTTTTGGGATAAACTATATGTAAGCTTGTAAATAGTTTACATACTTATAAGCTTAATTTTGATTCCAAAGTAAAATCAAAAGTAATTTTATTTATATGTTTTAAACAAATGTATTTCTACGTCTAAAAAATGACAAATAAATATGATCCAATAAGAAAATTAAAAAACAAACTAGATTCTACAGTAAAGACCTTGTTTTTCAATTTGTTATCATTAATTTGTTACTTAATTTGCTATTTGTTTAATTTGTTCTGTCATTTAAGTTTGTAGTTACGTGCCTGCATATTACATGGCGAAATAATTATGGTAAAACTACCGAATAGCATGGTAATGACATTTTTGGTAGTATATAGCGCATTCTTGTATTACCTGAAACGTTATTTCAAATAAAAAAAACGATAGTTTTGGTTAATAAAACTAAAATATACCGCATTTAAACCATTTAACCGAAACATTTTCCTTTCATATGGTAACAGTTTACCGTAAATTCTGGTGCTTAAAATTATAGTTCTTATAACCATGCATTGAGCGACAAATATTAAACCGAAAAGTAAACTTTGGCAAAAATCATATTTCATGTTCGTTCTTTACTTAGAAATGTTCTATTTTTTCAATGAAACCGATGATTCAATGATTCCCTTTAGAACAGGTTTAGTAAAAAATACAAAACTGAAAAGTAAATTTAATCTAAAAAATAGTTTTATGCGATGTTTTTTGGTATCAAGATATAATTAACAATTTCTACTTTATTTACCAAATTTTATCACAATGTTACATAATAATATTTTAGCAGAATTTCACTAAAATAGGTTCGGTAAAAATTAACGAGCTTTTTGTTGTTCTCAGAGAGCCGGACACACGTTTTTGTTTCATATTCTGTTTCTATTTGACTATAAAATCTTTCTCACAGCAGCGTAGCTCAGTTATGCAATCTAACAGAAAATTTTTTAGTAACGAATCATTTAACTATTTCAGCTATCTGCATTAACCCCAAGTACGTATTAATTTCTATTTCACCTACCCACGTTTGTTGATTTTTAATTATTTAAATTATTTGTCCACTAGGTCATTTATATTATATTAGTATTATATATATTAATTATAAGAAAATGCATTATTTTGTAATGCATAGAATGCATACAAGTACATGTAATGAATATGCATTATTTTAAACTTGATAACACATAAAATTTTAAAATAAACAAACATATAAATAAATAAATTGATTAAATAATTTTAATTTGTAAAAGTATTATACTTTAAAATTAGTAGTATTAAAAATTTAAAAACTAATCAAGGAAAATGCTGTAATGTGATTTTTAATAGTGAAAAATATAATCTAATTATCTAGTTGAGACTAATTTGAAAACATGCAAAATCCAAAGCATTAGATTTAAGCGATTAATACATTAGATTGCAGCAGGATAATGCTTATAATGAGATTATTCCGAATAATAGATATATGTTATGCTTAAAACGTTTAGTTCTTTGCTATTAGATTAAGAGCATTCTTGATATAAATAATTTACAAATTTCGCATGCAAGTATTTTATCTAATTTAGTCTAAATAATTTAGTTTTTGGGGGAAGAAGGAAACTTTTAAAATTATAATCTAATTATAAATATTAAGCATTATTTTGGGAGTAGGAATATGGAAAGATGCAATTTATTTTAACAAAGATGAATTTTCTCAATCACACTTAAGAATAATTTATTTTGAAATAATAAGTAATTGAGTTAAAATTGTTATTTAATTTAAAATTGTTAAATATTGTTATTTAATTTAACTCGTTACATTTAATTAAGAAATGAATTTAAGATGAGTTTTTGTAATATTTTCGAAGCAAACATATTATAAAACTATGAAAAATATAAATGCCCTTAAAAATATAGAAGTCTACAAATATGCAGAATAGTTAGTTCTTAGTTTTTCTTTTTAGATATTTTATTTTGTATATATATTCTGTAAAAACTGTGGCGTAATTTAAAATGATGTAAAAAAATTGTATATACAATTCAAAATTTTTTCAGTTATTAATAAATAAAATTCTAAAAAATTATAAATTATAAAAAATTATAAATTGTAAAAAATTATAACCTTTTTTTTGCATAGAATTATATTTCGGGGTCAAAAATCCAAATCATTGGAAAGAAACTATTTTTCTAAAATTAAAAACAAAAACTATTTTTTTTCCACAAAAAGTGCATTTTTGAGTCTGATTTCGTACCCTAGAATATCGTCTGCACTAACTAATTTGTATATTTGAAGTCAACCCTACGAACCATTAAAAATGAGTCCCAGAACGTGAAGATCTGATCATTAAATAAAATGTTATAAAGGTTGGTCCGTTTTTTATTTTGCGCTTTGTACCTCCAAAAATTATTAATGCCTAAAATATATGCCAATTAGCTCAATATTGTATCAAATAATAATTAATTAAACTATTTTCTCAGTAATGTTGAGAATCTCTCTTACATATTTAGACTGCTCAGGTTCTTAATTTGAAACAAAATTGCTGTAACAATATTCCCATGTGTTACAGAATTGCTTGGAAGTTTATCTCCCACAATACAGGAAAATAAATTGGCACGAAACATACCAACACTTCACAATACAATACAATATAATACAATACAATTCAATATACCATAATCAGTCTTTTGACTGGTTATGGTGTGCTTAATGTAAAGGGTATATATTTTATTATCCTTGATCATTTGAATCTTCATTCGAAATATGTTCAAAAACAATAAGCACGGAATACAATTGAAAACATCAACCTATAAGTAAAGAATTATTAGTTAATTTTATTAAAACCTGGGAGAAGAACATACACAACATTTATAAAATAATTCATGCAGACATGAGTGGGAGATAGAAGAAGAATGTGGAATTTTCTTTCTGGAAGCATGTTTAGAGATTTTGTTGCAATAGAAATGATATACTAGAACAACGATTGGGACCAGGATAGCCTGTTCGGTTGGGTGCTGAGCTCAAGTTCGAATCCAGTCGGCCAAATACTCCCCGTGTAGTAATTGGTGACGAGTGCAAGTTAAATGTGTCGAGTCACAAAGTCCTCCATGTTCCCATGACAATTCATACTTCTGGGTTAGAGTATGAATTGTCATGGGAACAATGGCAATTCATACATATATCCATTCCTTCATACACATTATGATCTGTGTATGAAGGAATGGATATATGAATGGGTCTAACCTATAAGCGGCTGTGACGTATGTGTGGGACAGTGGTCAAAATTTAGGCCATAGATGGTAGCACTGGAAAACAAGAACAATTTCATCCCTTGTCTTAATGGCCTACGACAAAAACATCAGCTAGAACACGGACATACATGGAAGAACAATTTACATAATATCTTCTTTAATTTTTATTGAAATTCGTAGATAATTTTAGTTCTTTAAGCAATTCAACAAATGCACTTCATTTTCGCAAATTTTTAACAAAAAAATTTTCTTTCTGCAATGCACTGCTTAGTAACGAGAAAGAGGGAAATTCCTTATAAAAAATCCAGTAAGGTGCCATAATCAGAATTTCAGAATAATCAGAATTAATAGCCATTTTCCTAATTCATTCTTCAATTTCATTTAAAATTTTTTTTTAAGCACTAATATATTTTTTTATAGTTACATACGTACATACTGTTATTTTTATATTTTTTTTTATTTTTAATAAAAAAATGAAACTATAATTTTGTAAAAGTGACACTTAGAGATGAACTACTAGAAAAACTGTGTAATCTTTATATTTTTTCTTTGATTTTAATACAATTGTACCATTATCCCACTCAATGCTTACTATTAAGGGCAAATTTGATTTATGGTTCATACCCGTAAATATTCATGTTTTTGAACTTTTAAACTATTGATCAGTTGTAGGTATATCCACCGATATTTTTTGGGTATCTTCCTTTCTATCGGGAGCAGGTATTAAACTAGGTATTTAAGGAATCGAAGAGTTTGTAGAAACTAGTATAAGGTTCTCACATTTGTGGGAACCAAAGACAATATGAATACATCAGATGATAAGAATAAAATATTTATTTTTCGGAAAATGATACAGTCACAAAACTGAGTGACTAACTTAAAATAAATTAAAATT
Organism: Parasteatoda tepidariorum; assembly: GCF_982258835.1. Lineage (NCBI taxonomy): Eukaryota > Metazoa > Arthropoda > Arachnida > Araneae > Theridiidae > Parasteatoda > Parasteatoda tepidariorum. Next base: position 66,645,849 of record NC_141764.1, read on the forward strand.
CAAAAGTGTATAACACACTGAGTTGTAGTAGTAGTAGTAAATACTTTGTGGTTTTACAGAGTTTATATAGGCTGGGAAAAGAGCGCAATAACAAAATTGACATCTGTATCTTGCAGTCGGTTACAATTTCCGAAAGCAGAAAGAATGTGCTCGATAACAGGTTGCAGGTTCGGTATTCCCTTCGATCTAGTGAACTCTACAAGTTAAGGGGATGTGTGTTGTAGTCAAAATACGCGTCATTGTAACATCTTCAGACATGCGGCGTTTTTTTCCGAAGGGCCAACGTTCCCGTTGGATATCAAGAAGCAATTAAACCCCGAGAAGCCTTTATTCAACCTATTAGTAGTGCAATTTATTTGACATTGCTCACCGTTGTATAAATCAAATTTTGAGTTTCTAAAACATTTATCTTTTTTTACTTAAGAAGCGTCTTGCTTGTCATCGCAATCAAGAAAAAAGAAATGATTACTCAAGCAGTTGCTTAGTGTGACGATTGGATAATAATAAGATTCAACAGATGAAGTTTGCTGGAAAAAATTCTACCCACAAATTTCACTATTAAAGCTACGATGCTTCTTTCAACTACCCTTCCTGCGCTTTGCCCATCCCCCCACCTTAGCATCAAAATAACTTCGGCCCTCATTCATTTACTTGTCCTCAATAACTTGGTCTTCATCATTCAATCAATACACATGAATCTTATTTCAATAACTGTTCAAACGGCCGCTATTTTTCGAAATTGTCCCTATATAGAATTTTCTGATTCAGCCGATATTTTACAACCACTTTACAAATAAAATCGGCCCTATATTGAATTGTGAGATTTACCTGATATTTAACATTATTCAGCCATATAGGCATTATATCGGCTGTTATTGTCCCAATATAGGACGGATATTAAATATCTAGAGGTGCTAATATTGGTTCTTCGGTGCATGCTCATATTGAGCCAATTATGAGGCCAACTGTGGCCAAGGTTAAATTGTTGCTAGGCCACCTTTCTGATTTTAATTCAGCGGTGAAATAGTCAAAATGACAATAAGATAGAATAGAAAGATTGATAGAAAGGCTACAAACAGTTAATAAACAAGTCTGTATGATAAACACATAAAGCGGGATTTTCTTAATATTTTAGAATTCTATTTCTCAAAATCTATTCGACTACTTTCTTTTAAACCTTGTGTTTTGCTAATTTAACTAATATGTTTTTATTTATCTCTTAAACAGGTTGTTTGCCAATGATCAGGAATCCTATTAATCCTCCTCTGGAAATAGAACTCTTGTCCTATGCATAAACAGATAAGTTTGCATACCGATATATATTATTATATATCCCTATTTAAATTGGTAGCCCTAATTCTCTTTAGAACTTTCTATTTAAATAGTAACAAAGTTCTTCTTACCTTGAATCAAGCCAAATTGTTCTTATTGATTCTGTTGCTTAGTTTATATTTAATCATTCCTGCCAGTTTTATATGAAATAAAAATCAATATCTGTGAATTAAAGATGTACTAATATGCATACCCAAAATTTTAGCTAAATTTAATATTTGGGTGAAAGTAATTAGTTTTATTTCAGGAATAAACTGAAATTATAAATATACAAAGAATTATACACGAATAAAAAGACAGTTTCGCTTAGTACTTTTATCTAACGGGGAGCGATTAATCGTAGAAACTAAAAACAATGACTATTTTGAGCATTAAGTTTGATATTTGAAATAATTTAATAGTTTTACTATAGCTTTGAAAACGTTGTGTGAAACATTTATACATTTATATAATAAAAGCATCTAACTACATCTAATTGAATTATTCCAACTAATTCCGCTTTCCTTATAGTAATCTTTTAAATAGATATATTAACTCAGAAAAGTGAATGGAAACAATTTATACTTCGTGCGTAATGGTAATACAAATACGTTTCTCCTCAGAGGAGTAAATAAATATCTAATAACCTCTCATTGCACTCGATTACAACATAAATCAAGTATTGATTAAAAATGTTAATGTTCCATTAAAGTAATTACTACTTGGATCTCAGTTTATTGCTGCTATTACGAGATCGTTAGGAGAAGCTTTATCTTTTATTCCTTGTTCCCATACATTTTCTAGTTTTTCATACTTCATTATTTTGATACTTTTTGTGCCTCCTGTACTTTTTAAGTAATTTTTACTAGGATTAGAGAATGTTTCTTCCGTTAAAAAAAAGTATTATAATACTATCCCCCCAAAAATGAAGAGAAAACAAATATGATGACCCACTGAAAATTTATTTGTTATTTAGTTTTTTAATTATTTAAACTTCAAACATATGAAGTAGGATATTTAGATATGGAGAGGTATGATATAGCAATATGAAGTAGAATTTTTTTTATACCATTGATAGAAAAAAACTGTAAGCAGCAGAAATTTGTGAATTTGATTTTTGTAGTATAAGCAAAAACCTTTTTTTGGGGAAAAAATTAAAATGCAAGCTCTGAAAATTCGTTTACTACAAGCTTAAGATTAGAAGTGATGTGTAAGATTCATTGTATTTCGTAACTTTGAGAAAACATTAATTTTTAAGGCATATATATATATATATATATATATATATATATATATATATATATATATATATATATATATATATATATATATATATATATATATATATATATATATATATATATATATATATATATAAAATATATATATATATATATATATATATATATATATATATATATATATATATATATATATATATATATATATATATATATATATATATATATATATATATATATATATATATATAAATATATATATATATATATATATATATATACAGGGCTACATCTCTGTTATCATTGGTGTATTCATATTAATAAATGCTGTCAAAACCATAATAAGTTATTAAAAGGTTTATTAAAAGACATGCTGGTGGTTATAACAGTTCACTTCCGCCCTCCCCAAGTGAGGGGGGGTGGACGTAACTCCGGATGGTTCCGACAGATGTTTTATGGAACACGTTATTCAGCAAGAGACATGCGAAAACCTTCGCTCCCGCATTAAATAGTACAGAGATTGGTGCAATTAGGATACAGTCGTACATGCCATTGTAACTCTACGCACTATGGAAAATCATTTAATGCTTCCTAATATGGAAGTGAAAGAGGATCAAGATTCTAAAAATAACTCCTCCTTTGAAATATATATCTAATTGTTATTCAATGGTATGTTTAAAGCCTTGAATTCCCAATATAGAATATCTCTACCCTTACTCTTTAACAAAGACATTTTATGAAACCAAAAGAGTTTTAATGGTTTTATTAATACAAAAGTATTTATAATTTTTGTATTACACACACATATATATATATAATAAGTTATTACCCCATTAGAGAACTAAAAGTATCAGCACAGCTGCTGCAGAAAACCATTGCTAATTAGCATGAAATAACATACTAAATAACAAAGCATTGCTGGAAAAAGCGATATAGCTTTCAAAAAGGAAATGAAAGTGGAAAAAAAATTTAAGAGTGGAAGCGCTGACATATATGGTAGCATCGTCAGAGGGATACCATGCAGAGTTTAAGATGCAGAGTTTCAAGCGCAATGGATATACCCTCTACTATTACCGCATATATCGTACATTACCGCAATGAATTATACCCTCTATTGCACCAAGAAAAAACAAAATAAACCAACATCAAGTCAGATGATGACAATATACGGAAATATTTACAATCGGAGGATGTACGAATCACCAGATGGAAAACATAATTTAGAATGTTACAGGTTCGAGTACCAAACAAGCATGTAGGTCCAAGAATATGCAAAAAATGAACAAAAAATAATAAACAGAACTGAAAAATAAAACATATAAATATAAATAAAAATATCATAATAATAATATAAACATGAAATTTAATAAATTTACCTTAAAAAACGATGCTAAATATCGACAAGCACCAGATTGGATTATCTCGAAACCTAATCGGGTTCTTGTTTACATTTCCAATCGTTTTATTAAGGTTAATCAATTAAATTTAATGTTTATAGAGTTTATTTTTATTTATATTACTACTGATAATATTATTTTTAATTATTTTTTCTTAACTTTTTACACATTCACGGACCCGCATACTTTTTTGGTTCTCGAACCTTCAACTTACTAATCTGTGTTTCCCATCTGGTAATTTTATGCACTTCAACTTCGATTCTCAATATTTCGGTATTTAATCTTCATCTGCTATACTGATACTTTTAGTTCTCTTATGAGGTAATAGCTTATTTTATTTCATCTTATAATATTATCTTGAAATATATATATATATATATATATATATATATATATATATATATATATATATATATATATATATATATATATATATATATATATATATATATATATATATATATATATATAATATATATAATATATATATATATATATATATATATATATATATATATATATATATATATATATATATATATATATATATATATATATATATATATACACAGGGTGTTTCGTATTGAATGGGACAAAGAGAAAACATGATTGTAAACGTTATAATTAATATATTTAGAGAATTCAAATTTACTTAAAAACTACATTTATTCAAGTTTCTACAGGTGTTCAATATGTGCCCCTCCGGTGACACGACAAATGTCTACACGGTAATCAAGCTCCTGCCACACTCGTGATAGCATATCCCCTGTGATGGAGTTTCTTTTCGTCCAGGGCTTTTGTTCCTGCATAAGCAAACGGTATCCTCCACCTGGTTATGTTATGCCGATGCGGTGGTTCTTTATGAAATTTCGTGCGAAAATGTCCTTGCACAACAGTTACCGAAGAGGTTTTGGCATATTCGAAAACGCAGTACGCTTTCTCCTGCATGGATGACATTTTGTTTAACAGCGCCTTTAGCTGTGAGTTCGCCATTCGATGATTTTTCCCTGTTGCCAAATAAAACTTTTATAATTGTTGTTGCAGAATAAATTTGTTTCGGCTGAATAAATCCATTACGGCAGTCACACTGTGCTATCCTTTTTGTCCCATTCAGTATGAAACACCCTGTATATATATATATATATATATATATATATATATATATATATATATATATATATATATATATATATATATATATATATATATATATATATATATATATATATATATATATATATATATATATATATATATATATATATATATATATATATATATATATATATATGTATAGTCACTTAACGACTGGAGTGAAACTTTACTGATTGAAGGACATTGTAACCATTACTATCATATTAATAAATCATGTAACAATATGTTTATATTTTGATAGTAAAAATAAAGACCTAAATTTTGACTAACTATTACAAAACAAGGTCTGTTTTTAACTAGGTAGGTAGATAAGGTAGATTTGCGCATAGCGTAGTTGAGATGCTTATTATTCATTCCTATAGGAAAACTTCTTTTCCAAAGATTGAGGCGAAAAATGGATCCAGGTGTTTGATTTTTTTCCCTACTAGGGTAAAAAAGGAAAACGTAACCAGACGTAAGTAGATAAAAAGATTTGGAAAAACATATCCTCATTTCCTGGAGAGAGATATTTATAGTTTCTTCTACAGAAGGTGTAATTTGTTCCGTATCAAAAATTATTGATCGATGTAGGATCATATGTTTTTAGTGTTGGAACAATACATCGTAATAAAAAGTTGCTTCGGATTTGTTTCTTTAGTGAAAGATAACATTTGATATTTACTATTTAATACATTTTTGATTTGTACTTTCACAGCAGTTTTGTTTTTAAATGATATTTATATTCGTTTTCCCTTACGTAAATTTCTGTTTTCATTTTTATGCATGAGAAATGGGGGATTTTAGTTTTATAATTATCGCTCTCTACAAATTAGTGTTGTTTATGCTGACCATAATGTTATGCGTTTATAGATTAAAATATTTTTGATCTGCTCTTTTGCCATTGTTTCACTATAAATTTGCATTTAACTCATTATAACGTTTATTTTCACGCAAAAGAATTTGAATGATTTTGATTCTAGTCATATTAAAGGATTTAACTTTGAGAAAAATGCATGGTCAAAACTAATAGAATATGGTACAGTTTCTGGCATTTCTGCACGAAAACCCCAAAAAACAAGATATTTTTAATTAAGTGATTTGGTGCTTTGTTTTATGATAAATGTTAAAAATTGGGAAATGTTTTAGAAGTTAGTAATTGTGTCATGATACCTTAGCTCATGACATAATGAGTGTCGAATATTTTGATTTCAGTGTGTTTTTGAGCTTGTCCCTTTTAGTTTGCTGAATATATTTCACTACGTGGTTTTTTAAACGTAAAAAGAACTGACTGATTTGTAGTTTTTTACACTATGCATTGTCAAGCTACTTCATACAATGATGATGAAAAATATTGAAAATAATAATAATGGATCATTTAATGAAATTCTCCGTGTCTTTTCTTTAATTACATTACATTATTAAACTGTTTTATATAGTAAATATGCATAAAAACCAGTGTAACCATTCAAGTTTATGGTGCATCATAGTATTAAGCACCAAATATACTTTTATACAAACTTTAATTCAGTAACTATTGTAATTTTTTATGATATTCCAAGAAGACTTTAACTGACGCGACAGAGGAATCTCATTAAAATATCATTAGATAGTTTAGCCGGGACGTCACAGCAGTCTTTGAAATATGCCTGTGGGACAAAATCACAGACACTCGACTAATTACAAAATTCCATTCACTATCTTTTGATGACTTTAACAAAGCAGTTTTCATAGTATTCTTATCTGATTTTCTTTTAATAACTATGCTTATTTTTCTTTATGAACGAAATTTGTGAATTTGCATTTTTAAATTTTTTGTGATGCCAAAAGTTTTGTTTTAAATAAACAAGAATCTTAATTTGAATAGTTTTATTCATTGTTTTGTATATTTTGAAATAAGTTAAGATTTTAGTTTAGGTGTAAAGAACATTAAATTTTAATTAAGGTTTATTCAAAAATATACATATGTTTGCAATGTAAGCATATTTTCTTTATTTATTTTTAATGGATACTTGAAAATAGTTAATTGTATAAGCTTCCGGTATCCATATTACATTTCATATTTGAGATAAGAATTTTAAGAAAAAGATAAGTATTTTTTTAATAAAATTGATGTATCTTTAAGTATTGTCTAATATTTCAATTATATCCGAGAAAATATATTTATATTATAATTTTTGTTTTAGATTTTATAAAGTTTCCTTTTCATTATAGATTAATTATAATAGGGCATTACAAACGTGTTATAAAAATAAAATGTTTCAAGTTATATATGATGTTTAATTAAAAAAAGGACACTTATTGTTTTGAATTATGTTTTTTCCTTTAAATTAAAAGATTAATTCTTAAATTAGTATTTAAAGCTACTTCAGTAAGATATCTTTTTAATATGTTTATATATTTATTGAAATCCTTTCATTGAAGAATGGGAAATTAAATATTTATCTGATGCGCAACAATTGTTTTTGTTATTCTTAAAACTTAAAAAAAATCTCCTAACAGCACAATGTAAGCAAAGCTGTTAATGGAAGTTAAGTCTTTACAATTTTCAGCAGCAGTATGATGGGGGCAATGAGGTCAGCATTGCGCACCTACCGCCTTATCTTCGATGCTACCGTGGGTTGGAGGTTGAGAAGGCGATAAGCCGTCACCGGAGATCAAAGCTCTGTTTTTCTAAATTGGACTCGAATTTTTATCACCACTTAGCACTGCAGAGTAAAAAAAAATATTTTGAAACATTTTAGTAAAATGCACCGGCACTTAAGTTGCCAGTACTTTTGATCGCAAAGTTTCATACCGGAATTACCATGATTCAGTTAATATTAGTGTAAATTCACTGTACATCAGAATTTTACTGTAAAAAATAGATTTAATTGAAAGAGATGCTGGCACCCAGAGTTACTTTTTAATTTATTACGGAGTTACATTTTGCCGTAATTTTTTACAGCAATTTTTCACGATTTTTTTTACAGTGTAATGCGTTAAAAAATTTTATTAGGATGACATACCCGTTTCGATAGCTGTAGAGCTGTATTCCTTTTATATCATATATTTTTATATTTTTATATTTTATTATATATTTTTTGAAAAATCATAATAGTCTCAAGGTCAAATGAATTAAGAAAATCTCTTTCGGCAATAAAGTGCCATGATTAATATAAATGTTAAAATAATTCAACCTAAATACCGAATATATGCTTTCTATAATTTAGAAATCAATTATTTTTCCAGTTTTAGGAAAAGCCATAACCATAATACATTGATTTCTACACAGCAGCCAACCATTATCTTAGATTGCTTTTTGAAAGAGAGCCATTATCATATTGTTTCTGCTTAACCATTCGAACAAAATTTCCTCTGCATCACCGATTCTACTGATTTTCGAGCAATAAATTTTCGCTCCAATTATTTACACCGAATAAATAACGCAAAATTTTCTTAACAACTTTTTAACATAAAATCTACATATTTCCATGCTTTTGATTCATTTTTTAGAATTCCTTCGTGTGCATTAAAATATTTCTTAAAAGGTTGTGTTTTTCAATGCAGTTACAAATCTGAGAAGTAAGGCTTTAAATTCCATTCTTGAATAAGGCTCTAATGTTAGGGGAAGAAATTCTAGTACATGTTTTGGAAAAAATCTTAATATGTTAGGATTTTATTGTAGTTTTCTGATTTAATCAAACAAATTTTATTAGATTTTAACGATATGAAGCTTACTACGCAGAAATAATGGCATAACTATTTAAGAATTCATGTTAGAATGTGAATATTAGTTAAATTGAATAAGACATGCCGTCTTACATAATCTGATAAAAAAAATTAAATCTGTAAAATATTTCAAATTTTGATGATTTCGAACTTTGATGATTTCAAATTTCGATGATTTTATCCATGTGAAAAATTTCAAATTTAAATTTTTAATATTTGTATTTTCACCTTGATTTTAGTACTCTAAAAGTGTGAAACACAAATATAGTTAAACAAAATTGTTATAGAAAATAATGATCTGTCTACCACTGGGGATATTTCACGTCAGCACTGTGGTTGGTGCAAGCAGAGTTAATTATCAACCTACCACCTCTGGGATTTGAAAGTGGGTCACCTCATTGGGAGGTGAACTCCCTTACCTCTGAGCCACCGCGACTCTCACACCTTTATGGTTATAGGGATTATACTAGGGCCTGAAAAGGTTTTTGAAATTGATACTGGGAAATGATATGTGACTTATTGATATTTTTATTTAATTACCCCATAATATTAAAAATAAAATTAGTTTCTGTTTTAGTTAAACTTGATAAAATCTATTTGGCAACTAAGAAACTAGAATCTTTCGTTATTTCGTTTTTTCTTTCTGAATTATAGTACTAATTGAAGCGGCTGATTTTAAAAGAGGGTATGCAACATTCTAAGAAAAATTAATTTTTTGTTGGGTTTGGAATATCAATCAGATATTATCAGATACCGAGTAAATTTCTAGAATGTTTAAATTTAAGAATTCAACTGCTTGGAAGCAATTAAAACAATCTTCAATTGACAGTTTTTTTCTGGTTTTTCTCGTAATATGCAGAGTTGTAATATACCCTTTTTTAACATTGACAGCTTCAATTGCAATCATGTGATTATGTAATTATATTTATTTTTTTGGATCAAGAATACTCTTACGTCACCAACATCAAATATTTCAAGTGTCTTTATAAAAACTACTTTTTAACAATTTCGTAAATAATTAACTTTAAACTTTTATAACAATAAAATTGCATTTGTGCTAACAATGGAAAAACTCTTTTCAGCTACACTGGTCGAAAAAGTATAGCCAAAAGTACTATAATATGGTAAAATTTCGTGTCGTGTTTTTGGCTCTATGGGAACATTTAAAAGCTGCTCGGTAATTTTCCCCGAAGAGCTTAGGTAATAATTTTTGTAAAATTAACAATAAAATATGATTTTATAATATGGATAAAATTTGGGAAATATGATAATATCTATTAATTTTATCATATCTTAGAGAATGGTATAAGGGCCATTTTTTGGGTTAAATTTACTTTTCAATTTTGTATAACTAAATGTGTAGCAAGAAGAACTTTAAGTTAGCAAACCGGATTTTCCAGTAAACAGTTTGCATATGCATGGAAAAATTACCTAATTAATGGTTTAAGAAAGAATATTTCGGCTTTATTAAGAAAAAAAGAAGTTTTCTATTACTGGAGATGTATTTACCATGCAGTATGGAAGCTTTTGCCAGAATTTCTTTTCCGTGAAAAAATAAAAATTAATAGAAAATTTTATACTCAAGTTAAGTTAAACATTAAGATTTAATTCCCAAAAAGTAAGTAAATTAAATTACAAATTGATATGTGGATGCTTTGTTTTTTATTTTCTCCCATTATTATAAAGTTTAATATATTTTCTTAAATGATTGCCATAAAAATTGTTGATAGAATTGAAAATTGTTGATATTTCTAAGACTCCGTGATAACACCTTAAAATTTAAAGAACAATGCATCATAGAACATTCCTACTAATGATCTAATATCTCATATATTTATGTGCTTATTTAAAACCCATATGCGTCACAAAAAGAATTTTAGATTCCTACTATTTAATTCCCTACTAAATTCTACTCATTCCTACTAAATTTTACATTCCTATTATTTATTTAATGTTTTCTATACTGATTATATATTTGAATATTTAACTATTTGTCCTTTTTCTCTGCTTATTTTAAACCCAAATTTTAAAAATAATCATTATTGTATATCATTTTTGAAATTTGGCATGTAATTAAACACAATAAAAAATAATACTGTGCGTGCAATTAGCAATAGCAAGACTCAAATAGCAAATGCGTAAATTTTTTAAAACTCTTCCAGTTCAGTTTTGTTTCAAAATTTTACTTTGTTCCAAACAGAAAGCTCCAGAAGAAGTTTTAGTCTTCATCTTTGTTTCCTCGGTTTGTTAATGAAGTAATTTAAATGCATAGCTTGTTAAAAATTATTAGTTATGCGTAGATATAGAAAGCATCGTTAAATTTGCATGCATCTTTTTTCTTAAACCTTGACTACCTTAATGGTTGTGTTCGAGAAAATATCTATTTGTGAGAGTACGTGTATCGAAAAGGAATAATGTGAAATTCAGGAATTAAATAAATATATAAATAAATATATTCAAACATGTGTAGTTTAGGTAGGAAAATTGTTTTGTTTTTATAGTGTGTTTTAAAAGAGTTCTATTAGATTAACCAATACTAATTTTTTTTAACCAATACTAATTTCTTTGAATTATTTATGGTGTGCTTTTGTTTAATATTTAACAAATTGCAAATTTCTTTGTTTTTTTGTAAAGCTTTTTTTCCCATCTGGCATAAATAAAATATAAAAATGGTTTGACAAAGTTCCTTTTTTCAAAAAAAGGAACTTAAATTACAGCTTGGTACTAAGCACGCCATTCAAAGCAATGACTTTAAACGATGATTCAAAACACTGAGTTCATTCCAATACCAGGACATCCATTTTGAAATTGATTCAAATCAATCAACGATTTGAATCCTTTTATTTCAATCACCTGATTTAACCATTCTCTATATTAATATTTTCTATTTTAAGATGGTTAAATATATAGATTCAAACCTTTAAGTCAGTATTCCAAATCATTGTGTTAAGACTGATTTAAATTTATAGAAACAAATTAGTATCAAAGATTAAAATAATTTGATTTTAATTGCTTAATCACACTTAAAATTAATCGTTAACTGTATCATTTAATTAAGTTATCCTAAAAAGCTAATGTGGGAAGATACATTGGACAAGTTTTGAAATTTAGAAGAAAGGTGCACAATGGATCTGAAATTTATTAATAATTTGATAAATCTCTTATTGTCGCGCATTTCTCAAACCTGTGGTATAATTAATTTCGATAATGCCCGAATTCATTTTACTCCGACACATCAGCTCATTTTGATTCGCTGGAATCTTGTTATATGCACATGAATGCCGATTTCTTAGTTAACGACATGAGTTCTTCATCTAAGCCAGACATGATGCTGTTTTCTCGTAAAAACGCAATCTGCCTTGATTTGCCTCTCTATGCTACCGAAGTTTTCCTTAGATTTGTTTTTCATATTGATTTATTTACCATTAGAGAATTTAATTTATCTGATTTGCTTTTCCTTCTTAGAGAGTCTTGAGAATTTGCACCTACTTTTGAACTTCCGATACAAGTCGACTTTTTCTACTTCAGTTTTTATAAAAAATTAAAATTTTTGTATCATTAAGTATGAATGTATAATTTATATGGTAGTTATTTAAATGATAAATTCTATGTAACCATGCTGTAAAAGAGTGTGTTTCATCTTTCTTATGTTTAATTATTATTTTGCTTTCACCTGAAGAACTATGTTCACTGATCAACTGTTGATGAGAAATTGATACTTTTAAAGCATGTATTTGAATTTTAGTGTAAAAAGAACACATAAATGGTACTGTGAAAGTAAATATCTTTAGTTCCAATTTTATTATCCCTAAAAATGTTGGATTTTAAGTGCGGCCATAACTGAGTTCATTTTGAGTTTCATGAAAGGTTACTTTTATGACTTTGAAGTTTCTAAAATATCCTTGAAGCAGTATGTTGTCTTTCTAGCCAAAGGCGTAATCAAATTTTTAAAATGCTAGATATTCTGTAATAAAAATTGTTCTGAATTAAAGAAGGTTGTTTCTTATTTTGAAAACCTATGTAACATTTATGATTATAACTTTATTAAAGAAATTGAAACTTACAGTTTATTGTAATTCATGCTTAACACTTTTTTACGACGGTTAAAAGTAATATTCTTTAAAATATTACATACTAAATACAATGACTGCATTTTTGAAACATATTATTATATTTACGCTTACTATTGACATTGCATGAATTTATCGATTTATACTATATCACTGTTGCATAATTCTGTCCGTATATCGCATCTTCTTTCACATTGCACATATCGTAACAAAATGTATACAAAATTGAAAAAATGGAAAATCTTTTTCTTCATTTATACAAATGATTATACAAGTAATAATATGTATGGATATTACTTTTATTATTTTATTATCATGCGACTACTTTTATTATTATTATTATTTATAGTAATAGTAGTTGTAGTACTTTGTTTATGTTGGTCTAAAGCAGCATAAGTAATTAACGGTGACGGTCTGGGGAAGCATCCCAAAGGATAATCCGAAAACATTATCACAATTTTGATTCACTGCAGAGGATCTGCTTTTTTTCCCATCCATCATTGAACAGCCGACCTAATTTTGGATTTCCGACTACTAACGTTCAACTTGTAATTTGAGCCAATCCAGAAGACAAGGAAACTCCTGGATCAGTACCCTCGGAGGTATGATTTGTTATGGGAACATAGAGGACTTTGTGACTAGACAGATTTAACATGCATCAATCACTGCACGGAGAGTCTTCGTCCGTCGGGGATCGAACCCTCAAACTCTTGGACATGGGCTCAGTGTCCTACAAACCAGGCTATCCCGGCCTGGATCTGCCAGAGGATCTGCTTTGGATGGCTCACCCGCTTTGGTAGCACGACGACCAGTTCGAGAAGTCGAGCACTATAGGGAATCACAGTTTAACGAGAACCTATACAGCTCACAGTCGATAATTTCGTGATCTAATCTAAGTCGTCACCCACCCGCTCACTGACTGGTGCCAGTGATGCTTGGCTTCATTGATCTATTGGGAACCTTACTACAGTCTTTGACCTTACCTTACTAATCAATGTGGGCCATTTTGATATTATTTATGCTTTGTGCATTACTTTTTAAATAGTATTTGTGTATTTACACATTACAGTTTCTGTTTTCTTATTTGTGGAGAAATATACAATTGCTGTTTTTCTTATCCATGGCTATTACTCATATCCCTTTCCTATTTTAGGTATTCATCTGTGGCGTACTCTATTCTTTTAAAGTTTGCCATTTTTTTTATTTATTATTAATACTATTATTACGATTATTTAATTTAATTAATTATTTTGTTTATCCATTTTTTACACCTTTGAAAAATAACTAACTACGCATTTTCCAGCATTTTATACTAGTAACATCTGCAATTATTATTATAAATGTCAGTAAAGAAGCATAATATAAGCATTATTAAATACAGTATAATAATTTACAATTTTTAAATGCTAATTGAAAACATCATAATTAAATGTTCTTTGTAAAACATTATTAAATACAGCGTATTAAACTAAAGATTCTTAAAATCTAACAAAAAACAGCATGATAAATTGCTGTTAGTGAAGTGAAGTTATTCAAGTGAGCTTATTAAACGGCAGCTTTTAATAAGCTAATTGAAAGCAGGATAATAAATTGTTGTTAGTGAAACATTATTAAATAGGGCATATTAAACGGCATCATTTAATAAGTTATCTGAAAGCAGAATGACAAATCGTTTCTTGTAAAGCATTATTAAATACAGCATATTAAACAGCAACATTTAAAAAGCTAGTTAAAAGCAGCATATTAAATTGTTGTTAGCAAAACATTATGAAATATAGTACATTAAACGGCAACATTTAAAAAGCTAATTAAAATAAGCATCATAAATTGTTGTCTGTAAAAAATATTAAATACAGCATATTGAACGGCAGTATTTAAAAATTCAATTAAAAGCAGCATAATAAATTGGTTTTAGTAAAACATTATTCAATAGAGCACAATAATTTTCAGTTTTTAATACCTAATTAAAAACTACATAGCAAAGTAATGTATGTAAAACAAAATTAAAGTAGCATATATTGCTGTTCTGAGATGCATGATGGCCATCAATTCTAAAATAATTTTTTTTTTCCATGATGCGGATTTAAAACATAGTCATATACATTTGAATGGGTTGTTTTCTACTATAAAAGTTCGAATCCTATTTATCTGATTAAATAATTTTGCTCTGAAGATTGCTATTAGTTAATCTTACTCGAGCTATAGATATATCGCTAAAGTTTTTTTCTCCTTTCTTAGCGATTATTCTGAAAGGTATTTAATCGCTACAATTCATCTAATTGATTAATAGCTTAAACTTTTCTGCACCAATAACTCTTTTTTTTCCAGTTAGTTATTTCTTATTCGTCACGCCTGTCATTTGTTATATATTTGCCGATTTCTAGGTTTTCTTTTTATATACATTCCTTTGGATATTATAAAAATTTGTTGCAATAAGATTTCTCTGAAATAACGGAAAAGTTTTCATATTAAAGAAATACCCAGGTTTATATTTGAACTAACAAGTATTTTTGCAAGAACATGGAAAAACCGATAGTTTATTTATTATAAGTAAACATTCCTCTTTTTTATGTAGGTTGTTCCGTAATGATCATAGCTCTGAGAAAAAAAAGTATGGTCAAAATTACCAGAATATGGTAACATTTATCAAATTTCTGTCTTTACAGGAACACGAAAATTTTTTATCGAAGCACTTCAGCATGGCAAAATTAACAATAAAATATTCATAATGGCAAAATTAACAATAAAATATAATTTAATCATATCTGATAAAATTCGGTAATTTTGACGTGATAGCTTAGATCGTGGCATAAAAACCATTTATTCAGTTAAATTCACGTTTCAGTTTTGTATTTTTTACTAAATGTGTGGTAATAGGAACTATAATTTTTAATACCAGAATTTCAGGTAAACCGTTGCCATATAAACGGATAAATAACCAAATCAATAGTTTAAATACCGTACATTTTGGTTTAATACCGGAAATACCGTTTTACCAGAATTAATAATACCGTTTAATACCGTTTTACCAGAATTTTTTTCTCCATTCATTGATACATATTTATCATTATTGCTTGCTGGCAAATAAAGACATTGATTGCAAACTAATTATAAATTAAATAAGAAGATAAAACGTTATAGAAGTGTTACACACTTGTAGAAGGTGGTTGTTTATAATATCAAAACTAATTTAATTCCTGTAGCAAAAAGGAGGGAGCTGAAATACAGTAGTTAAAAACGCTTTTAAATGTAAATCGGCATTCAAACAGGTTTTGATTTTTTGATGCTCTCGTCTGCCGCAACGGAGATTTGTCTGATTGATATAAATCGATATCTTTAATGTTTACTACTCGTTTAAATATTAAGTTGTAACACGTAAAATTCTTAATTTTTGAACTTCATATTTGATAACAATAAAGAAAATATATTTTGATAATTAAATAGATTTACGTATGTTTCTTTGTTTGATAAACCTTAGTGAAGACAATATTTTTAATAGGAAATTCTAATAAGCATTAAATTTAATAAAATACTTATTACTATTGCTATAATTGTTTTATACTTTTTCTTTACTTTTTAGTATTTTTATTTAGTTATTTTTTTATTTATATCAAACACTAAAAAAAATTGTCATTATGATTTCCATTGCGCTATATTTCTTAATGCTTTGATAGATTCTCTTTTTGATTTAGGAAATACACTGTAAAAATATTGTGTAATATTTTTCTGAATTTTATGTTTAACAAACCTGAAAGTTTTGTGACGGAGAACTTTCTTTCAAATTAGCACCAAATTCAGTTTACATACACAATTTAAAGGGTGCTTAAAATCAATAAGCACTGAAAATGCAGGAAAGTTATCACCAATATCACTCGCCTATTCACCATGTGCTAAATAATTTCGCTTCCAAGCCTCCAACATTAGCGTTTTTAAATTTTGTTTGTAGTTGCTTACAACAGATAAAGATTCGACGAATGTTTGCTGTTGTCTTCAATGTTGCTTTTCATCTGCAAAAACACAGTTAAAATACGCATTGATATCTTCAGTTGTATAATAAGGACATTTATATTTTAATTTTTAGGTCTCTGTAAAAGAAAGTTTGTAAAACTGCATTAAATAATTTTTCATTGCATAATTTACTGTTCTCATAAGCCTAATTCGAATTCAAGTTAATATTCCTTGTGCTACGCTTACGTTTGAATTGTAGACTCATCTTATTTTAAAAATTAGAACTAGTGCGTATATGTAACCGAAACTATTGATTCTTACTTCATATTGTCTTGTAAATATAACTTTGATGTTTCTTATATGTAGGGCAAGGAAATGTATCTTGGCACAGTTTGAAAAAAAATTACTTTCATTTGTAGAGATTATAGTAGAAATGTAAACAATATCTTATTTCTTACCATTTAAAGAATCTATGAACACTTTTAAATACAAAAAATAAAAAAACACCATATTGCGTCTTGAGATGTAGGGTGTTATATCTTTAGATGCAGAATATTCCGTGGTTCTAAATAAAAAATAAACTATATATAACAAATAAATCTTATTTGATGAATATGAAATATAAAACATTATAGAAAAAAATATTAAAATAAGCTTCTTTATCTACCTGATCAGTTCATAAGCTTGTGATATGCACTGAATTGAAATGGGAACTTCAGTGATTGCTTTTGACGCATTGAAGACCCTGTTGCTGAAAGTGAGGACAATTTAAATATTATTTAAATTGTTTTTATTTCAGAAATTGTCTACACTCTCAATAAATTTCTTCTTTATCTATTTCATGTATAGTTTCACTTCTTAAAAGAAAAATGTTCACTCCCATTTTAACTAGGTATTGGTTTTTTATATACAGTGTCTACTTTTTTCGATTTTTACGACACAATGAAGAAATCTCTTCTTTGCAAGTTTTCTGAAACTCTTTCTTTTTAAGTTCTCAACATTCAAAGTCAAAATGAAGGGATGTGTCCATTTCTTCCTATAACACTCCTTCTGATAATTCTTGCATGGACATGTCAATATCTTCTCCGTCAGACGAAAAAGTCATTCGTTCATCCTCAGAACGTGAGGTCTCTATTATTTTGGATCTGATATTCTTGATGGGGTTTCTTTTGTTACTCTTTGTACCAAAATACGGTTATTTAGGACAGATACCCTCTTCTCTTTCTTTTTTTTTTAATAAACAGCTTTATAAGTTGTACTTTGGTATGTCCTATAGTAAAACTGCAATTTCTTCCCAAAGTGCAACACACTGAAGAAAAATATGAACAGTAAAAGTGTAGTGTTAAGTTGTTCAGATTAACCAACCATGCCATTAAATAGAACACAATTAGTACACAATCTTAAATCTTAACACTAATCAATGTGGTAAAGAAATGAAATAATATTTATTGATTTTCCGATGAAATTTTTTACCCTTTATTCTCCAGTTTCCACAAATCTCGCTTTAACCTTTTGGATGCTGCGCCTAGTGTGCTAACAACTATTATTCTGGTACACCATTTGTACACGCCGTCATCAAAAAGTTAAAGTTGCTATCTACTTTACATCAAATCTTGCTGACTAAGGAAACAACCATATCTGGTTAGTTTATGATTTGCCAATCAATGGCAGGTCTATACTGTTGTTCGTCCCAAGTACAACGCTCTTCCTTAACATATCTTACTGTAATTATAAATTTTATTTCTTCTAAATAGCAAACATGATGATTCGGTGTAGCTACTTTACACCAGGTAACACAAAAGAACATTCTAGGTGTTTCATTTCGCCAGGAACTATCCTTGTGTTTTTGTGTTGAAAAACATAGTGAAACACCACTTTAGCGTAAATTAGTTCTCACCATTTTTGGTGTTCACGAAATTTTTTTACGGTGTAGTAAACAAAAAGAAAATCCCCATTTTTTTTTCTTCAATTTAAAACGTTTTTACATATTTTATGAAAAACACGAAATTTAATACAACAACTTCATCTTAATGTTATTCTCAAAAGTTACATGACTCATGAATGTTTTGTTATAGTGATAAAGTTGGACATATTTAGGAATTTTTTAAAACAATTTCTAACATTTACCCTTGAAGAGGGTGCATAAAGTAGAACATAATACATTTTAATGAAATATGTTCCCCGAATATTGAATAAAACTTTGTTGGATTTTGAAATAAAATAGTAAAAATGTATGCATACACTTAGAAAAAAAGTATGATAAAAACTGCAAAAATATGGTAAAATTTACCTTGTTTCTGGCTCTCTGAGAAATATTCAATACATTTTATCGAAGATCTGTGGAAATGATTTTGGTAAAATTAGCAATGAAATTCGGTTTTATAGATTGAGATTAAATTTGGTAAATGTGGTAAAATTTGGTATTTTTATCATGATACCTTCAAGCATGGTATAAGAAATATTTTTTATGTTAGACTTATTTTTCAGTATTGTATTATTTACAAAATGTGAGGTAAGCAGAAATACGGTTTTAAAATCCAGAATTTTCGGTAAATCTTTAGAGGAAGATCGTAAAATCTCAAAAATGGCTTAAATACTGCATATTTTAGATTTTATTTCAAAAATTTTTTTTTTTACCTGGTACTTTATCAACATATTCGGTACGGTATTTTTACCAGAACTTTTTTCTACGTTCGCGTTTGCATCATCGCGTTTGCTAATCATGACTTTGTTAAATAATTTTCTTTATTGTTGCTATATGTTGTAATATTTTAATATTGTATTTAACATTCATGTTTTATTTTTTATTTATTAAAAAAGTAATTTAAAGTTTTCACTACGTTTTGCCTTTTTTGCTGTATGTCTGCTGTGTTAAGCCAATTGTTTTACTTTAATTTTAAATCAGCTGTGCATGATTTGTATTTAAATATCTAAGCATGGTTGCTACGCCTTTTTTGGTAATTGAAAGTTTAAAATATGTTAAATGTAAATAATCATTTCAATTTTCTTTTGAGGGTGATGCTTTTTTTTAAAATTCTTTCTGTGACCTCAATTAATTGTAAAATTACCAATCTTTTTATATAATTCCGAACTCATAATTATAAATCAAACACCACAAACATAAAGTATTGAAAATTAATTATTTTTGTTAGTTTAATTTCTTTCTGATTAAATATTTTAATGAAATATTTTGCCAGCTACCATTTGTAATATCCAAAGTATTTTAATTATTGTTTTTTTTCGGTGAAAATAAATGTATAGTATAAAGGTAGCCGTAAACTAATTAGCCATGAATTAAAGAAAGTCGTATCTTTAACATTCGATTCATCAGGAATAACTCAACCGACTTTACTCAATTTTTGTATTTTGCCATTGTTTAAAATGTTGTTATTTACAATTAAAATTCTTTTTAACTATTACTAAATAAAAATATTAAGTTCTGTGCCTGATTTCCAAACTCAATATATCGTTTGCACTAATTACTTAGCAAATTTAATATCACCTTTTCGAACTATTAAGATCGAGTCATAAAACGTGAAGATATGATCATTAGATCAAAAGTTATTCAAGATATTACATTTATTTATTTTTTTTGCTCTCTGTACGTCCATTGTTCGAAAAATATAGCAGGAAAAGGAAAAAAAAAGGATAAGAATCTGCTTTCCTTTTCTTTTCTTCTGAAGGGAAAGAGAGGAAAAAATATTTTTGTTCGACTTTTTAAACTATGAACAAGCCTTATTTCTTTTTCCAGTAATAATTCTTTTTTGTATGACCTACTTCGCATAAAATTTATTTTCTTTTTCTATATGAAACATAAATTGGTACAGAAGTTTGGTTAAAACTCCAATTGATACATCTGTGCTCTCAGAAATCAATTTGATTTAAAGACTTTACATCAATGTTGCATCTTTTTCATAAGCGTCAAGATGTCCTGTCTGTTCTTGTCTCAAGATGCACCCTCATCTACTTTCGAAACGTGAGGCTAACTCATGTATCGATATATTTTATTCAATATCCTTCTAGAATAAAATGTTTTAGTTTCACATTTTTAAGTGAATCGCTGGAAAAAATATCACTGTATATTGTATTTGTAAATTTTTGTAGCAGTTCTATTATTTTGTGTCTCCTCTATTTGAGAAAAAATGCCCTAAAATATTTTTCTTTATATTTCATTTAATATCACTTTTGTAAATTATACTGAATGAAACTAAAAGTTATTATAGTATTTTTTTCTTGATTCTTTGTTTCAAATAGTTTCAGAAATTTTTAACTTTCATAATATACAAACCATTCTAAATATTTTATTCAATATCCTTTTTGAATATAAGGTTTTATTTATGCGTTTTTAGTTAAGTGCAGGAAAAATATTATTGTATATCGTATTCTTAAATTTTTGTTTACAATTCCATTATTTTAAGTTTCTTCAATCTCAGAAAAAATACTCAAAATATATTTTTTTTTATGTTTGATGTAATATCCTATTTGTAAATTGTACTGATTGGTACTAAAGTCTATCACAGTAAAATTTCTTGATACTAAGTTTCAGAAACCTTCATACATTTCCAACTTTCATGATTTACTCACCTTTCTATATATCAGTTGTACTGTTATTATATAAATTGCTTTAGAGACCAGACTTGCTTGTATCAATTGTAAAAAAACATTCGGTTACCAGAGACTTACTAATATTGGTAGAGTTTTCTGATAAGTTTAATTTATATCTCTTTGTTTTGGAGGAATGGCAAAACTAAATTTTTTTATCATACTCCTTATGTTTTAATTTTAAAATGTGGGTTAAGAACGAAGATATGATACGATATATATTCGATAGAAATGTATAAGTTATACAACAAATATTTCATCATTTTCAGGGGATTTTTTTCAATTTTACTTAATATAAATTTTTTTTTTCTAATATAGCATCATAAAATTGCGGATTTCGCTTATTTTTGCCATTTTTATAATTTTTTTTCCTGAAAATTTAATATTTAATGGAAACAAAAATTTGTTTAAAATTGCAAAAATAATGCATTTTACTCAACGCATAAATATTTATGACTCATTTTTTCAAAGCCTTCGTATGAATTTATTTTGCATGCTGAGGTGTTTTTGTTTTCTATGAAATTTTGAAACTGAAACAAAATTTTTAAAAATATTAGTCAACTCAATTTTGTTTTTAGATTTTACTTTTGGTTGCTGAAAAATTATTTAAATGGACATTAAATCTGATTTTTAACTGTTAAGTAAAAGATTTAGAGAGTGTTGATAAATCAAGTTTAATATTCTAAAACATTGAATGTAAATGAAGCGGATATTGAATTTTTTTTTATTATTAATTAATGTAGTTACATTGCTTTAGGAGAAATTATTTTTTTTTTTATAAAAAGTTCAATTGATTTTTTTTTATTATCACACTCTTCATCTTGATTTCAAATGATGTTTTATAAGTGTATAATATGTAAGAATAACTGAGTTAATGACTTTAATTTCTGTTGATTTTGTTGTAGTATTTCTGCAATTTTACTAATTCAAATTGCCGCCTGTTAAAGTGGAATGTTACAGACAAAATTCCAACTACTTTTATACTAAAAAGACACTCTAATTTTTTTAAAAGTTCCGTGCTTGGTAAAACTACAAGTTTTAATTTTTTTCTGACAATCAGAAGCATAATTTTTTACCAAATGATCGCCAATCAAAATTGATAATCAATAATGGATAAATTTATCATCAATTGAAATTCCAACAACTTCCCTACCAACAAGACGCTCTAATCTCTAACAGAGCTCCGAGACCGATGAAACTGCAAGTTGCAATTATTTCCTGAAAACTACAAGCCGTATTATCACTGCAGATAAATTATCCTCTTAATCAAAATTCCGACCACAGTCTTATTAATGAGATACTATAATCACTATTAGGACTCGGTGCCTGATGAAACTACAAGTTTCATCTGGTAAGGAGTTCTACCTATTTGTTGATATCTAAAAACAGAACTTATTGCAATATTATCGCTATAGATAAATTGTCGTCAGGCGAAAATCCGAATACTTTGCGATTAATGTGTATATTGGAATTGGAGTTTTGAGCTTGATGCTTACGCAAGTTACATTTGCTTTTCAAGGGGAGCAAGAAAATGTATTGCCAATCCAAATTTCGACAAACAACTTTTCGATTTAAAAATAACAGACAATTGTAAAATTATTATAATTAATTTTTCTCTTTATTCTTTATATATTTTCATTATTTTATTAATATTTATTGATTTACATATTTTTGTTACTGAAAAATAACGTCAGGTAACATTGAAGTGAAATGGAGTATAAGAGTTATAATTTTCATTGGAAGCAAAGCCTCTATATTTTCGAAATTTGTACCTTCTTCTCTTCACGTCTCACGTGATTAATTACTAGCAGCTCCTTTCGGAATAAATATATGTTTCCTCAATACATTGTTTACCTGAAAATAAAGCTGAATAGCACCAGGAGAGTCATTCGCCTGGCATAGAATGTTATTTAGTCAATTCTATGGGATTGTGTTATTTCATGTAAATAATCTGAGAATGAATTTGAATTATGTCCTCACTGGGGACATTATGATAAATGACTATAAAGTATAGTTTTCTACGCTTTCTAAATCAATTTTATTCAAGCAAAATGGCTAGAAAATATGTTAAAATGAAAATTTTAATAAATGTTAAAATGAAAATTTTAATAAATGTTAAAATGAAAATTTTAATAAATGTTAAAATGAAAATTTTAATAAATGGTTTATACACAGAGAAAACATGTCTGGTAAAATTTCCGTACTATATGGTGATGACGTTGCTGGTAAAATAAAATTATAATTCTGATTCATAAAGCCACAATACACGGTATTTAAACAATTCGTTTGGTAATTTTTCCGTTCATATAGTAACGGTTTACCTGAAATTCTGATTCTCAAAACTATAGGTCTCATTAACCACATTATTGGTAACAAATACGAAACTGAACAGCAAATTTATCCGAGTACGTGGTTTTTATGCCATGATCTAAGAAATCATGATAAAATAGCCTAATTTTACCACAGTTACTAAATTTAAACAATCATTATAAGAGATTTTCAATCAGAGATTTTTATAAAAATCATTACCAAAGCGATTCTGTCAAAATTGCCGTGCTTTTCGGTGTTTCCATAGAGCCAGAAACACGGTAAATATGATAATTTCTTTGGTGCACTGTTAGAAATTTCTCGGAAAAAAATGGCTAAATAACAATTTATTTAATTGTTATTTAGCCATATTCAAACAAGCATTTAAATAACCATAAATAAGATGGTAATCAAGCTGTTAACTGTGAGAAAAATCGGATAATAACTGCTTTCATATATTACAGTCAAGCAACCGAAATTTTATTGCGCAAACTAAGTACACCTAATTCACTTAGTTCCCTGCAACTGCGTACATATTATAGTCTAGAGCAGTGATTCTCAACCTTTTTTTTGTAGCGGCACACTTTTAACGATTTCGAAATTTGACGGCAGAAAATGAAAAAAATTAGATTAAAAGTTGTTTGATTACCTATTTTACACTGTTTTAAATAGTTTGTGATAATAATTTTGAATGTGAAATAAAATAATATGTACTACAAAAGCACATTTATTAAGGGATTAATTATTTCTTTCGGCTAATTTTTTATCAGTTAGTAACAGTTATTTAGTTTTTTGCTAGTTATTAATTGTTAGCTTGTTTTCTATAGTTATTAACTGTTAGTTTTTTTTTTACATTAACTGTTAGTTTTTTGTGATTTCTTGTTAACTAGGTTTTTTGCTAATTATTAATTGTTAGCTTAATTTTTGTTAGTTATCCTTTTTTAATTTGTTTTTTATACATTTGTGTTTTAGTTATCCTTTGTTAATTTGTTTATTAATTGCATAACTTACTCTAATGATTAGCTCTTATACCATTTTTTAAAATTGTGTGTCATATACAATTTAAATACTTCCATCTTATTTTAAGATTGTCAGAGACAAGACAATCGCCGACAAAGATGTTCATGTGGTTAAAGCGTGAAAAAATTATAAAAAGTATATATATACACTTTTCTTTAATTTAAACTTTACTCATAATAAAAAAAAGCATTATAATTTTTATTGTAGCATTTCTAATATTTGGCGGCACATTTTAAGAATTTGGCGGTATACAAAAGTGCCGCGGCACAGTGGTTGAGAATCACTGGTCTAGAGGGATAATCTGTCAGTCTCATGACCGACAGAACTGGAGCTCGAGTCCCAGATTTGACACCAAAATATTTCCTCCATTTCCTTTAACACTTTCAGTGTTGAAGGGAATGGAGGAAAGTGTCATGCACTCCCATTCATTTCAAAGTGTCATGCACTCCCTGATTTAAGTTCTGCACTCTCCAATATCCATTACCTAACTAAAAGCCTAGCTCGTATGTCCAGTTATATTTGTTTTTTTACGGTTTTGAAACCATGCTAGTTGTAAATAGTTTAAAAACCATATAGTTTTGTATTCATGGTCACCGTCAAGTTAAAAAAATGTTCTTTACCGCAAATTTTACGGTTAATCGGACAGACAGACTGCTGCCGGTTATTTTACCAAAATTTTTGAACGAAAATTCTAACACTATAGCTTTAACTATATTTTATTTCTCAGTGTGAAAATTCAAGCAAAATACTATCAAGTTTTGTGCATATGTTTTTTTAAAAGTATTTTCATTGTTTTAATGTTAATAATTATTGAGTTACACAATTTTGTTACTAAATAGTAACGTCATGTAACATTGAAGTGAAATAGAAAATAGAGTTAGAATTTTCATCGAAAGCAAGGCCTCTATGATTTCGTAATTTGTACCCCTTTCTCTTCATGTCTCACGTGATTAATTACTAACAACTCCTTTCGGGATAAATATTCGTTTCCTCAGTATATTGTTTACCTGTAAATAAAGCTGAATAGCACCAGGAGAGTCATTCGCCTAGAATAGAATGTTATTTAGTCAATTCTATGGGATTGCGCTATTTCATGTAAATAATTTGGGAATGAGTTTGAATAATATCTTCACTGGGGACATTATGATTAATGACTATAAATTAGGGTCTTTTAATCTTTCCAAATCAATTTTCTTCAAGTGAAAGGCGTACAAAAGGTAATGGAATGGAAATTTTAATAAATAGTTCCCATGAATCGTTTATTTCATTTAATTTTTTGGAAATATTTTATCAAAAATTATGAATTTAAAGCTTGATTAAATTTTTACATTTTATTAGTAAAGTAAAATTTGATTTTGTGTTTAAAGAAGTGCTAGTAAAATTTATTTTAGTTTGTTTAATACGCCATGATAATGATTTTGGTAAAATTAACAATAAAATATGGTTCTATAGTGTGCTTATAAATGCAGTGAAATTGAGTAATTTTACCATGATATCTTAGCGTAAGGCATAAAAACCCATTATTCGGTTAAATTGGTCGGAATAGCCTAGTTGGCAGGGCACTGGGGCCCACTTTCAGTGAGATCGAAAGTTCGAATCCAGCTTACTGAAGACTCCCAGTGTAGTAATTGGTGACTGGTGTACATTAAATCAGTCTGGTCACAAAGTCCTCCTTAATCCCATAACAATTTATTCCTCTGCTGGTACTGAATTGGAGATTGATCGTTCTCTGGTTCAGGTCAAAATTTGTGGATGAATGAATGTATGAATGGGTCCGCCCTATAAACTGGTTTGACGTATGAGTGAGGCAGAAGTCGAATGTTTGGTCATAGATGGCGCCACTGGAAAACAAGAGCAATCGCACTCCTTACCTTAATGGCTTACGACAACAGCCTTAGGTAAATTTTGCTTTTTAGCTATGTACTTTTTATTAAATGCGTGATTAAAAAGAACTATAATTTTAAAAACTGAAATTTTCGTTAAATAGTTACCATGAGGATGGTAAAATTACCAAATAAATGGTTGAAATCTTACTTATTTTGGTTTCATTATGACATTACATTGTCATTACCACACAGTACAGCAATTTTATTAAAATGCTTTTCACCGCGTATTTAAATACGGTGTACGTGGCTATTAAGCTTTTGCTGTTTACAAAGTACCTAATGTTTTAGAAAAATTCATTTTATTCCAATTATTACTTTACTAACACTTTATAAAATCCTTTTCACTGCAAATTTTGGTAACTTTGCTATGTGTGAAAAATGCAATGAAATTTTCTAAATAGAATAAATAATTTTTTTTCAGTAATAAAATAAGGTTAAGAAAAACAAAAATTTTTTTAATTTCATAGCAAAATTAATTATCAAGAAATGTAAGCAAAACGATAAATTCCTGTTTTATAGTTATTACTTTTTGCTATTATTTATTTATTACTTTGTCATTTTCATTTCTTTAGAATTGCTGAAAATTATATTTATTTCTTAGGTATAACTTTAATTTTAAATTTTAATAATTTTTTAATCATTTATTTCAAAATAATTTTTAAAAAGAATCTTGATACGCAATTGAATGAATATTTTTTTACGGAAAACATTTTTAAATAAAGAAATTGATAATTTTTAACAGATATGAGCAGCTGCATCGAAAAAAACTTCAGCTGAATATTAAAATTTCTAAACAAGACGTGATAATTTAAAACAAGAAAACCTATGTTCGTTTTTTAAAACAAATTTCGTTAAAAATATACGCAGTCCACTAGAGCCAATAATGCATCTAAACTATGCAGAGCAGAAAATACAGAACAGAGCATTAAAATAGAAATTCCAATTTATGGATATTCACTTTTTTTCTCAAAATATCTTTTTTAAATTTCTAGCACGTACACAGATAGTTTTCTTTTACTAAACTTTAGTTTTATCTTAGTTTTACTTCCTTATCATATATGCGACTTCAAAACATTTGCATATTGGAAACTTTACTGTCTTACTCAAGAGCCAAGCTTTTTTTTTTATATTCTAGAAATTTTAGAAACTATGCCATATTTTAAAAGTGGCAAGTACTTCTACAATAGTGTTGACTGCTGCTTAATTTTGTGTAAAGTGAGAAAATTATTTACTTTTATTTTTTACTTCTCATAAAAGAAGAAACAGGTGTTGAATATTTTTTTTAGTCGCTACCATTTTTTACTGTAACCAGATATATTTTGATTTTTAAAATTATTTGTAAGAAAACTTATTTATACAGAAAATTATATCGATTATTTAAGAAAAATTGATGTATTTTTCGAAGCATTATAGAGTAACTCCAAACTGTTGAATGTGTTAGTATTATTTTCTCAAAAAAATCCAATAAAATAATTCTTGTATTGCATGCTGCTCGATCAAAATATTTCTTTATACATATAGACAAGAATATACATAATATATTTTTAAATGAATTCAAACCCTGTATATTACTATGAACTAAAATGTCTACCAAGAAATATACCTATCTTACTTCTGATAGCTCTAATAGATCCACAATATATCATACGTCTAATAGATAGGTAATATCTGATACGTTTAATAGATCGGTAATATCTGATATGTATAGTAGATTTGATTAATCAAATAAATCAGTTCTTTTACCGAACAACGATCGATCAAAATATTCTTTTATACATTTAAACATGAAGTCAAATGTTTTTGATAAAAAATATCGTTTTAAATGAATTCGAATCTAGTATATTCATATGAACTAAAATGTCTTCTTAGGAAATACACGTATCTCACTTCTGTTACCTCTAATAGATCGGTAATATTTGATATGTCTAATGGATTCCATCAATCTCATAATCGGTTTTTGTATAGAATGCAGTTCGATCAAAGTATTTCTTTATACTTTTAATCAAGAATGCAAATGTTTTTGATAAAAAAATATATTTTAATTAATTTGAATCAAGTACATTCATATGAACTAAAATATCTGCTTAAGAAATATACGCATCTTACTTCTGATACGTCTAATAGATTCGATTCATGCAATAAGTTGGTCCTTGTATTGAATTTACTCTATCAAAATATTTCTTTATATATTTGAACAAGTAGGCAAATGTGTTGGATAAAAAAACAGTTTTTTGAATGAATTCGAATCTAGTATATTCATATGAATTAAAATGTTTGCTTAAGAAATATACGTCGTAATATTCTGATACGTCGAATAGATCAGTAATATCTAATATATCTAATTGATCGATATTAAAGTCTAATAAATTAGATCGATCTAATAAATCGATTCTTGTATTGAATCCAGTTTGATCAAAATATTCCTTTATACGTTTAACAAGAAGGTAAGTGTTTTTGATGAAAAAAAATATGTTTGTAAATCCTTTGGAATCTAATATATTCATACGAACTAAAATGTCTGCTAAAGAACTATGCGTATCTTACTACTGATATGTCGAATAAAAATATGTACTTTTAAAATTGAAATATTCTTTTTTGTATCACTCATTTGCCAAATGTGGCATTATGTGGTAAAAATGAATTTTAATATTAAAATACTTTTTTGTGATGACATGTCTTATATACCCCTTAAGAAGATGTCTTTAAGCTTAAAGATTTTTTTTGTATCATATCGTATTATACATTTTCATCAATAGACATAACTCAGATTTTGTATAAAAATATGTCGTAATGAAAAAAAATATTTTAGTAAATGCTCAAGAAAATTATTAACTTTCATTTAATTCGTAATTTCTAATTATCGCAGAACAAAATGCGAAAATATCAAAACAATAAAGTAACTATCTCAATGTTAAGTCTTAATAATCAAATTGTATATTAGTTATTTGAATAGCCAAGCATAAAAGAAAAAATATTGCAAGCATAAATGTGAAGGAAATACTGCCTGTTTGATGTTGCTTCCAATTGACTTTGATTATAAAATGATTAAATGCACACTAAGAAAGAAATATGGTCAAAACCATGAGAAAATGATTAAACATTTACAGTATTTATAACTCTAAGGGAATTATAAAAAGCTAGTTAATTTTTACCGAATCTCTTTGGTAACAACTTTTGCAAAATTAACATTAAAATATGAGTTTATTACAATGCTATTACCATGATAAATGTCGTATTTAGTATTCTTTTATGATACCTTAGTATGGCATAACTTACTTTTATCAGCAAAACTTATTTTTCAGTTAAGTATTTTTTTATTAAATATGTAGTTATAAGAGCTGTTTTAATAGCCAGATTTTACGGTAAACCGTTACCATGTGAACATAAAAATTATGAAATGAGTGGTTTAAAAACCGAATATTTTCATTTCACTACATGGATTATTATTTGTTTTTCAACAAAAACGATGTTACCATAGAAGTACAGTTTTTTTGCCAACATTCTTTCCTCCATGTATAAATTTTTAAGCAAAAAAAAAAAAAAAAAAAACTCATCAGCTTGGTTAATAAATAAAAGAAACAAAATCTCCTTGAAAAGCATTGCAATTCCTTAGGCAAGAATGTAAAAAAGAAATGGAAGTTAAACTAGATTTAATTAATACATTATTTATTAAAACAGTTTTAAAATTAATGTTAAAAAAATTGAAAAAAAATAAAAGAACATTTTATTCCAGTTTCATTTACATTTATACATTTTATTCTATAGTGCACATTTTTCGATAAAAATGTTCGGGAATAGATGATAAATTACTCTGTAATATTTTTTCTAAAAAGAGGGTCCGGGGTTTTCATTTTTCTTTTGTAATGATTCTTTTGATACACATTGAAATTAAATTTATTATTATTCAATAGTAAATTAAACTTTAAATTATTATTAAATTAAGTATTTTTAATCTAGTTATCTTTTAATTAACTATTATTTAAATAATAAATGTAATTTTTTTGCATAAAATGAATACAGGGGTCATTGACCTTATGCAGCACAGCAGACAAGATATTATTACCATATTTTATTACCAATTTTACCAAAGTTATAACCAAATCAGTTCTGTAAAAACAACTAAGCTTTTTGATGTTCCCATATAGCCAGAAACCTACCCAAGTCAAACTTTTTGATGGTTTTCTATTGATGGACCAATTTAATCTTGATGGTACCCATAAATAATTCCATCATGAACGAACCATTCTATTTTTTGATGGCAAACAACATAAGTAACCATCACACCAATGTGGGAATTCGGACTGATTTATGATGGTCGAACTTAAAAACAGCAATTTTTTTTAATGATTTGTTCTTGCTGAACCATCAGAAATTTCGATCATAGTTTTCTGGAAATCAAATGTAACGATCATGAACAACCATCATCCTAATATAGGAATTCATATGATTTATGATGGGCTAACATTAACAAAAACGTTTTGATGGTATAATCCTGCTGAACGAACACGAATTATTATTAAACCATCATGAAAATGCTTTGTTTTACCATTATGGACCACCACGAATTTCCATCGTAGTATCTTTGAAATAAAATGTTTCAACGATCATGAACAACCACCATTCCGATGCAGAAATTCTAATTTATTATGGTTTAACATAAAAATACGAAATTGTTTTGATGGTATATTCTTGAAAAATTCCCATCAAACCATCCCGGAAATGTATAGATGGAACCATCAGGGATTAATGATCTATGAGAATCAAATTTCTCTTGATGGCTAACCATCATAATATTAAAGTATCATTTTCCATCATGGAATTATGGAAGTTTGTGTGCATATCACAAACTTCCATGAACGCATAATGGCAAATGTCGGATTATAGTAACCATCAAATGTTGTTGGACCATCATGGATCACATTGAAACCAACATAAACCATCAAAATGTTTTGATGAGACGATCAAGAACTTTGACTTGAGCAGAAAATTTTATTAAATACTGGTAGTTTTGACTGCACTTTTTTTCTCAGTGTATTATGAGATTTGATTTGGAAGAATTCCCCAGGTTTGATCAAAAATAACAATAATTTATTATAAATTTTGTTCTTCAAATTTTTAAAATGCAATTAAATTACAAATTAAGATATTTCATTCGTATTAGGTAAGTAATATATAAATCAATTTTTCTGAATAACTTTTATTGAGAAATTATTTTTACGAAGCTCAAAATGACTTTTTGTTTTAATTAGATTGTCATTAGAATGACTTAACGAAGATTTCAGCAGTGTGATTTTTCTTTTTTCTTTCATCAGTGAAAAAAAAAATTACATGCCTTAAATGTCACCTTACTGTATTTTTGGTAGTGGTAAAAAAAAGAATGCTAAAAAACACACAAAATTAATGATGTAGATTTTTAAGCCCGAGGCCTCGTTAGAAATTTGCTTTCAACGACTTTTTTAAAATTAAACTGCTCATTAGATAGTATTTGTCAGCTTCAACGTAGAAAAAAAATTGTTTTCACTTCAGTTTTTTTATGGAAGTAGTTTTTCCTATTTTAACTCCTTTTAAACAACTATTAATAATTTACATAGGCAATTTTTTTCCAACTAAATTGGTGAAACTTGTAGGTAAAATAGTAAGAACGCATAACTTAAATTTATGGGAAAACATTAAAAAATAATATTGAAAAATTATTTCTGCGTGTATAGAATTTTTTTCCACGTTTTGTGTGTAAAAACTGTATAAAAATATAGTTATGTATATAAATATATTACAGTATAAAAATATAGTATAACTTGAATAAATGATAAATACTAAAAAAAAGTTTTTTCAAAACTATAGTTTTTCTTCAGTATTAAGTGTAAAAAATTGATCAAAATTTGAACAACAGAAAATAAAGAATTATTTTTTATGTTGTCTATAGAAACTTCTAATTTATTTATTCTAGAATTTACTTCCCATAGTTTTTAATTTCAGCTGGATTTACTAAATATATCCTCATTTTTTCGTCGCAATTGTGATGAAGAAGCAAAATACCAAGCATGTGAGCTAACATAATCATGAAAGCGTAAATGCATACGAAGATTCATAT
The DNA here is from genome assembly GCF_982258835.1 of Parasteatoda tepidariorum. Lineage (NCBI taxonomy): Eukaryota > Metazoa > Arthropoda > Arachnida > Araneae > Theridiidae > Parasteatoda > Parasteatoda tepidariorum. Next base: position 66,678,564 of record NC_141764.1, read on the forward strand.
CTTGAGTGGACAATGAGCTAAAAAATTGTGAGCTAAATGTAGGGAAGAATTAAAAGTTTCAAAGTGGATAGTTTACATAAAAAAACAAAGTGATTTTTATTAAGTTTTAATTGTACTTACGCAGGTTCTATAATAATAATAATTTATATTGTTATTCATTGAAAAATGAGTATTAGTCGTGCTGTTACGCTCTTTAATTATTATTTGCTTATTATTTATTTTCTGTAAGATTTTCCATCGCATATTATTTATTTTAATTTAACTTCTTAATAGATCAATTGACAGCTTTATATTAATAGCTCAAAGCTCTTACATTTATAATTGTGTTTTTAACAAAGTTTTAAATGTTTAAAGGGAATTATTTTGTAAAAGCATAATTACAGTTTCTCTATTCCGTGCCATTTATTTTAATTTAAAATCATTGATTTCAGTAACTTATTATTCATTAAATATTTTAATTATTTAATGAAGAATCAGTTTTAAAGATTTTAATAATTGATTTGAAATTTTTTGGGAGTTCAGCAGTTTCAGAAAAAAGAGGGAAGAACCCACTAATTTATAGAATTTGTGCTTTGAATTGCTTGAAGTTCGAAATAATTGGCGTACGTGTTCTGAGAATAATTAAACTTTCCACTCCAATTTATCAAAAACAAAATTTAATTTTGGTGTGAAATTCTACTCAAAGCTTAAATAAATCTTGTTAGGATTATTTTTAATTAGGAAGGATTGTCTTTAATTTAAGATAAACAAAAGGGTTTATATCAAGAGGAATTGTATTTGTTTATGTTTGAGGAGTTAGAATTTGATTTTGATTTCATAGATATAAGAGATACAGAGATTGTGGAGCGTGAATTACTGAATGTTTACAAGGATTTGGATTATTGAAGAATGAAGCATTAGATTATGTTAATTTTCATCCATTTATGTATGCAAATATAAGGTTTAATTTATTATTGAAAAGTTCTATTACGTAATAGATTATTTCTAACACCTATCAGCATCAAACTTAAATAAAATACAAAGAAATATTATTTATTTACAAAAATAACAATTATCAAAAGTGTGTACAGTACTCAAAAAATTGACACCCGGAATAACATTCGATCTAATCATCGCATTGTAAATATACGAATTTCTGAAAATTTGATTTCTCTGGAACTATTTGATTGATTAATACAAAGTTTGCATTTTGCCTTTTGAAGTTTCCTTCCTCAAAATGTCGTCAAAATTAGTCTACCTCACGATTCTAAATTTTTTGGGCTTTCATTAAATATAATAATAAATACAACCAATAATAATTGAATTTTTTTTTGCATGGTTTTTCATTTCATAATTTAAAGTATCGCTTTCACTAATTAATTAGTATGTTTAAGGTCATTCCCGTGAACTTTTTTCAGAGTGGGTTTTAGTACGTGAAAATTTTATCATTAGATCAAAAATTGTTCAGGTTTTGTTTTTTCTTTTGCGCACTGTACACCATGTACGAGGCAGATTTCGAAGCAATATGCCGCATACACTCATTAGAGTATGCATTTCAATTTCTAAAAAAAAATAATTTATTAATGGCAGTCACTTGTGTGGTTTACCATTAAATAAGTTATAAATTATTATTTTTCATTTATAACTAAGAGTTATTAATAATAATATTTCATAACTGTCGTTGAACAGCCGACCCAATTTTGAATTTACGAATACCAATGTTCAAATCCATAACCTTGAAATTTTGAACCCAATTCAGAAAGCAAGGGCACAGGATCAAGTATTAGGAGAAATTAGCCATCATGGAGAACTTTTTGATGGAAGTAACCAGCATTTGCGTAACATGGAGAGGAAACCACAAAAACCTCACAGAGCTAAGGGGATTCGAATCCATGATCCGTCTACCACTGAGGATATTTACGTCAGCACTGTGGTTGGTGCGAGCCGGAAGTGGAATTTGTATTGACCAGCCAGGGTGGGATTGGAACCCGGTTCACCTCTTTGGAAGGCGAACACTCTATCCCCTGTCCCACAACAGCTTTAATACTTTATTAATAAGAAACAGCATTTATTATGAGTGTTATCACAACTACAGTTTTTATATTCTAGAAATTGTATATTATTCTTAAATGACCAATGTTTTTCTATTTATTTTAGTATTCTGATCCATATATCACTACCTTTGGTGCTCTAAGAGCTTCACGTTCTTTTTTTGCTCTCTTCTTACATTTTTAATTAATCCTATTCAGCCGTGATGGCTCGGGCAATGGAGGATTCGCCTTCCAATGAGTTGAAACGGGTTTGAATCCCAGCGGTGGCTGGTCGATGCAAATTTTGCATCCGGTTTGCACCGACCACAGGGCTGACTTAAAATTATCTTCAGTGGTAGACAGATCGCGGGTTCGAGTGCCCTTGCCGCCATTCTAACTGTGGGAGGCTTTCTTGCCTTTCCTCGCCATGTAACTCACATGTTCCATTACGAAGATCATCTACAAGAAGGCATATTTGTCCCAATACTTGATCCAGGTGTTCCCTTGTCTTTTGGATTGGGTTCAAAATTACAAGATTACGTAGTTGAACATTAGTAGTCGTAAACCTCAAAAATTGGATCGATTGTTCAACGACGGTTTAAAATTAATATGAATCTTAAATATAAATATAAATAAAATAAAAACTATTCTTATTGGATTATTTTTGCAGCAAAATTAATTTCAGAATTTTAATTTCTTTGAACTAATTAATGAGGGATCACCTCTTGTATACATTTTTAGAATCTTTGTCAAATGTTCAGACTGAAAAAATCATTCAAGAGAGGTAAAACTCAGTCTGAATTAGTAAAATCACAGTAAATGGAGGCGGTTAAGCGAAGCATTAAATCCTGTCTGATTTCCGGTTAAAAGTGCTTCTAAAAGTGCTAAAGACTTAAAAGTGCTTCTAAAAAGTGTCTTGACATGATCTATTTCCTTCGTCAATTTAACTGGTTTTAGGATGATGATTAGTCAAATTTTGACTCCATTTTTCTTTTGACCTAAATAATATATTTAGACTTAAGTTTCTCTGTTATGCTTGATAACGATTCTAGTAAATACACATTTATGAACTTTAGGTAAAAAAAAAAGCACATTGTGCTATTTGTTTTCAAAATCCAATGATTGTTCATTCAAACTGCCAAGATAATTATCGACTCACAAAATTTTGTCATAATTTTTTTTTTTGTTATAATGTTTTCATTTATTACAAATTTATTTTCTGTACAAATTTAATACCTTAAGGTTTAAGATAAATCTACTTAAAAAAGCCAGACAAATATGAAATCAATACTGCTGTTGATGTTAGTGATTTCAGACTTATTTCAATAATATTTGTTTAACTTTGTCGAAAAAGAATATTTAAATAAGAAATCAGGCAAACATGATCGATAAGGCTTTACAAAAGTATATGCCATTTTTCGTCCAATAGCTCTAAAACACTTGATTAATAAAAATATAATTTTTAAATTAAAATTGCAGTTGCTATTGTAATACGAAAAATGAAGTTCTAGGCAATTCTTCATTCTTAAAAGTTTAATTCTTCTGTTTTGAAATTTGTAAAAATGCGATCATACTTCTGATGCAAATGCAAATTTAAAACTTTAATTTTAAAATTAACTTTAAAAGTTAATGCACTTAAGGTAACGTGTAAAAGTTTCATAAAATGTGTTTATTGATTAAAATTGAATATACGTTTCAACTGGAATATTTTACTCTCTGATGAACATGAATATTAATTTATATTCTTTTAAAATTTTATATGAAATCTTTTCTTGATAAAGTAATTACTTATACATACAAACTAATAAAATTAGGACATAATATAAACAAGAATTATAATCATTGTAAATTAGAAATATAATCATTGTAAATTTGAAATATAATCATTGTAAAAAGAATTAAAGAATTATAATCATTGTAAATTAATATGAATTAATAAAAATGCATGCGCTAGTAAACAATAATACAAAATAACACCAAAATTTTGTTTTATAAACTTTAATTTCAATTTTGTAAATCACATATTTTTTCAATGGTTTAATGAAAAAATGTAATTAAATAATACCTTTATTTCACAAAAACATTCTTTAATAAAAAATAAGAAAATTATCTACTTCAATTTATAAGATTTATTGCTTGTAATTCGGATTTACTTGCAGGCATGTTCCAAATGCATTCATATAAATAATTAGTTTCACTTCATACTAGCATAATAATTTAGTAAATTAGCATGATACCGTAGTAAAAATGAAATAAATTTTATCTATTTTAGTTTCTTTTAAAAAAAGAAGGAATTAATTTAAGCATTTGAGATTGTTGAAAAATGCTTATACTAAATAAGCTTGTATCCAGACGTTGATTAATGGCTTTTTTAATTAAATAAGCATATATTAACCGTCTATCTTAACTGGAACTGCAAACTCTTGTTAAAGCTTTCACTTGAATTGTTATTGAATTGTTTTGTAAAACGTTTTTTAAGTACCTTTAATTAAGATGATCATCCCTAGAGAGTTAATTATGCCTTTCAGCTTAAAAAAAGAAAGTATGTATAGCCACAGTGTTATTATTTCGATAGCAAAAATAATTTAGATAATTTAAAAGAAAAACATGTTATTTTGTGAAGTGGGCCCTTTTTCTAGAAGCAAACAAATAGATATAATTCATTAATTAAAAATATAATGAGAGATTATTATGTTTCTCGGAAATATAAAGAAATATTTTCAGTCTGTAACTGCTAATAAATACAGGCTGAAAACTTTCACATATTTTATAAATGAATTGAATATACATTCGTATTGTTAAAAATATTGTCTGTGTAATGAAGCAGATTCAATCAATTTACAGCACTTTAAAAGAGTTTAGATGTTTATTTAAAGTTTAGATGTAAGACAAGGTTTGGATAAAGTTTAGATGTAAGAGAAAGTTTTAGATGTCAGATTTAAAAGTTGATATGTGAAAGATGCTTATTTAATGCATGCGATGTACAGTGTGCAAAACAAAAAACGACCCATCCTGATTAACTTTTAATCTAATGATCGGATTTTCATGTTCTAGGACTTAATGTTCAAGGAGATGATTTCAAGTATGCTAATTAGGAAGAGTAGACAATATTTCAAGGTACGAAATCTTGCACAAAAACGAACTTTCTCTGAATAAAGATGCCTTTATTTCAATAAATTCGTATTTCTGACCCCCAAAATATCCGGGAAATATGGTTCCAATAGTTTGGTCAAGAGAACGCTCCTAAGTTTGGACTCCTTAAAATTAGTTTCGCGTTTCGCGTATTTTTCCATATTTCCGGAACTTTTTAAGCGAATTGAAAACCTATTACATACAATTATAAAATTCGTTTATCCAAAGATATGTATTTGAAAAAAGTAGTTCTTAGTAAATAATAATAAATTTTTTAATATCTTATTCAAATTAGTTTTGAATAGTAAGGTATATAATTTTGGACTTTATTTTAAAGATTGTAATTTTAATTGGCAAAATACAAAATTTGAGTGAAATCGGTCGAATAGTTCATGGGAATTTGTTTTTAAAAAAAACTCATATTTTTAAAATTTGATTTCTAAAATGATGTAAGAAATTGTATACCTTGCAAATCAAATTATTTTCGACCATTATTATATAAAATAATAAATATTTACTAAAAGTTATTTTTTACATGGAATTTTCTTTGGATAAATGAATTCTATATGGATAAATTTGTCAATTCGCTTTAAAAGTGTTCGAGATATAGCGAAATAAGCAAAAAGTGAAATTAACATTAAGATGTCCAAACTTTAGAGCCCTCTTCGAACCAAACTATTGGGACCATATTTTCCAGATTTCTGATACTTCCTATATTTTGGGAGTCAAAAATCCGAATCCGTCAAAAACAGGGGGGCTTATTCAGAGAAAGTACGTTTTAGTGTTGAAGTACGTTTAGTGGACGAAAGTCCGTTACTTAAAATATCGTATGCACATACAAATTATCATATTTGAGATCATCACTTCGAGCCCTTAAGATTGAGTTCCAGTACGTAAAAATCCGATCGTAAGTGAAAAAAGATTATTCAGGGTGGTCCGTTTTTTGGCACACTGTTCTAATTTTTTTTCTCACACTTTTATTACTCATAATTTGCAATTTTTTTTATTTAAAAAAACTATTTCAAACTTTTTTGTTAAGCATAAAAAAATTTATAAAAATTTTAGACGAATAAAATAAGAAACTTGAAAAATTCGAATTTTGTATTTAAATAACTTTGATCATCACATCTGTGGAAGACATTATTTTTTGAGAAGTAAGTAACCAATCATATTGGATACCTTATAAAGCAATTCCAATTGGGCATTAAAATATTAAAACTCTGTTAATAACAGATAAATTATTTAATAAATTTAGTGTCAACATCGAAAAATAACTAAATAATAGAAGATTTTTCCCCATTTACTATTATTACCATGCAGCTTAAAGTTATATAGGATTGAATGGTGATTTAAACTATCTTGCACGAATCTTGTTAATGTAATTATAACTATAAGCGTGGAGATTATTTTTTGATCTCACTATTCCGGGATTCCAATTCACGTGGAAATTAGGAACAGGTAAAATGTACTTGTTGCTACTTTATTACGGTATTTTTAAATATCAGCACAACTGTTATTCAAGAAATTTAAAAACAGAACGTTAGAAAATAACGAAAAGCTGCAAGAAAACGCCTACTGACTGAAAGTAAGAAATACAATAACGGCAAATAATAAATGACGAAAAATCATTCTTATTCAAAATTCATCGACAAATGTTCAAAGGGTAATAGAATAAAATCATACAGATCAAACAGAATCATTAAACAATAGATACATCATTCACTTTGTTAATGGAGTGAATTGTACAGACATAGAATGATTCCTGGCATTTCACTAACTGTGATATTATTTCGGGTGACAATTTATCCTAGTGATTTGGTGCCATTGGTACCTCGTAAATGATGTCAGATGTTCCCAGAGAAAAAAAAATCTAGACAGTACATCAGGGGAGGAGAAAAGAATCTGTCCAAGGTGGCCAGCCCATCTGGTCAGAAGAACAATAGAGAGATTTGATGTATTGCATACAGATATCCCATTATATAGTTTATCTTACCTTAAATTATTTTAATTTCATGTAAGGCTCTGACATAGCACACGTGTAAAAATTTCCCAATAAATTGCAGTGCTGCTATGGTGTAGAATATAATGCCAGACTTACGGTATACGTACGTACGACAAACGCCATGAATGTCTTGTTAGTTTCACTCAGCAGCTGATTTCTTGCGGCTCGCCTTTATTTTTAGATCCTAAGGAAGTTGATCCGCTTTTAGAATTCTATAACCACTTGTAGTTTTGTCCATTGTGTCGCGCACATTTCTAAGTTGTAAATAAATTATAATGTCAACTTTAAGTGCTTGCTAAACTGTCAATCCTTCCCTCCCTGACCCGTTCTGGCTCAGAAGATAGAGCTGTCCCAATCCAAGTGATGGTCCCGAGCAAGAATCCCAGCGATGACTGGTCAATGCGAATTCCGCAAATGGTTCGCAACAACCACATTGCTGATGAAAATATCCCCAGTGATAGACGGATCATGAGCTTGAGTCCCCTTGAAGTCAGGCTAAGCGTGGAAGGTTTTCGCTGTTTTCCCCTCCATGCTACTCAAATGCGGGTTAGTTCTATCAAATTCAACGAAGGTCATAAAATAAAATGTCAAAAGAAAACCTTACCTCTCTTTCCATTTTGAAGTATTACCTAAAGCCACACGGGCTATCACTTATGCAAATGCCGTTTAGAATGTAGGAAGGTAGGTGATTTTGTGATCAAAGGGGTATGCTATGTGATCACGTGGTTTAGTGTTATCCGAAATTTATTCATTTCTTTTTTTTTTCATGAGACACCTACGCTTGTTACCCTTAGCGTAAGGAGCTTTTCCCTATTTGCCACGCAGCATGTTCGCTACCATACAGAAAGCCACAAACTCCATGGGTTTCCTCCATTCCAACATTATAAACGGCATGAGCTTGAGCTATAGTTCATGCCACTCTGGAAGATCACTCGAAATAGAAAGGGAGGTAAGGATTGAAAATCTAATGTTCATTTAGAATGTAGAAAGCCTTATCTTTATTTTTGTGGTATTTTAATGGAAGATCACATTATTCCGAGTGTGTTAATAGAAAACTTCTGATACTTGAGTTCAGTCTTATTTTATCCGAAATTGAATGTTTAAAATCCTCTATGTAACCCCATCCTAAACTACTCCCATTTAAATTTACTTTTAGCAAGTAGTGAAAAGAAAAACAAAATTGTTATTTTTGAAAATGATGTTATATCCAAAATTAACTAACAAACATTATTTTATTTACTAATTACAAATTAAATCACATGATAATAATTAACATTTTACTGATATTAGAAAATCATCATTAAAAATAACGAAACACGTAAAAATGCTTTAATATAACCCTTTTAAAATGAATGAAATTTGTAATTGTCTAGCATGAAAAAAACCGTGTTCACAAGTTAATCAATTCTAAATTGAAGTTTTTATTTTAATTCATTTTATTTTACCCTAATTAATCTTGCAAAAAATCTTTACTTTTAAAAAAGAGTATTCGCAGTTTTTCAGAAAATACTTCTAATTTATTGTTGCTGATGTTTCAGAAAATAATTACTCTACCTAAATAAATTGGCTAACAAGTTTTAATTAATTTTTTTCTTTAAATGTATTCTTTTGTCAACATTATAAAAGAAATGACAATTGAAATGCGTTAAAAAGTTAAGAGTAATCAATATAAAAATATAAAAAAATGACGAAAAACAAAAAAAAAAGTTTATTAATACAATGTTTCGGAATTAATTAAATCAGTTATTGATCGTCTCCTTTTTAATAATGTTTTATATATTATTAAGGTCTGATATCGGGCCTTGCGTTAGTTAATATTGAAAAAGGACTTCGAGTTTTTAAAGCTCTTTAGAAGACGAATTTCCTCATTTTAAAGCTTTTCAGAAGACTATTTTAGATATACATACATAGTAAACTACAGGGCCACATTGTGTACCTGATATGAAGTCTATAATTATTTCCTCTGGTAGGGTACAGTATTACCCGGTAATATAATACGTGGTCCAATTTGAATATTATAGGTTAATATGAGAGGGAGATATAGGACAGTATTTTTTACAGAATATTGACTTCGAATTTCTTCATTTAAACGCTATTCAACACACTATTATATTTATACATATATAGGAAATTAAAGAGTAACATTGTGTACCCCCCATGAGGTCTATAATTATTTCCTCTGGTAGGGTACACTATTACCCGGTAATATAATACATGGTTCAATTAAAATATAGGTCAATATTAAGGAGGTCTGATATCGCGCCTTGCGTTAGTTAGCATTGAAAAATGTCTTCGAATTTTTAAAGCTATTTAGAAGGCGAATTTCCTCATTTCAAGCTTTCCAGAACACTTATTTTAGATATACATAGTGAAATACAGGGCCACATTGCGTACCCCCTAGTGGGTCTATAATGATTTCCTTTGGTAGGGTACACTATTCCTAGGTAATATAATACGTGGCCTGATTAAAATATTATAGGTTAATATTAAGAGCCGATATCGGGCCGTTTGTTAACATGGAAAAGTGTCTTCGAATTTACTTGTTTTAATGCACTATTTTAAACATACATAGTGTACCCCCTATGGAGTCCACAATTATTTCCAGTGGTAGGGTACACTATTACCCTGTAATATCCTACTCTAAATTTCTGGTAAAAAGACCATTTATGTATTAAAGGTTTAACGAAAATTCTTGTTTTTAAATTTACAGTTCATGCCATCACACATTTAGCAAAAAATACAAAATTGAAAATTACTTTTAAAGAATAAATAGTATTTATGCCAGCATCATGATAAAATTACCGCATCTATCAAATTTTATCACAAATTATAAAACCATATTTTATTATTAATTTTACCAAAATCATTACCAAAACGCTTTGGTAAAACTTAGAGGTTTTAGAGCCAGAAGCACAAAAAGTTTGACAACATTTTGGTAGTTTTGAACATTTTTAACAAAAGTAGAGCTTTTAGTTTCTGTTAAGTACAGTCATTTTCTTTCAGTAAAAAATATTAAAACTGAATACGAAATTTTCAATAAAAACTAAAAATAAGTTATTTTTGTTTCACTTAAATGCATGCAGCATTGATTTAATAATTATTATTACTTTTTTTCACATTATTTTTAAAAATGAATAGTTAGAAAAATGGGATATAGCATGAAATTCAGTAGATTTTTTTTGAAAAAATGAGAAAATAAACTTGCTTATAAGCACTTTAAAAATGTAAGATATAAAAAAATAATTGTACAATAATATAAAATTGACAACATGATTTGTTGCTGAAAAGTTATTTAGTTCGTGAGATACATTCTTAGCTTTCCTTAGAGTCAAAATAGGAAAAAAAAATATATAAAAAAGTTATTTTTAACTGTAATCATTATTTGATTCTGTCTCAATACTTCAGTAAAAACAATATTCCTTTTTTTTTAAAAAGTATTTGTAAGTTCTGCTCTTGAAAAAATTCTGATTCAGCAATTTTTCATCCAGATACTTTTTTTTCTCTTCTGCTTTTTTTTTTAGAAAAAAAAAATTCAACTTGATCATATGAAATCAAAATTTTATGGTGACTTAGATATTAGAAACGAGATTTATGTTGCATTTTCTTTCACAAAAGAAAAAAGGAAAACTAATTTTTCAAGTATTAATACTATTGGAAAAAAGGAAAGCTCTTTTTTATAACTGTTTGTAAAAAGACTTTATTAGTTTTGTATTTTTTGAGTGAAACTTTTAATAATTCGAATTCAAATATGCAAAAGGATTATAAGTATGCTTTTTTTATGAAATTTAAATTCATAAAAGTTGCAAAGATAAAAAAAATAAAAACATATTTTTTTACTGTGCTTCAGTCATTATTTTTTATGGAAGGCGACAAGTTTAATGCTATATTAAGATTTCAGATTTTTTACCTCAGTCTTTTTTTCGTTATCAATACGGAAATAACACATTTTTTATGCTTAACGTAATAAAAGAATAATTATTTATGCACTTTTATAAGTTCCTAGGAAAAAATGATTAAATAACAATTTATTTAATTGATATCATACCTCACTCAAACAAAACAGTTAAATAACCATAAGTAAGATGATATTCAAACCAACAATTGTTAGAAAAAACTGTTTATTATCTGTTTTCGGCCAATATGGTTAAAAAGCCAGAATTTATTGCACCATCTAGCCCCACCTAATGAATCCATTTAGTTCCTTATACCTGGGAACATGGTGTAGCCGAGTAGGCTAATCTGTCAATATTATGACCAACAAAAAGAGGGAGTTGGATTCTCAGCTTTGATATCACAATATTTACACCATTCTGTTCAACACATGAAAAGTTTCTAGTACCCAGTACTCCCCAATTTTTGACCCTGGAGTATTTGAATGCGACACTCTCACTCAAGCATAGATAGAAGCACCAAAAAGTTGCTTAATTGCGCAATCATATAAGCTGCACAATCATATAAGTCTAGTATTTCCCATCTCTTACGATAAATAAAACAATGAGATAAACTAATTAAACTGCACTCCACGGTTCATTTGATTAAGCACAATCTATCTCCAATTGAAAGCATAGCTCCAATGTAAAGTAACATTTCTTTTTTACGGTTTTGAAATCATGCTAGTTGTAAATGGTTAAAAATCCGTGCAGCTCTGTATTTATGTTTTTTTCCCCATCCATTCTTAAGGTCTTAACGGTTTCAAAACCGTAAAAGTAAAGAAAAAGTTATCAGTTAATTGGATGGACAGATTGCTGTCGATTATTTTACCGTAATTTTAGAAAAAAATTCTGAAAGTGTGTAGTTTATTTGTTATACAGTAGGAAGGAAATGCTTTTATCGTTTATAAAGTGTGATGAGGTCATCAGACTTCGTAGTCACATTAAACAATACTTTTTAGGCAATAATATGGGATTTTTGTAATTGTTACGAAATTTGAATAGTTGTTCAAGACGTTTAAATTAAATTGATTCCATAATTAGGCAGCGCTTTTTATGTCAAATTTTAAAATAATTTTTGAATGTTAATATGCAAAACCAATAATCCTATTGAAAATTAAAAGCATTATTCATTTAATTTTTTTAACACCAAAGTTTATTAAAATTTGTAAGAATTGAGGTTGGCTGGGACAGCTTGGTTAATAGCAACTTGGGCTCGTATTCATAAGATGGTGAGTTCGATTCACGCCAGGCAAAAAATCCCCGTGTATTAAATGGTGATTGGTGCACGTTAAATTTGGTCGGGTTATTAAGTTCTCCAAGTTTTAATAACAAATCAATACCTCTGAGGGTACTGAATTGGAGATTGATCGTTCTCCGGTTATGTCAAAATTAAGATCTGTGGATGAATGAATGGAGTATGGTTGGTCCTCTCTTTAAAACGAGCTGTGCCCAGTGTGTGGTTGAAATCGTGTTCGCGGCTATAGATGGCGCTATTGAAAAACAAGAAACGTACCCTCAAAAAATTCACTTGACCTCAAAAAGGCTTGCTGATATTGGCAAGTAGTATTACAGCAACAACAAAAACAACAAAGAAAAGTTAGAATTCTGGTAAAAATAAACTTATGTACTGTTACCTCTAAAATTTAGGTTTTACGCTATCCAGTGATCAATATATGAATTAACTTTGGTAACAGTGTTACCCAAGCTCAAAAAAATCAACAAAGGAATTACTTGGAACATTTACAACCAATTTTACGAAAACTAAAATTTTTCAAACAAAAACAAACTCAAATCCTTTCCAAATGATATTAAGTAGATATCACATATGTGCAAATTACTACGTAGTTACTCCAGGTTTAAAATTTAGCAATACTGAATTATATTTTCAATAAAATGCAATTAAAAATATAATGCTCCATATTATAATATTCCAAATTCGGTTAAAAACGATTAAAAATAAAAGTCAAATTTATCTTATCATTATTAAAATCTTATTAAAATGATTATTAACATCTTATTATAATCATTATAAGGCATTATTAAAATCAAGTAGAAGCAATTAAAAGCCAATGTAAATTATTCTTTCAAAGCTATACTAAAATTGAACTTAGAGTTTTTTACTTCAATCCAAGTTGCTGACCAAATCCCTCGAATGACCACCGGTATTGCAGCCAAATCTCGTGGAACAAATCAATAATCCAGTTTCTGATAGACAGTAGCTTCTTCAGGCATCCTTCTAGTAAGGCAATTAACACAAGTGGAACAACAGACTTTCACTTGGGGCACTTTGGATAGGCAAACAGATTCGATCTTAGCGGCTTCGGCCAAACTTCGCTCAAAACTTCCGTTCATCCACTCAGTGGCTCCGGCCTTGGCTCATTCACTCAGCGGCTCTGGCTTTAGTTCATCATCTTCTGAGCCATTCTTCACCACCTTTTATCCTCAGATCAACAAGGCGAAGGAATCTCGGACTGACCCGTTTTCTCCCACGAGCAGTAGGGCAACACCAGTGAACGTCACAAAAAACAGTCCAACGATGAAAACAGTAATGAATAAAATAATACTCTATAAAAGTGATAAAACAATGCTAATTAAATATAAATAAACTTAAATACACATAATACAACCCAAAAACATCAGTTTAAAAGGATAATTAAAATTTAAGAAAAATGTTACTATTTTTCAAATTTAAAACTTATAATAGTGGTGCCACCTGGAGGCAAATCACGTTTTACACCATCAAAACTTATAAAGAATTCGCTAATAAGCAGAGTCAACCAGTGCAGCCATCTACTGAGGAAATAAGCGAACTATTTCCGCTGAAAAAGTAAACCCATCTTTAAGAGTATTTATTAAAAAAATACAATAAATTTCTATTTATTACACTTCTCACAAGATTAGTGTTTTTGTTTATTTTAAATTTGAAAATTTTCTGCGTGCTTGACCTATTTATCCACTTTAATTTCTACACAGTAAAAATGTTCATGTAATAAATAATTTGTAAATAAATATTTTCAATACAAAATAAATAAAGTATAAATAAATATTATCATTTTTGCATTCAAACAATGAAAAAAAGTTTTCATTATTAAATTATGTTTTATTATAAAATTTTATCTGTCGTATTAGAAACGTAATCTAAAGTTAAAGTAATCATTGTTTTTAGTTTCGATGTTTTGTTACTACATTTTAAGTAAAAAAAAAAACAAAACGAAAAGAACGAAAAAAAAACTGTCTTATTAACTGTTTGCTTATTTAGCTTTAATTTATTCAAAAAATAAAACTCATTACTCTCACAAAAATATTAAATGTAGTAATGAAATGCATCATTTGAATATATATATTAGTAAACCTCTAATTAATACATTTTGATTTCATGTAAAACTGACAGGAATGATTAAATCGAAATTAAGTAGTACAACCATTTAAGAAAAATGTATTTAAAATTTTACATTATTCAAAGTAGTAGAACTATATAATTATTCAAATAGAAAAAGCGCAATACACCATCATTTTTACAATCATCATTATTTTTACAATCGCAATACAAATCATTTTTAACCCAAAACGCCCAAACATTTGGTAAATACCCAAAAAATAATTTTGACAATAAGATAGATCCGTCATCAGAAGCTTGAAGTATCATCAATTGTCACACATTTTTTGAAAAATTAAGACATAATTTTAACTCAAATAACTCAGAAATTTTGTACACTATTGCAACATCAATTCTTCCCAATGCACTTGTTTCGTTTTCAGGCATGTCGATTTCCTAGTAAGTGACGTCATTTCCATCCCAACCCTACCTGTTGCAAGGAAATATGTCTTGAACAGATGGCTTGCTTTTTGGGACCCCGCTATCCCTTTTCTGCTTTGTATTTTTTTTCCTCTTATTTTTCTTTCCATATATTGTTAGCAACTATGCTATTTCTTATTTCTTACCCGTTCTGTATTATCCCGAGTTAATTAGGTTAGGTAAATATTGCAAATATTTACTATTCCTAGTAACTCCGCAGTAGCAGAATTTGTCAGTACATTTTGTTTTATCATGTTTTTACTCGACCGGTAGCAAATAAAAAATAATAAATAAATACTAATAATACTAATAATAATCTGCTATGATTGAAAGTTTGCCAAGTCTTATTTAAGAGTTCTGCTGTTGGATTGTGGGGTTGCACGCGTGTTTTGTGTGATTGTATATACGATGATTGCTGAATTTACAAAGAAAGAAAAAAGTTTAAAAAAATGGCGAATCAGTTCCCTGGCGTTTGGAAAAGAATAACTTTGTGTTGTCACTTGTTTCAAAAACTAATATACAAAGACAAATATTTAACATTTTTCATTTGCTTGAGATAACTCGAGATAATAAATTGATGTTAAATTAAATGTTTTTTTGCACAGGAAAAAATAAAATTTCAACTTAAAACTTGTGTTTGTTTTAATTCTTTGTACTTATTAATAGAATAAAAAATATGCTGATTTTTGCTTTTTTTTTTCTTCAAAGAAATTGGTATGGGGAGCTGTTAACGTTTTCTTTGTCCTGAGAATGAGCGCCTTGTTCGAGATCTTGAAATCTGTTACAAACGCATTTCAATTATAAAGAAAAAGAAGTCCTTATTGAAAGTAATTTACGACATTATTCTGTTAGACTTAAGGAATTTCTTTTTCAAGAACAATATTAACATGTATTGTTCACGTTTTTTTTACTTTTGTCATATTTTAGAATCAGAAAAGAATTATATACATTTTTTTTCTAAAATAAGTTGAACAAAATTAAGTAAATATTAGAGTTTTACAAAAGACTTTTAAGCCCTGATAGATTTTAAGTTGAATGTGCAAAATGTACATTTTTGTCTGAAAATAATGATTAGTATTTTCTCTTAATTTGTATAAATGTATGATCGAAAAGGTATATTTAATTATTTTGAAAATTGCATAATAGTTTATTTTTCTGCTTTGATTTTTTCGCAAATAGAAATGTCGATTTCTTTAATTCCAAGAAATAGAAAGCTTATTTTGTCTACTATGCAAGAAAATATTGCTCCCATTTCAGCTCTTTACCCAATTGCCAGGATTACGTTAATTGCACATTTCTGCTATGTTAGGAAAGAAAAAATTATTGCTTTCTGTCAGGAAACATTGGCTTTCTTATTTAGCTGCTAGAAAGCAGATAAGAAAACAACTTTTATTATTTTCGATTTCTACACTTGTATTAAGCGTTATCATTTTTAGCCATCTTGTTTTAAAAACAAATTCGGACTGCTTTTAGAAAATTTTTCTTATCAAGAATTCGCAACGTTTACCATATCAGGTTCATTTTAAAAGTTTTTAAGGAAACAATAAAATGAAACTAAAAATCTGAATTTTTCACGATCATTATTTAAAAATATGCATAAGCGCAAAAAAAAAAAATTAATTTCTTTACAAAAATTATCTAATAAATATGAAATGCTGATAATATTTCAAAAATGAGTTATATTACCACGTGACATGACTGCATGATTGAGGGGTTAAAGGCACTTATCTGACAAATTAGAGGTTCTGAGTTCGATACTCCAAGCACTACAGAACTCTATTACTTCTTCAGAAGTATATAAATATGTGTAGATGCAAGTTAAGATTTTATTAATTATTTATGGAATATTCTAGAAGTTTTTAGAGCATTCCCCTACGACATTTTCATTTTCTTATTACACTATATGAGTTTCTAGTAAAAATGGCAGATACCATGTCCTCCGTATTTTAGAAGAACATTAATAAATTTGTTTTATTTATCAGAGTAAATTCCATTCTTCCTACTTGGCAATATGGCAATTTCGCCCGTTTATAAAACGAACAACTAGTGCGATTTGAGTATAAGTCTCATAGTACTTTTTAATAAATTCAAGAATTATATTAAAATCATTTATTCAGACTTGTTTTGGGCTATTTGATTTATTATACCAAAATAAAATGCGCCCTGCAAATACATTTTGAGATTATTCAAAATATTCTTCAATATAGGTTTAATTATTTACAATGCGATATGTAATACAATTATGAAATATTTTAGTATTCCTATAAAATACTGAACTTTAATTATTTATAATATCATATGTAATACATTTATGTGAGATTGTTTTAGTATTACGATTAAATTGGTTAAATTACTTGCAGTGTTGTACGTAACTCATTAATAAAAATTTATAGTATTCCAATAAAATAGGTTTAAGCATTTACAAAACAGAGTATGTGATATATTTATTATATTATATTAATATTCCGATGAAATAGGTCAAAATTTTTATAAGAAAGTATGTATTCATGAGATTGTTTTAATATTCTGATTACAAAGGCATTTTACATATTTATTATATTGCATTAATATTCCGATGAAATAGGTTAAAATTTTTATAAGAAAGTATGTATTCATGAGATTGTTTTAATATTCTGATTACAAAGGCCAAATCATTTACTATATGGTAAGTAATATTTCTATGAGCTATTTTAGTATTTCGATAAAGTAGAATATACACTTGAAATATATATATTCGCATGAGTTACACGAAGATTGATACAGATATAATTCGTAGTATAAAAGATCATACGTATTTACTGATAATATGTGTTACTTTCACGAATTTAATAAACTAAACAATAATTTCTCACACTGAGAAATAAAGTATGGTCAAAACGACTAGAATAAGGGAAAATTTGACGAGTTTTTGCCTCTATGGGAACACCCAAAAGCTGTCATTAATACCGCTTGCCAATTTCGGCAAGCCTTTTTAACATGAATCAAATTTTTAAGCAGAGGGTGTGTTTCCAGATTTTAGTGGCACTAGCCATGGCCAAAAACACGGTTTCAGAAACACACAGGTCACATCCAGTTTTACAGGGAGGACCCAATCATACTCCCCGAATTCATCCAGAGATCATAATTTTGACATGAACCACAGAATTCAGTAGCCCCATAGGTATTAATTTGTTATGGGAACTTAGCGGACTTTGTGACCCTGAAAGATTTAATATGCACCATTCAACTTCGGCCAACTGGGCATCTCTTTCTCACGAACACAGGCCAAAGTCGTACGAGTATCACCCAAGCTGTCCCGGTCTCCAAACCAAGAAAAAATTACCGAAAAGATTTGATAATTTTTTAGTTAAAATTAACTATGAAATATGAATTTTATATTACGTGATAAAATTTGATAAATGTGGTAAAACTAAGTAACTTTATTTACATAACTTAGAGCATGATTTAAGAACCACTTAAACTTTTAAATTTACATTTTAGTTTTGTAACTTTTACTACACGTGTGGTAATAAGAGCTATAATTTAGAAAGCCAGAATTTCCGGTAAATTGCTATCACATAAATGAAAAAAAAAAATAAAAATGAATGGCTTAAATATGACATGTTTTTGTTTTAATAACCAGAATTACAATATTTTTTTACCAGAAAAATCATTACCTAGAAAAATCAATTATTAATTTTTTTCAGAATTTTTTTTCTCTCCATGCAATGCTCGAGTTGAACAAATAGTGTTAGCTATGTTTTTTTTCTTCAAAATTTTGCTTTATTTTCATTTTTTAACCATTTATTTTATCGATGTAATATAATTTAGATTCCTTTTAAATGTAAAACTCCATGAGAAAATTTAAAAGAATTTAGTCACTGTAGGGAATTGAATCTTTTTTTTTGTAGCACAACATTTTTAACACACATTTACATTACAAGAACTAGTCATAAAAATATGAAATAAATCGACGAAGATATATTTGTACGCAGGTACGTTTCTTTCGGATTTTTCTCTGGCATTGTATTAAGACACATGGCAGAAATATTTATTGCAGCATAAGGTCATTTACAAGAAAGGAAACGGAAAGCAAAACATCATGATGTGCTTTTCCTTTATATTTTCTTTTTATAGATATATGTCCTACTATCTGGAGTATCAAGAAAGAAATATTGTATGCAAGAAATTTATTTATTTGCAAAATACAACGTGGCGTTATTACCTTATTGTTACTTTTGTAGAGATACAGAAGTACAGTTCAGTTTTCTGTTAAAAGAGAATTTTGGTATGTTTATGAACCGGTAACGCTTTTCTCTTTACTATTTCATATTTTTTCTTAAATAAATATTTATGGTCAACTATTTAAATTATCCAGTATAATATTACCTTGCACACATCCATTTCGGGCCCATCCTTGGTAACTAACAAATCAATGCGCAGCATAGCATATCACTTCAGCAATGCAGTAAGAAGTTCTTAAAATCCTCTATTTATACTCAATTTGAGGCTTTTGTTTTCATATTTTGTAATCTGGCAATCTTGTTGCGAAAATATTTTTAAATCATTCTAGAAAAATTTCCCGTTCATGTAAGTACATCTGATTTAGCTACTCGCTTTATAGTTTTTGTTTTGTTTTATACTGTTTTTACTTTTTCTTTTATTGTATTTTCTGTTTTTACGTGTTATTTTTACTTATTGTGTTCTATTTTGTTTGTTGTAATTTTTGTAAAATTTTTTTTGAATGCTCCTCACACTATTGTATTGATATATTTTGATTGGCTATATTGATGCAATATCAGAAAGCACACTTTTTTGCGGACATAATCGTGTGGGCTGATGAAGAGATTATATCCTTTATTTTCCGGTTTTTTATAAAAAATTCATCCTTCTTTTTTTTTTTTTAATCAGTTTGTTATTATTTTTTTCATTATTATTCCCCCCCCCCTTTTGCATACGACTATAATTTTCCTTTGTTTTATCCTCATTTTGAATTTTTATATATCCATTTTTTCCATGCTTTTTCTATATTTCGAACTTGTATATATATATATATATATATATATATATATATATATATATATATATATATATATATATATATATATATATATATATATATATATATATATATATACAAGTTCGAAATATAGAAAAAGCATGGAAAAAATTACAGAATAGAGAAATGAAAAGGGAAAAAAACTATTTAAAAATATTAGTGAAAATCTGAGAAAAAAAGATATAATCTCATCATCAGCTTACACGATTACATCCGCAAAAAAGAGTTTTTTCTTCATATAAGTCAACATATTATCTCCTTTATAGGTTTTCTTATGGTTCTTTTAGGCAAATAAATATCTTTACTCCATTACTTTTGCTTTCTATTCCTTCGTTTATTTATTTTATTCCAAAATTTATGTATTACCTAAAATAATTAAGCATCATTAGCGTCAATATTAAAATGGGAATTTTTTTTAGTTTCTCCTAAACAAATTATTACCACATTTCCATTAGCTTTGCCTTTAAGTACATAAATAAAATTTTTAGAAACGTTTCAAAAGAAATATTGTAAATTAAAAAAAAGCACGAGGTATCAGACAATTTTAAATTTAAAAATTTATTGACTTAAAATATGCTTGCTACCACGTACTGTTATTCTTTCAATTTATCTAACTTCGAGAATATAAAATAATTAAATATTTAAATAGGTGAAATAAACTATTTTATTGATATTATAGAGCTATAAGCTAGAAATTATCACAGATGCTATGTTTAAAATAAGGGGAAAATTAAGTCATCTACAGTTAAATTTAAAACAATGACTGACGCTTAATCACTCAGAAAATTTTATTTTGTGTATCTTCAAATCTGGATCTGGGAATCTCTCGTGATTCAAACTATCTGCATGTCAACTTTCATCGACTTCGGTTGGTTGGTTTAGGAGTTTATATAAATATATATATATATATATATATATATATATATATATATATTATATATATGTATATACACTATCTGGCCATTAATGACCGGACACCCCTCATTTCGGATACATGAGGTGCTAGTATCAAGTCAGTAGGGCGTAGGGCCACCACGTGCCTGAATCACAGCTTTAACCCTTCTAGGAAGGCTATCCACTAAATGTTGGCACACGGCGGCAGGTATTGCCCGCCATTCCTCCTGTTACATGGCGAAGAGTTGAGTGGTGGTTTTGGGGCGTTGTGGTCTGGCCCTCAACCGGCGCTCCAACTCATATCAGAGATGCTCAATTGGATTGATGTCGGGACTTTGGGATGGCCAGTCAAGCTCTTGCACCCCCATTTCATCAAACCAGTCCGTGATGGCATGTACTTTATGAATGGCAGCGTTATCGTGTTGAAACACAAACGGGCCATTACCGAACTGTTGCCACTGGGTGGGAAGCGCCGAATTGTCCAGGACGTCTCTATACCCTTCTGCGTTCAGGGATACACGCACTAACACCAAGGGTCCAAGGCCAAACCATGAGAAACAGGACCACGCCATAATTCCTCCACCGCCGAACTTCGCAGTGGGGACAATGCACTCCGGTATGTACCGTTCTCCGGGCATTCGCCAGGTCCACACCCGTCCATCAGAGTGCCACAACATGTAGCGTGACTCATTACTCCACATAACGCTTTTCCATTGCTCTACTCTCCACTGCCGACGTGCTCTGCACCACTGAAATCGGTGGCGGGCGTCTGATGGAGAGATGTTTGGCTTACGTGATGCTGCTCGTCCATGGAATCCTTGTGCATCAGCTCCAGACGAATGGTACGTGTACTGGCAACACTGCCAGATGCAGCCCCGAAGTTGGTAGCGACAGTGTCCAACGACATTTATTGGTTGGCCTTCACTACACGTCGAAGAGATCATCGATCCCTGTCGGACATTATTTTGGGCTTGCCGGGTCGGGACTGCGGTTTTATCACTCCCTCTCGTTCCCATTTCAACACGACGTCACCAACTGTTGACCGAGGTATCTGAAACTTATCGGAGATGGCACTTATGGAATGATCAAATCGGTGGGCGCCTATAATCATGCCCCTTTCCGCCTCATTCAGCTCTTGCCGTCCATTCATTTTCACTGTTAACGCTCGTATGGCCGTTGCCTGCTTGCGAATGGTCTTTCCCCCACCACAGGTTCCGTATGTATTCCGCCAGGACGAGTCCACCTGCCGTTCAAGGGGTGTCCGGTCATTAATGGCTAGATAGTGTATATATATATAACTTTCTTTTCTTTTTGCTAAATAGTAACATGAAAAAAATCGACATTTACTTTGAAAATATTCTTAAAAAAGAAGTATACTATAAATTTAGAAAGCACAATTGAAATAATAATCACCCGAATTTGAATATTGAAGAACAGTATTCAATTTTTAAATATCTTAAAAAACTTTGTGTTTATTCTCCATGCTGCTTTGATTTCGGAAACTTATATGCTTTTCTTTCCAACTAATATACCTAATTCTTAATAACCTTCATCAAAGTCATAGCATAATGATGAAGAGTACTGGAAATTTCTAGTTCATATTAACCTCAGCAGCAATTATATGCTATTTATGACTGTCTTTTTCAACAAATTAATGGTATTCCCATGGGAAATAATTTTAGTACTAATCTTTTCAGTATTTTTCGTTTTTTAATAGAATATAGATTCGCGAAATCATAAGTAAATCCTCCGATACATTTCTTCTTTCTTAAATTTGTTCATGATATTTTGGCTATTAATTTCAATGATTTCCATAGTTTAGCTAATCAAATTTATCCTACTGATTTAATTTTTAGCAAAGTTAATATTTGTAATTCTTCAGCAAATTTTCTAGATTTATTTCTTATTATTAATGAAGATAGGAAAATTGCATTTAAACCATTTGACAAAAGAAAGGATTTTAACTTAAAAAGAGCATTGATTTTAATTCCAACTTAGCGAATAAGATTTTTTCCAATGTTTCTGTCTTCATTAATAACAAGAGTTCAATCTGGAGAGATACAGGTTTTGCAGAAATAATTCCAACTATGAAGAGCTTTTAAAAGAAACTGATATATTTGAAACATGTTTAAGTAATAACCATTTTCCTAATTCATTGTTTCAATTTCATTTAAAAAAAATTCAATCCACTTAGAACTCCAAATTTGTTTCAATATTTATTTATATACGCATATGTTTTCATTTTTTAAAATTTTTTATTAAATATTTTTTTCTTCTGATTTTAGAATTAGCTTTGATTCATTTTTAAGGTAGGAACTAACTATGATAAGGTATTCCTATAGCCACTTGACGGATTAGTTTGGAAGTATGACCTTTAATACTGAATCAATTAGTTAATAAAGTAAATTACTAAATAAATTGCAGCCCTTGTAAAATAATTATTATTTAATTATTTAATTTTAATTGTCGAGTGTAATAATCAGTTTAGTTTTAATTTTTACAAATTTCTATACAGTTTTTTTTGTAAGTATGGAATTGGCTGTGGTTTATGAACAGCCACCCCCGATTGATGCAAGTAGATTTAATTGTTATGAAAGAATATATTAATGAAGAATAAAGTCTATAAACTGCTTTCTATCCCTGTATGAATACTCTGACTTACAAACAGAACCCTGTGAGAGAATGAATACCAATTAAATGATTTATTACTAATTTATGTCTGTAATTTAACTCTACTTGTTCAGTATTTATGCGTGGAACTAAGAGAGGACTTGGAAAAAGAAGCAAGGCGAGGAAACGTGATTTCAGTACTTACACAAGTTGAACCTAATTTATTTTCAATATCACGAGCATATTTATCTCTTTAAAAAAAAAAAAAACTTATTGAATTTAATATTTCTTTGCTAAATGCGAATAAATAGGTATTTTTGGGGTTGTAATAGTATATTTGATGAACTTAATAGTTAAAATCGTAAATGTTATTTTTTTTCTGACTAAAAATCTTGTAGAACTTTTTATTTTCTTATTATTTTGTTAGATTATCTAAAGTTAAATTGCAAATAATAAATCTTGATGATTACTAACCAGAAATTGTCTAAATTTTCTTAGCAAATCTTTTACTCCACTAAAAAACAAGTGTGTCATTTTTTAATTACATTTTATAATCTTAAAAAGATACTGCAGATAGGAATTCAATGTGTTAAATTGCGCTTTTTATTTAACTTTTCTTTTTAAAGTTAAGACCTTGTAATTTTTATTAGTTTTATATGTAATAGAAAGTTTGCTGTAATTTCTTTCATTTCTGAAGCAAGGTAGAGAAATTTGACTTAGAAGTATTTCCTTTTGCAATCAATATGGAAAAGATATAATTGCAAAGTGTTTTTGAACTTAAATTTCAGAAAAAAAAAAGTTTTCACAACCTCACATGCTTATGTGAAACTTTTTTCTTAATTCTTTTCAAGAAATTTCAATTTTTTTTATTTCGAATAGTTAAATTTGGATTTCTTGTAGGTATTTTTTGCATTATTTCCAGTAAAAAATATTAATTTTGAAACTAAATTAATTTTAAGTACTATGCAACTTGTAATGTGGAATATTTAATTTGAGCTACTATTCTTAACTGTTTATTACAATCATAGGTTTTATGTGCATTAAGATTTTTTGCAACCATCCAAAAAAAAAAAAAAAAAATAATAAATAAATAATGAAAAGGGAGCTTATGAACAGTTAACGAAATGAAAAAGTTTTAAACACTTTTGTCAGATTTTAGGTTCAAATCGAAACTACAGTGGTTCTAATATTACCATAAAAACTGAAAATGGGATATAAACAAATACTTAAGTGAGTAATAAAGTATTTTATAACTATGAAACTATACTAAAATTCACTATACTTAAAATCTTTGAAAAATCTTTTTTAGCATAAAACTAATATTGCTGAACATTATTTAATTGCAATATGTTGTACATAAATTGCTTGAGAAATTAATAACTAAATATTTCGAATCTCTCAAAGTGAATTTTTTCCTATAGCTAAAATTTTTTAAAAGTTTTGTTAAAAGAGAGTTCAAAAATTGAATGAAATTGACGAAAGATAAACATTACAGTCCATATAATGAAATGTAATGTTTATCTTTTCGTCATTTGATTGGTATTTATCAAATTTCACCCGTATAAGAATAATGAAGCATAAAACAAAAAGCTTACTTGAAAATAGAATTTAAACTGTAAATCATACTATCTTTGATTATCAATGCAAATAAAGTGATATAAATACTACTTAAGTAAAAAAAAGCCTTCACTCACCTCTATTAAATCATAATTAAGATAATTCGTAATTTTCAAAAGGCAAAGAGAAAACCATCTGTTAAGCAACATACAGTGATATGCTTGTGATATGCCCAGGTGGCAGCCTGACCCTTCAGTGCAGTAGGCGGGATCAGACGGTTATATCAAGATTTCGAAGTAGTCACCTAAGAGCTATGTTGTTCAGTAATGGTTCAAATGTTTTCCCTGTTTGCACTAAGTGTAACGACCAACAAGCTACTCCTGAACATATACTTCAATGCCTAAATATCTCTAAAGTGGACCTCTTTTCAGATCCACTTTTTGTTACAGACTTACTCAGAGTCTCTGGAGTCATGGACTTGGTTTAGCTCCGCTGACCGTGTGAGCCAGCAACAACACAGTGATATGCAGCAAGAATGATGTTCACATTTAAAAATTCTAATATTTAAATTTTTTTTTTCTGGATCATTTCTACTATCCACATAATATTAAATGCAATTAAAAGTTTATTTCTTAATAAAAAAAATAAAAAAAACATACATGTAATATACCTATACGATGTACTCCTGTAATACAATTCTGAAAAACAGAATTTGGTTTCTTAATCGCTATTAGAATAAACAAACCGAAGATCTGATTGCAACTCAATAACATATACTTATAATAATAGTACATATTAGATTTTTAATCATTAGACTTGCAAATAAAATTTTTCTAATAGGTCAATGTTTATTACTATCAAAAAAAAAAAAATTATCATTTTGGAGATGTATATGAAATTTATTTAATAAATGTAAATATCAAATATTAGTGCAATAAAATAAAAGTAAAGCTTTACGATATTAATCTCAAATAAACCTCAAAAAGCAATATTTAATTTCAAATAGATACTGAGCCAAAATGCCTTTTTCAACAGCTTGAATTGCATCAGAATGCTTCGAGCATTTTTATTGGCTGATAGCACGGAACAAGCCTCACCCCTACTCTTCTCATAAACTAGACCAGTCCACGAGTCTACTCCACTGACCACTGTGCTCAGAATACCGAAATTCAAAACAGTGGACGGTGTGACGTCAGGGGAAGGCGTCACTCGGGGAAGCTCTACTTCCACTAGTAGTTTGTTTGGAATACGAGCCCAGGTTGGTCGTTGATCACAACACTGGAGGTACTCATGCCTGTGATGCAGCGTCGAGGGAAGCCGAAGGGTATGCTGCTGCAAACGTGAGATCCATATGATCGTCATGAACAAATCGATTCCATATTCTGCTAACAGACATGGGATCTCAACAAACGCGAGCAGCAATGCTTCGGTATGATAAACCGCAATCCCGGTAGGCCACAATTCGACTTCGATCAAACTTAGACGCGTGCTGGTATTCACTACTCCTTCTCTCACGAGGCATAACAAAACTTTTTTACCTAAGAGCAGCCCTCAAATTCAATTTCTGTATGAGAAACTTGCTGTCAGTTCTCTTCTTTTATACACATTATAGGCGTCGTTACTGCCACCTGCTTCGCATGAATGCGCTGATAAGCTAATCATTTGCATACCACAACATGCTTTATCCGTCCTGCAAATTTCGCGTTCGTGGTGTGTCGCCTTCCAGGTGTAGCAATATATATATATATATATATATATATATATATATATATATATATATATATATATATATATATATATATATATATATATATATATATATATATATATATATATATATATATATATATATATATATATATATATATATATATATATATATATATATATATATATATATATATATATATACATATATATATATGTGTGTGTGTGTGTGTATGTATTATAAAAATTATAAATGGCTTTATTATTTATTACTATTTTTAAAAATATATTTGTTATATTATTAAGAATTATTATAATGTAAGCCAGTTTGTGTTAGAGCAGAAAATTTGAGAAATATTTTAAGCTCTCAATAAAATGTTAACAAACAGTTTATTAAAAAGTCAAAACTTATAAATTAAAGAGAGATTTTCTAATTATGTTTGTTTAGAAATTTCCAAAAATATTTTTTGTTCTTGATAGTTAACTTGAAAATTTTTCAAAAGTCAAATAATAATTTTTTGTCGAAACAAATATGTATTATTTCAGCGAAATTTACAGAAAATAGCCAGAGTAAATAGTAAAAACTATGAAGGGTGGAAATATTTTAATATCACCAGTTTAGCTCCAAATGAAGGAAAGAAACTAACTAAAGCACATATATAGGATAACTATCATTGCAAAACCTTTAATAGTAATAGAAATAACTCAAATATTTGTTTTTACTTTTCAGAAAAATTACTTTTAAACCTGTGAATTCTTAAATTAAAGACGATATTTTAAACTATAACTATAGTTCTTGTTAAAAGAAATATAATTTTTATCACATTTAATAAAAAACATCCTTATTAAGCTGTAAAATCCATGAAAATGACTGTATTTTAATTTCATAAATTTTTTATTATGTTTGAATTAATTATGATAAAATAACCGGAGCAGTCTCTCTCCAATTAAGCGTTAAGTTTGCGGTAAAATTGTTTTTTCACCTTTACGGTTTTGAAACCATTCAAAACTAGTATAGTTAAAAAAATCATGTATACAATACTATACAGTTTTTTTTAAACCATTTTCAACTAACATGCTTTCAAAGCCATTAAAATGAAATGTAACTGGGCATTGGAGGAATTTTAGCAGCTCTCTGGTGCTGCTACCTATGCGTGAATGTGAGTATCGTATTCTACTAGCCAAGGGTCAAAAATTTGAGAGTGCGAGATACTGGAAATACTTCATATGTTAAAAGGAGAGAAGGAAAATATGAAGTGTTAAAGCTGGGATTCTAAGCTCCAGTACTATCGGTCATGAAATTGATAGACTGTTTAACCACATTAGGAGACGGGAGTTAATAAACGGTTTTTCTCACAGTTAACAGCTTAAATACATAAACGGTTTTTCTCACATTTAACAGCTTAAATACCATCTTATTTGTGGTAATTTGGATGTTTTGTTTGAATATGTTAGAATAACGATTAAATAAATTGTCATTTAATAATTTTTTATTTGAAACTTATAACAGTATACATCCGTAGCGTATCTACCACAACAAAATTACAACTGCAATTAACTAGTATATAAGACATGTTAATTCGACTCTATGTCGGAGTACCTTTTCATAGATGAAGGTTGGCATTGTCGATAACTCCTCCCCCCACACATCTGAACAAGTAAACGCTAATTCAAATAAATCAAGAATTACAACCTGTGAAAATGCTTCGAGTAGTAAGAGAAAAAGAACTGAAATATTTGCTCATAAATTTAAAAAATAACTTTTCAACTTGTGCATTCTTTATGTTAATATAAAAAGAAGATTTAAACTAAAGCAATCTTCTTGACGAAAAATTATTTATTGGTGTAGCTAATTTATTAAAAAAACATAGATAAAAGGAAAAACCGCGAAGGGTGAAACTTTTGTAATATCACAATTTTTCTGTGGATTAACGAATCAAGACTAACTTAAATACACCATTGATGAGAATCAATCAAATTACTATTAATATAGCAACAAGAAGAATGCAGAAAAAACTGCGGAAATGAAAATAGAATTAAAATATCTGTGGAAAATTCTAATTTGCTTACAGTTTATAATCGTTTCTAATTGCTAAACAAATTTACAAGTTTAAAGCACGAAATGTAAAAATGAATTTTAATCATTCTAAACATTAATCATTTTAATCATTCGTAAAATTCAAAGAAGATTGTTTAAGGAATTACAGTAACCATTTATTTCCGATAACTTTTCAAGCAAATAAAATGAATTTAGAGATGAATTAAATGTTTCTCGGAATTGCTTTTGATATTTGCACTTACCATGCATAAAATACATAAAAAGTATTAAAATAATTATTTTACTTTAACTAATTTGTCAAAATGAAGTAAAAATGATTTAACAAAATATATCATACTATTAACTATTTACACTTTTCTCTCTCAAAATTAACTAGCATTTAAATAGGAATTCAGTAATTTGTATTATTTTTTAACACCATTATTAAAAGTTCACCATTTAATAAAAGTCTTGTTTTTTTCATCTTATTACAAATGCGAAACATTTTACTCTCAAAATCATTCATCGTTAAATCTTGTTCATCAGAGGAGTAATTAGAATCCCTTGGGGGCAATAGAATATTCGCAATTAAAGTTCGTTGTGTTGTTAATTGGAAAAGTTGAAGAATAATTTCTTCGTACAAAAAGATGTTTGTTCACGAATTTATAAATCATGTTTATTTTTTATTTCCTGTTTTAATTTAAAATAACATTCAAAAACTAAAAAAAAAATCAATATTTTTTTGATACTTACAGAAACATTCTATTCTAAATTAAATATTTTATACTGTAAGGGATATTTAAATTAACTGGTTAAAGGATGCGAGTGATAGTAAAAATGATTTAAGTTTCCTAAAAACCCGCTCTCTGCTTTCCAAAATTTACAAGAAAAATAAATTTCAAAAATTAATTTAATCTCGTTTTGTTGAAGCAGAATTATTCCAAGAAATTTAAGAAGTTAAAACAAGTATATTCAAATTTTTTTTTGTCAATAGTCTATCACAATCTAATGCTTTTTTATGAAACAGTTTTAAGATTCAATAAAAATTTGATAAACATTCGAAAAGTCAGAATAACTCATGATTTTAAATTCTGAATTAAAATGATTTTCGAAATGACTAAAATTGCTTAATTCTGCCTCGTTAACCACAAAACAAACAGGCAATCTTGTTACTTCTGCATTATCAGTTCCTGTTTCTACATGTAAATAATTTTACGACAATGGTATTATAATTGAAAAAAAATTTACAAGTTTCCCCATGAGCTTTAAATTCATATTTTTGAAATAAACTTTCATGGTTTTCTTAGACTACAGTTAGGATTATATTCTAGAAATTTTTGCCTTTTTTAAAAGATGTTAACTATTATGTTCTATCTTAGGGTTTATAAATATGTTGATATAGTTATAAAGATTTGGTTACGTATTTATATCCACCTATCGATTTATTTATATTTTAAGGAATTCTTTTAACAGAGAATTAATGAGGTAGCTTGGATCTCAAATTGCCATATATTTTAACGCATTTTATTTTTTTGCTTTCGAACGATTTTTATGTCTTTTTCAGTACCCTTTATATTATAGTCAGTTAATTAGCAGCACTTCGTTTTAAATTTCATGAGATACTAAAAAATAATTTTAATTAATTTCAATAATAATTTTATTAAAATATATGGCTCATTATAAAATTTACCTTTCAATATAAATTTATTTAATAATCTATATAATCTCTGACAATTTATGCATTAATAGTTAAATTAAAATTGGAATTAAATGGGGAATTTCATGTTGAAATGCCCATAAAATGACATATATTGCTCCAAACGAGACCATATCACTTTGTT
Source organism: Parasteatoda tepidariorum (assembly GCF_982258835.1). Lineage (NCBI taxonomy): Eukaryota > Metazoa > Arthropoda > Arachnida > Araneae > Theridiidae > Parasteatoda > Parasteatoda tepidariorum. The sequence goes on from NC_141764.1 coordinate 66,709,120, forward strand.
TAGGCCAACAGATTATAAAAATCTGTATTAAACTTCTAACATTTTTTTTTCTTCCTGATTATGATTATTCTTTTCTATCTAAAGGTTTATAAATACGTTAATACAATTAGAAATTGAATTAAATATAATTATGCACATCTCTCCATTTATTTTTATTTTAAGGATTTATTTTACTAGTTTAATGGAATAAATGAATAATGCATATTGGATCTTAAATCACCATATCCCATAACTAAAGTCTATTTTATCTTTTGAAGGTTTTTATTTCTATTATTATTTCACCCTATCTAATATGGTAGGTTTATTAGCAACGCATCGCTTTAAATTTCATTGAATACTACAAAAAATAAATAAATAAAAAAAATAATAAAAATTTTATTAAAAAAATGACCTAGTTTAACATTCACCCATGAAATTTATATATATTTAATAATTTATATAAACTTTAACGTTTTATATATTCACAGTTCAAATTACTAGTTAAAAATTCTAATGTTTTTTCAATAATATAAATCCTTATAACTACATTTGTGAACGGTTAAAGCATAATCATATGCATAAATTCATGATTCCTTTTTAAGTTTGGTTTCATTACAGATGAACAAAGAAACATGCACTATGTCATCAAAATTATAATAAAAAATACCGGCACTCAGGTACTTTTAAACGTAAACTCAATTTTGAACTTAATTCTAACGTAAACTCAACTTCAAACATGCTATGGAAAAAATATTGATATATTGTAATTTTTACTATAATAATTACAGTAAAATTACTTAATCACTCTAAGTAAATAAAAAAGTACTGTAATCATTACAATATAATATTTTATGGTAAAATGTATTTGACGTCTGGTAAACCCAAATTGCAGGTACTTTATACCTTAATTTGAGATTGATTATTTTTACTGATAATACTGATTATTTTTAGTATATTGTTAGGATTTTTTCCTATTGCAGCATTATAAGTACCGTGGTCGCTTCCACGATACATAAATTGAATTTCAGAATTCACAACGTATGATTGGTTCCACAATATATGAATAATGTGAAATTAATTGGATATTGGATTTAATGACAGACTAAATGCCCATAAAAGGACATATTGTGCCGAACAAAAAAATAGCACTTAGTTTCAGTCAACAAATTATGAAAATGGGAATTAAAATTTTGTAACATTTCCTTCCTGATTTTGAAAATACTGCAAATTATCTTGTAATCTAATTACTTCTACAAAGTAGTTTCTTCCTTTGCATCCGAAATATGGGAAAAACTTTGTGTCAATGATATTTATGATTGGATCCACATTACATGAATAATGTGAAAGGAATTGAATATGGGATTTTATATCTAATTTTCCATAAATGGACATATTTCTCCAAGCAAAAACTTATTATTTTGTTTCCGCTAACAAATTATGAAAATGCGTATTAAAATTATTAAAATTTTATAACACTTCTTTCCTGATTATGAAAATGTTGCAAACTATCTCTTAATCTAATTACTTCAAAGTAAGCAGTTTCTTCTTTTGCACTCCCAAATATGCAAACAACTTTGCGTCAATGATATTTATATTTTTATTTTTCACCATCAAAGAATTTTTAGATGCGAAGAGAGTGAAGAAGTTTAGTGTCTTCATCAACCACTCTCCACGGTATTTGGTTTTAATTAAAAATAAGATAGATAATCTCTTCGAAAGCGACAACTTGCCAAAATTAATGCTCCTTTTTTGGCAGGTAAATGTTGAAAATTTAATTACTGCTCTAACATCTGTGTCATGTATTCATAGCGTGGAAAGGGACCAACCTGTAAATGAACTAAGCAATACTTATTTCATCTGTCTTAATATAAATAAACATATAATATGTATCAAGCCCCCAAAATCTCCTTGATGGTTAAAGTTACACGTGTTGATAAAAAAAAAATTGTGGACTTGATAATTTAATTCTGAAAAATGTAGTTACGTTAAATAGCTTTAAAAGTGGATTTAACTAACTGCAGTTTTCCAACTTGGTTTGAAATTCTTCTCATTGCAATAAAGGATAAAGTATTTAATTTTGAAAACATATTTATTGATGCAAAATAAATATTTAAAACTCACCCATATTTGTATTTGAGATATATTTTAGTGTTGTAAGAATATTTCGATATTTTTGTTTTCTATTTATATAATTTCTACTCATTTCTAGAGAAATAAAGAAAGGAAAATATACATAAGGGTAGTCGATAACATAAATCTAAAGAGGCTATATATTTTCTTCAAAAATACAAGTTTTCTACAAAATATAATATCAAACATGATATGTAATATAATACGTATAACTACTGATTTCTCGTCTAATATAAAAATCTATATTTCCTTTATTTGTGATACATAGTTTTTAATTTATAAGTTTAAAATTTTCAAGATTTAAAACAACTTTTAAAATTCAGGAAAAATCACCACTTGCTATTTATGTATTGTTACATTGAAATATAGATGTGCATTTATGATTATAGAAATAGGAAAACTAATTTGTTTCAAAATATTGCAGTTGTAATTTTATTAATAAAAAAATAATTCTCGTTAAATTTTATTAAATGTACGGAATTGCAATATTCAAAGCAAATGTATGTCGTAAAATTCAAGATATGTTTGACAAAAAGAATGAAATAAGATGAGGAATATTAATCTTGAATATATTAATAATATAAATATTAATTGTTTTCTTTTATCTACCTTCTAATTTTAATACTTTGCTTTTACTCTTAAATGAATACGATGAGCTAACTTTTAAACAAAGACAATTATTTTCAAAGCATTCTAATTGCTTTTTCAAAGATTTTTATTATATTTCCAATACCCACCTTTGTTAAAATTTCGTCATATAAGACATTTACAGGGCAGATTTGTTGGTCAATCTTTCAGGGGCACCATATTAGGTGTACCAGCGTTGCTCCCACAGAAAGGACAGATAGTACAGAGAATAAAAGAGCATTCATGCCTTGCACGGGAAACGAACCCAGAACTTTTCTGAAGCAAGGTCAGTTCCATGACCCCTACACAGTCAGGTCGGCACTTTTCCAAGGCTTAAGACTTTGAAAAAAATATATAAAAACAAAAAAATATTTTAAAATCCCTCTTTTGAAGTATTCATAGCATAGACTTTTATCTTATTGATATATTTAAAACTTAATTAGTAGATACTTTTTGATTATGTGTCCCTACACTAAGGGAAAAAAGCATAGTCAAAAGCACTAGAATAGGATAAAATTTACTGCCTCTTCAGGAGCAACCAAAAATCTTAATTTTCATCAAAGAACTTTGGTAATGATTTTGGTAAAACTTACAATTAAATATGAATAGAAATATCAGCAAGTGCTCTAAAATAGGTGACCATTTTGGGCGCTTGAAATATGTCAACTGTTATTTCCAATCGGTATAGCTTTGAAGTTAATGACGTTTTTTCTTCCAAGTATTATCTTACCATTTTGTTTCTTGGGTTTATTTAATTAATAAAATTTTGTTCTAAAATGGGCGATAAAATTTGGTAAATGTGGCAAAATGTAGTAATTTTATCATGATATCTTAGAGCATCATGCAATGTTTTTTTATCATGTAAAAAAGTTTAAAAAAGTATTTAATGCAGTAAACAAATATTTCATTTTTATTTAAATGGATGTTAGTATAAATGCAATTTAATAAGTCAAATAATCTTAATAATAATATTTAGTTGTAAATTATACAAAAATAACTTCAATAAAAATCTATTGCTTGCTTTGCTAACGGATTTAAAAAATATTTTAAAACAATTAAAAAAAGGCATTAAAATTACTAACAATGATTGTTGATCATAATTTAGGGACAAAGACATATTTTTTGTAAGTTTGTTAAGTCCTTAGTTGATCGTTATTATGTAAATAGTTTAATGGCAGCAAAGTAAATAAAAAATTAAATTCTTTTTTAAAAATTGCATAAATATAGTTATATGAACTTATGTTATTTATTTTCTACATAATTCGCTCATTATCTGGTTCTTTATGTGGGCATCATCTTTCCGAAGAAAAAAAATCTGGTAAAATTATACTACTGCATAGTAATGACATAAAAAACATAGTTCCAATTAATAAAACCAAAATATACAGTATTTAAAACATTGAGTTTTACTTTCATATAGTAAAGGTTTACCGGAAATTTCAGTTCTCAAAATTATAGTTCTTTTTACTATACATATAGCAAAAATATCAATCTAACGGAATAAATGGTTTCTATGCCAGGTAGTAAGGTATTGTAAGGAAATAACCAAATTTTACTACATATATCAATTTTATCACGCAATATAAATCTATATATTACATTTACTTTTACCAAAATGTCATTACCAAAGCACTCTTTTTTAAAATTTACCAAACATATTTTGTGTTTTCCTAGATCCTGAAACATGGTAAATTTTATCATATTCTGATAGCTTTAATCTTTTTTTTTCCTTGTATTTTCCTTACGTAATCTCTGAACTATTTTTTTCTAGTAGCTGTTGCCTTTGTGGCTCGAACTAGTGTTGCATGTATTTAAAGTTGTGAAGTTGTGAAGCGACTTTTTGTGCAAAAAATAATATATCATTATTTTTGCAAAGTTTTTTTTAAAAATTTACTAAGAGATTTTGGGTTTTTTCAGATTTTTTAATATTTGAAACTATAAATGAATGAATCTATAGATTTCCGCCAACTGTAACAAAATAAACCAAATAAACGTAATCAATCTTCCCCCTTTTGTTAAACCTTGATGCTCAGAAAAATTTTACAAATAAATTCTCTAGGTAAAATAAAATCAACAATTTCTGATATTTTCAAACGTTTTAAAGGCACTTTCTTTATACGCAATCTAAATGCAAAATTAATATATTTTATTAAAGTAAAAAACTAAAAATATTCCACGAAAACATTCTTTTCTAGAAATACAAAAAATAAATATCCTTAGTAATTAAAGTAATCTTAACGTTGATAAATGTTTTTATAGGGATTAATCTAGCATCAATAACATATGCTACTTAAGTCAGTGCGTATTAGCAGTTTTGCCACAAGATAGATGCTTTTTCCCAAAAAACCATTTGAGTTGAGAGGGCTTATCTATTAACATTTTTATACTTTAAATAAGAGACTCTATTGCTTAAGCATGTGCATGTTTTTAATTTATTTAAGATATTCATAAAAATAGGGAAAAAAACAAAAATATTTTTATGGTATAAAAGTTTTGATTAAAAATTTCCAGTATCTTTAAATTTAATAATGACTAATATTATATTTTACTTAGCCTGTAAGAGTTCTGTGAAAAAATGCTTGAAGTCCAAGAAGGAAGGAAAAAGTATGTCTTTACAAGCGAAGTTTTTTCTTTACGATAAATGTATTTTCCTTTCGAATTGTTTTGAATAATATTATTTTGTTACGTCTTCAAATCATAAAAATAGTATTAGTTTAAATTAGTTTTCCATATTTACTTTTCTTTTTCATTGTTGATTGTTTCCTTAAACTTGTAAAAAAATAGTATAATTTAACTTTGAGTAAATTTTTATTTCTATTTGCTTTTAGATAGTATGTTGGAGAAATTCGGAGTGATGTAACAGTAAATCAAATTTTTCAAACTGCTTAGAAAGTCGGTTTAAGTAAAAAATATACTGAACTACAGATTTTTAATTGTACTACCATCTTGTGGCAACTGCAGAAACTCATATCAAATAATAATATCTGGAATAATCTGAAAATAATACTATAGAACAGTTTGATAAAAGAATATATAAATCACGTTGCTGCTTCAAGCTCTTTATTCATATCATTGTTTAATCTTTTGAAAGAATCATTTCACTTATTTTTAATATAATTTGCCTTATTTATTTCAGATTCCATTTTAAAATATGTTTTTCATTAAGATTTAAAGAAATTTTATTCATTGCTATTTTTATAAGCATTCATATAATTCCTTTAAAAATTAGGAAATCCCAGTGTTATTAAACAGATGGTAAAGTAGTCAGAAATGTTTTAAACAATTACTTTTAACTAAAACTACTATTGATGAATAAGATCCAATTGCTTTAAACAAGATTTCAAAAATATAAAATCCATACTTAAACATGGAGAAATTTCCATAGGATTTTAAACAACAGAAGCACATGCTTTATTAAAAAATACATTTATAAGCTAAAGTAGAATCTGAATTTGTATGTATGAAATTTATGAAAATTATAAAAATAAATCGAATTCTTTCATATTATAATAAATTATTTTAAAAGAAACTCTGATTACTTAGACTTAAAATGAAAAGAGCTACATGAAAAGAGCTTAGAGACTTAAAATGAAAAGAGCTACATTTTTGTAAAATATTTCCAAGAATTGTTTCATTGAGTTAATAAAATACTAACCACAGTGCGATATATTTTGAACATTTTTACTGAAAATGCTAAAATATTTCAGATATGAAAATATTTCGTCAATGAATAGTCGTGATATTTTTTTTAAAAAGAAGCAGTTTTCACATTTTAAGTTTCAAAGGAACTATAATCGTTCTTTTTCCTTTACTTTTATTCAGTCTACGAACCTTCAAATTCATATCTTTTATACATGGATCACTTATAAATATATTCCAAAGAAGAAAAATCTTCATTTCTATTGAATTTTTGTGATGTTTTCTCTTTCTTCATACTTTTATTTCGGTTTACACTTGTTTATAAAAGTTTTACTAGTTAAACTGAAATATTATTGCATAGAAGGTTTTCGATAGTTTTCCGTATTTGAGGAAAACATTTTACTTTAATCTGAAAAATTAAAAAAAAGCATTGCTTTAATTTAACAATATGTTTGATTGGCTTGGATTGATTGTTCTACTGAACAGAACTATGTTTTTTTTATATTTTTTTAGTCAAAAATGTCATTACCGTATAGTAAGGTAAAGTAGCCGAAATTTTCTTCGACAATTGGTTAAACCACATTGTAAACATTCAAACTATCTTCATTTTGTTTTAAATACAGAAGCAACAACACAGAAAAAGTCCAACAATTTTGAAGACATTCAAAAAATTTAATTGATTGACTTAGTTTGTTACAAATATTCTTACTTTCATGCTGTTCATCGTGCAAGCAAATATTTTTCTGAAGGAAAAAGAAACGCAATTGCAACAAAAAAGAGTAAAAAAAAATCTGTTTTTATTTAAAAAAAGGAACTTTCTTATTCTCAAAACACTTAGTTTTTTAAGTAAAAAATCGAAATACTAATTTCCCTTTTTCCATCTGATTAATGCAAAACTGTAGGGTGCAAATGAGGGTTTTCTCTCAACACCTCATTACATTAGGAATAACAATAGCCGTAATTAGCATATTTTCCCTTTCATAACAGCTATTTACAAGTTTTGCGAACGAAAACAAATAAAACCAGCTTGACGAATGGAGCTTCTAACAACAAGGTCGGTAGAGAGTTTCTGATTTATGCTGATAATTAAGTTCAGTGACGACTCCTCGTATAGAACTTCACTCAGTAGATGGCGTTACTGTTGTAGTTTGTTATGTACCAAATTACGAAGCATACATTTTTATATACGAATTTGCTTTTTATACTGTAATAACGGAAAGATTTCCGTAATTTTTTTTGTTATAATATTTTATTGCATCCGACAGCAAACTTCTAGTTAGAATATTTTTATGTCATGAATATTTTCAAACGAAGAATTTCCTTCAATGAAACTCTTGATTTTTTAAACCTCGTTATAGTGAACACGGTTTATAGTGAACTCCTGGATATAGTGAACAAAATGCTCGATCCCGTGACTTGCTATTCATGTATGCTATTTTTTGTGGATATAGTGAACTAAAAAAGTGAGGAAGTTGTATATTATAAACTTTTTTTCTGTTTTCGACTGATTTTTTTTTTATACAAATTTTGGAATGTCTACTACAAAATAAACACTTATACTGATTTTTAAGATCATCTATTGAGCGGAATGTTCGTTTCTTTTCTTGTTTGCTTCTTTTATCTTACTTTTCCATCCCTAAACATAGGCCAACCCTGGCAGATGTATGGACAAAATATTCTCTGCATCAGCTAAAGATTACTTCTTTTTTTTGTAAACAAGACGAAGAGTAATGAAAAATAAAAGCATGTTAGTTCTTTTCTGTTACTACGTATTATTTTTCAGTTATTTTTTGTATTTCATTTTATTGGTCTCTTACTATAGTAATGTATAATATAATGGAGGAGTTCGGAAATATTAGTTAAAGTTGTTTACGGAACGGATATAGTGGACTCCCGGTTATAGTGAACCGAAATTTCGATCCCTTGAATGTTCACTACAGCGGCGTTCGACTGTATTATGATTATCAACATTTTTATCATTTATATACTTATTACTTCTTCTTTTGCTATTCTTGTATACTTTGATGTATCTTTAACTATCTTTCCAACTGAACGTCTCTAGGCCAGGTTACAGTCAATCTATAAAATTCATAGTTAGTCTATAGAAGGTCTAGTCAATCTATAGAGTACCTGGCATACTTAAGCAAAGTTCGAACATCAATATGTATTGCATGCATTGCCTAGTCATTTTATTTTACAATTTTATAACCGTCGTAGAACAGACGACCTAATTTTTGAGATTACGACATCCAAAGTTCAATTCCGTAGACTTGTACTTTTGAACCCAATCCAGAAGACAAGGGAACTCCTAGATCAATTATTGGGAGAAAATATCCTCCGTGGAGTATGTTTTTGACGGAACGAACCCGCATTTGCGTCAAATGGAGAAGAAATCCATGAAAACATTCTATGGTTAGCCTGACGATAAAGGGACTCTAACCCATGATCCGTCTACCACTGATGATATTTTGCGTCAGCATTGTGGGCATTGTGAGCCGGGTACTTCGAATCGACCAGTCATTGCTGGGAATCGAACCTGAATCACCTCATTGGAAGCGAGCTCTCCATCCCCTGAGACACTACGGCTGTTTTCTAGTCAATGTACGAAATGCATAAAACTTTCCTTTAGTCATTCTATAGCATGCTGTGGCAATGTAGGAAAATTTAGTTATGGTTATGGTTTAGTTATGGTTTCAAATTTAGAAGATTAATTTAGACAATCTCTTAAGACGAATTTTATCCATTGATGATTATAGAATCTATTACTACCAATTTGTTAAATAGATACATTAAAATACGAAGAAAAATGAATAATTTGCACTATAAAAAATAACTGTTACAGAAAAAAAATTGTAAAAAATTACAGATTTTTTTTCTGTAATTATTCGTTATCAGAGAAATGTTAAAAATTACCGTTTATTTCTCACTTTTTCTGTAAATTTAACAGCTTAAGCTATTTTCTTAACAAAATGGTTTTTCTCTGTTTCTCATCGTAATCAGAAATAAATAAAAACAGTTAGTTCAAATTTTTGTTTTTGCCATTCAGTTTTGCTTACCGTAAGATAACTTTATAACTTTATCTTTCTTCAAATAATTTTTATGATTATTTTTTCTACCTGCAATTGCTTTTCTGCAATTATCTTATAATAAATTATAGTTTTAAATGTTTTACACTTGAATATGACTATAAAATAGGACTTAATATGACTTAAATAAGACTATAAAGATAAAGACAATATCAAGAGTTTGCTTCATACTGAAAACTGGAGCTTCGGTATCTTCGGACAGAGTACTCATCTCCCCTTGATGTGTCCCAGGTTCGAATACCAGCTTTGACCGATCGTTCGCACAGAAATATTTAAATTTTTTTCATATTTACACTGTTAGAATTTTATTCTAAAATTATGGTGATGCAACTGGAAGCTGTCTGACCATCCAATTAATCGTAAGGCTTATTGTAAGTAAAGAACATTCCTTCCCTTTATGGTTTCGGAAACCGTTTAGAACTAGTATTGTTTTAAAACCATGAAAACAAAACTATGCAATAACTATATAAAACTAACAAAACTTTTTAAACATTTACATCTAGCATGGTTTCAATACCGTAAAAAAGGAATTCAACTGGACATAGGAGCTAGGCTTTGCGTTAGGTAATGGACATTGGAGAGTGCAGGACACAAATTAGAGAGTGCATGATAATGGAAACTCTTCATATGTTAAAGAGGATACTGTGGTGTCAAGGCTGGGACTAGAAAACCATTTTTTTCGGTCACGAGACTCACAAATTAGCCTTCTCGGTTATAATATGAACGCAATTGTAAGGAATTAAGTGGCTTCATTAGGTGGGCCTAGTTTGTGCGATATAATCCTCGTTATTTAACTGCATTAGATGGAAGCATTTAATAAATGGTTTTTATCACAATTAACAGTTGGATTACCATCTTATTTATGGTTATTTGACTGTTTTGTATGAATATGGTAAAATAACAATTAAATATATTGTTATTTAACCTTTTTTCAGAGTAATTTCTATCAGTGTAATGAAAATGCGTGGAAGATATCATTATCCATCATCATTATAGTTGGCCAGACAGCCCAATGTGATCCAATGCCTTGATCTCCAATTCTTTTCTTTAATTGCGAGAAAATCAGACTCTACTGAGTCAGCCCATCTCAACCGCGGCCTTCCCAGCTTTCTTGTTCCAGTGGGGCTAAAAAGCAGTATCTTTTTTATTGTATTGTCACCACTCATTCGAATCACGTGTGAAATCCAATTCATTCCATTTATTTTTATGTATTTAATAATGTCAGGTTGTTTATAAATCTTGTACAGTTCAAAGTTAAATCTCCTTCTCCAGATATTGTTCTCATTTACGCCACCAAGAATACTCCGCCAAATCTTTCTCTCAAATGTTGCGATACAATTTCCCTCCTGTTTTGTCATTGTCCAAGCCTCAGAAGCGTTTGTCATGACTGGTCGGACAAGAGTTTTGTTGATTAAGAACTTTGTTTCTCTAGAAAGAAACCTAGATTTAATAAATATTCTCAACCCATAGACAGCCCTATTTGCCAGATAGAGTCGGCTTTTTATTTCAGGAGTAATTCTGTTGTCAATGGTAATAATTATCCATAATAACTACAAAATAATGCTGATGATTATTTTGAATTTATTTAAGTCCTTGGATTCAACGAAGAAAATGAAGTAAAGGCGTTAAGATATTATTTACAGCTAGATTATATACCTATTATATGTAAGTATTACTTAGTGTTAAAGTCTCTTTTTTGATGCGCAATTAATCTTCTTAATGAATACCGGCCACGCATCGACTATGTAATTTATTGATGTTTCCCATACAATTGATGAAATTATACAGGTGATATGAATCTTTACATCATCGAGAAATAAAACTGATTGATTTATTATTAGATTTATTTGACTTTATTTTAATTCAAATTCTTTACTTTAATTTAATTCAATTTAGTAACTCTAATTTGTTTCAATTTCTTTAGCAGATATTTCGAAATATTTTAAATTGTTAAACAAACTAAACAGACCACAATTTTGAGCTAGTTGTTAAGCTGGGAAATAATTTTTGTAACTTTGTAATGCAGAATAATATTTTGCAATGAATAGTTTTAACGGAGGATTTTTATTTTCATCTTATGTTGTGAGAACAATTTTACTTTTTGTAACTCATCTATCATACTAAAAAATGTTAAAATAAGTAAAAGCAAAATAAAAATAAGTTAATTTTTCAACGTCACCAAAAGTAGTTGCCTGAAGAAAATATTCGTAAAATTTCTTGAATATCCTACATTTTTTTACTAGTTGATGCGTTGAAAGTTTACATAAAAGCAGTGTTTACATGTTCCTAAAATTTCCATTTCAGAAACAGGAAGCTATTTATAAGTAAGCTCTAAGAAAAGTAAAAATGAAGTGTGGTGTAAAAAATGGATTTTTTTAATGTATGAATATGTCAACAAAAAATAGTGTAACAATGTTTTTTTCTATGGGACTTAGTAAAGAAAAGGACAACTTATACAGAATGCAAATACGTTTTAAAACTTTTTTAGTAAACAAAATGTGTTAATTTCTGTAAACAACAGTTTAAAGAATCTCAACTGAGGTCACTTAACTGTCAATAAATCCTATAAAAAATGTTTAAAATTTTTTAAAGAGACTTATTTTTATGAATTTTATTTAAATTAATTTTAATAAAAAAATTGTTTTTTTTAAAAATATTTTTGAGAGGTGTTTTTTTCGCTACAATGCTTTTTTATTGTAATTAAATTACTAACAAGAAAAACCGTCTTTAAATAGTTTAAGTATAAAATCATGGAATTTTTAAAACAGAAAAGGAGTTTTAAATAAAAACAAATGAGAAAGTTAAAAAATACAAAAAATTACACAGTGAAAAAGTCTGAATCAAATACGGTCAAAAGTACCGGCTTTCAGGCTGTTGGTACTTCATACCGTGGAATATATTTTTACCGGAACAAGTTACAGAAAAAAATAAATAAATAATAAATAAATAAAAAAATGACATACCGTCACTTTTACAGTGATAATTTCCGTAAAATCACTGAATCACTCTAATCAAATAAATATAGCAGTAAAAATTATGGGAAAATATTTTACAGAAAAATGGATTTTACAGATGATACACCCAAAGTACCGGGACTTCATACCGTAATTTAATTGGGAATTTTTTTACAAGTACTTAATTCAAGAGCAGGTCATCGGGCTGCCGAAGTGGGGGTGCCATCACCTCTGCAGAGGATCAAAATTTTAATGGCATGTCTTCGGATCATCCTCAGGGACGTTTCACAGACCATCGCCAATAGTCCATTGTGCAGCTCTAGTGCGCTGTTAATAAACTACCACTACAGCAAAGTACTTAATGAAGTTTCAAGTTTAGCAATTTAATTAGGTATACCATAATAGCTCAATGTTTTGTAACATAAATTGAAACATTCTAAAGCAATTCCTTAAATCGAAACTTTTTCTAAACTTATTTTGCTGACACTTTAGTGTCAGATCATATCAACTCCCAGGAGAGTAAATTTAAAGCAATTTTGATCCATCAATTGCAGTCAAAACAAAACTTTTCATTCTTATTAGAAGTCTTTGTTTAAATCAATAACTATGCTTCGTTTTAGCTTAGAAACGGAAAACAATACCTAGAAGAAAAATACTTTTGGAGATTTTATATATTAAATATTCAATAACTTACGTTTATAATACTTTTCAAAAATATTTGTATTCCATTTTGTAATGGAAATTGTAAGAAAGGATGATAAAAGAAAAATATGTTAAAATGGTGCTTTAAGGCATGCTTTTAAAACAGCCCTCTTTTATACAATTGATAATCAATAAAAATATGCTTTTATTATTTCAGGCCTCAATTATATTCCCGATTTAAAGCAATAAGATATTACAAATGCAATGTAAAATATTCAGTGACTTACTTTAATTGTAACCGAAGAAATGAGAGAGTATTAGATGTTTTTCTCCTTACATATTCCGGTAAAAAGGATTTTTCGGTAAAAGTACTAGTACCCTGAATGCCAGTGCTTTTTGTTTTTATTTTATTTGACATTTTTTACAGTGTACAAAAGATTGATTCGAAATTAACATTGAGATTTATAGTTGTTATGGTGAATAAATGATCTTTTGCTGGAAAGGAGGTCTTCTGGAATGAGGTCCTGAGTTGGACATGCTATACCAAACAAGCTACTTTAAACCATGTTCTAGTACTAGTATAGGTACTAATACATATACTAGCGTAATTACATGCTTTACCCACATGATAAAGTTTACAATTGTGCATTCTTGTACTTTTGATACTTGTTAAAACAGGTATTATTTGCTGTGTTGGTAACTGTTTTAGGTTTTACAGTCTAGTTCAAGAGACTTTTTTTTATTTTAAAGTTTCTCATAAACATTTAAATTTTTTTAATCCTAAAATAAGGCCCTATAACGAAAACCAGGAAGTAGAACAGGCAAGTACCAAAATCTAATTATTTTTAAGAAAAAGTTTAGGAATATTTTAAAAATTCATAAATTATTATCTGTAATTATAGATTTTGTTAAATATAGCTCTTAATATAGAAAAAATGACATTTTTTTCTGAGATGTTTACGTTAAATATCTTGTTAGTTTGAAATTGACAGATCCCGCATTTATATATAAATAAGATTTAACTAGGTTTGTCTACACACTTTACGTTATTTACAGGTTGTCTTCTCAAGTTTATCTAAAAACTTTAACACTGAGCAATCATGCGTTTCAAAAACTGTGCACTGAAATATGTTTACATGCAAATTGAACAATGGTGTCAGGTAATTGAATTTAAGAAACACGGGGACTAACGTTGCACTAAATTTATACAATATTATGAATATGCATTTTACAAAGAATTTTCTGATTATAAAATACTACAGGGGATTTCTTAATGTTTTAAAGAATAATAAACTAATGACTAACTAGGAGGCTTCGCCCCCTTTTCGCTGGCGCTCGTCAACCCCCGGAACTGCTTTCGCAGTTCTTTTCGGATTGCTTCGCAATCCAATGCTCGCTCATTGGATACGTTCTTAGCGTCTAACTTTTGTATACTGTTTTGAATACTGAAGTTCCGAAAACTTTTCACTGCAGAAAACCTGTACATTTCAATATTAATTTGAAATTGCAAACAGTTCACATATTTTGCTTAATCACACTATTCTAAATTTCAGTTATTAAGAAAAGTAACTGTTGTAAGTTTTGTTTTAAAGTCTTTCCCACCAGAGGGCTAAAGCCATGTGTTGTAAAACAATATGAAATAGTAGTCTGCCACTGAACGCCGGATGTAAAGCATCGGCTTCGATGAAGATAATTTTGTGTTTTTAATTCTCTGAAGGGTGCCACCCTAATAATATGGAATTTGTAAAATAAATGTATATATTTTTGATTGTTGATGAAGCCCATCATTTTGTGTTTTCATCAGTGTTCAGAAGCAGAACAACAACAAAAATTTTTCAGTTTATCACAAAAATATAAAATGTATAAAAAACAAGGAAAAGAGTAAGAAAATGAGTATAGTCATGGAAAAAGTTAAAATTATAATATAGTATTTGTCAGTTGAAATAAAACTTTTTTTTTAAGTCATTGTTAACAATTCAAATTTTTCTGAGGCAACTCTTACCCTTTTTTTAAGTACCCATTTCTAAATGTCAGTATTCAACCACAAAACAACTTAAAGTCCTCAAATTTAGCATTAAGTTGTAAAATGTAATGAAAGAGGGTCATAGCAATAATGTAAGTAGAAGTAAAGTTAGTACTGTAAAATTAAAACAATATTTTTAATCAATGAGTCAAGTTATTCAAGAAGCAGTTGTAGAAGTAGCAAGATAGAAGTTTTTTTATATAAAACTTTTTATAGAATTTCTATAAAAACATAATTTTTAATCTGGGCATTTGGCGATACAACACTTATAGAATTGAAGGATTTGTTACGTCAAGCGCTCATGTATCATAATTTTGATCTAGTTGCGCTTCTATGTCATTTTGATTTATGTTGCTAAGTTAACTTTCAAAAAATTCTATGGTTAGCAACAGCATTTATATTTTTTAAGTTGTTTATTTTTATTTCTTTTAAAATAACAGAATTCGCGATCGCAACGCTCGAGTACGCCGTCTAGCGGGAGCCTGTAAATATCAGACATTAATTTATCACGTTTTCATTTAGTTCCATCGAAATCATTGACAGAATCAGACTCCATTTTTAGCAGCAAATAAGAAACAAAATTTCCCTAAGGAAAAGGCCGAAGAACTTGAAGAAAATCTCCAGAATATTAGTAAATCTTTCAGGAACAGAACACGCCAAACATTTGAAGAAAAATTCCTCAATAATTTTTAATTTCTATTATCAACAAACTTGCAACTGATGACTTCCGATTTCGGATACTGTTACAGATGTGTGTATTAAGGTAAAATGCATTTCTTCTGTCTTCAATTCATTACGAATTAAAGTGATGTCAGCATTGCTTTCGTCATTCCAGTGAATAAATATGAATTTAGAACATACAGAATTGTAATAGTTATAACATATTCTTCTTCGTTATAGAATAGTACATATTTCTGTATCCATATAATTCGGAAAACAACAATAAAAAATTATCCAAGTTACTTGAAATAGTGCCATTTGTGCTGATTCTTATTTAATTTTAATCGTTTTCTTGGTAAGTATTTTTTAGTTTTGAAAGAATAAGTTCAACTAGAATTCAGCTATTCTGTTTTTAGCTACATATTCAAATTCATATCAATTATAAAATTTTGCTGTGTAGTATGTTATCTAAAAGTAATGAAGGGATAAACTATGTATTTATTATTTGAGAATAAAGTTTTCAAACAAGGAACTTATCATTTTGGAATTCTCCGGGAATTATAAATCAGGTAAGTGCAATGATTTTTACAATAAAAAATTTGCCTGTAAATATTTTTTTTCATTTGATGATGGTTCTCTACAGAATGGTTTTTTACGCCTGATTAAGAACTATAAGAATAATAAAAAAAGAAACAATATGAAAGTTTTTATTTCAATGTAAAGAATTCTTAAAATCGTTTTTTTATCCTAAGAATTCTTTATTTTCCGTTTTTTAGTTTATAATTTTTTGATAAAAATTGTTCTCAAAATACTTTTTTTGAAAAATTAAATGGTATAACATTATGTGTTTATGTATACTTCTTGTATATTCCAATGTTTGAAGTAATATGATTCAGAAAAGTATGGAATAAAAATTCGGTACTTACGTATTAACGCCACCGCCGCTACAGATTTGGCGGTTTTTAAGTGCCGCTAATCTACACTTAAAATTTTTACGACAATTCATAAAATAAAACACTTTATTTAAAATCAAAATAGTCAATCGGATTTCGGTGGAAAATGAGCCGATATAGAGTTTAGCATAGATTCAAAACAATCATATCGCCATATGAACTCTGATAAATAAGATTCCAAATGAAATAACATTTCCAAAACGTACGTTTACCAAGATAAAGTTTTATGTTGTGGGAATTGGAACATTTTCGTCTTTTCGGTAAAATATTTCCCTCCTCAAAAAATACAATTGCATCTTGTTTTGTTTTTGGCAAATCTCAAAGACGAATTTTTGTAGCACTAAAAATGGCGACAAAAAAGAATTGTTTTTTTGTTTTTGTTTCGTCAGCATTCTTTATCTTACGTTTCTTAGTTTCTAAATAATGATTTTTATTGAAACTTGAAATTTTTTGATAAAAACTGGTGTCAAAAAACTTTGTTTACAAAATTAAATTTCATAAAATTATGAGGCTTATGTATACTTTTTGTTCATTTTAATTTTTGAAGTAATATAATTCTTAAAACTATAGAATGTAAAGTTTAAATGGGTCTTCCATGTTATATCATTAAATTTAGTAGTACTATTTCTCGGGCATTAGGCTTTAACTCTTATAAGAAGATACATATTTTTTTCTGTTAATGTACAAATATTTTTCCGATGTGTTTTAGATATTCCTTCTCTAATAAAAAGAGATACCATTTTGTTTCGTTTGCATAAGAAAGAATATCAAGCATTTTTCTTTTTTAAATTCAATTAGCCACAATAAAGAAGGGACGTTGCAATGCTACGTGCTACATTAACGACGTCTCTAGAGTAACTGAATGACTGTTCATATAGAAATCGCAGGTATTAGTCTCATACCACAATGCCCCCTATAGTTCGGTGCGATCGCGAATATGTTGAGCCAGTTTAAATTAAATATTATCATGTTTTTAAGGCATGAATCTGAATTGAAAAACCTGATAATGCTCACTCTGGTTATTGTTTCCGTTTTTAAAAGCGCTATATGTTGAGCCACCTCAACTAGATTAGCCATGTGACATTTTTAGCAGCAATCATTGGTCGATTTGCTAACGTTGCCATTCGGGGAGTTGTAATGAGGCTTTTTTTGGTGCTGTGTAAGAGAAATATATATATATATATAGATATTTATGATCTTTTAATAAAAATCTTTATTTTAAGTCGAAAAGTCTTATAAGTTATTAAAGGAAATTTTTTTCCGTTTAAGTTAAACAGCGGTACTGCTCAATATAGTGCATGCACACGGAGAAAGCAATTTTAGTGATTTTACTGTATTTTATAATAATGATTATTCTGTTTAAATAAAGAAGAAAATCATAATTCTGGTTAAAAATTAAAATATACGGTATTTAAACCATTCATTTCATAAATTTTTTTCATCATATGGTAACGGTTTACCGTAAATTCTGATTTTCAAAATTATGGATCTTTTCGCCGCACAGTTAGTGGCTAACACTAAACTGAAAAATAAATTTAACCGATTAAATAGTTTTCATCACGTGCGCTGAAAACCATGATAAAATTACCAAGTTTACCACAATTTTTAAAATATATTAAAAAAACCCCACATGTTACTGTTAATATCACCAAAATAATTACAAAAGCGTTTGGCTGAAATTTAGCGAGATTTTTGATGTTCCCATAGAGCCAGAAAAAAGGCGAATTTTACCATATTCTGGTAGTTTTTACCATACTTTTCTTCTCAGTGTGGGCTTAATTTTATAGTTATACTAACACTATACTGAGCTTAAAACGAATTTGCACGATGCTGCATTTCAACATGTTTTAAAATGTCCAACTAAGTATTAAAGATATAGAAATTTGCAATAAAAAAAAACTAATTTTTCATAACCTTTTTTAACTTTTTGAGTTAATTTCTGCAACTAAATATTCAAAATGCTTGATGTTTCAGCAAGAATGTAATTTAGCTAGTTTGTTACGACCGTTTTCTGTTCCCAATAACAATGTTATTTTTTTTTCTTTATAGCTAAACAAATTTCCAACATTCTCTCTGTTCCCCTTTCATGAACAAATGAGTCCATCATTACTATTTTCTTTATTTTTGACTTTATCAATTGCTCATGATAACTGATGGGATAAAATTATATGAGAGTAATATATCACTAAAAGAATAATGTTCTATAATCTATTATTTTCCGAAATCTATTCTATTGATCACTTTCTGCTGACCATCCATATTTTTATTTTTATTTTCTTTTACCCTTTTCACACCATTAAAGACCACTATTATTAGTATAAGATCTTATCTTTGCTTTTGACCTTAACAGTACTTTTTCTTATCTTTTTTGATGTATTTGTGATTTGTACTTTTTTTCTGTTAA
Organism: Parasteatoda tepidariorum; assembly: GCF_982258835.1. Taxonomy (NCBI): domain Eukaryota; kingdom Metazoa; phylum Arthropoda; class Arachnida; order Araneae; family Theridiidae; genus Parasteatoda; species Parasteatoda tepidariorum. The sequence continues at coordinate 66,728,217 of NC_141764.1, forward strand.
CATCAGAACAATTGTGACAAAAAGGAAGAACCCTTTCTGTCAAGAAAACAATTACAACTTTCGGGGAAGTTTTCTTTTTTGGAAGTTTAGGAGACAGCATGACTTCTTATTAATGTCCAAAATAAATTGGTTTTTCTGTACAAAGGAATTCAGGATATGCTAGGATTTTATGAAACTATATATGTGTAAGAAAATAATGTAGTATGAGCATCTTTCATTTTTATTTTTAATATCTTCAGTTAAATATTGTATTTAATATAATATCTTTACAACTAACTGAATTCATATTAATATTAAGTAAATATGAACAATGGATATGTCCGTTATTAAGAATTCGAGAAATCTTAAATCTTCGAGAATCTTGGACATAAATTCAATTTCGATGCTAAAATTATTTCCACCACAGTTACATCAGCTCATCTTGATGTCCTGGAATCCTGTTTTACTCCTTTGAACGCTGATTCTCTTGTTAAAAACATGAGGTCTTCCACTCCTTTTCATATCACGTGGAAATATATTTTACTCTAATTTGCCTCTCGGCCACTGTGATTTTTTTCGTTAAGTTTTTCATTTTTTTTCCTTGGCTTCTGTTGTTTATCTGGTTTTGTTTCTCACCTTTATTTTTCCATTTTTCGTTGGTAACTTAAATTTTTTTTTTAAAATTTCAAATCATTTTTGTTTCTTTACATTTACGTCAGGTTAGTTTTGAAAATGGAAGCCGATAATTAAAGCACTGATAAATAAAGCCGATAATTAAAGCACGTTGATTGTTTTTTCATGTTTGTATATTTTTGAAGCGAATGAAGCTTTCAATCAGGTAATATCATATAAATATCGTTATGATGTGGAGAATAAGGTATAAATTTCAGTCATAATATAAATTTAGAGAACCAAATGTAGTATAAGGTAAAAAAAATGCAGTAGATGAGATGGCTTAAATGCTTCTTTAGATATGGCAACGAAGACCTAGATAAAAAATAACTTTCTGCAACCAAGAGGGCTATAAGAGGAGAGGAAGATTACTTAATAAGTGGTTAGATGTTTTTCAAAAGCGGTTGATCAGATAATTGATAGATAATGATAAATATATGATAGATAAATAGATGAACTATCTTATTGGAAACAGCTATAATTGGCAATAAACTGCAGGGATGGTAAAAGAATAAACTAATTGAAATAATATTTCAGGTATCTTCAACATAATTAGGTATTTAATATTAAATAACGTTATTTTAGGCAGATAATTTTATTTTAGATATGCAATTTTATTTTAGATATGTAATTTTATTTCAGATAAGTAATTTTGTTTTAGATATGTAATTTTATTTTAATATTTTAGGCATTTAGGTTAGGTATTAGGAATAAATAAATTTTATTTACATTCTTAAATTTTTTAAGATCAAGGTTGTGCCGTTTTTATCATATCTAAGGTAGAAGGCTGTACTTAAAAAAGCACTATGGTCAAATCTTTAAAAATATGGTAAAATTTAACGTGTTTTTTGTTCTATAGGACATGGTTCATTGGAGTTTTTTTCCTGCTATGATTTGGAAACAATTTTTGGTAAAATTAACAGTAAAATATGGTTTTAATATCATGCTATTTGGTAGTAAATGAGGAATAATTTGGTTACTTTATCATGATACCTTAGAGTATGGCCATTATTTATTAAAAAAAAATTTATTTTCAGTTTTGCATTTTTACCAAATGTGTAGTAATAGGAATTATATTCCTGAAAACCAGAATCTTTGTCAAACCATTACCGTACGAACGTTACTTAACTTCACTAAGTACGGTTAGAAGTGACGAAGAGTTGAATCATATCGTGGGTGACATACGGCTGAGATTTTTCTCTGCATCCTCATTCTATACTGAATTCATAGTATACGATTGAATAAAAGTTAAATAACACAATAAATAACTGGCGATCTTGACTTTTCCCAGTGAAATTGTAATTTTAAATAGAATTTGCAAAAATAAGCATGCAAAAAAGGATTTTGAGTAAAGTTACTCAGGGGCATAATATTTTGTTAGATATTATTTCGTAACTTTTTTACAAAGTATCACGTGGAAGTAATTAGGCTAAAGATGCACAATGTGCTAGTGGCGACGATCGGTGAAGGATCCCTGAGGATGATTCGAAGATATGCCATCGAAGATTTGATCCTCTGCAGAGGGGATGGCTCCCTTCTTTGGTAGCCGAACGACCTGCGCGAAGTCGAGCACTTTACGGTAGAACAGTTAAACTAGGACCGATACCGCACACCCTCGGTCCCAACGCAGTCTGATCAAAGTGGTCACCCACCCGCTTACTGACAGAAACAAGCCAGTGATGCTTGACTTCGGTGTTCTACTGGAAACCATGTTTTTAGGATCAATCCATTGCGGGACCATTCATGGTCAAAGTTTGAAAATTAGGCACTTTTTTAAAACAATTTTGAGCTATGTTGCGCAAAACATTGGCAATAAAGAACATGAAAATCAAAACAGAAGAGGACAGATATTGCTAAAAAGTTTATTTCTAACAGAAAGTACTTACTATTTTCTTTTGTTTGGTCGAATGCAATTAAAATACGGACCTAGAAAATTTTCACCGGCAGTAAATTTGGCGAAAAACTAATGCTGCCTAATATTGCCGTATTTATTGTTTATTTATTACTGGATGCTAATATGGATTTTAAAGTATTTAGTTATTCATACAACGAATATAGATTTCGTGAAGAAATTTCATACTTACTGTTTTAGAACATATAAGAAAATTTTTAGAAATGATGTGAAAGAAATGAACTGTAATTAATACAAATAAATAAGAAAAGTTTATTTACGGACAAATGAAATAGACAATTTCAAAGACAACATGCTTGAGATGATTGCAAGTTTCAACAACAAAATAGTCCATCAGTCAACAGTTTGAAAGTAAGTTATCGGTCACAGTTAAAGCTTGTGCCTTTCATAGTACGAAAGTTTGGTGCAATTGATTGCGCCATGAAAGCATTTCCCAAACATATTTACCAATTTATGGTGCAACCTAAATAAAATTTTCATTTAACCAATTTATGGTGCATTTAAAAACTTTGCACCAAGTATTGGTTAAACATTTAACGAGTTTTTTTTACAGTGCATAAACTGGTAAGCATTTAAAGTTATGTTTCGCTTTACTATGTTTTAGCATTTATAAAGATTTAGTTTGTATGAAAAAAGATTGTTTATACATTAAATAAAATATTTTAATGAATGAAAAAAAATAGGTAAAAATTTCGGTAGAAGTTCTTAATATGAAACCTTATTAATTTTAGTATTAGTCATTAGTACCTTTAATTTCTGATAACATTAATTTTTAAGGTTTTGTCTAATTTTTATGCTTTTCCTTTTATTGCAAGAATTCGAAAAAAAATTAGATTGAGTAAATTCTATCTCAATATTTACCGTAGTTGTTAAAGAAAATAAATATTTAAATGCAAACAACAGTTAAGCATTATGAAAATAATAAAGTAAATGCTTCATTTACTAAATTAAATAGTGAAATAGAAAAAAAAATATAGCAGTTAAATAAAATTGAAGATTAAGCCGTAAAATAAAATTTCAAACAAAATAATAAAGTTAAATAATGATAAAACTAGTTAGTTTTTCTCTAATGGCATAAACTAGTAATATAACAAGTTTATTTTTTATTTTTATTTTTAAATGCTAACAGAAGTTAAAAGAAAAGTTATTTGTAGTTATTGTGTTTTAATAAAATGGAAAACCTCAAAAAAATTAAATATCTAATTTAAAATCTTATAATTCAGTGAAAGTAATTTATATTCTTAACTACGTTGACATAAAAGCTTGCTTACTTTAATCAAATCAATCAGATCCAAATCTTCCATAAAAACTAAATTTATAAAATAAACTGAACATTTTTATTGATTATTTTATGCACATACAATATCTCTAAACTGATATAAAATAAAATAAAAATGCAATGTAGCAAGTAATAGAATTACACACAGAAATTCGCATAAAATGAAAACGAAATTTCTTTTTTTATCATTTATATTCAATACCGATTAAAAAAAGATGAAATCTTACGTTATTTTAATTAATTCCAACTCAAACAAATGCTTTCATTTTAACCTTTTAAAAATATCTATAAAAAACAGTGTTTAAATTATTATTTTTTAATTTTTTACGAAGAAATTAAATTACTTCACATTAAAAAATATTAACGTTTAAAATGCAATGTATTGAAAACAAAAAAAAAAACATTTTGCGTTAAAATATATATAAATGCATCTGTTTTAAATGATTTTACACAATAAAAAATTTATATATTTTTTAAGCTTTTATTTCTAAAAACATATTTTAGTTTAAAGGAAATTTTTTTCAAAAAAAATAATGCATAAGTAATTCTAAGAAAAATTATACAAATAGAAAATAAATATCTGAATACTTGTTTTACTTGATTTGATTTACAATTTATGTTTAAAAAAATAGAGTTTCCACACATTCGCATGAAGTAAATAGAAGATCAAATCCTCAAGATTGTAAATTGACAGACTTATTTTAAACAGATGAAGAAATTTTGGAATGAAACTTGTCTCCATAGGAGTTCTGAACACAAAAAAATGAAATGTTTTGAATGTAAAGCTATTCAGCATTTTTTCTTTCTCTTTTCAAACTACTTTATTGTTGCTTTTACTTTAAAATGTATTCAAAATAAACATGTGTATTCCTTAGAGATGTGAATGTCAGTACTCTGTATTTCTTTTTCATTCCATTTCAGTTTTCGGTATAATATAGAACCTCTTTAGGCTCCATCAATTTGATTTTTTGACAAAAAGTAGTGCATGATCTGAAAAGAATAAATTTAAATTGATTTCCATTCTTTGAGTTTGAGATTCTCTAATCATGTGCTCTTAAAAAATAAACGTATTTTCTTGTTCAAATTTTTTTTAAAAAGAAAGTCAAAGCATCCCTGTTTTAGAAATAGGAATATTTATAAGCTTTCAGAAAAAGCACCGAATTATAAATTAGTGATTTATTCCAAATAATTATTTTTAAAGCAATCAAATTTTAATGTTTTTGACAAATTTTAGAAATAATTAGGTTCTTCTGCATTATAGAAAATGCATTTTGTTTAGAAACGTTTTTCTTTGCATTACAAATTACATTCTACACTAAAAATAACATTCTTTGTCATGAATTGTAAACATATGTATAAAGGCTCACTAAATAAATCATTATCAGTAATTTCTCATCATATTAAAACTTTGCTACATCTGAAACTAAATAAGAAAATTTGCATTACATTTCTTGTAGATACACTGCGTAGATAAACCGGGAGAAAAAATGGATATTCAAATATCACGAATTTTTTCGTTTTTGACAAAACCATTACCTAGTATATGCTCCGAGAAAAAAATTGACGAAATAACTATCGTCGTTTCTTCAAGGAAATGAATTTCGTCAAAAGTAAAAAATGATATGCTTTCATGCCATTAAAAAAATAAAGAAAGAAAATCGATTAAATAAATAAAGAAAACCAATAAAAAAAAACAAATAAGAAATAAATTAATTAAAAACCCTCATGGCACCTAATATTTCGAACAATCACTTTAACGTGGGCAAACTAGAAAGGGCGCAACGCAAAAAGGGCAGACAAAACAAAGAGATAAATAAGACTAATACCCGAAGCGGAATTCAAACCTCGAATCTTCTTGCTGCGAAACCCAAAACCTGGACCACCATATGGTTGATCGGCTTAATACGTCACTTTATTTTTGATGTTTTTATTGTACCGTTGTTTGTTTGTATTGTTTATGCAAAACAGTGTCTTTTTTTTTCTAAAATTTATACTTTAAATAACTGCATCAAATTGAAAGATATTTTTTATTGTTTTTCAAATAATTACTTAAACATTTTCTTTTTCAAGTTACAGAAAAAAATGAGTTTTTTAAAAAAAAAATTGACAAATTCACTGAAATTTTTCAATAAAGAATTATTTGTATAATTCATAAAAAAATATATCTCCTTTCAGAAATACTCCCTTTGTTTCTATTATTAAAAGTACATCAACGTTTATAAAACTGTTCTAAAATATTTCTTCAAATACTTTTTAAATTAAAACTTAAAAATTACAAAATAAAACATTATTAAATGAATTTACTTCTTAATCATATTTAATCAAAATTTATCACATAAGATTTTTTTTAATCTTATCATCTGATTTTTTATCACTGATTGAACTGAAATAAAATTTTAACAGCATGATAATCTCCAAGGATAATTACATAAATGAACTAAAAAAGTTTTAAGAAATAGTGCATAAAAACACTTTTTGGTTACATTTTTCTCTTACAGGACACTGCTATAAAATTATAATAAATTTTTTGTCCTCTAATGTTTTGCAATTATCAGAGAAGTACATGATTAAACATTGTCTAACTCACGTGATTTATGACTTAACTAATTAGATAACGTAAAGCATTTAATTTGAAACTGTCGTTTCGTCTTCTCTAATGCTTAAATCATTAGGAATTGTTTACGTTCTAATCTTTGATGTCTTTTTTTTCTTACACTTTTAGAGAATTCTTTTTTAAACTACCTTCATTAAGGTCTCGATTTACGGGGATTAATTAGTAGTGCCCGAAGTTAAAAGAAAGTTTGAGAATTTAGGTCCACTGTAATGTTAATTCGAGGAAATTCGAAATCATTTCAATTAATTGCTATTTGCTTGGATAGGTTGAACAAACTTCTTTCTGTGCTCACAAACGATAAATGGGTGAAAGCAAAAGAAAACTAATTTTTAATTTATTGCTCCTTGAGTGGTTTTATTGCTGAAAAGAATTCTTCATTTTAAAATCGTCTTAACCAGTTTGTTTATTCTCAAACAAGAGTAAATGTAAAAATGTAAACAATTAGTTTGTTTTAAGTTCCCAAAAGTTTAGTACGTTTCCCTTAGTTCTAATAAACGGATAGTTTTGTTATCTTCTGTGTACGTTTATACTTGAATGCTTATTGTTTAAAATTTTGAAATGGGATTTTTGCTAAATAAGAAAATTGCATACAGAACTGAATCATAACAAATCAATACATAAAAAATATGTTTTTTTTGCTGTTTTAAAACATTATATATCGAATTAAAGACTTTAAATTCAAGAAATGACAATGATTTTTATTTGTTTGTAAAGATATTTCGAATTCTAAATAAAATATACTTTGGAGAAAAGTTAAATATTAAGATGAAATTTATTCGAGTAAATTTGAAAGGATTTCAATTAATTGTAATTTGCGTAATTCCTTTCTGCTCTCGCAAATGAAAAAAAGTAAAAGCAAAGGAATTTTTAATTCATTGTTCCTTGATTGATCCATTTTAAAATTTTCTGAACCAGTTTGTTTGTTCAGAAACAAGAGTAAATGTAAGCAGTTGGCTTGTTTTAGGTTTCAAACTTTTTAGTACATTCATTCAGTTTCGTAAAACTAAAAGTTCTGCTTTCTTTTGCCTACTTTATTCTTGAATGCTTATTGATTTAATTTTTGAAATTGGATCATTGGTAAATAATAAAATGGTATGTAAAGGGAAACAATTATAGTAAAACAATGTAAAAAACGATAATATTTTTGTAGTTTACTAACACATAACTTTAAAAAGACTTTAAATTAAAGAACTTTTAATTATATTATTTTTTCTGAAGTAAAAAAAAACTATTTTATGCAGATTACAGAATAAAATATATTTTCAAGAAAAGTGCAAATTTACATTAGTTTTAATGATAATTTATAGAGTATTTGTTTCTATGAAATTTGAATTGATTTGATTTAATTGCTATTTGGTCGGATGTGTTAAACGAACTTCTTTCTGTGCTTGCAAACGAAAAATTAGGTGAAAGTAGAAGCAAACGATTTTTAAATATATTACTTTTAGAGTGGTTCTATTTACTTAAACACTTCATTTTAAAATCATTTGGACCAATTTGTTTGTCACAAACAGGAGTAAATATAAAAATGTAAACAGTCAGCTTGTTTTAAGTTTCAAAAATTTTGTACGGTTTATTTAATTTTGCAAAACTAAATGTTTTGCTTTCTTTTGCCTATCTTTATTCCTGAATGATTATTGTTTAAAATTTCATAATGGTCTTTTCACTGAATAAATGATGTACAATGAAAACTAAAATTATGTTAAAACAATGTGCAAAAGAATAATCATCTTTACACTTAAATAACTCAATTTTGTTTTTTAAAGTTGAAAACAAAGCAATTATTTTAACTTATGAATGATAACATCCGACATACTGAATAAAATATACGTCCAAGAAAATAACAATTCAAGCATTTTCACTTCTAATCTTAATACAACGAATTATAAATTCTGAGATATTTAAAATCTATTCATATAATTCCTACATACTTAAATAAAATGATTTATTTGTATTTACAAACGACAAAGTATAAGCAACTGAATTTTTAAATTTATTGTTAATTAAGTAATTTTTTAATCAAAAAATAGTTAATTTAAAATCGTCCTCGTCACTAGACTAGAGCAAACAGCAGAAAATGTAAGATAAAGTGTTTACGTTTCACACAGTTCTGAATCTCTTTGTTATATTTCTTTATATTTATTCTTAAATGCTAATTGATTATAGTTTTGAAATGAAATTTTTGTTAAATAATAAAATGGGATAGAAATAAAACAATTTGAATTAAAGAAAAAATACAATACATAAATAAATTTTTGAATGATAATTGATAAACTGGTATAGTTTGCTATTCATTGTTTAACTTAAGAATTTACATAAACAGTTATATGAAAACAAAGTGAAGTAATTCTTATCTGTTACTGTTTTTATTTATCCTTTTCTAAATTTAAAATTTAACATCAGTAATTATATTTCTTTTTAAATAACAATAAGAATACTGAATAAAATGTAATCTACTGATCAGAAATGCCTACAATCGTTACAGTATAGATGTTATTTTAAATTGATGTAAATTCAAAGAAATTCGAAATGACTTCAATGGATTTCGGTTGTTGTTGTTTCTAAAGTTACCTGCCAATAGCACCGAGCCTGCTAGGTGAAACCAAGCCAATTTCAGGCCGAGGATGCCATTCTTGTTTTCCAGTGGTGCCATCTAGTGTCAAGAAAACGACTCCAGCCACACACACGTCACATCCTGTTTCAAAAGATGGACCTATCCATTCATCCACAGATCCGTAATCTTAACGTGAACTAAAGAACGATCAATCTCCAATTCAGTACCCTCAGGGGCATAATTTTCAAAGGGAACATTTCATGATCCGACAGATTTAACGTACGACAGACAGTATTTAGTACACAGGGGATTCTTCGACCAATGAGGATCGAATTTACGAACGGATTTTTATTTGAACATACTGAAAAAATATTTATTTTGCGCTTGCAATCGTCAGATGTGAAATTGTAAAAAGCGGTCATTTTCTATATTTCTCCACCATTAGTTTTTTTTACAAGGAATAATTTTCAATTTTAAAATCTTCTAAATTAGTTTCTCGGTTTAAAAACTATGAAAAAAAATTGTTTTATAACTTGAAAAGATTTGTACCTTTCACTTAGTTCTATTTATCCACTGCAATTTTAATTAGGTAAATTTCGAAATTACTATAAGGCAAAGAATATCACCTCAAGTCGATTTAAAAACCATGAAAATATTTCAATATTTTTAAATCGTCTGAAGCAGTTTGTATTGTCGCCAGCAAAATAATTGTAACGACGATTTTTTTTTTCGAAAATTGTGATATTTTTATCATATAGAAATAAGAGTTTCCTTTATAATTTAAAAATCATCTAAGTATTATTATTATTATTATATATATATATATATATATATATATATATATATATATATATATATATATATATATATATATATATATATATATATATATATATATATATATATATATATATATATATATATATATATATATATATATATATATATATATATATATATATATATATATATATATATATATATATATATAGTTCAAAAGGGAGATAAAACAAAGGACATATGAAAAAAGGGGAAAAAAGAGAAATAATAAAAACAAAAATAACAAAAAACTGGGGGGAAAATAGAATAATAAGAAAAAAAAATTCCGAAGAAAAAGATGATAAATTATTTTACAAAATCCGGAAAATTTTCTTTCTCAAAGAAAGCACTCGTTTTTGCAGATATGATCGTGTGGGCTGATAAATAGATTATATCTTTTATTTTCCGGATTTTTTTAAAAATATTTTTTTTTCCCAACAGTCCTTAGCTATTTTTTTTAATTATTTTTCTTTTTTACCCTTTTTTCATATGTCCGTAATTTTCCTTTCTTTTATCTTCATTTTGAATTAATTTTATGAGTTCTATTTACTTACAGCTTATGCGCAATAAATGAAACTTTTTGTTCTTCTTAATTTTCTTCGTGCTTTTTTATATTTATTTTTTTTGCTATATATATATATATATATATATATATATATATATATATATATATATATATATATATATATATATATATATATATATATATATATATATATATAATATTAAATGCATTAGACGTAGAGATACGTAATATAAAATAATATACTGTACTACTTGAATACTCCCATTCATTCCTTACTTTTGTTTAAAAAATATCTGATACAGACGAAAATTCATTACATTCTGGTAATAAATATCCTTATCCAGTTTCGAATTCTTCGCCATGAACTTTTCTTAAAATGCGTATTCTTCGTCGAGAAATCTGAAACGCAACTTAGTGAAATAACATTTTGCGTTTTTTTTTCCTGTTTTGCTTTACCTTTCAGCTGCTTTATTCATTTCTTCAGGTAAATGAAGTGATTTTTTCGTTATTTTGTTTTTGTTCATACTTTTGTTTTATTGAAGAATATGGCAATGCGTAAAATCAATTTTTGCACTACGCTCAATCACTCATCATATATTATGCAGTTGATTTTTGTTTTCACTATATTATCTTTTTATTTGTTTCTAATTTAGAATGAGTAATTGGATTTTTTTCATGCTAAACACATTGGAAGTTTTAACTTTGTATAAAATTTTGTTTTAAAATGTTTTCGTTGCTTTAAAAGTAATTACTTATGTAACAAGTGTTCAAACATAACTTTTTTTAAAAGACAGATACTCGCATTACTTGTTGTGAGTTAAAAATTACTTATTTTGTTGTTTATGAAATTTTTTTTAAATATAAAATTTTCAAATCATTGTTTGGTAAGTATATTCTATAATGTTTTGGCGTTGCTCTAAAACTTCTGTTTGCTTTTTGTTTTAGATCTGGAGAAAAAAAATTCTGCTAAAATTAATGTGCTGTTTGGTAATTGAAATTCAGGGGAAAACACATAATTCTAATTATTAAAACCAAAATGTACAATATTGAAACCATTCATTTTTTATTTTTTTCCTTTAATTTAGTAGCAATTTATTAGAAATCTTTCATTGTTTAATGTTATAGTTCCTCATATTACACATTTAGTAAAAAATACAAAACAGAAAAGTAAATTTAACCGAATAAATGATTTTTATCCCGTGCTCTAAGGTACCATCATAAAATAAAAATTTTATCACATGCACCAAATTTTGTCACAATTTTAAAAACCATAATTTATTGTTAATTATATCAAAATAATTACCAAACTGCTTCTGTAAAAATTATCGAGATTTTTCTGTGTTCCCATAGAGACAGACACACGGTAAATTTTGCCATATTCTGGTAACTTCGGTCTTATTTTTTTGCAGCGTATCGAAATAAAATTACATTTTAAAGTATATAATGCTCCTTAAAAATTTTGGATGAAATAAAGCAACTGTAAGTATTTATTGGTTTATTTTATTAATGTTTTTCTCACAATTATAATTGAATGTGTAAAAATTAGCTGAATCATTTTCATAATTATTTTTAGAACCTCCAGCCTTGTGAAAAAAAAATAGTCTTTCCCACTTGAATCATAATTATTTTGAAAACAGCTTATATGCCTCCCATCACGATTTGCGGGCTAAAAGTGAGTTTTAAGCCCACCGGTAGAGTTTATTAAAGCAGTTTAGGGGAAGAAGGCAAACAATAGAAACATAACAATAACAGAGAATATTTTATTTTGTAACCGTCGTTGAACAGCAGACCCAAATGATCCGTCTACCACTGTGGATATTTCACGTCACCACTATGGTTGGTGCAAACCGGATGCGGAGGTCGTATCGACCAGCCATCGCCGGAATCAAACCCCGGTTCACCTCATTGGAAGGCGAACGCTCTATCCCTTGAGCCATCGCGGCTCAGAGGATAAAGGCCATCGCGGCTCTGGAGAATATGGGAAAAGTGAATTTAGGTACCTCATATGGCCACCTTTAATTTCCCCCACTTACGAAAAATTGAACTCTTCCTTTAAGCTTTTCCGCAACCCGCCGTGTTTCAATAATACCACCAAATTTATTAATAGGAACTATATATTTTATAGACAAATAAATATGCGCAGCTTCTTTCTAAAATAATTATTTTTAGGTATTTAGTCAATAATTGAGGGCTAAATAAAAACCAAATATAATAAAACTGAATTATATCTGAAATAACTGCACACAGTAAATTTGAAAATGTAATAGTTAGTCATAACTATACTTTTGGCTCAATATCGAATCACAAGCAATACCAAGCTAAATAGACCTGTAAATATGAGTAGCTTCTCTCTGAAAAACTATTAGTGTTAGTCATTTAGTGAATTGAGGGCCAAATAAAAAATAAATATAATAGAATTTAATTATAATTGAAAAAATTACGCAATGTAATTTTGAAAGAGTAATAGATAATAATAGTTATATTTTTCGTTCAATATTGCATCATAAGTAAAGGGTAAAACAGCGCATAAATAACAAGTTCATTGGTTTAAGTAACAGTTGTACATTTTTTTAGTAAAGTCAGTCAAATAACTATAAAAGAGATTATAAGGCTTATCATCTATTAGTAAGTGTATAATAGGTTGATTGCAGTCAATAAAGTATTATTTTTGAAATTTAAACTTGTGCCCTTCAGAAAAATAATCTGTCGCAAAAGAGTTACAGAGTTTTCTTAAAAAATTTAGATATTTGGTCCATATTTTTATATATAAAGCTTTGAAACATATGATTAACCATGAAAATGTTCTCTTTATCTTCTCTATGTAAGTCCCAGGGACTGACTGTTTGTTACAATAGCTCTTTTTAAGCTCTTAGTTTTAGACATCTAAATGATCAAACTGTACTGAAATATATTTGGTCTACTGTAAATCATCATCATCAATGCTATTACTTAATACCTGCAATCAGTATCTATCTACCAAACTCAGTGTTCTAACCATCATAAACTAAAAAAATTTTCAAATCATAAATTTAAATTTTGATATTTATCATGTTTACAAAATTTAATTAACAAAAGTTTTCTTAAAAAAGTTCTAAAATGTATACATAGCTTTCAGCACTTGGTTTAAGTAATTAAGAAGTTTATTTAAATCGCTTTTTAAAATTATATTTTAAAAAAAACTCTCAGATTTCAATGTTTTTGAAATGATTAATGAGTTCGCAGAAACTGCAGCAGCTGCTGCAATAGTATATAAAGTTTTTTTGCAGATTAATGATTCATTCATAATCCTGTCACAATGTCACTTCTTTCTTTCTTTCTTTCAAGACAAAACCACAAAAATAAATAGCTTTAATTGAATCACTTTATAAAATTATTTACGCTTAGATTTCAATGCTTTTGAAATTAATTTGTTCTCAAATTCTGTAGCTGCTGCTACAATAGTTAGATATATTTTTATGTGCAGAATAATGTTACAAGCAAATTTCTGTTACAATGTCTCTTACTTTTTTTCTTTCTCTGAAGACAAAGCCACAGGCATACTTCGCTTTAAATAAATTGCTAATTTATTTAAATCGCTTAATAAAATAATTTTTTGAAAAAATTGCTTAGATTTTAATGCTTTTGAAATGAATAAGTTTATGAAATCGGTAGTTGCTCCTACAATAGTTACTTATCATTTTATGTGCAGAATAATGTTACAAGCATAATCCTGTTCCAATGTCACGTCACTTATTCTTTTTCTTTCTCTGAAGGCAAAGCCGTAGGAATACATAGCTTTTTCGTCACATTTATATATTTTATAGCAATAGTATATTTTATAGCAATAGCTCATTTTAAGCTCTTAGTTTTAGACATCTAAATGATCAAACTGTACTGAAATATATTTGTCCTATTGTAAATCATCATCATCATCAATGCTATTACTTAATACCTGCAATCAGTATCTATCTACCAAACTCAGTGTTCTAACCATCATAAACTAGAAAAATTTTCAACTCTTAAATTTAAATTTTGATATTTATCATGTTCACAAAATTTAATTAACAAAAGTTTTCTTAAAAAAGTTCTAAAATGTATACATAGCTTTCAGCACTTGGTTTAAGTAATTAAGAAGTTTATTTATAAATCGCTTTTTAAAATTATATTTAAAAAAAACCTCTCAGATTTCAATGTTTTTGAAATGATTAATGAGTTCGCAGAAACTGCAGCTGCAATAGTTATAAATAATTTTTTTGCAGATTAATGATTCATTCATAATCCTGTCACAATGTCACTTCTTTCTTTTTTTCCTTCAAGACAAAGCCACAAAAATAAATAGCTTTAATTGAATCACTTTATAAAATTATTTACGCTTAGATTTCAATGATTTTGAAATTAATTTGTTCTCAAATTCTGTAGTTGCTGCTACAATAGTTAGATATATTTTTATGTAAAGAATAATGTTACAAGCAAATTTCTGTTACAATGTCTCTTACTTTTTTTCTTTCTCTGAAGACAAAGCCACAGGCATACTTCGCTTTAAATAAATTGCTAATTTATTTAAATCGCTTAATAAAATAATTTTTTTGAAAAAATTGCTTAGATTTTAATGCTTTTGAAATGAATAAGTTTATGAAATCGGTAGTTGCTCCTACAATAGTTACTTATCATTTTATGTGCAGAATAATGTTACAAGCATAATCCTGTTCCAATGTCACGTCACTTATTCTTTTTCTTTCTTTGAAGGCAAAGCCATAGGAATGCATAGCTTTTTCGTCACATTTAAACTATGTAATAAAGGCGAAGTCTTAGTATATTTTAGGATGATCAGAATAGTTATTTTCAATACAATTTGTATTATTAAACAAATGAGGGCAGAATGATTTTCTTTAAGCTAAAAGTTTCATGTTACATTACAACAATCATATAAAGTTATATTGATTTTTACACAGAGAGGAATAAAGTAGAGAAAAAAACCCTATTCCTTGCTAAACGCGGGGAAAAGAATTCGGGAAAAAATTACTGTATTCTATGGTAATAGCATTTCTGGTAACAAAACCATAATTCTGGTAACTTAAACCAAATGATATGGTATTTAAACCATTCATTTTGCAATTGTTTCCTTCAAATAGTCTTACAGATAATTTAGGTTTTCAAAATTATCACACGTTTTGCATAAAATACAAAACTGAAAAGTCAACGAATCCGAATAAATGGTTTTATGCTGTACTTTAAAGTACAATGATAAAATTGCCAAATTTTATCATATTTACCAATTTTTATCCGATTTTATAAATTGAACAATCATATTTTATTGTTAATTTTATCGATCTCATTACAAGAGTTTTTTGATACTCCTGAGAACCAAAAAACTCGATACATTCCTTTATATTCTGGTTGTTTTTATCCTACTTTTTTCTCACTCTAAAATTACTAAACTTACATGAAATAAAATTATCCTCTTCTTCAAAATAAATTATATTAGCTTTGAAACGTGATTATAAAAACGTGAAGCAGGACAAAAGAATATCTTGCTACAATTAAAAACCATTTCCTTCACTTTTCATATACACTGTGAAACACGGAAAAATGGTTAAATAACTATTTATTTAATTGTTATTATACCATATTCAAATAAAACAGTCAAATAACCGTATATAAGATGAAATTCAAACTGTAAACATTGAAAAAAAATCGTTTATTTATTGCTTTCACCTATTACGGTTAAAAAACCTGAATTTTATAGCTCAACAAGGCCCATCTAATAAAGCTCTTTAATTCCTTGTACCTAGAGTTTAATGAAATAGCTGATTCCTTGGCTAAAAATGCCAGAGATCTAAATCAAAACTCAATCCCAACCACGTTGGCAGATGCAAATGCTTATGCAAAATCAAGACTATTCACCCCTTTAAAAATCAAAGCCCACGATCAAATAACTAATCTTGACATCGATAGGAAGACAGCCACTACTCTCATCAGACTAAGAACAAAACATCATAAAAACATGAAAATTTCTACAGATAAGACTAGAAAATATCAAAACTGTGGCAACTGTCTTAATGTGGAACTGACACCATATCATGTTTTTAACTGCCCTGCAGTCGCTGCAGGCCTTCACCTCTTAAACTACCCCACAGAAGAGGATTTGTATTCTTTTAATGCCATAGAAATAACAAAAACTATTCAAGCACACCATGAAATATGATTCTACAGAGGATACGACACCAACCAACCAACCAACCAACCAACCATTCCTTGTAACTGAGTACACATTATATCTGAGAGGGCTAATCTGTCAATCTCATAACCGAAAGCATGGGGATTCGAGTCCCAACGATGACATCACATTATTTTTTCCATTCCCTTCAATCCATACGGAGTTTCCAGTATCTTGCATTCATCAATTTGTGACACTGGACTGTTAGAATTCGATACTCTCATTCACGCATAAATTGAAGTACTATAAAACCACTTAATACAAAAAAGTCTTGAATATTTCATTTCTTACGATAAGTGAAACAACCAGATAAACTAATAGAACCCCATTCCACATTTCATTTGGTAAAACACAACGCAACTAAATTTGATAAACACGGCCACAACCTAACCTCCAATACCTAATACCTAACGAACTAGCTTTCGTACACTTAAATTTTGTTTTTATGGTCTTGAAACCCTGTTCGTCGAAAACGGTTAAAAATGTATAGTTTTGTATTTATAGTTTCTTAACCATACTCGTTGTAATGGGTTCCAAAACTGAAAAGATAAATTTTTTTCCTTACGGTAATCCTTACTATTCATTGGATGGACTGACTGCTTGCCAGTATTTTTACCGTAATTTTAGAGTGAAACTTCTAACAGTGTAGTGTGTATAATATTGTATCCATGCAATTACTTCTTTAAATGTTTTTCAGTATTCACTATTCAGTTGAAAAAAATTAAATATCAAAAGTAATTAATCAAAAGAGTTCTAAAAGAGTGTGATTCTTTTCCAATTATAAATTTAATAAAAAGCAATATTTTTTTACTAAAATTTGTGTAAAACAACGTGTTTTTGCCAAAAATTGCTTTGATTATTGTTACAGATGTTTATTGCTGTTTTCCAAAAATTTCAATTATTTTCAATACATTTCTAAAAAAGAAAAATGGATGCTAATAATCAAATCAAATCTGCGTCAACATTGGGGTAACACGAATTTACTTTAGTTAAAAATCGTAAACACTTTTAGAAAATAAGTTTCAACTTATAATATTAGTTTTCTTAAAATTTCTACTATTTTCAACGCATACTTTTCTAAAAGAGAAATGATTGCTAGTAAAAAAAATTGTTTTTTTGTTAAGTTGCAAGTAACTCGTGAAATTGATGACTCATGGACTAAAACATATTGATTTTTCGAAAGGGTAAATAAAAATCTCAATACCTTCAGTTTTATGTGCTTGTCAAAGCTAATATTGCTTTTATGACCTGGGAGTCTACTTTACGGCTGGTAGAATAATTTAATCTTTACTGTTCTCTTAAAAAAAGAAAGAAAGTAAAATAAAAAGTAAATTTGCTGAAAATAAAGATTAAAAGTTTCATTACCACCATTAAATCTATCAACATCACAAAGTTGTATTTTCATTTAAGTCATATGAGAGTTAATATAATACAAGAGAAAAATGCAACAAAAAAATGTAAACGATTAGAAACGCTAGAGAATGAATTCAATTGAGTACTTGCAATTCAAGAAGAAGACCTCCCATACCCACACCTTTGACCTATGACGTCCGCTAATCTTTATCAACAAAATGGCGTATTAAAGTTGAGCTAAGTTTCTTCATGTAAGTTAGAATGTTAATTAAGGATAGATTAATCAAATACATAGCCATATCGCACATCGAATTAGATGAAATATAATTCTTTCGCTTCTACTTCTTTTACTTAATTTAGATTTAGTATTTGTTTATTGTCCCTTGCTATTTATTTGTCTCTTGCTATATTTTTGCTTAAGAGTCTATGCTAAATTAGGCTGTTTATGTTCCGCATGTCTTCGAACCTATCTTTGTGCTAAGTCTCTGTGTAAATATGTAGTGGAAGAATTGAAATCTTTGAGAAAAAATCTCTGTGAAAGAATTTAGAACGTGCCATTTAACAGAATTTTTAATTATCAGGATTGGCTTACTTGAAATGGAATGGAAAGAACAGTTGCTAACGTAAACTAATGCCACGTTTCAACAACCTATCAGGATCGAGATGCCTGCAAGTGACGTAGTGAGCACACTACGTCACTTGCAGGTATTCCATTGAATAAAATGTGGGATTTAATGAAGCAAAGTCTATTGTATGGCATGGTGTTGCCAAGCGATTAAGCTTCCAACGTATCAAAAGTTAAAGTACAGTGAGCAAAAAATTAACGGACAACCCTAAATAACTTTTGATCTAATGATCGGTTATTCACGTTCTAATAATCTTAATGATTCGAGAGGGTGACATCAAATATGCTAATTAATTAGTGCAGACGATATTTTAAGTTACGAAATCAAACGAAACACGTACCTTCCCTCTGAATAAATATTGAATTTTTTAGACGGAATTTGATTTGTGACGCAAAATATTTAGGGGGTCACCGTATGCGAGGAAATATGGTTGAAGTAGTTCGGTCAGGAGAGTTGTCCAAAGTTTGGCTACCTCCATGTTAATTTTCCTTTTTACGTGTTTCCCCATATCTCGAGAGCCTTTATATAGATTATGATTTTTTCTGACTATTATAAAATTAATTGATTCAAAAATAATTCATTGAAAAATTAAACTTTTAGTAAATATTTATTATATTTCATTATTTTACTTAAATATGGAGGATAAAACTTTTAATTGTAAGGTATGTAATTTTTTTACATAATTTTAAAGAATAAATTTTTTTTCGCATATATAACATCCTTATTTGCAGACAATAAATAAAATTATCAATATTTTACGTTGAGAGATGCATATAAGGAACTGATACTCTGTGAAAAAAAATTCGCTTGACTGAAAACCGAAAATTACGACAACTACTTAGCACTAAAGTGGTGTTTCACTAGGTGATCCACTACACCAAAACTAAGGAGAGTTTTTCGGGAAATCAAGCACCTGGAATGTTAATTTACACTATTTAGTGTAAAGTAGTTGCCAGCATGTTTGTTATTCAATAACATTAAATTGTTGTCTATAGTTACATTGTTTGGCAGACATAATAATGGAACTGATGCACTACAAAAAAATTTCATGCTGCTGAAAACCAAAAATGGTGACAACTACTTAGCACCAAAGTGGTGCTTCAATGGGTGATCCATGACGCCAAAAACAAGGATTCCTGGTAAAACGAAATGCTTGGAATGTTCTTTTACACTACCGGGTATAAAACAGTGTAAAATACTATATGAAACTAAAATTGAGGCTACCCCCTACATTGTTAGGGTTAAAATTCATAATCCGTCGAAACAAAATGATATATTTTTTCAAAAAAATGTACGTTTTTGTACATTTTGTACATTTGTAAGTGTACGTAACTTCAAAATATCCTCTGCACTAACTAATCAACTAATCAGCATATTTGAAGTCATTCCCTCGAACCATTAAGACTGAGTCCTAGCACGCGAAAACCCGCTTATAAGACCAAAAGCAATTTAAGATGACTCGTTTTTTTTCTTTTTGTACACAGTACTATAGGTTGATTCGTTAAATCTTTTTACTTTCAACGCTGGGCGTAATTGAGCAATATTGATTTCGTCCGGTTTGTTGATTATTTACTTTTTGCATTGCCTCGTGCGAAGGATATGTATTCATACAATAACAAATAATAAATAAACCTTCAGTTAAGAAAAGTTAAGGAAGGTACTCCTTTAATTTTAATATTTCGAATTAGTGCTTTAAAAGAAATACATCGATAGTTTTTGAATCAATTGTAATTAACTACTTTAAACGCAAGAAGTCTTTTTTGTCCAATACTCAAATAACCGAATTAACCTGTTTTACAAAATAAATAAATTCTTCTTAAAATAAAAATAGGAAAACAACTAGAATTATTTGTTGTTGGCAAACTTTCTTCTCCTTTGTTGAATCGATAAAGTTTGAAAACGAATCTCACGAATATCCATTAAATCTGCAAAATAATATAATTTAAAGAATATAATAATATAACTTAAATATAAAATATTAAATCTAGTCATAAATATTTGAAAAGTGTTTTGACATCATTCCTTCAAATGAAGCTTTCCTTATTGGTTTTAAAATCGAGCGAACTGATTCAAATTTTATGTAAAAAAAGTGTGGAGTAAACATATTAATAACTAATTTTTGTGCAAAAAATGGATAAATCAATATTTTCTTACCTTTTCTGTTATTGCTTGCCATTTTACTTCTGAACTACACAAAAATAAACACCTTGATTTTAAGATGAAAGGATTCAATTTCCTAGATTCTATTAAAATTCAAAATTATTTAAACTGTATTTGGCGTGTGGAAAGAAAATGGACAAATAATACAACTAAAAACTAATATTCGTGCAACATATGGATTCTAAGTGTTCTGGTAGTTTTTCTATTTATATCGAGCTATTCTTCAACTTAAACTAGCAACTAAAAATAAACAGCGGAAATACTATACATTATTTTCTAGTTAAAAAGGAATTACATCTGTAGTAAATTGAAATTAGAATTCACTGTGCAATTTTTTAAACTACATACCCGACGAATATTGTATGCTACAGATTTACGATACACGAAAGAGTTAAACATTCTATAAAACTACGAATTTAGTAGTTTTTGGGATAAGAACTACTTTAAACTAGACAAAAGGAAATTGGTTAAAGATTTTATGAGTCTATAGAAACTGTATTTGTTCTATATGTTGCATTATTATTTGAGTTTCTCAGCGGACATCTATTTTTAACCACATTCAAAGAACTGAACAAGTTAATATTCATCCTGGACATAAATGAGCTGCTACAACTTTAAATAGAAGATCTTATGTATGCATGTACTCAAAACTCTTATATACTACAACCTGATCTGCAAGATATCTAGTAACTAGATAAAAAATCTTACTCTGTTGTGAGATGAATAACTTACCAATCTTTTTCCTGAGAATTTATATTTTAAATTGCATAAAATTGATATACAAGATACTATCTCAACTTTTAGATATGAAGGAACCATACAACTTCTGATATGAAGGTTTACCAAATTAGAAATTGAAGAAATTATAAGTCTCAGTACTGAGAACTCCTATTATAAACTACATAAATATGATCTGCAAAATATATAACTTCTAGAAATTAAGGAATTACTTTGAACGTAAAGAGAAAACACTCATCAATCTCAGTGCTCAGAACTCATATTATAAACTATATATAAATGATCTGCAAGATATATGACTTCTAGGGATTATTCCAACTGGGAATTGAAAAAGACAATTAATATCAGTGGTGAGAATTTCTACGTTAAACTACACAAAAATGTCCTGCTAGATATAGAACTTCAAGATATGAAGGAATTACGTCGAATTTAAAAATGAAGAACTTATCAATTGCTGTGATGAGATCTCCTATTATAAACTATACAATAAGTGAGCAAGGTAAACATATATTTTCTGGCTATGAAGGACAATATTTACAAGTTGTTCTTGATGGTCTTGGAGTGGAATCTGAGTTTCTTAAAATCATAGTTGTAAAAAGTGCAGCAGAAGCTTTAGCAGTTGTACACGAAGGAGCTGCAGACATGGCTCTGACTTACTTGGTACAATTCTATGAATTCTTAGAAACAGTCGACTTCAGTATGTTTTATACTGTTGCTTCTTTCAGCTTTGGAATTCGCAAATCTATTCCTCTTGAAACTAAGTATTCTTTCATTTACCCGTTTACTCTTCCAGTTTGGATTGGATGCTTAGCAACTGCTGTGCTGTTGCCATTAGTTTACAAATTTTTGGGAAACTCAAACGTGACCTACCTACAGTTATTTACATACTTTTGCATTGGGATAACTGAACATCCCACAGAATCAAATAGAAAGTCCTTTAGGACAAGAATATTGGTTCTTTCGTCCTTGATTTTCAGATTAATAATGACTTTCAGTTACGCAGCCATTTTACTATCATTTATGGCAAACCCTTTGATGAATCCTCCGATTCGTAATTTCAAAGATTTATCGAAAGCTACAGAAACAACCGGTCTGAAAGCATATTGTGTTGACTCTACTTATGCTAAAGACGTGTTTCGAAGAGCGAACCAGAACCAGGGGTATATACAGTCTCTAGGACAATATATTGATGAGCACAATTATTATTATTGGTTCGATTCCATTGATTATGCTAAGACATATGCTGAGGGGAGTGCTGTCATAATGGTTGTTCCATCTTTATTGGAAGTTGAATCTGTTGAGAGATATTCCGCTTTCATCTCCAGTGACACCATTGGTAACATGTTATTCTCAGCTTACATAAATAAAAAGTTTCGTTACAAAAAGAAATTGAATTCGATAATATCTCGACTTTGGCAGGCAGGGATATACCGAAAAATACTCAATACAGAAGCTATGAAAGTACTCATTGCTACGCACAAGTCAAGCCATGAAGCTGATAGAGTTAGGCCTATTTCTGTCGAAAATCTATTTGGAGTTTTCATGTTACTAATGCTTGGCTACATTTTGGCATTATTTACATTGGTGACTGAAGTAATTTTGTACAAAAAGTCAGTTGTTTCCAGCTAAAGTGGAACTCTAACGAACATGGCAACCGCAAAAGTAGTTTAGTAATAAGTAAAAATTAATAATAATTAGCAATTTGATTGGAGAACAAGCATTGTTTTGCTTTTGTGAACGTTGCTTTAAAGGTTGGAAATTAATATAGCTGAATTTTTAGAAAATTTTTGCAACAAATCATTATTTTATTACCACTTAGAAAACCCACACTCAACAACGGTACAAGTTTCCAGGTATAAAACTGACATTCTTGAAATTAATTATCTTTTTTAGTCGCAGACATTTTGTAAATATTTTTGACTACACTTTTTTACTTTAACCCAAAAGGGAATCATTAAAAGAAAACGTACTTAAACATTGCTTTGGGAGCTTGCTATTTAGTGAAATTTATGTCTACTTACTATAAGTAATGTTTTTTTTATTAACTAACGTTTGTTAAGTGTGATGCAATATAGATGTAAAAAGAACATTCGAAGTACAAAGGTTAAAAAAAAGTAGTAAAATAAACTGCTACTGTTGGTTCGTGACATTTACGCGGATGCCATTAGCATTAATCTAAAAATTAACAGTTGCTTATGATGTCATAATGTAGATGTACACTGTATTAGAAATCCAGATTAAAATTTTCGTAATATCCAATTTTACTGGAACATTTTATGAAACAAATTATCTGATATACCGTAATTTTTACTGTGAAAATTATCACTGAATTACTCTTACTAAATAAATATTACTGTGGGATAGCCTGGTTGGCAAGGCGCTGAACTTACATCCGCGAGAACGGAAGTTCGAATCCTGCCGTCCGAAGACTCCCCGTGTAGTAAATGCTGACTAGTACACATTCAAGTCTGCTCAGAAAGTCGTTCATGTTCCCATAATAA
Organism: Parasteatoda tepidariorum; assembly: GCF_982258835.1. Taxonomy (NCBI): domain Eukaryota; kingdom Metazoa; phylum Arthropoda; class Arachnida; order Araneae; family Theridiidae; genus Parasteatoda; species Parasteatoda tepidariorum. The sequence continues at coordinate 66,752,146 of NC_141764.1, forward strand.
ATTATACCTCTGGGGGTACTGAATTTGAGATTGATTGTTTACGTGGTTCAAGTCAAAATTACGATCTGTGGATGAATGAATGCATGTATAAGTGGGTCCGCCCTCTAATTATGATTGTGACAGAATTCGAATTCTGGGCCATAGATAATGCCACTGTGAAAAAAGAACAATCACACTCCTTGCCTTAATCGCCTGCAACAACAACAAAAACAACAAATATTACTGTAAAAATTATGATATAATATTTTACGTTGAAATTTGTTTTTACGGATGTTGCACCTAAAGTGCTGGTTCGTTATATCGTAATTTGATAAGGACATTTTTTGCAGTGTATAAAGAATTTTCGAAGACTGAAAGGTAAAACATGCTAGTAAAATCATGCTTTAAACCAAGTGAATCTTTTTCTCTGGTGTTTACAATTTTAATTTTAAAATGTTAATCTTTGTGATCTTTCATGAGATTATAAAATCTAAATTAGATTGTGCAGTATGTAGTAACATAAATGATGGCCTTATTGTAGATATTGTACTTTATACTACTTTATGTAACAATTAAATAATGTTAAAGTTATAAAAACAAACTATAAGTGCTATGATAATTTTCGTTTATTTTTGGGTAGGAATTCCAATAATACTTAGAAAAAATTATTTTTCTTTTCTGCCTGTGGCATTTTATCTAATCCTTGCCATGGAGAGAAAATTTTCATGTGCCTAAACATCGTCTAAAGTGACAAATGTGCTTCAATAATATTTAGACTTGAAGCGATTCAGTTTTGTTTCCTTTCTTGAATTACTAAAAGGAAAAAAAAATACCCACACCCTCGAATGATTCTTTTGATAGAAGATACTTAAATTTGAGTTATCCTAAGTATAAGATCGAATCTCTTTCAAAACATTCCTTTTCCAGAAATGGAAAAATCATTCTGGCATTACACGTAAACGATAATTCTCATCTAAAGTGCGGAAACAGCAAATGGCATATTGTTGATAGGTTTGATTTAAAAGCATGAAAGTCAAAAGCATTTTTATGATTTGAAGCATGAAGTGGTTGGAAAAGTGACTTTAGTCTTCATAAAAATTTTGAAACAATCATAAAGCGCGTTACATGCGTATAAATATAGTAATAACGTATTTCGTGATATAAGGTTTCTTTTTTTAAGTGTATGTTAAATTATTATATGTTTTATATTTTATAAACGGCGTTGACGATCGACCAAATTCTGAGTTCACAACAATCGAATGTTTAATTACATAGTCTTGTAATTTTGAACTCATAGCGGAAGACAAGAGAATTCCTGTATCAATTCTTGGGACAAACTTACCTTTGTGGCGAACATTTTTTAAAACAAACCTACATTTTGGTTACATGGAGAGGAAAATCACGAAAGATTCCGCCTGTTAAGAAGCTTCTAACCCATGATCCCTCTACCACGGAGAATATTTTACGACATCGTAGACAGTGTAAGCTGGAAGCAGAATTCGTATCAACCAGCCACCACTGGGATTCAAACCTGGGTCACTTCATTGGGAGGCAAACGCTCCGTCCCCTGAGTCACTGGGGCCCGAATTACAATTCAAATACAGAATACTATATCTAATCAAAATGGTAAATGCAAGCATACTTTCAAATAAAGAGTATTTTATTTTTAAATGGTATAACAAATGTTCAGTTCATCAGTTTCACTTAAACAAAATATGTTTTCTTGATTCCAAAAATGAAGTTTGTGTAATAGTAGGTAAAATCTTTCTTGCAAGCTTGAAATAATAAGAAATTTCAAAATATACAGAAAATATGTGGGGGAAAAGTGATGCGAAAATCTTGAAAATAATTTCTTTCAAAAAGATTGACATATTTCATAAGTTTGTGTTCTACTCCTTCCAAATGAAACTCCCACATGCCTCTAATTAACTAAATACGTTAATCGTGAATCCTATTATGATAGATAGTGTATTATTTGAATGAATTAATAAAATTATGACATTTGAAAGGTAATTTAGGTCTCCGAATCCAAATTAGTCACGATGTAACATGCTTTGTAACAAACTTTTCGATTGTAATTAAGTTGCTCAATCTGAAAGCGACATCGACATCATCTTCTCATGTAAAAAATAACAATATTTGACCGAGAAAAAAAAGTATGGTCAAAACTGCCAGAATATGGTAAAATTTATCGCTAAGGGAACACCGAAATCATAAGAAATTTTTACCGAAGCACTTTCGTAAGGATTTTGGTAAAATTATCCCTCAATTATTGCTTTATAATATAATGTGTTTAATTTTTCGCCGTAATTTGCGTTTAAAAAATAATAATTATGTGGTAAAACTTGGCAATACTTTACCTAATACTTTATATACATGATACTTTAGGCCATGGCATAAAATAATTAATCAGTTGAACTTACATCATATTAGTTTTGTATTTGTTACTAAATTTGTGGAAATAAGAACTTTAATTTCGAAAATCGTAATTTCCAGTATGCCATTACCACATGAACAGAAAATTACCATATGAATGGCACAAATGTTAATTTTATTATCCCAATTTCTCTAGAAATGTCTTTATGGCAATTTTACCAGAATTGTACCCCTTGTACAAATATATACAAATAAAATTTTTGAACAACAATGACAACACTGAACAATAAGCTAATTTCGTTATATGCAATCCAAAAGAAAAATCATCAAAAATATTTAAATTTATAAAAATTGTAAAATTGTTATTCGCAGAATTTTGTATCAGAATTTATAAAATGTATATTATTAGAATCCTTTTTTTTCTAATAAATACGCATGAAAAAATTTGAAGATGTTCGGTAATTTTCATGTTTGAGATATCTGACTAGTACGAAGACAGGGTTTAGGGCAAAATTTTCGAAAGGAGTTTATTATGAATTTAGAATTCCTGTACTCTTAGCTTTCTAAAATTACTTTACTTTTGTTTAAACTTCAATTATTTATAAAAATATAGTAGTTTTTATATATAGTAACTACAGTGTCGACCTAAGATTTTAAGACTTTAAATGCGTTTATCTTAAAATCAGATTTTTTTCATATTTTACGCCACCTTAAGCGCGATATCTAGATTTTTTTTAAAAATAATTGTCGAAATTTTTTTTTGGGTGTTTATAACATACTTGGTTTGAATTACATTCCGAGAGAAAAAGTAGAATTTTGTTTTTTATGTATGTTTTTTCGCAAAGACAAGGGATGAAATTTACATTGATCCCTAACTCAGTAGAATATGCACTTGCTTTTGAGAAATAGTACAAAACATAGTTGATAGCCTTCTAAATCAAATCCTCAAAGAAATTTTTCTTTCAAGCGATTGAAATTTTTTAACAGTGTCTATCGTACATGCAAAAAATGCCTTATTTCTACCTAAAACTACTTTTATTTGTTATAAAAGTTTTTACTCACAATAAAACAAATGAACTTGTCAGTTTCCTTTAAAATTTTATATTAATATTTGTAAAAAATGTAGTCGTTACTAGTCGAGTACTTTAAACAATCTAGACGATTTCAATAAAGGTTTTACATGAAAAGCTTTCCCTGATCGTAGATAGTCATGCTTTATTCACTATATTTTTTATAACTGTTTCCTCCTTTGAATATTTTTCCATTTTTTCTTTTTTTTTCTTTTTTGTTTAAAATATTGAAATAAGAAGAAAACTGTGGGAAGAAAATTATGTTTTTTTTTTCATTTCAACTTTAGATAGTCATTCTTCATTTCAGATTCAACGTATAATTAGAACAAAAATGTGAAAAAACTATCGGAGTCTCTTTATTTCTTAAAGAACTAAATGAAATATTACTAAAGTTCACTTTTAATAATAGCAAATTAGTTTTACGCCATTTTTTTTCAAATGAGAAACTTGGATCATCAAAAAAAAAAAGTGTTTGGAAAACCTACCTGATTATTTCATTATATAAAAGGCGTTTTTGTGTTTTTAAAATTGCAATTTTGTGAGTCATAGTCTCTTTAGTTTGGATGTTTCAGAATTGAATATTTTGAAAAATTTTAGTTTCAATGGATAGGCCGTAGTTTTAAATTATTATTATATTACGTACTATTATATAGTTTGGTTGTTGTTGCAAATTCAAAATAATAACTTCAATTTACATTTATTGACATGTGGTTCTTAATATAGATAAATTTTTAAAGTAATGTTTCACAATTAATGTAGCAAAAAGCTCTTAAACTATGTCAGTATGACAAAAAATAAGATTTTCGTGATTTCCGTAGTTATGCGATTGAATCTTCCGTAGTTTCGTAGTTCCGTAGTTTCCGTAGTTATGTGATTAAATCTTATGACTAAACTAAATCAAACTTTCTTAATATCTTAAACATATTTTCGTTTCCAATCTCCTTTTTAGAAATTTTAAATACCTTTATTCATTTTTAGTCTACTTTATTGGTTACTTTTCAGAAATGAATAATATCTAAATTATTAAATCGGGAATTTTTTTCATAACTTTTTAATGTATTTGTATGCTCTAAAAAACATAGCATCGTGAAATGTTGCATGTTCTTATGAAAGATGCATTATATATAAATTATGCTATATTAGTTTATGAATTTCAATCAATTTCATTCTCATTTCATGCATTTTTAATATGCATAAGCCGAAATTACTTTTTCCCAGACGAAAACAGACAATGATTACTTTTAAAATAATAATTAATTCCCTCTTTTCATTAATATTAACTATGTCTGAAGATTTAATTATATTTAATGAAAGACATCACTTATTTGCTAATCTCTTCTTGAGAAGAATTATTTAAGTAATTAATTCAGTGTCTAATTAAATCGTTACCAAGAAGCGATGTCAGTGAAAGCTATTTTGATATACAATTCCTAATATCAGGCAATATTTATTTTTAAAAAATATGATTTTTTTGCTTGATTTTTCTACATTTCTACAATTCATAGTGCGAAAACAATTCTAGTTAGTTTTAGTTACAATTATGTTGAGAAAGTCTGCAGATATTTTAATTATAAAATAGAATATTTAATGGAATATTTAATAGAATATTTAATAAAATATTTAATAGAATATTTAATATATTTCATAGAATATTACAGAATATTTTAATTATTGGTATATAGAATTACAGGTGTTTTAATCTTCTGATATATTGAAAAAATTAAATATTGCAAATAAAATGTTAAAATCAACAATATAATATGGTTTTATAATATGTGATAAAATTGGAATAATGTGGTAACATCTAATATCTAGTAATTTTACAAAGATACCTTAGAGCAGGGGTCTCCAAACTTTCCAGCCTTAGGGCCATACTGATTACTCCAGTAAGTTCCGAGGGCCAAAACCATATTATCATTGTTGCCGGTGGTAAAAAGTGAAATAGTCCACTGATGAAAAAATAAGTCCGAAAAAGTACGCAACGTTTAAAAAAGGCTGCAGATCGGACTAAAGTCCGCAAAACGGCAACACTGCATATTATTAATTTTCCTGTCATTATCTGTAATTTCTAGATTAATCGTAAAGTACGAGCCATGAGGAGTAACGTGACACGACATCTGGTGGACACAAGCGGAAATAGGTAGTACCTTCTATCGCTAACAGATGGCTCTAATAGCATGTACAGAATAATCTCGTTGGTTCGAGAAAGTTCTGGTGTCTTCCACTCACTTCTAGATGGCAGTAATTGGAATATATAAGAAGGTTAGTGGCGCAACCACAAGTCAGTTCCTATGACACTGTTGTGAAATAAAATAGTGCGTACCTCCTTAAAACGTGTTTGTGCGTGTTTAAGTTTAAGACATCTTTGTAACAGTATTTTGATTTGAATTGTTGCTTTTGTGTGTGATTTAGTAGTATGGAAAAGAAGCGAAAAATTGATAGTGAATGCAGAAAATTCAAAGATCAGTGGAACATTCAGTATTTCGTAATTGAGTCCAGTAACAAGGCTCTATGTTTGATTTGCAATGAAAGCATAGCCGTTCTCAAAGAATATAACATTAAACGTCATTATGAAACAAAACATTTTCAAAATTACTCAAAATATACAGGAAGTTTGCGGACAGAAAAATTTGAAGCTATGAAGAGCGGATTGAAATCGCAGCAATCTTCATTTACAAAACTCAAAACTGAACAAGAGGCTGCAACTCGTGCCAGCTTTCGTGTGGCTCTTGAAATTGCAAAACGTGGAAAACCATTCACCGATGGAGAAATGATCAAAGAATGCATAACTGCAGTAGCCGAAGAAATGTGCCCTGAAAAGGTAAATTTATTAAAAACTGTCAGTATGTCAGCAAACACTGTGGCTCGAAGGGTAGAAAACATCGCTGAAAATATATCCTCTCAACTGTTCGACAAAAATGGACATGTTGAGTGGTTTTCTTTGGCCTTGGATGAGTCAACGGATGTATCAGATACTGCTCAAGTGTTGATTTATATTCGAGGAGTAGATAAAAGCTATGAAGTGCATGAAGAACTTCTTGATATGTATAGTATTCATGGCACAACTACTGGTACAGATATTTTTAAAGGAGTTGAAATGGCCATTAATCAAAAGAACCTTCGATGGAAAAACTTGAAATGTATTACAACTGATGGAGGCAAAAACATGAGTGGGAAAGATAAAGGAGTGGTCGCTCTTGTGTCAAAGGCTGTAGAAAATGACGGTGGTTCAAAACCATTAGTCTTACATTGTATCATTCATCAACAATCTTTGTGTGGAAAATGTTTGGATACGTCTGAAGTTCTGAAACCAGTCATATCAACTGTTAATTTCATCAGATCTTTTGGGCTGAATCACCGACAATTTATTGCAGAGATTGGAGAAAATGACTTACCTTATCATACTGCCGTACGTTGGCTTAGTTGTGGGAAAGTCCTTCAGCGCTTTTTTGAACTTCGAGCAGTGATCAAAACTTTTTTGAATGAAAAGCATCGCCCTCTTACTGAATTATAAAACAACGTATTGCTGTGGAAGTTAGCATTCTATGTTGATTCGACAAAACATGTGAACGAACTGAATTTGAGATTGCAAGGAGAAAACCAGCATCTTCCTGATTTATACACTAATATCAAATCATTCCGGAAGAAATTGCAATTATGAAAATTTAAGGCATATTTAAGGTTGATTTGAGGTATTTTTGAGGTATTAAGGTTGTTTTGAGGTATATTTGAGGTATATTTAAGATTGCAGAGAAAACAGAAATAAAAATTATACTTCGTAAAGGTTGTAATTAAGGTGTACGAGGTTGATTTATATATACTTCAGCTTGTTTTGAGGTTTTTTAAAATTCACTTCAAATCAACCAGACTGATAAGGAGATTTTAAAGGTATACCAGGTTTATTTTCTTACACTTGCAACAAAAGAGGTATTTTTGAGGTATAAAAATTTTTACCTTATTTCAACTAACGATAAAAAGGTATTTATTGAGGTATATGAAGTCATTTTATTTATACCTAAGCTTATTTTGAGGTTGTTTTAAATTCACTTCAAATCATCCAGACTGATAAGATAATTTTCAAGGTATACGAGGTTGTTTCTCTTACACTTGTAACAAAAGAGGTATTTATGAGGTATAAAAAAATATACCTTTTTTCTACTAACGATATTGAGGTATTTATGAGGTATAAAAAAATATACCTTATTTCAACTAAAGAGAGTGAGGTATTTATTGAGGTGTTGAAGTCATTTTATTTATACCTAAGCTTTTTTTAAGGTTGCTAAAAGTACACTTCATATTAACTTACTCACTTCCCAGAGTTCCATGCGAGCCGGCAAATGGCGTGTGTGTTGACAATCGAAAGTCTATTCGAAATTCGGTAAGTGTGCTTGACATTTATTAATTTAGTTTTATCACTTTTAATCAAATATGCTTCAATTTTGAAACTTAAATTTTATTATTTTTGTTTTAACGACGCATCCTGATCTTAAATAATTTAAGTTGGAGGATATTCTTAGAGGCTATCGTTGTAGGCTTAGCAATAAGAGAGAATAACCGAAATATTTCTCGTCATTGTTTTAGGTAACATTACTGGTGAATCGTTACAGCAGGTTATGCACAGTATATTTTATTGTTTGTAGTTCAGTCAAATAGAACTATTCTTTTTATTTTGCTTAAATGTATATGTTTTAACGTAGCAGTATGCACGCTGATTAATTGAGAAAAATGTTCACAATTTCTCTTATAAATAAATCATTGAAAATTGAAAGATTTTTAAAATAGCAATTTTGCTTTATATATATATATATATATATATATATATATATATATATATATATATATATATATATATATATATATATATATATATATATATATATATATATATATACTACCGGTCAAAAGTTTGCGAAAATTTTGAAATCTACAAAAAAAAGTTCTAAATTCAAATGTTCATAGAACTGCGAAAAATCATTCAAATGGCATGAAAATTTGATATGTTCTAATGTGAACTCTTTACAGTTAGTTACATATGATCAAATTGCAATACTTTGTTTTTTGCGAACTGAATCCACCTTTTCATCATGAGTTGTTTCTATGGTGAAAAAAGTTGTTAAGTTTGAACACTTGCCAAACTTGCAAAAAAATTTTTTTGTACTTTCTGTTAATAGAAAATAGTTATTTGAACAGTTCTATGTAAGTCCTCAAAATTTCAAATCGATTTGATTTTTTTTGACGAAGTTATAGAATTTTGAAAAACATGTGTACTTTTCTCGATTTTTAAGCATTCCACATTTGCGGTCCTTTGGTCTATACATCTTCGACCAAAGAACTTTTTAATTTTAATGTTTTGTATATTTTCAAATAATTAATATTGATTATAAAACAAATATTCTTATTTATTATTGTAATTATTGTTACTACAAGGAACTTATTATGAATATAATTAAAACAATATCTTATAGATGTCACATTTCATCTAAAATTTGTTTGTTCTTGCAAACGATGCTCTGATATTTGAATCGAAGTCAGTTATGGGACATTTTACAACAGGAATGGAACTCTATATCACTTGAAGTGATTAATGGTTTATTAGAACGAATGCTATGCATATGTAGGGCTATAATAAAAGCAAAAGGTGGATGGTTCGAGGAATCTAAGATTTAAATGTTAATTTATTTAATTACAAAATACGAATAAGAATATGTTAAATATTTGACCTGTTGTAAATAAAATAGTTTAATAAAAATGCAAATTTTTTATACTATTGTTATTATTTTTTTAGAATTATTTATGTAATTATTGTTATAACTTTTTAATTTAATTTAATATAAAGTAAAAATATCACAACAAAACTAATACAGGTAAGCAATAAATATAAACAATAAATATAAAAATAATAATTATAATAATGAATAAGAGTATTTGTTTTATGATAAATATTAATTATTTGAAAATATAGAAACATAAAAATTAAAAAGTTCTTTGATAGAAGATGTATAGACCAGAAGACTGCATATGTGGAATGCTCAAAAATCGAGAGAAGTACACATGTTTTTCAAAATTCTATAACTTCGTCAAAAAAAATCGAATCGATTTGAAATTTTGAGGGCTTACATAGAACTGTTCAAATAACTGTTTTCTATTAACAGAAAGTACAAAAAATATTTTTTGCAAGTTTGGCAAGTGTTCAAACTTAACAACTTTTTTCACCATAAAAACAATCCGTGATGAAAAGCTGGATTCAGTTCGCAAAAAACAAAGTTTTGTCGCAAAAAAACAAATCGCAAAAAACAAATTTGATCATATGTAACTAACAGTAGAGGGTTCACTTCAGAACATATCAAATTTTCATGCCATTTGAATGATTTTTCGCAGTTCTATGAACATTTGAATTTAGGCCTTTTCTTTGCAGATTTAAAAATTTTCGCAAACTTTTGACCGGTAGTGTATATATATATATGTCCACAGTTCCCTGATATTATTGAGATGGCCTAGGCTGTAAATAGCACATGCGCGGCGGCGCGGAAGAAGAGACAAGCAAGCTACTGCTCAGCCTTCCCCTAGGATATAGTTCTGAATTTATACCTAAAAGAAAAAGTAATCTCTCCTAATAAACTACAGAATTTATGTAATTGTTGATAACAATAGTTTGCTGGATATTTGATAATTGAAAACTAGTAACTGTACTAGCTCACTTCTTTATGTTTGATCACAAAACTGCTATTTTCACTACATGTTATTTTCTCGCATTTTACTCACGTTAATTATTTACTAAGCAGATTGTTATTACTTATTAGAATATTGGGCAGAATGAAATTAAATCCGATTATATGACAATTTGTTTCAAGGTTATGAGCTTTTTCATGCAGCTGTTTATGGTTCACTACTTCAAAAATGTGCGAATTTCGGAAATCTTAGACATTTTAGAAATAAGTCAGTATAGTATGCAATTTTAATCGTGAATTGAATAAAATCAATTGCAAATAAAAACATTTATTGTTGAAAGTAATATGCATTATTTTGAGTTTCATCCTATGGGATGTGTATTTATATTTAAACAAGTGTTTGTAACAACCAACTATTAGTTTTATTCTGCTCGGTATTATAAGTTATATAGGAGATATTATACTCAACTTATTTTAAAAGTATTATTTCAAATCATTCTCTCTTAGACATTTTCCTCACATAAAATTACTCACAACTTTAAAATAAATGCTCCTTATCAGCTTGTAATTTGTTCTATTCGATTGAGTGTAAAAAAAGAATAAAAATTGGTACATAACTTTAAAATTTTAATTTATTAAACGATTGTAGATTCTTGATTACATTGATTAAAAATTATTAAAATGACTATTTTTTAAGGAACTCTGATGTGATTGACAATAACATAAGTCCTTTTCAGAATCAGCGTCAAAAATTTTAAAAAAAGCTGCTAGTTTCATGAAGTCTGACAAAAAGTTGAAAAATATAGACTAGGTTTATTGAGTTTAAAGATTTTTAAAAAAGAAAGGGAAGGAAATCTAATTATTAAACTTACAAGTACCATAATGTTACAGATGTATAGAAAAATAAAAAGTGTTAAAATTGCATAATAACATTGGAATTATACAGGGTGTTTATAAAGCTCCGGACCCATTTTGATGTTTAATAACTCATAAAATAATAAAGATAGATTAGAATTAATAACATTAATGGTTAGATAGACTCAAAAAGTTTCATGACCCTTGTCAATGAACTTCCACGTGTGACCCCTTCGTCGCACGGAGAATATCAAGTCAGTAGTCAATTTCACGAGAGGTAGCTTTCTTTTTTACAGAAAAGACAATCTCATCAGTCGTATACTTAGACATGTTGGAAAACTTCGTATTTCCACAACTAGAAGAGCTTCAGCCACATGTCTTTCTGGGTGTCCAATTCCTTGGCCACCCAGATCACCTGATATAACGCCGCTGGACTTTTTTCTTTGGGGATTTATAAAGGACAATGTTTACAGGAGGATCGTGTCGAACATTGATGGCCTAAAAGCCAGAATTACAACCGCAATAGCCTTTGTGGATGCCGACATGCTTGCCGCTACCTGGCGTGAAATTGACTATCGACTTGATATTCTCCGTGCGACGAAGGGGGCACACGTGGAAGTTCATTGACAAGGTTCATGAAAGTTTTTGAGTCTATCTAACCATTATGTTATTAATTTTAATCTATCTTTATGATTTTATGAGTTATTAAACATCAAAATGGGTCCGAGACTTTATAAACACCCTGTATACTTGAATTTCTGTAAATGTTGTTATTGGTAATACTGTCTTCAGTGTATTTTATTTTGTGGCTGTGATACATGTCACGCTTTTTAGCTACGAGGATTGAATAGAAATGGCAGAAGATATTTATCTGAAAAGGAAAATTAATTTCATCCTGTTAATTTCTTACTATATATAAAATTCTAATGATGGTGTCGCAGTTTTCCATTGTTGTCAGTGCATTTTTATTGGCCAGAAAATCACGTGGTGTGATCCAGTTTTTCCTCATTCGTCTCCTTATTGTTTTGGTTGTAGTCAGCATAAAATTAATAAAAGTCATGCTTTTCTTTAAATATTTTTGAATCCATAACTTAAAGTTATTTTCCTGTACTGCTATTATTACTCTTTTAATTCAAGAGCTTAAAACTAAGAGAATTGCTGTTTTCTTATTAGTATTATAATGTAAATCTGCCTTACATTTTAAGATAAAGTTATTTAGAAAGGTGGTCTAACAATCATTATTTTTGAGCAAATAACATTAATATACTGTTATAAATTACTGTTAAAGAGATCTGTTAAATGATTTAGAACTTAACGATCAGCTACATGCACAATGAGATGCAGGCAACAACAAAAAAGTTGTTAATCTATCCTTCCGTTTGGTAAGCGAAAATATTAAATTAAGTATGTGAACTCATCGAATTTGTTTCAACAATATAACGTTATAACAATATAAATGTTATTTTAAAAAAATGATTACTTAGAAAAATCACTTCTTTTTACCAATAGATCTAAATATCTAATATATATAATTCTCTTACGTGGCTCCCAAATTTTGGCTGTATTTCTTTTCCGCCGGTGGCAACATTTGCTTTGTTTTGTTTACGTTACTATTTCTGTTACACGACGAATCGACCCATGATTGCCGCTAAAAATGTCTCATGCCAAATCTATCTGAGGTGACTCAACATATAGCGCTTTTAAAAACGGAAACTGAAATAACCAGAGAGCATCAGCTGCGGCAATCTCATACTATTAAGCTAGGCAGAAGTGAGTAGCCTTTGTCGATAGATCTCTATTTTAGTATTTTGTCGAAAGCGCTTTTTTTCGCGAATTTATATATGACGAATTTTGATTTATATCACGAATAATACTATAGCACATTTCTAATAGGTTTAACGAATTACATGTCATTTATTTGAATTCAAATTTATTTTAATGACTTAGTATTTACTAAAAAGATGTAATTTTTTTACATGGATTTGAATGATTGTTTTGAATTCTTAGAATTTTGTGCATTTGCAATGTACCTAAGTTAGCAGCGAGGGAAGCGATCTTGGTACGCGAACCAAACCATATAAGATTGCGTAGCAATTTTCGGGGGATGGCGAGCGTTAGCGAGCAGGGGGCGCAGCCCACTAGTAAATGATAAAAAAAAAGTACTTTCTAATATTTTAAGACCGGCCACTATTATTGTAAATATGTCTTTCTTACTAATTTATATTTTTTTTCCTTTTAGGTTCCAATAATTACAAGTTTCAACATGTAGACGGAAACAGTATTTAAAATAATTTTGTTGGTTTGTAAAAAAAGTGAAATTTTAGTTTTAAATAAAAGTACTTTGAATTTCAGCTGACTAATTATTTAAATTTGTAGTTTTATAGCTTTAAAAATTCAAGCACCTTAGACAACTATCTTCTAAAAATACGATTATTAGTTCCCATAAATAATTTTTACTAACTGTAGAATTTGGATAAGTGTTATTTTAAGATGATTTAAATCAATCTATTAAAATTACAGAAGAATTATGCATTTGAAACTTTCTTTTATAGCTTAACAAAAGAAGCAATTACTGCCGAAGGTTTAATATTAAAAATTTCAGGTTGATAAATGATCTCTACTAGTGAAAAAAATGTAATGTACATTATTCTTCATATAATATATATAATATCTTTATATATATATTATATTTTTTATATAGTGAGTCTAAAAATTTATAAACTAGGTGGTCCGTATAACACCTCACCTTCGTAAGTGCTAAAAAAAAACATCTTTGGTTGATAAATTAATACTTTTAAAAATACAGAAATACATACTTGAGGTTACGAAATAATAACTTAAGGTAGAACATGGAACACATGGCGCTAATTAAAAATAACCTTTCCAATTGTTGAAAATACACTTCAGGTTGATTCATAACAACCAGAAGTGTAAAATGGCCCACCTTAGGTTGAAAAATATATACCTCTACAAGGATTAAATTATATACCTGAGGTTGAAGAATAATTACCTGAGGTAGAACAAAATACATTTGAGGTTGATTTATAACAACCAGAAGTGTAAAACGACACACCACAGGTTGATAAATATATGCCTCTACAAGCATAAAATTATATACCTGAGGTTGAAAAACAATTACCTGATGTCGAACAAAATACACCTGAGGTAGATTTATAATAAGCTGAAGTGTAAAATGACACACCATAGGTTGAAAAATATTTACCTCTACAAGTATAAAATTAGATACCTGAGGTTGAAAAATAATTACCTGAAGTCGAACAAAATACACCTGAGGTTGATTTATAATAACCTGAAGTGTAAAATAACACACCTTAGGTTGTTGAATAAATACTTCCACAAGTGTAAAAAAATATACCTCAGGCTGAAACATATATACCTCTGGAGGTGTATTTAAGGTATATTTGAGGTTGATTTTGAGGTATTCATTTGCACCCTTTTCAACCTTTACGACGTATTTAAACAACAACCTCCTTTATACCTTTAAAATATACCTCGTTTATACCTAATTTATACCTCAATTTTTTCATAAGGGTGATACTGTTTCAATCACAACTACGAAGTAAATGTTTTTCACATTTTAAAACATGTGAAATATTCAGCCACACCACTGAGACTGAGTTTCCTATCGATTTTGCAATCGAAACTTTGAGTGCTTTGAAAATAAATTTTGATACTCGTTTCTCGGACTTTGATGCCATTGCGAATCAAATTAAGATTTTTCAGAATCCTTTTGATACTGACATTGAAACCCTAGCCCCGGAACTTCAAATGGAAATGATTGATCTACAGTGCAGTGATATAATTAAGAACAAATATCAAAACTCATCTTTGTTGGAATTTTATAAGAGTCTTCCACTGACACAATTTGATAATTTGCATTAATTTGCTCGTGGACTGTTTTCTGTTTTTGGTACTACTTATTTGTGTGAGAAGACCTTCTCCAAAATGAAGTACACAAAAAATTTTTACAGATCTGAATTAACTGATGAGCATCTTAAATCTCTTTTAATAATTGGTACAAGTAAAATTAGTCCACAACTACAAACTATTATCAGTGGAAAATCTCAATTACATAAATCTCATTAGTATTTCATATGTCATTATGCTTGTTATAAGTTATGTTTTTATTTAAAATGTATAAAATGTTAGTTGGATTCATTTCAATAATATTATATACTGAATAATATTATATACTGAATAGTTATTATATACTGAAGTTAAATTTTCTGCATATTATACATGTCTTTACTCATTACAATTCTGTGTTTCTTTATCCAACTTATCACAAAAACAATAACAATAAGCCTACAACAATGTTATGAGTAGTTAGCCCATGACCATATCAATGTAGATGTCATATTAATAATTATTCAACATAAAATTAGAACACTTCAGTAAACTAAATTTAATTTGCTATAAAAAATATGTTCTCTAAAAGGAGTTTTCAAGTATGCTAGCTCTCCGCGGGCCGGACAAATCTGTCCGCAGGCCGGATGTGGCCCTCGGGCCGCAGTTTAGAAACCCCTGCCTTAGAGCATCGTAAAAACCAATTTATTTAGTTAAATTTCCTTTTTATTTGATTATTTTTTTACGAAATGAGTTGTAAAAAGTACTATAATTTTGAAAAGCAGAATTTCCGCTAAATGGTTAACATAAAAACGGAAAAGCTTTGATCAAGCACTATTAATTTTCTTTTTTTACCAGTAATGTAATTACCAAAAATTAATATTTACAGGAATTTTTTTCCGTGTATAATCATATAGTTTAATTAGATTCGATTTGGGATAGATTCTTTTAAAAATAACTTTCACAAATCTCATAACCTTATATTATACTATTCCGTTTTCGGTTGAGATCTGATCAAGTGCATATTTTGGTGAAAAACCTGTTGCAATCGGTAGCATTACCACTAAGAGTTTCGCCTTCCTTTCCATAAACTTTCTACTCAAATTCATTTACCAAATGCCTTAATTTGGAAGAATTTTGCATATTAGTTACAATGGGAACATCTTTCTGTATTTTAGCGTTATAATTTTGTCTTATTTCATTATTAGAATGGACCAAAATACTTTTAATTCAGGAATTTTAGTTTTTTTCTAAGTTTGTCTAAACACCCTGAAATCTCATATCAATCAATCAATGAAATCATGGAATAAAATATCAAAAAGCGGGGTAATACTTTTATATATGCATAACTAGTTTTTTCTGTATATATTTTCTTAAAATTTGCTGAAAATGTGCATTGCAGTTTATTATTCTACACCTAAAAGGAAAAAAAAGAACTTTAAAAAAATGAAACTTTAATATTTCAATAAATAACCCTTACAAAAAAATAATGTGTTTTCGATGTTGTTGTGGATGGACAAAACTGTAAATATAAAAAACTACACTTGAGGTTGAAAATGAGATCATGTTTTGCATCAAAAACAACCTCATCAATAAGCCTGAATTTTAACCTCATTCACACCTCACAAAATCAACCTCATGTATAACTCAGAAAATTTTTTAGTTCATATCGGGTGAAATTATTCAAACCTCAAACATACATATCTGCTTGAAGTTTAGAAAAATAATCGATCCACCTCAAAAACAGCCTCCCTAAGCTGGTTGCCCTGAAGTAGATTTCCATCAACCTTAAGACAACCTCAAGTGTGAAGAAAACAACTTGATCCACCTTTTTTATACAGTTTGGGATGTTTATATTTTAAGGTTGCTTTTGAAATCAACCTGGAATAAATCTCAAATCAACCAAGACACGTCAAAATAATCTCAAATAAACCTCTTCAATACTTTCAATTCTTTACATAATAGAGTTAGAAAGGAATAAATATAAAATTTATATCTTTTTCGTAAAAGTTGAGATGCATATCAGAAAATTAATTGCAATAAATTTACAATGATACCAAAGAGTTTACAGTTAAAATTTTGAAAAAATTCGCATTCAGTCAGAAATATTTATAAATAAATATATATATATATTTTCCTCTGCTTCTGAGACTATTACATGATATTTAGCTTTTCAAAGCAAGTTTAACCAATACAGACGTTAATTACCTTCTAATATTATCAAAGATGAGGCACACAAAAAGAAGATAACATCTTTAGAAAAAGAAAGAAGGATTTGAAACACAGAGTTTGGAATAGTTTTGGCAATACTTAAATTGTTATAGTCTTTTCGATAAAAAAATCAATAGAGGGCAAAAAATGTGGGAGAAGTTTTCAAACTTACCGAGCTTATTATTTTTTTTAAAGTAAATAACTTTAAAGAACATGTAAATCTTGGCATTATGTATTTTATTGTTTTTCTGTGCATACCTTCAAATTTATTGCTGAGTTTATGAATTTTGCAAAAAAATAAGTAAATAAATAAAATCAATCATAGTCAAATTTTTATCTTATCCTTTGTTACTTAATACAATATGACTTTCACTAAAAGGAGAACGTCTCATTTCTGCGAACATATATATATATATATATATATATATATATATATATATATATATATATCATATATATATATATATATATATGATATATATATATATATATATATATATATATATATATATATCATATATATATATATATATATATGATATATATATATATATATATATATATATATATATATATATATATATATATATATATATATATATATATATATATATATATATATATATATATGACATATATATATATATATCCATATATATATGATATATATATATATATATATATATATATATATGACCCATGGGCCACAGGAGTGCCAGAACTGCTACTCTCCTTTCGTTTCCCAGAAGGCACTTTTGGCAAAGCCACGGTGGTGGAGCAGCGTCGCTCACGTCATACAACCACAAACCCGCTTATAGGGCGGGTCGCATTCACACAATCACACACGCAAAGTGGAAAGGACATAGAGAGAGAACGAAACATCCATGCTCTGAGCGGGATTTGAACCCGCAACCATCGGCTCCGAAGTCAGGCACGCTAACCACTCGGCCTGCGAACATATATACACTTATAAAAATGAATTATTCAAATTCCTCCTTAAATTCAGCATTTTGGTTTTAACGTAAAGCTCAAGGCACAGCAAAAAAGAAAGAAAGAAAGAAAGAAAAAACAGCCGTAAGCTAAAAGAAAACGTAACTATAAGCTTTACTGAAAAAAAGCTTAACCAATGCAATTGCTTACTGTTTTCTTTTGTAATCAAGGATGGACCACATGGAAGGAAAGCAGCTTCAGAACAAATAGAAGCTGCTCTTTTGAAAAAAAAAATAATTAATAGAGAAATAAATTTGGGTAAAGTTTCCAATCTTACTGAATTTATTTTTTAAAATATTAATTAAATTTCTCCAAATTACATGAAAATCTTGACTAAATGTATTGTATTCCGTACATATTTGCTTACTTATTGTTGAGATAATGGGTTCTGCTTTAATGAAGTAAAAAATCTAAAAGTTAAAATTCAATTTAAACCTTTGTTACAATATATTTTTCGCTAAAAGCAGAATGTCTCATTTCAGTGAGCATACTCGCAGAAACGAATCACGTATTCACATTCGTCTTTGAATTGGACATTTTAATACAGGAGGCTCAAGACACAGTGGAAAAATGGTACAACCGTAAGCTTAAAGAAGACGTGATTAGGCTTTACCAGGAGAGGTTAACCAATACAAGCGCAACTTGCTTTCTTTCATTCTAAGCTAGGATTTTGAAGGAGGCACTCCATGAAAAGAAGGCCGTTTCATTCGGGCAAAGAAAGGCTGTCAAAAGGATTTATGGATTGAATTCAATCACGTGACGGCTTAAAGAGGTCGGGAAATCTTTTGATTAGTTTTCACTTGAATGGAGCTGGTAAAGAAAACCCAAAAAGCGAAGGATTTTCAACTTTTTGATTGGATTAAAGTTGCGATATTTTTTGATAATATAGGCTTGACGTTAAGTTGGATATGCTTCAAGATTTGAGTAACAATGGTTATTGTCCTCCAGAAATGTAAAAGCTTAATGAAAAATTAGTCCGTCAATTCTAGTTTCTCAGAAAAAGTATATAAAATATAATTTTTTTCTACATTGTATTAGTGTCTACATACTTTTCACCAAACTAATAGAGAGTCTCCTAAAATTCCGGCAAGAAGTAATTTTGATGAAAAAGGAAATTATAATTTAAAAATAATGATTTCATTTGGTGATTCGTAATATTTATGTTACAGTAAATGACCAAAATCAAGACCATGTCGACTTTCACTGATAAATGTCAATAATCACATAGTCGCTTTGCTGAATGTCAAAAATATTTGTTATATTCGATTTGATATTAATTTATTCGTTGATATTATTACATTTATTCGTTATTTTAATATTTACTGAGGATAGATTGGGAGAAACATCAGTGTTCGGAGTACCGGTTAAATGCATACTTGACAGTGGCAACCTTAAAGAAGAATTGATGCAGGGCATACCGGGCAGTGGTACTGAATTATCAGTGTAGGGTATACCGGGAAAATGTATGCCGGGCAGTGGCACTTAATAGATCTAGTATACATTTCTGATAGTTACCAAAGCGACTATGTGGTTGTCAACATTCACTGGTGAAAGTCAACAGCCACCGATTTCAGTCATTCGCAGTAATATATATGTTACGGTGAAACACTGAAATCTGGAGACTGTCGACATTCACCTGTGAATGTCAACATTCACGTAGTCGCTTGGTGTATGTCCGAAGTATTTTTTAAATACTCTTATTTCTGACTCCCACCGGTGAATGTCAACAATCACATAGTCACTTTGGTGAATGTCCGAAATATTTGCTATATCCAATTTTATATTAATTTATTCGTTAATATTATTATATTTATTTGATATATTTATATTTACTCTATATTTTAATACTTACTGACGATAGATTAGAAGAAACATCAGTGTTTGGAGTATCGGGCAAATATACACCGGGCAATGGCACTTGACCTTAAAAAAACATCAGTGTAGGTTATACCGGGCAAATGTATACCGGGCAGTGGCACTTAACCTTAAAAAAACATCAGTGTAGGGTATACCGGGCAAATATATACCGGGCACTGGCATTTAACCTTACAAAAACATTAGTGAAGGGTTAAAATATCGAATAAATGTAATTATATCCACGAATAAATTCATATCAAATCGAATGTAATAAATATTTCGGACATTCACCAAAGCATATCTGTGATTGTCGACATACACCGGAGACGTTCCGAATGTACAAGAATGTAATGAAATATTCGATCTTTCACCGACGTATTTGGTGTTTGTCGACATTCAACGATGAAAGTCAACAACCACCGATTTCGGCCTTTCGCCGTGACGTATACACTATATGTTAATACATTGTGCTCAGTAAGGACTATGCTTATTGTGCAATATTAGAATCCTTATTAAGAACGGAAACAAAAAGGTATGCGCATTGAGAATTGCAAAATAATTTAATAGGTAAAAAACAAAACACTAAAGATGACAATATCGATATAGTACAAAATGGCGCATGTAGTAGACAACAAGACTGGTTTGATTGTAAAAAGGGGACAGACAGTAGTTGAAAGACAAATATTGGAAATTCATTTCGAAGTTGTTTGTTTTGTTTGCTTTATTTGCTTAAATTTGTGTCTGAATGTGATTTTGAATTTAAAAATGAATGCGACTTATGTATATTTTTTTGCTTATTTATTTTATAAATTTAAAAGTGTATCTCAAGGGCAGTTTTTACAGAAATCCCTGTGAATGAAATATAATATCATCAGATTAATTACTCCCTTCCAGCTTTTCGCTTTTTTCAAAATTGTTTGGCTCTAAATAAATATAGCTAAATTACATTGAAGCGGCACACAATTTTCTAAAGCATGCGTTGTTATCTGCTTGTTGCCGTTAATCTTAACAAATTCAAAATAAAAATAATAAATAAATAAATAAAATAAGATGAATAAAAGAATAAAGGAAATTAAAAGCATTAAATTTCACAATCTGGTGACCAATCACTAATCACTGGAATATTACATAACCAAAGAAAGTCCCCTCATTACCCAAACTTTTAAAACGCTCCGTATTTTCGTGTAGTACTTAATTTTTAATACACCTAGGCAGCTTTCTTCTCTGTTTTTCATTTGCAATATTTTATACCGAACCACGAAAACTTTGCGTGAATTTTGTTTCCTTAGTTTGCTTAAAGTCGTAAAATTTACTTTCCGCAGTACATACCAGGCAGTATTTACATGCTTTAATGGAATTAGACAAACTTGAATATGAATTAAAAAATAGCACAGTCGTTAAATTATTCAATCTTAAATTTATAACCAAAATAAATATTTTTCCTACTTTCAAGATCGATGCACCTGTATTTTTAGAAGTATTAAACTCTTATGATACCCAACATTTTAGTTTATTTTCAAAAGCTTGAATTAAAATAAACGCATTTACGCAATCATTGATTCTTTTCAATAAAAGTGAATGAATTATAACATAGGAACGATTGCACTGTTATTAGAAATGCTAATGTATTGCTTTTAATGTGCAATACAATTTTTGGTATTCTGCGCTTTTTGCAATAAAACAAGAATGCTCGTAAGATTTGAAAAGTATAATATTTGAAAAAAAAGAGCAAATGGTATTAATAAAATCTCCCGCGTTACAAAATAAATTTTTCACCAAATTTTCTGACTGAACTCCAGTACTATAGAATACTTTTCTTAATTCACTGCAGACTTTTAGAAATAAATTAAACCTTTATTAAAGCATTTTTTTAAAATTTATATTTAATATCAGATGTTTCAATGTTTTATTTTTGCTTTATTAAATCAAAAAAAGGATTTTTTACCCTATTCTTTGTGAATATATTTTCGGACATTTAATGCCTTTTGTATGAATTTCAAATACTTATCAAATAAAGTACTATTAGTAAAATAAAGTAATAGTTGAGTAATAATATAAATAAAATAAAATAACTGGTTTTATACTGTATAACAATTACTCCAGATACTTTAATACAAAATTTACACCAGTTTACTATAACAATATGCAAAAGTTAGAATATCTTTTCTGTGTGCTTTAATTGCAGAATGTGTTTTGTGGGTGTCCAGTTTCTAATCTAAAACTTAATTATTATTATAATTAATGAACTTTTACTTTTTATTTATTTCTTATAAGAATTATTACTAATATGAGAATTTTTATGGAATATTCTTTTTCCTCTGAGCAGATAGGGACCATCGTTATAGTTATGAAAATTCTCTTAGATCTCTTTGAATCAATAATTTTATTTACTATGGAAGATTACTTATTTTGTTTCATAAAGTAGAATGTCAAAGAAATTTTCTTTTCTTTTATGCATAGAATCTACTTAAATTATTTCACATTAACATAGTTTAACAGTAAAAGTATATAACTTTTTAATATTGTTAAAACACTACTTTATAAAAGAAATAAACATAATGCAGTAAACACTCGATTCCATCGATGGTCCATA
Source organism: Parasteatoda tepidariorum (assembly GCF_982258835.1). Taxonomy (NCBI): domain Eukaryota; kingdom Metazoa; phylum Arthropoda; class Arachnida; order Araneae; family Theridiidae; genus Parasteatoda; species Parasteatoda tepidariorum. The sequence continues at coordinate 66,774,612 of NC_141764.1, forward strand.
AATTAAAATTTAAAGCATTAATACTTTAATATTATTTTTTTTAAATTTTGGAATAAAAGAAAGGTAAAAGTGAAAAAATATTAAATTGATTAAATCTAAATTATCCAAGCACCTGTTTTTAAAAGAATTTTAACAAACAAATGCTTCGAATCATCACTTAGATAAAAAATACCTTTAATTTCGAGAATGAAAAAAATTACAGTGCATAAAAAAATTAACTGATGACCCTGAATCACTTTTGATCTAATAATTGAAACTTCATGCACAAAAATTAATCTAAATGCTTTTAAAGGGTGGCTTAAATAATGCTGATTAATTTGGCGAAAGTGGCGAAAATTTGAGTTACGAAAACCAGAATCAAAAGCATAATTTCTCTGAATAAACAAAAAATTTCCCCCGACAGACTTAGATTTCTGACTTATAAAACAAGGGAAGGCTTATATGCAGTTTAAAAAATGCGGTCTCAGTAGTTTGGTTAAGAAAGCGGCGGAAAGTTTAGAGTTCTTAATGTTTATTCTAAATTTTACGTATGGATTTCACCATAAATCGGAAATATTTAAAGCAAATAAAAAAATTTAAGCTCACACTTATACAATTCATTTACCTAAAGATAATTCATTCAAGTATTTTTAGTATTATTTATCAGTTTCATTTTATTTAATAATAATAAAAAAGAACTTCGAGTTGTAAATTCGAAAAAAACTTTGAATTCTTACATCATCTTAAAGAATATAATTTTATATGGCATAACGCAAAATTTGAGTAGTATAGATTGAAAAATTTCTAATAAATCAAAGTTTAAATATGCTAGTTTTTTAAAATTAAACTCAAACTTAGTTCTACTGTCTGAAACTCAAGTAGCTTTCATGCAATTGGTTTGAGTGTGGTGTCATTTTATAGTAGCTTCAGATAAGTGTCATTAGACAGTGAATTTTGATAACTGGTAACGTCAGATTATTTTAAAAAAACATAAGCATTGTTAATTTAGAATTTATATTTATATGCTATGTGGCTAAAATATGTACACTAGTTTTGGTAATTAACAACTTAAGAGCAAACAAAAAATGACTAGGTTTATTGTTATTTTGTATCTGCTAAACCTTCAGTTTTTTAGTTTTATAAATAAATTAGAAATTTTATTTAAGCATTTTTACTTTTTGCAAAATTTTATTTCATACTTTTTTAATAATATAAGCATTATAAAAAATTATCACACAACTTCAAAGTCACGAGCAGGAGTATTAATAAAACTTGTTTTCAAAAATGGGAAATTGTTTTTTCCAGCTCAATTATATTTCGGTAGTAGATAGAAAAACAGGAAAATCTCATTAAAAATAATCTTTTGCTTCTTCTTTTTCGAAGGCATTTTAATTAATTTAATGAATTAAAAATATTCACGTATTCTTAAAAAGAAGCAATTTAAATAAATTTCATTAAAATTGAAATGATGTAAACAAATCTTACGAAAACAAATTACTGCGTTCAATTGTATTAATTGGGCTGTTTTTATCTTTGTGATGTATTATTATTGTGCTGTATTGTATGATGTACTTTTTGAAATATAATGCTAAGCTCTTGTACAAGATCTTTGGCAAAAGGGACATTATAAAATACAAAGATTGAAGTACACTATGAAAAGTTTGGAGTACTGTAGTTACCATTATTTTCCTTGTTGTTACAAACTTAATTTTTTACAGTGGATGTGATAACATTTCCTGTTTAATTTTTAATTGGTATAGTCTTATTTATTGATTTTTTGGTGAGTTTTTTAATTGACAGCAAATGTAATCATAAGCATAAAACTAAATTTAATAGCTTCATTGCAAAAATATTTTTTTTACAAAAACGAGCACCTTTTTAGTAATGTATTCGCGCTAATTTTTTCCAACAAATGCTATTTTGTTAATTTTTAATATTTCTTTTTGCATGATAACTGCAATTCTTTGCTTAAAAATGCATTTCTATCAATTTCATATGTCAGTTATAAACACAATTATAATTAATAAACTCCAGCAATCGTATCAATATTCTATAAATTTGAGAAAACAACAATTATTTGAAACAATTAGTTCGTGTGAAAATTTGCTTGATTTTTGAACGAAATGCATCAGTAATGTAGCAATAAAAATGATTCTAATGCTTAAGAAAATCAGCATTATCAATAAGCTAACACATAAAACTATAACAGTAAAATGTAAACCAAAAATGTGTCGACATGCAATGTAAAACGTTAGACACCGAGAATGGTAGCAAGTAATTTACACCAAATTATTTACAGTGCAGGGCGTTTTGTTCGAATTGATGAGCACATAACGAAAGTTTCCATGACAAAGATTTCAAAATTTTAGTGTAATTGGTGATAGCATAAGGGGTAGGATATTTAAATTCTGGCATTAGATGACAGTGGAAATCAATAGATAAGCGAGGAGGTGAAAAGCCCAAATGAACATAATTAAATACCATAATAAAGGCCATGAAGGCCTTGAGAAAGAGGCCATAATTGGTCAATGAAGAAAAAGAAGAATTTTCCACAAAGCAGAATTTCTGCTAATCGTTTCAAAATGGAAACGTTTATTCTTTATTATAATTAACTTGGATTGATAACTAAATAAACATAAAGCTACAAAATAAAACTAAAAATGTGTAAATTATGAAATTCTTTTTCCAATATGATATCCTTTAATTTACAACAATGAAGTCTAATTATAACTAGATGCGATAGGAGTAGCATATAATCTACTCAGAAAATTGACTATATCTTAAAAGAATACTGATCTATCTTCATAGCCGAATAGGCGACCGAGTGGTTAACGTACTTGACTACGAAGCTAATGGCTGCGGGATCGAATCCCACACAAGCCAGGGATGTTTCTCTGGGTGTGTTGTGATGTGTGAATGTGGCCCACCCTATGAACGGGTATCTGTTTCGTGGGCAAAGTTGCTCGTTTCCGTGACTTTGGTCACAAGTCTCTCACCAGGCAGCGCAAAATGAGCAACATTTCCGGCACCTTCCACAGTGAAGAACGATTAGTTCAGTGCTTGTCGTAAAAAAAAATTATACTTGCTTATCATGCTAGACCAAGTTTCATCTATTCTACATTCAAAACGAACTACTTCTTATCACAGTGTTAAGCAGTATTTATTGTTTACGTTTGGAGGTTAATTGAAACTGAATAAAATACAAAAGTTTCAAAATATTTAATGTTATCTGTTAAAATTACCAATCATTTTTAACTTTGTCGTTATGGAGTTTTTGAGGTATTTCGTAGGAAGCATATACTAAAAGTTTGGAAAATTAGGTTTGAAAGCAAATGATGCTAAGTGTACTGCCAGTTTTATGACTCTTTACTTAGAGCTTATGAGGAAAAGAACTGATATAGCGTAGATGTTCAGACATAATCCCTTAGTTTTTATTTCCTATTTATCGAAACATACTTGTATCCTCCATTAATCTAAAAACTACCAAATTTAAAATATTTTTTTTTTACTTCTGGGATCAAATTTTGCATTTTATGCAGAATCAAAAGTAACACTATATATAAAATATGCGTAACAAGCTCCATTAAATGAAACTGGTTATTAATGTGAACAGAAAAGAATCTTTATAATCCAAATAATATAGTTCACAAAAAATAACTAAGTAAGTGAAGTTGCCTTTTTAAAAATAAAGTGCTATCGGTAAAAAAGAAACCTAACTTTCTTCGATAAAATTACCTTTTAATAATCATGCATCCTTAAGACATGCTTAACTTTTCAGTTTATTGCAATTGCTCTTTGAGATGATACATTATTAAGAACAACATGTGGATTATTCTTCTGCAAAATGTCTTTATTTCAGAGTTTTATTTTAAAATTGCACAACTGTTACGCCTGACTTACTTAGAGAATAAAAAAGAAACATGTCAAAATAACCACATAAAAAGTATTCTTATCGTAAAAGTATCCAGTGGTAAAAGTTTGCAGATTAAAGATCAAAAATATTTCTTTGATTAAGAAAATCCTTTCAAGAACTTCCATATTAAGAAAAATAAGTTCTGTTAATATCTTTTCTTACAGCTCTCAAAGCAAATGACACCATGAATAACTTATAAACTAATTTTAGCAAATCCAAAATACATCCTAATTATGTAGCAGAGCGAAAGAGATTTAATCTTATCTTAAGTACAAACTTACATTTAGTAAGAAAGAAAACTTATTTCAGGCGTTCAATAATTCTGTTAAAGACAACATTTAGTGCTTCTTTTTCTCCCAAGATGTGATTAAACTAGCCATGAAGAAAATAATATCCATCCAGCGAACAAACTATCAAAGATTCAAGAATTTAATGAGTCTGATAGAATTAAGTGATTTTTTTTTATCAGTCACTTTTTTTCGCGATAAAAATTTACGTAACAGTACTTCGGCGTTGCATTAAGTGTCCGCATTTCTTCTAAATCTTAAACGTTTTATGAGTTTTTGTTTTAAAAAGGAATCTTTTAAATGCATGTTTCTGTGATCATGAAGTAAAAGTCATGCTTTAGTTTCGCATATTACTAAATCATAGCTCATAAAAACGAATAAATACTAAAAGAGAAGTTTTATTCCTTTTGACATCTACACACTATTAAATATTGAAGTCAAAGTTTCGTACTCGTTAATGACATGAAGATACGAAGCTTGTCATTGTACAGTGAATCAATCTCTAGCATTGATTTGTGTTGAATCAACATCAGCCATCTTATTAGTTTTGTAGAAATAAAGTTTTGTAATTATAATTATAAACTTCTAAACTGATTATTCTATGTTTTATTATAATCTAATTTAGTTTTCATAACATATAATCAAAACGTCTCGTCACAAGCCATTGTTTCTAGAATATTCAATTTACATTACTTAAGTACAATACATTTAGTAAGAAAGAAAACTAATTTTAAAAATTCAAAAAGTTTATGAAATACAACACTGATCGATTTTTTCCCTACATATGATTAAAAAATCCATGTCGAAAATAATATTTAACCAATGAAAAAATCGTATTAAAATTTTGAGAATTTAATGAGTTCGAGTGTTTAGTGATTTTTTCTTATCAGTTAAATCTTTCTTGATAGAATTATATTTAACAAACTTCTGGTAGCATTTAGTGTTATCATTTGAAGTATATATTAGATTTTTTTGTTTATAGCAGAATCTTTTAAACTTATGCTTCCTCAATCATGAAGTTAAATCATACTGCTGCTTATTAATAAGCTGTAACGCTATATTAACTTAATTTTGCCATGAGAAAAAAAGTATGGGTGAAAATACCAAAATATGGTAAATATGCTGTGGTTTTGGCTCAGAACACCAAAAAGCTCGGTTGTTTTTACCAAAGTACTTTGATAATGATTTTAGTAAAATTAACACTAAAATATGGTTTTATTGATGAAATTTGACAAATATGGTGAAATTTGGTAATTTTATCAGGACACCTCAGAATATGGCATAAAAACCATTTATTGTGTTGAATTAAAATTTCAGTTTTGCATTTTGCGTAAGGTAAGAAGAATTATAATTTTGAAATCAGAATTTTCAATAAGCCAGTAGGGGAGAGTGGGGTCAATTGTAACAGGGTACGATTGTAACAGAGCAAAAATTTCGAGTGTCGGGTTCTAGATTTGGTTCCTAGGTGGCGCACAAGGTGTATTTAATAAATCTACATGTACACCCCTGCTGGCAATCATTTTTATGTACTTTTGAAAGAGTTACATCACAAAAGATATTTTCACGCTACGTAAGTACTTTTTTTGGTATTAGAATATTATATTGTAGAAAAGTAATTTTGTTTAAACAAATAAAAATTATTACCCGAATATGTAAGTGGACACCTTAATTAACATTTCAATAAAAAAACATTAGTTTTGTTAATTAACTAGCATTGTTTTTAACAAATGAAGCTGAAATGGCGTCTTGGGGACGATTGTAACAAAAAGTAAAGGGACAATTGTAACAGCTGAAAATAAATAATCTTATGTTTACAAACCATTACTTAACTCTTTAAGAACCACCAATAGTTTCCTATATCATTTATATAATGTTGCATGTGCATTATTTTATTTGTCACCTTTCACAGCATAAATTAAAATTTTTAACGCCTTAAAGTTGAAAGTTGAACCCTTTAGGTCTCTGCTCATTATTATTTTTACTCCTGAAATATCACTACTATTTTGATCAATAAAAAAATATATCACAACTATGATAATATGTATAATTAACTATGTTTAGTTGAATTTATGAACTGTTACAATTGACCCCGTAAGTGGGGACAATTGTAACAAGTGCACGACTGTCAAAAATTGTTAATAACTAATATAACAACATTTAAAATAGGGTATTTTTTTTTCTGGTAGAGGATGGTCTACTTTACTCGTCTGTCAATTAATACTTATAATATATTGGATTTTGTGTTAGTTAAAAATAGTTAAGTAAAAAATGTTACAATTGACCCCACTCTCCCCTACCAAACGAATGGAAGGACAGCTAAGTAAAGGGTTTAAACACTGTATATTTTAACCAGAATTATGGTTTCTTTTATCATAAATGTCATAATCATAAAATAAGGTAATTTTACAAAAATTTGGTTCTCCCTGTGAAGCTGTATTAAGTGTTGGTATTTCATCTAAATTCCAGGTCTTTTTGCTTATAAAGAAATCTTTCAAACGTGTGTTTCCTTGTTCGTAAATTTAATTCATGTTTAAATGTTGCTTTTTACTGAATTATAACACTAAATAAGCAGCACTTTTGGCTTTGCACTCAGTGTAGGAATTTCATTTAAATCTTAAGCATTTTTGCTTATAGCGGAATCTTTTAAGCGTGTTCTTCCTTGATTATGAAGTAAAGTCACATTTAAATATTACTTATCATTAAATTTATTTTTAAAATGTTATTTTTATTTTCTAAATTTCATTTTTATTTTCTAAATTAATTTTATTTTATTTTTTTAAATTTTATTTCTATTTTGACCAAACTCATTACCAAAGCACTAAATTTAAAAAGCTTTTTGGTGTTGCCAAAAAATCAAACACATGGTACATTTTACCATATCCTGACAGTTTGAGCTTTACTTTTTTCTCAGTGTATGATTTGATTCGCATCGTTTAGTTTATTTGTTTAAACTATTCCGAGCATGGAAAACTTTCTGCTAAAAGAAGCTAGTGTGTTCTGCACAAATAAAAAAAAGGAACAAAATTTTTTTCCCTGGAAATTCAACCAATGTATCAATTATACGAGTGTAAACTATAACACTTGATTTGTTTTTTTTGTTTCTTTGTTATTAGAACTGTAAGTAGCAGAACGGATTGCAAATCATTTCTTTTATTATTCTTAAAACATGTTACTTTTCTGGAAATATTTTTTCATTAAATATTTTCGTTTAATTTAACATTGTGGTGATACATTTTATTTTGGAAAATATTGCCAGCATTCTATTATTAATGTAAACTGAATATAGATAAAAAGCATTACTAAAATAATTCGTATAAAGTGTTACTACCTGTTTTAACTTCTAAGTAATTATGGAAACTTACTTTTTGTCTTTTACTATTATTTTCCGTTGCCAGTTAATACAACAATATTTATCTTTTTATTTGATTGTAACAATAGATAATTTGTCCCTATCTTCAACACTTAAAATTTTTTCGAACTTTAAAACTTCAAGACTGATTCTTATAATGCGTTTCAAATATTTTATTTCAAATAAAGAACATTAAAGAACCACAGGAAAATATCAAACATTTCTATAAGTCGTTTTTGAAAACAAAATCTGCGATACTTTAAGTTGATTTGTTTTTGTTTAAATTATATATTCATAGTTTAATAATTACCCAATTAGTTTTATAGAAATAAAACTATGTAATTATAATTATAAACTTTTAAGCAGATTAGCACATGTTTTATTATAGTATAATAAATTTTTTCTAACATATAAATGAAACACAGCGTTGCAAGCTATTGATTTATTAAGATTCAACTTCCTCTTAAGTACGATCTTGCATTTAGTAAGAAAAAAACCTATATTAACGGATCAATAATTATGGAAATGATAACATTTATGACTTCAAGACTGATTCTTATAATGTGATTCAAATATCTTATTTGAAATAAAGAAAATTAAAGAACCACACAAATATATCAAACATTTCTTGGAGAATAATAATATTTATTGAAGTAATTCGGACGTTTATTCAATCCATTCTCTAATTAGAAATTAAAAAGAGCCAACTCTAAATTCATTTAGAGTTTCGCAGCAATTTATCAGGATGAAATAATGACCTAACAAAGTCTAATGAATTTTAAGTCATTAAGCTTCTTTGGCAACAGTTCAAAGATCGTTTAATTATGCCGGGGTTTTATTCTCTTGTCAAAGAAAAGTTTTATAATCACGGAAAGAGATTACGATGAGATTTCCTTTTAATTTATTTATATGTCATTATTCCGCATAATAACAATTGGTTTTATGAGATGATTAAATTTGTTCTTGAAAACAAAATTTGAGTTACTTTAAGATGATTGTCTGTCGTTTAATTTACAAATTCTAAGTTTAAAAAGCTGTAATTGATCATTATGCTAATATTTCGATAGTTCTATTTAAAAAAATAAATTTGCGTTTTTACCAACACAAAAAGGGTTTTGAATTATTAGTACTGTGCATCATCATTATATAACTATTTTTTTGCGACAATAAATCTTTAGATTTCATGATTTTATATTAAGTTTTAGTTTTAATTATTAGTTTAAACTAGTATGTTAGTTAGTTTAGCTTAGTCAGTTTAAGCTTAGTTTAAAAATACAATGATTGTTTTTTTTCCTTTCGTATAATTTGGTAAATTGAAATACCACAATAAAATGTTACAATGCTTTTAAGGCTATTAACTAGCTGCTCACCATTTTGAGTGTTCAAAAAGTACGAAAGGGGTTTTGGCTAATGGTGCAATTAGGTTTGGTACAAAATTTTTTTTTTACCTTGATAAGATAATAAAGTTTTAGATTTCATGGTTTTATATTTAGTTTTAATTTCCTCAAATTTTTATTAAATTTTAACTTATTTTAAAAATGCAATAGTCATTTTTTTATTTAATATAATTTTATATATCTAAAAACCAGATGCATATGCTCCAAGGTTTCTGAGCCTATTAAGAAGCTGTTTGTAACTTTGAGTCTTCATACAGTTTAAAAGGTTTTTCAGCTAATGGTGCAATAATTTTTGGTAACAAACTTATTTTTGATATGATAAGATAATTAAGCTTTACATTTTATGATTTCAGATTAAATTTTTTTATTATTTATTAAATTTAAACTCATTTTGAAAATGCACTAGTTATATTTTTATTCTATAAAATTTGATAAATCTAAAAACCAAAAGCAAACGTTCTTATACTTTCAAGTTGCTCTCCATTTTGAGTGTTTAAGAAGTACAAAAGTTTTTTTTGAGTAATAGTACAGTAATTTTTGATAAAAAAAGAGATATTTTTTGTATCATAATACGATAATTAACTTTTAGTTTTTATAGACTTATAGTTAGTTTTAGTTTCCTTTTTTATTCATTTTGTTAAATTTAAATTTATTTTAAAAATGCAATGGTTTATTTTTATTTCATAAATCTAAAAACACAAGCAAATGCTTCAACGCTTTTAATCCTTTTAGCAAGCAACTCGCCATTTTGTGTGACCCAGAACTACAAATAATTTTATAGCTTAAAGCGTTGGCAAGTTGAAATTTTACGAATGATGAATTATTTACTGACAATTTAATTATCACTGACGTTTCTTTTCCTAATCCTATTTAGAAACCTTATAGAAACTTTAACTATAACCAAAATCCATTTAATACAATTCTTTTAAAATTCATAAATATAAACATTTTATTATATTAAACATAACTAAATGTTGTCTAGACATTATGCTAAGCATCTCTTCTGGAATTCTCATTCGGATGATAAAGATGTTAAAGAAGTGTGCAAAGGTTCCAGCAAATTAATTTGATGATAACCTGTACGTTAATTTCACCAACTCGAGTTAGTATAATTTATCATATTGCATTAAAACATTAAGTTATATGAAATAAGCATTGCAATGAAAAAAAAGATTTCATTATAAAACCAATATTCTCTGCACTTGGTTCAATATTAGTTCAACGTTGAAAAACTGCGTAAATCCATCGAAGTAATAAGGTGCAAATTAGCTGTTGCCTAAATATACGGTTAAATTGAACCATATTATCGTTCAAGTTTAACAATTGAATCGTCTTTATTAAGTTCTAAAAGTACGAAAATGTAATTCCCCTTTGCATCACATGAAGATTTAACAATAAGAAGTACGTATTTAGCAATTTGAACTGATTAAAAAGCATGGTCAAAAGTTTCAGAATATGGTAGAATTTACTGTGTTTCTAGCTCAATGGGAGACCCAAATATCTCGATAAATTTACTAAAGAAATTTGGTAATAAATTTGATTAAATTAACAATAAAATTTGGTTTTAAAATTCGTGTTAAAAATTGGTAAGTGAGATAAAATCTGATTATTTTATCGCTATATTTTAAAGCATGACACAGAAGCCATTCATTCGGTTAAATTTAAATTAAAATTTTGTATTTTTTACTAAATATGTGGCAATAAGAGGTATAATTTCGAATACCAGATTTTGGTTTTATTAACCAATTTTTTTCTGGAAATCTCCTTACCAACAGTACACTAATTTTACCAGAATTTCTTTTCCTGTTTAGTTCAACATATTAGGAATGTACCATGATGTTGTACAAGAAACACCATTTAAAATTTTTTTGAATGGAGTTGAAATTAACTTGATCATGCATGCTTATAATTAATTTAAGGACAAAAAAGAAATATTACATAGAACTCATAATATTATATAGAAATGACACATAAAAAAAGAACGAAATATTTATCCGCACTTGTTTAAAATTATTACCCTTTTAAACACTATCCATGCTTGCGCTACCGATAAAATGTTAGAAATTTCTCATAAAAATGGTTAAATAACATTTTATTCAACCCACTGGCTGCTTAGCAAATGGGTAAAAATAGTAGGGTGATTCTCCATTATACAATATTCCCCCATCTACTAACATGCAAAAACCGGTTTTGTTATGCGGAGAAGCCTGCAGGTAAAAATAGGCCTATGCGGTGCACTTCTTTTTCCAAAACAGATGGCAGCACTTGAAGAATTCATTGCTCATTGAATAGATGTTCTGATGTTAGAAATTTCAAAACAGGTGTCAGCACTTGATTTTTCTCTTACTGATTCGGAATATATAATTTCATTATAATTACTTTAATTAACTGTTACTGTAACTTTACTTACATTTATTTATATTGTGATTTGAAGGAGGTGTTTAATTTGTTGGTTTAAATTTCGGGATTCCTTTTCAATTTTATAGTGCTTTTCAATTGTGGTAAAAGTTATCTATTTTTGTCTTTTCATTGTGGGGCCTAGGGGCACTGTTAATTTTGGTTAAATCCACTAACAACAGAAAGGCTCCTGTGTGTTTGCAGGCAGTGTGTCCTCTGATGAAGTACTGTTTTGCAAACACACATTTATATTTTCATTTTTATTTTAATTGAAAAGATTTTATATATGTCTTTTTTCCATTTTGTAACTTATGTTTCATTAGTTCATGCAAATTACATAGATTTATTTTTAGTAATTTATATTCTATTATTTAAAACGTTCAAGTAATGCATACTTATCGTAATAATGATCGTGTTATTAAAAATTTGTTTAAGCATTAATTGCTTATTTGACTTATAAGAATTGCGTAAAAGCTGGTTTCACAATTTTATGTATTACACTTTATGGTAGCATAAAAAATTCCATTTTTTAGAATCACCGATGTGCTCCGATGTTAAAAAATTTAACTCTGAAATTTAAATTATTTAATTTAAGTATATAAACGAAAATATAGTGAATGTTTTTAAATTATTAATAAGCATTATCGTAACGCATACATTTCTTAAAAATATCATACGAAATTAATTTTATTTGAAGTCTAATTGTTAACTTAACTTTGAAAATGTTTCATACCACTGGAGAACATAATTTTAGAAATTATAACATATAGCATATATTACGTCGTAACAAAACACCTGTTTAGTACTGGAGAAACCGGAAAAATATTCATATCATGCATATTCATATTGTATTCCTCTATATATTCATACCAGTTGTTAACTTGTCTTTAAAAATGTTGTGGATTATTTGAAAACATAATTTTATGCATTATAACATAGCATATATCATGTCGTAGCAAAGCACCTGTTTAAGACTGGAAAAACAAAAAAAATCATATAATATATATATTTCTATTATATTCATATCAATTGTTTACTGGACTTTGGGAAACGTTGTCTATTATTTAAAAATATAATTTTATTTATTATAACATAGCTATGTCGTAGCAAAACACCTGTTTAAGATTAGAGAAACAGAAAGATATTCATATAATAATCTTGAATACAATAGAACAGTTAGTTCTTTTCCTCTATTGTAACTTGGGTGTTACGGTAAATCATATTTAGAGTTCTTTTCATCTAATATTATTCATACCCTATTAAATGGCAGGAACATATGTTGGATCTCTTCACTTCGCTTGAAGTAATACAGATGATATACGAAAAAAATACAGATAAAGTTTATCCTGAATAATATTACTTAAATATAATTGTGTATTATAAACATAATTTATTAGTTGACTGCTTCGTTTACAATCATTATATGTGTTTATTCATCATGACATTCATTTTGAATTTCAGAGTATTAAGTTACTCTTTTTTTTTTGTTAAGTATTTTCTTTAAGTTATTAAGTTAAGTATTTTCTTTATTTACTCACTTTGTTTAACTTATCAAGAATAAATAGCTTTTTTTTTATTTATTTGCAATATTATTTATTGAGATTCATTGAATGATATGATCGAAATAAAAATGTAACATGCTTTGTGGCAGAGAAAATTCTGATAAAATTGTTGTACTGTATGGAAATGACATTTTTGCTAAAAAACAATTCTGGTTAACCAAAATATTTGATATTTAATTCATCCATTTGGTAATTATTCCGTCCATATGGTCACAGCTTAAATAAAATTCTGGTTTTCAAAATTACAGTTCTTATTACCTATTTAGTAAAAAATATAAAATTCACTCATTTAGTTGAAAATACAAAACTGGAAAGTAAATTTAACCGAATAAATAGTTTTTATACTATTCTCTAAGGCATCTTGCCAATATTGCCACATTTATCAAATTCTATTATTATGAATTATCATTATGAAATTTAATTTCATTATTAATCTTACCAAAATCATTACCAAAACACTTAAGCAAAAAATATCGTTTTGTTGTTCACATAGAGCCAGAAACACTATACGATAAATTTAACATGCTGCATAAGTAAAAAAATCTGATAAAATTGTAATACTCGGGCATCCTGAATTAAACATTGTAGCACATTGCCCTTAGTGGATATCTCTACGATTCAATTAACCAAGATTTGTATTACATGAAGAGAAAACCACGAAAATCTCATCATACCCTTTTGAATATTTTATTAAAATGAGTTATCTGATTTTCGAGTTGAATTGATTGGAGTAAAAATTCGGTACTCACACAAACTTAACTCAGGTTTGTGATTCATTTTATAACCAATTTTCCACAACAAAATCACCTATTATCACCTATTTTTTTTCCACCTATTTATTGCAGCGATTTAATTTAATAGAAGTGAATGAGAAGGTTAGTGGCATTGCTTAATTGTTATGTATAAAGGAAAAGATCAAAAAAGTTCTGAGAACAAAATAATATTGAAAAAAAAAAAAACTAACTGGATGTTAATCATAATATTTTCTATCTTGCAAATCTGTACCAGGTCATATGTGCATCATCAAAGAGAAAATGCATACCAAGAAATTTTTTTTTGGCCAAAACTACAGAAATATGATAAAATATACCTTGTTTCTGGCTCTGCGGAAACATCGAAAAACTCAGTAACTTTTACCAAAGCGCTTTGGTGATGATTTTGCTAAAGTTTACATAGCTTTATAATAATCAATAAAATTTGGTAAATGCAGTTTTTTTCTCTTCGTATGCCCGCCTGGGGATTGGCCTACGTCCTACAGGAATCAGAAGGGCATATTTGTCAGCCACTTTTCCAGGGGCACCATATTAGGTGGAATAACGTTGCTCCCACATTAAGGACAGATTGCACAGAGAATGAAAGAACATCCATGCCTTGCTCGGGATTCAAACCCAGGACCTTTCTGGTGCAAGGCCAGTTCCCTGACCCCTACACAGGCCGGTCGGCTGGTAAATGCAATAAAATTTTGTAATTCCATCATGATTCCTTAGAGCATGGGATAAAAACCATTTATTCGGTTGAATCTACTTTAGAGTTTTGTATTTTTGTGTTTTTTTTCGAAATGTGTGGTAATAACAACTGCATTTTTGAAAACCAGAGCTTTCGTTAAACTATTACGTGAACGGAGAAATTTCCAGAAGCATAAATATCGTTAACTTTATTTTTATTCATACGAATTGTAGTTTTTTCTGACAGAAACGTAAATACCATACAGTACGGTAATTTTAGCTTTTTTTTCGCCTGACATCATACATAATAATGCATTACTAATATAAAATATATTATATATAATGTATTAAACATGAACACGAACTACGAATTTATACATGAACTACCACCCATTTTCACAAGTCAATTGTCTTGAATGAAATTACATATTTTATTATCTAATTTAACAATTGAAAAAGTCGAATGCTGTTTCTTAACATCTTATCAAGATTCAACGTCACGAAAGCCGCTCGAGATGTGTCCAACAACAAGTTATCACGATATGTTTTCTGCTTCAATAAATAAACTAAAATGCTTTATCCTGGTCGTCAGATTAATCTTTGAACGATAGAGATCCGAAGTCCATCCCCACACACGTGATGGGTATTTCCCTCTGAATGAGGCTCTCTCCATTTCTCGTTCCATTGGGCATGTTAGTGATAAGTCGTGATTTTGGGATAAGAGAGGAGGGTCTTCCATCTGCATGCCATCGAACGATATTAAGAGAAAGGCTTGCGTGATGCGAGTTGGTGTTTCGGGATGGAATGTTTCACAAACAGTATAGAAAATTTCAGTGCTATTAAGTTTGAATTCCTTTTGATTTCGATTTCATAGCTTTTGATTCGAAGATTGAGTTTTGTTTGCTTCTTTTAAAGTGGTTTTAAAAGGAACTAAATGTAATAGTAATTTATGTTTTATCTTTTAGGACACAAGTTTCAGAGAGAAATTTATTGTTTAAATGATTGTAGATTTCGATAGAAGTCATGTTATATAAATGTTTTACATTTTCAATTAGCTATTATTGACATAAATTTGTGGATTTTTAAGGTACAATATCCGAATAGAGTTTTCGGGTTATCACTATTCAATTTCGTATATTACAGAAATTATTTTGTTATAAATTAAGTTTATAATGGCTAAGCAGCCGACCGGCCTGTGTAGGGGGCAGGGAACTGTCCTTGCATCAAAAAGGTTCTGGGTTCGAATCCAGGGCCAGGAATGGGCGTTCTTCTTTCTCTGTACTGTCCGTCCTCATTGTGGGAGTGGCGTTGGCCCATCTAATATGGTGCCACTGACAGAGAGGCCAACAAAATCACCCTGTAAATGCCTGAATTGACGGATGTTAACACAGGTGCGCATTGGAAAAAAATAATGGCATAACATAGTTACACAATAAATATAAATTAGTTTTGGACTATAATATTTCACGAAGAATATTTACGAAGAATATTTTAAGTATGCAAGTGCCATTAATTTTGCGAGATTCATTAACTCCTATGATTTCGAACTTGCAATTTGGAATTGCCAATTGTGTCAGGTATATTTCATTTTTCATAATCTTAAAAGCATTTGGATGTAAACGAAAATTTCAATTCATATTTAACGTACAGTTTTATGGCTAACGCAAGTAAATTAGATGAGAAAATTAAAAAAAAATAAATTTTTATTTAAATTATACATTGGGTCTTTATAATTCAGAGACTATTTTAAGTAAGTTGTTACTTTTAAAAAACTAAAAAGAGCTAATATTTACTATGCAATGAAAAATTAAAGAATTGTCAAAATTTTCTGAATATGCAAACATTGATCGTGTTTTGGGCTCCATGGGAACACTAAAAGCTTGTTAAACTCCTGATAACTCATAAAATAGTCAATTTTTTGATTTTAAATTTTAATTGCGTAACTAAATCTTTTTATGCAACTTAACTAAATGTATGTTAATCTACTTTATTTAAAAGTATGAGCCTATGAAAATAAAATTAATATACCTTATTACTTTCAAAACGAAATGATTTCTCAGAACAAACTTATACCCAAGTTCCTGATAAAACATAAAACAGTTTATTTTTCATTTGAATTGCGTAACCAAACATTTTTTTACGCAACTAAACTAACTAGATGTTATTCCCCTTTACTTAAGCGTATAAGTTTGTGAAAATATAATTAATATCTTCTATTGCTTTAAAAAAAGAAATGATTTTTCAGAATAAACTTATTTTTAAATTTCTGATAACGCACAAAATAGTTTATTTTTCAATTTTAAATTTTGCTTTGCGTAACTAAACTTTTTCTCTGTAACTAAACTACATAAATGTTCAAAATAAAAAAAACGAAAGAACAAGAGTTCTGAAAAAGAATACGAGTGTAATTAGCTTGTGAGCAAATCTTTCTTTTTCTGTATCAGGAGAATGCAAGTTAATTATAAGGGAAATGTTTTTTCTTCGCAAATGCAACAACACATGAAAAGAAAGTACAACGTTGCAGGAACCATATTCTTTTTGCATAATTATTGTCCCGAACAATAAAAATAGAGCGTAATTACAGGGTCACAGTTATGTTTCGGTTGTTACGAAGTGTTTAGAGAAAACTCTAACACAAGAAGGGCACAGAAAATATTTTTCTACAAACAACTGAACAAGAAGATGAATTAAAACGAGAAAAAATTTTGAGTGGCACCTACATCAAAACTAATATTTCAGAATATATTTGTAACCTGTGTACTACAGTAAAGTATAAGAAGTGAAAAGAAACAAATTAATAAATACAAGAAAACTATTTCTAAAATTATTCTTGAAGTAGAGGTAGTTTTCAAAACCTTTATTTTTATTTTTAATTTTATAAAAAAGTAAATTAGTGAAAGAAATAAGAATATATTGAACTTTGTAGAGTAACTAAGGAGAAGAGTTGTAAAATGAACACTAAAACCTGGTTGATTGCCTTAAAAAACTTGAAGACTGAAATGATTAGAAATATTCAAAAACTTAGGAATTTAATGACTTTAATTTTTAAATTAATAAAAAAAAAGTAAATTCTTACAGAAACAATAATATATTAAAAATTGTAGAGTTTCTAGGATAGAGAGTGATGAGATGAATACTAAAACCTGGTTGATTGCCTTACAAAACTTAAAGGCAGAAATGCATAAAAATTTATCTATTCACTATTTTTTCCCTTTTTGTTGCATGAGATTTTTCAATAGGTCTCAAATACCTTTTTTATCGCTGATCTAAAATCACCAATTAGTTTCACTCTCCAAGATGTATTAAATGATATTTTTAGTCTATTTTTTATTGTAAAATATTCGACTATTTTTTCTAAATTTTAAGGGAGTTAGGGCACATCACTAGAATTGAAATTATATAGGAATCCTTTCCCGGAAATGTCGACATACGCATCTAGGTCAGCTTCTCTATTATGAAATGCTTCCTCGTGTGCTTTTGAACAGTTCAAAATAGGGAAGCGGCTCTGAACACATACGACGTCATTACCGGGCTTGGGTTCCATGCAATTTCAGCATTGATGATGAACCCTAACAGCATTCATGCAAACCCCTGTTTTATATAAAGTTTACACTTGGAAAACAGGCACTTTAGAATTATTTAAAAATTATGTAACTTTAGGAGGAAAATTTAATTTCAGATTTGAATTTCCCTCATTCAAAATTGGCAAGCCAAATAATTGCATAAGCGCAATAAATTTTTTTGCGTAATGTAGTGCTTTATCAAATGCATTTTAAAAATAGTATATAAACTTCATTAAAAAAACTTAAATTAGGATTTCTTGTTTTGTTCCATTTAGAAACGAATAACATTTAGAAGAAATGATGAAATAAAGTAACAGTTGAAGATAGTATGTACAAAAGTATGATCAAGTATATGATTCATAATTTTAGAAATTTTTTTTCATTTTGTTCAGAAGTTTCCGCAGATTGTGCACCCCTACTTTAAGAGTGATATCTATGTTCTTTGACTGTTACTATTTTATTTAAAAATTTCTTAGACGTTTCTGTAAGTGATGGGTTTATTAATAATGTACTCATATAAGATAGAGAGAAAGAAATATCTTCGACGTGTCTTAGAAAGAATAAATAAATATATTTGGTATTTTTTCCATTATTCTTGTAATATTATATCTATTTATGTACATAATAGGACACATTTGTAGCAGGAAGGTTTTGATAAATTAATAATGGATTGTTTTTTGCCTTACAAATTAAAGGAAACAAGACAGCGTTAAGATAAAATAAAAAAGAATGTAGGCCGAAGAAACTATCTTTTCCCTCACACTTACGAAAAGATTATTTTTTTTAAGTAACTAGCTTGATAAAAAGTAAGCTATTCCTTAGTATTGTTACCAGATTGGTACTCTATAAGTCTTTAGAAACTCCATTTTCAGATAGCAGTGAGAAGTTGGTTTTAATGTCAGCAATATTATTTATCACAAAGTCCAACAAGGATTATAAATGATAAGCCAATAAGCCACGCAAACTTGAAACAATGTTAAATTTATTTATGCAAGTTTACGCGCTATGGGATTCACATTAGGCTTGCATAAATAAAGCTTTTATATAAATAATTATTTCTATTTGTTGTTTTTTAGTAGCAGCACTTTATATATTCACATCATTCGCTGGAGTGTGCAGTCACTCCACGCAAGCATGCTAGGAGAAGAAAAAAAACACTGAGCATAAATTAACATCTAACAAAACATGCAACATAAAACATTAAAAAATTATAGAAATTTAAAACATTTTTTTAATTTTTTTTATTCAGGAAGAAAATGATTCCTCGTGCACCACTGAAAAAGTACAGCACGAGGCTTACAGACGAAAGTATAGTAGCAAGCAATGTAAGATTCTTAAACGGAAATACACACTAAAAGGGCATGTAAAATTTAGAAAAGAAGAATAAGAATAATAGAAAAAAATTAAAAAAAATAAGAAAAACATTTACAAAAAGGATGCGAAAAAATAAAAATTAAAATGGTACACAAGACAAAGTGATTTATAAATTTGCATTAAAAACTGAATCAATGAATTTGCATAAAAGTTTGAAGATGGTTTTGTTTCCCATAAAAGTGCGAAGAGGGGGAGGAAAGTTAATATTGAGCGAATTTAAAGCAATTATTAAGTTTTTTCTATTTTTCTTTCTCTTCAATGAAAACATTAGAGCATAGGAAAAGTATAAAAAATATCAAAAACATTAGTGGTAGTTACGCCACAGATTAAAAACATCAAACATTTCCATTTTATTTTGATGCTTTTCTTCATTATTGATTTGAGAGTGTTTTATTTCTAGATTTTTAAGAGGGAAATCTCTTTTTTAGTGTCCCTCCAAAGGATGGCTAAACTAAATTAAATCCTAATAAAAGGCATAAAAAAACATAACATCGAAAAACATAAACATAAACAAAAAGTTATGAGAAAGTCATTCAGTTTGCAGGGCTTGTATTATCTCACGTTTATCGTATATGTTTCCTATCGCATATATCACTGCTCGAGAAGCCCCCAGGTGCTGAGCATTCATCAGGGCGTCTTTCTTGCACTGAATACAATTTGGGAAAGGAAGGTACTTGAGTCTGCAGAGGTGAGCGGCAAGACAGTCATGCCCAGTTGCTAACCTAAAGGCATCATCCGCATTCTGTCTGAGATGATCTGGGATCCTGGTTAGAGTCTCTCTCCAAGCCTTATCACTAATTTGTTCGTTTAAATGATTCTCATAGCTCTTATTAACGTTATTTTTAACTATTCTGTTTATAAAAGTTATTTCTCTCTGGGAGCACTGCAAGATTCTAGCTCCATTTTGGTGCTCTTTTTTTATATCAATATTGAATCTGTGTTTACAAACAAAGGCTGGAGAAACCTTCCGAAATTGAATATGAATTCGCAAACCAAGATGGCATTTTCAAACCGAGGATAAATTTACGTTGTCAACGTTAATTTTAGATTTTATAACCATCACTTAAGCAGGGTCTATTTAAGCAGATTTTTATGTACTTACCTTAAGACTTTAAAAGTGAAAGTTTTCCTGATCATTAAGTTTTCAACATTAACAAAATGTTTCCTTTGATAGACTGCGAAAAGCTAGAATGAACAGAAAAAGAAGTTTAAAATAAGGCTTACAGTAAAATCTAAAAAACAAAAAATCGTTCTCAAAGTTCTTTTTGCAAGTTTTTAATCAATTTACAAGGAAATAAGCTAATAATTTTTATTTTAAATTCAAAAAAGTTTAATTTGTCAAACTTTCGATACCAAACCAAGTGAAAATTGAAAACAGCGCTTGCTATGATGTTGCATTTTATCTAGAATCAAAGGTCAATAGAATATATAAAAACAGAAAATAGAATATATATAAGCAAAAAATAGATTATATGTAAACAGCAATGGCTTACATGGAAATAAACGTTTTTCTCCGAAAAAGAAATCCTAATTAAATTGATAATTTGGCTTACAAAGAAGTAGTATAAAAAATATTTCGTATAGAGATATCTACTGAAAAGCTGTTATTTTTCTATTTGCATAATGTTTCGAAATTTTATTTCGAATTATGTTGGTGAAAGCGTAAATAAAAAGCAAACAATTTATTAAGTAATGTTTAGTGTAAAATCTAAATATTTCCTTTTAAATTGCCTTTAGATAACAAAAGATGAAGCAAAATATTTTTCTGAAAGCTAGTTTAATTTAGTTCTAAAAAAATGCAATTCTACATTTTGTTTTTTCCTCTAAGTAAAACTTGTATAAATTAACCAAAAGCTCTAACAACTATCTACAACATATGTCAAGACGTATAATATTATCGAAGCATAAAGAATGTTACAAATCATTCCGAAAGGTTTTTGAGTAAAAGAAATTTAAAGAAAAAATAAAAGAAATAAGTGTTAAAAAATTGGGAGCATTTTTTTTTCTCCTGTCATTTCAAGGGAAGGAATAAAGTTTTATATTCCTTTTTTTTCTTACAGTGTGTTGAACGTCAAAGCACAATAAGTCAAACTCACAATTTCACAAACTTGAATTCGAAATTTTCAGCTTTTAGAGAGAATATCTGTAACAGGAGAATGAAAGAAAAAAACCTGTACTTCGACTGAAGTTGAGCATATGTAATCTCTTTAAGGAATGAAAAAAAACTTGACATCATGGACGACAGATAAAAAAGTAAAAACTTGATTCCAAGAGTAAAAAAAGCTAAAAAAAGAAGAAAAAAAAGAATTTCATTTTTTTTTAACTTTCAAAAACTTTATCTTGACGAAAAGTTGAGATAGAAGTAAAAGACTACAGAAAACGAATTGCTTCCTTTTGAATTTTCAATCTGGGCGAAAGGCTGTTATTTAGATCCGCATTTGTCTTTGTCAAATAGCGTTTGCCGAAATCTGCATTTTTCCTCTAACAATTGTGCTGTTTTTTTCAAAACAAACTACTAAAATGCTACAGTTTTTTTAAAAATTCCATGCTTTTTTATCTGTTTTTCTGAAAAAAATGTCTAAAGTTTAGCTGCGCTATATGTTCAACAATCCATATTAAAAACGAATATTATTGACTTTTTTATTATCATTAAATTAATTCTGTAAAAATCGATACTAAAGTGGATAAATAATTGTTTGCTTTGATGATAGTTTAATTTCTAACTTTTTTCAGACAATTATTCCTCTCTCTTGAACATAAATTTTTCTAATTACAAATTTATTACACTCTTCATGCATACATTTATAACAATTCAGTATAATTATCTCTTTCTTTTGCCCATATTTTTTTAATTACAAATTTATTCTAATCTTCACGAATATACTTCTATCACTTCAGGATAAATATTTCTCTCTCTTGCGTTTACTTTTTTTAATTACAAATTTATTCTAATGTCCGCGCATATATTTTTAGCACTTCAGTATAATTATCTTTTTCACTTGCACATACTCTTTTTAATTACAAATTTATTAAAATACTAAGGGGTTAAAAGCATTTGAGCGAAGATTATAAATTTTCTCCCCTACTTGTATGTAACTTACTGTACATTACATTTTAAACTTAAGGTACAATATTTTTTGCTTGTTTATTTATCGTTTAAACCTATATTCAAAAATGTTAATTTCAAATCAAAGCCGCTAGCACTAGCTTTGTCGTCTCTTAGTATGGAATTCGATACGGAATTTTTGACAGTGTGCAAGATATAAAGAAACATTATAATTTTTACAAAATATTAAAATGTGTGCATGATAAAAAGTACATGATTTTGCACCTAAAATTTCAGACACCTAAGTTGAATGCTAAAAAGATGCTACATCGAAAAAAAAAAGGTCAAGAAATTATTTTTTCAACTGGTTTCCTTCACCACAATGATTTGTTTAAGTTGAAAAGGAAAATATTTTTTTCAATGCCTTTCGTCACTAAGCTGTTTTTTATCTGTCAAAAAATCCTTATAATTTTGCCAAAGTTATCGAAATATCTACACGATAAAGAGAAAAACTGAATTATCTTAAGTTTGAAACTACATGGTTTTGCAACTAAAATTTGAGGAATCAAAATTAAATGCTAAAATAGATGTAACAACAAAAAAAAGTTAAAAAAATATTTTCTCAAATTTTTCCCTTCACTACAGTGATTTATTTAAAGTAATGAGAAAGGCATTTTTTGACAATATATTGATTTTTTATCAGTCAGAAGATCTTTATAATTTTGCCAAAACATTAGAATTACGTACTTGATGAAAAAAAAAATTTTTTTCTTGCTTTTAATTATACTTGGTCTCACACCTAAATGTTAAGACACATCAATCAAATGCTATAAAGTCGCAACAAAACCGAAAGCAGGTTTAAGAAAAAATTTCGAAATTTTTTCCTTTGTTGCAGGGGTTTTGTTAATTGGAAAAGGGAAAAAGTATTTTTTTTACTGTTTTTTTTCACTATATAATTTTTTAAAAAAAAATCATTGGATCTGCCAAACGATCGTTATAATTCAGCCAAAATATTAGAATTATCTACTCAGTAAAAAAACTTTATACTACCATTGAAAGTACACGATTTTACAACAAAAATTTCACGCACAAAAATTAAATGCTAAAAATATTCAAAAATTAAAAAAAATAGAAAAACAATAAAAAGACTAAGTAAAGTTTATTTTCCAATATTTTCCTCAATTATATTGGTTTGTTTATCTGTCAAAAGTTTATTATGATTATTGCCAAAATATCAGATGGATTTATCAAACTATTATAAAAAATTAAAGCTTCTTCCAATCGAAAATAACTAGTTTTGTACTCAGAATTTAACATGCAAGAAGTAACTTAACAGAATGAAGGGAGATTTATTATCCAAAAAAGGAAAGCAAATAAATAACCACAACACTAAAAAAGTAAAAGAAGAATTTTATTCGATTAAAAAAATAAGTATAAAGAATAGAAATTATCGTTGTGTGATTTACTTAAGATTATAAAGTTTAAGGACTGATATAATGTTCAAGTAAATGACATTTGAATTCTTTTCATGGCTACGTAATGAAGTTATTTAAATGCATAGCTTTTTTTTCTTCAAAAAAACCTCTCAGGTTTATGGATAAACCATTTATGAAATTGAATTTTTAGGTCGAAGTTTCCTATCGACTTAAAATTAATTTCCAAGAATAAAAAAAAAGTTTAGTTGCTATTCTCTATTTTAAAATATTTTTTTCTCTATATTTTAAGATAATCATTCGAGTATTAAGATAAATTTTTCTTTACATTAAAGAATACCCATTTATGATAAATATTTATTTTTCCTAATATATTTTATAGTTAGTGAAGAAAATTTCATTATTTACTTTTTATAAAATATAGCAATATTGCAAACAAATAAAAAAGATAGAAATTTTGCTTAGATGGTGTTTCTGCCTTGAAAAAAAAAACTAAAACAAAATTATTCAGCTGCTGTTGCTGTATTTTATGATAGTAAACTTTATTTCATACTTTGATGGTATCATTGAAAATTTGTACCATATTCAAAAATCATTTTCCATACAATGAGGAGATACAGTGCGTCAAATTCAGTTCTAAATATATTATATTTTGAAAAGGGGCAAATGAGTTATGATCATATTTTTTAGCTTGTGAAAAATTCTTTTTAACTATACTTAAGATGATAAATATTAGTGAAAATGTAACAGATGTTATGGTAATTTATTTGAAGTTACTATTTATATTTCAAGATTTAGAATATGTTTATTCGTATTATTGAATTTTGAAATGCTCTATCATCAATTTATATTCATTTGTATTTTTCCAACAAGTTGGCCATTGAATAAAAGCTTTAATACTTATTTTGAATTATTTAAAGCTGAGCATATTTTATTCTTGTTTTATCCATAATAATAAAATGAAAAGTATGCATATTTCTCTCTCAGTCTGCCAGTGTTTATCTGCTATAACTGCTGAAATTTGTGACTACGGTTTTTAAGTTTAGGTAGCTGGTTGGTAGGAGAAAATTTAGCCTGATCATGAAAATTATTCAAAATTTCAACCAGACAATTTAGTGAATTTCCTCAAGCTTAATATAAAGCATTTTTATAAATTAAACTGCAGACGGTTAAGTCTCTTCATTTGAGGAAGAGCTGTAAGCTTATAATGGTCACAAAGCAATAAGCTTGTGAGGTTCATGCTTGCTTACATCTCTGTTTGACCAAGTTTTACGAGTGCTTACATCAAATTATTCAAATATTATTTATCTTGGATCAATTAAGTCAAAAAAGCAAAGTGGAGTAGTATCATTGAATTGCTAGTTTTAAAATTATTAAAAACCATCGGGAAAAAAATTCTGCAAAGCAAATCGGAAAAAAGAAATTTTGAAAAAATTTGAAGAAAAACAATTCTGGTAATATACTCTATGATAAGGAAATTTCTGGTAAAAAAAACAACAACATAATTATGGCTTATTAAAACAAATTATACATTATTTAAACTATTAATTTGTTAATTTTTCTATTCATATGGTAATGGGTCAGCTGAAATTCTGATTTTAAAAATTATAGTTCTTAAAACCACAGATTTTGTTGAAAATACAAAACTGAAAAGTAAATTTAACCGAAAATATTTTTTACGGTGTGCTTTGAAATTTCCTGAGAAAATTATTAAAATTTACTTAATATATCAAATTTTCTAATATATTAGAAAAGCGACATTTTATTGTTCATTTTTCAAAATATATAACCAAATCACTTCGGTAAAAATTACCGAGCTTTTTGATGATCCCATAAAGCTAGAAACACTGTAATTTTACTTAAATTCTGGTAGTTTTGACCACAATTTTTTTTCCGTATCTGTTTGTGTTTATTTTCTTACAATTACGGTTAGAAATCATGAATCTAAAGCATTATTTAGAGCTGGTCAGGAGCAAATAACATAATTTTCGGTGCTGCGTTATTCTGAAAAAAATTAATCGTTATTTTGAAGAATTGAAAACTTAAAAAGGTGTTTCGTTTAATCTAATAACTTCAATTTTCCGGAAAGGGCAAGTAGTAAAAACTGCAAGAATCTTTTTATTTTTTTAATGCCTTTAAGTCTTGATTATAGCGATTTTTCAATTACTTACTTTTTGATTTATTTCGCGTAAAGAACGAGTATTTAGCTAACCATATTATTTTACGTAGTTTTTCGAAGCTCTGTCACCAAAGAAATTAAGAGAAATCGCAGTTTTAGTGTCTTACAAATGATGATTTTAAAGCAAAATTATGATTTTACGACTATATGAACCATCCTACCGTGAAGAATTATTAGGGCTTTAGAACTTATAAATAATTTAAATATTTTAAAAGTAATTAATCTTTTTTTTAAAAAAATTCCAATCTAGTTACCTTTGCTACCCAGAGAAAAATTATCAAAATCACTACCCTATTCTCCGTTTTTGCAAATTTTTATTAGCCTAATTTTATGAGATGCAGAGTTGGACAAAGATTTAAAAATAAGACCACAAGCTCTTTTCTTTTTAAAAAAAATGGGACTTCTCTCTATATTGACGTCTTGTGACATTTTCAGAATAAGCATACACAGCGCTAGCTTTACATAGGCTACAATTAGCCTAACAATCATGAGTAAAACTGTTGTAAACTCACAGCAGTTAAAAAACTAGCATATTATTCGCAAAAAAGCATAATTTATTTTGACGATGGAGCCTTTGAAAAACAACCTTAAGGAGTGTTCTCGCTTCCTTTTATAAGAACTGTTTGTGCCAGGGTAATGAAATTTAAATATCCAAATAAAACGAAGAATTTTAGTCCCAAATTTTAAGAAATGTTTTAAAAAGTTTATTTCGATCGTATCAGAGAGTTTTTTGAAAAACTAATATTTCCCATTAGTTTAGCACCAATCATTGTTTTGATTCAAACTGCTGATGTGTGTGTGTGTGTGATTCTGTCTCTCCAAATATTTTTAAAGTAAAAGAAGTGATTTTTGATAACTTATAGCTCAATTTAATCGAACAAATAATTCATTGCACGTTTCTTATTGTTTAATTCTTTTCATTCGCTATATATTTGAGATTGATTTGATCAATCTCAATGAGATCTCTCAATCCCCTCTATCAGAATAGAGGGGCTACATAACGAAATTATAGATTTTAAAAAATTCTGAAATCAATTGTTTACTTTGCTTGTTTGATTGAAAAATTGTGTAAAATATTTTGAAGTGATTGAAATGCAAAAATTGTTTCAATATAATAAATAATTTAAAATCAGCTGCAGTTGAATAAGTAAAACAAGTTATATACCAATTAGAGCATACAATAAGTTATATTCGAATAAAAGCAAATTAGAATAAAGGTATTTATTCTTTTCGGGGAACCAATAAAATTCCTCATATCATTATTGACTTTAATATTCTTAAAATTACTTTTGTAAAAGGTATTGCTGCAACAATTGATATTTTCAAAGGCACCAAATATACTAATAATATTAAAGTATATATATTCTAAGATAACTAGAGTAATTATCATTTTCCTCAGAAGCTCAGAAAAAGGAAAATTTAGGTAATTTCAGAGGCTATATTATTCAATTTGAAATGAAAAATTAAGTCCTCAACTAAAGCAAGGCTGAATACCATTTCGTTGAAAAAAAGCATAAACGTAATATAGCAAAATACTATTTAATATTTGATACTAAATCGAAATTTTTTTTATTCAAGATAAAAATAAGACAGCTAAGCCACATTATAATATCATGAGCATCTTTTGAAAAATATCCTTAATAAATAACTTAACTTTCTTATTTTAAGAATACAAACATGTCAACACTTTAAAAATTTGATGATTTTATTTAAAATTAAATATATGATACAGAATCAAAGCAATTTTTCCATTCTAAGTGGGAAAAAAATCTGTTTTGAAGTTCATCATAAAGGCAGGGAGAAAACTTTTCCTTGAAATAAATTACATTGGAAAGCAATGCTTTGGGAATGAGTTGTGAGAAAGAATAACTTTTCTTATTAAAAGACAAGATATTTCATTTAAAGTGAAAGCTTTTTTAGATTAAATTTAAAACTTGTAGCATGTTTCAAAGCCTTTAATTTATTTGAAAAGAATAAAGAACACATGAACTCAATCAAGATTTCTTTTTTTTTAAAAGGAAGAAGAAAACATTTTGATTATTTTTAAATGATTTATACTCTTTCCTGGGGGCATATGTAAGAAAATTCATCTAAAGAGCAATTTTCTAAGAGTACAAAAGCGAAAATTGAAAGAAAATAAATTTATTATATTATAATTGCTCTTCGGAATTGAAAAAAAAGTTTAAACGAGAATCATACGTTCTACGAAAAAAACTGAGGATTAAATCGAGAAAAAAGTATCATACGTGTAAAGAAATTAATTACTTTAGGCGTATATTTAAAAATTATAGAATACGACGGAGCAGCCAGCATATACAAATCAATTGGTATTTTAAAAACGTGACAAAAATATGCAAAAATATATTACGAAGAATTTAACACTTTACATAGTTTAAGTAAATATAAAATAAATTCTCATATATTCTTATTGAATTAATTTTAATATGAGATTTAATGATAGTCGCATAAAATTTAATGAAGTAAATTAAATAATTCATACTGAATTCCTATTAAATTCAAAAGATAAATTTAAAATCATATAAATTTATTTCTAAGTCTTAATGTTAAATTATATTTTATAACCAGTGTTAAATAGCCGGTCCCATTCTGAGTTTACTAGAAGATAAGGGTACTTCTGGATAAAGCATTGATCAAGGCCTTTTCGCCGGAACTAACCCACATTTGAGTTGCATGGAGAAGAAAATCTCGAAAAACTCCTACGATTAGACTGAATGCAAGAGGATTTTAACCCATGATCCTTTTCCCACTGAAGATACTTAACGTCATCACTGTGGTCCGTGCGAGACGGTAGCAGAATACGTATCAACTAGCCTCATCTCCTTGGATTCGAACCTGGGTCTCCTCATTGGGAGGCTAACGCTCTTTTTCCTGAGCCACCATGGATATATGTCATAATATTTTTTTCATTTCGAAAAGACATAAAATTCGAAATGCAAGAAGAATACAGGAATTCTTCCTTTTTGATTATTTTGCCAATTATATATAAATAAAATATATGTATGCATAAACTTAAATAAAGCATTAGGTCACCAAATTTGAAATTGTAAAAAGTTTATTGATAGCTTACAAATAGAAGTAAGTATTACATTTGTTAAAGTATACACCTATTTCCTCTACACTTATCTCAGACAGATAAGAGGCAATCGGGATTTGGAAGGACAATTTTGCAACAATTTCGGGCTAAAGTTTTTCTAAAATAAAAAAGTTATTCAAATTTAAGAAGAAGTAATGGTCAGTCGGGGTTAGGTCCAGTGAGAGTGGTTGATTCTATTTCTTGCAGTTTTGATATAATCATTTGAGCAGCGTGGGATTTGGCAAAGTCATGCGTTAAACGTTTAAAGGCGGAATTATGGAAGGATAAACTAAATAGCTTGAAATTTGATAAATTCCTTATTAAGAGATTATTTGAAGATTGTAAAACGCAGAGATTGGATGCAAAATATTTATGAGCATTTTTAACGATGTTCCATTTTTTGAACATTGGTGTTTCACATGGGATTTTATTGCTGATGGTAGCTGCTTCAGCTGTGTTCCACGACATATTTTCGTCCAAAACACAATGGTATACAGTAAGTTCAAAAAATTGTTAATTATCATTTAAGGAATTTTATCAATATATTCAATTTCTTTAAGGCATAAAATTATTATATATAAAGTGAGATATTCTAAATATTCTATAGGAATAGACAAAAGAAGCACGATCATGCGTTCAGGGTATTTTTGGAAAATTGTTTCCCATGTTCGACTCATCAAATTTCTAATTCATCAAATTGCATTCGATTTTATAATTAGGCTCTCACATATTCATTTGAGCATATATATATCTCATATTATTTTTAGTTGTCAATGGGATGTGGTTTTTCACTTCATCTTGTTTTACTTGCAAAAATAATATTCTACCGGCATAAAAAAATGGCAGGCTCTAAGTAATATTTTTCTAAGTTTTCAACTTGTATTTAAACTCCTTGTTCTTCAGATTATGACAGACAAATTCCTACATCGTTCAGATCTGAATCAGAAAGTGTTTCTTACAGGTCCATTATTGGTTGTATCGCTACGCATCTCTTAGACTTGGAGCTAAGAGTAAGCAAATTTTTAATTAAGGCAAATAAGAAAATCGCATTTTTCCTTTACTCATTAAGTAACAGCAACAATATATAGCTGAAATTATGTAAATCATAGGAGTCAGAAAGTAAAATGTATTCAATACTCTTGTTTGGAACGCATTGAAAAACCCCTCTGATGTTAAATTTCTTTGTCAAATAACGCAGAAAATCATTCAATTGTCAAATAAAACAGAAAAATATAACATCCTTCAAAAGTCATCACCTTATAAGAAAGAATTTGTATTCAGAAGTTAGAAGTTCAACAAAAACTATTGATAATGAATGAGAGCCTATTATTCATAACTTTAAGTCTAAAGATAACATCTGTCATTATCACTCTGTTATCAGTCATCAGAAAAATCATGTTTCTGACATTCATGGCCAAAAGAAAATTAGCCCAGACGTAATCTTGCCTTTTTATTACTCGACTGTCATTATTTTATTTTATAACAGTCGTTGAACAGCTGACCCAACTCCGAGGCTTTGTAATTTTGAACTCAATCCAGAAGACAAAGGAACTCATGGATCAAGTATTGGAATAAGTTTGCCTTCATAGAGGATTTTTTCGTGAGACTAACCTGCATTTGTGTTACATGGAGGAAAAAACCACGGAAACCTCCCACAGTTAACCTGGCGGTAAGAGGACTCTAACCCATGATCCGTCTACCACTGATGATATTTTACGTCAGCACTGTGATCGATGCGAGCTAGGTTCAGAATTCGTATCGACCAGCCATTGTTGGCGTTTGAAGACGGTTTACCTCATTGGAAGGCGAATGCTCTATATCCTGAGATACCACGGTTTGAACATCGTTATCTATCTTAAATTTACCGTGAACATCATTATTTACTATTAAAAATATGATAATACCTTCTGAATATCATGCTCACAGCATTTCAATCACTTGAAATTTGAAGTATAGAACTAGAACATCCGATGTTCCAAAAATGGAGCATTTGGTTTTAAACTAATATTTTGACATTATGACTTAGGAAAAATAAATTAGTTTGATGCATTACAGAGGGTTGTATTATCCCTTTAAAATCTTAAAATGTAATTTTAATTTTAATAAATGTGGCGCATTAAATTTAAACTCGAAATCCCTGTTCCGTTTTTGCGTACATTGGCAGGTTAGCTGTTGACAGAATAACTCAATGTATAGCTAGAACTAAATACTATGCATAACTCAATGTACAGCTAGGATCTCAATACTATGCATAATTCAATACATAGATAGGACTAAATACTATGCATAGCTCAATGTGTTGCTCGGAGCTCAATACTATGCATAACTGAATGTATAGCTAAGAAATCAATACTATGTATAACTGAATCTATAGCTTGGAACTCAATATATAGTTATAAACTCAAAATATAACTAGGAACTCAATATTGTGTGTAATTTAATATTATAGCTGGAAACTACATAGTTTCTAGCTTCTTAATTCACTTAATTTCTAAATGCATACCTTATTCTCAATGAATGCAAATGCTAACTTCCTATTCAATGTAGGCACTGGCACATAGCAACCAGTTGTCAAATTCTATTTTTCAGTTTCCTTTCTTTAATTATTGACAAATCAGAATAAATATGCATTCTGTTATATATTTTCGATGACTTTCTAACTTCTCCTGGGATGCCTTCCTTCTCTAAGCTATTTGAAATAATTATTTACGTCATTGGATTGACGCAATTTTCTGTATTTTCAGAAAAGCTTATTATCAATTAATCGCCAATAATGAATTCTCCCATTATTTTACATCATCGATTAATAATTTAATTTTGATTTGGATCTTGCAGATAATAAGATAAAGAAAGAAGCTTACCTTTCCTTTCAACTTATTCATTAGAACCAGCTACCCGCCTGTTAAATTTCGAAAATTAAAATGCCTTTCATCTCTTTACAAATTATAAGTATACTCTGACTAAGAAATTATGCAGACCCTAGGTTTCATCAACAAGCTCTGATCAAAATTGACGAGAATGAATTGAATGTCTAAATCCATTTTATTTATTCTTCCATCTCCTATCTTCCTGTTCTTGTTTTGATAAGGGATAAAAAAACTATATCCGCATACAAATTTTTCATAACATATCATAACAAAGTAAATTTTTGAAGAAAAAAGTTCGGCAATAACCTTAAAATACTTTGAAGATTATTTTATAGCTTTAGAAGGGCTTAGGTCATGTAATTTCTCATGTTTATCAATAAAGTTTAAAGTTTTCAGAGGTTTAAGGGACTAATAATAAGGTATGAACATAACAAATATACTTGAAAACCCTATACCTTAAAACATAGTACTACATTTGTAACTTGTATGGATTACTTTGGTTGTTATTTGCAATAGTTGAAAAAAATTCCGTATATACAGCTTAAATATTTATGGAGACATGGGCATTTTTATAAAACAAAAACTAATCTTTTTGTCCTATGCTTTTTTTGCTATAACTTTAAGCACATTCAATAAAATTAAACAGAATCTATGGAGAGATCTTTAATTAAATACAAATTATTATCTTAAAATGGAAATTTTTTTTTATAAAATTGCACAATATGTGAGTATTTGAATAAGTCCATTCAAACTCATAGGCGCGGGAAAAAGCTAAACTTTTTTTTCTTCATAATTTTGAAGTGAATCGTATTCAGTAGCTAATGAACAATGCTCGATTTGAATATTTTAAAATTTGAATAAAAAGTTTCGTCCAATTTTTAGAACATTTCTTATATTTTTGAAAATAAATTTCAAAATGTCAAGCAATTTTCCACAAATTACATTTTTTGTCATAAAACAAAATTTAATAAACAAATGATAATACCTCACAATAATCGTCTGCATCCCTAACTTTGATGGTATAAGGAAAGAAAAAAAATACTTTTATGATGGATGGTCCCCCACTATGTTGATGTCATTTTTAATAAAACCAACTTAATAATACAGAGTAAAATTTGTAGGGAACCACTTATCAATTGGAACTTTATTTTACGAAGAACAAAACCCACTTATAAAATCCTAGAAAATTTTTAAATTTTCAAAATATTCAAGTCAGAATTTTTTATTAGTTAATAAATACGATTCACCACAAAATTATCTTTTTTTTATATTCCGTGTATGCGTAGTATGAAAGAACTTGATTAAATGCTCAGATCTTGTGCAATTTACTGGTGGTCCCTCAAATTTCTGAAATCTTTAAAATTTATTAGCAATTATCAGAAATAACTCAACTTAAGCACCTCTAAAGTTATAAAATTATCCTTCTAATATTTCTTGAGAAATTAAAAAAAAATGTCCAAAACTGAAAGTGTCTCTTCTATTATTATAAAGAAGCGAATATGTATTATTCCGAGATTCTCAAAAATTTGTTAATTTGAAAAGTTTAAGTCTAAATATAAAATTAACTTTTTTTAAAATCATGATAAAATTATTAAATTTTAACACATATCATAAAACAATATTTTATTGTTTATTTTACCAAAATCATTATCAAAAAAAAGGAGAAAAAAAACCCGCTTTTAGACTCGAGGAAATTTACTATATTCTGGTAATTTTGACCGTATTTTTTTTCTCAGTGAATAAATGCGAAAAATAAATAAACAAACTAATAAAGATAATTCAAATATGTATCATGCTTACAGAGTAAAAACATAAAAATGTCATAATTGCAATTTAATCCATAAATCTTTTCTGTAAAAGGAAATTACGTTTAAAATAATTAGTCTATTGAAACACAAATATGTTAAAACTTAATAAATTTTGTTTTACTATGAAACATTATAATCAAATATAAATGTTTATAATTTTAAACATCTCTGTAAAACAAAAACTGCAATAACTTTGACATTCTAAGGAGTAAAATTCCTTTTGATAACTTCAACTCAAATAACCAGTTAAAATATTATGGAATGAAATTAATAACGACATAAAATGAGTTTATTGACTTAACTCTAGACTTTTAAAAGATCATAAATATAATTGAAGAAGAAAATATGAAAAAAAAGTTATGCTTCCTTGGAGACTAACATTTTATTAAAAGTTTTCTGCTATCGAATTATCTCTGTTCATAATAAATTATTATTTCATTCTTTACGCCTGGAACATTTCATGTTATTGTGTCTCTAATAGCAAGGCACAGAGAAATTTATTTTTCTTCGCGAATTTCGAGTTGTACTTATGTGATGGTAAAAAAACAATATTTTCAGCTTTACTTCATTTTATTAAATTATAGAGTTAAGAATGACGATGCGAATGTCTTTGTTTTCTGCCATATAATGTAAATATGGTTTATAAATATTTTCTAAATGTGATTGCGAAAACTATTCCATTGATGCCGAAAATAGTTTTGGTGGCATAATTCCATTAGACTAAGAGAAAAAGATCTTACTGATAAACAATAGTTTGTGTGAATTAGAGTTTATATGCATTTCTTTTTCTTTCGAATATAATGTTAATAAAGGAGTGTTTTTTGTCTCTGAAGATAAGGCACAAGAAAAATTGATTTTTAAACCCTAAAATCATGCTTTCTTAAACTAATAATTTTATCGAGATACAAGCGTGACATTTAAAAAGTTTTAAAAATATATATTATCAACATAGTATCTTAAAACTAAAAAGAATTATATTTTAACACTTATTTATTTTTGAAAAAAATCATTAGTAAATATATATTTATAAATCAGGAGAAGATGTGGTAAACTGAGAAAAAAATGTATGGTTAAATTTATGAAAATATGGTAAAACTTACAGTAATAAAATAAAATAAATTTCTTTTGCACATTATTTAGTTACATAGATATAGAGTTTTAGTACATGTTTTTGAAAATCTTTATTAAATGTCCCTCATGCATTTGAATAAAATTATTAGTACAAAAATTCATTTTTTTTTAAAGTTTAAAATCACATATTTTTCTGTGTTTTATGTCTCCTCCTAGCCATTGTTCATCAGTAAAATCTCATACTTTACTCTAATAGAATTATGCTATCCAAGCTACTTTCGACTTCACTAGCATAGTTTTCGCAATCTTCTTCTTCTTCTTCTTCATAAGCGCAACAGCCTTTCACAGGCCACAGCCTTTCACAGTTTTCGCAATCACATTTAGAAAATATTTATAAGCCATGTTTGCATTATATTGTAGCAAACAAAAGCATTCGCGTATTTTTAACTCCATAATCTAATAAAATGAAGTAAACCTGAAAATATTGTTTTTTTCCATTACATAAATATAACTTAAAATTCGCGAAGGAAAATATTTTTTTCTGTGCCTTGTAATTATTATCGATACAATAACGTGAAATGTTCCAGGTGTAAAAGTGAAATAATAGTTTGTTATGAATAGATATAATTCGTAACATAAATCTTATAATAAAACTTTATTTTCAAAGAAATTTTATTTTATTTTTTTTAATCTTCTTTCTCAATTAGAAATATCTTTTAAAAGTATAAGTTTAAGTCAATATACTTCTTTAATGTTGTTATTAATTTAACTAGTTTAACTGCTTTAACCACTCAATTGAGTTGAATTTATGAAAGATTTCACCTCTTAGAATATCAAAACGCTTAAAATTTTTGTTTTTTAAGGGATGTTTATTATAAGTATTCTAAGCATATGTGTTTCATATTAGTGGTTAATTGTAAAATGAAATGTATTCAATTTTAACTTATCTAAGCTTTAGTAGTCTAAATTCATTAATATGTTTTACTTTTACTTAAATTAATTGTTGCTTGCATTGCTGTTATGAAATTTCACATTCGGTGTCTTTTCTTTTTTCAATAAATATAACAAATCTGCAAATCGAAATATTCATATTGTTTTATGATTTAATTATTTCGGCATGCGTGTTTGTCCGCTCTTTGGAATAAATATAAGATGAAAGTTATATAACTTGAAGCCATGCAGTTTTGCATTTTTGTTTTTCAAAATAGCGAAGATTTATAAACTTAGGAATTATTTTCGTAACCAAGTTCTAAAAACTCGCAGCTTATACATTCTATGCTGAAAAGGCAATTTTGAATGCAATATATGTATGAAAAATGTGTAGTCGAAACTACCAGAATATGGTAAAATTTACTGCATTTCTTTCCCTATGGGAGCATCAAAACATATGGGAACATTTTAAATTTCTTTTTCCATATTGTTTAATCATCTTTTTCTTATATAAAATATATCAATCTTATTTTTAGTGAAAAAAACAAAATTTCGTCTTACAAATAATTAAACAATTTTTAAAAATAAAGTAATAGATAAATTTAAAATCAAAATTAATTTTCTTTTAGTTTTTTATTGGGCTACATTGTATAAATTAATCCAAAAAATTATGCACCGAGTGGAAAAAAGGGTTCTATGAAATGAACATACCATTGTGCACAGAAAAAAAAGTAAGGGCAAAATAACTGGAGTATGGTTGAATTTGCCATACGTGTGACTCTATGGAAACACTCAAAAAGTTCAATACTTTTTACCGGAGACGCGATGGATGAAGGGATAGAGCGTTCTCCTTCCAATGAGGTGACCTGGGTTCGAACCCCAGTCGATACGAATTCCGCATCAGGCTTGCGCCGACCACAGTGCTGACGTGAAATATCCTAAGTGGTAGACGGATCATGAGTTAGAGTTCCCTTGTAGTCAGGCTAACCGTGGGACGTTCTCGTCGTCTTTCTATCTATGTAACGCAAATGCGGGTTAGCTCCATCAAAAAGTCCTCCACGAAGGCGAATTTCTCCCTATACTCGAACCAGGAGTTCCCTTGTCTTCAGGATTGGGTTCAAAATTACAAGGCTACGCAGTTGAACATTAGTAGTCGTAAACCCATAATATTGGGTCGGCTGTTCAACGACTGTTATAAAGTAAAATAAGATACTTTTTACCGAAATGTTTTGGTAATGATTTTAGCAAAATTAACAACCAAAATATGATTTAATAATATGCGTTTAAGTTTGATAAATGTGGTAAAATTTGGTATTTTTACCATGATACCTTAGAACATGGCATAAAAGTTATTTATTCAGTTTAATTTGCCTTTTAGTTTTGTATTTTTACTAAATGTCTCTAGATATAATCTAAGTAATGTTGTCTCATATTGTAGTCAGATCATTTTGCAGACTTTTTTTAGTGGCTACTAAATCACATTCTAGGATCTGGATTTCACTCTTATTCAATTGTATAATTTTTTGTATCGTTTCGGATAAATATTTTGGTATCCAATAGTGTTAAAGATAGTTTTAAAAATTACCTGCATGTTTATTTTTCTTATTTTTATCAGCTATTGTTTTGTTTTCGATTTTGGTTGTTTTTCATTTAGGTGTTTAAAAATAAAACAGTTATTATTATGAAGCTCCATGATACTACATTATAACGCTAGACTTTAAGAAAAACTTATTTCGATTGGTGTCGAAAGTAATTAACTTTGTACAGCTTTTTTTGCAATGTGAATTACATTAATGTGCTAAGATAATTTACAATTAAAGAGATTCGTTAAGCGATTTAAAACTTGATAATCAGCCTCATGCACAACGTGGAAATGCATGCATAAATTGATTTCAATATATAATCCTGGTTGGTAAGCGAAAATATTAAGCATCATTTGTGAACTCAACAAATTTTTTATAATAATAAACCTTTAATTTTTAAGGTTGTTGTTTTAAAAAATAATTACTGAGTAAAATTGTGAATGTTTATTCTTAACAGAATAAAAAATTCTTAACTGTGAATAACATCTTATGAATGTTTATTAACATGAATGTTAATAAACATTCTTACTCATTATTCATTATGAATTCATTATTCATTCTTATTCATTATGATATCTTAATAGATTCCAAAGGGAAAAGTTAGGAAGTGGGAAGTATAGGCAATCACAATTTTTTAATACATAGTATATAAGTGAATAGTTTCACCTTTCGTAAAAAAAACTCTTTCGTATCAGCACTGCATTAAATTCCGGATAAAATTACGATGAAATTATTTATTGAGAAGCAAGCAAAAAATAATTCTGCAGCAATTATTGGGGGTTAAAGAGCGATAGCTAGAAAGGATGGAGCCCTTTGTGGTAGTAAAAACTTTTAAAAACCAGAATTTTCGTTAAACCGTTACTATATGATTAAATATCATTCCATATGAATGGCTTAAATACCGTATATTTTGTTTTATTATCAGAGTTATGGCTTTTAAAAACTGTTTTAATTCTGACATTATTTGGTCGTTATTTTTCTCGGTGTGCATTCTGCAAAACATTTGATTAATAAATATTTCCTTTTATTTCTATACATTACGATTGTACATGCACGAAATGATAATTTTTTTTCTTTTTGGTGATGCAGGATATTTCATATTCGTACATAAATTCACGACATCTTTATTTTAGTATAAACTCTTAAAATGAGTAAAAACCAAATAACAACGTAAGTTTATTAAATAAAGCATAGCTATGGTTGAGATTTGTAGATCAAACGCGTATCTCCCCCATAAGTCGCTATTAAAGTTAAAATCTAGCCTTAAATATTTATTGAAACTGCGTAAAAGCATAATGTAAGTAAACGGAAATTGATTTGTGGTTTCAGAATGTTTAAGCATCATTAAAAATGAAGTATAGATATATTAAGCATCTTAAATAATTTTTTATAAGCAAAGTTTCAAATTATTGTTGAATATGAAAAAATGTATAAGTATAAATAAAACATAGCTCTTTCTGTTTGCTTAAAATGGAAAAAGACATATAGACATGTCCAAGTCAGAGACTGAGCTACATCATTGAGTGAAATCAATCAATTAATAATTTGTTTAATGGCAACTGGTTGTTTGTACTATTTTTATTATAAGATCCGTAATACCTTCCCAATGAAAACATATTCCTGTTCGTCCATATGTAACTGATTGGTCATTGATGGACTTTCAGTGGTGCGATAAGTGAAGCGGCATCATCTCAGACATCTCAATTAGATAGTGTTTCTTTTTTCATGTTTATAACTACTCCCTCAATTTGTATCTTATGCTGGTAGTTTAAGCGGATTTATATAAATTTGCAAAATTGTTAGTTTTTAATTTTTAATGACTGCCCAACTTATATCTCAGTTCACTTCAGTGTTTTTGACCCCTCCCGAGCAATATAATGATAAGTCATTTGTTTTAATTTGCCAAGTGTAGAATTCAAGAGTGTTTTCCATGTATCACGATTTACAAATATGATAAAATATCTCCAAAATAATGCAATTTAAATATGGAAAAAGTTATAAAAATATGTGCCGAAAAATATATGTAGTGTTCTACTATCTGGTGCAAGTTTCGGAAACGCGTAAAGAACATTGTAGATAGAAATGCTAATTGTTAGTTTTATGTAAATATCTATCTTTTGGAAGAAACAAAATCTTTTTTTTAGTACCTCAAATATTTGCATCCACTAATATTAATTTAATTTTATTATAACTTAAATTTTATTATTACTCTTATGAGTTTACATAAATTAAATTGGAATGCACGGCGATCATTCAGAACATCCGTATGTAGCGCGAAAAATCAATTATTTGTTCAAAATATATTTAAAAGCTATTTTTTTCAGCGCTTTACAAATAAAAATGTGTTTCTTATTTAATTTCTTTTTGGCGTTAGTGAAAATTAAATCAGGTAAGGAAACTTCTCATCCTTCTGTTATTCTTTAAGTATTTCATAACCATATACGCTAGTTTAGATAACAAACTATCACCACAAGTTACTTTCTGCTTCAGTAAATAAACTTAAGCGCTTTATTCAGCCAGTCAGGGATATATTCGAATGTTCCTGCATAAGACCAACCCTCTTTCCCTAATGCATATTCACTCATACAATAAAGCTCTCCATTTCTCGTTCTATTTGCCATGCAAACGATAAGATGTGATTTCGAGATTAAAGATTGATATTTCATCTATCTGTGCTTCACTGAGATTTTGGTGTATCTGTTTGACATGTGTGACTGCATTCAGGTTTAAACCTTTGAGCTCAGGTTTAATTTCAAAATACGAAAGCAACTTTAAAGAAACTAGTTGATTATTCATCTTTAGAATCATCTTATATTTAGCTATTTAATTATTTCTAAAGCTTGTTGCAGTTCAATTTGAATTCGCTAAACATATAAATATGTTAAAGTTAAGCAAACTTGTTTGTAAGTTTTGAAATGTTTCTTTTATGTACGGTTATTACTTAAATCTTTTATATTAAAAGAATTACAAACAACACAAGTTTCAAACAAAATTAATTAATTAAATAAACAAACCTTTAATCCGAGTTTATGAATTGAAGTTAATTATTCTTAATAAATGTTTAGTAACTGTGCTGAAAAATGTATTTTCTAAGCTACCAGAATAGAGCATCTTTTACAATGTGCCTGACTCTATGAAAACACCAAAAACCATGGTAATGTTAGCTAAAATACTTATTTAATGATTACGGCAAAATTAGCTATAAAATGTACTATAAAGCATTGTTTCACAATATGCGATAAAATTTGGTAAATGGAGTAAAATTTGACATGTTTTTAATCATGATTCTTAAGAGCATGCCAAAAAAAACATTAATTTGGTTAAATTTACTTTTCAGTGTTACATTTTTTCTAAATATGTGGTTATAAGAGATATAATTTTGAAAACCAGAGTTTCTGGTAAACCTT
This sequence comes from Parasteatoda tepidariorum, assembly GCF_982258835.1. Taxonomy (NCBI): domain Eukaryota; kingdom Metazoa; phylum Arthropoda; class Arachnida; order Araneae; family Theridiidae; genus Parasteatoda; species Parasteatoda tepidariorum. Next base: position 66,815,296 of record NC_141764.1, read on the forward strand.
TACTGCATGAACAAAAAAATTCAACAAATAAATTTTGGATTTATAAACCGGAATTATGTTTTTTGCGAGATATTTGATTACTATACAGTACGATAATTTTCCATAATTTGTTTCTTCCTTTGGTTTCCTAAAAGTACTTTTAAAGTAATAAATGTATTAAATTACAACTTCAATAAAAATACGAAAATATGTATGACAAAATTCTATAACAGTCAAATATATTCAAAGCAAATTCTTATTTTTTTCACGCCTAATTGCGTTTTTATTACATTTTGGCCCCTCTAAGAAAGCAAGCAGCTGATAAGTTTGTTACATTAGAAAAAGTATTTTTCCCATAATTTCTTTTATGATTACCAGTCATCAACAAGACAATGACAATTCCTGGCCAGTAACATCTTTATATCTATAAACATTTTGCTTAATGAGCATTTCAATACAACAGTTATGTAAATTATTAAAAAATGGGTTCTTTTTAACATTTTCACTTAAATTCAAAACAAGTAATATTATCGGCAAAGTGCTAATTTTAAATAATGAAGGAAATGAAACTTTTTTGCCTTCTAACTGTTATCATTTTATTATCTCCCATTAAGGTTTTGGATCAGATAAAGTTATAGTTATTTTGTAAAAAAATATATCAACACTTTGATGTTATTTTGTATTAATTTTGAAATAAATTGAATAAACAAAAAAAATTTTTTTTGTTTCTGTTTGGAGTATTTTCCTTTTAACTATTTAAATAATTTCCTGCCCATAAATCCATTAACTATTTACACTTCTTTTATTTTTATTTTTTATGCGAACCAATGTTTACTTATAAAAGGAAAGCATCAACTTTTTTATACATATAAAAAAGCAATTAATAGTAAACACTATAAAAACTGAAAAAAATGTAAACAGTTTAACGAGAAGCAGTAGAAGGAAATTTTAATTTATTTTATACTTATATTATTTTATTATATATGCGTTAAATTAATTTTTTGACAAAATAAATATTTCATTAGATTTACATATATTCTTTATTTTGCAGAATTCAGATTTAAAAAAAAACTTTTTTTAATTAAAGTGCGAAACGTGTGTGTTAGCTTTTTTAATGCGTAAACCATCCAGTCTAACAAAAAATATTTTGTTCAAGTATTTAATGATATAAATTTTTGAAAAATGAGATATTTAAATTTACTAAAAAAAAGTTTAAAATGCTACAAAAGATTAAACCGAGTAAGATTAAAATAGGAATAAAGTCACGTGTTACTAAAAAGGACAAATATAGTAATTTCTGGAAATTAAATTTTCAAACTATGTTATATAAATAAATATATTTTTCAGTACTTCTACAGTGTTACACATTTTATATTTTTTAGTGTTACACATTTTTTAAGTTATTTGGAATATACTTAGGTATTAGTGCAAAATGCAAATAGGAAATTTTTGTCTCCTCTGACAGTTCATATCTTTCGAGTAAAAACTACATTTTACAGGGAAAATTATTTTTTTATGTAGATACACCGAAAAAAAAATTATGATCAAAACTGCCAAAAAAGTGATAAATTTATCGTGCTTCTGTCTCTACAGGAGCCCCAAAGTACTCGATAATTGGCTCGATGTAATTACTATACAGTATGACTATTTTAGCAAAATTGTTTTTCCTGTCTAAGAAAAAAATATAATGTCTTACGGCAATATTTAAACTAATAATTTTGAAATACATAAAAGTTATCCTTAGATTAAAGTAGTTTTATGTAATTTATTCTCAAAGTCTTACAAATTTAAGCATTTTTTTAATTCATTGTTAAATAGTTTAGTCATTTGGTGTGGAGAAGAAATAATGTTATACCGCAATCTGTGAAACATTTTTGAAGTTAAAAGTTTGAGAGCTTTTAATTTGTCGCTATGTGATTCTGTTAATATTTATACTGTTAAAATAATTGTAATAATTGGTAAAAAAATTGAGATAAAATCTATCGTGCTTTGGGCTTTACGGAAACTCCAAGGAATTCGGTAATTTTTACCGAAGCTCTTTGACAATGATTTTGGTAAAATTAAAAATAAAATCTGGTTTTTTAATGCGTGGTCATAAAATTTGGTAAATGTTGTAAAATTTGGCAATATTGTTATGTTTAGTTTCTTCTAGAATATCAGAAAAACCATTTACTCGCGTAAATTTAGAATTCCGCTTTGTATTTTTCACTAAATGTATGGCATTAGGAACTATAATTTTGAAAACTGAAATTTCCGGTAACCATACAATATGAACCGAAAAAATATCAAATAAATTGTTCAAATATCGTATATTTTGGTTTTATTAACCACAAATATTTTATTATTTTAGCAGAAATACCATTACCACACAGTACCCTAGCTTTACCAAACTTCCTTTTCCTCGCACTAATCCACACTTCTCTCGCAGTAAGGCTCAAAAATGGACGCTAACTGGAAAATTGCCGAGACATTTTATTTTTTTCACACTTACGTTTTTTGGGGTGTTGAACATGAATCTGCTTTTTGCGAAAAAAAAATTTTTTGGGCAAATGTGTTTTTTTCTAGGAAATGTCCTGTTTTTTTTCATATAAGTTTCCTATAAGATAGAAAATTTAAAGATAGTTCAGATAGAATCTCACCTGTGTGTTGTTGGAAGCCTAAATTAAGTAAATAATTTAAGAAGATAAGCAAAAAAATCAAAAATCGAAAAGACTCTTTTAAAATTATATTTTTGAGATAAGGTTTAAAAAAAATTATGGTTATTGGTAGGTACTTTTTTATGGAGTGACTTTGTGATAGCATATTTGTGATAGCATATTTTAAAACTAAAAAAACCCTTCTAAATATTATATAGCTGCAATTTATTCATAGGGTGACAAATCAAAGAATTATGAGTTTGCGAACAATAACTATTGCACATAAATCTTATATCTCTCAGTACATCAAAGGAGGAAAATAGAGAAGAATAATTTCTGGAAATTTGCAATTTGTAGAAAATTCTCTTGTCAGATCTAGTAATGGATAAAAAATATTTCCACAGCTTGAGTGGCCTTTTTTTCCGATTGTTTGGCCTATCTCTTTAACTCTTTCCTTAATTTAGATTTCTGATAACGCTGATGTGAGTGCTCCATCTTATATCAACTATTTTCACATTTCCTACCTTAAACCATAAAAAAATTTGATTCAAAACTGGATTTTTCCTGGAAATAAACTTATTTCCAGAAATAAATTTGATCGCAAAATGCGGCTTCCTGTTCAGCAATATATGTGCACAAAAAATTAAAACCTCTAATTTTTCCAGGTAAAATCCTCTATTCACTGGACTAGAATATTATGAACTGATTAAAGATACTTTTCTGAGAGTGGGGATATTTAAGATAGGTATTTTCAATGGTATTATCAAAGTTAGACTCTACCAAGAGAAGAGAAAGGGAAAGGTTTCCAATGTTATGGATAAATAATTAACTGATTTTTCTGATAGTATAGACATTTAACTGAGACATTATTCTAAGCATATTATTCAAATTAGACCATGTATACCATGACTTAGAAAAAAGGCAAAAAATTACCAGTATTATAAATGGACCAATGTCAAAATGTATTTTCTGAGAGTGAAGGCATTTAAGATATGTATTTTTTTAAAAGTATTTTTAAGTTAGATCAAAAATTAGAAAAAGACAAAAAGCTGATGACACATCATCGGCGAACTGTATTTAAGTTAGGTTAACTGCATTTAAGCATTTAAGTTAGGCATTTTTAAATCTATTTTTATAGAGTTTTCGTGACTTGAAAAGTGCAAAAATAGGTTACTAAATGTTTATTGAAAAAAACATTTATGGGTTTACGTCGACAGATTAAAATTTTATGTATTACCTTCGAATGGTATTTTCTGAAATTGGAACTAGTTGCGTGTTCTTTAAACCTATTTCTAGGTTGAATCATGGGTTTCAAAACTTGAAAAAGGCAAAAAGTGGTTCCTAAGATTTCCCAAGCTTATTGAAAAAAAATATGGATCATCGTTGATCCATCAAAATTCTCACGGATCACTGTCGAGCTGTATTTTCAAAGATTGGAATTAGTTAGTCATTCTCCACCTTAATTTAACTTAGCTTTACCTTAACATAACCTACCTTAACTTAACTCAGCCTTAACTTAACATAACCTACCTCAACTTAACTCTCACTTAAACTATGACTCAGGTCCTTATATGGCGTGTATACAATATGCTCCAATATGCTCTTTAAATAAACAGAGATAATGCATGATTATTGTAGCGAAAAAAATAAACAAAACATTATTCAAGTATTTATAATATTTAAAACCAACATTTTTGCACTACTAATTCAATTTGTTTAAAGAGAATTTCAAGCATCAAAAATTTTCATTAATGTATCTTTATTTTCACATTTTAAGACCCTCATCCTTCTAATTGATTACCTTAAAATAAAATTATATCAAATAGAACAAACTATGACATTTTCAAACACAAACTAGACCATAAGTATTCTCAATGGGGTTTTATGCAAAATTAACATCTGGTTTCATCTTGTTTTAATTTTCGCATTTTTGTCAATTCAATTTGTACCTTATCCCTCTAGAGCCCAAGATACGCATGACACAGATGCTTATGAAGTAATTAAACTTTCAACATTTGCTTGTCAAAGAAGAGCATTAATTTAGGCGAGTTGTCGCTTTCAAAAAGATTATCTATCTTACATTTAATTAAACCAAATGCCTGCGAGAAATGATGGTAAAGATGCTCATCTTCCCACTGTCCTCGGAAAGAAGGAACGAACGCTAAGATCGTATTTAATCTTGTCTCCCGGATATGAAAGAAATACTGGAACATCCTTTAGATAAGGTTGGCGGGATTTCGTGGACAAGAAAAAGGAAAACTAGTTAGTTACCAGCAAATTAAAAGTAAATGGAATGCTGGGCGTTAAAAGAAATGACACTGCATGCATACATCATTAAAAAGAAAGAAACCCAGAACTTAATTTGCAAATAGACAAAAGTAGGTTATGGTAAAATTTGGGATTAAATCAGCTCCGTGCATCTGTTTTGACATTTGTGCAGGCATTGTTTCCCAGCGCTATTGTTTCATTCAGACGTTCTCATCACGTTATTTGTTATGATTTCCATAAACTAATAATTTAACGTGCACTGCGGTTAAATTAGAATAATAATTTATTTAACGAAGACTAATGTTTGGTTAAATTTACACCAAATGTAAAATGGTTTTCATAATTAATATTAAAACAGTAATTTCAGGCTTAGGATGCGTGATTATATGGTTAGCAAGATCCATGGTGGCTCAGGGGAGAGAACAGTTGTCACCCAATGAGGTGACCCAGGTTCCAATTCCAGAAAGAGCTGGTCGATATGTTGTTGTTGCAGTTTCTAATGCCACTTGCCACACGGGCAAGTCTGCTTGATGACAACGAGCAAATTTAAAGCACAGTGTGCGCTTCTTGTTTTTCAGTGGCGCCACCCTATGGCCAAGAATTCGTCTTCAGCCGCACACACGCCACAGTCCGTTTTAAAGGGCGAACCAATTCATACATACCACCATTCTTCCACAGATCGTAATTTTGACCTGAATCAGAGAACGATCGTTCCATAATCCAGTACCCCCAGAGGTATTGATTTGTTATGGGAACATGGTGGACTTTGCGACTAGACAGATTTAACGTGCATCAGTCACCATTTACTACATGGGGAGTCTTCGGCTAGCTAGGTTCGAACCCATCAACTCTCATACATGGGCCCGGCGCCCTACCAACCAAGCTATCCCGTCCTATGCTGGTCGATATGAATTGTGCATCCGACTAGCACCAACCACAGTGTTGAAGCAAAATATCTCCAGTAGTAGATGGATCATGGGTTAGAATTCACTTCCTGTCGAGGTAACTGTAAGAGGTTTTTGTGATTTTCCTCACCATGTAACTCAAATACGGGTTAGTTCCAGCAAAAAGTGCCCCACGAAGGCTTGGTTCTTTTACTTGAACCGTGATAGTTGTAAACTCAGAATTGGGTCGGCTGTTCAAAGCCGGTTAAAAAAATATAAGACAAATGGTTACTAAAGATTGGTAGCTCATGTATCGTAACATATAAGTTTATTTTTGCTAGTTTACTTTTAAAAGCAAGCTTTAAATCATGTCATGTTAAATTGTGGAACTTTGAATAAAAAATTGTTGGGTGAGGAAGTATGTATTCCTTAACACGTTCGATGTAAGTGGATTTTTTTTAACTGATTCGGTGCCAACTTGTCACATTTTCTCTGAACAAATTCGAAGTAAACACCTTATATTTTTCTAAGTGGTTCTCAGCAAGCGCATCATTTTTTCTCAATATATTCCGTGTTAATCTATCATATTTTCCCTTAAAACATTCGGTGATACGGCATCACATTTCCATATAACCGGTTCAGTGCCAGCGCATCACTTTTTCTCTTAACACTTTCGGTAATAAGGTATAACAATTCTATTTAACCAGTCAAGTGCAAACGCGTCACTTTTTCTGTTAATACATTAAATGATAAGGCATCGCATTTCCATTTAATCAGTCCAGTTCAAACACATCACTTTTTCCCTTAATGCATTAGGCGATAAAGCATCACTTGTCTATTTAACCAGTTCAGGGAAAATGGATAACTTTTCCTCTTGGCAAGATTGGTGATAAGGCATCACATTTCCATTTAATGAGTTCAGTGCAAACGCATCGCATTTTCTTTTAACAAAACATTTAATTAATAAAGCGAAACAATTTCCTTTAACATACGGAGAGACAGATAAATTCTATTGTAGACAACGCATGTTCAGTTGCAACACTTAATTTTTTTCACATTGTATTTCGTGGCAACAAATCCCATTTTAATTTAACACTTTAAGTGGCAATGCATCTTCAGGTACAATATGATGACAATACAAATATATAAATTAGTAATACTATTACTATTTCCGGATTTTTTTTTCAATTTCTTCCTAAAATCTCCGTTATCTTGTTTCTTTTTTCAAATCTTTATTGTCTCGTTTCTTCGCATCGTCTCGTTTCTTTATTTTATTATCTTGCTTTACTTGTGATATGACAAAGAACGTGTTAAATCTCACTATTTCTTTTCTTTTGAAAAAAAATATGCCGAACATCAGTTGATTTCAAATAAGCTTTTTTTCCTTATATCAGAATTAAGCGAAAGTTGAAGTAAAAAAAAATGAATTTGTAATTCAAAAGGTCGTTTTGGCACTACAATTAAACATACTTCTTTTTTTACATTTCAAGTAACTTAAGGATATTTGATTTATCTTATTTATCGACCAATTCATAAAAGTAATGTGTAAAACTACAAATTTTAGGAGGTTAAAAGCAGTATTTAATCTTTGACATTAAAAAATTAAAAAACTTATCTTAAATTTTAATTGATTTTATTATAGTGCAGCAACTGCTTCTTTGATTTCATTGCAAAAATCATGCGATCCTCTTCTTATCTGCAAAAGAAATTAAGGCCACATAAAATGTGAAAAAAAAATTGAGATTATTGCTTTAAAATAAGACAATCAAAACTCAACTCTTCCAAGACTGAGTTCTAATTTTTAAAAGAGAAAATTTTTCTTCTGGCAGTACATTATTTTTATCATTGGTAATATTAGAATTACGTTTCTTTAAAAAAAAATAATCTTGAATCACTTCTTGCAATTAGGCCTTCGAGCATTTATGGCCCTTTAATCTTTTTGAGTGAGACATATGTTATCTCACGAGTTTTCCTCTGTAATGGATGATAATGAAATGATAAACTTTCAAAATCATGCAGATTATGATTCGAAGGAACGTAAAAGGATATGAATCATACTAACAATATGGTGCTCACTTTTCCTTAGTTCTATTTCATGTATTTTTCTCACGTAATAATGCATAAATCTTAAAAAAACAAGAGATTATTTAAAAGCTACGTAATCATGGCAATTTTTATAAGAGCTATCTAGCTGTCTACCATTTAATTAGAAGAATGGAAGATTAAAAGACTAATAAACAAATGTAATGCTGAAATGGGATCTATTCATCCCAACAGTCTACTTGGAGCGTCTGATATGAAATGTATGTCCTGAAAGGTTCGGGAGGGTCAATTAAGAAATAATTTGCAAATATTAAGTTCAGGAAAATCAGTTAATAAAATTCTGGAGCAAAGTTAGATAAAATCTATTTCAATTTTTGAAAATCAGCTGTAAAACAAAATAATTGTCTTAACTGAAAGGATTCTTAATTTTGGTTTATGAAAACACTGCATGCGTTTGAATTTCAGGTTGGTAACATCAACATTCAGCAGATATCAATGTTCAGAGTGTTAAGCAAGATTGTTGTAAAAAAATATCAAAATTTTATTATTTATAAAAAAAAAAATTCCAAAGTTTTAAATCATCAGAGTAACATTATATATTTTCAATTTCAAAGATTCGATACAAAGGTATGGAATTTCCAAAAAATATCGAAAAAAAAGTATAGTATTCTTTCTATAAATGCGCACTATAGGGATGCAATCTTATAGTTCTAAATCTTTTCTTTGTTGGAGCACAAATATTATCTTCGCATCCAGCTAAGAATACAATAAGTTATTTCTCATTTTGTTATTGAAATTCTTGCAAACAAAACTGCACAGCTTTTCTTTTTGTTTCAAAGTCAATTTTATAAACATATATCTTTCCTGAAATAATATATAAGATATATATCTTTTATCCTTTAAAATTTCTATTTTCAAGGAAAGAATGTTATCCTTTCCACAAAAGGTTTTGTCTTTCAAGAAAATTAAATGTTATCGCAATCTGGTAGTCTAAAAACTTTTGAAATAGTTTTCTCATTGTTACTCTTGGAAATGTTATTGAGAGTTATAAATGCTTTTTAACCATTATTACTTGAAACGTCATTGTTAATATTGGATACATTTTCTTTCCTTCTGCCAGAAATAATAGTTTCATTATTAAGTTCTTTCTCATTGGCTAATGACATAAATGTTCATGTTAAATTTTGAATGCTTTTTCGTTTGTCTGCTATAAATGTCACGGTTAAATGTTTTATAATTACTATTTAATAACCGTCGCTGAACAGGCGATGAAAGTTGAAGTTTACGACTACTAATGTTCAACTCCGCTGCCTTGTAATATTGAGCCCAATCCAGAAGACAAAGGAACTCCTGTATTAAGTAGTGGGAGAAACTTGCTTTTGTGGAGGAATTTTTGATGAAACTTACCCGCATTTGCGTTGCAGGGAGAGGAAAAACATGAAGATCTCCCACGGTTAACCTAGTGGCAAGGGGACCTTGACCCATAACCAGTTTTCCACTAAATATATTTTTCATCAGCACTGTGATCAGTGGAAGCTGGGTGCGGAATTCAGATCGACCAATCATCCTTACGATTTTAACCATACATCTGAAGGCAAGCACGGCTTATATATTATGTATTGCAAGTCCCCCTAAGAAAGACTATATATTTCTGAGAAAAATAACTTCTAGTTTATATTTAAATACTCTAACCATAATACGTCAACCACTGATGATTATATCCATTTTATTTTATTTTATTTTATTTTATTTTATTTTATTTTATTTTATTTTATTTTATTTTATTTTATTTTATTTTATTTTATTTTGTAATCGGCATTGAGCAACTGACCCAATTCAGAGTCTACGACAATCAATGTTTGACTCAGTAGCCTTGTAATTTTGAGTCCATCCCAGAAGACAAGAAATCATCCGTATCAAGCATTCCAGCAAACTAGTTTTCGAGGAGGACTTTTTGATGGAACAGATCTGCGTTGGCGTTACTCGGAGAGGAAAACCACGATACCCTCCACATTTAAATTCATTGCAAGAGGACTCTAACTCATGATCCGTCTTACACTGAGGATATTTTTCGTCAGCACTATTGCCGGTACAAGCCGGGTGAGGAATTTGAATTCACCAGTCATGGCTGGGATTCGAGCCCGGGCCATCTCATTTGAAGGCAGGCTCTCTATCACCTGAGCGACCTCGGTTCTGTAATTACTGTTGTCAGAAATGTTTTTAATAAATAATACATTTTCATTACTGGGGTCAACAATGTTTGATATACATCCATTGCCATAAAAATTCTCTCACCAATAAAGACTTGTCAGAATGAAACTGAATTTTATAGGCGTATGTATACAGTTGTTATAAGTAAGTCACTAAAAGGATCAAAAGGATCCTTTTTTGCAGGAAGAAATACAAATCGATGCTGTTCTTACTACCCAGTTGGACAACCTCTAATACGAATGCACAATGCGATACGTTTGGGCCTTTAGACATATAAAAAACTTTTCATGGAGTATTTTGCTCCAATGTGGGGCATTTTGTTCCAAGGTGGCAGCAAATGCTCCTAATTCGATTTCGGAAGCTGTTCAACTTACCGTCTTAAATGTTCCCAGATATGCTCAATCGGCGTCAAATCTGAGTATCCAGCACGCCTGAGAAAGGTTATATTGTGGCGGAAGTAGTTCTCTGACAACTTCTCTGTGTGTGGCAGAGCATTATTCTGTTAAAAAAAATTTTCTGTGAGCTCTGACATGTTCAAAAGAGCATATGGTATACAACAAATGATAGTATATAATACACGGTCTTTCCAAATATTGATCCATAGCACCATAACAGACCAGATACTTTGCAGCAGGGCAACTCTCAAACACCCATAGAAAAGGTGTCACAGGACAGCCTCTTCTACATTATCACCCTTTTCTGGTCAGCTTGATCCCCAGATTTGTGATGGATGGAACACTTTCGGGGTTACACGGGTCACCAAGTTGGACAATAACGATAAAAACGTATCAAACAATTATTATAAAATAAAAAAAGTTATATTATTCTATATATTTTGCTATATAATTATACTTCGTAATTATTGCGTATATTTATTGTTTCGAAAAATCACAATAATTTTATGTGTTTTTTTTTCAAATAAAAATTAAAAGTAATTGAAATGATGTTAAAAAAAATTAAATTTACAAATAATAAAAGATATTTATGTCATGTGGCTAATATACAAGTAACATGAAACATTATTTTAATTAACAGAAGTTATTTTGAAGAAAACAGAATGATATTGTTGCTATAGTGCAACAGTATATATATATATATATATATATATATATATGTATCTTTGCTATGAAACGTGCACATTATACGGATAGAATTTATTATTGAAAGAGGAAAATACAGTATAATAATTTATTTCTGTTGAAGCATTATCAAAGTCAATTAGATCAAACAGGAGATTCAAATGATCAAAAACTAATTTATTAGTCGAATATAATAAGACATTGAAATATTCATACAGCTGATGTTGAGAAGAGGCTTCGTTTATCTACCAGAAATTTAATGTATCAACAGATTTATTTTTCAGAGATTTATGTTTTGCAGGAAAAAAAAAATTGTAAATTAAGTACTAGAAATAAAACTAGAAATAAAAGCTAACTAGAAATAAAAGAAATTCCAATCATAAAAATAATTTTAAGAGTAAGTTTAAAATAAAATATTTTATGGATAGTTATTTTCACGAAATAAGTTTAAAAAATGAAGTTATATGAAAGTTAGAATTTGTTGAAATAGTATCATGTATAATTAATTTCCCTAAAGCCTTAAATCTGAATGTCATATTTAAATTCGAATTAAGATATGCAATTTATCTTATACATATTAATAGGTTGGGCAAGAAATTCTAGCAAAAAAAAATTTTTTTTCCCCGAAGGACGAATTCCATAATGTCGGCTTGCATGACAAACTGTGGATGAAAAAAAAATGAATTTCGCTGAGAATTTAAATTGTCGATTTTTACGGTTAACTTATTTTTTGTAAATGTTTTTTTATTTTAGTAAACTTTTTTCTTCCACTTTTTAAGACGTTCTAATTAATAAAAACGAATCACAATATTCTTATCTAGGGTTAGAGGATTTAATTTTGTTTAGCAGATTTCATTAACCTTTTCACAACTAAAGTATAAAAAAATGTAGCAAATTTTATTTTCAGAATTCCGAAATTCTATTTTACTGTCGTAAGTCGTAATAAAATAAACAGTCTATGAATTGTACTATCAGGGGCTAATAATTTTAAGCCCACGTATGTGGACCTCATAGTTTTAACTGAGTGAAGTAATATAAATATTTCAAATGCTAAATTGCACCTAAAGTAGGAACAAACACGCATAATTTTGTATTATGATCTATTTAAATAAATGATAAATATATTTAATAATTACTAAGAAAAAAAATTAAAAAATACTAAGTTTCTTTACAATGAGATGAAATACTAAATGAAATACCAATACTTGCTAATGAATTACTGCGTGAAAGCCCAGTTTTAAAACTATTTTAATTATACAAGCAAAGCATAATAAATATTTTTAAAAGAATCTAACACAAGCTTTAAGAAAAGATTTACAAGCAAAGCATGATAAATATTTTTTTAAAAGGAATCTAACACCAGCTTTAAAAAAAGATTAATTTTTGGGAGCAAAGTTTCAAAATTAAAAAAAAAACGCATAAAGTTAAAGTTATTAAGCGTATGTATGTACAGTGATCAAAATAAAAAAGATATCACTCTGAATAACTTTCGTTTTAAGGATCGGATTTTCAATCACCACGTGACAATCTTAATGGTTTTTCGGGGTGACTTCAAATATGCTAACTAATTGGTGATAACTATTAAATTGAGAAATCAGACACAAAATCGCACTTTCTCTGAGTAAACAAGTATTTTTCTGATATATTTGGATTCCTGACCCTCAAAATGCAAATGTTTGAAAAGCATTGGATCTAAATTTAGGGTGTTAGGAAGTTTTATGTATTTGATGTCTTCCCAAAAAGAATCCAAGAATTATCGCCATAGCAGGATCAGAAACTCAATACGTGTATAACCATACTCCAGCCGCGTAATCAACGAGAGAGAAATACTCCGTTGCTAATCAACCAAGCTAATAGAATTTAAAAGAATGAAATAAAAACTGAAGCTATTCTTCGTTTTTGTCATAGCTCTGTACAAAATGGCACTTTTTTTAAAAAATTAATATCTTGAAGTTTCAAGGCAACAGATTTGTTTTCAGGTGATTATTGCCCAAAAATCAAAGATTGCTTTTGTTTTCATCTCCTTTAGAAATAAAATTTGAATCGATTTATAAATTATTTATAATTTTCTAAGATTTTAGTATTTGAATGCATGAACTTCTTATAAGGCATTATTTGTATTTAAGTTATTTTTAACTTCTTGAAATACGAAGATTTTATGCTAAAACCAAATTACTTACATGGTAGGGCACATCGCGAAAAAGATTCCGTAAAAACTGTAAAATATCTGGAAGAAATTATGATACACATTCACAAGTATTTAAATATATTTCTTTTATTTTTTTTCGATATTTCTTTTGTTTCTTTACTGCAATTGCTTTCGTAATTAAATAAATTCGTGAATGTTACGTGAGATTTCAATAAATAGAAAATTGTATGCTTAAGAATATTGTATGATTCATTTTTTTTAAAAAAAAACCGTTTCATTCTACCAAATTGTGAGCTATATGACTTTCAGAAGATAATGATAATTTGCAAATAGCAGCCTTGTTTTTTTATACATTCTGAAACGGATTTTCGCTAATTCTCCAAACAATATCGCTCAACATTTTCAACACTTACGAGCATCAAATATTGTTACTGTATTTATTTGCTTTATTCCTTTTATTACAAACTTATTTTACGATTCTTATCATCATTACATATGTATATCTTATACGATAGTCTCCTTTTAAACAGAATTCGTAAATTCCTTAAATTACAATAATGGCAGGAACACTAAGAAGATAAATGTATTTTATAATGGTTATATTCACCGCAGTATTAAATAATAGATTTCAATATGTAACTTCAAATATCTGGTAACAAAATCTTAAGTTTTGAAATTTTAATATTAAAGCTAAAAATAACTTCCTTATTTCAATGTAGGTTCTACGGATTTTTAAATGTTTTAAGGACCTCATGAGCCCTGCTGAAATAATAATTTACAGATGTTTGCTTCTTTCAGCATAAGATTTTGATCAAAATAATTGAGAATTTTTCTGGTATAACAATATTTTTTCTGGAATTGTGCTTAAGTTTAGAAATAATATTAACAACTTTTTAAGCACATTTTATCAACATTTTTCTTTTTAAAAGGGCAACATTCTTAAAGTTAGCAGGCGAGAATAAATTTTAACGCCAAATAAAGTTGTTTGTGCATAATTTTTATTCATTTGAAAAACAAAGTCAACTGTTGTATTTTTGGTGTGTACATATACGCATTTATTTTTCATTACTTGAATAAATAGAAAACAATTAAAAAATATAATAATTTATAGTCATTTTTACAAAAACTAGAATGCTTAGTAAATAATCAGCTTTTTTGCGTCGAATAATTTTGATCAGCAGAATATTTTTAATTTTTAAACGAGATTTAATTTTCAGCTAGCTGGTAATATTTCTAAGTTCTCCTTTAATAAAAACTTCGCAATAATTCAAAAAGGAATTTTACTTTAAAGAAAAACCTAAATTAAAGTATTAAAACAATTGATTAGTAAATTAATGGAAAAATAGTATACGTGGTATCGTAAGGAATAATATTTTGGGAAATGATGAAATTTAATTAAATAGTTGGTAAAATAATTCTACGAAACCACGTAGGGACAGGAATTTAAAACAATTTTTTTAAGATTAAGACAATATATAAGATGTAGAGAAATTTTAAGATGCTTAAAATGTTGACTACGTATTCGTATTAATAATTATAAAATATATATTGAAGACATTGATAAATTTATTATTCGAAATATAAGCATAGGCTTGTATATTACTGAAATTGTATTAATTATTGGAAGAACAAGCTTAAAAATAAAATTGAAGAAAGCTGATGCATAATCACATTCCATCCGGAACATGCTCTGCTTTTATGATACTCGACATTCGTGGATAAAATGATATTTTCTTAATGAAATGTTTCATTAAAATCTCTTTATTAAATTACGAATATAAAACATTTAGACTACTTAAAAGAAACATCGCATTTTATAATTTAAAAAAAACAAAAACGGGATTAACAATCGGTTATTAACGAAAAAAATATGAATGAAATTTTCCAGTTTTGTGAGTGGGTGAGATATTTTGGTGATTTGTTTAATTAGTTTTAAAAATATGACTTAAAACGGAAAAAGTGAAATTAATATTAAGGGATTCAAACTCGTTCTCCTGACCAAACTAGATTTCCCAGAGTGCAGCTACCTCCTATATTTTGGGGGTCAAAAATCTGAATCAGTTCAAAAAAATATACGTTTATTCAGTGAAAGTATGATTTTGGGTCCGATTTCGTTACTTAATTAATAGTTAGCACTACATGTAATTAGCATATTTAAGGTCACCTCTGAGTACTATTAAGATTGACATTTAGTACGTGAAAATCTGATCATTAGAACGAAAGTTATTCAGGGTGATATCTTTTTTTTTGCTCACTGTACAGTATTATAAAACAACCAATTAACACAGTTAATTAAATCTCATAATACTATGAGTATCCTATGAGCATACTATGAAGATACTCTATCGTTTAATGGCCAGGAATTCAATTTAGAGAAAAACATATGTTTATTACGTTTTTGTGTCTGATTTCGTAACTTATCGGGAGAGAAAATAAGTTTCCACCGTTTTCTAGCAAACAATTTACAGTTTATTGTGAAAAGTTGGTATTTTATCCTTCATTCAAAGTACTCTCCATTACTGGACACTAGTTTTTCCGATCTTTCTGGGATCATTCGGATATCACGTGGAAAGAACTCTTCATCTTTCGAGGCTATCCATAAATTGACCCACTCCTTGGCTTCTCCAAATAATGTAAATTTCTTCAAACCGACCATGTGTCATCGACCGGATTATGTGATAAGTCTGAAGGGGCTAGGTCTGGCGAATACGGCGGGTGTGGTAGGACTTCTCATTGAATTGTTTCCAAGTACCAAAATCAATTTTGATTCAAAACTGACGTTCACTGTTTCTTGGCTTCAGTTCGTATGGAACCCAATTTCCTTATTTGTGAGCCATTTCCAACGATTTTAAGCGAAGAAAAATTGCTTGCAGAGTTATTAGTAACGTAAGACCAAATTCTTTTTGCTTTCTGGACGAATCTTTTTCCAATAATTCTTTTAATTCCTTGTCTTCGTACAATTTTGGCCTTTCACTGCGTTCTTTGTCTTGCACGTCAAACTCACCGTTGTTAAACTTCTGAAACTACTCACGACAACTTCTCTCACTTGAAGCAGCCTCACCATGTGCTTCTCCAAGCAATTGATTCTCCAAGCCTTAGCTGCAGATATCTTCAAATTAAAGAAGTAAATCAAAATATCCCACAAATTATGCTTATTTGGCAAAGAGAAACATTTTTGCTAGGAAGCAATCGCGTTGTGCTAATACGGACTTACTAATACTTTAAGGTCATGTTTTAACCAGATGAACTAACTTTTAAAAAGACGTTTAGCACAGTCAATTTCTACATGACTTTCGGGTAGTGCCATCTTGTGACAAACGGAGGGAACGTATTTATACACCAAATAGAATATCAGGTGCACTTATTATTTAGCAAATTTAAAGAGAGGCCCTCGAAATATTGAGACTTAGTACTTGAAAATTCGATTAGATAAAAAATTATTCACGGGATACTGATTTTCTTTTCTTGCTTTTACGCACTCTACTTCAATTAGCTAATAAACAAAATAATTCTGCCAATCACGGTGATTAGATTTACTTTTGATCTTGGTCTCACTTAAAAACATTAAATTCATATATATTTAGCTTAAATTTTTCAAAAAATATTATATCTTTTAAAAGACTTATGATAGAACACAAAATTTATGTAGTAAAAAATAGTACTAGTATTGCAAATCGTAATTTCTACAGTTGTATTCAACTTTTAAAATAAATTAGTGCATTAGCTTCTTAAATAGGTTCTCCGTTTCGACCGCAGACGATTGCCTTGCCATCCTTCACTCATTAAAAGTAAATTTGAAATTACAATCGAAAGAAATTTCACTTTAATTTTACCATAAATTTTCAGGAATACTATTTACTGTTTACGCTAAGCATACTTTTAGTTCTAAAATTTAAGACCTGCGAATTTCACCCGATATAATTATCTTATCAATTAGAATATCAAAAAAGTTCCTGACTTCCAAACAACCCAGAAAGTATAGAGTTTATTGCGTACTTAAGCCGTACAAAAAAAATTCTAGTCTAAGAAGTAATTTCGCTTAGATAACACTGCTGTTAAAGCTAATTTCGTCTTCTTTTCTTGGGAAAAAAAATTCCAGTACAAGGTACTAGGTAACAAAAATTCACTTAATTCCGTCAAACTCATTAGAAGCTTAAAGCTTTGATGAGTTGCGCGTTGGATTGTTATTATTTTCTTCATGGCTAGTTTAATCTCGTTCTTTGGGAAAGTAGAAATACTAAATGTAGTCCTTAACAGAATTATCGAATACCTAAAGCAAGTTCTCTCATTTTCCACAAACAAAGTAATACTTAAGATGAGATTAAATCCCCGCCATTCTGTTACATAATTAGGAAGTTTCTCGGATTTGCTTAAATTAGTTTATAAGTAATTCACGGTGTTCTTTGTTCAGATTGACATAAAAAGAAATTGAAGTGGGTACTTCGTTAACTTTTACTCGCCCGTTTAAACTGAAAACTATAATTATATTGTAAACTATATTTTAATGTCAGATTATTTTCGTTCAAAAATATTACTGAGGAAAATTTAGTCCAGCCATTCTTATTAAAAGCTGTTGTTTAAACCAGGAGTGAAAACTCACAAAAAAAAATATTTGTTATAATTCCAAACTCAGCCTAAAACATTAGATTAAAGATTTTCAGAAATTCAATTTTATTGAAACTCAAAAGCAATTTTAATAATGCAATTATTTTCTCTAGACCTGCAAAACAGAACAATAATAATTGTCGCCATAAAAGTTCTGTTCTATCCCGGATTGTTTAACAATCCATTTGGGCACTGATAAGAGACACTTGATGTCGCCAATTCTTTGCCATGTTTACATCGTCTTAAGTGGTCTGAATGGGAAAAGATATTGTTTGTCTTGGGTTTGTTAGAGAAGTATAATGTTCTCTGCAAAGAAATATCTTTATCAAAATAGTCCACCCACATAATAATTTATAGCCGTTTGTCATGGTAGTCATGGATCAACGAAATTAAAATGATAATTATTAAGAAATAATATGAAGTGATTTAAGTGTTAAAAGGCTGAATACAAATAATGCATATATTTTCAATTTTCATTAAACTTGAAATAATGTAAAATTTAATGAAATTATAGAAAATGAATATTGAATGATTTGAATTGAATTGAGTCTAGAGTTTATGATGCTATAAAGCCTTGAAAATCTTTAAATTATGGTTCTTAACCATTTGTGTAATCATGATAAAAATTAAATGGAATAAAATAAATAGATAAAATGAATGAAATGCTACGCAGTTAAATGTAGACAATAAAAAATTCCACGAATAAAAGTTATATCTTTGAATAATTAAAATAAGCAAATAATATATAAATAATGTAAATAATGCGTAAATTTACAATTTATATTAATTAAAACTTCGATGAACTAATAAAAACTAAATATTAAAAATTTCTGTGATATTAATTGAATTGAATGTTGGGTTTAATAGTAAAAAGTTATGGATAGCTTTAAATTATTTTTTTTAAACGTTTATGCATCAGTTTGTTAATAATAGAAACGAAAATTTTAAATTGTTTCATAACATGAGTGAACTGAAAAAGAATACTTTCAGTTTCATAAGTTGATGTTAATTTTGAAATGAATTTTTTTTATTATATTTAATTACTTATGTATAAAAAACGATATATATTAGGCATACCGGAAAGTAGTTTCGCTTCGGTGCATTATGAAAAAGATCAATATAAGATGTGATAAAGTAAAGAAAAATAAATTGACTGAAATACAATGACTGCTACTTTAAAGACGGAATGTAATTTATTAAAAATCATATAGAAAAAATTATTCAATTAAGTTAGGTAAATGTTGAATTTTTAATTACGATTTTTAAACTGTGTTTGGCTGTTAATGTATACATATTATTAGCTTTTCCAAGTACAAATACTCATTTCTGCTGGCTTTAAGTGATATGTTTGAAAAAAGTTAAAATTCTCATTGTTCATAATTTGCAGTCATATGTTTATTTTTCTAATTTCACTTTTTGTTTCGTCTAACAAAATAAAAAATTGGACTTGAGAAACTATCACTGTCTCACAGGAAGAAAAAATCAATGTTTCACAGCCAGGCATAAAATTATCATGACAAAACCTAACCAATGTGTAATATTTTAAATTTTTTACACAAATCTTCAATGCAAATGTGTACTTAACTCTAGAAAGGATTATATATTTCCCCGTATCCGGTTTACGTTCCATGAACCGGAAAGTATTTTATGCCACAGCAAAAAGGCCGAATATGTCTGCAAAAGAGTGCTATTTTTTTATAGATTTATCGGCCCAGCTATGGAAGAGTCATAAAAATGAAATACCACACACCGAACTTCACACATTTATTGTAGCTTTTGAAACACGTATCAAAAATATATATTGTTAAAAAGAGAGTAAAATCCTTGAAGAAAGTAGTGGAAGATTTAATATGATTGAACATTTATAGAGATATATATGCTTTGGCACGATACATTGTTCACATCATTTTGTATACTGGGTGAAATGTCTTCCAAGGTTGACAGCAATTGGTGAACAGAAAACTAAATTGATTGTGATTAATCGATGTTTGACGTAACAATTTTTCAGGACGTAATAGGCCTGAAAATTGATAGATCATAATAGATGTTCAGCAATTTTATTTGATACAAGAAATGGTTTTCTTTTGATCAGTCGTTGATATTTTTTCACACTAAAATAATCACAACCAAGATATTTTTCGCGATACTGATTCGCTAATACTCACCAGTACATCTTCTAGAAAGATTCTTGATAAAATATCTTAATCGAATTATGTGAAGTGGAAATATTTAGAGTTACCGTTTTGAATGTTATGTAAACTGAGGAAAAATTATATGAGAGAAATAGTCAAAACTATCATAATAGGGTAAGGTTTACCGTGTTTCTTGCTCTATGGAAACACCAAAATACTCGGTAATTTTTACTGAAGTGCTTCGGTAAAGAGTTTGGTAAAATTAACTACAAAATACTGTTCTATAATATGTGATAAATTTGGTGAATGTGGTAAAACTTAGTAAATTTATCATGATGCATCAGAGCATGCCATAAAAACCATATATTCTATTAAATTTACTTATCAATTTTGTATTTTTTTTTTTGCAAATTGCGTAGTAATGAGTACTATTGTTTTGAATATCAGAGTTTCCGGTAAACCTTTACCGAAATAAAAAAATTACCAAACAAATGGTTTAAGTAACATGTATATTTTTTTCCTTGCAAAAATTATGAATTTTTTATCATAAAAGTATAAAAGTATTCTATACATTACGATAGTTTCACTAGAATTTTTCCCCTGTGTATGATTTACCTATTTATAGAACATTTTATAAGAAATTCTAGCTAATTAGAGATTTAGCTTGAAAAAATCCCTAAATAAATTGAATTTTTATTGAATAAATTTGCCGTTGGAATAATTTTACCACAGAGAAAAATTGCTTTCAGCGTTTAGCGGTATTACAGGGAAATTTACTGTATAAACTTTCACTATAGGAATTTTTAATGGAAATACTTCTTGCATTAAGAAAGATGTTTGCTTTATGTCCTCTGGTTTGTTATGACTAAGCTCCATGTTTTTCACAAATGAATGAGATAAAAGACAAAACTGAAATTCCTGATATAAATTATTTTGTTTTATCAATGACAAGAGGAAAAAACAGCTGCTCAGGAAAGGTAATTCTGAGGAAATGTGTGGATAGGAACTTTTTTTTTCTTTCATAGTCTTTTGAACATTTTTTTGATTCGAGGAACCATAAATGCTCATCATCATTCCAACCTAATTTTGAACTCAACCCAAGAGGAGATGGTGCTGTTGGATAAAACATTAGACTGGTTAGCTCTAATGGTGGACTTTGTGTTTAATGGAATTAATCCACATTTGCCTTGCATGCAGATGGAAATTCTCTTGATTTGGCTAATGGCTAGAAGACGCTATCAAACGATTCATTAAATACTACGGACATTTTTGACAGAGTCAAAAATGTCCGGGTAGGAACAGAATCTCTGTTCCGGGTAGGTAACAGAAGAGATCGACTACTCCTACTTGGAATCAAAGATTAGACATACTCGATCTCATGTAGGACTTTTTCCTTAATGAAATTGACCAACATTTGCGTTACATGGAGAATAAAATTATCTTGATTTGCCCAATGCCAAGAAGATTCTATCACACGATTTGTTTTATACTAAAGACAGACATTTTTGATACAGTCGAAGAGCTAGTAACAGTATAAATAAACTATTCTTTGCTTGGGATCAAGCATTAGCATGCTCACTTTCATGAAAGACTCTCTTTTGATGAAATTAACCCACATTTGCCTTAAATGGAGAAGAAAATTCTCTTTATTTGTTCATTGGCATAGAAACTTCATCCTATGATTCGTTAAATACTACAGATATTTTCGATAGAGTCATCGAAGGTAGCTGGTAACAGTCCAGATCGAATATTTTTGCTTGGATTCGAACGCAGATCACCTCATTAAGAGGAAAACTCTCTTTTCTCAAAGCCCTTTCAATATGTACTTAAAAGCATTTTTACACAAAATTATTATCACAGCGAAGCATTGCACACTATTTGTACGTGGTGATCAAAACCTTTTATTCGTTTAAAAAAAATAACGTCGAAAAAATTATTAAAGTTACGAGCGCTCAAAAACAAGATGCCCCCTATTAAACAGAACAAAGTAGACAAAAAGGAAACTCAAAGTTACAAATGAGAAATGAAAAAAAAAATGGAAAGCAAAACAAGAAAATTGCTTTTACGTGCACTGTAAAAACTGGTGCAATATATCTCGTACTATGATGCTGAACAACTCAAAACATTATGTAAAGGAACACTTTATTACGTGATAACACTAAATATAGCGTCCGTATACGATTTAAAACACTTATAATAGAATAAGCTTACAACAAAGTCTTTCTTGCGAGCTTCTTCTTTTTTTACCAGAAATTGCGTATGCTACCGAGAGTTTGTTGTTTGTGATTTGACTAAATAAATTGTAGTTCTCACTTTTAAATAGGTATGTACGCATGTTTTCAGTTGTGTGATAATGATAATTTTAGTTCATTTTTCTAAACCTCTGTAAACTGTACTAAGTGATTTTATCATGTATAATTTCTGTCACGATTCTGTTCTGTTAAGCCTTGCTCAAGTTCTCTCTCTGATACACCTAAATCTTTGTGAACTGTATTAAATGGTTTTATCAGGCATGACTTTTATCAGATTCCGTTTAGTCAAGCCTTGTTCAAGTTCGTCTTTATGTTCTTTCTGTGATGCACGTAAATCTGTGTGAACTGTAGTAAGTGATTTTATCATGCATGATTCCAATCAGATTCCGTTCTGTTAAGCCTTGTTCAAGTTCGTCTTTATTTTCTCTCTGTGATACACGTAAATCTCTATAAACTGTGTTAAGTGATTTTATCATGAACGATTTCTATCAGATTCCGTTCTGTTAAGCCTTGTTCAAGTTCGTCTTTATGTGCTTTCCGTGATACACGTAGGAAGCAAATCAATTTTATTTTTATGAATTAGTATTTATATCATTCTAAATTAATGATTTTTACTCTATATTGTATCGTAAATACGCATTAACTCACTCTTATGCTTATCTTACCTTTTATAATCATAAATTTCAGTTCTACTGATTAGAGAGAAATAACGACAACTACTAGTGGAACACCACTTGCAAGTAGTTGACACCATTTTTGGTGTTTAGAGACATATTTTTTAAAATTTGTAAGTAAATGACGGTGGACAAAACAGGTAAATCAGAAAATGATGCATTTTCAATCAATATATGGGGCCAACTTGTAAGTAGATATGCGAAAAATAATGGCGGCTATTTGTGGAACACCACTTGTAAGTAGTTACTACCATTTTCGGTGTTAAGAGACGCTTTTTTTAACATTCTACATAAGTGATGGTATCCGAAACAGGTAAATCAGAACATGATGCATTTTCAATCAGTATATGGGGCCAACTTGCATGTAGATATGCGAAAAATAATGGCGGCTATTTGTGGAACACCACTTGTAAGTAGTTACTACCATTTTCGGTGTTAAGAGACGCTATTTTTAACATTCTACATAAGTGATGGTATTCGAAACAGGTAAATCAGAACATGATGCATTTTCAATCAGTATATGGGGCCAACTTGTATGTAGATATGCGAAAAATAAAGGCTGCTATTTGTGGAAAACCACTTGTAAGTTGTTACTACCATTTTCGTTGTTAAGAGACGCTTTTTTTAACATTCTACATAAGTGACGGTATCCGAAACAGGTAAATCAGAACAAAATTCATTTTCAATCAGTATCGGAAGCCAACTTCAGTTTCTCGAGATTATTAAATTCATTAAAATGTTTTTATTACTCAGGAATGAGTAACGATAAATAGTTTTTCTTAAGAACCAAAAAAAATGATCAAATTACATCGTAAGATGAAATAATATGAAATTAAGATATCTTAATCCTTCGAAATGAATCAAGTTAGCTACTTCATTTATAAACATTTTCGAAACTAAAATGACACGACATTAATCATATCTCAATTCATTTTTAATAACTCATCGTTGATACGAATAACATTAATCCTGATTAATGAGGTTGTCATTTCTATTCGTTGTCACAACATATTCCCGAAAATTATTTTGTGCATGAAATTGATTGAACTTGCAATATTTTCTGAGAATGAATTAATGATTGAGCAAAATGCAGTAACATGGTCAATGATTACTTTGCTGATAGTAAAAACACAGGCATTTTGTAAATGATGTGTTTCGAGACAAAATTTTCTGTCTATTTCAAAAAATAAATTAATTAATAAAATATTGTAGTTTTTCATAGAAAATAAATGTTTCAATATATTTTAAGCAGTTTTAACTTCAAACTTATTTCGGGATACAATTTTAAACGTTTATCGAGTAATTTTTAAAATCAATCTCAAATTTATTATAACATTTAGACATTTAAATTAAAGGTTACACATTTTGAAACTTTCAAACACTATGAAAATCCCGAATCAAATTGTGGTATAAGGTACTGGCACTTTGAGTGCATAATCCGTAAAATCCCCTTTACCGTAAAATCAATTTTTACCTTAAAGATTTTAGATTAACTTAGTAATTTTACGGTAATTATTATTGTAAAAGTTACAGTATATCAGATTTTTCAGTCACATGTTATATAAAAATATATAAATATTCAGTGGCGTACATTCTACGTTGTAGTATTGTGGAACTTAATATCAACTTTTTAAGCAATAAGAATAGTTGAAACGCTATTTAAGAGTTTCTAATTGGTATTCCAAATTACTTTGTACAGTACATTTTTTTAAATTTAATTTTATTCAAATTATTTTTTTACCCTTTAGTGATTGTTTACTGGTTATTTTAAAAAATATAGTACAATATTATTGAAAAGATCCACTTACAAAATAAATTAAATAAAGTAATACATTAAACTAGAAAACGAAATCTTTGCTATTTGGCAAAAATAGTAATCCATGTGTACAGCAAAAATTTCCAGATCAAATTAAGGTAAAGTGTATTGGCACATAGGGTGTCGGTACATTTTACAATAAAATTAGTTTATCAGAACAAGTTACGGAGTGAAAAAAAATCTGATATACCTTAATTTTTACTATAATAATTACAGTAAAATAACAATATCACTAGAATTAAATAAATATTGCTGTAATTATTACAGTATAATATTTTCCGAATGATGCACCCTTAGCACTGGTATTCTATACAGTAATTTAATCCGAAAATTTTCACAGTTTATATAATCTCTGGGAACAATTCTGGCAGTGAAAAATACAAATTGAGATTAATAATTTTTACCTTAAATGAAATACTTAATTAAACGAGAACACCAATTTTGTGGTGACTGATCAAAATAGAAATCCGTGTGCACTCTGAAAATAATTCTGGTAATTAGAAACATAAATAAAAACTTTGAAATTAGTTTTTTGCAAGGTTTTTAAGACTGAAATACATTTTTTTAAATCTAATAGTGATATAACAGTTCTACTAAACTGCTGCAAGCGTTTTTTTTTTAAATTTCAAAGATAATATATTCTTACACAGAATTAAAAAATATGAGTAGAAATGGAATAAAAATATCCTTAAAATTATTTGCCTCTAATAATCAATTTTTTTTCTAAAAGTCTCATAGTATTGCGAATTTTTTAATTATTCATAATGATTTTACTGCTACAGCCAGTCAAGGAAAACCTTTTTTCTTCGTTTAGAATTAATTAAATTTTTTCAATAATATATAAATTATCGCCATCGGTATCAAAGTTGAAAATAATGAAAATTTAAAATAACTGATCTATACGAAGAAGAGAGCGCTAAAAAACAATTTACATGAAAAGTAAATATATTGATATAAAAAGAGAAAATGCAACAGACCGAGGTTGAAATTAATCTGGGCTGAAAAAAAAGAGAAATTTTCATTTGAATAGATAATAATTGTAAATACTGCTAGTAAATGTAGTAATCAAACTGTGTTAAATCTTATGAACTGAAAGAAATTTAAATTAATGATATTAATTCGAACTTTTTTTTAAAGGAAATGGATAATTAGGCGTGAAATATGGGAGAAAAAATTCATGAGAAATACTTAAAATTTCAATAACTTATGAAGAAATCGATATTTCTGAAATACTCGTTATAAGCGCATTGCCCCTATAACAGTAGAAGCACAGCACTCTTTCAGCATATTAAATTTCAATGCTGTAGCTGCGCTTCTGTCGGCTACAGAGTGGGCCACATGAAATATTTTACTGGAATTTCATAATTCTGGAATTAATTATCAAATATTAATTTTTTCTATCAAATCCCCTGTACATTCTTTCACACCCTCGCAAATTCGAGTTTCTTAATCTTATAAATTTTGAGAAGCAAAACAAAATGTAGCGTAAAGCTGAACTCCCAAAAAAGCTCCTGTGGATTTTACGATTTTTTAAATAGCGAGAGAAAGTTGCTAATTCGT
Source organism: Parasteatoda tepidariorum (assembly GCF_982258835.1). Classification (NCBI taxonomy): domain Eukaryota; kingdom Metazoa; phylum Arthropoda; class Arachnida; order Araneae; family Theridiidae; genus Parasteatoda; species Parasteatoda tepidariorum. Next base: position 66,841,584 of record NC_141764.1, read on the forward strand.
ATTGCCACTCTCATAGTTTCCGCCTCTTTTCTATTATTTCGAAAAACTTTTTTCTATTTTAAAGGGAAGAAAATTTGTCATTTAATTCAAGAAACGTTGCAATTTTATTCGAATTCTTCTGACTAGCATACATATATTTAGCTTAGTTGACTAAATTTGTGGTAGATGATGAAAATTAACGAAAAAAACTTCACGACTATTAATTTGTAATTAAAAATCCGCAAGTATTTGAATTATATGGATAATTTCTACTAAAATAGTTGGTACAAGGGAAATATACTTTTTTTTTTCATTCTTAGTCAGGACGCAAAAAATGCAATGGTACTGACGTTTTTTTCTAAATACTAACTCTATGTTCGACACTAAAAAATGCGATCTAAAGCAATTCTTAAAAGTATTGACTCTTCTTACTCCTCCAGTTAAAATGATTACAAAACTTCACAACAATTAAAACATAATTATTTGTTACTAAATATCCAGATTGAATATTCAAACTGCAAAAAGATACGCAAAAACAAATATTAGCAAAAGCAAATAAGGAATGAAACGTTAAAAGTATAATAACTACAATACTTTTTTAAGAACGATAGCTTATCACTTATATTGCATTGTAATAGGATTAGCTGTTCATTGATCTGTTTAGTGTTTTAAATGAACTATTCTAATTAAAGAGAGAGCTTTAGTAAAATTCTCTTTCACCGTTTGCATTTAGAAGATAAGAAAAAAAAGGGTGCGTAGAATAAAAATAACAGTCGTTAGAATTGTGTTCCTGAGTCCAATTTATTTAACAGAATGCTATATCTAAAAAAAGAGGCATTTTTAGTTATTCCAAAAGAACCAAAAGCACAACAAAGGAAAAGAGTTTTTAGAGGGAAAAGTAAGCTAGGGCAGGAAAAGTTACAAAAGGAAAAAAAAAACATTCGTAGTCATTGTCAAGTTTTTTTTCTATTTCCTTTCCTTTGAATGTTAATTAGCATTCCACAGCATGAGAGACGCTGCACTAAAAACTGACTTCAAAACTAAAAACTGCGAGAAAAGAAAATGGATTCTTTGACTTCACAAATTGCTTAAAAAAAGCTCCTTTTAGAACGGCGTCAGTAAACAGAAAGGATAGAAAGAAAAAATGCCGCTATAATTTTGCATTCAATTTTTCATTACGTTCGTATATTTGATAAAGGATTTAAAAAGTATTTGTATATTTAGCTTTTTTATTGCAATAAATGGGCTTATTGTCTTCGAAGCAAAGGTCAAATTGTTAAATGATGTTGTTAAACATTGAAAAAATAACTTTTGAATTCTTTTCTGAAAAATAAGCCTTCATTTACACTGTTTTAAGAACCACGTGATGTGAATAATTATGATTTTGACAAAATAATTATAATGTTACATTAAATGATGAATATGGAACTTAATTTATACTATTATGAGCTGCTAAATAAATAAACCGGCAAAAATACAATAGCAGTAGCAGCTCGAATTTTTAGGGCTTGAAAGGAAGATGAAAAAAAGTACATATCAGATTACATGAAACTGAAAATTCAGATAGCATGAGAGCTGTGAAAGTGAATGTAAAGTTATGTTAAGGTGAATGCCTCCAGAATAGAATAACACGCATCAATGTGTATTTTTATGAGCATAGCGCGCATTATGCTACAAACTTTTTCATGAAAGGCATTCTTCATTCGATAAGTCTCAAGGTAAGCAAAGGATCTTTTAATCAGCTTTTTGCTGCTGTTGATTAAAAGCTTTGAAAAGAGATATGGTTTACAATATCTGTTTTGAAATTTGTTCGAATAATTTTAAGGAGTTGAGTTTGTTTGCATGATTCAATCACCTATTGCCACCAAATGTCTTACGATTTTCATACTGGAAACACTTTTAAAATCGACTTTACATTCCCTTTAAATGCTCTCATATGAACATCAACATGTGCTTCAGTTGCGCACAAGCTACGGCTCTTAGACTTGGGCTGAATTGGTACGTCACTCCTAAATGTGTTAGCACTTGGACAATAATATTTCATGGCGTTGAAGTAGTTATCGAGAGGGCTCTGAAAGCAGAATTCGTCTATTTCCAACTTTTATGAACTTAACTTATAAACTTTAATGATGACGCAGGATTTATAGCGGCAGAACACAGACCCATTTTTTATTTGACAACCTCTTTAAATTATATATTAAAAAGAAATAATTTAAAAACACTGTTAGAAATTTTTGAGCATCTTAAACTTTATTATTTTAAAAAATTGTAGAATCCTTAATATGGTGCAAAGTTGAACCATATTATCAAACATTATATAAGAAATTACGGTTAAACTTAAGAGAAGTTATGGTTAAACTTAATATAGTTTTAAGGTTAAAGCAAATTTTTCCATTTCACAAGGTAGCAATATACTTTAGGTAGCAATATGCGTAATGTAGCGCTACGTTTAAGGTAGCGATATGCTCAAAGTACCCATGTGCTTAAGGTAGAGATGTTATGATTCAATTTTTTATTATGATTATTTTCAATTTCAATTTGGGCAAATATTAACTTATGATAAACAACATCCATTGAGCTAATATAATAATTCCAAATAAATCATTAAAGGCTAATAAGATTATAAAAAAAAATAAACTGACTAAAATTAATCTGAATCTCTAGATCAAAGAGTTATTCTAGTATTTGTTCAGTGCACTCTTTTTAATTAATTTTAAATATTTTAATTTAAAAAGTTTGAAATTGTTCTCTTTATTTACTTGCATAATACGATAAAGGAAAACGGATCACCCTGAATAATCTGTATTTCTAATTAGAGTAGAGAAAGCATTAAAATTCTATTTTAATGTTTTCTCTGCTCATCAACTTCTGAAATTTATTCTCATTTATAACTGTTGATATTGCCAAGAAAAATTTCGTTTTTTAAATAAATAACATTTGTAACTTAATGTAAGAAGTATTTTTGCTTTATTAAATATAATAAAATCATTTGTAAAATAATAGACAGTATTTGTAAAACAATTAAACGTAAGATTAAAGAGTGTGTAAAAATATGAAGAAATAAAATAGATGTAATTTTACTGGTAAATGATATACAATGATAACCTGATATCTTTACAGCTTTCGAAAATCGAATCACTTTTCATTTGTGTTGAATTAAACTTTCGATATAAATTTTAAAATTTATATCTGGCAGCTACTAATTTCTATCTCAATTTTTTTTTTTAACTTTCGGCATCAAATCCAGTACGCGCCTGTAAAGAATGATCTCGAGAGAGATAAATGAAATTCTCTGCAACAATCAATATATAACTGCTTTTTAAAACACAAAAAATTAAAAATAATTCGCAAAAAATCACTTAATTTAAATTATCTTCTGACAAACAGGAACTACGAAAAAAAAATTTGTGAATACAAATTACTTTTAATTATACTAACTTTCGTCACTTCAGGTTTAAAACAGGGGTCGGGAACTCCAATTGTAGTACAAAGAACCCTTAAAAGAATGAATTATTTTTGGTTATATAGGAATATTTAAAAAGAAAATTGCATTTTACTTATTTGTTCTGCAACTCTATTTGAAAACCTTACCTGAATTTTTAGACAAACTATCTAAACGTTTTTTTTTATAATTTTTTAATTAATCTCCTGAATGTTCAATATAAGAATACACTGAATACATTATAACAATAGGATTACTTTTTTAGTCTATAATAGTGTTATTGATAAAATACAATTTCAAAGTAAAATCATTTTTTTTTTTTTTTTTTTTAAAGATAGTTTTTGATGGGTAAAACAGCGCGATTTATTGATTAATCTTTTTTAATCATGTGAACTAGAAGAATAATTTTCTTGAAATTTATTATTTGGACTTCATAAAACAGATGCGTTGAAAATAATTTTCTTTGGAATGTTTCCAGTGGAAAAAAAATTATTTTAACCTCTGGTTACCCCTTCTCCAATTAATATAAGTCGGTTTTAGAATTCTTAGAATCATTTTAAGTTTTGCCATATTTTAAGGAAATCTATTGGCCCATGTTTCATTTCTTTCTTTTTTATTTTTTATTTGAAAAGCATTATTTTTCGCATGTTATTTTAGAAACATTTCACACGTGATATTTTAGAAACATTGTATGCATGTAAACATGCATACTATACAACTGTAGACTCTAGTTTTACAAAAATTAATTAATATCTTAAGTTTAATAACCTTAAATTGACGGATTACTTAAAGTAAATATTATAACTTTCGTTTTAAAGCAGTTAGTTGAAGCTATTATTTGCAAGTTACTCTTAGTTTCATCTACGGCAAACATCAAAAACTACTTCTTTTATAAAATAAGTAAAATTTTAAAACAGAGAAATATTGTTAAGCATGTTGTTGTACGTATTTCATGTGCTATAATGTCGAAATGTTACTTAAGCTTATCAGGATAAGACATATGTAAATTGATTTTAGACCCAAAATTTATGAAAGATTTTATGGTTAGAAAGACAGTTTCTTCTAAAAAGTAGTCTGACACGAGTTTAAGGTTTTTTTTAATACTTTTTTAAGTATTTTCTTTCCGACTCACCCGAGATAATTATAAGTCAGGTAAAACCTTTAACCTTAGTCATTAAATGAAAGCAAATGATTTTTTACAACATAGTTTTCTCATCTGTCGTTGGATCGTAGGATATTAAATTTTTTATAACTCTGGTAGGATAGTGTTTTACTTAAAGGACAGGTAAGGTAGTCAAGATTTTGCTTTTATTGCTTTCTGTGAGATTTTTTTTTCAAGTAAGGTACAATTATTTTTTTAACGTGAATACATATTTTTTTTTCATTTTCATATTTTTGATAGAGAAGATCTGAGCAAATGAAGCATAGGAATCGATTTTGTTTCATCATTTCGCTTTATTTTTCCCGTAACTTAGTAATGCTTATAGTGTATGAGTAAAAGATTACACTACGGATTTTGTTTCTGCTTTAACAGGTTTTTTTAGTAGGCTTTAGATATTTTCATATCATTGATCAAAAATCAGTAATCGGTTTCTTTCTCAAAGCTACAGTATTTTTTCAAAATCGTTTTTAGTCTATTTTTTATCGAAATATTTAAGTTTAAAAACATTATATATAACAAGGGGTAGCGTAAATGTAGCGACACACTCTTTGGGGGAATTAGGGTACATCAATTGGTTAAAATTATGTAGGAATACATACCCGAAAATGTCGCCATACGCCTCTAGGTACGCTTCCCTATTATGAACTGTTTTGTTGCACGCTTCTGACTAGATAATAATAGGGGAAGCACTGCATCCACGTATAGCGAAATTTCTAGGCATGGGTTTCTATGCAGTTTTAATCCTGATAATTGCCCTTAACTCCCGTAGAAGTTGATCACAACACTCACGCAAACGCCTGTTACATATAATGTTTTTAAATGTGAACATTTTGATAAAAAGTAAGACTTAAAATGTCATCTAAAAAACTGTAGCTTTAGGAGCTACAGTTTCTTAGATGACTCAACTTTATGATTGATTATCAGAGTTATTTAGATGTTATCAACTTTAGATTTGAAATCCTCACACCCGAATTAGGTATGATTAAATATTTCTATAATTGCAATTAATAATTTATTTCCCAGTTTTATCCATTAAAAAATATCGCTTGATGGAAAAGTCTTCGCTCCGTAATTTTTTTAAATACTTATGAATGATGTAAAACTGCTTTTTGTAGAAGTGTAAAGGAATATTAATTTTTTTGAATAAGAAGGCTGCAGTTTTCACTGTATAGGGTAACCATTGTATAGGTCTTCATTTTTTTTACTTCGTAAAGAATTTTGAAAAGTGTTAATTTATTTGTTGATAAATGTTTTTATTGTTAAAAAGATTGAAATTGACTATTCAAAGATTAAATTCTTTCTTTTTAACTAAAATAATGACGAAAAATCTTATTCAGAAGCATAATTTAAAATCTCAAAAAAAATAATAATTAAAAAAAAAACATTTTTTTAGAACTTTTATAATATTAAAAGAACTTGTGTTGAAATTGTAAGTTATATACTAAGATTTCTTACTACCCGAAAATGAGACAATATTTTGTAAAAATCATTAATACATGCATAAAGCTTAACCGATTATCAAGTGGGAATAAATAAAATAATTGTATGCATTATTTACAAGCATGGAAAACATTGTCTTCTACTGAGTATTACTAAAAATTTTATAGTATGTTGGACACTAATATTGTTTATATTTGCTACAATCTTAATATGGTGCTAAAATGAGTCATATTATAAAATTTCTTGCCTTTTGTTGCATGATACTATAATTCAACTATTTCCCATATTTTTATTTATTTATTATACTAAGTTAAAACAAGTTTTAACTGATTGCTGCATTTTATTTAATCAACTTATCAAGATAAAAGTTAACCAAACAAAAATTAGTAATTTTCTGTCGTAGGGAATTATAAATTTAATGAATTCGTTAAACGCGTCACTGTGGCTCAATCGGTAAAGAAGTCCCTTACTCTACTGGGGAAGAGCTGGGTTCATAAATTCGATATTTGCAACTGATTAAACATTCGATGTATAGACGCAACAATATGCACATTAAATCAGTCTTGGCTGAAAGTCAAGATCATTGGCTGTGGTGCGGAATTCTGGAGAGAGTTAAACTAGCTTTGGCATTGTCCACGTCGTCTGACAGAGGTCAAAATTACGTGGCATTCCTACGATGACCGTTCGATGATAGAGGCCTGGAAAATGGGGCTAGATGTACTGAACTTAATGTACAAGTAACAAATATACAATTTTATAAATCGATAGTTTTCAGGTCCCGACCGGAGAGTGTAGTGGACAGGGAGTTGACCTCACATCAGAAAGGTACCGTGTTCGAATCTCGGACAACGCATGTATGTTCTTTCATTCTCTGTACAATCTGCGCTTACTGCGGGAGCAACATTGGCCCACCTAATATAGTGTCCCTAAAAGAGTTACTAATAAATCTGTCCTACTGATACCTGAATGACGAGTTTCAATCCTGTGGGCATTGGAAAAAAATTCATGTAAAAGGGGATTTGATATTTTTCATTAATATTTATGTAACAAGCGTATAACTTTAAATCCGTAGATTCCTCCCCCAATTCTCAATTTCTTTATTTTCTGTATTCTTTAAATGTTTACATGCATTAGTTTTAATTTTAAGCTTTTATTAAATATTTTTTTTCTTGTTTCATTTTATTCTTTCTTAATCCTTTTCTTTGTTTTACTCTATTTTATTTTTTTACTGTTCTTAAAGGTTTTTTGAAATTTTATTTCATTTCATTTCCCTTTTTTTATTCTATTATATTTTATTTCATTTTTATTCCATATTATTCTATTCTATCTTATTTCATTTTCATTCTATATTCATTCTATTCTATTTTAATTCATTTTATTCTATATTATTCTATTCTATTTTATTTCATTTTTATTCTATATTATTCTATTCTATTTTATTTTATTTTTATTCTATATTTTTCTATTCTATTTTATAACTGGCATTGAACTGCAGAGCCAACTCTGAGTTTACTACAATCAATGTTTAATTCAGTAGACATGTATTTTTGAGTCCATTCCAAAATACAAGAAAACTTCTGTATCAAGCATTTGAACAAACTACCCTTCCAAGAGAACTTTTTGATGGAACTAACCTGCATTTGCTTTGTTACATGAAGAAGGAAGCCACGAAAACTTTCCACATTAGCCTGATGGCAAGAAGATTCTAACCCTTGATCCATCTACTGCTGAGGATATTTTATTTGATCACTGTTTAAGTCAGGTGCAGAATTTTTATAAGTAGTTGTTAGTAGTAGTAGTAGTTTTATAAGTATTTTTATAAGTTTGCAAAGTAAAACTATCCCAAGTCACCTAAGCGGGCACATTTACGTTTAGCAGTTAAAAAAATAACTGTAATTTTTCCACGCAATAAATGTACGCATTTTTTCTTGTATTATCAACGCAGTTAAATCATGTAAATCATTTAAAACTATAATATAACCCAACCTATTTGGCTCTTACACATACCTCAATAATCAGGTAAATGGCATATCCAGTAAGCACCAACCATAGAAAAGGTCTATAGCAATTAATCATGCCCTTACGATTATTTCGGATATTCTGATTCCAAAATCTTAGAGACTACTAAGATCAAAGATATAATTCCAACCTTTCGCATTTGTTAACATCATCTTCCGTTATTACGTTCGAATCAAACCTCTAGATAATATCTTATATCCGGATGTAGTGAGCCGGATAGTAAGGGATCTGCATCAATTCGGTGTCCGCAATAATTACAATTCTTCCTGCAGATGTAAAGCTGCTTAAAGAGCTAATATGTTTGAATGATTCTTCACATTGATCACAAGCCAAGCAATTAGATTGAACTAGAGGAAGGAATGCTAACAATTCACACAAGTTGTTAGCTCATTTTGAACATTTATCATTTATAGTGCTTATTTATGCGTATTAGTAAGCCTTTCCGAATGGGAACGGATTTAAGCGTAAGCTTGAATTATCTTAGGGATAAACTATGTTAACGTATTTGGCAGGCAGTGTCAGTTTGAATAACATATTTTATTTTACGGATTCCTATTTTGTTTCAGTTAAACATTTACTTATTTTTTATTTCATTTGTCATTATTTTGTTAGAAGCTTACGCTGCTTTTTTTATTGCTTTTAGCAAAACAATATTGTTTTCTTTTAAAAATCTATAGTTGTTTAACCAATCTCTTTCAATTTTGCAATTTAGTACATAAAAGCACACAGTTTTAACCCCTTAACGATCGGTTAATTTTCAAGAAAACGGTCATAAAAGCGCCTATTTTTTTCGTATCCAATCACAAATACACGTATTTGATTAGTGCTGGCATCTAGTTTAAAATAAACTAACTATCTACAATTACCTTAAAAATATACTGGTACTGCCATCTGGTGTGTAGAATGAGAAATAAAATGTTTTCCGGGGAAAAAAATTAATTAGTTTTATTCTTAATGGCGCGTTACTACTGAACACTCCAGCCCGGAAATATCAGGAGAGCGAGAAATAGAGGGCGAAACCTCACCCCGTCATTTGCACGGGGACGAGAAGGAAGGGGTTAAATTTCACGCAAAAAGTTGTTTTGATAAAAAATACAGATGCTAATTAAAAATTATCACTTTTTTTTAATCAAAGTTTGTTCAAAAATCATTTATTTAAAGCTTTGATTGATTAATAATGATACAATATGGTGCTTTTTATGGCATATAATATACTGCAAATTTCCAGCTCTGTTTTGATGGCAAGTACCTATCACTCATTTGTAAACATTTTCAATGATCATTTTGCATAAATTTGGTTTTAATTTCGTCGATGAAATGCTCGTTTTTCTACTTCAAGTAGCAATTGATTGTGGGTTTGTTGGCATAGGTTTTCTATAACAAAACAAAATAAAATAACAAAATTATAAAAATCTAAGAAAAAGATCTCAAAGCATTATATAACAAGATCAGGATGGCTTATTATATAAGCCATCCTCACAAGAATAATCCTATACTCACAAGAACAGGAAATTACATGGCCTAGAAATGAAACAACTTTATTAAAACAATATATTTTGTAGGTGGATATTTTTCGAATTGGGGCCATTTTTGGAGCTGAAATTGCTTTAAAAATACATTTAAAATTCATCAATAATGGCGATTGATATTGAAATGACTATCCGCTTTTAATTCTCTACAGATAGAATAGCTCCCCGCTTTAGTTGCCCGGTGACCCGCCTGGGGAGTTAGGCGCTTTGCGAACAGTTTAACGAGGATCAATACCGCACAAGCTGAGTCCCTTCACATGCAAATCAAAGTTGTCACCTACCCGCTCACTGACCATTGTGAGTGGTGCTTGGGTACTGACTTGGAACTGTAGTGTAAATTAGAACTGTGTTCTTACAATCAGTTCTCTGTGGAACTTAAAACTATGCATACTAGCTTTATTATTCAGTGACTGGGTGGCACAGTTGGTTTGTCGTCGGCCTTCTGAGCCCAAATCTGCGGGCTCAATCCCCGGCCCAGACATCGGATTTTCGGGATGCAGAAAATCCTCAACAGCCATGTCGTATGATTATGCCGCATGTAAAAGATCCCTGGAGTGCCTTATTGGCTCTTGGCATTTCCGGCAAAATTAAATTCCTAGTAGACTTTAGCATTCAAATAGAGTCTCGGTGCTGCCATTTAGTGTGGCAGAAACTAGACGTCCAAATTAACATGGTCAACGGTATCTCACCCATTGTGGTGGTCCTTAAAGAGTGGATACCATTTCTGGAAAACGCACTAGGTCTGCTCATCGGGAAGACTGATTCTGCAGCTTATAGGAAATAAAAAAAAGCTTTATTATTTAATTTTTTGCTCATCATTGAAAAAAGCAAATTTCAACAAGAAGACATCTGTTTATTGTATGACAAATTTAATTCAACCAAAAACTTATGTTTTCTGCAAGCAAAATAGATTAATAAAGTGTTTATTTCCATCGAGAGAAAGTTATGCGTTATCTAATGAACTCCTTGAAATAAATATACAAATCTCTTTTGGACTGTTTGGGAAATAATTAGTGTCAATAAAAACATAAGAATTTTTGTGAAATTAACTCAGTTATTTTCTTTTAGATGCTGTTGTTCTCACATAAAGTATTTTACTTGAGAGAAAAATATTTTTGGATATTTTTATTTCTTAACATGTAAAGGAAAAAAAATTCAAACTTTTTTTAATTATTAATGACCAGTAATCAATTACTTATCTTTGCTTTGACAATTAAATTTCAGATGAATATGAAAAAAATTTAAAAAATCCACTGTAATATATGATTTCTACAAATACAAAAAAAAACTTCTCAAGTAGTATTAATTATAAATACGCTTACATTTAAGTTTAAATATCTGTACAAGATTTTTAGCAGAATAATTTACAATTTATATTTCAATTCCATTTCTTACAAATGGTTCGTTCAAATAAATGAAGTCATCTTTCAGATAAAAGTATAGATAATATTAATTAAAATTATTTTTTAGCTTTTTACTTTAGCACTTTCTAGTCATTTTTAGTTAAATTAAATATTTAATATCATGCACTTAGGGAAAAATAAATTTAATTGACAATTTTTATGTTTAATAATTTATAACAGCCGAAAAAAAGTTAAATTATATTATCCACTTTAGCAGCATTACTTAATTTAACAAGCAAAAATATACTAAGATAAAGTTAAGACATTGAAAAGTAACATTAATTTTTAGAATTAATGCTTTAAGGAAAAGTACTTAAATGCTATGAGGAGAATAAGTTAAGTTTTTTTTTATATTTACAGAAATATAATAGATTACGAAGTTAATAGTTAAGTCTTCATTTTTCATAATAATTATCTTGGATGATATCCAGATTGAAGCTGAGCTACATTTAAAATCTTTTTTGATGAATGCTACTCATCAATCTTTCCAGAAGAAATGAATGAAAATTAGTTATTTGTTAAATGTGAATTTTCTTAAAAACTTTTAACCTGAAAATATTAAAAAAAATATTGTAAGAATAAATTTCTAAGAAATCCATTCTTTTATTTTGAATTAGTTTTCTCTTTACAGATTTTTGCCATAAAATTACTTACATGAGTTTTCAAAAGAAAATGTTGGAAATCAACTAACTATCCAAGTTTTCTGAATTTTTTTTTGTTTTTTGTAAAATTTCCGATGAGCGTTGTTGGACTTTCGAAACAAAGGATTGCATCATACATAATAGCGGTTTCAAACAACAGAAATTTACGTATCTTCAACTAATATTAGTAATATTTTACTGTTTTAAGATCAGAGGCGGGTAAAAATTAATATTTTTATAATGCATTAATCAAAAATTTTGTCCTCAGTAATATAAATGATAGTAGGAAAAATTATATACTCAGTTATTTCTTTAAATTTACGTATTCAGAAACAGATGAAAAGAAGAAAAAAAAGTTAATTTAACTCGACTTTTTCAAAGAGACTTGCAAGAGTATAAAAAGAAAATAAAACAATTGTGTTATTATGCGATGCCCGCTTCCTCTCTTTGTAATGATATTAAGATTTTCCTCTCTTAATATCATTACAAAATATATGCTTGCTTATAAAATCATTTGATTTTTTTAAGGTTTTAAATATAAAATTACTGTTTGTAAATACAATTATAGAGTTGGGGTGTTTTAAAAATTGAATTCTTCTTAAGTATCTAACTTTGCTATGTAGTTGCAATAAAAGCAAATAAGGTATTGTTTCCAATGAATATTTAGACTAAATCGAGTGTTTCTTATCTGAAGCACAATTGCTATCATAAATCAAAATACTATCGCTGCTTTTAGCGAAGAAGATTATTGTTTTGTCATTTTTTGATTTACAAATGAAGCTTTATACGAATATTTTAAGCTGAATAAAAGAATTTGGTAGTTTAAAACGTTTGCCGATGAATCTTCATTATGATTTCTTGAAAAGACTATAAAAATTCCATATTCAAAGGATGGCTTTCTGATTCTTTAAATTTAACTCATTCATCAGTTATCCCCAATTCTGGAACCATCCTATCATCCGCATTGTCTTTAAAAGACAATAATAATATGCTTCATCTCATTCTTCGAACTGGAATTTCTTTCTTAATCTAACTCAAAAGACTACTAGATATCTTCATAACTTAAGACATTCCGTAATCAAGAAATTAAAAACCAGTTTTTATACCTCTTAGCCGCAAAGACTGATCTTTTGTTTCAAGCAACTCATTAAGGAGGATTATACACGCACACTTTAAATAAAAAAAAAAAGATAAACAACAAGAAAGATTATTTTCCAAACTTCAACAAATGAAAAAGCTACCTCATTACTATACAAACTCAATTGTTGTGCTGATACCACACCCTTTAAAGTCGAACGTGAAATCGGAGGTTCCCAATTCATTGCTATACCTTCAGGCCGTTCGGGAAATACAAATAAAAATCAGGAAATCCACCATTTGATTGATGAAAGGACCCGCCGTTAACAATGTCTTCTTCATTTGAATAACGTGCGATAAAAGAACAGAGCAAGTTACTTGATGAGTAGAATAAAGATTTTTCAGCCTATGGGAAGAGGAAAAGATCATTAGGAAAATGGCTGTAGAAAGAGATTAGGACAAAAGTTAAGAACGTGCCATTGACGGAGGTATTTTTTTTTCTTTTTCTTCCCCTCTAGTGTTTTCTGTTTCCATTCGGTTTCAAAGGTGATTTTCTAGTGTTTTCTCATTTTGTTTAATCCAATGTTATTCGTTTTTGGACTCTTAATAATGGCTTTGTAGCCATTATAAGCTTTTAGTTTTATTTTGAAGCTATAGATTACTACTTGAATTGATAGTGCTATTAGTTAAACTAATCTTATCTGAAAAGCAAAACGTAAACGATTACTTTCGTTCTTCGTTTGTTATTATAAAGAAAAAAGATTTATTCTAGAAAGTCAGTAAAGTTTAGTATATGGCATATCACACACAATAACAAGATGGATATAAACTGAAATAATTGCTGAACTATTTTTTTATGTACGAAAGTTCATGATTGAGTACCCTTTCCTTAAAATCATGCAACACTGCTTCTAAGGCATTGGTCTTGATTTCTGGGAATCATTTCACGCTTTGAAAATATATATTCATCTTGTTAATGACGTTTCAAGTTTTTCAATCGTCATGATTGTTTCGAAAACTATTTCTCTTTTTTTTCCGTACTTGTAAATCTAGCACCATCTGGGATTCTCATACTGCTATTATCATACTGGGTGCTTATTTCCTTTCTTTTGTATGTTTATTTTGTACAAGTTTATTTTTCCAGCTGATTGTTCAGCCAAAAAAGTGTGCTTGATTACGAAACCTAAATTAGACAATGTCTGTCAATGCGCCTTATTCGCGTTCTTTTGACGTTGTTAAACTTTATTCGTATTAATAGAGTCGGGATGGATCAGAGGATAGAGCCACCCAATAAGGGGCACAAGATTCGAATCCTCAATGGTAAACGGATAATGGTTTAGTGTCCCTTTGCCGTTAGGCTAACGTGAGAGCTTTTCGCAGTTTTCCTCTCAATGTAAAGCAAATGCAGGTTACTTCCATTGAAAAATATTTCACGAAGACAAAATGTCTCTCAATGCTTGATAAAGGAGTTCTCTTGTCTTCTGGATTGGGTTCAATATTACAAGGCTACGGAGTTGAACATTAGTAGTCGTAAATACAAAATCGGGTCGGTTGTCCAACGACGGTTAAGATTATAATATTATATTCATATTAATAAAAATCTTAACTTCTCTTAACTAAGATAATAAAAAAAAATCCTTAGAAAAGATAACGAACTACTCATACTAATCTTGAAATTTCCATGCTTTCAAATTAAAAAAAAAGAAATCAGAAGTGTCAAAAATATGAGAAAAAAAGGGAAACAAATGTTATTTACTTCATTCATATATATATATATATATATATATATTATATCCAATGGCAGGGAGTACAAACAATAACATAGAGGAACAATAAAAATGGAAAATAACAAAAGACCAAATTCATCTTCCCAAAACATCATTCATCTTCTCTCGCACGCCAATATCTTGTCTCCGAGTCAAGTCCGTGGAGCCATCCTGCAGCAATGGAGGTGCTCTCTATTCATTGGTGCTCCAGAACCACACAGTTGACACTGAGGGTGGTTATAAATACCTATACGATGCAGGTGTTCTCCTAGAGAGGCAATCATGACCTATTAGGAGTCTAAAGTTGGCTACTGCATCTGGGCCATCATTCATTTACTTCACATAATACTCGGCATACTCGCCATTTACTTCATATAAAAAGCTTTTATTTTTAATTAAATTTCAATACAATATTACAATACAATCTATTGAACGAAACAGACATGATTTCTTTTTTAAGAAAAAAAGCACATAGAAAAAATTATATTGTTCAAAAAGAATAGTTCGCCATTGAATTCTAGTACGAGAATTGCGCCTAATACCAGGTCAGTTTTCAAAGTCTTACTTAACATTTTGCTAAAAGAATATTTGGTGTGATTTGATCATATTCTAATACATTTAATTGCGCAGTTGGAAAAGTTAAAACAAGTGTAAAGTGTGTATATTTACATACTACGTGATTAATTTAAATAGCACGCGAATTTTACAATATCAACTGAAAAGTTGTTTTAATCCATAAAGGTTATTCAAAGTTTACATACAATAATTTTTCCTTAAAACTTTCAGTGAATTTTCTTCAATTTAATTATTTTTGGTCTAATTTATAAAACATAGAATAAAAATAAAATATTATTTTTCAATTTAAAACTTAGTTTAAATGTTTTTGATGAGTGAATTTATCGTAAATCAATTTCGAGTATTGTTCCCTTAACGGACCAAAAAGCTTTTTATTTTAATTTAGATATCAGAATGAAATGTCAGTTGTAGTTTTGAAAAAGTCTGATATTTTTGGCTTAATATATATCGAATAATATTCACATTAATATTTGGATTTAAACAGAATATTAGTAATTTAAATAATTATTCGCTTATATTATTGTATCATTTCAAGTTCATTTATTTTTTATTTATTTATAAGGTTTTCTAAAAATATGTTTCTTAGAATCAACAAAAAGATTTAAATATATGAAAATGACGTGTTAAAATTCCCTAAAAAAATTAAAGCTTATTTTTTTTTATCGAACAGGATCTACAAACTAAATTTAGAATGACAACTTAATATACTATATATTTTTGAAACATCCTACACAACTCCTATTTTATTCGTAAGAAATGTTAGATTTCAAAAAAGAATTAAATTTATTTCAGATTTCAACGCATGGTTCATATTTCTCTGCCACGTCTCTTAAGATTTCCAATCCAAAATGTG
Source organism: Parasteatoda tepidariorum (assembly GCF_982258835.1). Classification (NCBI taxonomy): domain Eukaryota; kingdom Metazoa; phylum Arthropoda; class Arachnida; order Araneae; family Theridiidae; genus Parasteatoda; species Parasteatoda tepidariorum. The sequence continues at coordinate 66,857,471 of NC_141764.1, forward strand.
TGAACTAAGGAATAAAGAAAAAAACTATGTTTTGTTTATGATAAAAAAAGAATAGGAACTACGAATTTCGATGCCGAAAAGAAAAATCTTATGAAAATCGGAAACAAATTTTGACGTATTTCTACAGAAAAATGTATAGGTACGAAGATTGAAATTCTTTGTAACAGTGCTTATGATTTCTTAGACCGTCTTACGTATTTTTGAGAAATATATATAGCTGTTTTGAAAATGATATTTAATGAAATAAGACATCAGACCAGTATGTTCAGATTAATATTGAATACATTAAACACAAAAATGTATTTTGAAGAATTTGAATATTAGCCCATTAACCGACGAAACAATTGTTCTAAGTAGTGCATTTCTATTTTTTTAAAGAAAAAAAAATTGCTGACTCAGCTAGTTCATTTGTTAAATTTATTTACGTGACGCAAAGACTTCACTGAAATATACTAGATATAAACATATGACATTTGTTTATGACGTAAGTTTATATCTAGTATAAATCATTCACTGAAATATACTGGATATAAACTTTTGACATTTTGATTGAATAAGTAGGATTGATTTTAATTCTAACGCCCGAATCTGTAAAGAACGAAAAACATTCATAAGACCGACCTTAAATTTAACCAGAATGTTTCAAAAAGCTGTTGTAGAATTTGGCATCATAACCAAATAGTAAAAATTTTATTGATGGGTGACGTTTTGTTCGTGAAAATCTAAATAGTTTCGTCTACCAGTTACATCTAATTCTAAGCAATTCTAATTATAATCAATCCTATAATCCTATATAGAATTGATTATAATCTGAGTAATCTGAGATTGATGATTGATTATAATCTAATTCAAATCAATCATCCAATCAAGCAAATGAATTAAAAAAGTTTCCTTTTCATTTGTTGGATTTAAATGCATTCAGAAGGCTGATATATTTATATATTTTCTCGCGAAGTGCTCATCTAACGACAAAATGGTGAACTATTTCTTTTTCTTTTTCGTGAATACTCAAGCAGAATTTCAGGTAATTCTGACGCTCGTTTTTCCCCCCTTTTTTCTACAACTTTCTGAAAGTTAAACTTTAATTATAATGAACCTATTAAATATATTTTTGGACATTTTTGATTTGTATTTTTCTACAGCAAGACACATCTAATTTTTATTAAAAGGAATATCCCCACAATTTTTAAGTTAAAGTTAAGTTAAAGTTAAGTTAAAGTTAAGTTAAAGTTAAGTTAAAGTTAAGTTAAAGTTAAGTTAAAGTTAAGTTAAAGTTAAGTTAAAGTTAAGTTAAAGTTAAGTTAAAGTTAAGTTAAAGTTAAGTTAAAGTTAAGTTAAAGTTCATTTCAAAGCTAATTTAATAAGGTAAAATACTTTACAAAACTACACACCGTATACTTAAAATATTTCTGTAATGTGAAACCTATATACTGTAAACCATTCCTATCAATGTTCTTTTTTTCTGCTGATGCAAAGAAGCGATGAAAAGGAATGCGCTTAGATTCATGAACAAAAAACAAATACTTAGAAGCCATATAAATTCTGCTTAAACAAGATCGCAGACAAGACTTTCCTGTTTATTCATTCTTCGAGGTGGAGATACAAGATAATTAATGGCAAAGAAACGTAAGATACACAATATACTATAATTAACACTTAACATTAGAGCTAGGTTTTTTCCCCTTATTTTGGAACATTTAAGATGATTGTATGTTTAAATCAATAAACTTTTTTTTTTCAGTTTACTATTTTTTCGGTAACAAAATTAACAAACATGTTACCCGAGATGCAGATTTCTCTAAACATTGGCTTAATAATAAAAGGAACCAAGAGTGCATTTAAAATTGTCAATAACAAACCGTAAAAAATGCAAATAATGAACTACGTACAATAATAGAGTCGATTTCAAACTCACGGTACATTAATACATTGCCGTATTAGAAAAAGTAGCTATAATAATATTAAAATCGAAATAGTATACGGGACTGTATGGTGGTCAAAGAGTTGGTCTAGTACCATGAAGATCCCGGGTTTTGATCCCGCTTTTGGCATGGATGCAATTTTTCTCTAAGTTCTATCAGTGCTTTCTGTGTTTTTTTGGGTGATATTGATCAACCTATATAGCGTCCACGATAAAGTCATTTTTAGAAAAGTTAGGGCAAAGAGGTTTTTGCGAGGGTGAATAAAACTTCATACATCTTGATCATACACATTGGGAGGTGGATCTTTCTAGGTTGTTTTCGAAAATAACCTATAATAAACCTCAAATCAACCTTGAAACCTCAAAACAACCTCAACTAAACCTAAAAAAAAAACGTAATTTTTTGTAAAAGCATGCACAAGTTCTCATGGTTAGCAAAGTAAAAATTCTTTGAATCACTCCATGCGCGTAGTTTTGAATATTGATAAAAATTTTCGTTTATATATTTGAGTTTGATAAAAAAATTTCTAACGATGAGTATATGTTTGTTTAATGATGAAACATAGGTTTTTATGATACAACAATTATTTCCACCTGATTAGTATGTTCACTCCGGGAAATACATAGCCGCGAAACTCGGATAGCATACGTTAAATGTTATAAACAATGGATTTCTGACAGTGAGATCAGGGTCACATTTTCGTTTTTGTACTGCGAAAATAATATGCTATTAGCACTATTGCTTATTCCTTAAACTGATTTTTGATGGCCGGGATAGCCTGGTTGGCAGGCTTGGTACGCTGGGCTTACGTTCGAATCCCGTCTGTCGAAGAATCCCAGTGTATTAATTGGTAACATGCGCACGTTAAGTCTGTCGGGGACACAGACTTATCTAAATTCCCTTAACAAAAAAATATGTCTGAGGGTACTGAACTGGGGATTAATAATTTTCTGCTTCAGGTCAAAATTACGATTTTTGAATTAATAAATGGATGTATGAATGGATCTGCCCTGTAAAATGGGCTGTGAAGTGTGTGTGTTTTGCTGAAATCGTATTCTTGGCCATAGATGGCACCACTGAAAAATGTAAAAATTTTCTTCATATTTAGATTCAGTACTGTTTATAAGCGTTAGGCTCTTGTAGATATATCCCATCCAGTACTTGAGTTATGCTTATGTATTGTCCCGCATTGTACTTTGTTTTACATTTGATTTAGAACCAATTTTTTTTAATGTTTAGGCAAAAGTATATTTTTTCCCACTGATATTCATGCTAACCATTATTAGAGTTTTAATTTTTTCACTAACTAAGCCAGCATCCAAGAGTTTTATGCGCGGTTCAACAGCAGATGTAACCTGATTAGAAATTCTAAACTTCACTCATTTCAGCAGCAGCAGGGACCTTTAATCTCATTTGAAATTTTGATAATAAAACAACAGGCGTCACGTGCATTCTTTTAATATTCTTAGAAATGACTTTTAAGAAGTATATTTAAACTGAATATCATCTAATAAAATTGGTTTTCCTATATTGCAGAATATTTCCTATATCTCAGAAGTTTTCATGTTTCTCTTTTTTAAGTTTTAACTTTCTTTTTTTTCCACGTTCAGTGTTTCCAGTAGGTCATAAATCAAACAAAAATATATGTTTCACAGCAGAATTTTTTTTTTAAATTTAGAGTTAATGCCTTGGTTTTTTCCGCAAAAGGAAAAAATATGTAATACAACAGGCATCACATGCATACTTTCAATATTCCTTAAAATGACTCTTAAGACGTATATTTAAACTGAATACCATCTAATAAAATTGGTTTTCTTATACTGCTCTAATAAGTTTTCATGTTTCTACTTTTTAAGTATTCAGTTTCTTTTTTCCCACGTTCAGTGTTTCTAGTAAGTCATTAATCTAACAAAAAATTTAGTTCAACAGCAGATTTTCTTTAAATTTGGAATTCATGTTAATAAGACAGATACTAACACTTCCATTTGGTAAACCCTGCAAAATAAGAAAAAAGATTGTGCATTAACATGTTGTAATTTTAAACAGCTTTCAGTTAGTATCAACGATTCAACGTTTTTCTTAAAGTTACTTTTGGCTAGGAATCTGTTGAGACCCTTTCTCAAGCTTTAATATGTGTTATGTTAGGCTTTAATTAATTGCACTATTTTAGTATAGGACACATTTGGCATCAAACACTTGAACCACAATCTCTGTATTAGGAAGGAGGGGAAGGTAATGTAACTTCACATTCAGCCTCCTTAGCGTGGTGAGTTCTAAATGGCTAATGGGCAAAATTATGAATGCATAGAAAGCAAAGAGCTCCTCAATGCACAATAATTCCATAAAGTGTAAGACTGGACTAAAATACTATATTTAAATACTATATTTGTAATACTTATAATACTATATTTGCATATTTTATGCAAAGAAGAAATACTATGCATAAAAGCTAGAAAAGTCAAATATTCAATAATTACTCGAAATCTAAAAAGTATTGCCCTAACTTAAAAACTAAAAAAATTGAATATTTCTAAAGAGGCAAGAAGAGATGTTAAAAGAAAAAACCGTGAATGATATTCGAGCAAAAGTTAATAATTTTTGTATTTTTTACATCTATGTATCTTACATATATATATATATATTAATTGCGTACTTTTATAATACCATACCTCAAAATAATGCATAATGTATGCCTCAAAATAATTAGTATAAAATTAAATTTAAAAAAAATGTAATCCTGCTATTATATCCATTGATTTTGAGTTATGAAAAGAATTATTAAAAAGAATTATAAAAACTTTTTTGAAGGGAAAGAGAAATTCAATTTGTTAACAATGTTAGTCTGGAATTTTCTTCTTATTTTTAAGCTTTAAACATTATATCTGCCTTCTTGGGAATTTTGTATCGTTAAAACTACCTTTTTAATGACTTACTATTCTAATCCAATCTCAGATAAAAATCAATCACTAGTTTAAAATGAAATTTCGAAAAATGAAATACGATTATTATGCCCATTATTTTCTAATGTTTTACTCTCAATAATTATTTCACTTTAATAATTTTAAATAGAATAGAAGATGCTTAAATTTAGAGATAAGAGATTACACTGCTGATTCTTGAGTAGAACAAACTTGAGTTCTCCTTCCCAAACCATTGAATTAATTATGAGAATCATTTCATCCTATTAAATTCTCTCTCTTGGAATTACCAGTTAATCTACATTGGGAGTAAATCAAGCGTAGTACATCCCCTTGAAACAACGAAACATGAGATGCTTCAAGTATATTCAATTGAATTCTTTGGTAAGTATTTTGAGCAATGAAGCGCAGTTCGTAAACTCGTGTAAGAAAGAACATTTTTCCATAATAAACATTGAATGAGAGAAGAAAGTTTTATTCTGATTGAGTTAAAAGTTTCCCAAAATATCCGAAGGTGTTATTTGTGAACAGAACCGTGGAAAAAGTTGTTGCTAGGATTCTTCTTCAGGAATAAATATGTTTACTGAGATTTAACTTGTTTTATGTGTGCTTCATGGTTTTATGGATACATTTCTCGTAAACTTTGGACAGTCGTTATGAGTTCATTTTGAAAAACTGGTGCTTCGTGCCAAAATTTTGCAGATAGGAAGGAAAATTAAATTTAATTTAATCTTTTTTTGAAGAATGTTATCTTAAATTGAAAATATATTGCGAATTTGAGAGTAAAATAGATCGGTATTAACTTGTATTGCGAAACAGTTTTAAATTCGGGTTTTAGGCTTAAGAGTTCAAGACGAAAAATTATTTTTAGAGCATTTCATTGAAAATAGTTCAAATTCAGACATTTCAGAAAAGTTTTCAGAATTTAGCATTTATTTCGGAGAATTTAATGTTACCTAATAATAAAATTCAGGAAGCATTTATTTAGCTAGAACTGATCTTAACTAATAAGAGTTCGTTCACCTTACTGGAAATAAGGGAAAACAAGTTGGAAAAGGTAAAAATAAGTTATTGAAGTGCTGGTAAGAATGTGCGAAAAACCTGTTTAAAACCTGTCGAAAGAGAGTATTAAACGAGCGAATTATCGTGCGATTTCTCCTTCGATTTGATGTTACATATACATAAATACTACGTGAAGGAACACAATATTTCAGTTTAGCATCAAATTGACAGTTTACAAATACATTAAAAGATTCAGTATAATTTTAACACCAATAATATAAGATGCTTACACCAAGATCAAGTGCAATCACCCCATTTGTAAATGATCTTGCTTCCAAACGCGCTAATTTCGTTGTACTTTGAATATCGTCTTTAAAATGTTTATAATCGAATATGAAATAGCGTGGGTACACAGTGTTGCGCTTTCTTTACTCTAAGTTTTCCTTAGATTTTCCATAAAACGTATGAAAAATGCAATATTTACATATACTGTTTAAATTTTTGATGTATAGTTACCACAATTTTCGGTGTTTAGGTAAATATATTTTTAAGTTTAAAACTGTGCAAAAAAATTACAAAAAAGTAATCCTTCGAAACAAATACCGTGAATATATTGCTAAATATAGGCGTATTTTCTTAACGAAATGTTTCTCTAATGGAGCCATTAATTGATTCGAATGCGCGTGACAATATGTATTGTCAGTAAACAAACAAAAAAAAAACGAATAAATAAGTAAATTAATAAAACTATAAGAGTGAAAATGTAAATTAAAAATGTGACTGCCTGCACTGTAAAATTTTTTAGTTTATCTCAATACCGAAAATGGTGGCAACTATATACCAACATTTTTACAGTGTAGTTGTTGTTTGTAAGTTTGCTTCTTTGGGAGTACTAAAATTTTCAAAATATGAATAATAGCTTGGACACGTTTAACCCTTTCGCGACGAGTTTTTTTTTTCTTTTTTTTTACAACAGAATGATTTTGGTAATATAAACTATGAGTAGGGCAAGTAGTATATAGGGGGGGCTACAGGACACTTTTGCCCTTCCCTATATACTACTATTAATTTCCTATTTTTATATTAAAAAAATTTAAAATATACCTATATTTTACATTTTTATACGAAATATCAGTATATTTAAAAATTCTTATTTTTATATTAATAATTTTTATTTTATTAAAAATCCTGTATTTTATATGTTCTTATTTAAAATATCGTTTTTTATTTTACATGTAATTCATAATCGTAATATTTATTTTTACCTTTAAAATCAAAAATATATTTTCCACTATTAATTTTTCTTATAGCTTTATCAGATAATTCACCATGACATTTCGAGAGATAAAAATCTTTCTCATCATTGTCTACTTCTAATCTAGCTATAATAGAGTCACCATATTTTGTATTTATTTTTCTCAACGATATTAACTTATATTTACCTATCTCGAGTTCATTTAATTTATATGTTTCAGGAAATCGTTTGAGGTCATTAAATTCTTCCATTTATTTAAGAACATTTTTTGTAATATAATTTTATTATCTATATCTAAAAAATAATGGGGTCATAAAGTTATGCCATAAAGTTTTAACTGACGTTTTCTAGAAATAAGAAATAGGAAATAGAAATAGAACTAGGATAAGGAAGTCTCTAATAATTTTTACTATTTAATTAAAACATCATTAATTAATTTAGAAAAAAATGGCAAAATGGCCTACCGGATTGATGTACTGAGACTCCGATTCCTACAGCTGTTTACGAATTCCGGAACCAGAGCCCCAGTACACCAACCCAGCCTACGTGGCCGACACTATTATAACATTACATATACATTATTAATACATTAACATAACATTACATAACATAACATAACATTAATACATAAACAATATTAACACATAAACAATACAAACAACATTAATACATAAACAATACAAACAACATTAATACATAAACAATACAAACAACATTAATACATAAAAACATCCAGGACATGGAGCCACAAGTCTCCGCCCACCTCGATGACGCTCTGTGGGATGTTTTATATGGCTTTATAATGATCCCTCTATTGACGCTTAACGCAAATAACACTCCTGCTACTCACGAAAGCTTCTGGGGATCGAACCAACGATCTACGTGATGCTAAGCTTAGACTTAACCACAGAGCCACGGGGCCCCAGACTGAAGAAGAGCTTTTATTATTTTAACAAGAGAAAATGTAAAACTTTTTGATTTCCTTTGAAACAGTAGTGTCATCTAGTAGTATAAAAGAAAGACTGACATTAAATTAATCTTATTATCTATATCTATTTATAATCTCTAATTTCATATGTTATTTTTTATTATGTAAATAAATGGAATCAGTTTATACAGAAATATTTGAACAAATTAAGAATAAAAAAATAAGTTACGATTCAGAAGAAGATGAATTTTTTTATGATACGAAAGATTTTGATATTTTTTTAAAACAGAGATACAATTCTAGAATTAGTTTTTTTAAAAGGTTAAAACGGAAATTGAACTTGTTTTTTTTACAGTTGAAACAGATGAAATGTTTTTAAAATTTTTAGATTATATGTATTTTAAAAAGAGTTTAAATTATAAATATTTTATGAAAAAGATATGTGATTATTATAATATTTCTAACAATATTAAGTTAGGTAGTCCTAAAAAACAAATCATTTATGATGAAATTTGGAATTCGTTTCTTAAAGAGACAGAAAAGTATTTATAAAAACTCCATTTAATAAATGGAAGATAAATTTTGTTGCGATTGTAAGACTTTGAAATCAGCTGACGAATTTTACAAATATAAAAAATATTTATTTAAAAGATGTATAGATTGTGATCTTAAAAGAAAATATATATATTATGAATGCGATTGTGGTAAAAATTATACTTATTCGCATAAACAAAGACATTTTAGAAGTAATTTTCATATAAAACGTATGAACTCCTTTTTATAAAAGTATTTATAAATTTTCTTCCTTATAAATGAGTAACATGACAAAGGAGTTCAAACACTTGAGTAATGTACTCTCAACTTTCAGTATTAAAAAACTAAGAGAATTGATAACTAAACTTAAAATTCCTGTCCTGACTGATAAGAGATTAAAATCAAATATTATTGAATCAGTAGTTTCTTATATCAAAAGTACAGGAAATTATAAATCTATTTTATCAGATTATTTAGGATTGGATACTTCTTATTATATGAAACTATTTAATAAATATCCTAAGTATAGAAATGAATTAAAAAAAGTTTTTGATTCTTATAATTTAAAATATAAAGATGGTAAATTTATACCTAAAGAAGAAAAAAATATAATAACTGAAACTAATTTAAATGCTTTGTATAGGCCTCAAAAAATGAAAGATAAGGTAAAAGTAGAGGTAAATCTTAAAAATTTCTTTAAACCAGATTATAAAATTATTGAATTCAGAGGTCAATATATTGAAAAATATAAAGTTTATAGAAAACAATATAGAGTGGTAGGATCTAAAATTTTACCTGAACAATATTATAATATTTTAAGAAATATATTTAAAAGGGCTATTGGAAATATTATAGGAAAAGTAGATGTAATTATACATAATCCCAAATTAAATGTACCTTTTCATGATAAAATGATGTCAACTAAAACTGCTTTTAATGAATACATTGATAAATTATCTAACCAAATTGAATATAAAGAACTCGATATAACAGAGTGTATATTTGATTTTAATGTCATCGAATTACCTCAAGGTGGTAGACACAAGGCTTTAAAAATGTATTATGAAACAGATCCAGCAAAAAAGAAAAGTATTTGTCAAATAAAAAATGATGATAATATATGTTTGGCTAGATCAATTGTAACAGCTTTAGCTATCCAAAATCCTGAACTGTTAAGTGATAAATTATGTACTGAAAAATTATCAAGTAATGAAATAATTTATATTAAAAAAGGTCGTGTTTTACAAAAAACATTAGCTATAAAATTACATGATGTATGTAAAATTCCTTTAGAAGTGTGTAGTTTAGAAGAAGTTAAAATATTTGAAAAATTTTTAGACATTCAGATCAATATAGTTTGTAGAGAAAATGGTAATGAAATTATATATAATGGTGATTATAAATCAACATGTATTTTTATATATAAGAATAGAAATCATTTCGATGTCATTACATCAATGACAGGATTTTTAGGTAAGAATAATTATTGTAATTATTGTAAAGTGGGTTATAAACGTTCAAATCAACATAAATGCCCTTTAAAATGTGATAGGTGTTTTGTTGAAGAATCTAATTGTGAAGGAGAGGAAATATTTTGTGAAAAATGTAATCGGAAATTCTTAGGAGAAAACTGTTTTGATAATCATAACAAGAAAAATTCAGAAGGTTTTACTGTTTGCAAATTACTATGGAAATGTCTAAAATGTAAAAGAAATATTAATAGAAATGAAAGGAAAACAGAAGAACATATATGTGGTGAATATCGTTGTAATAATTGTTGGAAATGGGTTATGAAAGGTCATGAGTGTTTCATGAAATATGAAAACAGTAAAGGAGGTGTATGTGAAGATAATTGTGTAAAAAATAAAAGTATTAAATTAGATTGGTGTAAGAAATGTAAAACAGGAAAATACTTATTTTTTGATGTTGAAACCAAGCAAGATACAGGAATTCATGAAGTGAATCTAGTTATATGTCATGATTTTCATGGAAATGAAACAGAATTTAAAAATGAAAACGATTTTTGTGAATGGTTATTTTGCGAGGAACACGAAGGATATACAGTTATAGCTCATTATGGAAAAGGATTTGATTTTCAATTTTTAGCTAAATATTGTTTCAAAAAGCATATTAAAGTATTTACAATTTACCAAGGAAATAAACTAACATATATGAATGCTGATGGTTACTATATAAGATTTATTGATTCTATTAATTTTACAATGTGTGCACTCAAGAAATTTCCAAAAACATTCAATTTAAATGAACTGGTCAAGGGTTATTTTCCTCATTTATTCAACAAACAAAAGAATCAAAATTATATTGGTAAATATCCAGATAAATATTACTATGGATATAATTATATGGTTGATGAAGACAGGAAAAAATTTGATAAATGGTATGATTCCATTAAACATGAAACTTTTGATTTCCAAAAGGAATTTATAAAATACTGTAGATCTGATGTAGATATTTTAAGAAAAGGTTGTTTAGAATTAAGAAGATTATTCTTAGTAACTGTGAATATAGATCCGTTTAAATATGTAACTTTAGCTGGTCTATGTATGGCCATTTATAGAGATAAATTCTTGAAAGAAAACACAATAGCTATTGATGAAATTGTCATTCAAAAAGATCAGTACAGTAAAAAATCAATAGCTTGGTTAGATTACATATCAAAAAAGGAAAATATTAATATACGCCATGCTTTGAATGGAGGAGAGAAAAAATTACAATTAGGTGAAAAATGTTATAAGGTAGATGGATTTTATAAAAATACAGTATTTCAATTTAATGGATGTTTCTGGCATGGATGTACCAAATGTTTCACTAGAACAAAAGTAAACACTGTTAATCAATTGCTCATGGAAGATTTATATAAACGAACTAAGAAGATCAATAAAAATATAATTGAAGCAGGTTATGAATTGGTAAATATCTGGGAGTGTGATTTTGATAATAATAAGGATATGAAAAATTACATGAAAAAAGAATGGAAGAGAGATTTTATAGAACCTTTAAATCCTAGAGATGCTTTTTATGGTGGAAGATGTGAACCTACCAAATTAAAATATGAAATGAAAAGTAATGAAAAAGGTAGATATATTGACGTATGTTCTTTATATCCTACTGTAAATTATTTTGATAACTATCCAGAAGGTCATCCAATCAAAATATTTAATCCTAAAAAATACGATGAAAATTGGTATGGATTAATAAAATGTAAAGTACTTCCACCTAGAAAATTATATCATCCAGTATTACCTTATAAAGCAGAAAAATTAATATTTTCATTATGTAGAACTTGTTCTGAAACAATAAAATGTAATCATTTCAAAACCACTTTAGAAAAGAAAAAATGTAAGCAGTGTTATGAGATAAGAAATTCTGAGTGTAAACACACTGATAACGAAAGATGTCTAATAGGAACGTGGACTACCGATGAGATCAGATTAGCTGTTAAAAAAGGATATAAAATATTGAATATATATGAGGTTTGGCATTTTGAAAATAAAACAAATGAATTGTTTAAAGAATATGTTAAAACGTTTTTAAAGATTAAACTAGAAACATGCGATAAATGGAAAAACAATTTCAAAAATGAAGAAGAATACAGACAAATAGTTAAAGAAAAATTAGATATAGAATTAGATAAAATTGAAGAAAATCCAGGTTTGAGATTCATAGCTAAAATATGTTTAAATTCTTTATGGGGTAAGTTTGGTCAAAGAAATAACATGAAACAAACTGAATATGTGATGGAAATTGAAGATTTTTATAGAATTATTCTAAATGATACTATTAAAGATTTGAATATGAATTTTTTGAATGACGATTGTGTGGAAATGAGTTATAAAATGAAAGATATATTTGAAAAAAATAACTTCAATACTAATATATATATAGCTGCTTTTACAACTAGTTCTGCCAGAATTAGATTATATGAAATGTTAGATAAATTAGGAGATAAAGTACTTTATTATGATACAGATAGTGTAGTATATATAGACGACGGAACCAATAAAATTGAAACGGGATGCATGTTAGGAGAATGGACTGATGAATTGGGAAATGATAAATATATTACATCTTGGATAGCTGGAGCCTCTAAAGATTATGGGTATAAATTAAATGATAAATCTGTATATGGAAAAGTAAAAGGATTTAAAATGTCTTATCAGAGTGAAACCATATTAGACTTTGATAATAGGGCTAAAATAATAACAGGTGAAACAGATTATTTGGATGTAGAAATCAATCAGTTTAAAATCGAAAAAGATAGAAATATTTCAAGTATTAAAACAAATAAACGTTATACCTTTGGATACGATAAACGTAGACTTTTAGATAATTATGATACTGTACCTTTTGGCTTTTAAAAAATATAATTCAATTGATTCCTAAATTAGTATAATATTTTTTTCATCTATCCAACTATTAAATTCTTCAGGGTAACCTAGCCATTTTACGAATAACTTATTATCTTTTCTTTTTATTATTTTTTCAATCTTATATGTTTCATTTTTCTTATTATATTTTACTAATTCTTTTTCATAATAAGTTCCTTTAATTTCTTCACCATTTAAATCTTTCACTCTATAAGTTATAGGATCTGTTTTCAATATTTCCGATATTATAAAAATTTCTTCTGTAAATGTAGGATGATAACCTCTGGTAAATGTTTCTTTATATTTTGAAATTCTAACTTTATCGCCTATTTTAAACTTCGGTTTCTTTATTTCTTTTTTAGAAAATAAATTATTGTATACGATACTTTCATTTTCTGTCCGACTGGCTTGTGAGGGTGTCATTTTAATAGATCGATGATAAGAATTATTATAATTATAAACTAATTTATCTAGTACTTCTAAGTATTTATTTGTATTACTTGCAGCCATATATTTTCTTATTTTTCCATTTATTGTACGATTAAATCTTTCAACAATAGAACATTTTATTTCAACATTTTCAGTAGTAAACCAGTGAATATTATTATCTTTGAATAATTTTTGAGTATCTTTATTAATAAATTCCGTACCTTTATCCGTTTGTAGTTTCTCTGGAATTCTTTCTTTAAAAATGAGTTTAAAAGCTTTTGTTACTTCCTCACCTGTTTTTCTTTTAATAGGAACACACCAAGCATATTTACTAAACATATCAATAACTGTTAAAATATAATTAACTCCACTATTATATTTACTAAATGGTTTTATAAATAATAAATCCGCTTGCCATTGATCATCAATATGAGATACATATATTCGTCTTCTTTTAAATCTTCTAATGAGAGGTTTATGTCTAGTATAAACATCTTGTTCATGTAAAAAATCTGTAATTTGTTTTTGAGATAAACCTGTTTTTCTTTTTAATTCATTGATACCACAATAACCTTTTTCGGGATCATAATAAACTGCTTTTATGACCCCGTTTTCTTTAAAAAAGTACTTTTTTTAGATCCACAAACTTCACATATACCTTTCCTCGTTAATCTTCCATTTTTAGAAGTTTCTTCATAAACATCTTTAGTATTAGTAAAATTTTTACATTTTAAACAATAAATCATACCCATACCAAATGTTCTTTTGGCTTTGATAATAGGTTTAACAATTCCTCTTTCTATTCTTTCCCTGATTGTAGGATTTGGAATTGTATTTAACTCTTCTATCATATTTTTATCACATACATCATTTCTAGTTTTAGTATCTTTGTTTTTAAGGTAACAAACATCATGTTTATATGCTATTTCATCTACTCTGTTAATGGGCTTACTCCATTCTTTATATGTTAAATCATCGTTCAATCTTTTCTTTCCATGTAATAATTGTGTTCCAGGTCCTGTAAATTGATGTCCTGGTAAATGCATTTCAAAGGGTAAATTATTAATTGTTGAATTGATAAAGCCAGATCCTTTTTGACCACATTCTTTACAACAAAATTTGAACTTTCCGTCTTTACTTAATTTTCCAACTTTGAATATATTACTTTTACACGTCATTTATAGGTAATAAAAAATTATATGTATTTGTAGCCATTCAATTGAGTTATAACTTTTTCTGTGAATAAAAATTATTTTCTCCAAATATTCTTCCATTACACAAATTCTTTATTTCGGTACCTCATATTAGGATTGACTAAGTCTAAAACTAAAAAATCATATGGTTTTTTGATACAGTTCTTATACATTTTATTAAATTCTTCTTTTGTTAATTGACCATCTATTTCTCGTATTATTTGTTTAATTTCTTTTTGTTTCATATCGAAAAATATAAAATAATTGCTGTTACTTCTGATGGTTATAGGTATTTTATAATAGTACTGACTTATATAGATAAGGGATGTATTTTTCTTTCTTCCTCGTATAAAAAATTCTTCTATAGATTGTTGATCTTTTTCACATATACAATCATCAAATACAACTAAATTCATATAGGAAGGATCCAAGTCATCTACGGTAATAAAATCCTCTAGTTTGGAAGAAAACAAAACTTGATCTTTTTTAAATTTTTTATATTCTTTCAAAACTTCTTTTTTATTCTTTAAACCTTTACATTTTTGAATATCTTCTAATTCTACATCTGTAAATTGAATGTATTTTTCTTGTAATTTTTTATACTTAGATTCAAATATGTCTTTTGTACACATGTAAAGTCTATCAAAGTGTAAATAGTCATAAATTAAATTGATTAATAAGTTTGATTTTCCACTGTTGGAAGAACCATTTATGATTAATCTAAAGGGATGTATAGGCAATAGAGGATGTTGATTTGGATCTTTAAATTCATCTGGTTCATTATAGTCTTTAATTACAATTTTAGAATACATTTATTAATTAAAAAATAATCTACTACGAGTAAAAAATAATCTACTACGAGTAAAAACTATTATTAAAATATTTTTTTAAATAATTTATTCTTTTAATGGTTCATATAGCGGTACTCGTGTATTATGACAAATTTCCGCAAGAAGTATACAAACTATCTTTTCTTTGTTTGAATTATAAAATTCTTCTGGTAATATATTACTTTTATTTTTTATTAAAAGACAGAAATCTATTTTAGAAACAAATTCTATTACAAAGTCTTTATCAATATCTTGATACTGTATAATATAATCCCAATTTACATAATCTTGAAATTTTCTTATAAGGTTCATTGATAATTTTTGATATCTAGATACAACATTCATATTTAAACGGTCAGAATAATTTTCTATAAATCTTAAATCCAATTTTTGGAATCTTGATATTTCATACCAAGTCACTTTATCTAAATGTCTCTCAATAAAACGGATAGATAAGGTTTGGTATCTACATATTTTTTCCCAATCTACATCAGAGGCATGTTTTTCAATAAAAGGTTCATTGAGTTTTTGATATTGAGAAATAATATACCAATCATTTGGCTGTACATATCGTTCGATTAAAACTTCAGATAATTCAGAAAATTGAAACACATATTCCCATCTTAAATAATCTGCTAAACTTATAATTACATCTTCTGAAAGTTTCTTTCTAGAAAAGTCGTTCCAATTAATTTCATTGGCCATTTATTAAGAAGAAAAATTTATCTTTTCAATATGTAAATAAGGCTTTAATTTACAACCTCCTCCTGTTAGCACTGATAATGTTAAAACTTCATTTAACTTTCCATACGCAAACATAGTTATTGAATCTTCATTAACATTTATCTCTTTATCAAGAAGTACTTCTTTCACTTTTTCTAAACGTATTTTTGGCTTTTCATTCATTTTGTCACAGGCTAAAAAGATGGTAATTTTCATATACATGTTTTGTGATAATTTCAAGTTTGAATCTAAAAGTTTTGAAGTAGTTTCGTTGAATTCAAAAGTCTTGTAACCCACACCTGTAAACTGAACAAGTCTATCTGTGGTAGCGCAAAAAGTTTTATTATCAACGTAATATTTATTAGCAACGTCAGTATCATTTATGGGCCATTTTACACTCGATATTCTTTCGTTGTGAGCATAATAACTTCTATTAATTTTATCCCACAGTATACAATAATAATCAAGATGTTTTTTGGTAACCACATCGCCTTCTTTTTCAGGTTCTTTTACATTTGATATGATTTTATTTTTAGCATCAAAATTATTTTCATCATGTATTAAACTTTTGTCATCGACATATTTTTTAGTTGAAGCATCATTGTCCTCTAGAGGAGTAGCTATATTTCTAATACATTTATTTTTAGCATTAAAATAACCGTTATTACGAATCAAACACTTATTTTTTAAATCATCTACATATTTTTTAGTTGAAGAATCATTATCTTCCTGAGGATGTAAAACATTTTTTAATAGTTTACTTTCCATATCATAATTACCATCATTCGTTAATTTAAATCCTACACCTGGTGGTCCTAAAGGTCCTTCTTTTATTTCATTGTCGTAAAGTGGATAATAAGCAGCCATTTATTAAAATAGAAAAAATCCTTTATGTTTTCAGAGTTTTAATCATTTTTATATCCTGAGTTGACATATTCAAGGAGCATTTGTTTCTTTCTTTCAAAATAAAGTAAAAAACATAATTTTTAGTAGTATTATTTCTCAATCTCCAATTGAATTCAATCATTAAATTACTCAAGTTCGTATAATTTTCATGGTTTGCCAAGTTGAAACAAATTATAGGATACTTACTGAAATTTGAATAGTTTATCATACAACCAGTTTCAGAATTTATATTATTCATTCCTGATTCTAAAAGAGCATAATATAATCGATTATAATCATTTTTATTAAAGTCCATCATATAACTTACAGTGGGAACTTTAATGTTATTAATCATTAACCAACATTCTATCATATCCAAGTGATCAAACATCATATTATTTTGATTCATGTTTTCATTTCTATCTTCATATTGAGGAATGACATATAAACTCAAAACTTCATCAGATGTAGCAGGAATGGAATAAGACCCACTGGAATTTTTATAAAATACATTTGATTTGATAATGTTATAATGATCCCAATTTATTTCTATAGGAGTATTTGATAATTTTAATTCATTGAATTTTACAGATGCTGAATTTTTAAATCTAACATAAGGTAACCAAAGTGATAAATCTTCAACAAGAACCTTAAAATCTGGATTTTGAATATCTGTATACAACATATTTTTACTATCATTTCTCTGAATTTCTATTTTAACTTGGAAACCTGTCATTACTTTTTTATATTCGTTAAAGAAATCAAATATATACTTTAAAGGAATCCATATTTTTACTGTTTGACTATTTTTAGTAAATTTACATCTTTTTGAAAATCCTTCATTAAAACTTTCATTTAGTTTAAGGTTTTTAAAGAAATCAGTTATTTTGGTAGTATCTATCAGATTTCCATTATATTTGAAATTGTTTCTATCTACAGAATCAGTTGTATCTACATAAAAGAACATGTTAGTAGCTTCCGATGTTGAATAATCAGGGGTAAAGTGTATCATCCCTAATACTTGATTCATAATGGCTTTATAATTTATAGTGGATTCAACTTCAGTATTTCCTATAGTCAACCTGTTTGAATTTATGAGACCTCCTCCATTCACTAGAGTAACATTTTCATTACTTATTACACCTCCATCTCCTTTTACAATTTTTAATTCTTGTTGCAGATATCCTGCAGAATATAAAATATTAGCATTTGTATCATTGATAAAGAAATTATATGTAGCATTTTCATGAATATTATTTCTATTTTCACTTTTTAATTCTCTATATTCAAAACTTTCAACGTCGTTATTATAATAATAACTAGTGTCTTTCAAATCGTAAATTTTATCCATTTATTTAGGAATAAAAAATTTCAATCCAGTACCATGTTTTTTATTTTTGGAAAATATTTCATTCCATTTTTCTCTCACAAATTCCTTAGATTTATCTTCTACAATTGGATTTATAAAGTCTGGAAAGAAGCCTCTTCCTTGTATTTTTTTACTCTTTCTGTACAATCTTTGTTTATTCATTTATTTAGCAATAAATTTGTACTGTACTTCTTGTTTATTTAAATCAATTAGTTCACCTCTATGATTTGTAATTCTCATTCTAATTCGATTAATAGAATCAGATTTAACCGGAAAAAATATTAGTTTATCAAATTCTTTAGTATATAAACTTCCAGGAGGATTTGATGATGTAAAAGAATAAATAACTTGAGATTGAAACTGATTTATATAAGCTCCATCCACTATATCACAGTGAATATAAATATTATCATTACCATTAGCTATATCAGCAATAAATTTACCTTCTTGCTCTTCCTCTTCATATATTTTGGGTTCGAATCCTAAAATTTTGTACAATTCACTTTTAGATAAATCAATTTTATAATTCTTCTCGAGTTTAATACTAAACCTTTGTCTTTCTTCGATTATTCCAAATAATATAGGTGAATCATTTCCAAAATATTTTACCATATAACGATTCAAACCTCTTATACTATAATGACCATGAGGAATAATGAAATCTGTCCATTTGACTCCATCAAAATATGAAAATTTATTATTTTTCTCCGTAATATTATTCCATGAAATATACATTGAAAAAGACTGAAGAGCTATCTCTGTAAAATGAAAAGGTCTCGAATACTCAATGGTGAAATCTTCAGATTTATCTACGTTTTTCGAATCTAATATAATATACTTCATTTATAAAGAACAATTTTTTCATTTAAATTACTAGGTTCTTGAGTAAATGAATATAAAACTTCAATAGGAGATTTATTTTTATTTCTTTCAGTTATATATTTCATACAATAGAAACCACATCTTACAGAACTAGGACTTTGTAAAAAACTATCGTTATATCTAATTTCTTTTCCAGAAGTATTTAAATAACTTAGTATGTTTTGAGGAAGAAAATCATTTTTTATTTTTCTATTGTTATATTTATATTCTCCAAAAGGATCAAAATATTCAACAAAATTATATTTTGGATCATTATAATAACAAACCCAATGAGTTCCAGGACCTGTAGATACATCTAAATTTATAATTCCGTTTTCAAATTTTCTTATCTTTTTAGGTAACATATCTATAGTAAATATACCTCTAAATCCTTTTTCATTTTTCATATTGTTTTCAATCATTTTGTTGGATATTCCCATGGCTGATAGACTCCCTTTCCACAAGGTTTTTTTTTTTTACCTGATCCAGAAATTTTGTCCAATACTTTTTTAGTACCCCAACCAGCTGCTCCACTAGCTGCTCCTAATGCTAAAGTAGAAAGTAAAGGTACTAAAAATGGTAAAAACCCTCCATTCTTTTTCAGTTGAGTCTTTGATATTTTAATTCTTTTACCTTTATCAATTTGGTTAATTTGTGTAGCTGTTAAATGTAAATCAAAATTGGGTGTTTTACTTTTATCTATTTGTAAACTAAGTTCTTCACCATTTTTATAAGCTGATTTCAATTTAGAAATCTGACTGTCGCTCAAGTGTACCTTTTTCACAATATACATTTATTTAAAGAAGAAATTTTGTATAATATTCCTTTACCTGTTCATTCGTTAAATTTTTCTCTCTTAAAAGTTCATCCAACAAAATAACGATTTGATTATATAATTTTTTACTTTTAGAACCTTTACATAGTTTATCTGTCAAATCAACTAAGATATTCAGTTTATCTTCTAAACCTTTTCCTGTGTAATATCTAGCTTTTTTAATATCTGATAAAGCATCTATATATATTTTCATCATATTCATTTTATAATCAGCATTATCAATCCTTTTCTGATACTCATCTTTGTTCTTTGTTAAATTTCTATTTTTGGTTTCATTTCCTTTCTCTCTTTTAAATTGATCTCTCTTTGCCTTTGCCCTTTTAATAACTTCTTCAATATCTTCATCAGTTTCACTCCACATTATTGAAGGTAATTCAAATTCTAATTCTTCTAGTAATTCTTTATCTAAATTTTTGTCTATATCTATTTTTAAAAACATACTTCCTACATCTTCAGTATAATCTTCCTCTGACTGATTCTCTATCTGAGGTAAAGATCTATAGGTCTCATTCATAGTGAAAGATAAATTATCAACAGCATCTTTTATACCTATCAAGTTTTGTTGTCTAGAAGTTTCTAGTTTTTCCATTTGATGAAGTACAGGTTCGTGAAAATCGGCTAATGATTTTTGTATTCCTATATCTTCTTCTAATTTTATTTCATTATTTTTCCTAATTTCTGATTGTAGTTTAACTAATCTTAGATCATTTTTTAATTGCTCTAACAACTTTTTATTTCTCTCTTTTTCAATACTTTCCATTTATAGGTAGTAAAAATAACTATAAGGCTTTTTTGTCTAAAAAAAGTATTCTAAAAATGTTTCTTAATAAATGGATAAGATTACAGTCATCCTAAACATTCAGGGATTTATTTTTCCCAGTCGTAAGATTGTAAGAGAGATAGGATGGGTTCATTTAAATTTACCAATCGGTGAATATATTGGCGTATTTACACCTAATTGTGAATTGAATGATCAAGAATTGAAGATTGTACGTAAATGTACCTCTGAAGTACACGGATTAAGATTTAATAGAAATAAGAATAGTTTATGGATAAATCATCAAGATGTAAAAAATTATATAAATAACCTATATCAACTATATGGTGGTACATTTGCTTATAAAGGAGGTATTTTAGAAAAAGAGATATTAGATGAATTGAATATACCATCTATTGACATTGATGTACCTAAATGTACTAAAATTTTAGGACCTGGATGTTCGTTATACAAGTGTATGTATTACAGAAATTATATTACAAAAAATGTTCTTAAATAAATGGAAGAATTTAATGACCTCAAACGATTTCCTGAAACATATAAATTAAACTCGAGATAGGTAAATATAATTTAATATCGTTGAGAAAAATAAATACAAAATATGGTGACTCTATTATAGCTAGATTAGAAGTAGACAATGATGAGAAAGATTTTTATCTCTCGAAATGTCATGGTGAATTATCTGATAAAGCTATAAGAAAAATTAATAGTGGAAAATATATTTTTGATTTTAAAGGTAAAAATAAATATTACGATTATGAATTACATGTAAAATAAAAAACGATATTTTAAATAAGAACATATAAAATACAGGATTTTTAATAAAATAAAAATTATTAATATAAAAATAAGAATTTTTAAATATACTGATATTTCGTATAAAAATGTAAAATATAGGTATATTTTAAATTTTTTTAATATAAAAATAGGAAATTAATAGTAGTATATAGGGAAGGGCAAAAGTGTCCTGTAGCCCCCCCTATATACTACTAGGGCACAATAGAATGCTAAAACTAAGATACAATATTTTTAGGAAGATTTTAAGCGCTGATTTAGGCTCGGAACATATATGTCCCATCAGTCCTGACAACTGGGACATATGTGCCCCAGTAGTCTTCAATGAGTAATATTGTAAAGAAAACCCATAATCACATAGGATTGTTGGGATAATGTGTTCCCACTATCCAAGACGAGAGGGACACATATGCCCCGATAATAAAAACGGAAGTAAAAATTTGCCGCTTATCAGTTTATTGAAGGTAATCCGCTTCGTGAGTAACTTCTCTGGTCTTAGATATATAAATCAATCAAAATTTATTCGAAAATAGGCGGTATTTTCCAAAACTAAACTATTTGCGTTCGTACAGTATGGAATGAGCTGCTACAGCACTTCAAAAAGGCGGGAATTGCATTATTTACGGTAGCGCCATCTATGTTCTGTGAATGAAAATACCGTCAAAAATTTTGGCAGGACAAGTGGGAAAGTCTCCCGTTAGACAGAGAAGCGTTGCCATCCCAAAAGAATTTTTTGAAATTTGGTTGGGACCTATGTGTTTCGTTAGGAGCGAAAGGGTTAAAAAATAAGGGAAAAAAAACAGTAGAACGTATATTACATTTGATGAATAAATTCGAAATATACACAACAACAAAACATGACTTGCCCGAGTGTAGATCGCAACACTATTCAACTATTTTAGCAACTATTGACAATTTCAACTATTTACAAATACTTGAAAACAGGTTCAATTTTATTATACGCTGAAATCATGTGCTTGATTAAAAGATTATATTTATACATGAGTATTTATTAATAAGCGGTAGTAATTATAAATCAATTAATGCAGCATAAATAGATACATATTTTGTATTTTTTTCTTATTCTTAAGTTAGCCGTAAAATACTGGTGCATGAGAGAAATCTGCTAAGTCATAACTTTAAATAACTAAATTTTTGTTTTTCCAATACTAACTAGATCTTTTTGAGATTTAATGATACTTGAAAAGAAGAGGAATAGAAAAAAAGTCTTCACTTTTATTCTTTTTCTGAGAAAAATAAGGATGATAATAGAATTATGAATAGTTAAACGAAAAACTGGATGTTATACAATGGTAAGTCATATTTTAAATTTGTTCCGATGAGCATTTTGTTGAAAGACTCCATGATTTTCATGTTGGCAATAAGATCTTTCTGTCTAATGTGCTGCCATGCGGGAATTCTTGAAACTAGTAAAATAGTTATCGAAAACAAAACAAAGAAACAGCTCGATGGGGAAATGTCTCATTTTGAAAAATTAGATATAGATATAATTCATTTCTAAGACTTCTTTAAAATGACTTTTAAAAATTGGCACCCAAAATACTTACCAGCCTTTGACGCAGATGAGACACCGGTGTCTCCATTTATATAATTTTTTTTTCTGACTCTCTAACTTTAAGAAAATATACATTTTTTGTTCAAAACAATCCAATAGTTACTAAAAACAAACGGTTAGATAATCGGAACTACATTTGTACTAATATATAAAATCCAAAAAAAAAAAGTGGTGTGGAAATTTTTTTTGTTGTTCGTATTCAAAAATTTATCAATGACTAATTTTATTATTAAAGGAAATTTCAGTAATGAATAACTGTTTCTCTTAGATCATAATAAGTGCAAATTTGAAAAATTTCTGTTTGGTAGAAAACCATGTTTGAAAGATCTTATCTTTAACACAGAAATAAAGAACTGGTGTTTCATACTGTATGTAAAAAGCTTCATATAATATTTTTCACTTATTTCAACCTAAACTAATACAAAATAGGGGAAAAATTTGTGAAAAATATGTTTAATAAAAATTCTGCAGCGAAGAGTTAGATTGCCGAATTTCCCAATCTTCTGCGTGTTTACAATTTTATCATTAAATATTTTCTTTGTTTATCAAGTAACTAAAGAGCTACATAATTTTCATTTGATACCTTTACTTGCACGTGATTTACGAATGAATGATGCAACAAAGAGTGCAATTTATAAAGTAAACAAAAAACAACTCTTCTATTTGACATTAATACTAAAGATTTTTTTCTCCGACATAGTTATAGGGCCTCGTGCTGCCCTTTTGCTCGAGATAATTTGTTTTATTTCAGACTGCTTCTACGAGATGTAATTAACTTGATCCTGAACAATTTGATAAGAAGCTTAACTGTTAGAAATATATCTCTTACATGGCTGGCACAGTAAGCTCCACTATTTTCCTTAATCATGGATATGGCACATTTCAAGAAAAACGCTCTCTCAATGCACGGCTAAAAGCCATTAGCTCCTTCGATCAAATTTTATAGTTATTTAAGATGCAGTTGTTCTGGAGAAAGCAAATTTTGCAGTCAAATGCTAAGCGCGTTTAATTTCATTTCTATAAACTAATATTAAATTTAAATAAATAATCCCAAGAATCTTAGGTGCCTATTTTTCGAACGCTTCAAACATGTCGACTGTTATTTCCAATTTGTAATTTCTTGAAACGAATGAAGTATTTTAAATAGTAATAGGGTAAAATTAGTTTATTTAAAATTAAAAAATACATTGAACTAGGGGAAATGGAAGCAACTATTTTCATGTTCTGAAGCAGCTATCCGGATTCTTTTAGTTTCAGAATTACACTTCTTTTAACTATTAATAATAATACATAGATAGACGCTTTTGTTAATCAAAGAAATGCTTGCGCACAATTTATAATTGATCGTCAAAACCCTGAATTCTTCGATTTATAATTACTTTATCCCCTTGTAAGTAGCTTATTGTAATGCAAGCTTATTGTATTGTATCGCCTTAAATATATTATTCATAAAATAAAAGAAAAACAAGTAACCGACCAAAATCATAGTTAATAAGCGTTTGCTAACTAAAACAATGATTAACAAGCTAAACACTTTTGCGCTAGCACAAACTATAATAGAACTGTTAAAATTTCTAACTCTTTTAGTAGAATTTCCGTTCTGATAAAAATTTTACCAAATTTGCAACCAAAAAGCATAATAATAAAACCATATAATATTTGATGTTACATTAGAACCTGAAAATAAGGTATATTTTACTATACTTTGGTAGTATTATTCCACCAATACTTTTTTTAAGCCCTGACTTCCCAACTTCTGAAACTTCGAATATTTTTCTTCAATAATTAAATTAGAATTGAAATTTTCACTTTAACAGTTAATTTAAATAATTTTTAGCACCAAGACATTAAAATAATTCGAAAGTATATTAAAAGAAACAAACCTGAGAGTAGTTGTCTATCTGGAGAGCGAGTCGGTCATGGAAGAAGTCGATTTTTGTCGTCTGACCTGCATCCAAACCAATAATGAGGAATTGTGTTATTTAGGAAATCACGAATGTCAGTCAAATGATGGGGGGGGGGGAACATTTTGTTAAGAAATGAACAATTTATAATCTCCTTGAGATTTTCCACAGTGTCAGAATTTTGAGGTAAACAACAACATTAGCAGTTTTCTCTGTGGTCCGGACATCAGTGAGGAAGGTATAGCAGCAAATACGTCAAGTTTAGGATAACACCGAATGAAATGCTCATCCTCCAAAGGATTGCGAACATAGCGTCAGTTAACGTTGCCACACACATGAAATGTGCATTTCTGACTGAAGATCTCTTAATCAGAAAAATATTTTCCTGCTCTATAATTTGTTGGATATCCAAACAAATTTGCAAATGAACATTTATATCCTGATAAATTTGCACCAATTGTAAGCTATAAGGTTTCTTTTTCAGCTTCTTTCGGAAAATAAGCCACGCACTCATTCTCGGGCTCAGCATTGTCGCACTCACTTGAAGGATTGTCTTCCTAAGACTTTTCCCCAAAACATCTAACACGATTTATTGTTTCCGTCGATGGTTTGATCTGTCCTTATTCTTTTACATAACATAAGCATGCACATACCTGAAATTTTCGAAACCACTCATGAATTGATCGATCCGTTCCTGGCTTCAATCCGTATTTTGATTTGAACTTTCGTTGAATTATCACAACAGAGTCACATTTCACAAATTTTAACACGCAGTAAGCTTTATGTGAACCATTTTGTTTTGGTAAAAAGTGGGTTTTTCAATTATTCGGCAATGCTACTAGAACTGTTAGTGCCATCTACTTACGAAAAGCACACACACACACATATATGAATACACTATTGCATTGATATATTTTGCTTTGTCTATGTTGACATTAGAAAGCACACCTTTTTGCGGATATGATAGTGTGAGTTGATGAAGAAATTATATATTTTTCCTGGTGTTTTATTGAATCATTTTTTTAAATAATTTTCTTCTTCCTTTCTTTTATTATTCTGTAATTTTTCCCATGTTTTCTCTAAATTTTTAATTAATTTTATTAGTTCTATATGCTTGCAGCTTATGCGCAGTAAATAAAACTTATTGATTTTTTTAATTTTCTTCTTTTTCCTCTTTGTCCTTTTGGTATTTATTTATTGTGCTATATATATATATATATATATATATATATATATATATATATATATATATATATATATATATATATATATATATATATATATATATATATATATATATATATATATATATATATATATATATATCAATGAAAATGCGCAATTTAAGGCCTATTTTTTAACCTTTTCAACGCCTTATCCAAGTTGATCTTCTGAATGTCAATTCTTTAAAGTTACAAGACCCCTTAAAACCAATCTAAAGTTGAAATATCACGTTGAACAAGTTTTGTTATTTCCTGCAGATATACCATTCAAAATATTTTTGAGAAGCTCAAGTCATCATGGGTTTCAATTGAATTCATGGTATATTTTTCAGCTGTCGTTTTCTTAAGACATTCTTTCCTTCTTGTAATCATTTTTCTACGATACCTGTCGAAAAGATACAAGTAAAAAAAATGAATTAAAAAGAAAAAAAATGTCTCTCTGTCGGATATCTGTTCTCCCCAAAGCTTGATCACGTCTTCTTGCAGCATTTTTCCATCCCATGCCGAATATATTCGTCTACTAAAAATGTCCGTTTCTAAGACTTATAGGAATACGTGACACGTTTTAAAGAGTGTGGTCATTTATATTATCACAGAAGCTGGTTTGAGATGAAGTAACCTAAGTACTTGATGTTGAGATGAGATTATTTGAAATACACATATATTGAACAAAAATATATTCCTTTGCAACAATAAAATGGCTCATGACACTTGTTGAATTTTATTTCGGTACATCAGTTTTTTCTATGTGAAAAGCATAAAAAGATATAATGATAAGCCACATTTAAATATTGTTCATGAGTTCAGTTTTTTTGTTTTTAATATTATGGTTGTAATCAATAAGATGTAAATGTAATGTAAATTTTCGAAACCAAAGAACTTGTAAATAAAAGTAATGAACATTTAAATGCATAGATATCGATTTTGTAAAAAGTGTGATTAATCACTTCATTGATCTGAGCATTTAATATTTTAAATATAATGTTTTATAATTTTAGAATTCAGAAAAGTTAATTTTATTTCGAGCTAAAAACCGTTATTTGTGTTGCTTCGTAAATATAATTTTCATAAATTTTGAATTCAAGGAGATTAATTTTATTTTGATACACAAAACTCCTTCATTGCTAAAGTATCAGTCCTGATGACTAGCTTTTGGTCTGATGTTTTTATGTAAGAAAGTACCTTATTGGAAACATTTGAATTCTTAATATTAAGTTTAATTTTTCTCAAATAAATTCTACATATTCTTCATCCATTAATTCCACATATTTTTTTTTTTGCTTGTAATATTTGAGGAATATTATGAACAACATTAAAATGTTTTCAATTTAATGAAAATTATATATTTACAGTATAAGTTTTAAGATATATTGGATAACCATGAGACTAGATTTGCAGGTAGCTTAAATTAATGAAATTTTGCAAATGCTAGCGAACCAAAATCCGCTTTAAACAGAACAACAAAACAACAGTGACCTTCATATTCAATTTTTGTTGTTGTTGTTTCTAATGACACTAGGACAAGCCAAGCTTGCCAATCGTAGGCTATACGAATTAAGTCATAGGGTCTTTTCGCTTGACCAGAGAGCACCGCTGACAGAGAAAGCACAACTTAAGTCAGAAACCTTCTCCCTAAATCTGTGGCTGTGCCGAATTCGAGAAGCCACTTCCAAAATCGGGATATAGATCTAATGGACAAGGAAATTTTCTTCAGATCCATGTATCCATAGTACTATTCTGCGATCGAACACAATTGCACTAATTTTACGAGCACGTAAAATCAGTCTTATCGAAATCATCATAATGCCCACTGGATGAAATATCACAGCTAATTTTTAAAATTAGTACTAAAAATGAAAGCAAAATACATCAAACGGATAATACCAAAAAGTTTAATTATAATCACTTTTACACAACACAATTCACATCATACAGATCTGCGTAGAAGTCAAAGAGTTTCAAACGTAACTACATTTTGAATACATTTTTGAATTTTTTTTATCTGTAAAATATGCAAAAAGGGAAGATTATATTACATTTTTATGAATTAACATGCATACATGCATTATAAAATATTCAATGTTTAATATATTTTTTACATTAATTCCATATATTTCTGTATATATTTGATTATGGAATACTTCTGACAAGCCTTTTTTAACGCAGAAGGTTGCGATTTTTTTTGTTTTTCAGTGGCGCCATCAATGTCCAAGAATTTAACTTTTGTCTCACACATACGTCACAGGCCGGTTCACAGGGAAGACTCATTCATACACCATCCATCATCCACAAACCGTAATTTTTGTCCTGAATCAGAGCACGATCAATCTCTGATCAGTGCCCTTAAAGGTAGAATTAAAATGTTCAAAGATTAATTTAAAATTGAATTTTTAAAGAGTTGCAGGCTGTGAAGGGTGCTTTCATAAATATAATTATTTGTAGTCATTAATTCCTTAATTTTGCCATCATTTTAAGTGACTATATTAAAATTTAGCCCCTATATTTTTACTAGTTGATATTTTATAAATACGATATTTTGTATTCGATAGATTTAAAACACGATATTTTGCTGGACTTCTTAATATGTATTACATAAGCATATCTGAAAATCGTAAAATGCGGAATCAATTCAGTACATTAACGAATCATTGAAATGAATTACTCATTGATCATATTTCATTTTTCTTCGTAGTAGTGATCTTGCATCATTTCTCCGTTGTAGAAAAAAGGATGAATCATTCACGATTATATTCTCGGAAATTTATTTTTCCTGCCAGACACTTACCGGTTGGAATGAAATATAACTTCGAAAATATTTACCTGGAGCAATATTTCTTGTCATCTCAACCTCCACTTTCAGAAATTAAATATAAGAAATGTCACTTTTTCTGAGCCCTTCCGCTTTTCAAGATGACAGAAAAAAAGGAGGAAAAAAAATAACTCGTAACATTGTTTAATTTAATTTGAAAACTGCAAGGAAGGATTTGAGATTTGAAAATTATAATTAACCGTTTCTTAAATTAAAATAAGAAATAAAATATTAATTTCTATTTTTAAATTAATATGATTATTTTTTTTAAATGCCACTGAAAAAATATAATTTAATTTCGTTGCTTCTTTAAATCAAATTTATTAACCTTTGATTAGATTTTTGAATCATTAATTTTCATACCATTTTTTTAATTTATCTATCGTATTGTTTTTCAACTTATATAGAAAATTTTAAGTCGATTTCAATTATTGCTAACTTAGTTTAAAATTAAATATTTTACATTCCTTAAAACTTTTCTTACGTGGGAAATACAGTGACCATTTCATTTGTCTTATCTTTTATCGTTCCAGAGGAATACATTCATTGACAATTTTAATTGTTTTATCAATTTCATTTACATTGACACATCAGTGACT
The DNA here is from genome assembly GCF_982258835.1 of Parasteatoda tepidariorum. NCBI lineage: Eukaryota > Metazoa > Arthropoda > Arachnida > Araneae > Theridiidae > Parasteatoda > Parasteatoda tepidariorum. The sequence continues at coordinate 66,887,227 of NC_141764.1, forward strand.
TTCCAGTGTCACATGCATTGCCTTATCAATTTCATTATCATTACCATATCAGCCTTACATTTATTGCCATATCCATTTCACTGTCATTGCCTCCTCAGTGACACACCATTTCTTTATGAATTTCATTGTTTATGTCCTATCAGTAAAACATTAGCTGCCATATCCATTTCATTGCCTTATCAGTGACGCATTCATTGCCTTATCAATTTCATTATCGTTACCTTATCAGTGACACACTTATTGCCTATTTTCATTGCCATATCAATTTAGTTGTCAAAGTTCTATCAGTGAAACATTCATTACCATATCTATTTCATCGTCATTGCCTTGTCACCTATATTCATTGCCTTATCAATTTCATTGTCATTGCCTTATCAATTTCATTGTCATTACCTTGTCTATTTCATTGTCATTGCTTCATAAGGGACAAGTTCATTGCCTTTTTATCATAAATATAGCCGTTTTTAGCTTTATTTATTATGCTTTTTTTATTTTCTATTTCCCCATATTGAGTGTTAACTTGTTAAACTTTTTATAACGTTTGATTTTGTTGTAACATTAATACGATACAAGTTGAACGGTAATTTCGTGGAAATCAACCTCTAATTAGAAAATATGTTTCAAATTAATGTAGAAACTTTTCTAAAATTAATACTTTATTACGGTTGCAGCAGATTTACATTAGATTGTAGTTCAAGGTATCAATATTATAATTGATCGATTAACTGTTTTCTTTCTTCCTGTGAGAATCTAAGTCAGACAATCATGTAAGTAAGGCGATTGTTTTAAAATGTATAATATAATAAATGAATAGTTATTTTTTTCTCCATTTTTTCCATCCTTTATATGCAGTTACCAATCTATTTAATGTCTCAAAAAGAAATCACATATAAAAATCAAAATACTTGCAATCTGGCTCAGCAAAAAAATGTGGAAGTTTCTTTTTTGGTACATTTAAAGAAAACTATTTTTTAGATATACCCTGAAAAAATATACAATTTTGTAGTAATAGATACCTGAAACTACCAACGCCACTTATGTATTTCTTTAAACCTGCGCGAAAGCTCTCATCTTAACATTTTCTCATTTAGGCATTAAGATGTCGAGTTATTCTGCCGAATATCAGAAATGTCGAATGCCAAACAGCCCACCTAAATCGTTAACCACATTCTGCTTTTACAGTAATCTTCACTGGATATCGAGAACCACTCTATCTAACAAGATCCAAATCATCGACCTTGCATAAATCTTAAGCGATGTCAGAATGATGAGTCAGTTAACGGTGGTCATGTTTACATCATTCCCGTCATCTTACGAAGAGGATTTAGAGAAAATATGAAATACTAAATAAAACTAAGATAACTTTGCAGTAACTTAGATTAAAAAATATGGGACATTAAGGAAGCTACGAAGTTACCTAAATTCAAATAAAAATTAGTTTGCTTTTTAATGCATCCTCTATGGTTTAATACACCCTTTAAGTTTGTTTTTAATATATCCTTTTAACAACAGATTTGTGTTGCTTTGCAATCAGGTTTGTGTCCAAAGAAAAGTAGGTCGAAGCGCACATTTAAGAAAATAGGCAAAGCTCAAAAAGCACATTTACAGATTACCGTGAAAAAGTGTTTACGAAAATTGACACGACTTGAAATACGCCTTTTCAATTTTCAACACAAATTTAACAACTAAATGCGAAATTGCGTGCTTTTTTTTCTTACTTATTTAAGCACTCAGCATAATCGTTACTTGGCAAAGACCCTGGTTTCGGGTTTGGAGTAGCTACATGTAATTCATGCATTTCGAGCTTTGTCTATTTTCGTAAACGTGCATTTCTAAGTGACACGCATTTCGTACTGTGTCACAATCCACACTGTTTCGTTGACACGCATTACACTTTGTCCAGACCAGTGGTCGAATGTAGTGCGCTGCAAGCAATTACTGTAGTCACTACTTTTTTTTGTAAATTGTAGTGTAGTGTGCTATTTTTCTTAAAAGTAGCATAGTGAGTAGGGAGATATAAGAAAATAGCAGTTTGTAGCAATTTCTGTAAACTACTTTTAACTGTAGTTTAGGAAAGAAACAGTTCGAACGAAAGTAGTTTTTCGAATTTTATGGTCAAAAATCTTTGCTGGTCCGTTACTGGATGCAATAAAAATGACCCTGTAGGAGAGAAATTACAAATTTGAAATAGCGTATAACTAATATTTAACCTAGCCATTACGAGGAATTGATTATTAGTCACACTTTTACTTGCGAATGTACACGCGTGAAACATTGATATTATTTAAAAGGAAGGGAACGTATTTTCTATGCTCCTATTTTTTCAGAAGAAATAACAGAGCATTAAATTGTTAAAACATAGCAAAACCTCCCACGGTATTTAACGTCAGCACTGTGGCAGGTAGGCCTGATGGGGGATTCGTATCCGGATCCCCTTCTTTGGAGGAGAGTGCACTATCCCCTGAGCCACCGTGTCCCTGGTTTGATATTGTATGGTAATATACTGGGTAGTATATAGGTAGTTAATAGACTGCTTTTCAAATTCTAATTACAATACACAATCCTTAGGTCGTGCGCACGAATATTAAACCACTGTCTCATTGTTAAACGCAAAATTTATCTTAATAAAACTGGAAACTTTAATAAAAGGCCAGATTTTTATCAGTTCTACAAAGCATATGTTTTGTTGAAGATCAAAATTCTGAATCTCAATTTACTAACGCTATTTCTATGACTATTTAAGGTTCAACTCCTCATGCTCAAACAATGCTCTTTGCAGTCTTCAGAGACCGGAAAAGTATTTAAACTCTTTCATCAAAAAGATATTTCTCCAAAGACTTCAATGAATCCAATTAACATTTAAGTAGTGTTTGCATTTTTAATTATACATTCCATTTAATTGTAACCTTCTTGCAAAATGTATTTTATTTTCACGAAACTTTAGCTGCAACTTATTTTCAAAGTTGTTTTGCTTACTTTAAACATTTGGGAAAACACCTTTCCGTCACATACTATTGCAACAACTTCTAGGTTTGTTGAAAAACTTTCGTACTTGAATTTTAAAGAATAAAAGTACTTGATTAACTCTTTAGTCAACCCTCTCTAAACCTAAATTTGTTTCGATCAAAATTTGAAATTTTAAAATTATTAATATTCCAAACAATTCATTAATAAAATATATTAAATATTAATAAAATTTGTTTAAAACTCATAAAACCCGATAAGATTGCTTTTGCAGATTTCTGAAAGAGCTTAGTTAATTTAAGTTATAATCAGTTTCAGTGTATACCATTAATCTGTATCCAAATAGAAGGAAATCTGTTACAATTAGTCTTGACAATTTAAAACTAGAAGCTAGATTTACTATGCTTACATTCAAATAAATTAAATTGAAATGTTTTCACTATATAGGATATTATAATAATAGCTTTAGCACTATGCTACTTGTGAATATGTTTTCTTGATGAATGTTCAAAATAAATTCAAAAAACATAACATTACTTTTCAATATTAACAAAAACTATCTGAAAACATTAAATTTATTAAGTTTATGGTAAAACAGTCTTACAGAAAGCAATCAGGAAATACAAATAATTTTAAATTCAGTTAAAATATACAATATTAGCCCTTATAGGCATTAAAATATATCTTCAACTTCAATCATCAGTAGTAAACATCAGTAATCAGTATCCTCATGCATCGGTAGTATCAACAAGGATGTCTTCGACTACCGGCTGTGCAATCGAAGTGCTCTCGCCGTAGTGGTCCAAGACCAATTTGCTCACATTTTCAATTAAAGATCTTCTCTTTTGCAGGAGCTTCGGTTTGTCCTCCGAATCCCTAAAGTATTCGAATGATTTTTATACAATATGAAATGAATTTAGTCTTATTCACAAAAAAAAATTAGTCCAGATAGCAAATTAGAAACATGCATGGGTACAGCACAATTTAGTATTTTGTTCAGATTGGCTACAAAACAAGCTTTGGGTCTTTTTCGGACTCGAATTTTTTTTTTTTTTTTGGATTAACACATAATCTCATTTTCAACCTCCGGCTTGTTTTTCTGCGTTTGTCAACTTCAACACAACCACACTAACACCTTATTTTTAAGATCTGTCATTAATAAACAACGACGTCCGGTGGCTGAGCGGTAGCGAGAAGCGCTACCGCTCAACCACAGGACCTGGGTTCAATCCTCGGGCCGGGCAAGGTTAATCAGCCTTTCATCCCTTCAGTGGGTCGATAAATGAGTACCAAGCATGCTTGGGTGCTAAACACTGGGGGTTCCGCATTCGGCTGACCACCTGACCAGAACATCTGCTCTCGCACTCCAGAGCCCAAGGTCAGGAAAACTGAGATGGGCACAGTAGGCCTTGGCCCTCTATGGGCTGTTGCACCACTGAGTTTGGTTTAGTCATTAATAAACGATGTTCGTCCATTCTTCTGGGTAAAATTTCGTAAAAATTTAAGTTTAATGGCTATGATAAGACGTAAAAACTACTTCTTATAACTATAAATCGTTAAATATCACTAAAATTTACTACCCAACACCATTGTGCAGACCGGCCTGTGTGCGTGCCCTTGCATCAGAAAGGTTCTGGGTTCAAATCCCGGGCAAGACATGGATGCTCTTTCCTTCTCCGTACTATCTGTCCCTACTGTGGGAGCAACGTTGGCCCACCTAATATGGTGCTCCTGAAATAGTGGCCAACAAATCTGCCCTACAGGTGCCTGTATGACCGAGGTCATTATCCAGGTGGGCATTGGGAAAAAAGCACACAATGTTTTGTTCAAAGAATTTGTTTCTTCTTCAGGGTTCTTAATAAACAAATTATACTCTACTGTTATCAAAAAGTCTACACTAGAAAAACAAGTTAAGTTTATGATTACCTAGTACAATAGCAAATTTAGTGACTGTTATGATTTTATACCAGTCTTAGAATAGTTTTTACTTTGAAAATGTTTTACTTGTAGATTAAAAATATTGAAGATACGTAATTTAAAGGGAGACTGATAAAGTATAGAGACAAGTAAAAATGACTGAATTTAAAATAATCTCATTTGTTGCATTGACGTATGAAAATTATAAAAATTTGATTAAAATTTTTTAAAAACTTGTTAAAAGTATCTAGATAAGGTTTGAAAGGCAAATTAGTTTCTGGGAACTGTACAAAATTGTTCAAAGGTCAGATAAAAGGGAACATCCTAAATAGTTTAAATGTTAATCTAAACTTGTGCCTTACTAATAAGTATTTTACTTTTTAAAGTCAGATATCAGATGAAAAACTTAGTATCAAGAGAGATAGTTACTTTATTAGGGAATACTCAGGAGATGCAATTTCAGGCAAGAATTTGAAAAAGAAATGCATGATCTGAAAAAAAAAAAAAAGAATTAGCTTCTCACAAGTATTAATGTTATTCTAACAGCAGGATTTTATTACCTCCTCATTCTTATGCAATCTCGTAGGCAAATTGTGTCTGAAAAAGTAAATAGTATTAAAAAACAAGGATTTAAAACTTAAGCTTTGAACATTTTAAGATTTCAAAAACAAATTTTATTCCACTTCCCAAAATGTAGGATAGCTCAAATTTATAAATTTTTTTCAATGATAGTGGCAAGTTTTAACTTAAATTCAGTTTTTTTTTTAGACAAACTATTCAAACAAATTGGTTCCTTAAACAAATGGATCATTAAAAAATACCGGTACCTAATATTTATAAAAATTAATGGCTAAAATAATGTCTACATAAACAAAGCTCCAAAGAGGAGTCTCAATTTTATTTTTAAATTTCTGATTTGATTAGGAAGTTGCAAAAGATAAGCTCGAACATTGTTCTGTAGACGAAAGGTACAATGTAAAAAATTAGATAAAAATTAGTCAGGATAATCCTCTAGTGATCGGATCTTCAAAAAAACCTGAGTGACTCTAGAAATTGACCTTGGTATTCTAATTACGGATAATATCTTAGTATCCCTAATATCCAAAGCAACCAAATAAGGGGTAGCCGCAATCTGGGAAATAGTCCTCTTAGTTGGTCTGGAGAGCGATCCAAAGTTTGAACTCCTTAATGTTAATTTTATTTTTTGCGAATTTTACCGTATCTTCAGATCTTCCAAACAAAATGAAAACATTCTGCACAAAGATGTAAAATTAGTTTATCGAAGGACAATTCCATTCAAACATTCAAGTAGATATTTATTTTTTTATATTTAAGAATTTTCGAAAAATTTTAAATTGCAATTTATTCAAATTTACAGTACTTTGTATTTTGCCACATAAATTAGTCAAAAATTCGACCAATTCCTTCGAATATTTTCGTATGTATAAAATTCAATTTCTTAGGAACTATTAGACTGATTTCGCTCACACTTTCGGTTAATGTAAAATTAGTTTACGATCTAAATAATTTTATCTTACAATTCAAAGTTTTTTAGACTAATAAATAAAATAAAAATCTATAAACATCCGACGAAATTTATATATTTCATCAAATTATCTTTGAATAAATTAATTTAATAATTTTTTGCATAAATGTTTTAATTAGCTTTATTAAGAGACAGAAACTTTGAATTGTTCTACTGACTTAACTATGGTCCCATATTTCCAAAATTGCGGCTACCCCTTTTAGTTGGGGGTCGGAAACCCGAATCCACTGAAAAGCAAAGTTTTTTCAACGAAAGTACGTGTCCGATTTCGTAACTAAAATATCATCTTAACGAATTACTTATTAGTTTGAAGGGGTGATTTCAAATATACTAAGAAGGAGTTCAAGAACTTGAAGATCCGATAATTAGTTCAAAAGTTTTTCAGTCAGAGTTGGCTTGTTATCCGGAAGAGATTAATACGTTATTGCTAGCCGTTTTTAATCCTTCCTGAAGGTATAATTTATTCACCTAAACTACCATTACCAATTAATAAGTATAGTTTAAAAATTTGTTTTATCGTTGCAATAGTTATAGATTATTTGTGCCGAAAGATAGGTACAAAAATAAATTTGAAGTGTTATTTATATGTTTTGCATGTTTGAATATGTTTTATTATCACAGGTTTTTAACTTTTTCTTGATAGGTATCAGCCCTGAATTGGTTTCATCATTTTATTGCTAAATCAAATTGAAATATTAAGACTAATGTTAATTACAATTTTCCGTTAACAAGAATTTCACGCTTAGTTGCTAATAAACAAGCAAAGCTTCATATTAGATACTTACAGATAAAATTAAATTCAGCTGATATATTAAGTAATCGCTATAAATATGCAAATTACGACTTATACCTTTTAACGCATTATATAGTCTTAACTTTTAAACTACTGGTATATTTGTTTCAGTGTTTTATTTGATGTAGCGTAAATATAGAAGCAACGTTTCACTTTAGATAAATGTCAAACAGGTTAGATTTGAATTGAAAAGAACTTCATACAAAAATATAATCCAGCGTGAAATAGGATTCAGAATATAGCTTGTCTATAGAAATGCCAGACTTTGAAATACGTACATATATTTTTCATGCATAAACTCTTTCATAATTTGAGCTATTGATACCCGCGACTATAATTCTATTTTATTACATTTAGAGCAAAATTGGAAATTTCAGTGTGCTGCTTGGACGATTTGGGTAGGTTGCCACCTCCCTTCCTATAAATTTAATGTGAAAACTGAAGTCTAAGGAGACTAGTTTTATATCGGCCCGGAACAACAACTTTTAGAAAATTTCCAGTAGTCTAATTTCCGTATTCTAGTTTAATATAAACTTGCTAAACTTAAGATTGAATTAGTGTATCACTTCTGTAAACATTAAGATAATTACAATTTTGTTACTATATTTATGTAAAGATTGAAAAAATTCCAGTTTAAAAAAAAATTTCAATAATGAATAAATACTTCGAAGTCTAAAATTTACTTTCGAAAGAGCTAGAAGTTATTTAAAAAATTACTAGATTTTTAAAATACGCAATATTCTCGAACAACCAATAAAAAGTTCTATGAATTTTGCATAAAATTTTAAATATTTTTTTTAAAATAATGAACATTATTATAGCCACATACTATACTGGCTATTTTAAATTCTTTAATTTTTAACTTTTTGGGGAATACCACTTTGATAGCATGCAGCTTTAACCAGTATAATTATTTTCGCAACACAGTGGAACCAATATTGTTCATATTAGTGAGCTATTACCAGTTATGTTTGTTCCCATATCAAGTTCAAGCATGTTATTACTCTTAATTTCATTTCTCGAGTAATTTTCACTGTAGCATATTAAACTAGATTAAAATTTTAATGATGAATTTCAGATAGTATCAATAGAAAATTAATCCACAACACAGTTTCCTCTACTGCGGTATTTCTGGGAGCATAAATTTGAAATTTGTTTGACAAGCTTTGAAAGTCGAAAATTCAATACAAATATTCAATAGCCACAAGAAAAGTTCAGTCAGTTTAAGATTTTTTTAAAAGAAACTAAAAGAGTGAAGTAATTACCCAAAAAGGTACCAATCATAGCCTATAGTAAAATATGCCATTTGGTGAACGTCAAGCTCTTTGTGAATAAGGTTGTCAGCCCACAAAGAAAGCCTCAGCATGGAAATGAACAAAGGAGTCCGATCCCATCCTGATATGCAATGCACGAGGAGTCCACCTTCAGCTAAGGAAGAAAGAGACATTACGAACAGAAATATTTATTAACGGTCACCAAAAATGGTTTGAGAAACTCACCATTTTCTAGAAAATGAAGGAGTAACTTCATGTAGTTCTTTGTCAAAGTCACTAAATCCCAATTCTGAAATAAGTACAATGCTAAGTAGACCGAAACTTAATTTTAACAAATATAAAAATTATTTTGGTGTTTAATTACATATTTCATTTTTAATAGCTAGCTGTCATTAATAATCTCCTTTTTTTACATTTAAGGTAACAGACTAGTGCAAAAGCTTAGAAATTTTTATTATACATTTAGAATCCCTGTACAATTTGCTTTAAAAAAACTAAATTTTTTTGCACCAATTATTTATTAATTTAAGTTATAAGCAGCTTTGTGAAAGGTGATAATAGCGGATAACTTATTGATTTATTTACATATGACTTTAAATTAGTTACTTAAAATAAGATTCAGATTTTACGCCACCTTAAACATGATAACGTTTTTAAAATTGTCTCTAATTTTTATGAGCATTTATGATTGTAAAACAAATTTTGAATTACAGATTAAGAGAAAATGTAGAAATTTCTTGTGCATGCTTTCCACAAAGTGCGGAAAAATCTAAAAATTAGAAATTTTTAGTCCATTTATCCCTAGCTCAATATAAGAACTTTCGCTTACGATAATAGTTCAAAACATATTTGAAAACAGTCTGAATAAAATCCCCAAAAGACTTGTTTTAGACCATAGAGAGTTTTAGAGTGTTCAGCGCAGATGCAAAAATTACTTTACCTAAAAATGGTAATTTGCAAAATGAAATTTTGCTAGTTTTATAGGATTTTTTACACATAAAAATAAGCTAGTTTTCAAAAATTTTATAATAAATAAAAGGCTGTCAAAATTTGTCTGATACCTTCAATTTGGAGCCAAATCCATAGAAAAAAGGACGCTCAGAGATTGTAAGAATTATTTCGAAATGTTTAGGTAAATCAAATTCAGTTATACGTAGCATAATATTCATTAAGATGGATTTTCAAACGTCGGAACCTTCGAAAATTCGCACTGGAGGCTTAGATAATTTTGAATGTTACATCAAGAGTTTAAATTTAAAAAAAATAACTGGCCCCGAACTTACTGTGTATGATTTCCAATCAAATTCCGGAAACGGCAATGCTTCTTCCACGGCAAATCCAAGATTAGAATCTACTTCAGGCTACAGAAATTTAACAATTATTTTTATGGAAAAGAACTACAGACCATGTATAATTTCAATTTTACATTTCTTAACAAGTGCATAAATAAAATTTAAACTTTGATTTAAAGGGAAGACTGGTTCAAATACAGTGCACTAAAACTAAAGATAAATACGCAATGAAAGAACTATAAAGATTTTTAGTCGGGTAATACTAAACAGATCATATAAATTAGAAAACTATCGAAGAGAAGGAAAATTTTTGTAAGCAACCTAATCCAAAGATTGTGGAATCAGTTTTTATAAGAAAGTATGTCTCCGGATGTGAAGTGAACACAGGTGACCTAAAGGATTTAAGTTCCTGGAAAACCAAATTTTAGTTTATGCAGATTTATTTAATATTTGTCTAAAAAATTGAGCAAATTTACAAAGCAACATTTTAATTTATTTTTTTAAATATCAGTCTATAAATGTTAAATATAGGTAACTGGTAAAATACAGTAATTTAAATCTATACTGTTTAAAGAGAATGCATAATCTCTAGGTCTAAAGATAAATTTATGAAAACTGCACAGAGCACCTAATTACGCCAGGTAGTAAGTTCTAACTTTTCATTATTTGTTTTTTTCTATGTTTAAAAGTCCGAATGTATTAGATAAATGTTTATTGAAAACAATCTCTTCAAAAATATTCAAGTAATTTATGAGAACTAGCTTTATGAAGTTTCAAAAAGAAATGATCCCATAGTTACATAATCCATTTAAAAAAAAATCCAAATAAGACTGGTGCAAGAAATTGTTTGCTTCAATTTTGCTGTTAACTATTTTAAAAAGGCCAAGAACTAGATACTTTAGAACTTTAATATTTCGAAAAAAGTTTTCAAAAAAAAAAAAAAAAAAAGATTCAAAATATTCCCATTAAGTACTTTAAAGTATGAAACTTTAGTCTGTACATGAAATTCTTGAACACAGATCTTCAGTTTCTTAGTTATAATTGAAGAAATAAACATTGAAACAGTGGATAAGGAAACTATATGAACTATACAGAATGAAGGAATATAAATTCAATCATTAAGAATGGAGTTTATTCTGTTACAAGAAGAAAGTATTCCAATTAATAGAAACAGGATACGTGTAGAGAGTAATTCTTTTATAGCGATAAATTTAAGACTAACAAATGATTAAAATGTGCATTTTCATAAGAATTGAAGGATTAATTCAAAAAATACACTCAGTGTATAAAGAAAGTTATCAAAATTTGAAAACTAAGTCTCAACCAGTTAAAATTCAATTCACATTAAAACGTTTGAAGTAAATTTTCAATTCTGTCGAATGCCACGAATTCCCAGAAGCTGTTGAAAAAGTTCTATAGTTCTTTAATTTTCGAACCAAGATACTCAACTTTGGACACTCACGATATTAAGAGGTAAAAATCATTTCTGTATAATGTCTAAATGATCGCAACTACAGAAATTAGACTGATATTCTCAACAAAGGAAAGAAATATAAGTTTCAGTTTGTGTAAGACTTTAACTTGCTTTTAAAGTTTTGATGCAGGTCCGTAAAATAACGTACGGTATCTCACTATTTAAAAAAAAAACTGATTAAATTAAGTAGTTTTAAATACAGTAGATACTGGAAAAAAATTTCTATCACAAAATGCCATTTTTTAAGGCGTGAAATACGTGATAGTTCCAATTACGTATTGCACACAACTCCTATAGATATTTCCATCTAAGTCAGATTTCCTAAAATTTGAATAAAATAACAAATTTGTTTCATCTAGCGGAAAATTACATTAACATTTAGCGCTTACAACAAATATCATTCTAATTTGATCTGCTGATTTGAGTTTCCACCTCCGAACGATGTTACCGTCATGGTTAAGACATTCGAGAGTTTTTCACAATTTACGTTAGCTTCCATACATTAGGTTTCAAATAATTGCTCACGCACACTTCCACTGCGCAAGCGTCAGTTCAGGCGAAATGCACGTGTCAGTCAAAAAAATTTAATTTTAGTGAATAGAGATTTTGCAAAAATCCGTAAACTAAAAACATTATCGTATTGGAATCGTTTTAACGTAATGGAATCCCTTTCACTACAGAATTAAAACAATTAAAAATGGACGTAATCTCTAAGGCTGTGACATGATTCAAGATGTAGCGTAAAATTGTGGTTCTGCGAGTAGAATTCGGTAGATCATAGATTGATAAATTCAGCGATAGAGAATGCAACTTAGTAATATTTCAAAAAACCTTCTAATGATTATTTAACTAAATTGTATAGTTAAAATAAAGATAATTTACAATTTTAAAATAGCGAAAATTAACCCAGTTTATGGAACCAGTACAATTAGATAAACATGTTAAATACGAGTAAAAACAAAATTTATTGAATGAACCAATTGTTGTATTTATGTAATTTAGAAATGAATCATGTGATCTTACTTCTCTTTAAATTCGTATTCCATGACCATGTTTTTAGTGCGAAGGTAGGCTTAAGCGGAAAATATTTAACATCAAATTTGTAGCATTGTCTGTGTACCGTACATCACGCCAACATGAAGGTAAGTATCAGATTAGGTAAACTTTAAAGCAGAAAAAACTCACCGATTCCCAATCAAACACTAAACTCTGCTTATCTTTTTCATATTCGGGAGAAGATTTTATTTTGCTGTACTCTTTGAAAAATTCGCAACCTGTAGAGAAAATTTATCAATTAAAATTTCATAAATTTTTTTATAATCTTTTAACTGTTGTAAATTAACTTGCCTGGGAAAGGAATTCGCAAACATCTAAATTCACCATATTTAGCCATGTTTATTTTTTCTGACGAGCTCACCCTGAAATTGTTTCGTACAGTTAGAGCAATTTATAAAAGTTAAATAAAATAAAGTGACTGAAACTTACCACATTCCAGTATGGTACTTTCGATTTTCTACCATTAAATCGCATATGTATTTAACCTCCAGAACTTTAAGAATTTTCGCATCGATGTTTTTCATTTCTTCTACTCCGTATACCCTGAAATTTAATACTTTATTCTTATTTTCTAGGTATTCAAACTTAGTGCATACGTTGAACTCCAAACTTGACAATGGTGTGCTTAACACTAGAACGTCCGTAGATGTCTATTGGACACCGGAGCCTGTTCAGTTTGTTCTCCCTTCTACATTTCTGCAGGGGATTTGAAAATTTTTCGTGACTTTTAACCATTGTCCACAGAGATTACACAGAAATAGTTTGCTCTAGATTAATTAGGAGAGATTCTACTACTAAATATATCTAGGACGTCCTCAGGTGTTTCGACACTAAGGCAAATTATAAATATGTCGTTCAACAAAAGAATTTTTACTAATTGTATCTTCATGAACTACTACTATCACACATTTGACCTTGAAAGCAGAGTTGTTGGATTCACAGCAAATTTAGCATAATTGATTAAGTGTTTCGCTACATAGCCTTTTCTTATCTGCTCATAAAAAATTAATTTGATTTTGGAGCCTTGTTCAGAGAAGACACCCATAAGCGATGGTAAATACTAAATTTAAATGAATTAAAAAATAGCTAAAACAAAAAATACTAAAGAGTAATGGAAATGCAACTAAAAAATACGAGTCGCTTACAGGAAAATTGTGAAAAGTTACAGAAAAAATTGAATATCACTGTATAAATTGCAAATGAGGTATGTACAAAACATTATGTATAAAAATGATAGATTGAAAAGCTTGCATTCTCCCAAAAATAATTTGCTCATTATATTAATGGTTATGAATATTTTAGTTTAAAAGAAAAATATTTGCTTTGTTACAGTTTGATATAAAGTTTTTTAATATGGTAATTACACGAAATAAAATAAAAAAAGTCTTAAAACTAAACCCTACTGAATAGTCTACACCGGCGTACACTTAAAAGTAATCAAAATTCTGGGCATTCTAGTACTAACTATTTTTGAACTAATTTGATTCTTAAACATTACTGAACTTTGGTATAAAACTTTGCGAAAACCTATGTTATTTATCACCATTAATATCTATACAAAAAGGAATGTTCGCTACAGAATACTGCGCAACTAAACTTTAAAATTGAACACCTATCCCGGTCACTAGTTGATTATTTAATCAAGCAAGCCACCTTGTGAGATTGGAACATAAGCTTTACTTCGACAGAATGCTATATTCCGTAAGCTTCATTGGTAAATGTACTAACTCAAGTTCCAATATATTGCGCTTAACCTGCAGTAAGCAAGGGCTAAAAATATACGACTACCAGCCATGGCTGGATTTTTATTCTGAGTCAACTTTAGAGATTTAAGCTTATTAGCAAAAATAGCAAAGCAGTAAATTCTTAACTACCATTATGAATCTAATCATTAAATTTAGTATCTGGAAACTGAGGAAATTCAAAGAACCCGACTAGCGGAACATTATAGCATGGAGTTCTGGATATCGCAAGCCAAAAGCTGGGATGTACGATATATTACACAACTTACCAGCAATATGGTTGATATTAGACTAACATTGCTGGGATTCGAAAGTGGCTCATTTGCATTAGAAACTAGCTCTGCATTAAAAACCATATTTGCCACACATTTTATTTATGGCTCCGATATGAAAGCATTGAGATAAGCTTTTTGGCAACAAACAAGTACAATCAGCAAGTTATGTAGTGTTTTTTTTCTAAGAGATTTGTCTGGAGGATGTTTAACGCTAATGCAAATTTAGATTTACTGTAATGATTCATGGTTAGTAAAGAGCATAGCGTTCATAAAAGAGCCAAATGTTAAAGCTGAGCCTATGCTAGAAATATCAAAACTAATCTCCTGCCAAATAAAATTGAAATTTCGGTTGTAGATCAAAAACTAAAATGCGTAGTCTTATTTATACACATTTCATTATACCAATTTTATTTTCATCTCAAATGTAAGCGTAATTTATTCTTTTAAGATCCGGTTTCAGATATCTGTCTAAGAGGTAAAATTTGCCTAGACTGCTTATTGCCACTATTCTTCAGTTGGTTGCGGATTTTGAGCTTAAACTTTCCTGTCAGACAACTGCCTGTTGTAAGAACTTTTAGTATTAATGTAAAACTAAAAATCAACATCGTAAAAACTTACATTAAAGACAAAGCATCCTGGACTTTCTTGACGATGTCTGCAGCACAAGAATAAAAGTACCTAAAAAGTAACAATGTATAAGAGTAAATCGCAACAAAAAGTGAACTATAAACCTCAAGCTAAGTTTTAAGTATATATGCATTGAAAAAAAAAGTTTATTGTAGTTTACTATTGTGATAGCATAGTGCACTCAACTTCAATTACACGGGAAAAATTAAAAACTTGTATCAATTTAACATTTAGAGGTCTTGTTTGGTTGTTGCTCAAAAGCATTTGGCTGAAAACCGTACGATCACTGAGTGCTAAAATTTCATCAACCAATTATAAAAGTATTTTGCAGAGATGCCAACTGCTCCAGACACGACCAAATAATTAAAAAAAAAAACTAACTACAAACGAAATTTCTCAGAAAATTTGTTAAATTTGCTTACTTTTTGAAAGGTGTAACATGACTGAACTATACATGGTAGAGAATTATATAAGCCTTCGAATTATTTCGGTTCTTATCCACCACTTCGAGTAGTGGTGGATAAGAACCGAAATCAAATTTATTAAACCAAGAATCATGCAATAAAAAACTACCACTTAAAGAAATTTATTCGCAGTCCGGAGCAAGTTTGCATCTTATTTTGTTGTAGAAAATTTATGAAAACCTCATTTTAATACTTTAAGGTAACGTAAAATAAAATGTTAGACTTCGTGGGTCATGCGACCAGTATTTAGTGACCCCTGTGGCGATTAATATGTTGATCTAAGTTAAATATAGAAAATTTATAAATACTTACGACCATATTGGCTCACCAACCCACTGACCAATGACTTGACCTGGAAATAGAAACAATCAATATTTAGGATTTTAAGTTTAGAAAACAGAACAAGGTTAAGGCAAGACTCACTTCCAGGTTTAGAAGATTTCATCATGGCCTCGAAAACTGCCCCTTTACGAACAGCTAACGTTCCTGAACGGCATACATACTATAAAAAGTTCATTCAGAATTAGTTTTAGCAGACAAGAAATTTCTTTCACGAGATTGAAAAGACTTACCTTATTTTTGTACAAAATAACTGGAACTGGGAATCTACTTCTACATCTAGCAACAGAGGCTTTCTCTGAGAAGTCAAGATAGTCCTTAAAACTTTCGACGAAATTTGTCATCTCAGAGCTATAAGCAATGGAAAATAGGTTTGAAATTTATGCTGTAACGAAATTATCAGCCATGATAAATGATCACCGAAGCATTCATGGTTTATTTCCTCTTTGCAAAATGGCATACCCCCTAGAAAATCATGGAAATCTTAAGATGTCGTCCCTTAAAGATGTAACCCTGTTGTGTGTTCTATTTGGGTCGTTAAGATGTAAACCATTTTCCACCAAAAATTAAACTTAGAGTTCAAGATACTAACAGATCTAATATTTAAATCAATTCTAGCTGCATTTGGTAGTAAAATAATTGGCCCCTGTTAATGTCGCATTCTTTGAAGCTTTTTCTCGTGACTGCAAATTTCAATCAGAAAAGACACTCTGAAAATTCTTATAATCTAACATTGCTATAAGAACATAAAGGTCAGTATGGCTGTTTCATTTGCTTGAAAAGGTTTAGCAATTTTTATTGCTCAGTTTAAGACTGACGAGTTATAATAGTTTTTGTTAGACAAGATAGGTAAACTGGATCAGAAACCGGAGGAAAATTTAATAAGGCTATCTATAACAATTTGAAGCTATAGAAATTACAATTCAGAAAAGTTGAGATGTTTTTTAAAAGTTAAAAAAGGGGAGTGAATTATATATTTCGGAAGTGATAAAATTTTTGCAGGAACATTAAGGGAACGAGAATTATGGAAGGGATGAGGGTACCAAAGGATTCACTGCATGTAAGAACCTTTTAAAAATTTGATTTTTTTTTACAGGACTTAATTCTCTGGATCGTATAAATTTTGAAAAATCATGCAGGAAAATCTGCTTTATGGATGTGATGTCTTGATAAAACTGAACAAAATGTGTTTTATTTAACTCGAATTTTTCAAAAGTATTTTCCCCTTCTATACCAGTCTCTCTTACGCTATTAGCTTTGTCTAAAGATAATATTTTTATAAATTTCTCTAGAATAACTTTCTATCAGCAAAAAAGGTTCTGTAATATTTTTATATTACTATGTTTCCCTCTCAAATAAAAATTAAGACCACTGAAGTTGAAAAAAAAAATGTTAGGAAGGATTATCGAACATTTAAGTTTTATAAGGAACGAAGTCTCGTATAAACAAGCTACAAATTATACTCCACCACCACAATACGGTTTGTCACTTCATACAAACTGGCTACTCAATGAGTTCTCGACATCCGACTTCCTCTGCCACTTTCTTGTTCAAAATTTATTAAACCATCATTACACCCCTACCTTCATTTCACGTAGACATTGTGGAAGGTTGTTTATAGAACTGAAACTATAGTATGGCCTTTATGTACTTCAATTTTTGCCTTACTCACGTTATTTACTTTGATTCCTTACAATGTTCAGATAGATTTTGCTTAAATATTCATTTAATAAATTTGAATTCTGAAAATTTGTTTAAAAAATAATCACTACCATACAAATATTTACTTAAACGAATTCTAAATTTCAAATGCGATAATTAGACTAATTACTTATTGTTAGACAAAATATTTTTCTTACACAATTTGCAGTTTCTTTTTCCCTTAAAGTGATGCTTCTTAAATTTACAGGCATCGTAACTAAACTGAGAGTTATTTTTATTTTTTAAAGTAAAAGCATATATTTGACAGAGCATGTACTTTTTCTTGAAAATGCACATTTCACCTACTCTTACTGAAACTCAATCTTCCCTATTTTCTAAAATTGCTTCTCTCCCAAAAGTATCAATCATAAATACAATAAACATTTCGTATTACTTTGCATTTAAAATTTCCAAAGTCTCATTAGCTTTCAAAATATATTTAAGCTAGAGATAAAGTTTGCTGTTGAAATAGGCATTTACATAGCTTCATAAGACAAAGTATTTTGTGACTAATAAATTTAAGATTAACTTTACAACAATTTAAAATTTAGAGTTGTGCATATACT
This sequence comes from Parasteatoda tepidariorum, assembly GCF_982258835.1. NCBI lineage: Eukaryota > Metazoa > Arthropoda > Arachnida > Araneae > Theridiidae > Parasteatoda > Parasteatoda tepidariorum. The sequence goes on from NC_141764.1 coordinate 66,905,257, forward strand.
TAGTTAGAATTTAAATTTTGCGTAATCATTAATTTTAAATTCATCACATTTTGATATGACTGCTATTAGACACAGTAATTTTTAAACTCTTATTTATGAGAAACATGCTTTCCGAATAAAATTGTATCTCATGAAAGTAAAACACAGTTCGTAAATTTTTGGAAACTCCTAACGTTACAGACCAAAACTTAAGGTTGATTTTTACAGTTAACTGTTTAAATTTTAAACATTTGTGCCATTTAAACCGCCCCTTTTCATATTGCAAAGTTCATCAAAAGTAGCTAATAGATTTGTTAATCTTAGATTGCTTATTTAAATTATTTGTTAAGAAAACGTCTAATTAAACACTTTAAAAATTAGTACTCTATTACAAAATCACTTTAAAATACAGTTTATAATTTGCAGACTAAGGATCATTAATGAATGATTCATGATCAACTTATATATTCAACAATGTAAGTAAAGGAAAGTTACCCTTCCACGTTTGCATCTTCATTAGATGTATTTGGACTGTTGGATTTAAAGGCAATTGGAATAAGGATATTCTTGGGATAGTTCCAACATACTGTACCACCAAGATTATAGAAATCCTACAACAAAGCAAACCTGTAATTACTTGAAAAACCTTTACCTAATATTTGTAAAATATTTTTTAAAAAATAAATCATGTCGCTTATTTTCAAGAAATTCTTATATAAGACTTGAACTTAAAATTTCAGTATTTTGTAATTAAAAATAACCCTATGTAAATGAAAAGGACATTCTATTCAAGTAATAAAATGATCAAATTATGATCAGCGCTCAAATTAGGAAATACCAAACCAAACTAATGAAATATTAAACTTAAAATTAAATAGGATATTGAAAAATCAGAAATTCCTCTGGGATTAATTCAAACTTTCTAAATAGCAGTTGTTGAAATTTAACTTTAAGCCAGCCTTGATTATCAAGAAAATATGCAATTGCATTTAAAAAAAATAAGATTTAAAGTTAAGTTGTAGAAATGAAGTTTCCCATACTTCTCGCAAGAGATTTGTATCGGGGTTGATAACGGCTATTCTATTAAAACCCCATGTGTAAAGTCTCTCTTTACGAATGAAGACTTAATTTTAACAAGACCAAACTTTTATTAAGCTAAATGACAAATGGCTAGTACAGTTACCCGGTTGTATTAATTTTGTTCAATAATTTATCAGTACTACATTCTTAAATTAAACTGTACGGCCACGCGTTTAATTTCAACAGGATTAAGCATTGACCACTTACCTTGCATATATAGTCCTTTTTCAGAAGAGCTGCACATTTGAGGTAGATATTTTGGTCCACCTAGAAATTAGGTACAACTATAGTACTATAGTATAGAAATTAGGTACGTAACTATAGTACAATACATATTAATTCATGCTTTTATTGTAAAAGTGTAACACTGTTTAATTTCTTCTAAATTATGCTCATAACGTTTGGAAGGTTAATATTCGAAAAAAAAACACAGCATTTGATATTAAAAGTCAGGTTAAATTGGTAGAAGGTAGATATCAGTTTCACAAAGCTCATGGTTTTGAAGTACTTTGTAAGCATTTGCGCTCAGAGGAAAAAAAATCACGCCTTTATCAAATATGCCAAATAAAAGACAATTTTATAGGCTGTTATGTCATGGAATCCGTTCACTAGATCATTTGTCACTGCTAACAAAACCAATTTTATGTATAGAAATAGGTACACTATACTGAATATACTATACTCCAAATTCTTAACCATTGTGTCGTAAATATAATCGTTGATGTTTTTTTTTAAAAAAGGAAAAGTACTACGCTATATCATGCTTATCCTCCATATATTTAAATTGGCAACTACATAATAGTACTGATTGCCTAAAGAGCAGCTGCGCTACTTTGAGAACAAAAACAAGTACTTTAAGTCAAAAAGTCTATAGCTTATTCTAAAAAATTGGAATCTGGAATTAAAAATTTTATTTTATCTTTTAGAGTAAAAAATAAAATCATTGAAGGTCTACAAAATTAAACAGTTTCTTTTGTTTTGGAGAATTAAGTCTCAGATTATATATCAAATCGATAAACTAAGTTTCTCTGAACTCAACAAAGACTTACTGACAGATAAGGTTTTACAACAGCAAAATTGCTTTGAATGAAACTTGACAATTTTAATTTTAAAGTAATTTTCTAAATTAAGACTTTGAAAAATTTCCTTTAATTTCTCAATCCTTGAAATTTCAGCATTGTATTTTAACGAGATTGAATTCATGGAAAGAAAATTATACAACTACGTTCTCAGCACAATCTTTAATTTCATGAACTGTCCGCATTCTATCTACATGACCAGGCAAAGGGCATTTTTAGCATTCGTTTTTGATAACTTGGGAAACAAAACATTATCTAAAATTAGAATAGGATGTATCTGTTACACAAAGATGTAAAATTTAATATCCCATTACTGTTCAAAACAAGAATAAATAGATAAATGAAAATCACAATGAAATTAGAGATTTAGGAAAAGTTCAAGAAAAAAGAATAAACTAGCAGTAAGCAATATCTTTGATTAGAGCTAGGAGCTTTGATTAGAGCTTTGATTAGAGCTAATAAGGACTGAAAATTTCACAGTTAAGGGGTCACAGTACCTTTGCAACAATTTTTTAAAATAAAAGGTATAATCATTCATTTTGAGGATGCTTTACATGCTCATTTAAGTTATAATCAATAATTTATCTTCAATAAATGATTAAACTGCTTAATTATTTTAAATTTTAAAAAAAGTCAAAAAAATCTAAATTTTTAAATCCCTAAGGCTTTTTATTTTAACATATTTTCAAAAAAAGTTTTTTTCATAGTGCTTGCAATATTTATGTTAACAGTTTTGTGCATTCATTTGTTGATATATCAATTAGAATATTTTTTATAGATTATTTTTTAAAAAAGTAGAAAAAAAAGGGTAAAACCTCCTATTAGGTATATATAACATGCCGTAAAAGTTGTAATACCTCATAAAATGCTTATTCCATGCACAGTTTAAATAAGAGTATTATACTGTAGATAAAAAGTTTACTTCAAAGCTTTATCTTAAATAGAAAAAATGCCTTAGGGATTTAATTAAGATTAAGACAAAATTATCATCTATGCGAAAAAGCACTTTGAAGTTAGACTGCTGAGCAAGTTTCTGTATTAGAAAAATTTAAAATCATTCATAACTTTTTAAAAATGTAGATAGAGAGATGAATTTTTTTCTGTACATTTGAAATAGTTTGAAGTTTTATTATAAGCAATAAAAATTTTTTTGGTATTTGTCATTTTTTGGGCACTGTGACCCCTTAAAGCATTAAAAATATTAATTTCTTAAATATTTTAAAGGGTTAAGTGCAGTTTAAACGTACTTATTTAAAGCTGATTTTGAAACTAAAACCGAACGCTTGCGATGCCTCGGCATGTCCTTCGAGTACTGCACTTTTACAGATATTTCCACGAAATAAATGTAGAACTGAAATTGGTTTGTTTCATTCATACAACACTGACTGGAATCGTAGTAATTAATCGGGAACTACTTAAAAACTTTGTTGTAACAAGAAGGAACAAACTTTTCTTACTCATTAATATTTTTTGATCACCTAATTGAGTAGTTTAAAATTCCTGATAATTTAGTTTGTATACCAATGAAAATAATAACAGTGAAATTAACATATTTAAAGTTTTTATTATTCTCTCAAAAAATCGGAATATATGAAATCTGAGCTAATGTCATGTCTGCTCAAACTATTTGGTTAGATTTAAGAGTCTGCAAGAAGTTTAATGTAGGCTTGAAATTTTTAAAACTTGTATTTTTAAAATATGCTCGAAATCTAAATTGACGCAATCTTAACTAAGCCAAAAAAGAATTCTGCAAAACAACTCTGCAAAGTTATCAAGAGTCAGAGTAACTAAACATTTCAATCCTTAATTTTCAAAGAACTCGAAGTACTTATAAAATACATTGAAACTTTAAAAGTTTCTCTTTAGTTTTTTTAAAGATAAATAGCGTTATTATTTATTACACTAAACATAACACTACAGCTTATACGTGCATATCGACAACAGATCCAAACATTTCAGCTGAAATTTTATATTAAGTACTATAAAAAGGAAAACAGAATAAAATACAGAATTAGTCCAATAAGAGCCTTGAGTTTACCAGGATTTAAACCGAATATATTCAAGTCAAATTCACAAAGCATAGAGAAATAACCTTTTTACTAGCCTTTATCCTGAAAAAGTTTTGCATAGTAAATAGTAATACTAATAATTTTAAATTAAGTTTATAGAAATTTCGCCATACAGAAATATTTGTTGTCATCCTTAAATTCTTTTAAAAAATAAAGCTAATTCAGGTTTAAAAAAGTTAGATTTATATCAAATATGGCACTGTCAAGTGTATATTTTTTTAAAGTTTCTTTTATACTTTGTGTTCTTTTATGCTAGTTTTCAACAAATACACGTTTTTTGCACTAAAAACGTGTATTTGTTGAAAACTAGCTTGTTTTAAAAACTATAGTTCCATATTTTAATTACACAATAGCTTAATCATTGTTCAGATAGTTTACAGAAAAAATAAACATTTATTAAATTACGTAAATGCACTATATCGTTGACATAACATTTTACTTAATGATTAAATCTTAATTATTTTCTTATAATTAAATTCGGTATACTGATTACTTTTAAGTAAGATAAACTCAAGATTTTACCAGAAGAGGTTTCGAAAAGTGGGAATTATTATATTTTCTAAATACTGTTTACTTACAGTGTGTTCGAAACAAGCATCGTAGTGTCGAGTTGCAGCACGTTTCAACAAGTTCACTATATCGTCATCCCCGACAGAACAATCAACTTCCAGAGATTCAAAGTCTTCTCCTACATCGCTAGCAACTGTTGATCGAGTGCCTTTCATAATACTGGACACCGATTCAGCTTCTTGGTCAACTGACATAGCTTCTGCAGCTTCATTCTTAGCTTTAGCAGCTTCATATTGGTTGACAAATTCTTGAACCTCCTCGTTATTTGTTTTTTGATCATGTAGATAGGACTCTCCGAGATAATAAAACACGAAATCGGATTCATCGACTTCTTCACTTGGTGGAACCGTTGTACCAGGCATTATAGAAATATTAATAGCCTTCTGTTGTAAAAATTTCAAGATGGAACTTGCCGAAAAAAATGGGAAAGAGTGAAGAAATAAAATTTTTAATCACTATTTAAAAGGAAACCCCCGTTAAAGTTACGATAAAAATATTAGGAGCCGCAGTAGAAAATGAAACGCTATGTGTACTGGTTGCCAGACCGAGAGATTAAATTCTTGGCCAGAAACAAAGCAGGTCGTAGGTTCGTGAGCCGAAGTTCCTAAAGGACTCCAACTCTTACAGGCAAGCTAAAGACGAAAGAATGCAGACAATGAAGCAAATATTACTTATAGTAAAGTAATTAAAACATTTAAGTTCGGCGGAAAGAATAATAGATCTCACATTGCTTAGTCATCTAATCTTATTTTTCGTTTTATTTTGTAACCGGCTCTGAACAGACGACGGTATTCCGGGTTTACGACTATCAGTGTTCAACTCCGTAGCGAAGTAATTTTGAACCGAACCCAGGAGACAAAAGAACTCCTTGATCAAGCAGGGGGACAAAATAATCATCATGGAGGACATTTGGGCAAAACTAACCGACAATTGCGCTACATTGGGAGGAAAACCAAGAAAACATTTCACGATTAACCCGATGGCAAGGGAATTCTAACTCATGATCTGTTTACCGCTGAGGATAATTTTCGTCAGTATTGTGGTCGGCGCGAGATGGGAGCGCAGTTCGTATCAAGCAGCTACTGCTGGGATTCGAACCTGTGTCACCTCATTGGGAGGCGAGCGCTGTGTCTTTTCACGCCACACTGGATTATTCTGTAGTCACATACGAAATTTCGCGTTTATAAGAGAAGTATATCTCACACAGGCACTTAAGAAAAATGTGACTAAACATCAAAAAGATCATGTAAGGAGAAGGATTAAAAACAATCATTCCTAAATAGAAAGGCACATATTCATTTCACAAAGTCACTTAAAGTTTTCATTGCTTAATAGCGAAAAGTTTACACAGATGGATTTTGATTTTATAAAAGTCGTAAAGATTGTCACAAATCATACAATCAAAAGAATAGAGCCAGCATAGAGTTGCAGTCTGCCTGGAAAACGATAGTTCAAAAACATCCACCTCTTAACATAAAAGGGATCAACTCCTTGAGAGCAAAACCAACCACCTGCATAAATTTACGTCGCACTAGAGCTATTGGCGACGGTAGGGGAAACATCCCTTAGGATGATCCGAAGACATGCTATCGCAATTTTGATCCTCTGCAGAGGGGAGGGTTCCCCTGCTTTGGTAGCCCGATGAACTGCGCGCAAAATCGAGCACTTTACAGTAGAACAATTTAACGAGGACCGATACAGCTCACACTCGGTCTCTACGTAGGCTGCTCAAAGTGATCACCCACCCACTTATTGACTGCAGCCAGTGATGCTTGACTACCATGTTCTATTGGAAACCGTGTCTTTGCGATCATTCCACTGCGGGATTCCAATGATTAAGAGGGATAGCGTTAAAAAATGTGTCTGTATTTTATAATTTTTTGACATTACTATTTTCCTTTTTAAAAACGGCTTCAGTAATTTAAGCTGACAGAAACGAAGCAAAAATTAAATAGCATAAAATTAAATCCAAGTCGTAGAAATTTGAACTCTATCAGGAAAGATCCAAGATTCGAAACCCAAATCCCTAAACTTCATGAAAAAAGCAAACAGAAGAAAATTGATTAATTAAAAAGTGATGAATTAAAGGTAATGATTTGATATTTAACAGAGAATTATATTTTAAAATCAGTGCTTCGTTAACAATCAAATACTAATGAACTATGGACAATTGTTTAAGAAGGTTTCTTAGTGATTAATTTGTATATTGTTACGTTTACATGTGAAGACTTGTGTACTCATTACGAAGACCGCTAGTAAGCCCTACAAAAGATACCACTTATTAGAGAGATACCACACTAAGATATATCCAAGGTTTGGGTGGGATTCAAACACAGTAAACCGGAAGTTTTCTAAATTTCTTCCGGATTTAGGAAGCTTGTTATTGTTTACATTCAGTCTACCGTGAGTACAAAGCATTTAACTACAGTGTTTTTTTTCACTCCAGATCACATTCAAGGAACTGAAAACTAAAACATTTAGTGACAAAATGTGATGTGATGGATGGGAAAAGAAACATAAACAGCCTCAGAAGCCCAGTAAAGTGCTTATAACGATAATGGTAACTTTCTCTCTCCTCCGAAATTTTTCTTCTCTATCGTCTCCGCAATGCACTCCCCAACCACCTTGGATTCCGAAATAGTGAAATACGTTTTTGGAAATTGAGTTTCAATCATACAACTAGTTATGCAAAGTCTTTACCATCTAGGTCAGCATTTCCCAAAGTGGGGTACGCGTACCCCCTGGGATACGGGAACAGTTTATCAGGGGTTAGAGTTCTTATGCCAAATATCTTGGAACAAACAAAAATTTCCAAAACATTTATTTAAAAACAAATCTACCCATGAAAATTTATGTATTTTTCAATTTTCTATTTTTTTCTGAGTTAAAAGTTAATAATTAGTGGTGTGAACAGCCAGTTGAAATTTTTAGCTCTTGTGCAATTTTCTTAAAGCAAAAAATTCATTTATATTTTTAAGTGATCCACAGCTTTGCGAAAAATTTAGAAAGGGTACACAAAAGTCATAAGTTTAGGTTAACACTGATAGGTGACAGAAGAAAGAGTGGATGGCACTTTAAGCAATTGCATTTTTGGAGATTATTTCCGATTAACAACTGTGCGGCCTTATCATTGAGATGTTGCAGATATCAACACAACGAAAGATTCAATATTTTTTCTGTTGTTTTTGTTTCCAAGTTTCAACATACCCATGTTAATTTGATATTTTTTCTCTCAATATGCAATTCGTAATTAAATATCTTGGGGAAAAAATATTGCTTGTTTGGTCGTAGAGCAGTTGCATGAAATGACAATGCATTCCGTGTCAAAGAATCAAATACTCAATAGATGTACTCCTAGTTTGCTGCATGACCTTTTTTTAACCTTCCGGAACGCGCGTCTGCGTTAATTTTACGACAAATTTGGTTGTTAAGTTACTTTTTTCGCATATCACAGCTGAGGCGTTCAAAGGTGCTGGATGCTGGATATTGGGTTTATCTCGGTGTCTGGCGTGAAGCGCCATTGACCGGTTCGTCTACGCTAGAATGGCATATGCTAGGAAGTCATATGTTAGAGTTCATGAAGTAATTTTAAAAAAAGAGTTCAGTTCATCATTGGAGTAGAGCTTGAATTGTGGTTAGATGATCATCATTCAGATGGGGAGACCCCATTAAGTAAAGTTTGAAGCAAGCTGTGATCAGCTCGTGGAAAAGGCTTAGTCCTGGATGTTGTATTAGGCTTGGACTCCAGAGAGGAGTGATTGCAGCATCGTCACTAGTTCGGCGTTTTGAAGGAGCTCATGTATCTCTTTAAAGATGTGGATAAGTCTAGTAGCCTTACTCGTGATGTACTTCGATCTTTTTCCTGTTATTTCCTTGGTCGTTCACTGCAGCCAGTGAAGCAGGCAGGATGGCTCTTACAGTTCACACATGTTGGAGGCTCACCTGGTAGTTTTGTGCAGGTGTAAGTGAAGTGCCCTTTCGCATACTTCATGCAAGCAGGCTTAGGGGCTGGGCAATTTCTCTGGGTGTGCCCGAACTTCTGGCACCGGTAGCACTGGATTTGGAAACGGCCGCCACTAAAACGCTCGGTCAGTACCGGGAGATTGAGAATAGAGCTGATATTGTAGATTTCTCTGTTAGGCTTGGAATCTGATTCGATAACAAGATAGAGGGGAAGAAGTGAATACTCCGCGTTCAAAGGTCATTTCTATTCCTCCTTTGAGCCCTTTCCCAAATCATGGAATATGTTAACAGGAAGTGACAATTTTTATTTTTAATCGAGAATGTGTGTCACGCGGTTGTTAGTTCGTAAAACTCACGACACACGCGTGGTCGTGGGTGAAAATTCGAAAAATCTTTATTTTTTAAGTGTTTTGTAATGTTGTTTTAATAATTTGTGTAAAATGGAATTTATAATTTTAATATCTGTTTTCATGGAAAAAAAATATTCCCATGTAATTTTTTTCCGCATTTTCGAGAAATGTCTGACGAAGAAAAAGAAGGGAGGGAAACATTTGGATTCAAAATTGTTTGTGATTGGAGTGAAGAAAGATCAGTAGTGAGTCTGCAAAACATATTTCGTGCAATTATGATAATATTAATTCAGGGGTAAGAAATGATTAAGATATGTTCCATGTTGGCAAGGATTAATCTTCTAAGTGGTAAAAAGCGAAGTATGCAAACTGCTCAAAAACGAAAAAGAGAAATATTCTAAAACTGTCTTATGGTGTAAAGTATCATGCCAAAGAAATACATGATGAAATAGTATCATATCAAAAAATAATTGACACATACACCAAAGAGCCATTACATTATGACCACCCTCCATCTATAACAATGGACTCACTCAGGTTTTCATGGTTTCTCGCCCGGGAACAATGCTTTCATGGGGAAACATTAGGACCCATAATCCTCATAGAGCAATCCCTGACGTCAGTAAGCTACTTGAACCTAGTTGCAGACCAGCTTCACCCATTCATTGCAATAGTCTTTCCTGTGGGGGATGGTGTTTACCAACAAGACAATGCACCATGTCATAAAGTTCGAATCGTCGAGGAACATTCCAGTGACTTTCAAGTCATGTCTTAGCCCCCAAATTCACCTGACCTTAATCCAATAGAGCACTTGTGGTCCTACTTGGAAAACCAAATTCGTGCTGCCACGCTACCCCCTCGCAATCTGTGGGAATTGCAGGACCCGTTGGTGAGTGGTACCGGATACCTCAGACTACCTATCAGCACCTTGTGGAATCAATGCCACGGCGGGTGCTAGCAGTTTTGAAGGCTAAAGGATGTCCTACATGCTCTTAGTAGGGTGGTCATAATGTAATGGCTCTTCGATGTATATAATTCATGAAATTGTGGAGTGTACACATAGCTTACTAAAAGGGATATTTAACAGATATAGAGATACTGTTACCTCAATAGTGGAAATGAAGGCATACTTTGAAATGTTATACGTAATAGGATTATTTCGTGACAAAATTATTATTAACTAGCCGCCTAAGGCGGCCAGCTGTCCGCCACGCTGAAGGTTTTCACAAATAAAGTTTTTTAAAACGTAGCAGGAAATCTGAAGATTAGTGGACAATTAAAGTGTTCCTGTCCTGCAATTTTATCTTCATATCCAGTTCTGCTGCAGATGTGTTATAGCTCTTGAGGATGTTTGAAATTATATAGCTACAACGCTTAAGAAAAAAAAAACTAAAATGCTAAATACATGAAAAGAACACGAAAACGAATAAATGTTTTATGGTATCAATTTCTATTTCTATATAATTTTTTATGGTATCAAATTCTATTTCTATATCTGTTACGTCAAGCACTCAGGTATTATAATTTGATCTAGTTGTGCTTGTATAATTTTGATCTAGTTGCGCTTTCTACGTCATTTTGTTAACATCGTTTGGTTTGTTATTTAACATCGTTTGGTTTGTTATTTCTAAGTTAACTTTCAAAAAATTGGCTGGCATCAGCATTTTTATTCTTTAAGTTGCTTATTTTTTCTTTTGGAATTCGTTCCTTTTTAGCAAAATGTTTTTCAACCTAATCGAATTCTTTGCCGACTGTTCTCTGTATATATAAAGAAAATAAAGTAAATATTTTTAAAGTGTTGTGAAAAGAATTTTTAGTTGTACAAAGTACTACAATATCGCTACAAAAATTATCGTCTTCGCTTAAGAAAAAAAAAAATAGAGCGTGGAAAGAAGAAGAAAAACTTATTATAACAATTATGAACAGCGACAAATATATCAAAGCGAAGCGTTCTATTTACGTATCGAATATGTTGCCACATTTTTAATACAAAAGTTAAACTTTTCTCCACTTTAATAAATGTAAACTAATGCGAACTTTACAATTAAATTATTAATTCCTTCGTATATCATTGGTTTAAGTTGTCGAAAATTAATATTTCAATTGTAAGGTTCGCATTAGCATACATTTATAAGAGTGGGGAAAAGTATATGCATTTTTTAATAGTTTTTTGAATATGGCTCTTTGAAGACGAAAAAGCAGACGAAAAGCATAGACTTACAAAATGACTGATAACTAAATAACTAATCCAAATTTTTAAAAAAGAAAAAAAATACTTCTTCATTATGTCAAAACACAATTATGTGCCGAGTTTCGTGCCTGGGCGAGGCTTCTGGGGCGATATATTGTGATTACAGACACACACACACACACACACACAGCCGCTTTTATTATTATGTATAGATGTATAGATATTCAGATCATTTCTGTCGTCTTCCGTGCCAAAAATGCCAACAAAACATTCACTTTTTTTATTCTGTTGATTCTGGCTACAAAACTATGGACAAACTAGTGCAATATTTTCTCTCAATATGCAATAATTAATTGAATATCATTGTAAGAAACAATGCTTGTTTGGTAATGGAGAAGTTGTATGGAAATGGAAGGACATTACATGTCAAAGAATCAAACACTCACTGTGATAACACATTATCCGTTAGTTCTTATAGTCTTTTCTTTAAAAAAATACAGATATTAAATCTATGAAACATTCAATTTTATGATTCTGTTATTTGTATTTCCAAGTGTCAACTAAACCATGTGCAAATTAATGAGATATTTTTCTCTCACTATGCAATATTTAATTGAATATCATTGAATGAAACAATGTTTGTTTGGTCACAGAGAAGCTGCATGAAAGGGAAATATATTCCATATCAAAGAATCAATTGCTCATGGGGTTAACTCAATATCCGTTAGTTTGTTGTATAGCCTATTTTTTTAAATACGGATACTAATTTAACTTAATACTCAATTTTTTAATTCTGTTAGATTCATTTCCAAGTGCCAACAAAACAATGGACAAATTAGTGTGATATTTTTCTCTCAATATGCAATATTTAATGGAATATCATTGAATGAAACAATGTTTGTTTGGTAACAGAGAAGCTGCATGAAAGGGAAATATATTCCATATCAAAGAATCAATTACTCATGGGGTTAACTCAGTATCCGTTAGTTTGTTGTATAGCCTATTTTTTTTAAATACGGATACTAGTTTAACTTAATATTCAATTTTTTAATTCTGTTAGTTTCATTCCCAAGTGATAACAAAATCATGAACATTTTAGTGTGATATTTTTCTCTCAATATATGCAATATTTAATTGAATATCATAGAAAGAAACAGTGTTTGGCCATAGAGAAGTTACATGAAATTAAAATATATTCCGTGTCACAGAATCAAACACTCATGTGGTTAACACATTATCCTAAGTTGGTATAGACTTTTTCCTTAAAGCAAATACAGATAATAAATCAAGGAAACATTCAATTTTATGATTCGTTTAGTCTAATTGCAAATTGCGAACAAAACCATGCGTGAATGCGATATTTTCCCTCAATAAGCAATATTTAATTGAATATCAAGGGAGGAAACAATGTTTGTTTAGTTACGGAGAAATTGATTAAAATGGAAAAACATTTCACGTCAAACTATCAGTTTACCCATTACAAAATAATTCGAAAATATTTCATTTCATGGGATGACTTGCATCATTATATATAACACCATTATACTAAGATGCATATATTTATCTATTTCTCTATCTAGAAATAATAAGATAGATTTACAAGAAAACCTTTGATTGTATTTATTCTGTTTCAAGATAAGCAAATACAAAACAGATCTCAATGGTGAAATGGAAGCCGCCTATATACACTTAGATGCTAATATTCGAAAGCGTTTTGCAAAGATACCCATCCCTTTGAATGCGTATTTCGTCTATTGAAGTTGAAATTCTGTTGACATTCAAAGTTTACTTGCCAAATGGGATAGGTAGGAGCACAAAGAAATGTTCTGGAATTCACCATAAAATATGATAAGCTAGTAATATTATGATGAAAATAGAATTGTAGAAAATCTTGGCATGATTTGAATAAAACTATAATAGAATAGAAAATGTAATAATTTGATTTGTAAAGGGATATTGAAAGGATATGGATATTTTGTTAGTTTTTTGATTTATAGACTCATGATGAGTTGATATATTAAAGTATTGACTTAGTAATTTTTTTTAGTTTTTATCCATAAATAAGGAGTTAATTTAATGAAAGCGTTTCATAATCATCATTTTTATTAAATTCCTGCTAAAATGTGTATATTTATCATAATTTTTAGGACTGGAAAACCTGGTTGGTAGAACGTTTTGCCCATGTTCAAGAGGTCATAAGTTCGATCCCCGCCTGTCTGTAGTAGATAGTGACAGGTGTATGTTAAATCTATCGAATTTACAATGTCGTTCCAATTTCCCATTACAAATCAATACCTCTGGGGATACTGAATTGGAGATTCACCATTCTCTGGTTTAGGTCAAAATTACGATCTGCGGAAGAATGAAATGGATGTATAGATGAGTCCGTCCTGCAAAACTGGCTATGACGCGTGTGAGTGGTTTAAAACGTATTCTTGACCATAGATGGCGCCACTGAAAAACGAGAAGCAAGCCGTATGCCTAAAATTCGCTTGGTTTCACATAGCAGGGTTGCTGGTTAATTGCAAAGAGAAAACAACAACAATATAATTTTTAACAAGGATAACAAAGACATGAGTTGAGGATGGTGATTAAAGGTTCATACTTACGTGTGGGTGCTGGAGACAGAGAAAATGGCATAGAGTGGTAAGAGATGCACACACGGGAAGAATCATAAGAGACAGTGTAAAAATGGAACACTAATGCTTTGCTCATTCTTATTGTGATTTGAGTTTGTTTGCTTAAGTCAATTACTATTTTTTTAAAGCATGAGAAACGGGAAAATGCTCACTTTTATATACTAAATTATGTACACAATTTTCTTTCTACTTTACAAAATTGCAAAATTTTGGAAAGTGTTGAGCCATGTCATTCAAGTTCATTGCAATATTAATATGGTGCTAAATTGAATCACGTATTGTACCTCTTAAATTCGATTATACTATGTTTTAGTTTAACGTAAAGAGAAACATGGTTCAATTTAGCAACTTCAGTTTGCAACAGACTTGAACCGTTTGAGGTAGCAATATTATGTTTGAGCTTTTAATAAATATTCTGAGCACTTATTATACTATTTTCTCATAAAAAAAAATTTATAATCAATCTAAATTTTCCATGCAATAGGTCTTTTATAACAAGTATTATTTTCTGTAAGAGTATCATATATTAATTTCAAAAATAATTTAGAAAAAAAAATCCAAATTCTCGAAGTAAAGTTGATATTAAGAGTACTTTATAACGAGAAATATTTTCACTATTTTCTGAAAGTGTATTATGCCTCTTTTTTTACCAAAATAATATATAATCAATCCAAATTCTTGAAATAAAGGGTTTCTTTATATCAGAGTAATTTTCCGAGTAGACTGAGGAGAAAAAAAATGGAAACGATTTTTATAAAGTTTTGTTATCTGAGAGCATGGTGCGCTGCTTTATCACAAAATAATTTGTGATCAATAAAATTTTTCTTTCAATATTTCGTTTATATCAAGAAATATTTTTTGAAAGAGAATTGTACTTATCTAAAAATAAATTATATATAAAAAATAAAACGAATTCTTTATATAAAAAATGTCTTATAACGATAATTATTCTCATTATTTTTTGAGAATGAATTATATCATTTTTCTAACAAATAATACATAGCTGATCCAAATTCCTGATAAAAGCGGCATTTATATGATATTTATTTTCTGCAAAAACTATTTTCTCTCAAAATAATTTTTATTTGTTCGAATTCTTGACATAAAAGTCACTGACTTTAAGCTTTCATCAATTAAACAATAAAATAAAAATAAAAACATGTTTAATATAAAAATATGGAAGAAACAATCCAATAAATAAAATGCTTTTAAATTCCAGAGACTATAATTAAAAGTAAAAAGGCAATAAAACTAAAACGCATTCCTGAAATTGTAAACAATTTGAAACTATGGTTATAAATAATTAAAAAACCGATGAGAATCGAAATAGAAATGCATCAATTTGTTCTAAAAGTAATTTTTTATGAAACTAAGAATTTAATTCCAGTACTGAGTATTACATACAAACATCATATATAATAAATGAAATACATTCTGGTTATGCATCTTAATATTTGCTTAGGTACAGTTTCTAGAAACTCAGATATAAAGCGTCATAAACACAACTGTTTTAATACCTCTTTACAATTGTGGAAGTCTGAAAAGTTTTAAAAGCATTTTGAAAGCCTTCACTTTAAATAAAATGGATTTAGCTTTTAGTCTGAATAAGTTTTAAGCTACTTAGCAAAATGCAGAAGGTAGGGTATTTTCAATTGGAGCATTAAGGATGGCTAAAAATTGCAGATTTTATTTATAACCTTAAATTATAATCAAACAGTTTTTGTTGAATGTTTCTATTTAAAGTGTTTGTTTGATTTTGCCTTATAACACTATGAATTTAAGTAGTACTTTATGTAAATTAATAATCACTATCGATACATGAATCCGGAACCATAATTTTTCTAACTTGCTGAGACTAATAGAAATAGAGTTTTCATACTTTTAGCTTTTTATTGGAAATGTCTCTTTAAGCTGATTGGAGGTGAATATTTCTAAGTTCTACGGAAAAGGAATTGGTTCATTTTTAAAACTATTTTCATGTAAAGATATTTAATTTTATAAGGCTTTTGATGCAACATCCTCTTGTTTTTTAAAAGAATAAAAAAAATCAATTAATCAGTCAATCAATCAATCTTGGCTTATGTGCGTTGGCAAAGCTAGAGACGTCCCGCAATGGACTGATCGCTAAGACACGATTCCCATCAGATCAAGTCAAGCATCACTGGCTGCGGTCAGTGTGTGGGAGGGTGACCACTTGGATCAGTCTGCGTAGTGATCGAGGGTGTGCGGTATTGGTCCTCGTTAAACTGTTCTATCGTAAAATGTTCGACTTCGCCTGCAGATCGTCGGGCTACCGAAGCGGTGGTGCCATCTCCTGTGCAAAGGATCAAAATTGTGATGGCATGTCTTCGGATCATCCTCAGGGGTGTTTCTCAGACCGTCGCCAATAGCCCATCGTGCAGCTCTAATGCAACGTAAATTAACTACAACAACAACAAAGCAAGAGACCTTTTATCTGAACTACTCGGAATCCTTTAATTCCCTGGAATTTCGACAGGGTATCCAAAAGTGATCACTATTTGCTTAACCAAATAGCCGAAAGTTTAAGAAAATTTTAGTTTTTAAGAGCAATTTAATTCTTAAAGGAAATTTACTATAGAAAATAAATAGTTTGTAGCTAAAATAAAATTTTAAATTACGTAGAAGTCACGTGCTTTAAATACATTATCAAGAATTATTAGATCATGTGTCAATTCATGTTCCTTGGCTCAGTTGAAGTTTATTTATTTGACTCAATGAACTAAGAAATATCTTATATCAACATAGGCCTCAATTAACTCAAAAATTAAATAATACAGTTTGGATTCAGAATGTTATGTATCCAGCAAAAATTTTTCACCAATTTTAATTAGATTAATATCTCGCTGCTCGAGACAAGTGTCATAATGTTCAAGGTGAGAAGTAAAATTTATGCTTTTCTATTAAAATTGAAATTTTGATAGATTGTAATTTGAAAGACAATATTGAATGATTTTGGAAATCGAATAAATTGACAAAATTGACCTAAAATTGACAAAAAACTGTGAGAAATTTGATGTCGGTTGTTTCAACTTATGTAAGTTTTTTTAAACGGCAGACACAGAGCACTTGTTCTTCGCCTCGGAAGCTGCAGGAAGGAATGTTCTTTAACATTACCCGGTGGATACCTGTGAGCCAATGTCACGGGGGCAAGCGGCATTACCCACTCCACAGATACCAGTTTTCAGGATGGACCACACTCACACAACAGAGAACAGCACAGAGAAAAACATTCATGCCCTGAGCGTTATTTGATCTCATAACCATTGGCCTCCCTGTCAAGCACGCTGACCCCTCGGCCACATGGCCGTTTAACTTATACAAGTGAAAAATCTTTCTTTTTGTATGCTGTGACGAAAATAAAATACAGAAACAGATTGGATGATGAAGATGTCATTAGATCACAGATTTCACCAATTACTCAAGGTGTAAAAATACTTTGCAGTAAAATAAGAATGCAATTTAAAATAATATTGCCTCTGTTCATTATTCATAGAATGGATTTTAAAAATAAGAAGAAAGAAAAAACGATTGTCTTTTTTATAGTTGAGGTAAAATAAGGATGAAATAATAATTTTACAGACTTGGGTAATAGTTTGCGAACAGTGATCTCTCTCATTTTTGCCGATTTACAAGTAAGCAAATATATATATATGTAAATAAACCAATAATCAATCGAATAAAGGTAAACAAAAGTTCCGGTAACCCGACAGCGGCTTCATTGACAGCAAAAACCGCATAGTATATCATGGTAACTAGAAACGGGATTTCAACAAAATTGAACGAAAATTATCGCCAAACCAAGGGGTCCCCGATTCTACACTAGAGCCTTAATTTGATTAGGATAAAGCTCGATATTCTTTTTCTCTGCTCTTTGATTAAGAAATTCTTTCAAGAAAACGATAAGCTCAAGGAGTTCATCCAAGTGTAAAAGGTTGAACATCCTAGGTCTGCAGATGGAGCAGGGGTTCCCTTTTCTTTGGTAGAAGCTTGGTGAATTAGATTGTACTCCTTCGGATTAGATCTTACTGGTTTAGAATCTACTCTAACTTAATGCCTCAGGTGCATTTACAAGTACTATATAAGTATTCGTATTGTTGAGTTGTTGCCAGCCCTGCAATATATGAGAATGAAGTAGCATTGCTTTTGAATCCCCACGAAGCAATCCAAATCTCAACAAGTTTGTTGATTTTCCATTAATGTAACCTTAAAGCGATGCTAACAATCAAATTTTAATACATTTCACCTTTAAGTAGAAATAAAAGCGAATCAAACTGGAAGAATTACTGCCCCTGCTAGTGGGATGCTTCCAAAACTTCAACCTCTTCTTTTTATCCATGGGCATATAATAATTGCTATTTTCAATGCAGATAAAAGAAACGTCCATATTTTATGTTTATCTTCTTTAATAATAAAATTATTTCAATATTAAAATATTTTTATGTCTATTCAAAGGAAATAAGATTTTATGATCTGAGGAAAAGCTGATATTCAGCATTTAAACAGTATTTAGTATAAAATTGAGAAACTATCGAAAAAAAGAAATAAAATGTATCTTTAAGATAAAGAAATCATTAACTATAATTCATTTTTAACAGAAATTAGTTAGTCTTATATTTACAATACCATTCTAGGAGTATATTGATCACTGCTACATAATAGTGAAATGTTCGAAATTCAATAACAGTGTTAATCAGTATTCGATATGTGTAAGATCGTCAGTTAGGAGTCCGTATACTTCCTACAATTAGCCTACGTGTAACCTGTTGGGGGGATGAATGCTTTCCTGATATTGTATTGGGAAAGTCATAAACGATGATTAATTGTCCTAACTTAATGAAACGTGATAAAACAAGAGCTGTGAGTGCGATTAAAAGCATACCTATGAACGTGATAAGAGTTGTGTGCGAATTCCTTAAGTCAACAAGTAAGTCTTATTAATTCGTATGAAATAACAATTAAATTTTGTATTGAATTTTAGACAAATCATGTCTGTGCTTTGATTGTAAAAGTTTATCTAGTTATATTTTACAGCCCTTAAAGAACTACAGAACATAACCACAATTTTAGATAGTGATTTTATAAATTTAAATTAATTTTACTTGTAGTTTATACATTGGTTAGATTTTTTATTATATGCGCTTCTAAGTGCTGGAGCCCCGCAGTGGAGATCGTTAAGACACGGTTCCCAGCAGATCACCGAAGTCAAGCATCACTGGCTACGGTCAGTGTGCGGGTGGGTGACCACTTGAATCAGTCTGCGTAGGGACCGAGGGTGTGCGGTATTGGTCCTCGCTAAACTGTGCTACTGTAAAGTGCTCGACTTCGCGCGCAGGTCGTCGGGCTACCGAATCGGGGGTGCCATCCCCTCCGCAGAGTATCAAAATTGTGATGGCATGTCTTCGGATCATCTTCCGGGATGTTCCCCAGACCGTCGCCAATAGCCCATTGTGCAGCTCTAGTGTGACGTAAATTAACAGCAACAACAACAACATCTAAGTGCTGGAACTTAGTGACCTTTTCACACGAACTCTTTTGAGGTTCGATCAATAAACCAGACCAGTTTTAAAGTTTAAACTGATCCCCGAGACATGTTCAATATCATTGCATGGAATTTTTCTTCTTTTTTCAAACGACCCATTGCTTGTATTTAATTATTGTTTCTTAAGACTTAGTTTTCAAGACCTTCGTTAGAACTTCATTAGCTTATTTAAATACTGCTTGATTTATTTACATTGAAAAAACAGATACACTTAATACATTTCATTTGAAGAAACACCTATACATATCCTCTAAGAAATAATGAATGTCGAACATATCATTCGGTATACGATTTAATTACAGCTGGCTAATTGGACGTCCTTTGCTTTTACAAATCTAATTTCATTTTATCGAATGAATTCAGAATCAAACACGCGCATACCTAATTAAATTTTTCCTTCAGTTAACTGATCGTAAAGACACTGTTACGTGCTTATCAGTAGAACACCTAAGTCAAGCGTCACTGGCTGCTGTCAGTAAGAGGGTGGGTGACCACTTTGATCTGCCTGCATAGGGACCGAGGGTCCAAGGTATCGGTCCTCACTAAACTGTTCTACCGTAAAGTGCTCGACTTCGTGCTCAGGTGGTTGGGCTAGCAAAGCGGAGGAGCCACCCCCTCTGCAGAGGATCAAAATTAGGATGGCATATCTTTGGATCATCATCAGGGATGTTTCGTAAACAGTCATTAATAACCCATTTTTTGGCGACTTCCTTATTTATGTTGGAAAAACGTGTGCAAAATTGCTAACAGCTTCAAATAGAATATTGATTTTTGTCTAGCATTCAACCCATGCCAGCTAATCTAGGCTTTATTTGGGCTATTACACTCCAGAATTCATTTTTACTAAACTCAGAGTATAACTTAAAGTTTTAAGTCTGGAAATTGAGACCTGCTTCAATTTAGCATACTTCTGAAATAGTTATTATCCATGAAATATGTATTCAGAATATTTCCCAGCTGATCTGTTTCAACAGTTCCTTCAAGTGGTCTATAGCGTCAAGTTTTGGGCTCGAATCCGACAGCATCATTAGAATTACATACATTTGCAGGCTTCTGTGCTCAATTTAATTCTATAAACATTTGTCAAATCTAAGGACAGATAGCAAAATACTGAGAAGAACAGCACAAAGGTAGGTACTTAATTTATGCAGCACTAGACCTGCAGAATGGGATATTGACGACGGTCTGATAAACGTCCCTGATGCAAAGACGTGCCATCACAATTTTATGCAGCCAATTTAGACATAGATTTCAAGAGGAAGAAAATTTTCTCCATGTACAGCTCATCGACCGACCACGGAGCTTGCTATTTCTAATATCTTATGAGCAAGCATATCGCATCTACTCGGTGGGTCTTAGCGGACTCGAGGATCGAACCTCGGTCCTTCAGGACCGAAGTCCAATCCTCTAACCACTGAGCTACCACGGCCCTAGGACAGCACGACGATGCATCCAAGTTGACATCGGGATTTGAACTCGCTACCTCCACGCTTTGCTTAGTGTTTTGTATGCGATACCGCTCGGTGTCCCGCAGTGGACTGATCGTTAAGACACGGTTCCCAGCTGATCACCGAAGTCAAGCATCACTTGCTGCGGTCAGTGTGCGGGTGGGTGACCACTTGGATCAGTCTGCGTAGGGACCGAGGGTGTGCGGTATTGGTCCTCGTTAAAGTGTGCTACCATAAAGTGCTCGACTTCGCGCGCAGGTCGTCGGGCTACCGAAGCGGGGGTGCCATCTCCTCCGCAGAGGATCAAAATTGTGATGGCATGTGTTCGGATCATCCTCCGGGATGCTTCCCTGACTGTCGCCAATATCCCATTGTACAGCTCTAGTGCGACGTAAATTAGCAACAACAACAATATATTTGTAGCAATAATTAAATAAAATTTTAAAAAAGTCAATTCTGCAAAATACAGAGCTGTAAGCGAAAGCAAGGAGCTCATCGCACTCATCTACAAATCTAAAGCTACAAATCTAAATGGGGCCTCTCTGACCGAGCGGTATCGCCGGTACAAACGCTCTGTTAAGCGTGGAGATAGCGGGTTCGAATCCCGCCGTAACCCTGGATGTATTCTTTGTGATGTCTTTCTCTGAATTGTTCTATCCGTATTTTCTACTTGACAATGATTTATAAGCCTTTATTGAGCATACAAGTCAGCAAATGTATGTAATTTCAATAAAAAAAAACAAATCTAAATCACTTCTGTATTCGGATGTTGTTGTTTAGTTTGAAGTTCTATATTGTTTTGTTGATAAAGTGTTATTTGTTGTCATTCAAAATTATTTTGTGTTTTTATGTGAATTCAATTTTGAGTAATGGAATATGATGTGAAAATAGAGTTGTTACAGTAATAATATATTTTCAAAACTCAAATCAGAATTATTTTCGTCTTAAAATGGACATAAATATCATTGTGCCTGTTAGACTTATATGATTGACTTTTATGTCATGGAATCTTATATTTTTATGGAGATAAAAGGTAAGTTATAAATGTTTCAAAGTAGTTACATTGAAAATTTAGCATGCTAACTTATATAATTTATAATAATCATGAACTTTAAGTTGTATCATAATTTTAGTTGACTTTGTTATGAAAATTTTTAAATAAGATGGGAATGAAAAATTCTTTAAATCATGTTTGTGATACATATTTATATGCATGTAAGTGGTATATTTGAAACATCATGCTTGCAGTACTTTATGCATGGAAGACAGTATGAAATGTAGTTCAAATTCTGTTTTATTGTCCAATGATTCTCAGTAAGAAATTTTCTGTGAGATAAAGATAAAAAGTAGGAAATTTTTAATTTTATTGTAACATTTTGAAATTTTAATAAAAAAAAGATGTAAATGCATTAATTTATTTTTAAAAAAAAAATTATTTCCCTAAAACTATTTTTGGAATAAATATACGCGTACATTTCAGAAGATATTTAATTTAAGAAACTCAAATTTTTCGCAGAAAATTTATTGATAAAATAATAGCTTTAGGAATAAAATTTCCTTCTTTTAGAAGAAATGCTAAAACTAATTTTAAAATCTGAAATATTTTGTTTGAAATTATTTTCAAATTTTAATTTCGCAATGAAATATTTCATGATGAATAAATATTATTTTAAATTAAATGTATCATTAAAATAATATCCAAAATATTTTATGCTATTAAACTGAAAATTACATAGTAAATTAAGCATTGCATTCTTTTATTTAAATCAGTTTTGTCTAGAATTTTTTTTTTCCCTTAAGGCGATGTTCTTGACGAATTGAATAAATATATCTTAAAAGGGATATTTTGTTGACCAGCATAATTGGAATAGTTTTACCTGCATCTTAAAATTTCCCTCCTTAAAAGGAAATTAAGGCTCTGCACACATGCGATTAAAGTAATGAAATCTCCCTTTGTTTAGGCACGGTTAAGTACATGCCATCTTATACAGGCACAAAATTCCCCTGAAATTTGTCACCTGGCAGTTTCATCCCTATTCATAGGGACTTTTCTCCGGCAAACAAAGTCCAATTTTAAAAGCGCATCTTTTAAACTGCTCGGACGAGAAACTGGAATTGTGTATTTTCAAAACTAATTTCGATGCGAATTAATCTTATTAAGCTAAGGCTGACTTGAAGTATTAAGCATTGTTTGTTAAGATTTCTCGCTTCAATAAATGTTATTAAAATTTTGAAGATATGTTCTACACACAATATCCTTGCAAATGAATTCCGTATTCAAATATTAGTATAAATTGTGTATATCTCATTAATCGCAAGAAAAATATTTTAAGTACTATTATTTGAAGTTTTTGTATTTATTTCTTCGATTTTTAGTGAATTTTAAATAATTATTTTAGAAATATGAGATTGAGTCCCTTGATTTTTTATGCAAGGAGAGCTGGGTTTTAGACCTATCAAAAAACACATTGCGATCTAACTGACTTAAGTATCTAATAAAGTAAATTATTTTATTTAAATCAAATGCGTTAACGAGAATTTGTTTAATAATTAAGCAATATTTTCCCCTCTTTTATCGGCAAAATTGTGTTTTCATAATGCTTTGAACATATTTCAGAAACTTACTTTTAAAATTAATGATTTTCAAGACATTACTGAAATACAACACAATTTCTTTCAATTGTGCAAGTAGATTTCTGTTTAATATTTTTTTCGAAAAATAGATTAATTAATTTTAATCAGTAAAAGTTGAAAACTCCACACATTTGATATTAATCGATTAAGAAAATTGCTCGCTATTAAATTAAGTCGTGATTTTCTTTTTTTCTTATGTTAGTCTAATTTTTTGTATTTGCTACAGATAATGCATAGTGTTGAAGTTGGATAGCCTACTTCCTTTTCACAAATTTGTTATGTAAGACTCATCATCCTCTTTTCATGATCCAAATTTATATGCCTGAGAACTATTCTTAAAATAAAAAAAGAAACATTCTCCATGAATCGTATTATATTTTATTATATTTTGTGACATGATATGCATATAGTTTTTCTATTTAAGGTGAGAGTATTTTATTAAAGGTTTAATTGAAAATCTATTTATCTATTTAAGTTAAATAATTTTACTCAATAGTAACATTAGAAGAAGTAGTTAATGAAAGTTAAAAAATCCTGTGGCCATCTGGAACAAAAGTTAATTAAAAAGTAATGGTTAGCAGTAATCACTCCGTGGACGGATATCTAGTTATCGAAAACCTAACTAATAGAGCTAAATCGCAGTAAAAATGAATCACTAGTTCAAATAATTTGGTGAAAGAATAAAATCTAAAAAATCATTTCAAATTAAGGAAACATATCACGTAATACTTTCTTATGCTAATGTGTAAGCTGTTAAAGAAAATTATTATAAAAACATTATTTGACAAGTACTTGTTACACACGTCTGCAATGTATAATACTCTAACTGCTATATTTCTGTTATTACTCATCTGAAAGTTATTAGAGAACAAAACTTATGGGTAGTAAAATATGTAATGGGTGATTAATAACTGCTAGGTGTACTGGCATGACAATACACCTTACACTTGTATTTATTTTAACCGTTACGCTTTGCTTTACTTTATACTTTTCGCTTTTATTTAAATTTATATTTCATTTTTTATATTTCTTATACTTCATGCCTTACTTAATATTTTAATTATTTTCATTCTTTACTTTTAATTTACTTTACTCGTTACGTTTTACTTAATTTTAATCTCTACTGTGCACACTTTTTATACTTAAAGCTTTATTTAATTTAATATTTAACGCTTTACTTCTTACTATACTTTTCCTTATTTGACTTTACTTTTAAAAATGTACTGTCCCCATGTATGTTAAGGAATTAACTAAAAACAAACAAAAATATGCATTTAAAAATAGATGATATAAAGGTGAAAATTATAAGGCCAATAAAAGAGCGATAATGCTGAAATTCTGGATACCCTATTCTTCACAATTCATCCCGGTTATTCATCAACATCGGCTTCAAGCTCGAAACATTGAATCAGCAACCTATTTAAATAATAGGGTTCAATGATTAACAAATTATAATTGTAACCTTATATTGTATAACAAATCAAAATAAAATGATTTTATTCTTTCATTGAGACTTATTAAATGTTATGAGTTAGATCTGAAAACGTCCAGTCTCCATCTCGCATTTTATTTATTTAATTATGTCAAGCGTCTGCCTGTAAAAGTAAAATCTTTGGAGTAATTTTCATTGACATGAATGGATACGTAATAATTTTCTGTAGTAAAAATATCACACAAAAAAGAACTTTTAATTGTAATAACTTTGTAACATATTAGAATTTCGAAAAAAAGAAAAACTCATGTTAAGCTGGCTATTTCAACAAGTTAAATTTGAACTTGGTGGATGCATTTCAGTATTTCAGTTGCTAGGTCGATATGGGTTTTTTACTGAAGGCTTGTTAGTTGATAATTTCCTTTAATTTATATAATTTTTATTTCATCGAACTTCATGTACATTTTTCTATACATATTTCTAATTTCAAATTTTTAAATGCTATAGATTTTGTGCACTAAAGCAAATTGTAACATAATAGGGAGGATAATTTGCAGAAAAGTCAGAACCAATCAGAATTTTGAAGGAAAAAAATTCCATGTTATGTTTATAATCATATATGGTTCTTTCAGCATGCTAAATTTCTTTGCTAATACACTTTGTTGTATTCTTTTGGCTTGTGGAGCAGCCCATATAGAATTTCGTTTTTGCAAATTTAACATTTAATTACTCTGCAACTAATTTTTAAAAGTTAAACTTTTTTATTCGATTTTATTAAACTTGCATCATTCTTTAAACAAATTCATAACTTGAAATTTCGATGTCTTGTAGTTTTTTCGCTGTAGAACAAAATGTAAAGTTAAGTTGAACACAAAAATAAAAAAAACAAACAAATAATATAGAGAAAAGTAGTTTTTGCAAAATTTTTATTGCTAATTGGATCATAATTTTACATTAATCGTGTTTTATTTTCTCTTACAAGTTAGTTTTTATTTATTTTATTTTATTAAGGCTCAGTCTTTTGAGATGTCTATTTAGTCTTAAAAAATGCGATGAAGTTTATAATTAAGTTTTAAACTTTTTTTGTTTTTTTTTAGTTTGCAAGCAGGGCAATTCCACGGTAACTTACGTTACATTCACAGAAATTTTATTGCACTGAGAGCTTAGAAACAAACAAATAATACCAATACACATATTGAAATAAAGTGATTTCTTAAAATTACAATCAAAACCAAAGGGAACCTAATTAAAATAATTAATATTTTTCATTTTAAACAGTGTTAAAACCTAAAATTAGTGTGGTAACTTACGTTACCAAAAAAGGAATTGCAAAAATTTGCAATATGCTTGAAGGCAAAATTCTGTTCTTATACAAATGTTAATTAATTAAGATTATATGTATCATTTTTCTGACATGTTTAAATATTTCTTATGCCTAGATTTAAAATTTTATTTCAAAAGTTAAATTAAATATGATTTTTTAAATGGGTAACTTACGTTACAGTAACTTACGTTACGAAATTCACTTTGTATCAAACTTTTATTCCAATAATGTACAAGTGCAAATTAGGATATTTAAACAGTATAGTGCAAGGGAGAAAAAGTGTACATGAAGAAATTTTTGATTTACACACTTGATTCACGCATTACTGTGCAAACTTATAATGTCCTCTGTTATTAACTAGTACAGGGAGCTCAATTCTTTTCACCATGTTTTCTTTCTGGCAGAATATTCCATCTCTTTTTTCTAGCTATTTCCAATAGATTCCCACTGCAGCCATTACATAGACTTTAAATTCTTGCTCTTCAACAGACATTACCACACCAGGATACAACATGTCCTCGTATCTAATCGTATACCAATCCCCAGATTTTATTTTGCATTCCTCATTTTTTTTCTCAACATCTTTCACTAAGAAACCCTTCTGGTATGCCTTCTTGTACTTTTAAGAGGTGGATCTGCTTAATGCTTTTAATCATGGAGCTTTTGAGAATAGACTGGAAAGATGTAACTTTTGTTGACGCTTCTTAATATCTTCTGGTGTGATTTCTACCACATTTATTTTTGTTAAATGCTCTTGTGTTGCTACCGCAAACTCAGAGGCATTGGTGACAATATGTTTTCTTCTCAATACGACATTTCTCACACTCCTTTCAATAGATCCACTTGTCCCATCAACAGGACCTTTGCCGTGTGACGTGGCAAAATAATTCCACATCAATTTTTTCCCATGATGAAGCTCTAGAACATGTAAGACCGAAACTTTATATCGATTTTTGAACAGGCTGCTTGGCCCATCTGGCCAGATGTAAGCATTTTTGATATCCAGTGGCAAATTTTCCGAAATGTAATCCATATATGGCACTACCGTTTCTTTAGTGTGATCTAAATCGTTACTTATGAAGGCCATAGAATGATGCTTTCTGGAGTACCATGCTGATATGGTGAAAATACAGACTTGCTTCTTCGTCCAGTGAGCGGTCCAGCGCCTTGGTATTCACACGAATAATTTTCTTCGAAATCTATTTGAATGATTGAAGTGTCCTTATCGAATGATGATAACGTTGCAGCTTGGACTTGCCATCTGTTAGCAAGCGATTGTTCACGCTTGGTTTTAACATGGTTTCGAAACTGTGGCTTCATGTTCTTTATGTGTTCAGACAAATATTCTGAATTTCCTTCTTCTAAAATTTTTTTCAGTTGGCCAGCATCATCTTCCTTCCATACATAACAATTCAAATCATTTAGGTTTTCTTTTTGGGTTATTTTGTTTAGCGAATCTTCAAGTTGATGAGAACAAGTTTCATATTCTCTGGACCAGCACTCATCTGTTTTTTCTGAGCATAAAAATAAATATCTGAAGAATTTCGAAAGATGGAACATTATAGAATTTGCTGAAGGCTTCAGTAGCCAATCTGAAGCTTTCGTGATACTTACAAAGACAAAAATTTCTTGGGAGTTTGATACTAAGCAAGACATGCTTTGGACGGAGATCAAAGAACTTAGTTTTTCCGATTTTGGATTCTGAATTTTTTCGATAAACATTTAGTGCATTTCTCGAACTGAATGAAGAAGATGCCGCGCTTGTACTTTCTTTTCACCACCATTAGCATTTCGAATTATAATCACATCCTTAACTCCTGGTGCTTGTCGAGAGATTTCGTCCAATTTTGAAAACATATGAATGCCAACATCCAATTAAATAAGTTAATGCAAGTATTTTCAATAAAATTAATATCTTAAGGCAGTGTTTATTTATTTAAACTTTGGTATTGTAACTGGATACATCTTATTTAGTTTATATACCAATTTTCAAGAGAAATAGACTCATTTCAGATTGGTAACTTACATTACATGCATGTCAGTAACTTACGTTACGCATATTGAATAGTGCACAAAACAATAAATAAGTAATATTTGAAAAGAAAACTATTGCTGCTTATTTAGTGTTAGTCTCTAAGAAAGAAAAAATATTATTCCTACTTTCGTATCACTTGATCTTTTTTACACATACAAACTTTTCCAAGTTTTTGGTAACTTACGTTACATGCAATAATGCTTATTTGAAATTTATATAAGTAAGTGAATTTAACAACAAAAACTTATTTTTACACTGCACAATATTTCTATTAAGTGTAATAAACAATATTTATTCTTTGAAACATTTTGAAATGAAAATAATGCTAACTTACTGATTTTCAAAATCTGACCATGTTCTTCACCCAAATCAGAACAAGCAAATGCCAATGTTCACTGGGTTGCCAATACTAAAAAACTAATTTCTCAAAAAAAATTATGATAAATTATCAAACTTCAAACCTTTCTAATTCATAAAACATCCAAAATAATAACATTATTCTTATTTGAATTTTCCAATGCTTTTCCCCCTTTTCATGGAATTGCCCAGCATTAAAAATCCATATTAATTATTGTTAAAAAGTAAAAACCAACTTTATTAGCATAAAATTTGCTTTCTGATAGCACCGAGGAAAAAATTTTCGGGATTTTCGGTATCAATCGATTTCGTCATAAATAAACGCAACAAAACCATTAATAAATCAGTTTCGCAAAACAATCGCAAATTTTTTTTCATAAAATCTAAACTTGCAATACTTTATGCAGTTTTGAGGACGTTACTCACATATATGGCATCTATAAATAATTTTGAGGGCTCATGAAATTAATTTTCTTCGCTTTACTAAAATAACTTAACTGCTTTAAAATTTATGTGCAAATAGATTCTTCGAAATCGTATCATTAAATTTAGGAAAATCATAGGATTTGCATACATAAATTAAGAACACAAAAAAAAAAATAAATAAAAAACTGAAATAGAAAAGTTTTTTTTTGCTAACTGATAAGATATTAGGTTTCTTAATAAAGTATCGTTTGTTATCGTGAAATTTTTATTACTACCTCATTATTTCCAGATTTTTAAATGTACAGAGATTCCCTAAGTAGAGTTTTAAAAATCTATCAAAATGAGTGAAAAAGATATTTCGGAAAACTATTATTTCTTTTAAGACTTTTAGCATTCATATTATTAGGTTGTTTATTGAAACATAAACAATAAATATTTTTTTCCCTATACATTGAGCACTTTAAAAACATTAAGCAAAAAAAAGTTTATTTTTAAGTATTTTTTTCTGTTATTAATTAACTTTGTAACTCTACCTTTTGTTTAAAGATAATTTATATATAACTTGTGCATTTCAACTCGCATAAAACAAACTCATTTTTTTCTTTTTATCAATATTGAGAAACTTTATTTTGGTGCATCTTTAATATTGCACTACTTCTATAAAGCTACTAAAATGTAAATAGAATGTAAGATTATTTTAACATTTTTAAAAGAATCCACTTAAACAAAAAGCACACAAAAAAAACTTTTGAGTTTTTAAGTATGAGGAGAAAATAGTTTCCTTCCCGCACTTAAATTTAATTGGTTACTTTGGGAAAAGGTTAGAATTTCTAACAAATGCTACAAAGAGTATGTTAAGTACCTAAAAAGTTTTTTTTTTTTTTAAGATGAAGATCAAATTTAATTTCAAAAAAAAGAGAAATCTAATTCTGATGTGCATGAAATCTACTTTCCAAACTTTAAATTTTTTTTTGAACTTTGTTATAAGAGGAAAATTTGTAGAAAAAAAGACTATTCTAAACTTGAAAATAATTAAGGTCATAGTATAAAAACAATTCTTTGTTAATAAGTGCTTATTTTTAAAGAAAAAAAACATATTTGTTTGGAAAGAAACGAAGCAGTTTTTTAAGAACTTAAATCAATAGGAGAAATAAGAACCAATTTTCATATGGTGCAGTGCAAGAGAACACTAGATAAATTTTGCAAACAATTGTTTCAATCGTGCGGTATAAGAATTTTAGGAGTCAAAAACGAAACAAAAAATTTACATTAGTGGTGATGTTCGTATATATTTATGAACAGATGGATATACAGGATGCCCCAGGTATACTATGATAATTTTTTATGTAATGCAAAGGACATTACAAGGATTCAAAATTGAACAGCAACAGTTGCTCATAATTGCATAGCAACGTCCGGGAAAAGTAGTTCCACAGGTACAACAAACAGACCCAAATCTGAGATCATTTAAAATATTTATTGGCGAAAGATATTAGGTGATAGTTGACACGAAAAAAGGTCAAGAAAGACGTTTAAAGTTTCAATCAATGCTAGCAATGCGTGCGTTGCACCATCGGTTAATAGATTGGTACACCTGTGTTGATCAGCACCAGCACGAGTGATTCTTGCACTAAGATTCATTCCAGAATCCACGGGTGATGCGTACGCAGCACTTTTCAGTGCACCCCAAAGAAATAAATCCCTGCTGCTCAAATCAGGAGAGCGTGTTGGCCAGAGAACCGGGCCATTATGCCCAATCCGTCTTGTGAACAACACTACTTAGAGGCGAACGAAAACATTTCCGAATATGGGTTGTTATGCAAGTCTGAATCCGTGTGATGTCCCCTACCTTCCTGTAAAGTTTGTCCGAATAAATATATATATATATATATATATATATATATATATATATATATATATATATATATATATATATATATATATATATAATATAATTTATATAATTTATATATATACTATATGATATATATATATATATTTATATATATATATATATATAATATATATGTAATAACAGGGCTACAACTCTGTTATCAGTGTTGTCTTTAGCTTGAAATAATTGCAGTCTTAAGCCATCAGACGTTCTAAACAGATTTATTTAAATGTAGGCTGGTATTGCTAACAGTTCACGTCCCCACTCCTGCACACGAGGGGAAGAGGACAAGACTCCGGACAATTCCGGCACAGCTTATCAGGATCACATTATGATGAAAAGGACACGCAAAACTATGCGTTTTTACGTTTTATACCAATTTTCGTATTACATCCCCCCCCCCTCCCAAAAAAAATTTTTTTTGGATAGCCAAAATAAAAAAAATTTAGAATACTTTAAATTTAAAATTTTTAGGTTGGTACGAGTGTTTCTTTTTCCCTACTACAAACAACATCTTTTCAATTATCAGAAGAAAAAATATTATTTACAATGACAAAAATATGAAAAACATGATTATGCAATTTATCTGTTTAGTAACTAAACAGAAAGAAAAATTAAACATTTATATATAACTATTCTACTAAAATTTTCAAAAAATTTTTTCACACAAAAATATGCAAAATTTTTATGGAAACGAACTGGACAACAAGTGTCATTTATTCAGATTTTAAGATTCTGAGTGGTTAAATGATTATTTACAATGACGAAAATATGGAAAACATGATTATGCAATTTATCTATTTAGTAACTAAAGAGAAAGAAAAATTAAACATTTATATAAC